>NC_083716.1:39845000-41063750 GCF_028564815.1 Eubalaena glacialis
CAGGTTGGAAAGTGATATAAATGACCTCTGTAAGTAATCACCCAAACATAAGGGATGTTTAGATGACAGGACTTGCTTTCTGTATTGCAAAATGTAGGCATTCATTTCAGCAAATTTATATTGAGCACTTACATACTTTTTAGCAGGCATTATACTAAGCCCTAAAGATATAATAATGATGAAGGCACCATAAGTTCTTATCATCAAAGAACTTGGAGTTTCATGGAAAAAGCAATTCTGTGTGGAGTGACGCATGCTACTACAGTAGTCTAGGGTGTTCGAGATGGCACCATAGATGGTCTTGGGGATATTGCAGTAGGTTTCCTGGAAGAAGTAACATCTAAGTTAAGACCTGAAGGATATTAGCTGGGAGAAAGGTAATGGTGTGTGTGTGTGTGTGTGTGTGTGTGTGTGTGTGTACTTGCATGTGTGTAAGAGAAGTAGACTATTCCAGGTAGAGGGAATATCAAGTAGTTTATCAAGGCTGTAGTTAAAGTGCAAGGGATGAGTGGTCAGAGATGTAGCACTGAACTTTGCTTTCATAAATAGCAATTTGGTTTTATGTTTGTATTAGCATTTTTCCTCCTTGAGACTCTTCACTTATAACACAAATGTGCTTGGATGTATTTTCCCTTTGCTATACTAGTAAAAGACATATTTTATAACCAAGGAAACTGATTTTGGTTCTCAGTCTCCAGTGATATTGGGTTTCACCCTTCTGTCTTCATGGGCTGTAAACCTGTCTCTTGGAATTGAATTTAAGATACTTCTTTGCTTCTGTACATCTCATGTTTTCAAATCTTGAGTTCCTTTTGCTTTTTTATACCTGCTGAGTTGTCAGATACAGCCAGTGAAGACCACTCTCTTCCTTTGGATGGATTCCAGAGTTCTGTAAGTACTTACAAGTATTGGTTAGCCACAAAGTTCATTCAGGTTTTTCCGTAAGATGGTATGGAAAAACCCAAACGAACTTTTTAGCCAATCCAATACTAAACAATTGACCCACCCACATAAATTTCAAAGTATCTTGGCATGCATAATTTCAAACAAAACAACATAATTTTTGTTGTTGTTTTTGTTGTTTTCTGGCTGTGTTTTAAGATAATAAGCAAACTAGAAGCTTGGGGTATTGGCTCAACACTAGTCAGAGGAGAACAGGCAATGTACCACCCCACTACTTGCCTGGGTCTGTGATAGTACCTGATAGTCAAATCATCCCTTGACTGCTTATTCTCAGATGGTTAACTGAAGAGAAAATAAACTTTCACCTCATCTTTCACTGTTACATTTCATTGTTAGAACAGATGAAACATGCTATATTCTAACTGCTATACTGATTATGACCCCCATGAGGGCTATAATTTAGGCCTTTTCTTCTGCTGTGGCTAGAACAAATATCAACATATTTGTATGAAATCAGAAAGCAGATTTTTACTAGCTCACCTGGAGAAAATGGTATGGTGACCTATTTCTATGTTTTGACTCTCTGGCTGTTATGGATTGAATTGTGTTCCCCAAAAAGGTATGCTGAGTCCTCAACCCCAGTACCTCAGAATTTAGAAATAGGATCATTGCAGATGTAATTTGTTAAGAGGAGGTCATACTGGAGTAGAGTATGTCCCTAATCCAAAATGGCTGGTACCTTTCTAAAAAGAATGCCCTGTAAAGAGACGTACACAGGAGACTACAATGTGAACACGAAGGTGGAGACCAGAGTGCTGTGTCCATGAGCCAAGGAATGCCAAAGATTGCCAGTAAACCATCAGAATCAAGGAAAGAGGCACGGAACAGATTTTCTCTCACAGCCCTTGGAACAAACCAACCCTGGTGACTATTCAGTCTTGGATTTGTAGCCCCTAGAACCATGAGGCAATAAATATCTGTTGTTTAAGCCACCCATTGTGTGCTCTTTAGTTCTGGCAGTCCTAGGAAACAAATACACTGGCCAATGGATTAATTTCCACCCCTTAGGCACCTTGCCAAAATAGATTCCTGGGAGCCTCCCAGTTTAGAGGACTATGTCCTTTATTCTCCTGGATAATATGGTCACTTTTTGGCAACTGGTCTCATCTATCATTGATTGCCTATGAGTGTCATCTATCACTGTCAAAGACTATAGTAAATTCTGAAACTAATTTACATATAATAAAAAGCCAAATGAATCAGCTATGATGTAGCTCTAACTAAAAATTTATGGAGAATAAACATTCTATAATTTGGGAATTGATCTTTTATGGGTTGTGGATAAGACTGAATATCTACTATATATATTTATAAGATGACAGAATGAGGACACATATAATTATGCATGTTTATTCTCAGTTCCTATTGAACTGAGTTGGTTTTTTCCTCTCAAATTTATTATGCAAGTATTATAAGCTCAGCAGCAAATAGGGGACAGGTCAGTGTAGTGTCCATATTTCTGTTTGCATGGAGGCAAAGCTAGAAAGGAATCATGATATACTTCAAGAATTTGTGCCTATTTTAGATTAAGGTAGAATATGGTTGTATTCATGTTGTAGAAGGTTATTGCAAAAAGTAATAACAGTGAGTTTTTTCTCTCTATGGGTGATTCACTTCATGTTTAAATAAATGAATATTTAAACATGAAATTAAACATGAATATTTTTATTCATTAAAAATATTTTTTAATGAAAAACGAATATTTCTATTTCAAGACATGTTTTTATGAATAAGAGAATGCTTTCAAGACTATTGAAGAGAAAGCTTCCCATTTTTGGAGGGCATTTTATTTTCTTTGGATTAACCAAGTAGCATCTCAATGCCCATTTTTAGCATAAAATTTATTGGGGTCCTGTGGGAAATATGTTTCCTTCTGGTGGGGACTGTGAAGCCCACACAGTAAAGTCCAATAATCTTCTCCCATAGGGATCATCCTTCTTGTGCTTCCACCATGATTCCAAGGTTAGACTATCATTGAATTTCTTGAAATCTTAAAAAAAAATTTTTATGGAAAATTTGAAACATATAAACACAGAGAGAGACTAGTACAACAATACCCCATATACTCCATCATCTAGCTTCAGATATTATAAACAGTTTGCCAATCTCATTTCATCTATCCCTTCACATTTTCTGGGGTGGGGATAGGTTCAAGCTGTACTATTTCCCTTTTAAATACTTTATTATACTTCTTTAACAGAAAAAGATATTTTTCTTTTACTCAACCACAAGGTCAGTCTCATATCTAACAAAATGAACAATAACCCCTTAATTTCACATACTATTCAGTCCATGGTCAAATTTTCCTGATTGTCTAAAAAATGCTTTACAGAGGGTTTGTTTATTAAGGGTCCAAACGAGTTTGGTATATGGCATTTGGTTTACTTACCTCCTACGTTGCTCTTAATATGTAACATTTCTCCCCATACTACCTCCTCTGCACTGTTTGTTTAATAAAGAAACCATGGTGTTTATCTATCATATTTTCCCATATTCTGACCTTTTGCTTTCTCATGGTGTGTTTTAACTTTTTTGTCTATCCTTGCTATTTCCTATAAACAATAGATAGATCTAAAAGTTTGGTTAGATTCAAGTTAATTTTTTTTCTTTTGGCAAGAATACTTCCTTGATAGGACTATTTATCTCTTATTTCATAAAACAGGAGATACATAATGTCTGGTTGTCCCATTTATGTTTGGATTGACATGACATTCAAGAGCTGTCAGCCTGATCCATCCATCTTAAAAGTCCCTGTCAACCTTTGGTCTTTGATTTTCACAGCCATGGATGTGTTAATTAGATCCATTATTTCTTTAGGGATTACAAAATAGTAATTTTATTTTTTATCTTTACTGGGGTATAATTGACAAAATTGTAATATATTAAAAGCGTACAATAAGATGCTTTTACATATGTATATATTGTGAAAGAATTCTCACCATTGTATTAATTATATCCATCACCTCACATACTTACCTTTTTTTCTTTTTCTTTTGTTTTTTGTTTTTAGTGAGAACACTTAAATTCTACTCACTTAGCAAATTTCAACTATGCAACACAGTGCTATCAACTATAGTCACCATGTTATACATTAGATCCTCAGACTTTATTCATCTTACCAGAATTCACCATTTTACTCTCTGTTTCTACGTATTCAATTTATTTTTCCAGATTCCACATATAAGTGATACTTTTCAGTATATTTTTTCTCAGTCTGGTTTATTTCACTTAGAAAAATGCCTTCCAGGTCCATCCTGTCATTTGCAGATGTTAAAGCATCCTTGCATCCCAGGGATTAATCCCACTTGATCGTGGGGTTTGATCCTTTTAATGTGCTTTTGAATTCAGTTTGCTAATATTTTGTCGAGAATTATTGCATCTATGTTCATCACGGTTATTGGCCTATAGTTTTCTTTTCTTGCAGTGTCCTTTTTGTGATGGTATCAGAGCAATGCTGGCCTTGTAATATGAGTTCGGGAGTGTTCCCTTCTTATTCATGAGGTAGCATGTTACACATTCTCCTTTGCATCTTCCTTATTTCACTTAAAATACACCAAGAGATAATTCTATTTCAATATATTGATATTTTTCTTTTTTTTTTAATTTTGTAAACTTTTTATTTATTTATTTATTTTTAAATTTTACTTATTTACTTTTGGCTGGGTTGGGTCTTCGTTGCTGCGCGCCAGCTTTCTCTGGTTGCAGCGAGCA
Organism: Eubalaena glacialis; assembly: GCF_028564815.1. NCBI lineage: Eukaryota > Metazoa > Chordata > Mammalia > Artiodactyla > Balaenidae > Eubalaena > Eubalaena glacialis. The sequence continues at coordinate 39,849,675 of NC_083716.1, forward strand.
GGGGCTACTCTTCGTTGCGGTGCGCAGGCTTCTCACTGTGGTGGCTTCTCTTGTTGTGGAGCATGGGTTCTAGGCATGTGGGCTTCAGTAGTTGTGGCTCGCAGGCTCTAGAGCACAGGCTCAATAGTTGCGGCGCACGGGCTTAGTTGCTCCGCGGCATGTGGGATCTTTCGCGGATCAGGGTTCGAACTGGTGTCCTCTGCATTGGCAGGCGGACTCTTAACCACTGCGCCACTAGGGGAGTCCCGATATTTTTCTTATTTTTTATAGCTTCCCAAACGTACCATAGTTTATGCATATGCCGTAATGTATTAATCAGTCCCCTGTTGTTAAACATTTGGATTGTCTCCAGTCTTATGTTATTACAAATTAAGTATATTTTTGCCAGTATATCTTTGAGATAGATTCCTAGATTTGAGATTGCTAGATAAAGATAAATGCATATGCAATTGTAAATTGCCAAATTTCTCTCCACAGGGTTGGTATCATTTCACATTTTCTTCAATATTCAATGAGAATGTCTGTCTTCCTAGAGCCATGCTAACAGTATATACTGTCAGGTTTTTTAATTCTTGCTAATCTAATAGGTAAATGGTGGTATTTCAATGTTATTATTTTGGATTTCTCTTATTAAGACTAAGATCACATTTCCTTTACATTTTCCCCCTATTCACTGTTCATATATTTTTTCCATTTTTTTTAACTGGTTGTATGTCTTCATTTTTCTTAGTTTTCATTTTATTTAATTAAAGTTTTTAAATTAAAAATTTAATTATTTTATTGAAGTATAAATTATATTAATATATAAATATATATAAATCATGTTAGTTTTAGGTATACAATGTATTGATTTGGTATTTGTGCATATTGTGAAATGATCACCACAAGTCTAGTTAACATCTGTCACCATACGTAGTTATAAAACTTTTTTTCTTGTAATTAGAACTTTTAAGAACTATTCTCCTAGCAAGTCTCAAATATGCAATACAATATTATTGATTAATAAAATGTGGTATATGTGTATATATATATATATATATATATATATATATATATATATATATACACATATACCACATTTTATTAATCCATTCATCCATTGATGGGCACTTAGGTTGTTTCCATATCTTGGCTATTGTCAATAATGCTGCAATAAACATGGCTGTGAATATATCTTTCCAAGTTAATGTTTTCATTTTTTTTGGATAAATACCCAGAAGTGGATTTTGCTAGATCATAGGGTAGTTCTATTTTTAATTTTTTCAGGAAAATCCATACTGTTTTCCATAGGGACCACACCAATTTATCTTCCCACCAATAGTACACAAGGGTTCCCTTTACTCCACATCCTCGCCACACTTGTGGAGCTTACCGCGTTATGTTTTCTTCTAGGAGTTTTGAAGTTTCAGGTCTTATGTTCAAGTATTTAATCCATTTTAAATCTATTTTTGTGTATGGTGTAAAATAGTGGTCCAGTTTCATTCTTTTGCATGTCCAGTTTTCCCAACACCATTTACTGAAGAGACTGTCCTTCCCCTCTTATATATTCTTGGCTCCTTTGTTGTAAATTAATTGACCATACATGCATTGTTTTATGTCTGGGCTCTGTGTTCTGTTCCATTGATCTATGTGTCTGTTTTTATGCCAATACCATATTGCTTGATTACTATAAGTTTGTATAGTTTGAAATCAGGGATACTTTCCTAATTTTTAGACAATGTTTATATATTTGGTATACTGGCCCTTCATCAGGAATTTAATTAGTTAAATTTTTCCCAGTTTGTCACTTGTCTTTTGACTTATAGTAATTTTCCCATGCTATTTAAAATTTTTATTAGCCATATATTACTTTTTATTTTATTGTGCCTGGATTTTGAGTGAAAGTAAAGAAAATTTTCTCTGCTTCTAAGCTTTAAAGGAATTTAAAAAAAATTTTCTTCTCATGCTTACCTGGCTTCATTATTTACATTTAGAAATCTAATCCATTTGGAATTTCCCTTGGTGTATGGGATCATACACCATTCTATCTTTTCAAATGACTGTCCAGTTGTCCTAATACTCACTTAAGAAGTCTGTCTTTTCTTCACTGTTTTGAGATTCTGTCTTTATTAACTACTAAATCTTTAATACCCTTGGGTCTAATGCATTAGGACTTCTAGATATTTGTTGAGAGTTTAAACTTCTCCATTATATTGCTGCCTTCGCATCCATTTCATGTGGCCATGTGGCCTGCAGGGGCTATCAACTGACACTAGACCCTTCAGCGCATGCTCTAGATAATTTACAAGTAAATGTAAATTCCTGATATGACTCTCCCAATCGCCCTTTTGATAGACAGTGATGTCCCTCACCTCCCAGGGCACTTACATTTTGTGCTCCTTAGGTAAAACCCTGCAGAGGTCACCAAAACCCCAGTCTTTTTGGTTTTAATTAACCAATCTGGCTTTAGCCTAGGCACTGCAAAGCACTCCACCGAAGGACCCTAAAAAAAGCATGTGCCTCAGGTCCTACCGCTCTTTCTCCTGCACCCAGCCCTGACTTCCTTGCATGGCCCCTTGAGGCATGCCACGAACTTTCCCCAGGATGTCCAGAAGTAATAAACATCCTATTTTAATTTCCCTTGTGATCTTTTGTTGAAAGTTGATGGCTCACCATTCCACACCCCAGGGTCTACTTAAGTGCTAATTTAACAAAGTCACAACAATATTCTATTCCACTCATCCTTTTTTTATGCTACAATACCACAATTTTAAATATAGAGATTTTTATAATACATTTTACTGGCTGGCAGAGTTAGCTCTCCATTTCACTGTTCTTCTTTTTCAGTATACTCCTGGAGATTCAGGTTTGTTTGTTTCTTCTATATGAGCTCTGTAGCCAACTTGTTTAGGCTCCTGAAGAAAGTTGAAGGTATTTTATTGGTATTCATTAATTCTATAAGGAAACTCAGGGAGAATCAACATTTTTATGATGTTGAGTCCTTCTATCCAGGAACGTGGTAGGAATTTCTATTTTTCAAGTCTCTTTTTGTGTCTTTCAAGTAGGGTTTTCTAGTTTTCCTCAAGAATTTTACACATTTCTTTTTGTTGTTTTTGTTTTTCTCTTTCCTTATATTTTCCAACTGGTTATTGTTCTTATATGTGAAAGCTATGGATTTCTGTATGCTGATTTTAAATCCTACTACTATACTAAATTTTCTTATCATTAGTAGTAGATATCCATGAATTACTTTGACTTTTCTAAATATAAAAATATCATCTGCATATAGAGATAGTTCTATCTATCCCTTTCTCATTCTTAATGCTTCTGATTGCTTTATCTTGTCTAATTGCATTGGCTAAGCGCCCCAATACAGTATTAAATAACAAGGAAAAAGAAAGCATTCTGGTCTTGTTCTAGTGTTGCCTTATGTTGGTTTTTTGCTGAGGCATATATATTTATCAGGTTAAAGAATATACAGCAATTCTTATTTTATTGAGTATTCTTTACATGATTTTTTTTTTTTTTTTGGTCAAATGTCTTCCTGACCTCTATGGAGTGATTGTATAATTTTCCTGCTTAAATAATATTGAGCACCTTTGTATTACTGAAATAAAAATAATTTTGTAATGATGTACTTTTTAATATACTGTAAAATTGTGTCCTCAAAATATTTAAGATTTCTGCAACAATATTTATAAATGAAATTGGTCTGTACTGTGTGTATGTTTTCAGTATTTGTCTGGTTTTAGTATCAATGTTATACTAACTTTATAGGAAGAATTTTGAAAATTTGAAGCTGTTTTTCTTTTTGTACTCTGGACCATTTAAAGTATTTCAGGGATTATATGATATTTAAATGTTTTATATAATTCTCTTGTGGAAACATCTGGGGTTGGTGGCTTTATTTTTATTTTATTTTTTTAAATTTGTGGGAAGCTCTTTGATGACATTGTTTCTTCTATGGAGATTGGTCTATCTCTACTGATTTCCTAGGAAATTATCAATTTTATCTAGGTTATATTTATTTGATAGCATTGTACAATGCATTGTCTCATGCATTGTCTTTTTTTATTTGAAAAATTTCCTTTGGTTTTTCAGTAATTTATTTTTGCATTTGCTCTTTCTAATATTTGTACTCTAATATTTCTTTCTTGTCTTGTAATTGAATTTCCCCTTATCAGAGGCACCTTCCTTGAGCACCCAGTCTAAAGTAGCTCCCTCTCCTTTTTTCTCTAGTCTGTATTATTTCCTTCCCAGCAATTATCACCTTATGAAATTGACCTATGAAATTGTCTTGTTTATTCTTGTGGTCTCGGTACCTAGAACATGGCCTGATTAATAACTTTTCTGAAATGAATGAGTAAATGAATGAGTGAATGCATCTTTTATGTGCCCAGAGACAGATGCAAGCTTTAGGAGAAGAGAAGATTACTACAATTTCTGTTGCATTTTTTGGTGCCTTTCTCCAGGCAGAAATTATATAGTTCCTTAGTCTTCTGTAGAAGAGAGAGGTCAGTCTTTTGTACAGGCCTTGGTGTATCTTTGAAGTTGAAGTTCTTTCCAAATACAAGGTTGTTCATTTCAAAGTGTAGTCACCTGAGATTGTGGGCTAGCTCTATGGACAACTAGGTAGGAAAGAAAATTGAAGAATGGTCAAGATCCTGGCAAAATTGGATGCTCCGTCAGCTGCCCCTGATAATTTGTTTAGGTACATCTAGGCAGAGAGAACAAGGCTGGTCAAGGCAACACTGGGGCTTTGGGCCCTAAACCCTAGCGACCAGGACTGGACCTTGTGTGAAGTGTGGGAGCTCTAGTGCATTTTTGTTTTTAAGTCTACATCAGTGTTTATCAAACTTGAGTAATAAATTCACTGCAGTTAAAAGGAAAAACAAATTTATTATGGATACCATAATTTTACTTAAAGTCTGTTAATAAAATATTAGCTAAGTATGTAGAGACAAAATTAGGCATAAATTTGTTTTACTTATCAATCTTACGCACCTCTAAAAACTAAATAAATTTTAAAATTTTAAATATAATGAAAAGCCACAAACCAGTAAGAATCAAATAACAGCAATTATTAAGTGTGATGCCTGATGCTGTTTTGCTGAAATGAAATTGCCACTTGTAACGTGATTATGGTTCTCACCACTTTTGTATGGGCTCTTTTGAGTCTGCCTGTCTTTGCTATGGTGAACTGTGATGGCTCACTTCTAATCATCACTCTTCTCTGTTCTATTGCAAAGTTCGTATTTGAGCAAATGCTGTGGCATCAGTTGGTCTTCACATGGCACAAAGAACCAATTACATTTAAGCCCATCTTCTTTTCTTAATAACTGGTGCCAAAGTAATACCATTCTATTAATACTTCAAGTAGCAGCATAAACTATTGATTACAAGGTGAAGCTGGGAACTACATGGCTTGGGTTGAATCCCAACCTCATCAGGTGTCAGCTGTGCATTTTGGGGCGAGTTAATAAGTGTTCTATGCTTTTCCTTCATCTCTAATAGGAGAGAATACTTTATCTCATGGCTATTGTGGGGATGAATAAGGTATGTATGTTGAACACTTACCAGAGGGCCTATCATATAGCAAGCACTCAATATAGTCCATCGTTGCTTATGTAAATATTGTAAGACTTTGCTTGGCATCAAAATACAAAATGTAAAATTCTTAAAGGTAATTATTGAACTCCTGGAAAGACCTCAGTTTGAAAAACACTGACCTACACTAAAAGCAGACAAAATAGACATTTTGACTCATTTTTCTTCCTACAACCTAATATGAGCCGTTTGGATTGTGGCTTCGAACATTTCAAGTTTCACAGTATATTTAGAATACTAAAAGTTTTGGGAATACATTTGAAGAGATTAAAAAGTAATCACTGGTATAGAGAAAGAGCAAATTTCAGGATGAAAAAAAAAACACTTGTATTCATTCCGGAACCTGAGATTAGACAACACTGTATACTTCGATAAATGTGTACAATTTATTTTTACTACTGACGAGAAAACAGCCATAATGATAACACCTGTCAGGTAGAACACTGAGTTGAGCGAGGATTTGTGTGACATGTTGTAGAGCAGTAAAGGGCTTTTAACCTTCTGCAGGTATGAGGTATCGACAAAATTCATTCAGCTAACGCCAAAGAAATACCACATGATCAGTGCAACCCGGAAGGACTTAGCTTTGGGAGTATATAAGTACACAGGGCAGTAAACAGTTCTATACAGATAACGACAGGCTGCTAAAAGTGATCAATTAGAGTAAGAATAATATGTATCTTTACCTGGAGCCCGAATAACTGTGCACATTGACTGACCAACATTTAGCAGAGAGATCAGCACAGCACTGTGCTGTGGCCCACGATTTGAGGCTCACCACTGCCCTAGCTCAGAGCTTCTCAACATTGTCTGTACCCAAGTAACACTTTAAAAATGCACTGACGCCTTGGACCCACCCCCGACATTTTCATTTTATTGCTGTGATAAGAGGCCCAGAGTCAGTGGGATTTTAAATCTCCCAGGTACTTTTAATGGGCAGCCAGGGTTGAGAAGCACTGTTCTAGATATTATTACTATATTGGTAAGAAGAATAAAGGAGTGATGGACTCAGGGAACTTTGTGCTAAAGGTAACAAGCGATATCTTGCACCAATTCACCTTGTTTACACTTCTTCCAATACAATCCCATCTTTTAGTAATGGGGCACAATTTTAATTTTATCCTTGTAATATGTAAATTCTTTTCTGAAGATATCTAGGGGGTCTGGAGCTCTCCCTAGAAGCTAAAGTAGTCCACTAATAAATTTCTGGTCAACCCTAGAAAACGCTAGAAAATTCAAGAGAGCACATATTGGCCGAGCTCCTAGGAACAAGGCATTGTACCAAGTGTGGGAAGTAGGAAAAAAGCCATATGAATATGATACTGGGGAGAAGTGCTGTTCATTACAGTGTTGTTTTAAATTGTGAAAACTTGCAAAATAACCTGACTGTCCTTCAACAGGGAAAATGGATCAATGAGCTATGGTGTTCCATACAAGGGAATGCTGTAGAAAAGTTAACATGAGTGAACTAGAGTGGCCTGTCTCAAGGTAATTATCAAAATATGTGGCAAATATGGTAAGTTGCAGATCATATGTACTGCATGTTAGTAAGTACCATTTAGAAAAAGTTTGAAAATGTGCAAAACAACAATGTATACTATTTTTGGATATACACAATGGGAAAAATGAGAAAAGATGTGAGAAAAAAATTGGAATGGTGGTACTTCTGTGTGTGTAAGCTCCATGAAAGCAGGGGTTTTTGTTTCATTTACTGATGTACTTCCATTCCTAGACCAGTTCCTGGCACTTAGTAATGCCTGAAAAATATTTATTGACTGAAACAACTGGTAAGTGGGAAAGAAATGGAATCAGGAATGGATCTGCAAGGTCTTCAAATATACATGGTACTTTTATTTCTTAAAAAAATTAGGTGATAATGGCAAAACACAAACATTTGATAGAGCTTAATGGTGGATACATGGGTGTCCATTATGTTATTCTTTTGACCTTTTCTATATGCTTGAAATACTGCATTGAGAGTTTTAAAAAGAGTAGATGCAGAACAGACAGAAATTAACATGACTGATGAGAATGACTGAGATTTCAAATCTGGGTGACTGGAGAATAGCAATGCCTCTAAGAGTTGCAATTACTAAATGGAAATCAAGAATGAAACAGAGGGTGACAGCACCACTTTTGGATGCATGATATTTAAAATTCTGGCTGGATTTCATCTAGAAATGCCCCCAAACCTACTGGAAATGTTCATTCTGATGTCATCAGTTTTGAGAAAAAAGAATCAGGATATAGTTTAAGGGCTTCACACTCAGTTTTTCCTGATGTACTTTTAGAGCAACACAGAAGCTGAAAAACCATGGAAAGTTCCTGAAAAAGCAATATTAATGAAGGGACCTGCCATTTCACTCAAAATTAATACCTGATTGCCTTAAATGCTAAGGGATTAAAAGCCTTGGCATATGCAGGTGGTGAGCTCTGGGGTAGCAGCAGCTGGAGGGCAGTGTCATTCTGGGCCAACAGAGCAGGCCTTTCTTGGACCAAGATAAAATTGGCCTGTGAGGTTGGTGGTACAAATAATACTAGGCTCCCACAGACAGCTTTTGGGTTTAACTTCTGACTCCTTTCCCTCCTCTCTCTCTCCAAGTGTGTAATTGGTCCACATGAGACCAGACAGACCCCTAGCACTTAATTATCTGGACTTGGTCCTCAGGGCTTGTACTTAAATAGCCTGGCTCTTAGCAGGAGGAGATGAAGATTGGCTGGAATAAAAACTCTTCAGTGAGAGTCAAAAGGCCTGGATCCCTGTCCTTGTTCTGTCATAAACCATCTGGTAAGTTTTGGATAAGTTCCTTAGTATTTCTGAGTCTTATCAAGGATTTGATCTTGAAAGTCTCTGAACTCTAGGGCTGCTATTATAAATAGATTTCATCTTTATTGCCTTTGTAGACCGATTCATAGTAGCTACTTGGAAAAGTGTATGGAAAAGACTTGGGGGATGGTGTTTGGGTCCAGTGGGAAAGTGTGATCTCATTGATTTGCACTGTCTGACATGTGTGGGGTCCAGATTAGCAGCCAAATAATGGTCTTTGCCCTTCCTGATCTACAGAATTCTATAAGTGTGCCTTTTCAGGGATAAGATATATAGGTAGAGTTTCCAGAAGGTGAAGTAAACTGTTTCTTACCCTACTTCAACCCTCTTCCCCTCCAACAAAATACACAAGTTCCCCTCTTGGCTGATAGATAACATTGGACACTAGAGAGAGGGGGGAAAAAGGCAGGATATTTATCCCAGGATGAATCTACATATACTCTTTGTAGTTTTCTCTGTGTTAAATCTGCAGTGCCATCTACTGAATCAGGTAGGAAATAGTACAAAGACTATAAAAGCGTTACAGATGACAATGAAAGGAAATCTGCTTTTCATTTAAGACCACATATTTTAATCTCATAATTTAGCTGTACTTTCATTATAATAGTTTGATAGGTGAACCCTTTTGAGATACTCTCACACCATTTTTAATTCCATATAAACAACAATCATGAGTGGTTGTCAATACATGTTGAATCACTTGTCTCCCTTTTTTAAAATGAGTATTTTAAGTGATAGAGTTGAAGATTAAAAACGCAAAGCTCCGAAGTACATTTCTGATGTTCTTGTAGCCACAGTAAGGTTTGTTCAGGGTCTATTAGATTTTGCTCCAAATTAGTATTCCCAGTACTGTTTATACTAGTGTCATGAAAAAAGTTTCATGATCCAGTAAATTTGGGAACTACTATATGCTCAACCCCTCTTTCACAGATTCACAATGTACATTAGGATAAGAGAGGTTTTTAGACACTCTGAAGGCAAGAAATCTATTTGTTTGTCTAATTCAATGTTTCCTAAATTTAGTTGAACATAGCTTATTTATTTTAAAACATTTCAAATATTGGTCTTTCATATGCCAGACACAGTTCTAGGTTCTTCATATGTGTTAACTGATTTATGCTTCATTACAGGCATCTGATTTTACCTCTGTTTTACAGAGGAAATTGTTGAAATGGTAGAAGCAACTTTTGCAGAGCATATAGTTAGAAAGTGGCAGTGTTAGACTTAAAACCCAGGCCTGCCTGGTTCCTAAGAACATGCTGTTTCCAATTGTATCACATGGCCTCTCAACAGGACCTTTCAGGTATCTGATGGCTGAGGACAGAATCTTCTGCTTGGCAAGGGGGTGGGAGTCATAAGAGCGCTGCTTTCTGTTGGCTCTTCCCTGGGGTAGAGACACTTTTAAAGTACACTCGTGTAGAAGCAAGTGATCTCTTCTCCTGGAGGTAAGAAATTGTGGCCTGCTGTGCTAGATGGTCTTTGCGTGTTGCTCCTCAAAAACTTAACCATCTACTTCCAAAGCTGCTGTTGTTTTGGAGAATAACTGGAGAGAATGGATGTCTCTAGGGAATTCTTAATTTGCATAAGATGCTTCACCTCTAGTCTCTTCCCAGGTCTGTACTAGGCACTGGGTTTCTTAGCCATGAAAGCAGAATTTATAGTCTAATGCTCTGAGATTCAATTTTCAAAGTCACTTTCCTGAAGGGATCATAGATTTTGTACCTTACCAATAAAGAACAGCTATTAAAGAACAGATAACTCCAGAAGGTCACTCGTCCAGAAGCTATTTTTAGGCAGACTATTTTGGGTACTTTATATAGAAAAGCCGGATGAGAGCAGGCTTTTAGAACAGAGGACAGGAAAAGATGGGCCCTTTGACTCCTGGCTCTATCTCTCGCTTTCTGTGTGCTTCTCAAAGTCTCAGTTTCCTCAGGTGTTAAAAGGAAGTGAATGTACCTAGTTCTTGAGGCTGAATTGAGTACTAAATGAGATCCTGAATATCTATATTCTCCCACTCCAAATTCTTATGAGTCTATAAAACCCAACAAAGACAATGACATAGGAATACAATTGACAAGATTTATTAACATGGTGGAGGAAACTTGTATGTCTGACCCATGTTGTAGAAGGTGTTTTGGATGTCCCCCCATCTTCAAGTGGTAGATTAAAAAGAAAGTGAATTTTAACAGTTTGATCAGGAGAGAGGTGGCCAAGATGATGAAGTAGGAAGACCCTGAGCTCCCCTCCTCCCATGGACACACCGAAATTACAACTACTTACAGAGCAACCATCTATGAGAATGACCTGAAGACTAGCAGAAAAGATTTTCCACAACTAAACACATAGAAAGGAATCATGAGACAGGTAGGAGGGGTTAGAGACACGGTGTGATCAAGACCTACTCCCCTGAGTTGGTGACCCACAAACAGGAGGAGTATGACAATTGTAGAAGTCCTCCCCAAGGAATGAGGGGTACAAGTCCCCATCAGATTCCCTATCCTGGGAGTCCTGCACTGGGAAGACAAGCTCCCACAATGTCTGGATTTGAAAACCAGCAGGGCCTATGTTTGGGCGAGCCAGAGGGTTATAGGAAATAGAGACTCTGCTCTTAAAGGGCACATGCAAAATCTCGTGCTCTCAAAGTCCCAGCACAGAGGCAGTAGCTTGAAAGGAGCCTGTGTCAGACCCACTTGCTGATCTAGGAAGCAAGAGGGACTGCCCCTGGGGATGGAGGTGCTGGTGGCAGCCATGTTTGAGAGCTCATTCTACCATAATAACACTCATTCTGGCAAGCACCATTTTAGAATTCTCTCTCTAGACTATTGGCCCTGGGGACCCAGTCCCACCTTCCAGAAGGCTGGCACCAGCTCTATTCCCCGCCCCCCCCCCTTGCCCAGGCCACACAGCCAACCATGCAGGAAGCCTACCCTTATCTCCAGCAGGCCTGCAGCCACTGCACAGGGCACAGCCTCACAACCAACCAGACCCGAGGCCAGCCCTGCCTATGAGCACACCCAGAGTAGTCAGCCCACCACAACAGAAAGGCACATGCAGCCCACATAGAGGATACCCCTAGAGCACATAGCTCTGGTGACCAGAGGAGAGTATGCTATTAGGCCACATAGGATGTCTTCTACATAAGGCCACTTCTCCAAGATTGGGAAATATAACCAACCTACCTAATGTATAGAAATAGACACAGAATTGGGCAAAATGAGGACACAGAAAAATATATTCCTAATAAAGGAACAAGACATAACCTCAGAAAAAGAACTAAAAAAAGGTGGAGATAAGCAATCTATCTGATAAAGAGTTGAAGGTTATGATCATAAAGATGCTTACTGAACTCAGGAGAAAAATGGATGAACATTGAGAATGTCAACAAGGAGAAAATATAAAGAAGAAGCAAACAGAGCAGAAAAATATGACTGAAATAAAAAATACACTAGAAGGAATCAACAGTAGATTAGATGATAAAGAGGCATGGATCAATGAACTGCAACACAGAGTAGGGGAAATCATCCAAGCTGAACAGAAAAAAGAAAAAAGAATTTTAAAAAATTAGTATAGTTTGAGACCTCTAGAACAACATCAAGTGTACTAACATTGGCATTTTAGGGGTCCCGGAAAGAGAAGAGAGAGAGAAAGTGGTATTTCTTCTTATTTGAAGAAATAATAGCAGAAAACTTCCCTAATCTGGGAAAGGAAACAGACATCCAAGTCCAGGAAATACAGACAGTCCAAAACAAGATGAAGCCAAAGAGGTCCACACCAAGACACGTTATAATTAAAATGGCAAAAATTAGAGATAAAGAGAGAATCTTAAAAGCAACAAGAGAAAAGCAACTAGTTATACACAAGGGAACTCCCATAAGACTAGGAGCTGACTTTTCAGCAGATACATTGCAGGCCAGAAGGGGGTGGCATGATATATTTAAAGTGATGAAAGGAGAAAACCCTGCAACGAAGAATACTCTCTTCAGCAAGACTATCATTCAGATTTGAAGAAGAGATAAAGAGTTTTAGACAAGCAAAAGCTAAAAGAGTTCAGTATCACTAAACAAGCTTTACAAGAGATGTTAAAGGGACTTCTCCAAGTGGAAAAGAAAAGACCACAATAGAAATATGAAAATTATGAAAGAAAAAATCTCACTGGTAAAGCAAACATACAGTAAAGATAGTAGATCAACCACTTATGAAGCTAGTAGGAAGGTTAAAAGACAAGAGTAGCAAAATCATCCATATCCACAATAAGTAGTTAAGGGATACACAAAACAAAAATATGTAAAATATGATGTTGACAATAGTAAATGTGGTGGAGGGAGAAGTAAAAATGCAGGGTAGTTAGAATGCATACGAATTAGATTATCAACTTAAAATAGTTATATATAGGTTGTTATATATGAACCTCATGATAACCACAAACCAAAAACCCATAATAGATACAGACATGAAAAAGAGAGAGGAATTCAAGCATAACACTAAAGATAGCCATCAAATCATAAGGGAAGTGAGCAAAAGAAGAAGAAAGAAACAAGAACTATAAAAACAACCAGAAAACAAGCAACCAAATGGCAATAAGTACAAACTCCAGAGATTCAAGGTCAAACCTGCCAGAGGTCTACTTGCCCAAGGAATCCAGGTGCTTGGGGTGAGGGGAAATTGACCCTTGCCATTTAGCTCCTCTACAAAACTCCTCTTGGTTCTGGGGGAATCACTGAAACACCAAAACCTGCACTTGATGGGGAAGGAGCTCACTCTAATGGGGGTTACTGTGCACCATTTTGCTGGGGAGATAATATCAGTTGCAAGGGAAGGGCTAAGGAATGCCTCAGGGTGTGCGGGTCATCAGCTTGGCTTCTAGCCTAGCTTCCTGCAGACCATCTCTTTGTCTGCGGAGGAGGGGAGCTGTAACAGATGATGTGATTTAACCGAGTGGTTGCGTTAGTTTGGATCCTATGAGAAGCAGGTGCCAGGCATTTCATCTTTACAAGGACGCAGTAACAGGCCCAGAGCTGGTTCTTCACTGCAGATGCCATGGCCTGGCTCCAGACCCCCGCGGACCTGCATTGCAGATGCCTCATTAGGGCTTGCCATGCACTTCGCACTACGTCTTTTACCACCACCGACCCCAACACTGCAGGGTCTTTTGGTTCATATGGCCCAAGGGACAGGGTTGCTTATTCTTCAGCCTGGACCTGCTGCAGAGCCCTTTCTTACTCCAGGTCCCACTCAAGCGGGCAGCCTCCTGACACCTCGTATGTCGACTAGAGCAGTATTTCTAAGTGAGCGTTGTCCTGTCTCCAGAACCCAAAGAGGCCTACCAGGCATTACATGTTTTTTTCTTTCTTTGCCCAGAAAGCCAGTTGTTCAGCACCACTGGCTCAGGTGAATAGCAGTAACCATTGGGTGGGTCTGTGGACCTGGTAGAGGCCCTATAAGCCAGACTTTAGTAGGTCTCCATTTATTACCTGGCAGTTGATAGGCCCCACTTTAACAGAAGCCAGTGATGCCTTTGGGGGTCTCTGGGTATCAATGTCAACTCAAATTCTGTGTCCAATAGTCTTCAGAGTCTCTGGGTTCTCCTCTCTCCAGTCTATAGTCACCTGAGTAAACAGCCGTAGGTCTCATTTGGGAAGTGAATCATAGTCAAGTCAATTAAAAAAAACCTCGAGGGGCTTCCCTGATGGCACAGTGGTTAAGAATCCGCCTGCCAATGCGGGAGACACGGGTTCAAGCCCTGGTCCGGGAAGATCCCACATGCCGTGGCGCAGCTAAGCCCGTGCGCCACAACTCCTGAGCCTGAGCTCTAGAGCCCGTGAGCCACAACAACAGAAGCCACCGCAGAAGCCCATGCACTGCAACAAAGAGTAGCCCCCGCTTGCCACCACTAGAGAAAGACTGTGTGCAGCAAAGAAGATCCAACACAGCCAAAAATAAGTAAATAAATTTATATATATATTAAAAAAAATCCAATCCATCTGTATTAGGCAAAAAATTCACCCCCGCCCCCCAAAGTCTCTGGAACCTGATAGTATGTTATCTTACCTGGCAAAAGAAACCTTGCAGGTGCGATTAAATTAGGGGCCTTAATTTAATTAAGATTAAGGATGGGGCGATTACCCAGGTGTATCTCAATGTAATCACGTGTTCTTATTAGGGAAAGGTGGAGGCAGGATGGTCAGAGAGAGAGGTCTGAAGATACTTTACTGCTGGTTTTTAAGATGGAGGAAAGGGGCCATGAGCCAAAGAATGCTGGCAGCTTCTAGGAGCTGGAGAAAATAAGGAAACAGATTTCCCCTTAGTCTCCGGAAGGAATGCAGCCTTGCCAATACCTTGATGTTAGCTGGTGAGATCCATCTTGGACTTCTGATTATACCGGTAAGATACTAAATTTGAGTTGTTTTAAGCCATTACGTTTGTGGTAATTTGTTACAGCAGCACTAGGAAACCAATTTACTATAGTAAGTATGAGTTTGCCCCTTCTCTAGGGATCTTTCCCAAAGCGTTAAATCCCTATGTCTCAAAAGTGCCTTCGAATCAGTCCTTTCTTATCCAGCCTCACACTTTGGCCCTTTGATCAAGCATACTCACGATCCAACCCCAGGGTCCTCCTTTGGCTCCTGCTTGTACCTACTAGGTAATTCTTGCTATTCCTTCTGGATATATAATTTCTTTTCTCTCTTATCAAACCCAGCATGGTCCAAGCTGAGTTAAGCTGGACTTAACCCTATCTATCATCCTGGCCGTCCTGGAGAGGAAGTGGGAGCATCTCCTTAGGGAGTGATCTGTTGCCCCATGAAGGAGAAGCTTCTGCAGTGTCTCCCCACACAGGAGAAATGCTAGTTCTTATTGTGAAGGTAACCTCTGGAAGCTCTTGGGGGAAGGTCTGCAGAGTAAAATCCCTGAGGGAATCCACCCAAATATCTCCATCCCATATTCTAGGGTCCCATGTCTTCCCAACCAGAGCCCAGGCTTTAGCTTCACTGACATATTTTGGCTGTGTATTTAAGTGTGAGTAACTGTATAAATCCAAGGATAGCACTACAAGAGTCAGCAAAGTTATATACTGTGCATAGTAGACACATATTAATGTAATAAAGAGATATAGAGTGAACAGCCTACAATACTTCCAAGTGTAATATGTAGACATGAAGAAAAGATGAGAACAGGTTCTAGAGCCACCAATGCTGTTTTGTTTATTAGTGAAATGTCTCTGGAATTCTGCAACTCTATTAACTTCTGAACGTGCTTCTCAGCTGTGTTTGCTTTTCCACACTGCAAGAGATAAGCTACCAAAGAGGCCCTCTGCTTCTCTCTCAGCCAGTAGCTGCCAAACCTGTTTCACATTTTTCCTCTGGGGAGCATTAAGACAACTTGGTAATGACTACCTCTCTTGCCTTTGTAGGAATTTTTTCCCCAGTATCTTTCAAATATCTGAGTCATTGTACCGTTAAGAGCATTTCCTTCCAACAGGGCATTTCCCAGGTCAGCACCAGTGAAATCTTCAGCAACTGGGCTGCCACCTGTGCCAGGGGCTATCTATGCCCTGCACAGGATGGAGTCATTCCTGACTTTTGAGTAGTGAATGAGCCAGTCCTGAAACCTCATAATTCTACCTGTTTTCTTGGACCACTTCTGGTATCACCTGTGTCATCCAAGAAGCAGATACCCAGATGAGATTAGACATGCAAGAGATTTCATTGGGGAAAATACCTGTTTAGGATTTAGGGGAAGGGAACAGAAGCAGGTTAGAGAACCTTCAGACTGTGGTGCAGATCTGGCATTTGTGAAAAGAGGGAGGGAAGGAAGGAATGATTGCATTGGAAAATCCTCAGACCACGGTGCAGTCCTGAGAAGGTCTGGGTTAGGCTGACAGGGAAACTCTGAGGAAAGGTTACTTGACAGAGGGGTCCTGTGCTGGGCAGTGGTGACCCAGTTCTAATGCCTCTGCTTTGCTCATTGTCTGGGAGCACCCCGGGGGAAGTGTGGACTTGTCACACCTCACGTGCTTGCTGTACTTAAAGGAGGTCTGAGTGGCAGCCCTCCGTGGCCATGACAGTGGTTAATAACCTCAGCTCTGGAGCCAGGGGGCCAGGGTTTGAAACTTGACCGTGCCACTTATTTGCTATATGGTTATTCATTTCTCTAAGGTAGTTCATTTCTCTAAGCCCTAGTTATCACAGATTGGTGGCTCTAGAACCTGTGCTCATCTTTTCTTTGAGTCTATGTATTGCTCTTGCAAATATCATAGGGTGTCCACTCTAGTCCTCTTTAGTTATTTTACAGATATTTACTAAGAGTCTCCTAGGCATGGCATATAACCTTGCTGTCTCTAGTAGTGCTATTTTAGGATTCATGCAGCTCAGGAGTGAGTTCTCTGAAATCCTCATAAACTTGAACTGTGTGGCTACCACACAGGGTCACTTTCTAGTTCTTTCCTAGATTCTTTCCTTCTGTGGTCTTCATGAGGTAGAGAAAAATCTCATTTGTGCACATCAACATCTCAAGCAGTTCTTTCTAGGAGTTTGAAATTTAAAGCTATTCCTGTCTCCTGATACTATGCAAAGCCAAATTAATTCACATGTATTTTATTTCATTCCTCAAATGTTTATTGAGCGCCTAGTTAGTCGTCAGGCAAATGAGGATAAAATATTAGTAAGATGATGGTTGAAACACTCAGAAGCTCTAGTCTCCCAGGGAAGATAGGTAAGGGACCTACTCAGAATTTAATGTGAAAAGCACAATTAAAGGAACAGCCATGAACAAAGACAAAAGGATACAGTGAGAAGTTTCCCAGGCGACTTCAAGGAAAAGATGGCAGCAGGGACAAATCCAAAATCACATTTAGAGAATGTCAGGAGATTCTGCCCGACTGCAGTTCAAGCATCTCGGAAGGCTTCATAGCAACAGCACGTTCCTCTTAATGTATTTCTTCCAAAGCCCCTTTGCAAATAGTTATCTTGGGAACAGTGCTGGGGATGCTGTAGCTTACAAAGAGTATGCAAAGTGGCTCTGATAAGAGTTTAGGGTCGTATGTATACATGTGTGTAATGTGACTTAGCAATATAAGTAATACGTGCTTCCCATGTTTGTTGGTGATATCTATAGTGCTTCCTTGAGGACTGTTTGAGCTCTAAATTATTAACCAGTCAACCTGCTATCACTTTTGCAGAGGTGGAGTAAAGAATCCCTGGTTAGAATTAACAGGAAATGAATAAGAGCAGTCTTACATCCAAAGCCAGAATGGAGTAGCACTTGTGAAATTTATACTCCAATAGATTAATAATAAAATCCCTGGAAAGCACTGAGTTTTGTGCTAGAAATAGGCTTTTGACTTTTCCTAACTGGCCCAACACAGTGCAGTTCTCCAATTAAACAAGTTAAAGGGGCCTGGGTGGGGCGTTTCTTCCCATCCGAGGAAATTCTAGCCAGAGTTGTTTTCTTTTCTTTTTTTTTTTTCTTCCGTTTTTGGCCAAGCCGTGTGGCTTGTGGGATCCTAGTTCCCTGACCAGGGATTGAACCTGTGCCCTCGGCAGTGGAAGCACGGAGTCCTAACCACTGGACCGCCAGGGAATTCCCCAGGTAGACATTTCTTAGGAGAGAGGAACACATAAGGACAGGACCCTGAGCAAAACTACCAGATTCACATGGGGTTATTTTTATTCTTTTAGATGGCCAGGGTTTTCTTGACTTAAGTTAGAGGCGTGAAAAGCATATTGAAGCATATTAAAAATTGCTTGAAGCAATTTTAAAATTGAAGCATATTAAAAATGTTAAGAGTTTATTTGAGCAGAAATCAATTGGAATTGGGCAGCACCAGACTGGAAGTGGGCTCTCCGCACACAGGAACCAGAAGAAAGACTCATATAGAACAAGTGCCAAAGCAAATTACCTGATTGACTACAGCTTAAGCTTAATGGGCTGTTTGTGATTGGTTTTCTGTAGCTTTCTACTTCAAATCTAGGCATTTACGGGCTTAGATTTTGGTTTGCTTACATAGGTCACCACAGCATTAGAGCCACCTCAGTCCAATGGCCTCCTTGTTTAATTTTATTTTTTTAAATTTTGAAAAAATGACAGCCTTTATTCTTTTTTTTGTTTTTGTTTTATTTATTTATTTATTTATTTTTTAACATCTTTATTGGAGTATAATTGCTTTACAATGGTGTGTTAGTTTCTGCTTTATAACAAAGTGAATCAGTTATACATATACATATATCCCCATATCTCTTCCCTCTTGCGTCTCCCTCCCTCCCGCCCTCCCTATCCCACCCCTCTAGGTGGTCACAAAGCACTGAGCTGATCTCCCTGTGCTATGCGGCTGCTTCCCACTAGCTATCTATTTTACATTTGGTAGTGTATATATGTCCATGCCACTCTCTCACTTCGTCCCAGCTTACCCTTCCCCCTCCCCATATCCTTAAGTCCATTCTCTAGTAGGTCTGTGTCTTTATTCCCGTCTTGCCCCTAGGTTCTTCATGACCTTTTTTTTTTTTTTTTTAGATTCCATATATATATGTTAGTCCTTGTTTAATTTACAAGGGGAAAATTTTACTTCCAAAGATTTTCCTGTTGGCGGTTTTGAGTTTGAGAGGCAGCAGTCTTCAGGAAAGAATCACTTTTACACTAATCATGGTCTGAGTCGCCTGTGGAACCTACCAGGTGTGTGTCTTTGAATAGTTTTCTTTTTTTTCTTAACATCTTTGTTGCAGTATAATTGCTTTACAATGGTGTGTTAGTTTCTGCTTTATAACAAAGTGAATCAGCTATGCATATACATATATCCCCATATCGCCTCCCTCTTGCATCTCCTTCCCACCCTCCCTATCCCACCCCTCCAGGGTCACAAAGCACCGAGCTGATCTCCCTGTGCTATGCGGCTGCTTCCCACTAGCTATCTATTTTACATTTGGTAGTGTGTATATGTCCATGCCACTCTCTCACTTCATCCCAGCTTACCCTTCCCCGCCCCTCGTCTTCAAGTCCATTCTCTACGTTTGGGTCTTTATTCCTGTCCTGCCCCTAGGTTCTTCAGAACCTTTTTTTTTTTTTTTTTTAGATTCCATATATATGTGTTAGCATACAGTATTTGTTTTTCTCTTTCTGACTTTCTTCACTCTGTATGACAGACTCTAGGTCCATCCACCTCACCACAAATAACTCAATTTCGTTTCTTTTTATGGCTGAGTAATATTCCATTGTATATATGTGCCACATCTTCTTTATGCATTCATCTGTGAGTGGACACTTAGGTTGCTTCCATGTCCTGGCTATTGTAAATAGTGCTGCAATGAACATTGTGGTACGTGACTCTTTTTGAATTATGCTTTTCTCAGGGTATATGCCCAGTAGTGGGATTGCTGGGTCGTATGGTAGTTCTATTTTTAGTTTTTTAAGGAAACTCCATACTTGAACTGTTTTCTTAACTTCAACTAAGATCAGCTTAATTATCTGCAAAACGGAAATAGCGAGTATCTCATAGAGTGGTTGTAATATATAAATGAAATAATTTAAAACAATTTAGCAAATAATCTACGTAAAGGAGATGCTCCAGAAATGCTAGTTCCCCTACATTTGACAACAAACGTGGCAAAATCTTGGCTAACTGAAATCTAGCTTTCCAGAAATCTCCTTTAACCACATCCTTTCATCTGCATTTCATAGAAGAAAAGCTGGTATATTTTGTAAATATTAGTTTATAAACTTCAAGCCCAACTGTATACATTCTAAGCTTGTGTAATCATCAAGAGAAAGAGGAGAGAGAGAGAGAGAGAATTTTTGTTTACCATGGAATCTTTAGCACTTAGAACCATCTGGCACATGGTAGGTACTCAATAAATGTTTGTTGAATGAATAAGGACCCAGAAATCCTCAAAGAGTATTATTTGTTAGGCGTTCAATGATGCCATAAGTCAGCAAAGCAGACAAACTCATTTTACAGTCTTCAATGAAAATTGTTGCAAGTAAAACACTTATTGGAGATCTCTCTGAGTTTCTCTGAAATGCTTAGTTTAATTCAGCAACTTATAAGTATTCAAAAATTCATCAGTATTTCTTGTTTGATTACTATGTGCAAAACAGAGCAAGATATATAGTCCCTTTACTCAAGGAACTCCAATTCTAATGGGGAGATAGAGCATGGGAAGAACAATTGAAATGTCAGGCATAATTGAGAGAACAAACTAGTATGAACTAAAATTACAGTTGTGATGCAGTAGAAGAAGGAATTCATTCTCAGTGAGAGGCACAGGGAGTTCTTTGAAGGGGAGATTTTATTGTATTTGAGTCAAACCCTAAAATGGGAGTTAACTTGTGACAAGTGGGCATGACTAAAATGGTAAAGAAGACTAGAAGGGACGTGAATATGGGGGAGAAATTCCAGGCAGAAGACAAGGCATGGCTGGTAAGGAAGCAGAGAAAATTTTTCCTGAGGATTTTGAAGAGGTAGGTCCCAGAGAAGATGCAGTGTGTGAGAAAAATAAATAGAGAGGATAGGTGATACCTCTTACCAAGATTACTGTAGACTTTATATTTTAATGCCCTTCAAAGTTACTTGGGAAATATAAAGAATGAGATTCCTTGTAAACTGCTTCTTGAATGTGACTCTGCTCTGAGACTGAACTGAAAGAGACTAGATTTTATCAGGGCAAAACAGGCAAAGGGTATTAAAAATAGTTCTTATCTGGGAATGGTGCCCCCATATTTGTAGCCTAAACCAAAGACTAAGGGTAGAAGAATTTCTGGCCAGACAGGAGATGTCATCTAACTACTCCTGTAGACTGCTCTCAAGGGTTTAGAATGTGGCAAACCAAAGCCAGTCTTCAAGATAAGCTGTTTAACTGCAGAGAAAATGTTCACTCTCATTATTTTGGATGTTAAATCTTTCTAAATTAGATTACATATTTTCTTACTTGATTAAACATAAGACTCTAAGAATAATGTAATTGCTTTAATGACTCAGGGTCATCATTATGGACATCAATTATTATGCCAGTTTGTATAGAGTGAGACCTTGGGAGCTTAAAATGTGTCAGACTTTTTGCCCCTGTATTAATGGTACTACCTACACATTCAAGTTTTAAAAAATTATTATTAGTGTTCTTTTCTCTCCTTTCTGCTGCCAACTCTTGGTATGAAGCAGTTTGTAAGTTCATTTCTAATCTTCCAGTGGTCAGAATGGGGGCTTTTCTCTGAAGTTAAGCAAAGGATCTTTGTATTTCAGAGGCCCTGGTGGAGGTAAAAGATGTTTCTGTTATGGGCAATTTAAAATGGAAAAATTAATTGGTGGATCTTCTGCAAGACTTGGGTTTCAGCCTCAGCCCTTTCCCTAGTTGCTAGTTAACTTTTTGGCATCACTTAACCTTCCCCAGGCTAACTTCCACATTAAATATAGAAATTTGGAAACATGTTCTCTACAGTCCCAGAATGATGGATGCAGCACGGATTCAGGAGTCAGACTGTATTTACAATTTCGTACTTGCAAGCTTGGCAAGTTGCTTGGGCAAGTTAGTTCATCTCTATGCCTCCTTCTGTTTTCCATTTTGGTGGATAATAATAGTGGTGTCTCTGTGGAGTGTGGGTAGGATAAACGGGGAAAGTTCCTCTCACAGTGCCTACAACCCAGGGGAGAATACTTGTTAGTTCTAGTTCTCTTTCTTCAATTGAAATCTTTTCCAGCAAGATTAAGTGCCTAAGAGGTCAAAATTCCCCAGGCTATTGAAAGTCTCTAAGTGTCATTAGCCAAATAAGCCACTGGATGTCACACTTGATCTAAGCTACCACATGTACCTTGTCCAGTGCACTTTGGCTTGGGCAGTCTTGTGCTTTTAGAGCTGGAGTGGACCTTAGGGATCGTTGAATCAGAGTTTGAGCCAGAGTTTGAAAACTGCAGGCCACAGCCAAATTTGTTTTGCACATGTTTTATTTTTTCAGTTTTAATGGAACTTGAACGCACTCAGGTAGACGGTACCCTGTCCTTTCCTGTAGAGCCCTACTTGGGCCCTTCACTCATTGGGGTTACTCACCTGGTTCCTCAAGGCAATGGAGTGGGGAACACCTGATCTCATTTTATAGAAGAGGAGACTGACCACCCAGACACCTTACATGGTTTGACCAACCACATAGTTTAAGTTGGTGGTAAATCTGGGACAAGAACTCACGCCACTTGACTCCCCCGTTGGTGCCTGGCATTGAGCCAGGTACCCTAGAGTTACATCAACATTATGTACCTTTAGGAAATTTCTACTATGCAGAAGCAAATGAGAGGGTTCATTATCTGACTCTAGCTCTCTCCTAAGCTCTGTTCAGTCACAAGCCTCAGAATATTTTGACTTTCACAGTAGCACTAGATTGGGTGTTTTATCTCACGAATGTTTTATCTCGTGAACTTGGCTGGGGGGTGGGACTGTGTTTGGACATTGGAACGTGTTTCCCAAAGCACTTAGCAGAGACACATTAGGCTAACAATAAAGTCCACAACCTCTAACAGGAAATCAGTAAGACAAGCCAAGGGTCATGATTTATCCCAGCTCTTATCAGAAAAAACAAGCCAAGAGAGCTCACCCTGAGTACTAATAAGTTATAATGTAACCGTACACAACCACACAGGAGTTTAAATTTTCATAACTACCAGGAGGAGGATATAGGCTAATATTGCTCACACTCTACCCACCACCTTTGGAAAAACCGGGTCAGAGAGGGTAATTATCTCTCAAATTTAGATTTTCCAGGTTGTGTTCTCATTAGAACAGCAGAAAGTTATTTCTGGGTCTGTGTCAGCAGAATTGCAGGCCTGTAGGAGCTACCAAGATAAGAGTAGATCAGGTTTCCATTGAAAACATTTTACTGCCTAGGACACTTGTTCTGAGACCCTGCACAGTTTGGGGAGGGTGTGGTCCCTTCCCAGGGGACCGGAAGTGTGGAGGGTGAAGCATGCCTATCTCTTTAGTTGATAAGGATTTTGAAGCTTCTTAAGGAAGCTCGCTGCCGTCTCTTTAAAGTCTATTTTGAAGAACCCTGATGTCAATGATCAAAAATGGTAGCACAGCCTGTTCTAAGTGGAACAAATGTGAAAGAGCATCAAGTCCAACCCTTTTCACATCACACAATCAGAAATGGGGGCCCAGAAGTGACAGAGTACCTATTGACGGTTACACAGCCATTTAGCTGAGCCAATACTTTTATCCTTTCTTTTTTCTTCTGTCAACACTTTCTTGTACCCAGATCCTCAGAATCCTCATCCCTTGATTTCTCTAATTACCCTGCTGCTTTTACTATTTCATACCCATTTTTCAATACTGAGGTTTTGTCGACATATAGTAAACTACACATAATAAAATTATACAATTTGATACATGTTGACATATATGTACTCACAAAGCCATCATTGCAGTCTAGATGATAAACATATCCATCACACTCCCAAGTGTCCAACTGCTGCTTGGTAATCCATCCCTCCTGCTCCACTCCACCCCAGCACGCCCCACTCCGTCCCCCAGGC
Source organism: Eubalaena glacialis (assembly GCF_028564815.1). NCBI lineage: Eukaryota > Metazoa > Chordata > Mammalia > Artiodactyla > Balaenidae > Eubalaena > Eubalaena glacialis. The sequence goes on from NC_083716.1 coordinate 39,873,590, forward strand.
AACCACTGATCTGCTTTCTCTCACTCTAGAAGAGTTTGCATATTCTGGAATTTTATATAAATGAATCTCTTTTGTCTGAGTTCTTTCACTTAGCATACTTACTTTGAGCTTCAATCATGTTGTAGCATGTCTCAATTGTTCATTCTGTTTATCGCTGAGCAATATTCCTTGTATGAGTGTACCACAATTTGTTTATCCATTCGTTCATCTGTTGATGGACGTTTGGGCTTTTTCCAGTTGTTGACTGTTACAAATAAAGCTTCTGTGAACATTCATGAACAAGTCTTAGTGTACATATATACTTTTGTTTCTCTTGGATCAAGACTTAGGAAAAGAATGGCTAGATCATATAATAGGTATGTGTTTAACTTTTTAAAATGCAGCTTTACTGAGTTACATTTGATATATAATACACAGTACATATTTAAATTACACAATTTGATAAGTTTTGACACATTTATATGCCTGTGAAAACATCACCATATTCAAAATAGTAAACATATTCATGACTCAGAAATGTTTCCTCAGAATCATTTGCCATCACCCTGCCCTTCTCAGCCTCAAGCCCAGGCAACCACTGTTTTTTCTCACTATAGTTCGTGTTTTCTAGAATTTTAGAAAATGGAGTAATACAGTATGTGCTATTTGATGTTCGTTTTCTTTCACCCAGCATAGTTATTTTAAAATTCATCCATGTAGCAATGTATCAATACTTCATTCCCTTTTCTTAATGAGTAGTATTCCATTATGTGGATGGATTTTTGGTTATTACCCATAAAGCTGGTAAGAACGGTCATGTATAAGTTTCTGTATACAAATATGCTTTCATTTATCTTAGGCTAGATCATATAGTACCTGTACATTTAACTTTCTAAGGCACTACCAAACTGTTTTCCAGAGTGATTGTATCGTTTTACCTTCCCAACAGCAGTGTATAAGAGTTCTAGTTCTTCCACATCCTTGCCAACACTTGGTATGGTCTGTCTCTTGAAGTTTTGGCTACTCTAATACATGTATAGAGACATTTTCTAGGGTGTTAATTTTCATTTCCCTTAGGACTAATGATGCTGAACATCTTTTTATGTACTTATTTGCCACTTCACCAAAGTGTCCATTCATATCTTTTGCCCATTTTTTATTGGGTTGTTTTGTTTCTTAGTGTTAAGTTTTGAGAGTTCTTTACATAGTCTGGATACATGTCTTTATAAAATACATGCTTTGCAAAGATTTTCTCCTAGTCTGTGGCTTGTTTCATTCTCTATTGAATGCCAGAAGTTTTAAATTTTGATGAAGTTCAATTTATCAGTTTGTTCTCATATAAACTATGCTTTTGGTATTATATCTAAATAATCTTTGCCTATCTTAGGGTCATAAAATTTTTCTCTTATTTTTTTCTTCTAGAAGTTTTATTGTTTTATGTTTTACATTTTATCCTATGATCAATATTGAGTTAGTTGTTATGTAGAGTGTGAGGTATGGATCAAAATTTATTGTTTTACATATAAATATCCAATTGTTCCATCACCATTTGTTGAAAAGATTGTCCTTTTTCACTGACTTTGAACTGCTGTCAAAAATCAGTTATATATATGTGTGTATACACACACACCCACACATATATATGTATATATGGCTCTATTTTTGGACTCTGTTTTGCTCCATTGATCTATTTCTCTATTCTGACACGAATACCACAGTGTCTGGGATACTTTAGCTTTATAATAAATCTAGAACTCAGGTAGTATAAAACCTCAAACTTTGTTCTTTTCAAAGTTGTGTTACCATATTCTATATGCATTTCTATATAAATTTTTGAATCATCTTGTCAGTGTCTAAATAAGTCTGCTAGTCTGCTGGGTTTGAGATTTTGATTGGGATTGCATTGAAACTATAGATCAATTTGGGGAGAATTGACATTTTTAACAGTATTGAATCTTCTGACCCATGAACATGGTGTATCTATCCATTTATTTAGACTTTCTTTAATTTATCTTTAATTACTTTCTCTAATCTCAGAAGTGTTTTGTAGTTTTCATTGTATAGGCATCACATCTTTTGTCAAATTTAAATCAATGCATTTCACATTTTTTGATGGTGTTGCAAATTGTATTGCTTTTTAAATTTCAACTTTGGATTGTTTGTTGCTAGTGCATAGGAATATAATTGATTTTTGTATATTGATCTTATATCCTGCAAGCTTGCTAAACTCAATTATTAGTTCTAGTAGCTTTTTTGTAGAGTCCTTCACATTTTCTATATAGGCTATCATGTTGTCTCTGAATAAAGACAGTGTTACTTCTTTCTTTTCAATCTAGATTTTTAAAATTTCTTTTTCTTATTAGATTGTACTGGCAAGAACCTCCAGCACAGTGCTAAATAGAAGTGGTAGAATTGGACACCTAGGTCTTGTATGTTATCTCAGGGAGAAAACCTAGAGTTTTTCACCATTACTATAATTTTAGATATAGATTTTTTTGTAGATGCTCTTCATCAATTTAAGGAAGTTCCCTTTAATTCTTAGTGGGCTGAGAATTGTTATGATTATAAGGTTTTCTTTTAAACTTTGCCTTATTTATTGGGGTAAAGCTGGCCTTATAGAATAAGCATGGAAATATCCCCTCCTTTTCAATTTTCTGGAATAATTTGTATAAATTATTGTAAATTAAAATATTGTAAATAGAACTGTTATTATTTCTTCCTTTATGTCTGGTAGAATTCTACAGTGAAGCCATCTGGACATGCAGTTTTCTTTGTGTGCAAGTTTTTATCTACAAGTTCAATTTTTTAAAGCTATTGGAGTATTCCGGTTATCTGTTTCTTCTTGATTAAGCTTTGGTAGCTTTTTTGATTCTTACCATGTCAGGCATTATGATGAGTACTCCTATGTACGTGATCTCAATTCTCATAGCAACCCTATAAGGGAGATGTTACAATTTCTCCCTAATGAATGAGGAAACAGAATCAGGTAGGTTAAGTTATTTTCTCAAATTCCCAACCATAAGTAGTGGCAGGGCAGACTTCGTTCTGACTGGCTACAAAGCTTGTGCTTTTAGCCACTCTGCAAGGCAGCATGGGGTTAAAAAGAACAATTGGAACTATGCTGAGGTTGACCTTGAATGATGGAGTAGCAGGTCTCAGTCCACAAACACAAGCACTAAAGAAAAAAAAAATCACTTTATTTTTCTATAACTCAACTTGATTTTTGACTGACTCCCATTTTGTAGAGTAGGTTAAAACAAAAACTTGCCAAGGCTCATCCTCCCATTCCTGAGATTGTGTTACAATCTTTGGTGTCCTTCGTAGTAGTAGGAATGGAGGATCTGGTCCTCATTACTGGGGCACAGAGATAACTTCTGAGCAAGCCAATGTCTCTGTTGCTTTAGCCCCTTTGATTTCCTTTGAGAAGTCCCTGCTTTGTTTGGGGCATGGGTGTATATTCAAGCCTGCCTGAACTTGTTCTGCAGCCATTCTTTTCTAAGATCTTATTACCTTCTGGTGGGTGCTGGTCGGATGCAGAATCCAAATTCCCTATATTCTTGGCTTTTCAGGTCTCACTATTCTCTCTCTCCCCATCCCCATTCTGTTTTGGAGATGAGGGCACACGTCATTCCTCTTCCTTCTCTATGATACTCTCTCTATACTATGAATCACTATCTCCTACTCTTTCACTTCCTGTAAATTCTTTGAATTGATAAATCTGTGGGAAAACCACAGTCAGAAAGCCTTGCATGGAATCTCTGGTTGATGTTTGGCCAGATAACTTTATTGAAGCAATGATAGCCAGATGGATCTTCTGAGAAAGGAGGATAAAGTGAGAGTAGAATTAAGTTAATGTCTTCCTTTTCTTTCTCTTTCCCTTCCTCTCTTTCTCTACCGCTCCCTTCCTTTCTTCCTTTCTTCTTTCCTCCATCCTTCACTCTCTCCCTTCATCCATCCCTCCCTCCCTTTCTTCTTTCCACTCAGCCAACATTTTTCAGCCCTTCCAATCAGGTATCTCCAACCTCCTTAGCTTTAATCCTCCCTAGTATTGGACATACGCTCCGCATACGGACAACAGCAAAGTTATTCATAAATTAAAAAATTGAGTTGATTTCTCTGATTTTGCATAACAGCTTCAATGACTCTCAAATAAGCACATTTGCATTCACTATAACTTTATAACTTTTCACTGTTTCATTAATTATCTACTGTTTCACAACAAATTATCCTAGAACTTAGCAACTTAACACATTTTACCTCCTGTGGAACAGGAATCAAGATGCAGTTTAGATGGGTTCTCTGCTGCGGAATCTCTCATAATCTGCCATTAACTCTGTTAGCCTGGACTGCAGTTCTGTCAAGGCTCTATTGAGGAGGAATCTGCTTCTGAGCCCAGTCATGTGGCTCTTGGCCCGACTCAGTTACTCACAGGCTGTTCCTTGCCATATGGCCCTCTCCATAGCACAGCTCACAACATGGCAGCTGGCTTCATGAGAGTGAGCAAGCAAGATGAGCTAGCAAGATCCCAGCGAGACGGAAATCCTAATCTTTTACAACCTTATCTCAGAAGTGATATCCCATATTCTGTCCATTAGAAGTGAGCCACTTGGTCCACACTGAACTCAAGGAGAAGGGATTATTTAATGGTGAGAATACCAGGAGGTTTCAGTGGAACCATCCCTACCACAACTATACTTTCAATGGGTGACAACACTTTAAGAAATTCTGAGGTACATTGACAGTTTCTTTTATTTGGTGAAGGGGAAGGAGCCAAGGGTCCTAGGCATCTAGCATGTGCCAAGCCCAGTGCTGAATGATCTCAAGTGCCTTGCTTATTTAACTCTCACATATTTCGTGTGATGTAGGCATTTGTGGCAGACTCCGCTAGCTTTCCCTCAATATTCATTCTTCCATTCTTTCACAGTAAAATAATTTTTGATGGTTGCCCAGATGAAGACTACATTTCCCATTCTTTTTTTTGCAGCTAGGCCTAAGTTCTGGCCAATGGGATGGAAGCCATAGTGTTGTGTGGCAGCTTCCAGTAAATTCCCTTTAGGGAAAGCTAGTAGGTGTCTTTTCCTCTTCTTCTTTGTCCTGCCTCTATCCTCCTATGTAGAGTGTAGGTGCCATCATTTTAGATCATGAGATTGAGACCATGCAGGTAAAGCAGCAGAAGAGACTTTCTGTTCATGATATTGTGAAACACAATACCAGCATTGTACTGCATTTTGGGACTTTGGGTGAGGAGCAATAAATTGCTATATTATTTAAACCACTGCCATTTTGGACTGTCACTGGCAGCCAAACCTAATCCTAGCTGATTCAGAATTTGGTACCTAGAAGTGGGATGCTACCTGTAACAGGAGGTATTCTGTTAATACCATCAAAATGTGTGGTATTGGCTTAGTGCAGGGTTGGCAAACTTTTTGTAAAGGGCCGGATGGTAAAGTCTTTAGTCTTTATATGCCATCTATGGGCATTGTCACAAATTCTTCCTTTTTTTCAAAACAACTTTATAAAATGTAAAAAACATCTTAGCTCAGTCCTATAAAAATACTACAACCATCCTTAGCTCAAGGGCCAACAAAACAGAGGCAGCTGGATTTGGTCCTCCAGGGATGGTTTACTGACCTCCGCTCCCATCCATTAAGGGATCAGCAGATATCCCCAGGGTAAATGTTGACTTCAGAGCCCACTTACCTTTCTGGAGTCATGTTTTCTCATTATTTTTTTGTTTCTTAGTATTCCTCTTGTTTTCTTTATTGATTGGAAAATAATGCACTCAATCATTAAAAGTTACATTTACTCTCAGAAGATGCACCAGAGGGAAATTTTATAAAAGATGTGACTGTAAAGAAGTCACCAAAGGGACACTGCAATTATGGATCATTAATATTTAGGTATTTACTCAAAAAGAGCAAAACTTTAGTTTTCAGGAAAGAAAAAATGAATCAGCAACACATGTTGATACTTTTAAAAACTTTATAATGGTGCTTGAAAATTCAATTAAAATCATTTTACCATCCTGGAATTACACTTGTCATCACAATATTGCGTTATTTCTCATTTCATGTGATTTATGATTCTACAGTGCCCATTATCTTCCAAACCAATGATTATTTTCCCAATGAATGAATGTTGTAATTTTACTCAGTATATATAGATAGATCACAGAGTTTTATAAAACATTGTACTGAAAGTACAAAAATAAGTGCCTTATGCATACTCTTTAATACTGTTTTTGTTTCTTGGTACCTCAGCTAACTAACTTCACATAAATAATGTCAATAATAACAAAAAGGAAAAGAAGAGATTGTTTAACATCTAGAAACTAGACATACATTTTGCTGACAGCATGCTTTTCATTAAGAGAAGAGATAATAATATCTGGCTATATTGCAGTCAGAAAAGTAGAAAAAATAACTCATGAAGAAATAGGTATAAAAATGCCAATAATTACATTACATATTTGAACCAGTGATAATGACAGATTGATTTAATAGACTTATCTTTAGCCTGTGAGCCCAAAGATCCCTTATAAATTATTGTAGAAAATGCCAAGTTTCAAAATAAAATTTACATTTGAAAATAGGTATACTTCATTGTAAATCATTTATTGCAAAAAATATAGGTATAGATAAGGCTTTTTACGTAGAGTTTTTAATTTTATGAACACAGGTATATTTAGAAAATAGAAGTTGTTAATAACCAAACTGTTTTCAAGTAAATAAAAAGCATGCGTCCCTGCTCATTAACATCATAAATCAGTATGTGAATTTGTCAACTCCATGTTTTAAAGCTCCTTCTGGGTCTCTAACTAAAATTTTTTCTTCTTTTTAAATTTTTGCATAGTCTGTTATATTTCTCCTGGGGAAAATATTTGAAAACTCATTTTACTTAAGTAGCAATAATGATAGATCAAGAGTTAAATTCGTCTTTAAAAAGGCTTACTATACGAACCTAGTGTTTGGCAGTGATAGTGGAAACAAGGTTTAGAACAGAGTCGATTTATTTTGGGGATTCTGACTAAGTGACAAAACCTACCAGATGACACACTTAAATACGTGCAATTATATTCAGTTTTAAAAACTGCAGAATGGATCACTAGACTGTGTACCCCACTGAGGGAAATAATTTTTAAAAATAGATTTGTATTCACAGTTTCTGGCATAAGAGTAGGTGCATAGTAAACACATACTGATCATACATTCTATGAAGAATAGTTTTGTGGGTTAATAGCAATAGAGACTGTAAAATTTGTTTAATTCTCAATATTAGTAAAGAGAATAAAGGAAGAGTGAAAAGGAATTCCTGTTAAAAAGGAAACTATCTGTTAACATTACTTTCCATTAAAAATAATAAATTCTTTATATGGGATTATATGATGATTTGGGGTGAAGGATAGCTGATGAGCAAACATAATGGTGAAGTTAAATAGAAGGGAGTCAGTGTTTGAGCAAATCTGGAAAACACAGAAGGAGGGAAAAAGACATCGTGCCTCTTAATATGAAGATTTACATAGGAAGTCCTTTCTGGTTTGAGGTGTAGGTAGCTTGGTTCAAGGAAGAAAGAACCCAGCAAATGCTCTAAGACCCGACTAATGCCCTCTTGACCTTGAGAGGCTAAGCACATGCCCCCAAGAGCTATCTTTCATCTTTTCTTCTGCACCATGTGGCCAAGTGGCTGCTAGGTCTGTCAACAAAAGGCAGAACTCAGGACCCAGAGCCCAGGGGCAGTGGGAAGAAAACTAGGACCAGCAAGGGGCAGTAGAGGGTCAGCTAGATGGGGAGTGGATTGAAGAGTGGAGGAGAAGATGATGCCTTCCTCTGTGTTCACCATGATCCTACCCCCGTCAGAAAGAAGTGGCAGGGCCTTTTAGTTTAAGCTGTATCTGCTCTAGAGAGGATAAAGCCAATTCTACAGCAATAAAAAAACAAAAAGAGCCATAAAGATGGGGTCACTGTATAATCTGTTGTCTAAACTGAGACAAATTTGAGAGTAAGGGGGACAGTTGTTCATTTTAATTGTCGATTGTTAATATTTATAGTGGGACAACAGACATAAGCCTGCACTGTCCTGGCAAACCAGGATGTATTGTCACTCCAGAGAGATGGTGTTAAACCATGAGTGGGGTGGATGCCCTTCTGTCTTCAAGAAATTCCTGCTGGCAGCTAACTTTCTTTAAAGACCTGTTTCTTGGTATCTCTCCTCCCCTTAGACAAAGTACCATATGTGAAGAGAGAATGGGGTATATTCTTTTTCTTGATTTCCCTCTCAAAATAAGAGAAAAGTCCACAAGGGAGAGGTGATGCAGAAATGTTCTATAATTTATTACAGGCACTTTTGAATGAATGAAGGCTTCTGGTTTCCTAATTACTTTTTACTTCTAGATTGGGTATGAACTTCTCTTCACTATTAGCTAAAGTATAAGGTGTTCTTTTATCTTTCCTACAAAACTGAGGGTAACTGGGGATGCATAAAGTCTGCCATTTCCCATAAATGAATCTGTGTGTTCAAGGTATACATTGCTGTCCCTATTAAATTTGTTCATTCTATATTCTATATCAACATTGTAAGAAAAAGCTGGCTTTTAAAATGTTGGACATTTTGGGGGCAATAGAATATTCTGTACCCATTTTTTATTGAGTAAAAAAAATTTTTTTAATGTTTTACTCCATAAGTAAAGAGATAGGTATGGAGGTCAGAAAAAAAATCTTATTTTCCTAATAGTTTCACTAATTATAGCAGGACTTGCTTTGCTTTGTTCTAATGTTGGCAAACACAAACATACAGTTTGTGAATACTTTACACTTTCTATGAATATGTTCTCATTAAACTGAGAGCATTTTCAAGATGTCACCAGAATGAAGTGAAATTTCAACATCAGATTTGACAATCAATTTGACAAAACCCAGTAGATAACCGTTGCCTGTCAGGTACGAATGTCTGTTGCCTAGTTTCTCTTTCAATAAGTATATTAAAATTCCTAAATTATGCTATTAGTATTTTCTCTTAAAAGTGTTTATCATAAAGTTCACCTATGGTGTCATATTTGAAACTTAGTTTTGTCTTTAGCAGATGTCTCTACAATATATAAAAATATATCTACAAAATATAAAAAGTACCAATTCTCTAGGTTAAGTTGTAGCTATGTTTTCACCCCCTGGAAACTTCTATATGAGTGCAAGGGGGGAATACATGATCATGGCCTTGTGTGAATAGTGGGCACATTGTTCCCTTTTAGTTGTAAGTTACTTTCAGGAAATCTGGGACAGGGCTGGAGTTGCACAACAATAATAAACTTTATCAAACTTTGTAGCTTTGAATACAAGACAGTTTACTGAAAATCCTAACTTTCTTTATTGACCCTTATTCTGCCAAGGCACCATGGAAAGTTCCCCTATCCCCATGAATTCAAATTGTAACCCAGTTGCCCAAGAAAGAATGATAAAATAGTCATTTAAAAATATAGTGAAAATTAACATAAATTAAAAATTATATTGAAGCAATATTTCTGAAAAGCTAATCTATGTGATTGGAAGAATGTTTTTTTAAAAAAACTTTTACGTAAGACTAAAATTTCCTGCATAGCTATTAGCAATACATAGCTATAATTTAATTTCCATCCATCATTAGAAAGTTAAACACCTGTGGTTTGGAAATACGTTCTCATTTGTTAGATATTTTTTGAAGTCAGTGTTTTCTTAATACGAGGTAGCTTTCTAGCAGCATTTTGGGTGCTGTCACCCGAATACCGTGTGGTTTGGCATGATACCAGGTTTGGGTGGGGGTGGATGGGTGTGAATAGTCATCTAGGAAAAGTATATTTTGTGGCAGTTAAAGGCAGTTCTAGCTAAATTAATGGGGTGGGAGAGAAGTATAGCAATTTAAGAAGAGGAAGCATTTTTAGATAAGAAATTGATATCTAATCTCACTGCTGTTTCATTTCCTCCTACGTAACATAGGGCTGATTTTAATTCTCATTAAGCTATTAATTATCCACATTTAGAAACCCAATCCTAATTTACTAGATGTTTCTAAATTATTGGTTTTGGTATTTTGTTGTTGTCACTTAGTGGGTTGACTCATTTTAATTTTGTTTCTATGAAGATTTTTTTCTATTAAGCAATAAAGTAAGAAATAGAAAAAGAAATATTGATACACAAGGTATGATAGGTATTAAATAAGTGCTAATTTCTGAAGTTCAAAGATATAAACATAATGCAAAATAAACCTTTGGTTCTACACTTGATTTTTTTAAAAATCCCAATTTTTAAAGTTTCAAACTCATCATAACAGAAGTTGCTCTACATTACTTAATTTGGGCAAAGGCAATGCAAACATATGGCATGGCGAACACATTGATACTTTCTATGATTTATGTTCTAAATGGAATTCTCTAGATTTTACTAGAATAGAGTAAGATTTCAGCAAAAAATAAAACCACATCTACTCACTTGAATAAAGCTAGTTCTCAGGAAGTAAATGTTATGAATACTTGTGACTTTTTTTTCCTTGAGCAAGTAATGAGATGATATTCCAGTGGTAATTTTCTTGATACTTTGCTATTATTGTATATTTATGTCTCTGCTCTTAACCTTTTAAAAAAATGATTATGATTTAATCTGGAATAATGATTTTTTTCTCATAAGGTGATTCCTGTATTAACTAATTGTTCATTTTGATTAAATTTAAAACTCCTCTGTATCATAATTTCTTTTTTGCATATACTAGATATGCAGAGTGCCTTTTTATGTTTATTTTCAAAGATTTTAAAGAACATTAAAACTTTTGTTCTTGGAATTTGGAATGCTTCTTTGGACTGATTAGCAATTTGCCTGCCTCCACTGTAATTACTCTCCTTGAGTATGAAAGCAGGTCTGTGGAGGAGTGTAAATTTGGACCTAAGAATTGCTTAAGGAGGAATGTTTCACTTTCTCATACTTAGAATTAGTTTGGCCCAAGAGTTTGAAGCCAGTATGAATTATATTCACATTCATACTTTTCATGAGATGAATATATGTAAAACTATGATCTGGCTATTTATTTTAACTTAGACAATTTTTTCTTGCATTTTTCTATTTAATGAAAACGAAATAAAGAAGTATTAAAATACCAGCTTACCCTTCCCCCTCCCCGTATCCTCAAGTTCATTCTCTAGTAGGAGAGAGTGGCATGGACATATATACACTACCAAATGTAAAACAGATAGCTAGTGGGAAGCAGCCGCATAGCACAGGGAGATCAGCTCAGTGCTTTCTGACCACCTAGAGAGGTGGGAGGGAGGGAGACGCAAGAGGGAAGAGATATGGGGATATATGTATATGTATAACTGATTTACTTTGTTATAAAGCAGAAACTAACACACCATTGTAAAGCAATTATACTCCAATAAAGATGTTAAAAAAAAAGTATTAAAATAGAGTGGAAATACAAAGAGTACAGCAGTTCCCAAACTTAGTTGTACACTTGAATCAGCTAAGATCTTTAAAAACAAACAAACAAACAAACTGATGTCCAGCTCTCCGATCCCAAGACATTCTGATGTAGTTGGTATGAGGTGTGACCTTGGCATTGGCAGTTTGAAAAGCTCTCCAGGTATTTCTAATGTGCAGTCAAGTCTGGGAAACACTGTCCTCGGAAATATGAAAAACAAAACAAAGCTGAAAGCATGAGGCCTTTCAGAGTTTCAGCTGTAACCTTGAGGCCTTTGATAGCAGATTGGAGTTAATAGAACTGAAAGGTTACAAGGACTCTTAATTGTTGGAATTTACCTGATTTTCATTGGAATCTGGCCTGATTTGGGGTCACAGAATTCCATTCAAGAGTTGACAAAGTTTTCTATGCTTTGGTGTTTATGTCTTCCCTTTAGTCTTGCAGAATTTTACAAAAGCCAAGGGAAATGGAAATCTAGTACTGTAGGTCTTAAACCACTAATGAGACTGGAGTGGTAGTAATGGGTATTTTGTGTTTGGACTTTCATTATTTCTGTTTTGAACAAAAAGCCATCATTTATAAGTATGGAAAGAAAGCAGTGCCTTCTACTCCCCAGTTTTTGTAGCCCCCTCACCTCAGATGTTCTAGAGAAGAGACCCAAAACTCTAGGAGATTTTGATAAATAACACCCTTGCTGAATATCTGAAAAATTGGCTTCTAATAATAATCAGTGATGGATATAAAGTTCTCCTGTGATAACTTCAAAACCAAAGGACTCACATATGGTAAAGCTGTCTGATACTTATTGAAAGTAAAAGGAAGAGAAGGCGGTGGATTTCTTGGCAGATTTAGTATAAGTGGGTTAGATAGTCCAAGGCTGAACCCAAGTTAATAACTGTCTCTGAATGCTGGATGGTGGGCTGGGTGCTACAAAAACATCATAGAAATGAGAGTAAATCTTCACTCCTCCCTTTGAAATGACTTTTCAGCCAATTTGCTGAATAGCAAAAAGTATCATAAATGATATGCTGTAGATTTGATTTATTTTTTATGATATTGGAGATGAGCAAAATGAGATTGAGATGAAAATAAATCAATATGGACAAGTCAAAATGTTTAAAATGAGAAAAAGTCATTTCAAGTTGGCATGACTATTATGTTGTGGGCATCCTTAGGAAGTGTAGGAGTTCTAGGGAAAAAGAGGTGTGGGCTAATGAGTTTAATAAAGGATGGGCCTGGATTTGTTTTAACAATAGCTGTAACATATCACATCAATTTCCTAGTCCCCAGGGGCTGCAGGGGACGAGAAGATCCTGACCTATGATAAATTGACTGGATGGAATTTTCAGACTGAAATGATGCTGACTCCATTAAACCTTGGATAGTCTCTCACGAGGTCCAGGCTGTGAACATGCCTCATGCAGTGGGCAATGGGAAATGTGCTTGGAAAAGCATCTCCTACTGTCCCTCTGCCTTTTGTGACTTTGTGTATTACAAAAGCAGCTGTGAGCCAGGGGTTAAGACTCTGGAATTACTTGGCCCCCTTGGTTGTTACTGGTCTGCTTAGCCCCTGAACTCTTGCTGGCTAAAAGATCTCTCTCCATTCTGTCAGGGTTTGTAAACATACTCCCAAAACATTCAGGAACCTTGGAAGAACAACTTTTGGGGGCAATGGCTCTTTAGCTTCCTGATAGATAAATGGCTCCTTAACATTGGATTTCATTAGAAATAAAGTTCTCATATCATGGTTCTACAATTAGTATCAATGTAAGCTGTACAGTCTCAGGAAAGGCATCACTCTGGGACAAGTGTTACTTGTGATCATTAGGGGACCGAGTTAGGTGTATTTCTTCTAGATTGAGTTTTGTGTGTTTTATTCTTAAAAGAAAGATGTCTTCAGAAGGTTCCATATCCATCCCCTTGGGCAGTCACTGCAAAAGTGGGGTAGACCTCATACGTTGCATATGCTGCTAAGTCTTGTCCTAAGGTCACCGCTTGCTTGAGCTGGGCTGCAGACACAGATGCAGTTGCATTAGGGACAGCATAGCCTGGAGGAGAAGGCAGAGGAAACTTCATGAAAGGGATTCGGATTTGCTTCCTTTTGGTTTATTGTCTTTAGGAAAGATGAAAATTTAACATATTGCTTAAAGCCAAAAGTTAACGTGTACGTTTTAAAAGGTGCCCTCAGGGGATGTAATATCTGGCCTCCTTGATTAGGGAGGAGTGTTCCTCCAAGTGGGGTCAACCATTTATATCAGAATCGTTTCACTCTTAGAAAACTGGCAACATGGGGGATAGATTCCAAGAAACAGAAACTTGACAGGATGCTGAGCTGATTAAAGTTTGACGTTCAGAACTTTTTCAGAGGGTCTCAGAACTTGTAAGGGAGGGGAGGCAGTTGATGGGTTGGCAAGGAGATCGGGGTGGGCCCTGTGGGTCTGTTTCTGCTGCATCCCCACCCTCACCTAAACAGAATATTAAAAACCATTGCCTTTACCCAGGGAGGGTTGTAGGGACTGGGTAGACCAATAGGAGAAATAGTTAAAGTTTTAGCATATTTCTATATAGCACCATAAAAGCAAATACCTAGGGTGTCCACATTTTGGTCTAAATGGATAGGACAAAAAAATACCTCACCCCACCATCGAGCTGTCTTTGATGTATGCAGAGGTCTTAGTGCTTGTCCTCACTGTCAGAGAACTAAGGGGTTTGAGTGATAAGGAAATACTCATGTGCTTTTGTATTACTATCATGTCTAGCTGATTCATACGTTTGAAGAAAAGAGCGTAATAGCTATTATCTAAAAGCAGTATTTCCCTGTTAATGTTTTAGACCCAAACCTGGTTATTTCTGAGATGATCCCCAAATTGTGAAAGGTGATGAGAAAAAGGGAAAAAATATACTTAAGCAGCAAATGGGGACCTGATTTAAAAAAAAAGAAAGAAAACAAGCCCATTTGGTTTATGTGTTGTGGAAGTCTGCCCAAACCCAGGCACATCGATTTCTTTCTGGTGGCTTCTCAGGAAGTGGTGGTGGGAAGCTGGCTGGACTATTTGTAAAAAAATTGAATCCACTCCTTGGCTCGTGCACTTTGGGCAGTAATGCTGACTAATGTGCTAGTGAAGTTTGGTACATTTTCCAAGGATATGAGAAATATGTTAACAATTACTTTCATAATTTTGGAAACAGTATTTCTAAAGTAAGTAAGTAAAATATACGTGTATGTGCGTGTGTAGCATAGGTTTTATCTTTAGGGATTTTGAAAAGAAAATTGAATTTTCTTTTTCAATTTGGCTAATTTCTAAAGTACAAGAGCATTTGTGTTTTAAATAGATTCTTCCCTTGGAGCCTATTATTCTTTGCTTGACTCCATAGCAAGTTATAAAAGATCTTCTCAAATTCTTAGGCATTCCCAAGGAAATTCTCATGCTCTAAATAATTTTTTATTTCTTGTAGGAGCAAATAAAAGTGAGGATAAGATAAAACATTTTTGGGCAAAAAGCAAATCCTTTCCAATGTGAAAACAAACTTTAAAATTCTCCTGGCATTGGCTCATTTATTTTTATAGTACATTAATTTGGTGTCTTTGGGGTACAGCTTTCTTCAAGACAGGAACTTAACTTTCTGCAAGAACTGAGAAGCCTGGCACAAGTCCCCAGAATATGGATGTGTCAACACCCTGTTGTATGGAAAGCAAGCACGACGCCGATGGCTGCAGCACAGCCCAGGAGGGACCTGGCCCTCGGCAGTGGCAGCTGTTGCCTTGATAACCTCGAAGAGGTGCATCACACATCTTCTCCACGTTCTAAGAACAAAGCTGGAATTGAGGTCACATTTGTGTGGGAAGCATGATTAGTTTCGGCTTCACTTGCCAGAATGGAGGCCACATTTGCAAGTTTTGAGAAATAAAAGGAAATGAGAGCCAGCTCAGGTGTTATGGATGTGAGGTATATAGCAGTTCTCCTACCTACACGGGACCAATATATGAATTAATCAATTGATAGGAATGTCTTATTTCTAGGTCTAGTCAGAACTCTCTGATTTGGGCTTATGGGAGGAGGTATGCCAACACAATGACAAGTCAGAATGATAGATTTCTTCGAAAGACCTAAACTTTTATTACTAAGAAAGAGTGGAGTTGCTCAAACTAACTACTGAGGGAAAATTTCCAAAAGAAATTTCTTGTCCTCTTTAATCTCTAGAGGATTCATTTTTAACTATTAGCATTTGTTGTGGGTACATAATAAATGGGGAAAAGTCTTTTAAATGTGACCCTCAAGACATGTTGATCTACAAATAGGCTTTACTTTAAGTAATCAGCATATGCCCCAGACCTAAATTATAGAACAGATAAAATGAGCCTGATTAGCCACTTATTGAAATGGTCTCTCTCTTTTTCTTTTTCTCCATCTCTCTCTCTCTCTCTCTCACACACACACACACACATAGAGTTTTTGTCTTAAAATAATTTTAAAAAATCTGATCTACACGTTTCTTTCAGAAAGCAAAGCAATACCAGTAAGAATTGAGTAGAACTGAAGATTAGAATTGGGGAGGGAGTCCATGGATTGCTTAAAAGCTGATTGGCCTCGGCCAAATGACTTAATCTTTCTATTGGGGGTACTTGGTTTCTTCATCTGTACAATGTGCATGATGATAGAACCTGTCTCTTGTGGTGTCACGAGCGTTCCTGAGATAAGTCAGTGCCTGGCACATAGTAAGAGTTCAAATAAACATCATCCATGAATGTAGCAGTAGTAGTTCTAAACTCTCTTACTAAAAGTAAAAACCCAAACAAACCAGACGCAGAGAGATTGATTCATTCAAGGTCACACAGCTGCTTATAGCTGAGCTGAGACTAGACCCCCCCCCCCCCCCCCCCCCCCGCTCTGCTGCCCAGCTCAATTCTCTTGCCTTGTACTTTAATGGTTCACTCATCGGGCAAATTCTTTTTGGTCACAGGTGGTGTAAATCAGATTTATTGTAGTTGCAGTTCACAGATAACTCTGTGAGTCCATGGTCCCAAAGAGGGTCTCCCAAACACTCTCTGCAGGGTGCAACTTCTGGCATTATTTTTCCATACCTGGAAATGCGGTAGCAGAAGCGGCAACAGCAGCTGCGGTCTGGGCATCGGCTCCATCGGTGGGGATGCCCAGGCTCTGCAGGGTGTACTCGGCTGCATATGTCTTTGCTTCATCCACATAGGCACTTAGCTTCGGGGGTGTGAAAGGGTGGCTGCAAAGCAAAGTCAGTCAGGGTGTGCATTTTAAACTTATGTAGCTGAGACAGGTGAAAACCTAAGGCGCTGTTCACTTTTTTGATCGGATAATGGAATTTTGCGTGGGGACTTATCACTCTCTTTGCTTTTAAAGCTTCCAGATATACATGCATGTCGGAACATTTGTGAATGGATCTAGAACATCGGTGGACGATGACATTCCTGGAGCGTACTTGAAACTCATTATAAGTTCTTTCTAATGTACGTGTGAAACACGATGGTTCCTAAAACGTGTAGAAATGCAGGCTCAAGGTAAAATTGAGAAGGTGATAACCACTAAGAGAGAGGTTATAGCTTTGGTTCAAAACTTAAATGGCAGGGCATGGTGTTGTTAGGTATAAAAGGGCAGTTTCGTATGGTTCAACCCAAATACTACACAGATAAAAGGATGGGCTGTAGTTTTCATTTCTATTACACGTAACATCTGCAGTTTTCCATTGGTTGATGAGAGTACACAGTCTTCATTATCTATATGAAATTTAGGGGCTTTGAGATGCTAGTCTCATAGCTGTCACATATATCCCAAATACACATCTCAACGTTTGCACTGAATGAAAAATGAGTAGGTTGTAGACTTGAATATTTATCTTATTTAGATAGTGATAAAATACACTTAATTTATAAGACTCTTATTCTAAAATCAAAATGATTAGGAATTTGGAGAAGTTACACACATGACAGGATTCTGGCTGGACAGGGCAGGAATAGTTATTTTGTATAAGAAGAGTTGTCTTTGATCTTGTCCAATGGCAGAGTGCAGCTGATATACAGGTTGTCCCCAGTTATTTTTCTGACAAACTTCTTCTAATATCTACAAGAGCAAAACAAACAAACAAACAAAAAAGTGACTTCCCTTCCAAATATCACATTTGCATTATTTCTCTAACTTTCAGGTTTTTAAACTTGACTCTTCAGAGTTTAAGCAAATATAAGAAGATATAAAATGCCACATGGTTTAATGACTCATAAAATTTAAGATGAACTCAAGTTGAACTCCATTTAAAATGTTATGTCTATTAATTCATGAAAATCATTTTCACACCATTTATTCTAATATGCTTTTAGTTTAGTCCATTAGCTCTAACGTTTTACCAATAGTTTAATTTACGATTTGTTTGGTATATTTATTCCATTTTTTAAAAAACTGATATTCCAGCACTGTGTAGCTGGATTTACTCATTATTACCCTGAATCCTTCTGTTTATAATGGTTTAGAGAAAATAACCTAAGGATTTATTCCTATTTCATGTCATTTGTCATAGGGTTTTAAGTTTACATTTTCATAAAAATAGAGTTAAAAATTTTAATGGGTTAGTATTTATTGATGAACATGAATAGATGGGTGCTGATAGTTGCAATGTCTTTGTTTGGCAAAACACCACTTCTGGCTATTTTTATAATGATATGATTTTTGGAATCTTCCGTCATGTTTTTTTCTTCTGTCATTACTCCAAACCAAATCTTGCCTAAAGGCACATATTTTCTTCATGCCGAAGCCATTTTTTGTGGCCCACAAGCCCTGATGCTCCCATTGGTCAGCAGATTCAGTAAACTGTGCAAAACAGGGTGTAAGTCCTAAAAAATAACTCTTGGGACAGAACAGTTCCCAGGTTGAGCCTGTGGAATTTCTTATCTCATTTGCTCTAACGCTTATCCAGCTGCAATAGCATGACATTTTCCAGTTTATTGAATTTATAGATTGCTCCTATCTCCTCTATTAACTGTTGCTTCTTAATACTCTTAGTTTTGTAGCATCTCTTGTCATCTACAAACTGTTCTCTAAGGTTCCTGGGCAATAGTCAGTTACTTGAGCTGGCAGATATTCTGCCTGCTTGTTTATGCCCATTGTGCAAACACATGTAAAGGATTCCAGCTCTAACTCCTGACTCTGCAGGGCAGCCTGCTCTTCTTGTTGGAAGTTCATAACTCCACCATGGAGTTGTCCAGGCTCCACCTATGCTGGTTAGGGGTGGCATGGTCCTTAATTTCTAAGCCGCAGTGGCAGAAATTCAGAGACAAATTAATTAAGAAAAACTTTCATTAGTTGATAGAGATAGTTACTCATATGTTACTATATAATTTTTTTTTGTAAATTTATTTATTTTATTTATTTATTTTTGGCCACGTTGGGTCTTCGTTGCTGCGTGTGGGCTTTCTCTAGTTGTGGTGAGCCGGGGCTACTCTTTGAGGTGTGCAGGCTTCTCATTGCGGTGGCTTCTCTTGTTGCGGGGCACGGGCTCTAGGCACGTGGGCTTCAGTAGTTGTGGCTCACAGGCTCTAGAGTGCAGGCTCAGTAGTTGTGGCGCACGGGCTTAGTTGCTCTGTGGCATGTGGGATCTTCCCCGACCAGGGCTCAAACCCGTGTCCCCTGCATTGGCAGGCGGATTCTTAACCACTGTGCCACCAGGGAAGCCCCCATATATTACTATAGAGCATGACCAATTTCTAACCTGGATTTAATATAAAACCAGAGATCATTACTCATGCTATGGCAGTTCTTAGAACTATTACCCAGAATTTATGACAATGATTATTTTTTATTTTCTAAAAATACTTCTGGGTATCCTAGTACTTTAATTAGGTTGCTTATTTTAGGTTTTAACCCAAGATAGATTGGATTGACTAGCTTTTGTGTTTTCTGAGCAAAGCTCCATCATGGCACTTACTAGATTTTATTGTAATTATTATGTGTCAGGATCCTCTCACTGGATTGCCATATGATTTTTGATGGCAAGGGTTGTGTTACATTCACTTTTCCATCCCCAGCACCTAGCACAATACTTGGTGCATAATGTGTGCCCGGTTTTTGAACACACACATGATTACTATTTACCACTCTGATAGGCATCCTTTAAAAAAAAATTGTATGGGGAGGGCTAGCAGAAACTGTAGATGAGCTAATTTATATGTATAAGAAAGCCATTAATACACCAAAAACAAACAAAAAAACCCACTCAAGATGAGATTTTTGAAAATCAAGTTTTCTACTTGATTGCAATCATAAGGCTACTCCCATAAATTTGGGGCTTGTACCTTTGGGGTGGGAGTTGGGAATTTTCCTTTAGGATATACAAACTGTCACTCTAAACAACTGGATATTGATTATTCAGCCAAAGTGTCTCTGCAGAGAGTCCAGCATGGACTGCACATCCACAGGGGACAGTGTAAGGGTTAACACAGATCCTGTTTTGTTTTATTTTTAACCCTGTTGTTCAGTTTCCATACTGGAACAACTTTTATAACTTTTAATTTTCCGATAATAAAATCATAGCCTCATGCAGAAACGTGGAAACTTAGAACTGTGAAATGAAAGCAAAAAATTTACCTTACTGTTACTGTCCAAATACAGTCATTGTAGATGACTTGATTCAATATGGCTGATGGCATCTTATAGTTAATATGAGTAATGATACACCAGAGATAGCACAGTGTTTTCTCTTAGACACAGTGCTTCCAAGAAAAGATGTTCTAAATGATCTATTCATTCCCTGTCATGAGTGCTCTTCATTTGCCAACCAGCCTTGCTTCATTTTATTCTCATTTAAGGTATTGGTTGATAATTCTTGGTAGTGCTCAGGATCCTTGCATTTCAGTGGAAGATTACTTAAGATGTCAAATTTCATAATTTAAAATAAAAAGAGTCTAAAAATGAAACAATTGTACTCAACACCCACTTTTCTCTCACAGTACATTATGTTGATTGGCCACTGTATCTATTTAATAAAACAAAACAAGACAACAGCTGAAGTAGGGATCAAGTCAAATCCTTTGATGAATGGTGAATGATGGTCTTTGGTCCAACGTATATAAACTATCCAAGCTATCTGTGGAATAACATTACCTACCTGTGGAGCAAGTTTAATTCCTTGGGGTTTTAAAGTGACAGGATTCATTGGGGTGAGCTCCATCCCAGGCAAAAGATCATAGAGTTTGTCTTCTCTCTTGTCTCCTTTGACCTGGTATCCTCGACCCAGGCCTGTGTAAGCCAAATAGCCACGGCCGCCCAGTCCTCTCACTCCCGCAGCCCCTACAGGTACATTCATGTAAATTTCTAGGAATGTAAGAAGGCATTAAACCGAATCAAACCACCAGAAAATCACCCTGAATCTTACTGTAATGGAAAAGTTAGCCCAAGTCACATTGATTATTTCCCTGAAGACGGATAGAAAACTCCAGGATTCTAATGTAATGAAACTCAACATAAGATAGGGTTCACCACAGGTGTCTTTTTTTTTTTTTTTTTAACTGTCTGTGGAAGAAAGCAATACTATCAAAGCTATGGATAAGTACACGTGCAACTTTAAAACTTTGGTACAGAGAAATTTTGCAATTTCTCTCTTCAGTTAACCTTTCGTTGACGTTTTTCTGTAGACTAACAAATGTTGGGAAGGTATTTATTAAAACATCCCAGCATAATATGACCACATGTATCAAAATAAGTCTTGCCTTTTTGTCTTTGATCAGTAAATTAGAAATGAATTCTAGTTTCCCTAATATTCTATTCGTGATGGCCTGCTGGAAAACCAACATTTAGAAAATGTGTTTTAAAACTCACCATTTTCTCTCTTATAGTCTATCAATGTGAGGCTTAAATTTCCATTGAGTTTCATTAATAGATTCCTTTTGATTTTTTGTTTTGCCACATTGCTACTTTGATTTCCTATTGGTGGCATAAAGAGATAAAAAATTAAATTGATTACCCTTCATCCATGAATATCATTCATTGATTCCTTTCTTGTTATAAGACAGGTATTTTTTCCCTTGGAGTGAAGTTTGTTTTTTTCCTACATTACAACTGGTTGACAACTTATACTTAATGTAGGGATTGTTTAATGATGTGATTTTAGATTATAAATGTACAATGTTTTAATGACATAATTGTCAAACCTATAGACAGATTATCCTGAAGGAAATCCTGAAGATTTCTTTTACATTACAATTTTGGGTGGAGTGATTGTATTATGAGTATGGAAATTTTAAGGCTGTTGAAGGCTAGAGTTCCTAGGATGGTCAATTCAGTTCTCCTGAAAAATAGTAAAACACAGTAAGATAATTGTTTCCACAGTAATCTGGACATGCCCCTTTGCTTCTAGTCAAACCCGAGAATAGAATTAAGTACACAGTTTGCTGTTGAATTGCTCAGACTGGTGTCATATTTGGCAGACAGATCTGAGATTCTGTAGGCATTGGTTCCTAGCAGAACCACTCTGAAGGATCCCATTAGGCAGAGACAAAACAAGTTTCTTGAAAATAAAACATGCTTTCCTTATCTTTTACATTTTTTGAAATAACTGAGCTCAGAAAACTGCTTGAACATTTGGAATTCTCACAGGATTCAGCAGGAAAAATGTGTTGTTTGGCAGTAAGATTGAGGTCGCGTTTATTTTTTGTTTGTTTTTTATTTTTCTATTTGGACTTTACTATTTGTTTCCCGATATCCTGGAGAAACAGGTTGATTTCCTTAGTAATGTGGCTTTTTAGAAGGCATAGCACATATTTCTTGGGGGAGGTCAGATGAGAGCATTTCATATATCTGTTAGAATATATTTATGATAAATTGTGATTTATATATGATGTGATGGCACTGACTCACCATCCAATACACATGTGTCTTGATATCTGAGGTAACTGGTTTCCACTGAACCATACTGCTCTCAGCTGGAAGTTTTGTAATGAGTCACATATGACTTCAATATGGTAGTACAGTGGTAAGGAAGAAACTGATAATTGTGGACCCGAGTTTTAGTTTGTACACATTTTACGGGCCATGCGAAGATCAAATGTGTACATTAGACT
This sequence comes from Eubalaena glacialis, assembly GCF_028564815.1. Classification (NCBI taxonomy): domain Eukaryota; kingdom Metazoa; phylum Chordata; class Mammalia; order Artiodactyla; family Balaenidae; genus Eubalaena; species Eubalaena glacialis. The sequence goes on from NC_083716.1 coordinate 39,896,079, forward strand.
CATTTATACTGTGTTCCGACCAAGTTTTTTCAATAACCAGTTGTAATGTGAAAAAAGATTCATATGGAAGGAAAACTATTGATATAATATTTGATTTTCAATAAACAGTTTTCCAGTTCTTGTCTCCCAGTGGACCCATCCAATTTGTCTAAGGCTGTTGCAATACAAAGCATTTGAAATCGCAGAGTTTTTTTCTAAGGCAAGAGCTGATTAATGTTACCTCTAACAGAAGGGGCTCTGATAATGGCCCTGTTGCCAAGATGTCCTTTGGTGGCTGGGAAATGAAGGCTAGGAATCGCTGTGTAGGCCTGGGGGGCATAGAAGACAGGAGCTCCAAGGTAGGCTGTGGTGGGATCATAAACATGGCCCAAGGAGTAGGTGTACTCTCCCTGAAGCATGGTGCCCCTTCCACCTGTTCCTCGGGTGTACCTAACATAACTATCCTTGTCCACTGGTTTGGCTAGGGTCACTTCGATGGGGGACCCATCCAGCACCTGTTTTAGACAGCAAGGAAAAAGCAACGTGAAAAGATATGAAGACAACCAGGTGTGGCTGAGCCCTAGTAACACGTCTGCTTCTAAGTGTTAGTCTAGTTGCTGCTGTATTTACTGACTGTTTCACTTATATGTGTGAATGAAAAATATTGCCTCTCCTATCAGTAAACAAAGGATGTTGCAGCCATCGAGCCATCACATTACATACTCCCCCAACGGTGATCCTGAGGAAACTCAGGATGAGAAAACACAGGATACTGGCCCCAGAGCGCTGAGGTGCATATCAAAGGAATGATTTCAATGAGCACAGACTTTTGCATCTTCCTATACATAGAAAGTGCTAAATTCCTTAACTTGAGATATCTGGCTTTCTTTAACTAACAGTAATCTTTCGATGTTCCAACTACCTGGTCTTTGTTGCAAAAACTCCTACATATCCTGGCTCTTCTCTTCCCTCTTCGGAGCAATCCCTTAGAGCTATCTGAGAGGCTGTCTCCTGGGCTTGAAGTCCTCAGAATATCCACAGAATAAAACGTAATTCTCAACTTTTAGATTGTGCAATTTTTTTCCATCGGCATATGTATCTTATCTTTTCATAGGTTCTTGTTTTGTATGCCAGCTGAGTTTTCCCTGAGTGGTTTGTTGGTAAATTGCATATAATCTATCAACAGGCTTGACAGTGAAAAGTTGGCCACTGTCTATCGACATATTAGTTACACATTTATTAAGTGAATACAGTTACTGAGACAGAGAATTATGTAATATTTATATGTGATATATATATTTTTAATTACCTATTTATATAATTATTCTAAGAAATTTTAGGTTAATTATGGATGGAATATAATCTCCAGTACCTAGCACAGTGTAATGAAGATGAAAGGAAACCAATAAAAGATCTTACCAATTGTTAACACCTTGGCATAGGCAGCATATCAGGCCTTTCCAGCTGCCAGCCAGGTACGTGTCTTACTCCTTGGTGCAGCTACGCAATAGGCGAATTTTTACTGGAAGAGAAGTGAGGCTTAAAAGTGGGGCCCTACTTAAGGAAGAGGAATCATTGAGGGTACTACATTGTCCCCTGTAGGTGCTTCCTTATGAAGCAACCTTTTGATCTGCAAAACAGCTGGGAACTAACAAACAGGGATGCCAGGGCAGTACTGAAGTTTCTCAAGTCAGGCACTACTTAAAACTTGTCCTCAAGAATTGTTGAAGTGGTTTTTTTCTGACACAAGTTTCTGACATTTTGTAACCAGATCCAGATATTGAAGATAATGGCTGTGTGTAGATCTACAAGTGTGACTTGCTTTTATGTGCTGCTTGCATACACAAGAGATAAAGATAGCTCTCAACAAATACTTGATAGATTGATGAATTTCTTATCAAAGGGACACGGTGTTTTGAGGAAACTGTTGGTGGCTTCTTTCAAATAAGAATGTCGTTTGTTATAAAGAAAAGAAATGATGTAAACTGTTCCTGCAAAAAATTCCCTTTCACAGCAGCTCATGATTTCATGAGTGATTCAGTGATTCCTGCATCACTGAAGTCTGCTGGACAAGATTTGTGCTTTATGGTCATCCTAATCATTTTGGTCAGCCTCTTGTTCCTAGTTACATGTATCTACCCTACTTTTTAGTAGCTGGAGTCAGTATCAAATATGTTAGATGGACCACACTGAGAGATAGAATTCAGCTCATATTCAACTCTGTTATATTGATGTTGATGTAATTAGAAGAAACAGACTTGGAGTATTAAAGTAATGGGGTGACCTTGGATGTAATTCTTTGTCTTCTGTCCTGTCTTGAGGAAGATAAGATACCCAGATAGGTCTCTGCTTATAGGAACTTCCATATCAGGAGATGTTTTTAATATTTTAACTGCAAAGTCAAATTTCTTACTGTAATAGATTTTGTTCTGCATTACTCTGCCCCTCTAACAGTGTTTTAAACCCAGTACTGTATTTCACTTATTTGGTTTAGACGTTTCAAGATCTAGGACAATATCTTATTAACCTGTATAGCCACAAGCCCAGCAAAATTTCTTTCATGTCGTAGACATTCACAAGTATTTACAGAATAAGTGAATAATCACGTGCAAACTTCAATTCATCACCTTTCTTTCCAAATAGGTTTCTCTTCTTGACTTCCCTATCAGCCTTCTTCTGGTCTCCTATATTGAAAACCTATAATGACTCATCTTTATTTCTCACTGCTATATACAATCAGTTGCTTGATCCTTTGAATTCACCCCCCCATAGACTTGTATAGAGCTCTCGCCTACATTCCATTCCTACCCTTATTCAAGCCCTTATTTCTTCCCATTTGAGTGACTCTAATAGTTTTTTAACTAGTTCCAATTACATCTCTCTCTCTACTCTATGAAACTTCAATTCTTAAGAGGTTGATTTCCCTAAATTGTTAACATGATCATTACTCCACTGCACAAAAAAAACTTCAAAGCCTCACCTTGTCTAATAAATTAAATATAAATATCCATATGTACACTTAAAAACCTTCATAGTTCCTAGGCAAACTTACTTTTGATTTTCCTATACCACATTATAGTTAAATATTATTATAATATTTAGTATATATATTTATAATTACACTGAATATGTATTTAACTACATAATACATGTATACATTGCTATAAAAATATCTAGCTCTAAATATATTAGCTGCAAAAATTGGAAACAATTTGAATACTTTTCCACTGTGATTATTCCAATGTAATTATTTAGCATTTAATTTATGATGATCCCTTCTCAGTAGGCATCATATATCCCTCAAGAATGTTTTCAAATTGAGAAACTAATCTACAAACTGTTTTCAAAGTAATAACATTGTTATGATAATAAATATAATCATCAATGAAGAAGAAATAATGTTTTGCTTCATAGACATGCATTTAAATATACATTAATTTTTGCGCTGCAGTTTTCTTTTTGTGTTTTTGGAGTCAGTACTTTCCCCCCCCTATCAGGATTCAAACACTTCTGTAGGCTCATAAGCCTAGGCCCCACTGTGTCTGAAGGGCCTGTGCTGGGAGACCATTTATTTGCCCTCCAGATCCACTTCCCACTGGTCTCCAGCCTCCCAGCTCCGGCAGGGTGTTCTGTATGGCATCTTCTTCAGGGCTCCTGGGCCTTCTGGATTATGATTGGATTTGGCCAATGGAGAGGCCTGGCAGGAGGTTGGAGGGAGAGAAAACAGTGAGTTCAAGCCATTTCTTCTCTTGGCTCCCTCTCTGAGAGGTCGCCTTGGCCTGGATGTGTCCACTGGCCAAAGGTCATTACTTTTCTCGGAGACCTGCCCTTTAGAATCCTGTCTCCTTTAGATTTCCTGTTCCTTCTATAGCCCCTTGTCCCCTCGGGTGCAGGAGTGGGTGAGCCCCAGGTTCCTGCACTGTCTCTTTTAATTCCCCTACCCCACACTCACATGTTTGTAATTAGTCCCTTTGCCAACTGTCTCCTATTAGGACTGACCGATGCAAGGTCCGGCAGGTGAAACAGCCCTATGTGCATTAGGTTCGTAGCAAAGCAATCTACTTTCACTGTTCTCCAATCATATCTTGCTCTTTCCAAACTCTGTGCCTCTGTCTGAGACTCCCTCTCCTTTTCCATGTTTTTTCTTTTGGAATTCTTCCCAACTTTCATGGCTTCTCTTAAATATTATCTTCTCATATCCATGAAGATTTTCTGATTCTTTATGACCCACTCCTCTTTCCTTTGCACATTCTCACCACTTCTTTTTATTTTTTTTTTAAACAAAACTTATCTGGCTGGACTTTGCAAAAGTTCTGCATACTTGTCTTAATCGTCCAGCTGACTTTTAGCCCTTTGATAAACATCTTTGGTTTGATCCTTTTTGTATCCCAAACATTATTTAGCATGATAAGTGGTCTACAAAAGCCTTTTAATGTTTATTGGAGTAATAAGTAAATATTATATTGGTTTCTATATACAAATCAGAAGTAAGGATATAGTATTTGAGTTTTCCCCAGACCTTACTCTTGGCAAGGTGAAGAGATTCCAAGGCTTCCAGAGTTTGGAAGATCAAACTCTGAGGGCAAAATGATAACCTTGACATCTTTTTAGATTATCAGCCTCCAAAATCCTGCACTACAAAGGTGATAGTTTCTTTGAAATAGAGAAAACTGGAATTGGGGAAAAACACCTCAGGATAATCCACTCCGACTCTCTCTTTCTAAAGAAATTGAGGGCCAATGACATGCCCAAATCAGCCAAAATTAGAGATAGAATTGGACATATGAGCCACATCTCCATTGTATTTTCCATCACTTCTCTTTTGTTCATCTTAGATGGATTGAGGCAGCCATGTCAGAGATGGAGGAAGGCTGAGTGAGAAGGACTTGCAGGACTGTTCCCTTGAATAAAACTTCCACACCAAACTTTGATGGAACCTGTACATATTTTTTCTTTGTCCTACATTACCTTCCCATTTAAAGCTTTCATAGCCTCCACCGCATCTTCTCTGTTAGTGAAGTGCACGAAAGCATAGTCTCGGATTTTCTTTACCCTCTCCACAGCACCTGGAAGCAGATTGAAAGTAGTCCCATTAGCAAACCTGAGATAGCACTGAACATGATATATTTAAGCATTTAGCTTCCAAGAATATTTTATCCTTTTTTTTTTTTTTTGGAGACTCTATTTAAGTAAGGAGGTCATTGAAAATATTTCCTGTGTCCAGGTTTAAAATTCTGCACATTCAACAGAAGATTTTTTTCTAATAATACTTATATTCTGCCTTATTATAATTAGTTGTGGATTTGTGTTTCCACTTCCTAGATTATAAGATCTTTGAGGGTAGGAACGGTATCTTGTTTTGTATATTATATAATATAAAAGATAGTAACTTATACATGGTAAAATATTGTTGAGTTGAACTCAATTATTGGTCATATTATAAATATATATTTAGGTAATTATCTCTTTAAATTTTATGGCTTTTTCCCCAGAAAAATACCTTGTCTCTTTTGATTTATATAATAAAAAGTGTTAGAGTTAGGAGAGACTTTAGTAATAATTTAATTTTTAATTCATTTTACCGTAATTTATTTATTTTTAACTTAATGATTTGGAATGTAAGGTTCTGATAAGGTATGCGAGATTTATGAGTTCACATAGCTAGGAACTAGAACTCAGATCTCCCATCTGCTTATCTCATACTCTCTTGATCAAAACAAACAAACAAAAAATAGTTTGTGAAAGAACATCTGAAAACCAAGATAGTTCCTTATGATGCTGTTCATAATATCTAAAAGTTGGAAGCACTGTAGATATCTACTAATTCTACCTTGAGGTACCTCTTTATAGAAGCATTCACACATATGCAAAAAGATCATGCATAGGGGTATTAATTACACCAGTCAGTTGAAATAGCAAAAATAAAACAATGTCCAATTTCATGAGAGTGATTAAATTTGGTATATTCTTATTAAATAACACTAAGGAGTCTTTAAAGAGAACACATAGGCCTATATATACATGGAAAGATTCAGAGCCTGTTGTTAAATTTAAAAATTTACAAAATAATACGTATAGTATCATAGCATTTATGTTTTTAAAAATCCCAACCAGCATACATGTGCACATGAATATGAATACACACACACACAGAAAGAGAGCTGGAAGGATAAAAATCAGACCATTAGGAGGGGTTACTTCAGGAATGGGGAGAAAAGTTGGGGAGAAGACAGGGGACTTTGATATTTTCATTTATATTCTCCAGTATTCTACAAATATTAACAAAGCTTATTTATATTATTCATGTAATAAAAAAATAACAAATCAAACTATCCTATTTTTATGTAGAGGGATTCTTGAATATGTTGATGGTAATGTGTAAAAATAAAGTTCTACTGAGGTGGTTGAGCTTTATATTTTACATTTTATTATGAAATGTTGCTTACTCAATTGTAAAAATAGAATTTTTGCCTAGAGTGAAGGTAAGATGGAAACTTGTTTGACATTAACCTGTTAGTTTAGCATGTAAATTACCCCCTTTTAGTTATAGTCTCTTGGGTGTATCTTGAGAGAACGGGTTTTCTTCTATCCTTAGTTTCCAGAGACAACCTAGGATGGGACCCCATGCCAGGGAGGATCAGAAGAGAGGAGAAGTCCTCCTTTTCCCCTCTCCCTGTCAAAGTTCAGTTATCTACCCTCTTAGGTTCAAGGTCACAAAGGCAATTAGGTTTCTACTCTATCATGTGGTTCAATGGCTATAAACTGTCTTCCTTTGCAATAATGGTAGGGTTCTAACGTAAGGATAATTTAAAAATATTGCAGTACTTCTCTTCTCTCACCCCTCATCATTCAACCCTTGACTTCTTATGATAGTGGTTGTACGGAGCAAAATGGTCTGGCTAAGCTGAAAATAAATAAAGGTATTTGAGACCATGAACCATGGGACATGTGATTAACCGAACTTCTAGCCTGGTCCCTTTATTCCTTCAGTGTCAAGTGGGGTAATTATTGTGACTTAACCTTATGGCTTATCTTGGTAATTAAGAAGTAAAAAGTGGGCCAATGAGGACCTCTACCTTTCCAGTGTTTGCCCCATTCATTCTCCAGTGCCATCCTCCATCCAGGCTCCACTGTTAGCTCCCAGAGGCATTTTGGTATTGTCTTTACCCTAGTTCCTACCTAGTGTTTTGTACACAGGGGCTGAAACCGAGTAGGGCCCTCTGGGGCCCCCAGGCACTGAAACCGAGTGGGACCTGGGCACAGAGGATGAGCAAATATTATCAGTCAATTCACACTCCAACTTCTATCATTCACATTAGTTAGGTGGCACTTCAGATGATAATGGATTTTGATGTTCTCAAATTCTGCTTGTAGATATTGAAATCAGCTTGCATTTTTGAACAGTAATGTCCAGCCACACATGCTTTTGGAAATCTTTTTTTTGCTTTAACTTTATTGTATTTATTTATTTATTTTTGGCTGTGTTGGGTCTTTGTTACTGTGCGCGGGCTTTCTCTAGTTGCGGTGAGCAGGGGCTACTCTTTGTTGCGGTGCACAGGCTTCTCACTGCAGTGGCTTTTCTTGTTGCGGAGCATGGGCTCTAGCTGCATGGGCTTCAGTAGTTGTGGCATGTGGGCTCAGTAGTTGTGGCTCACGGGCTCTAGAGCACAGGCTCAGTAGTGGTGGCGTGCGGGCTCAGTTGTGGCGTGTGGGCTCAGTAGTTGTGGCACGCAGGATCAGTAGTTGTGGCGCATGGGCTTAGTTGCTCCAAGGCATGTGGGATATTCCCAGACCAGGGATAGAAACCGTGTCCCCTGCATTGGCAGGCAGATTCTTAACCACTGTGCCACCAGGGAAGTCCTAGAAATCTTAAGATGTGAAAATTTAACCTCATAAAGCAGACAAATTAGAAAGTGAGAGTTTTTATCATAAAGCTGGTATTCTCTACAATAGTATTCAACATATGGCTTATTTTAATATGTTCCTTCTTTGTGCATAGGAATTTGTTTATTGATTGATCCTCATTTGGCAGAGGGTGAGGCAATAAAACACCAGTGGTCATCCGTAAGACTCATAATGCAGAGAACTGGAAAACAGTTACTCTGTTCATTACCAACTTGTCAGAGACACATCAATTACCTGAAGACAAACACATCCGCAATCCCAAGGGGAGACTTTCAGAGGGTCATGGTTCCCAAAGTGTGGTCCCCAGACCTGCAGTATCAGCTTCACCTAGAACTTAATGGAAATGCAAGTGCTTGGGCCCCACCCCAGACGTACTGAATGTGAAACTCAGGGGGCAGGGCCAGCAATCTGTTTTAACAAGCCCTCCAGGTGATTCTGAAGGTAAACCCCTTTAGGAAAATCAGATTTTATAGAGTGACTATAATTGGAATTTCAGCAGATACCCTTAGGCTACACTGGGGAGGAACATACATTTTCAGGCCCCAGTTTTTGTTCTGATTGTCATTTATTTCTCTGAGTACTGATATAATATTTTCAGGTTAATCAGGGTTAAAATAATACATTGATAAATATTTGCAGGGAATATTCAGGATCCTCCGAGGGATCCAAACTTTCAATAGAATTTTTAAAGAGTTATTTTTCTGTTTCTCAAATTTTTCTAGGTAAGTATAAACACATCCTTTCCACTGGAAAAGAAACTGGTTAGCTCTGACTTTTTTTTTCCCAATACAGCAGATGTCTGCTAGTAGCCCACCCTTTGCAATTCATTTTCTTTTGCAGAGTGCCAAGAAGCAGCCACACATCGTTATGGAGCCCTGAGAGTTGTCCCACCAGCCTGAGAGAGAGAGAGAGAGAGAGAGAGAGAGAGAGAGAGAGAGAAACACACCTGGCATTTATTATTTTCATTATAATTAAAAGGGCCTGGACACTTGTCTCTCTTCAACACACAGACTGGGAAAGCTGATAGCCAGTGACTGTGAAAGGAAGCAGCCTTTTAGTAGTTTCTCATTCCAGCCTTTCCCCCCTAAAAAGAGTAATTTTTTTTAACATCTTTATTGTAGTATAATTGCTTTACAATGTTGTGTTAGTTTCTGCTGTATAACAAAGTGAATCAGCTATATGTATACATATATCCCCATATCCCTTCCCTCTTGTGCCTCCCTCCCACCCTCCCTATCCCACCCCTCTAGGTGGTCACAAAGCACCGAGCTGATCTCCCTGTGCTATGCAGCTGCTTCCCACTAGCTATCTGTTTTACATCTGGTAGTGTATATATGTCCATGCCACTCTCTCAGTTTGTCCCAGTTTACCATTCCCCCATCCCCGGTGTCCTCAAGTCCATTCTCTACGTCTGTGTCTTTATTCCTGTCCTGTCCCTAGGTTCGTCAAATCTATTTTTTTTAGATTCCATATGTATGTGTTAGCATACAGTATTTGTTTTTCTCTTTCTGACTTACTTCAAGGAGTAATGTTTTAATTACATAAAAATAAGAAGTATTATTCACTATGGGAAGGAAGAAAATCAACTTAAAGTCATGGTGGAGCAATGCTTATACATTCACAGATCAGTTCTTATGCTCATAACTGCATCAACTTTCAGATCTCCAATTATACGTCACTTCTCCTAAACATGAGTCTTCTCTGAACCTCGGAGGTTAGGCTGCCATTGCTGTTATTCTTCTGGAGCATCTTAAACTCCTTCCACACACACACATCATACCTGTTAGCTCCTCCCACTGTGCCTGGCACCCATGAGCTACTGAAGCAATGACAGGTGAATGAATGAGTGAGTGAATGGAATAAGCACAGAGCACAGGGTCCTAGAGTTGTTAAGAACATGCTGTTAACCAGACCTGGATTCAAGTCCAGAATCTGCCACTTGCTGGTTGTATGCTGGTTGTATGACCCTGGGCAAGCTGCTTATCTGCTCTGGGTCCTGGTTTTCTTATCTTTAAAATAATGGAAGTAGTAAGGTACCCTACATCATAGGGTTGTTGAGCCACACCGTTATACTCAAGTAGCAGGGAAGGCAGAGTTCCTGAAGGCTGGAAAAAGACAAATCTCTGATGAATCTTTAAAAAGGGAGAAATGATAACCTTACTAATTACCTTTAGAATGAATTATCAATTTATTCTATTATAACTGACAGAGCAACCAGAGTTGGAAACAGGTAACATGACTATGTGAAGTGAATATCCTCAGGCAGTTTTAAGATGATGGCATCATGGCCCATGCTTATCAACAATCTAGAGAGTTACTGCCTGAGAAATTCTCATTTATGGAAAGATGTCACCATGGTGATAAACTTAGACTAATACGCTCCAAAGCATTCTAATACCACAAGATGATCTGCCAAAAAATGGGATCCATGGTCCCCAAATTGGGGAGTGAGTTATCCTACAACTCTTCTTTTGGAGACTTTCAAAGCAAATTTGAAGGTAAAGGACTCTGATAAGTCCCACAAGCAAACAGACCTTTAATTTTGCTGAATCTGGTGTTAACAAACTTATTTGACCATGGACCCCTTTTATCAGTAACATCTACTAACAGTTTATAAAATTAACGTTATGCAGAACTGGCTTTGGGAAATGCTTGTTTGGACATTGTTTCTTAAAATGCTTTACTTGTCTCAGTGTTGCAGTTTCTATATGAGAAAAAAAGAGATAGGGAGTCGATCTCATGGTTTAAAATTGATAATGAAAAGTATTGACAAAATGAACAGTAATTATTCTTCTCCACCTTCCTTTTTGCTTTCTCTTCACCCAAATTAGTTTCCTAGAACAAGTTGTCATCTCCTTACTTATGTACCTAAAGTCACAATCATATTCCATTAGACCAGCTGTTCTCAACTGGGGGCAATTTGCCCTCCCAGGCACAAAAATGTCTAGAGACATTTTTGGTTACAAAAATTACAAAATTATAAAAATGTCTAGAGACATTTTTTGTTATTACACCATGGACTGCACAGGACAGACCCCCACAGCCAAGAATTATCTGGCCAAAAATGTCAAGAATACTGAGGTTGAGAAACCTGCATTAGATCTATAGTTATGGCCATGCATTCATTAACACAGTTAATATTTATTGAGCATCTACTAAGTCCCAGGCACACAGACAGGAGCTGAGGAGACAATAGAAACAAAAAGAACTCATGGAATTTATAGTTTAATGAAGGAAATATGTATTCATTAAGTAATCACACAGAAACGTACAATTATAGTATCGATAAATGTTATAGGACCTTAGGTCCCTATTTTCTAATCCAAAGGTAGGAATATAGTTTTAATAGTCTATGCAATTATGAGAATAAGTGAAAGCTATCTTATTTAAAGATACAGGAAGTCATCACAAGCATAAGTGTTTTTAAAGTATGTTTTGAAAAAGTAATCTTGTCTGCTATGTCCTACCTGGTTTAATATTGTTGAATTCTTTCTCAATCATCTCTTCAGAGGTAGACAGCATTAGGTTTCTTACATATAGGATTTTCACGGAAGACATTGTGTCTTCATCAACTTCTACTTCTGGTTCTGCCCAGTCTACTGCGATAGGATGTCCCCATAACTGAATTCTTCCTGTTGAGAAGGATCACAAGTACGATTAATTATATAGAAATTAGGACATCATCTCAGTTCATATTAATGGACTTTTAAATTGAACCTTGAGGTCTTGATTGAGCAAGAAGACTAATATTAAAAGAGGTGATTATTGATTTTAAGAGACATTTCAAATAAGACCTGGCTAGAAGGGAGTTCTGTATGACAAGTGGCTTATTATAATGATAGGGTATAAACAGAACTAGAACGTGGTTTGAAATGGAACAGAAATGAGGCAGCAGTGGTCACGTTTGGGTCCTAGCTCTCACAGGGTGAAGGTAGTCATTGGAGATGGCAAAAAGGGAAGAAAGGAAAAGAATGGATTTGTGGCTCAGACATAGAGTCTGGCTTCCTGAAGCATTAGAAAGGTCATTAGGAAGTGTATTTGCTACGGTTGGAATCTGTGTGACTAGATGCCACCATTGAGCTGTCCAAAAATGGTGCATGTGAAGGGTGGGTAGGGCTCAGGTACCCCTAGTTTGTTTTCGGTCACTTACACTCTGTCAGAGCTCTGATCAACTATATTCCCTCTTAATTCTTGCTTTGTCAGAACATAGACAACTCAGAAATCTGGAGAAAAAGTTATTATTATTTTCCAAATTAAGACAAAGAGCAATGAAGAGTCTATGATGGGAAACTGAACTCATCTTGAAAGGGTAGCTGTTATCCATGACTACATATATATTTGTATTCCTATATAACTGCAATTTATTGAGTGTCCTGCACTCTACTGTGTGTTTCCCATATTCTCTCAGTTCCTTCTCACAGGAACTCTGTGGGGAGGGGAATGACTTTCCCAATTTTACAGAAGAGGAAATGAACTTTTGAGAGGATACCTTACCCAGATCTATTTCACTTCGCCACTGTTCCCTTTTGTTTTTGTTACTCAACCCCTGTACCCCTACACAGTACAGATCCATGTTGAAGTGATGAGAGGAGGGTGAGGGTCAACTCAATTTCTAAATTTGATTGGAAATGTTTATTTTTATTGGTTTTGGAACAAGTTATATCCTGGAAGCAATACAAAATGTGAGAGAACAAAATCAGAAATTCTCAGTATTGGTAAGGGTTTACTTGTTTAATTATTACACAAGAGGCAAATATTTTTAATCAAAATGCATCTTTTTATTCCTTGAAAAACAGTCAGTGAAAGCATCTGTGGCACTGACAGTCTAAAACTCAAACAAAGGATAGACGCATCCTAATGAGTTAGCAAATCCCGGTGAGTTAGCGGGAGGCTGGCTCCTGCTATCCCAGTTGGCTGGCTACCTTGTGCTGCCTTGCAGCCCAGAGGATAGTTTTCTCCATCACTCTCTTTTCCCCCTCCCTTCCAGTCCCCTTCTACATCTCCTTTCCTTTTTCTTCCATTCCCTTCCTTTCAATGCTTTACATAGACTTTGCTAAGGGTCTTATCCCAAAAACCCTAAGGCTCCCAGGTGACTCTGGTTTCTGTAGCTCAGTGGTTCTCAATCTTGGCCCCATAGTAGAAGAGCTTACAAAAATATGGGTTCCACTGGGTGTGCTGGACTCAGGTCCTTTCTACCTGCAAGAATAGACTGTTAAATTTTCAGAATTTTGTGAGTCAATTGATGTCACCTTGGTGGCTTGAAATGAGCCACAGTGGGAGTGTTACCAGTATGGAAATCCAAACATATTACAAATCAGTGCTTTTGATTTTCCCCTGGGAATCGGCTCATCGCTGACCTCTGGACCCACTTTTCCAATTCTGATTTAAGTGGTCTAGGCCTCAGGATTTTGAAAAGCACCTCAATTAATTCAGCCAAAATTGAGAACACGGTTCTAGCCCATTGGCTTTTGCCTTCCCAGACTGGGACCACGGTAAGTCATTCACAGGCCTGAAGATGTGGAAAAGGTTAAAGTGGATAGAAGTGAGAGGAGGTGCAGGGAGCAGCGATTTCCATAAACATCCCTGTGAAAGGCAGTGTTGGAAAGTGATTTGTGAAATTGAGCTTTGAAGTCAGACAAGTTCAAATATCAGATTAATGATCCTGGCTAGGAAACAACCTTTCTAAGCATCAGTTTCCTCATCTGTAAAATGGGGATAATAAAAGTACCTGCTTCTCAGGGTTGTTGTGAAGACAAAAGAAGGTGATGCATTAACGCATATATGAGGAATCTAGGAAAATGCTACAGATGAACCTATATGCAAAGCAGAAATAGAGACATAGACATAGGGCACAAATGTATGGACACAAAGCGGGGAAAGGGGTGGGGGATGAACTGGGAGATTGGGATTGACATATATACACTACTATGTGTAAAATATATAACTAATGAGAACCTACTGTACAGCACAGGGAACTCTATTCAGTGCCCTGTGGTGATCTAAATGGAAAGGAAATCCAAAAACGAGGGGATATATGTATACATATAGCTAATTCACTTTGCTGTACAGCAGAAACTAACACAACATTGTAAAGCAACTATACGGCAATAAAAATTTTAAAAAACCCACCTACTTAAAACTTAAAAAAAAAAGGGACTTAATTTATCACTTTTAAATAATAATTCAATAACGTACATTCCTCTTGAGTATTTTTGATCTATTTTTTGAGATGTATAGTTTCCTCAGAATATGCATTCTTTGTGTCCAATGTGAATAGTGTCACTCACTCAAATTAGGTATGATTTTTTTTAGAACTTTGTCATTTAGAAGAAAGCAAAGTACATTGTAGATGCTTAATAAATGTTTCCATACTGAGTGGTTCCCCTGGTGTTCCTATTTACTTCCCATGCAGGTCAGTGGCTAGTGTCATTCGTTGATAGATTTAGCAGTGGATCACAAAATTTGGCTACACAACAGAATTATCTGGAAAACTTAAAATATCAGTGCTCCAATGCCGCCCCCCAGAGAAGCAGATTCAATTGATTAGAGGTTGATTTGGGCACTGGTATTGTTTAAAAACCTCCTCAGATGATTCAAATTTGTAGCCCACCATGGACCACCCTTGATTTAGATGATCAGATCGCAACCTTGTGGTCTCAGGGGCATTTGCATCCTGGGAACTTGTTATAAATGCAAATGATCAGACCCCATACCACACCTACTGAATCAGGAACTCGGGTTGGGGCCCCCAGCAATCTGTGCCTTAACAAGCCCTCCAGGTGATTCTGATGGAGGCTAAAATTACAAACCACTGTTGGAACTTTTTTTCAGAGTATCCTTAGAATGCTTTGATAATGCCTGAACTGGATGCATCAACTTTGTTCTACCTACACCTCAGGAAAGATGCAATGTCAAGAGGGAGCTTCCACTGTTTGAGGAGGTAGGTGGTGGGAGGCAATATACCACTTTAGACCACAATTTTCTCTCTGTCTTCAAGTCTGGATCAACTAAGAAGGAAAAGCTTCTTGTGGTCCTTGCTTATCACGTTTCTTAAAGCTCTCCTTGTTCTTTCAAACTGGGGTCTCCAGAGGATTGCCCATTACTGAAATCCTGTGTTGTTGTTTAATCTATGGTGAGGTCATAAGTAGATGTCGAAATGGGTGATAGATTTCACTCTCAGGCTTCAGTAGAAAGGAAGCAGTTTGCTCTGGCTGGCTTATTCACCGCCTCTTGTTATTCTGCTGATGAGGCAGTCTGACTAAACTCCAGCGGACTGAAACTCAACCAGCTGAGGCCGACTTAAAGGGCAACAAGCAAAGGGGGGGAGGGGGCTGCCTCCAATCATGATGAGGATGAGAAAATGCCTGGGGAGAGTGAGGCAGCCTATATATTGCTGTGTCCTGGCCAGAGAATCCATGGGGAAAGCTCAGGATCTTGGGTGGAAGCCTAACACAGTGCTTGAGAGTTCTTGCCGCCTAGCTGCTCAGCCTTGCCCGGCCCAGTCAGTTCAACTCAGGTAAAGACAGAAGCTCTTTCTGTGGGTCAATGTGCTGTTTTCTTTGAAGAAGGGAAGCTGACAGGAAGTTTTAATTCCCTAGGAACACTGATTGTCTGGCTGCTGAAAACTCTCCCATTTTGGACCCTCTTTCACGGCCATCCTCCCCCGTCCCCCAAATGATTGTACACATCTGTTTTCACAGGTAATGAAGGAGGAAAATGATTAATGTGGGATGGAATAGTGGAAGCTGGTTTCTCAATGAAGTGGTGGCTAAGCTGGGGCTTTGAATGCCATGAGTCGGTAGAGACGGGGAGGGGCAGGTCATTCTAGTAGGGGATACAGCACTCGAAATAAAGGATACAAAAAACGAGCATGGTGTTGTCTAGGACACTGAGTTTGTCCTGATAGAAAGGAGGGTGTTTATTGTGAAAAAGAAGGTCCAAGTTATGTTTGAAAAGAACTGGGGCCCCGAGTGAAAGGCCTTGAATGACAAGCTCAGAGGTTTATGCTTTATCTCATATGTAACAGCAAGTTGGTCAATATTTTTGAACTAATGAGTGAGTGACATCATTCAGCCTCTTAACAAGGAGAGATTGAATGCCTACTATTTGGAAGAACTTGTAGAAAGGATGATATGTTATTTTAGGAACACTACTCTGGTGGTAATGTTTAGGATGGAGTAGGCGGGGGAGGTGGGGGCCTGGGGGCATCAAAGAGAAAGCAGAGCTGGGAGAATACTTAGGAGACCTTGAAAAAAAAGAATCCAAGTTTGGGAATATATGTGTTTAGCCTACAGTGATGGCCTGAGAACAAGATGGATATGAGGCACTTTTCGAAAGCAGAATTGTTGATGTTGAAGAGGACAGCAAAATATTAAGTTCAGGTCACTGAGAGGCTAGGTAAGCAGCGTGAAGAGTTTTAGTGATTCTATGCACCTGTGAGTCAGGCGACTTGACCACTGGGTAGTGAAGAAGTGGTGAATGGAAGCTTCCCCATTAAAAATATCCACCTCAGATCAAAACATTTTTACTGTTAAAATTTTAAATATTGATTTCATCTTTCCTAGTCTTTGCAAAATTTCTCTTTCCTATGTTTTATAACAATACTATTACACATGTATAAAATATATTAATAATATTATATTGAATATAAAAAATGTCCACCTCTCAATAGATTTAGCAATTTTGGGGGATATCTCATATTTTTTCACTTTAAGCTGCCTTCATGAAAATATTGTTAAAACATATTCCCCAAGCTCAGAAGCCATCTTTCAATTTTGAAAATTTCTGGAGGGCTAATCCTATTGGTTTTATTCTTAAAAATAAAAATAAATGTAGGTGTTTTTGTTGCTGTTTTGCTTTGTTTTAGATTCTGGTGACTTCCACAGTGCTTAAGAGAATCCTTGATTCCAATGCGTTCAATATGCCATTCTTGAAATACTTATCATTTTAATATTAATTCATTTTAATACCTTTGTGTAAGTTTGGCAAATATTTTATAACAAGCACAGGACTTTCAACAATTTTTCCTAAGTTGATCTTAGTGGGGCAGTGTCTTGGTGGAGTCTTCTAAACCCAGGAATTTATGGTTGTTGACCAAATAGGACCTACCTCGTGGTTGTAGCATCTAACTAAGGTGTCTTTCTATGGAAAGCTATTATTTCTATTCCCTAAAATTAGAAATTATTAGACACTAGGGAGTCATAATAAAAGTATGTCATTTTAATTGTCATTGGGATAATGTATCACTTGCATATTTATTATTTCTACATTATAATGGGTAACATATACCCTATTTCTAATAAGCCTGATAACAAAAACTATATACAAAGATAACTGTTGACTGATAAATTTACTTTTAAGGAGATTCTTCAGTTTAAAGATTCAGTATAGGGTTGCTATAACTTCAAGTTCTGGATTTCTCCTGTGCAATGTACATTGGATTTAATGCACAAAGTGAATAGTTTTCAGAACCCAGTCTGTGAAAACTTCAGGGAACTGAATCAACTGTGAGATAAATAAGAAAGACCAAGAGTTTAAAAAATGTAACATAACCAGAGATAAAGAGCAAAAAAAAACGAACAACAGGCTTTTGTTTCCTTTGCTAAGGAGCACAGCAGCCTGAGGCAGGCAGGACGGAGTGGAGAAGTCTCCTCTTTGAGGAGGGGTCCTAACCTGGCAGAAGCTTCCTCCGGGCCATGGCAGCTGCCCGATGATTCTCATACTCCACGAAGGCAAAGCCCCGGTTTTTGGTTTTATCTGCAGCACTTGGGTAGACAATGACATCCACAACTCCTTCGGTGACCTTTTTCATCTCTGATAAGATTTCTTCTCTCTTTTTGGTTTTTGGGATTCCCCCAACAAATAATCGACAGTTGTCCACGCTGGCACAAACCCCTAACAGACGCCCATTTCTGCAAAAACAGCAGGCATTTTGATTGGTGAGAGTCTTTGCTCGATTAAGGTTTAAGACGGAAAATGAAAAGATATATTGAAATTGAAAATATCAGGCCCGGGACCTGATATGGCCTGTGGATATGGAACGTTTGGTCATCTTAGTGTTTAAAGTGGTTTTGGAAAGTTGTAGCTGCTTTTGAGAAACGGGAAGTTCTGTCAACCTTGGCTCTGCATTTTTAAAGAAAAAAAAAATATTTGAAACTGAGTTGCGTCTGCTGTCTTTAGAGTATATGTAGATTCACTAGTTATTGTGAATCCTCGACACTCCCTAATACAGCATCAATCCTGAGGTCTTTACACCTGGCTCAATGTACTCTCGTATCCTGTCCTGGAGGTATCTGAGGTTGCAACCCCTGGTGCTCCCTTTTTTTCCAACCAAATAGAGAAGCTATTCTGACATGATCACTATTAAAGATAGTCCCTTATACAGAACAGAGTTTCACATATTATTTGGCCGACACAAGGAACCCGTGAGATGGGCAGAATAGGTATTGTTTCCATTTTACAGTTGAAGAGCTTGAGACTCCAAGATCTTAAGTGACTTGCTTAAGATTTTGTAGATTTTGAGAGTTAAAATTGGCCTCTGGATTCAGTTTAATCCCTGTTTCTTCCACTGTGCAGTGTTGCTTATCAGCCAGTTGGTGGATACCTTCATTGGCAAGGTGTAGGTTGGTTCAACTTTTCTGGGGGACATGTGGGAAAATGTATCAAAAGTCTTAAGTGTGCGTAACCTTTGGCCAAATAATGCCCCTCTAGGGGAGTGTCCTTAGAAATAAAGACGAGCGTCAGCATTTTTGTGTAAGGTTATTCACCGCTACTATTTAAAATAGCTCCCAAATTGGAGATGAGCAAAATAGTCCATCATGCAGGACTGGTTTAATGTATCTCAGCTGAGATGACTGACTCTGGGGCTGGACATTTCCTCATTGTATACTGTGGTATGTTTGTCATCCCTCATTCTTGACCACTAAATGCCAAAAGCCACCTGTTAGGTCATCCAAGAATGCCTCTTCATCTTTCTCCATGTCCCTTAGGGGGACAATATTGCTCCTGGCTGGGATGCACTGGTATAGAAAAGATGAGCGTTCATAACATAGAATGCTCTGTGGTCAATAAACATAGTGACATAGGAGAGTATTTGATGGTTGAAAATACCAGTTCACACTATGCTGCTGGGTTAAAAAAAAAAAAAAAAAAAAAAAAGACCGTAAAATGAGTATATGAGAAAGCCATTTTGATTAAAACTATAGAAAATCTAGAAAGACTCTAAAAATTCAACATAGTGATTCTCTTTAGGCAATAGGGTAATGAAGGAACGGTTTGAACTTTTATTACTGTTTTTTGGCTGTTTCTGTGTGTTGTGTATTAGGCCATGTGACTTTTGTAATAACTCAAAGTTATTAAAAATGGGTAAAGTTCCCTTAACGGAAGCCACTCATTCCTCCTGAATAAAGAGTGCTCAGCCAGGTGAGTGGGAGATTGCTCTGATTTCTTGGAAGTAGTGGCTCTCAGCTGTGTGGCAGGTGTCCTCACCCAGGCTGAGCCCTGTCCTAGTTGTCCTCTATGCTTTGTTGAAGAACCAGGGACCACATATCAGATATGTAACAGGTCCATCTCCATTTGTTGAACATTGTCCTAACAATGTGTTTTTTCTGGGGGGAGGGAAGGGTCGATAAAGTGATCTTTCAGGGTTTTTTCTTTTTTTTCTTTTTTAACTTAAACCTTTTGTTCCAAGATATTATTTATTTAGAAATTATATTTTTGATCATTCAGGGGCCGGTCAGTTACCAGTAGGGGGAGCCTGGAGTCTCCATATCCTGTTTTTAAATCTGTGTGATTTGTCAGGCATCTTTCCCAGAATTGCTTGGAGACGAAAAACTCTCTCTCCAAAGCTGAGGGCACGACTTTAACGTCGCCAGAAGCCAGGCATTTAGAGGATGCTCAGCAGATATTTGATGACGAGGAGGATGGTATGACACCTGTGGGTCTTTTCCAGATAAGAACCTTATCTATCCCCTGAGAGACAGTGGCTAAAAACAAACCAAAGGTTTGTAACAAGAAGAGGTAACAAACCAAACTCTTCTCTACAAGAAAGGTTCTCTCTCTGACAACATCCAAGGCAGAATGGAAGTAGGTGAGGTTGGCCTTGGGGTGTCTATTCTGCTATTTCACATTCCATTTATCCTACTCATTAAAATTCAAAGTCACTCTGTGCCTTCACCTTGCTTCTGGCATCCAACCTGAACTTTAACTGGAATTTTGGCCACCAACTTTCTCTTTCCAAATGCTTTGTCATATTTTTCCTCTTCCTTTTCTGCACCCTCCTGCCATCATCATAACCATCAGCAAACATTTATAGAGCATCTGATATGTGTCAGGCACTGAGCTTTACATGCATTATCTCCTTTATTTTTCATAATCCCCCCCATGAGGTAGGTATATTTTTGTCTCTATTTTATAGATGAAGACATTGAAATTCACAGAAGATACTGTTATTTTTTAATGGATTGTGTTCATTGTTCATACCCCGTCTATTTTCAAAAAGTATTGACAGGCTCCAGTGTGTAACAATATATTAAGTAGATACAGCAAACTTTGTTGATTCCCTACCAGAGCCAATTCTACATCCATCTCAACTTAAAAGCTATTTTGAGAATAACCTTTGCTATTAAGATGTTTAGTTTCTATGAAAGACCAAGGAATGAGAATCTTCTAATTCCTGAAAACATCACTAATATATCTTAATATAGCTTTTTATAGCCCTTTCTAAAATAATTTAGTATATATTATTTCATATGATGGATGCTCGGAATAACTCTGTGTGATCAGGTGATAATATAAAATGGATGCTGAAAGAGGTCAAAGGATTTGTCCAAAGGAACCTGGGCTAGACCTCTGATCTCCTGATTCTCATACCAAAAAATTTTCCATATATCAGAGCTCTTTTGGATCCATGGTGGCATGTGTGGAAGGGGAGCCTCCTTTATGTTTTTTCCAAGAATCTGTTCCAGAATCCAATCCTGGTACTGAATGACTAGGCTACTAGTAGTTGCCAAGTCCAATCAATCTTTTCATGGCTAAGGGGTTTAAGAAAAATGACCCAGTAGTTGACTGACTACAGAATTACAAGGATAATGCAGGACTTATTTTGAGCCTATAGGAAGTGAGAGAAAACTAATGACAGGAAATCTACTCTCTCTGTATTCATTAAATTTAAGATTCCCTCAGTTTTAAAGTGCATCTCTGTTACAGGAAGAAAATATAGGTGAAAGACTGCATCTCAGAATTAATGAATGTGCTAATATGTAAGAGTTCTATCACTTATTGACCTATTACTATGTTCCAAACACTAAGCTAAACATATTGAAATCTTGATAACAACCCCATAATAAACCTATGAAATAAGTATTATTATTCCCGCTTTATAGATGAGGAAATTGAGGCTCAGAGAGGTCAAGTCACTTTTTGGCACTCAGCTGAGGCCCATCTGACCCCAAGCTATTGCTTTTTCATCTAACACACTAATCTTTCTTCCACGTGGCCCTGGGCTTCCTTAAGAAAGGATTTATGGCAGTTCCCTCTGGTTTAGATTTTAGAACGTAGATAATTTCATGTATTGTCAATTTATAAAAACCAGTTATTGATTGTATAGGGTCAGTTATGTCCTGGAACCCTCTGCTAATCCCATGGTTTCAAATATTGCCTATGTTTGGCTGACCCCCAAATTTACGTTCCAATCGTGACCATTCTCCTGACTCCAATATCATACAATCACCTCCTCAGCAACTCCCCTGGGACGTCTAATGCGCGTCTCAAATGTAAATTGTCCCAAACTGAGCTCTTCATGTTTTCCTGTTATTCTCCCAGCCTTTTCCATCTCTATGACACTATCACATCCACACATACTTGGACCAAAATCCTAATTTTCTTCCCTGAATTATAAATCCACTCACACTCTAAATCCAATATTTAGCCAGTCTTGTCTATTCAACCTCCAAAATATATCACACATCTGACTTTTTACCGCTTTTACCACTAACCCCTTATGCAAGCACCACCGTCTCCCATCTAGTTCTAGACACAGCAGCGGCCTTTGAACTGCCTTCCCTCTTTCAGTCCTTACCCTGCTACAGTCCATTCTTCACTTAGTAGTCAGAGGAATGTTGTAAAAAAGCATGAATCTAATTAAAACCTCCTGTGATTTCCCCTTTTTATTAGAATAAAATCCAAATTCTTAATGATGAAATATAAGACTCTCCAACCGTATTGCCTTCAACCCTCCTCTCTTTACTCTGTTCCGAATGTTGGCTTTCTTTCTGTTCCTTTAACACATCATGCTTATTCTCATTTTGAGACCTTTGCACTTGCTGTTCTTTCTTTCTCTGAAATGATTTTCCTCCAGGTCTGACTGTCATGGCGGATTCTTTTCGTTCAAGTCTCAGATCAAATTTTACTTTCCGCAAGAGTATTTTCTTAAATACATCAAGTTAAAGTAGCAACCTCCTCACACAACTTTACCCCATTTCCTGGTTTTTATTTTTTCCAACTCTTTTAAATAATCTTATACATCCGATTGCTCACTATAAGTGTAGGAAAGTGTACCTTGATACTTCTGTTTTCAACAGTGTCCAGCACACATTTATGAAACGGATAAATGAATGAATTTTGCTTCTTTGAACATTTCACAGAACTTAGTCTGGCACCTTATATAGTGTTGGTTAAATAAACATTTCATTAAATTGATTTCCAAGAAAAAGAACTAACCTTTTATTTCTGATTTTGGCTATATTTTGCATGTGCTATATCAGATAAACTTGATGGAAGAACAGATAAAGGTACATTGTCTGATTCACTTTTAATCTAGAAGAGATGGATCTTACCTAATTTCATAATTATTAAGTTGCTTGATTGCATTCTTGGCTTCTTGTTTATTTGAGAATGTTACAAATGCATATCCTCTATTGTTGCCATTAAAATCCATCATCATTCTCATTTCATAAATTTTACCAATCTACAAGTAATAAGAGAGAATTCATATTTATACATTTGTACTTCCAAATGAAAACACACACACACATGCATACACAACGTTTTCTGAAGTCTCTGCCGTGTTTGGCATTTGCATCCCATGTGTAATAGTTTGCATATTTTCATGCTGGGTTCAGATCTGTTATCTGACTCATGGGCAAAGTCAGGATAAATAAAGAAAACATGTACAAGTGGCATTTCAGCCGGAGTTGCCAGAATGTGTATTTTTGGCAGAGCAAGTGACCTTTCATCACACAATTATCTGGGGATTTATACGACATCTTAGGGACCAGAAAACACATTTGTCATCAGAAGTACAATTTCTTGATAGATTTGTCCTTGCCCTTTACATTGGCCTCTGAGGCCTCCATAATTTTTATCTTTCCTTGGTCATACTCTACCAGTGATGTTTAAAACCAAAACCAAGAACACTCATTTGGAGCCTTGTGAAACTGACTTCTTAGCTATCTTTTCCACCTACTATGATATAAATGTGAACACAGAAGGTGTGTTTTAGAGGATGGTCCTGGGAGCCCTGTTTTCTCCATCTGTAGGCTGAAGCTAAATGCTAGTCTTAACACAACTGATCCAGGGCCAGCACCTCCATGGTAACAGTGAACTCACTCTATGCCTCTCGCTGTAACTCCTCTGCTTTGCTTATATACTATTCCCTCGTGCTACCCCAACTGTTCTCTATAATCCAGACACAGTAATTCATTATTGCTGGCTGCTGTAAGACGGGTGGGCCACACAGATGTGAGGGACACACGTGGGGAGAAGAGGCATCATTAAGCTACTTCTATTATGTCAGTGGTGTCTGACCCACAGGTCAGCCCCACGCCACCCCACGGTACTCAGTGATGGACACCTATTTTTTTCTGGGCTCATTAGGAAAGAGTTCAAGCATGTTTCATCTCTGCATTTCGAGTGTTTCTTGGTGCTCATTTTCATGTTCAGTATATAAGATTCTTACAGGATTAAGTCCTTGTAATTTATGCACGTGCCAAGTGACGTTGTTTGTATAAAATTAAGAGTAGTTCTGAAACTGAGCTGAATTACACACACACACACACACACACACACACAGCTGATTTTGGCATTTAGGAAAAGAAATAGCTGAACCCTCATTAAATTTTCTAGGAATTTTAAACACCACTTGGTAAATTATCGAAAATGTTAATTTTGTATTTTTGCTTTAACTTTGGGTTTAGTAGCAAAATATCATTTGGAATTAAAACTGAGGAAATTTATTCCTTAATTATATAGTGACTTTGAAAAACCATGTTATTAATCTTGTTGATTGCATTCAAATTTGTAGAAGGAAATTTCATTCTGGATCAATATGTATGGGGACACGGTTGAGCCATGACGTACACATTTTTTAATGTGAAAATCTTACACTTTATAAAACCATATTAAGATTTCAAAATTGAAGCAATATCTTATTTTAGACAGGTTGTTGTAGTGTTATTCTAGATTGATAGACCTGTTGAGTTTGCAGTAAGATGGCTATGCTAGTGGAGATGTGGGATTGAAATATAGATTAAAAAGTCATCAGCAATGGTAGTTTCAGCTGTCAGTAACAGGACAGAGCTGAGTCAAGGCAGTGATAATTAGGGGCCAATCACTAACAGCTGGGAAGGTTTTAACTTTTTCCATGATTGAGGAATGGTAATTGGAAGAGAAACCATCACTGACCAAGAAGAATGAGAGTGAAAGCAAGGTGAAGAGAGTAGTATTTTTTCCTTGAAAGATTAAAAGAAAACATCTTTAGACTCACTTTTTCACATAATGGTATAAGTTCATCTTCAAAAAGGTCTCGGGGAAGTTTTCCAATAAAAATTTCACAGCCCCTTTCTGGGGGTGCAGCATCCCAACCAGGCGGGGGACCACCATATTTTCTTTGTCCATTTTCCTGCAAATCCCATGTGGATTGTAGGAGGGAGAGAAGGAAACAATAGAATCTTTAGTTTGAGTTCCTCAACTATTTTCAAAATCATTTCTCAATAAGGAAGATACTTGTTGACAAGTAATAGTAGTGGACTGGTCAGAGAATAAAAATGGATGTCTGTTTTGTATGAATTTTTTAAAAAATATTTATTTATTTGGCTGCACTGGGGCTTAGTTGTGGCATGTGGGATCTTTAGTTGCAGTATGCGAACTCTTAGTTGTGGCATGCATGTGAGGTCTAGTTCTCTGACCAGGGATTGAACCCAGGCCCCCTGCATTGGGAGTGCGGAGTCTCATCCCCTGGACCACCAAGGAAGTCCCTCTTTTGTGTGAATTTCAACACCATGCTCTTGCTTCAGCGACTTGCTCCAGATAAGCACTGTGAAAACTTATAAAGTGCTGGACAAATATAAAGGGTTGTTATTTTTTTGGATTGTTATTATTTTGCCATTCAAACTCACCAATGCCTGATCATCAAAGGATCTGATTATAATTTGAATCTGGGGTTCTGATTTAATATTGAAGTCTATGAGGTTCTGGACCTGAACTACTTGGCTCCATGACCCACTAGCTGTGGGGCGTTGGGCAAATTGCTTGACTTCCCCAAACCTCAGTGTTTTTCATATATTAAGTGGAGATACTATCAGCTTTTTATTAAAGGAGATAATGTATCAAATTTGCATGGCACAGGTCTTGGCATGTGATATATATTCAATAGTTATTAATTCTCTTCTTGCCTCCCTGGATTGAGGCTGTTTCATGCACTGAGCAAGGCAATGTGGGCCCCTAAATAGAAACATCATGAAGGTTAACATTTGAAAGAGTGGACTGGCTAATTTTGGGGGTAACCAGTGAGGGACTTAAATCTGTCTTCAAAGCTGACAAGATGGTGAAAGTTGTTTACTAATGTTGCATCTCTTTGCGGAGAGCAATGCTGTTCTCAGTCCAAATACTGTAGCATTAGCTTCTATTTTTTTTTTTTTCCTTTGTTCTAAAAAAATCCTTGGTAAATTCAATGTCCTTTTGGGGGAGGAGCAGCACCGATGCTTGTCTGCCCTGCTGTCTTTATTTTTCTGAAGGTTAATGACCTAAAAATAACTTCAGGGGCCCCAAAGTGAAAGATAGGCCTAATCCACCACTATTGAGCTGAAATAATTCATTTGCTGGAGAAGAATAAATTTACTTTCCACTTAGGCATAGCCAAAGCTCTTTGTCATACTTTAAGTGATTTTTGGAGAAAGGAAAACATAAAAGACCAAATATCAGTATTCATTGCTAACTTCTACAATTTCTACTTTAAAAAAACTTTTATACCATAAAATGATACATGATGTTGGATAAAACCTAGTCATGTATAAAGTAAAAAGAAAAATTCCCCAACGCATCACCCTACCCATCTGTAGAAATAGTTACTGTTAAGTTTGTCTGCCTTTCCAAATATTTTTCTATGTATATTTTCAAAAGACATGTTAGTTATTTAAAGACATTGTTTTTTGTGATAGTTGTTTGTCAAAAAAATCAAAGTAAAGCAGCTTCTAGTTTCACTGTTAAATCTCTATATATACTAACTTGAGACTTTCTCAATTATTTTATAAGTGGCAGTACAAAGGCTTTTTGGATCACAGTATTTAAGTATTTAAATGATGTCTGTGATTGCAATCATTTAAAAAAATTCCTGCTAATTTAATCATGTTGCCTTAAATTAAAAAGATGTCATATGGGTGTTCTACCTTGCCTTGATTACTTTTTGCTTCAAGCAAGTAGGTGCTTTTCATTTTACTAAACATTGATATATTTGCCTCAAGAGTTCTTGTATTTTTTTCTTCCCCTATATTCTTGCAGGATTATCCAGTAGAAAAACTGTCACTGAAAAATCTGAGAAATAAAATGTTTTATACTTACAGGGAAAAACAAAACAAAACGTAAGAATTCAATGAGCATATCTCAACCAAGAATTTCCTAAAAAAATGAATTTGATATTTTCAGAGACATATTTAAAGTTTTCTTACTTAACAAATACCTATATAACACTTAGTATATGACACCACTGTTCTAATTCTCAATATCATGGGTTAAAGGCTATTACTATCCGGACCTTACAGAAGACAGTTAAGCCCACAGAGATTAAGTAATTTGCCAAGATCATGTGGTTGGGGAGTGGAAAAGTCAGGATTTGAAGCCAGGCAGTCTGGTTTCAAAGGCCATCAGCTTAATTCCTACTACATTTTGCTTTGTTATGTGGTAGCCTAATCACTTATAACAGATTCACACATTTAAGTACTTTGTTTATGAAAATATTATCATGCCACTGAATTGAAAACTCTCCGCTGCATTTAAAATCCTTTCCAATTTCCAGTCGTTTTACTACACAAATTTTGGGGAAGAACATATCTCATACTTATTGCTTACAGAAAGGTGTATTTCTATTGCCATACTACAATCCACTTCCTTGGGTCGACTGTCACCATTTGGTTGATGCTGTTCCCTCTGAGGCCATTTTCGTATTTCTTAAATGTCTGGAGATATACTATTCAGTGGATTATTGGAATAAATTTAGTATAAACTTGGCAGTATTTTTACTATTCATGCTGAGGAAACCAAACTTTCATCGCATCATAGTGAAATGGTTATTCCAGAATTTCTCGTTTGACAAGCTTTGTGTGATAGCTTGAAAATAAATAGGCAACCAGCAGATTGAACTTTAGAATTTTCCCCTCAACTTTCTTGCTATAATTGTTAAAAAATGTCATCAAACTATTTTGTGCATGTCATGTATATAGGAGAATTCATCTGCTTATAAGCCAAAATGATTGGGTAGGAGAGATGATTAATTCTGTTGTTTCTGTAAACAATTGAAATAAATTCACCAAGAGTATTTTGGGGGATCACCAAGAGTCTGACTGGTGAAGTTCAAGCACTGGGGGAGATTTGCCCTATGAGCCACCCACTGGGCTGGGAATGAACCAGTGGTGGAGGTCCAGGCCACTTTAAGACAGGCGCTGGGCATTAGTCATGGGGTTGAAATAGCTGTCCGTTACTCGGAAAGGACAGTTGGGAGCTGGATTGCTGGTATTTTAGGCAGTATTTTTATAGTTGAGGAGTTTAAAATAGATAAAGCCTAGTTATAGCTGCTCTTTCCTCTCCCGGCTGATGTCCTTCTTGTGAGATGAATTCCTCCAGCAGCACAAATGTATTAGTCATTCAGAGAGAGAAAATATAGGTTTTTGTTTGCCATGAATGTTTGTTCATTGAACTCTGGGATCTTTTATTTTTCCAATCAAAGACTTGGAAACCATTTATTCTCTCAAGTCACACATAAATAGGTGAAGACCTTCAACTGTGTAAATTTAAAAATTAAAGACCTCATTCTAACTATAAATCCAGTGGCTTTAATTTAAATACTGGATACTGAGCCTACCCAGTAAGTATTTGGAAGTCCCTTCTGTCGCAGATATTTTAAGCCTTTCATGAAGGAACCATAGAGTCTTTAAGAAATTTTATATACCATCTTCTTGACCTTGGATAAAACCACCCAACCTTTAGTAAATGATTCTAAGCAATAAATCTTAGCATGAAGGACAAGTGGACTGAGTTAATTTGGGCCACCTGGCATCTGATCTTTTAATACATCTGGGAAATCTGGGCAAAACTGCCCTTTTCCTATAGGAGTTAAAAATAGCAGATACTTGCTTTTCTAGTGTCCCTTGCAACTAGGACAGTAATGGTTATGATAAAGTTAAATTGAGTTCTGGTGCAGAAATTTTCAACGTGCTAACATTAGTGTTGAATCCTCCTTGGATACATTTTCTTATCATTCCAGGTTTGTGGTGTGGTTTTGGGTTTCATTCCTAAAAGCTTACTCTTTAAAAAATTTTTAAATTTTAATTTAATTTATTATTATTTATTAAAGTATAGTTGATTTACAATGTTGCGTTAGTTTCAGGCGTACAGCAAAGTGATTCAGTTATACATATACATATCTATTTTTTTTCCTAAAAGCTTACTCTTGAATCTAGTTCTCTAAATTCAAAATTTCTGTAAACCAGCATCCTTTTAATAAACTCCTTTTCTGCTTAATCAGCCAGAATTTACCTCTAATACTTGCACATAATAGTAACAGCAGCAAAAAACAACGGCTAAAACAGCGGCTAACTCTGAGTCAAGCAATGTGCCAAGTGCTTCCCAGGTATTAATTCATTTAATCTTCTCAACAAACCTATGAGGATGATACGACTATTACTTTCATTTCGTAGGTGAGAAATCCAAAGACATACAAGCAGTAAGTGGCAAAGACAAAATCTGAATCCTGAGTTCATGCTTGTAGTTATAACATTTTTCTCTGTTTTTTTATATTAACCCAATATGCTCATTTTACAGATGAGGAAACTGAGTCCAGAGATATTATGTGACTTCCTTAAAGTTACACTGGTTTAATTTATTGTAGAAAACACTAGACTAAATGTCCTCTGATTCTCAATCTGGTGAACTTGGCAAATATACTGTTCAAAAGTCGTGATGACTTTTCTTCTCAGGCTTACCAGCCTCACAGTTTTGTATGTTGTGTGTCACACCTACTTTCTTGTTCAACTTCATCAAACATGGACACCAGATGGTTGGTTGTCTCACATAAATGAACTGATTCATAAACTAGAAGAATATTAATTAATGAACCCTCATTCAGTCTATTTTTCTGAGTAGTAATTTCAATTCCTTTAACGGTTCTTTGGAAATTTTGTATTCCAAATCTGTGATCATCTTTGTGGTTCCCTTTGATCCTTTGTTTTTTCTTGCCAAGAGGGAAGAAATGGTGTATGTTTCCTTATAAACTGCTTTCAGATGTTCTCCTACCCATTTTCCAATTGACTATGTTTGTATCTATTTCTCCTCCTGATCGCTCAGGTGCTGGACAATCTCCCCATGCTTGGTGACATTTCTAACCTTCACAAGCATGCCAGTCACCACCACCATACCAAGAACAATGGTTCCATGGCTAAACTCCTGTGGTCTCTTCTCACAGCTGATGCCAATGCATTGAGAACAGCTCTCTGGACTGTGTCTATTGCAGTTCATAAATTAATACCATATTTTCCTGGTTGTTGATTTGAAAGATTGAATAAAGGTCTTTACAAGGCATTATTTCTATTACCTTTCACCGGTGTACGAACTATATATCTCAATATGTGATAGGGTTCAAGGCATATCTAAGGGGCCTTATGTAAGATGTACCAAAAGAATCCTCTTAGATGTGATTTTAACTTTGGTCTGCTAATGCTGTTATTGTTGTTGAGGACAACAGACGGTGCTATAGGGAATGTTTATTTTGTTAATTCTGTATGAAAGATAATGATCTGTTTTGTGTATTGTTTGTTTACCTGCACATCTTAAGACCAGTGACTTCATATTGGTAAAATCTATTTTAGGCTAAGAATTTTTCGAAGGCAGAATTTATTTAACTTATATACTGTGGAAGTTGGCATTACCATTATTAGCTATTTTTTACAATCTTTGCATTCATACACAATATGAATGCCAGATATTTTCTTTAGAAAGAGCAATAACAATTATGGTGTAAAGACTGAATAAACGGGATGTTGGAATTTGTAGAAATGTGGTACTATAGTTAGTAACAAAGAGGCAAACTTAGGGCAGGAACATAATACATGAATATAAATTTAACTTTATCATCATACAGCCCAGAGTTTCTCAAAATATTTTATGTGAGGTAATATTAGGTGGTTTATAGACCAATGATTTATTTTAATAGTTATGCATTTATTTTATTGTACATCAGGAAAATATATTTATCACATAAAACCTTTTCCAATTACATAAGAGAAAAAGTCTACTTTTAACACTAAACTCCGTATTTCTATTCAAGTTATTTAATGAATTCTAAATAAATATTATTTTTGGCTGTATATGTTTATGGCAAAAATCACAAAGATGCAAATAGATTTTGGCTTTTGAAAATTTATCTTTGTTTCAGTCTTCAAAAAGCTCTCCCATTTGATTTTTAAAAAATATATGGTATGGTTTGTTCATAAAAACAACTATCAGCAAATTATGAATCATGTTCCTGTATCACTTTGGAAGACTGACTGTTGAAAGCCTATTGCCT
Organism: Eubalaena glacialis; assembly: GCF_028564815.1. Classification (NCBI taxonomy): domain Eukaryota; kingdom Metazoa; phylum Chordata; class Mammalia; order Artiodactyla; family Balaenidae; genus Eubalaena; species Eubalaena glacialis. The sequence goes on from NC_083716.1 coordinate 39,927,013, forward strand.
AGGAAAATAGTCCTAATTTCATTGCAAGTTATTAGTTGTCTTATGGAGGCAGAACTAACTTGTTATCAGATGATGCCTTTAATAATATCATCTTCTAATATTTTCCCTTTATGGATTATGTGTGACAGCCACCCTTGAGGAATTCAGTATCTCAGTTGTTGAAGTATTTAAGAGCAAACAGGCTTCTAAAAATAACTTGCATTTTGTAAAGCTTATTATATGTTTTTGGCCAATTCATGGGTATATTAAATTCAAGACCATCCTTACAAAAAATTAGAAATCAGAAAATATATGTTTTTGGAGTGTTTCTACATAAGAGAACAAGTAAAATGCCAATTAACTTCTAAGACCCTCTGTTCACATTTGCCATGAGTTTCTCTAATGATGGACTGCACAGCATATATTATCTTGAGACCAGGATTTGCTGTGTTCATGCTCACTTCTGGCTCTGGGCAGTTGCCTTGTCTTACTGCCGCAATCTCCAGGAACCTATAAATTCCATCTATAAAATAACTAGGTGAAATCTTTGGTGATTCCTTTATCCATTTTGGGCTCTTATCTTTTTGCAATGTGTAATTTATTCAATAGGCCCATCCAACTTTTTATTATAGGTACCATTTGCCTTTCTGAATTGACTAATAGTAGTCAGAGATCTGATTGAACGACATAAAGATATCCACATGCAAATAAGGACATTTGGCCATATGCAGATAATGAACATTTGGTTTGGGTTAATTGCTCTTCTGTTCTTTCCTAGTTCAACATATGCCAAGGAGAATTCCATCAAATGCACTTGTCTTTTAGCATGTGAGAAATTTTATACAGTAATTATTCTCCTTATCACACCCCCATGAATTTTTACAAGCTGAGGGTCTCGGCAAGACACTAAATTTCTCCTGACTTGAAATTCTTCATTTAAAAGGGAATAGGGTTAACTAGGTAATTGCAGAGGTCTTGGGAGGGTATTAGGATGGTTGTGAAAGGGAGGCTGACTTTGACCATATTAAAATGTGGAAAAATGTTCATAGGATGTTTTCTGAGTTAGTCAATAGGACCCTTAAAGGAAATGTAGGGATTTTTAAAACCAATGTGTCTCCATTGCATATCCCCTTGACACCTGGTCCATTAATTACTTAATGACTTTCTTTGCATTGATTCACTTTCTTAAACTTACACAAAAAAAATATCGTTCTCATAAGTGGAGTATCATTTCCCACAGATGGAAGGTCATTATAAAAGAAACTGCAAAGGAAGGAAACCATGATCAAGTTCTAGCTGGACATCGTTGTCTAGTAAAAGTTCTGAGCCCTAGTTCTGCTGTTTAAAAAGATTAGCAGGGGGAGGGGATATGGGGATATATGTATACATATAACTGATTCACTTTGTTATATAGCAGAAACTAACACAACATTGTAAAGCAATTATACTCCAATAAAGATGTTAAAAAATAACAACAACAACAAAAAAGATTAACAGGGGCTGGAGAGGTGTTTAAGACGTACCTTCAATGACTTCCCTCATCAGAAAGCTTAAAATAGAATTGAAAGTGGAATAATTCTCTCATGATGAAATTCAAGGTTATTGAATCCTCTGTCAAGGTACCGTTTAACATCAGTTCGGCTCTCTACCCTGCATCTCTGAAACAATGTTAAAAAAAGGATCACAGCTACTGAAGTCCTACCCAAATTCATGATTGTATGGTTCTGTGAGCTCATTTTTTTCTCCTTAGCCTATGTTAGAGAGCTCTCTTTGCATGTCATAATAAGATTTTAGTTTCTGAAGATGAAGAGCCACTTATTTTTGGTTGCTGATTGGTATTAACAGGTAACAATTTAAAAAATCCTGAAGTTGTCTGCAAACAAAGTCTAAAGTTCAAAACAGCTATCGATGCTTCTGTGTATTTGAGTCATGAAATTTACACCAATTTTTAAGCTGATAAAATGGAAACCCTTATGTGCTTCTAGTTTAAGGGAAAACACTATAATCCATATTTTGCAAAGATTTTGAACTTTATATTGAAGACCTCATATATAACCAACTCTCTATTAGGCTATTGGAGGAGAAATTCATTGCTGTTTGAAAATAGCTCCTGGAATGCCTTTCTATTTCTTGGGATGCTGAAGTTCCCATCCCATGTCAGGTACACATTCTCTACAAAAAGATTCACAGAGCTGCTCCTTCATTTGGAGTCTTCCACACCAGCCTACGGCATTGCTAGCTAGTAGAAGCAAGGCTTCTAAGGAGCTTGATAATTAAGTTAGCCTGTGGGTGGCTGGAGTGATAAGCTTAGGGAAACACGTGCCTGTGATGATCTACTGGTCCCACCCTGTTCTCATGCTTAGTGCCACCTATTTAAGGAATTAGGTCATTCACCAAGTGCATGAACGATAAGTCCTTGGATAGTGGGGACAGGAGCAGTTGGTGAGAACAGGCAATAGAAGAAAAAGTAGGACCCAAGAACTATATTTTACCATGAAGTCAAATTCCTTTTTCTGTCCCTAGGATTTTTGTGTGGTGGTTGGAAAAGAATGTCAATGCCACAGTGTTCCTCTGTCTGTTTCTCACTGAGCTAGTCTAGTCGAAGCCATTTGTAAACTCTGGGATCCTAAGTTACTTATTTTTTATTGCATTATTTGTAGGAAAAATTGTAATTTGAAAAATACCCAAGGAAATTTACTAAAGTACGTTATACCAAACCAGAGAGATAGGGGAGTTAACTTAGTTTGAGGCACACTTAGCAGAGGGATGGTCTCCTAATCAGATCTAGTGCCATCCTTTGTACCTTATGGCTGGTACATATTTATTGAGGAACTGAATAAATTAGAATTAAAATATGCAGTTGCAGTGAAACTCCAAATAAGAGAACACGCCTAGAAAGCAAAGTTTGAGAAATGGGAATTAAAGTCTGTATTTTATTCTAGTTTGAGGAAATTGTTCCCAGGAACAGACTGATGACTGATGAAAAAAGGAAGAGAAGGATGAAGCCCACTGATTTCTCATTTATCTGCTGTAATCTTACTGGATCTTTGAAATTAAGACAAACTAATGTCTTCACCACTGAAAAGTGTTGTGCATTTTACAAATATTTTGGTTAATCAGTATCACCCAAGTGGTCCCCTCTGCCAAGGATGCTGTTTTGTCCTTGGCTCCTTGCAATGTTTGTTTGCTCTCATCCTCTAAGTCTCAGCTTCAATGTCATCTTGTCTGAAGAAGCCCTCCTGCCATTGTCATTTAACCTGATTTATGACATTCATAGCACTCAACATGATATGTCATTATTTTATTTCTTGTTTATTTTCTGTCTTCCCATGAGTAATTTTCATGAAGGCAGGCACCGTGTCTCTCTTTGTGGAATCAATAAATGAATCAATAAGTGAATGAATGAGGGTTTAGACTTCATTTGGTGGGTAGGACAAGGAGGGATGCTCCTACTTCCTTTAAGGAATCTTAAATGCTCATCTATGTTATAGGAAGTTTTCTTTAAAAACTGTGAATCAGGCATAGAGAACAGACTTGTGGTTTCCAAGGGGGAGAGGGAGTGGGTGGCGGGTGGATTGGGAGTTTGGGATTAGCAGATGCAAACTATTATATATAGGATGGATAAACAGCAAGGTCCTACTGTATAGCACAGGAAACCATATTCAATATCCAGTGATAAACCATAACCATAATGGAAAAGAATATAAAAAAGAATATATGTGTGTGTATATATATGTATAACTGAATCACTGCTGTACACCAGAAATTAACACAACATGGTAAATCAACTGTACTTCAATTTTTTACAAAACCTGTGAATTAACTTATAGCATAGAGTACTAGATTAAGGATAAGAGTTGGGAGTCAGCAAACTTTCTCTATAAAATGCCAGATAGTTGATATTTTAGGATTAAAAAAAAACCCGACCTTTTGAAATTGTGAGAATCACTCATAGCCTTCAATCACTACAAAAACAGGCTGTGGTCACATTTGAGTCATGGGTCAGTTTGCTGACCTCTGGCTTATGTCTCTCCTGAATTGTATAACTCTGGGGCTTGTTTTCCAACTGTAAAATGGAAGGGTTGAATTATATCACTATTAAATATACATGTAGTAAACATATAAAGAATTAGAAATAATAGCCTAATGAACACAAGCACCTATCATCCAGCTTCAGTAATGTTTTCTTCATGAAATTTTCCCAACTTTTCTATTCCTAACCGAATGCTTCTTATAAATTTTTTCTACTTCATGAGATTTTTTCCTTGACATAAAAATAATCCATATTCATTATAGAAAGTTTGGAAAATAAAGAGCACAAGGGAGAAAAAACTACTCTCATCAGAGATTACATTTCATTATCTTCCAATATTTGTGTGTGTGAATAATTTCTTAAAATATGATCTGTAAACTGATATATACAGTTTTGCATTCTGATTTTTAACTAAACATTAAAATTTGGACATTTCTCCATGTCTTTGAAATCACAGGTTTACATGACTATATAATTTGGAAATATAAGGGTGACATATTTTATATGACCAGTAATATTTTATTGGACACTTAGGATATGTCCAATATTTTTAAACATAAATTCCACTATGATGAGCATCCTTATGTCTAAATATTTGTCCTCATTCCTTAGGTCAAAGACTACGGTCAGTTTTAAGGCTCTAAACAGAAAGGTAACACCCACAGCTGTATTGCTCATTTAATGCAGTCTTATGGTGTCCTTTTAAATTCTGGATAAATTCATTTTTATTGCAACTACTTGCTATGCATTTTAGGTCGGCTGCTACACCTTATACTTCTGTCATGCCAAGGACCAACACTAACACATTGTGTTCAATAATAGGGACTAAGGAAACAAAACAGAAAAACAAGAACAAAAAAACTGTTTAAGGACAACCACTGGATTAAGCGAGCCATGGGACTGACATACCACATAAATATTTGTTGTAATAATTTTTAGAAAATAGATTATCAATAGGGTAATTGGACAAAGTGTTAATACACACCATATTTTAAATCACTTAAAAATAGTATATAAGTATCCTGAGTCTTCTTTAAAAAAATATTCAGACTACTTGAGGGTGATCTTTATTAGCTATATATTTAACTTTCCTTGTAGTAGAATTAAAACTGATGTAAACTGACTCCACATTGGATGGAAAGTTTTCTGAAAATGTTCATCTATGAAAATGTATTTTTCTAGATTTTAGGAGAAAATTCCAGCTGAAAGAAGCATCGCATGTCACAGAATTGATGACCCACGCTAGTAATGCGTTCTGGAGGAAAGGTTCATCATAATGTGATTTTTTTTTTCCTTTGACTCTCAAAGAAATAAATAGTAGTTTTAGAAAATCTGGGAAGTACAGTTAAGAGTGAAAAAGTGAGAAAAAAAAGCCCCACACATAATTTCATTGCCTGGAGACAAAGTCTGTTTACAAGCTAACATTGTGGCACACTTCCAAAATCTTTCCGTGTGGCATAATGCAACTAAGTTGAAAGTTTAACTTGTCAATATTACACAATTTTTATCAATAATATTTATTGAACCTATATATGCAGAGTATTGCATTAAGGTTCTTTTATTCTTTAAAGAACTTTGATAAAAAATTTAGCTATCAATTCTAAAGATATCCAATTATTATTAAAAAAAGGATATCACAAAGCATATTTTCAAGCCCTCACAAGCACGTTTTATTGCATCAGTTTGTATGTAAAGGACTGGCTCACGTTATTAAGTAACCTGCAAAATTCTATTTTTGACCACTGTATTTGTCCTGCTAGTGATAAGAGAGCACAAATTGTCACCCTCTCTTTTTCGAATTCTTGTTTTGCAAGTATTCAGCATTCAATATCAGAGACCGCAAAGAAGAGCAGAAGCAAATCCTTCAAACCCTAACTTAGCAAATACCATAACATTTAAAAATATCATTTTATGGGTAGGCTCCCTGAATTGTATTAACATATTTACCTTCATTTGTGTACAGAGATTTTTAAAAAAGTAAACCTGATGTTCTTTTTTTTTTTTGATGACGATACTAATGTTTTCTGTAATCCAGAGTAGGAAGACTGAAGTATTGAGAAGGCTAAAGGATTTTCCCTAAATTGTAGAGTTTGAAGCTATGTCTCAATACATGCTGGTTTCCTCTTCCAATTAGACAAGTTTGCTGACCAGTAACTAGGTTGAGCAGATGCTAGAATCACAAAATCTTGACTAAGAGTGGGGTAGGTCCTACTCAACCTTCTGGGAAATTAAGGCCGAGAGCAGTTAAGGGACTTGAGTTTGGGATTAACGTATACACACTACTATATATAAAATAAGTAAACAACAAGGACCTGCTGTATAGCACAGGGAACTATACTCAATATATTGTAATAACCTACAATGGAAAAGAATATGAAAAATAATATATATATATATCACTGAATCACTTTGCTGTACATCTGAAACTAACACAACATTGTAAATCAACTACACATCAATTTTAAAAAAAGATTTAAAATATAGATCATACTTGTGTGTGGTAGATACTGGGTTGAATAGCAGGTCTCTGATTTGAAGTCTTGGGTGATTTTCTACACTTTGAAGCCAAAATCAGAAGGCATTTTCCAAATCATTCAAAGTGATTGACCCAAGTCATGTATATATTTACATCTTGATTAGAGGCTTTAGATCTAGATAGCTAGGTTTCAGAATTTTAGGTTTCTACATTACTAGAAAATTTCTGTTCCAGTAGTCATTCTGCTAACAAATAATTACTTAAAGTGAATCATGTTACAAAGTTTAAGCTCAACAAAATATTTTTAGCATGCTCTGCCATGCTAATCTCTCAAACTGCAATCTTAAAGATAACATTATAACAGCTCTTAGTTCTGTAAATCTTGCCAGAAATTTTGGCCAATTGCAGTGGAATTAAGATGGCCTGTAAATCTTGGACAAGCTACCTAACTCCTTGAGCCTTGTTTTCCTTATCTGGAAATTGGAGATGATCATAGTAACTACCTCATAGTGTTGTTGTTAGTATTAAATGAATTAATAGACACAAAGCAGTTAGAATATAAATGTCCAGTAAATGTTTACTATTTTGTAATTGTTATTAACTTGTGATCTAAAACCTCTCTTAATATTTTCTGAATGTAATTGAATATATAAGATCAAAGTAATAGGCAGTTTGGCCATATATTTTTAGGGGTATTATATTTGAAAACATTTTAAATAATAAAAGTAAAATAGCCCTATTGTTGTTTTCCTTTTTAATGCAAATATTCTTAAATTATTAAGTTTATGAAAATATCTCCACTGCTGTTTGAGTCTCTTTTAAAAATATATTGTTATTTGCAAGCCTTTTACATTGTTCTAATATGTTAAAGTTTTCTGTTCTGCAGAATTTTCTAAATGATCACTTAATGACTGTTTACGTTTCATTTGTAACAGGATTTTAAGATGGAATGGGATTATTTTGGCCTCTGGTTTGGATACGAAACTGTCACTGGACCACAAGCAGGACAGGAGGTAGGGAGAAACTGTTTAACTGTTTGACATTCTTAACTGAACATCCCCTACCCCTCCTCATCCCTGAATTTAGAAAAAAATATTGAAGAGTTTGAAAGGAATTTTTGGAGTTGATTCAAAGATATTTGGAGCCCACTGCTGGTGTGTTGTGAATCCTAGTTCCCCCTAAGTGGGAGGAATTTTGAGGTGCTTCTCAGCTAACCTAAAGCAGGGGAGAGGAGTAGGAAACCACTCAGAGCTTGCTATGTATTCCCTGCTGTTGGGAACACACGAAGCTGGTGGGTCTAACTCAGTCCTAAAGTATCTAATGGTGAACAATGGGCTGGCCTCCTGCTTTGATGGTGGTGAGGAGGAGAGCTGGTTGCTTTGTGTCACGTGCACTTGCAGGTTTTACTGGGTCAGAATGTGTGTTTCCAGGGGACTAGAGTTTGGCCACATGTAGGAATGGGGGTCATTTTCCATCTTCTCCAAGAGGGATGCTTAGGGTGTCGAAAAGAGCTCTGCCAAAGGAGACTGAGGCCCAGGGAAGGAGCCTCTAGCTAGGGCAGAGTGTAGCCAGGTGAGAGACCCCTGGCAATGGAATTAAGGAGGTCTTTGATGACCCTACAAAGTATCCCAGGAGGTTTACACACCTGCTGGGCCCAGAGCCCAATGCCAAAATCAGTCAAGTAAAAACTTTCCTGTCCCCTCTCCTTTGCTTTCACCCCTTTCTTCTGCTTCAGCTGAGTCAGGAATTCTAGTTAGGAAACTGGTGTCGGAAACTATGCTTCTGAAAGCATAAAGGAGAAAAAATAGAAATTGCCCTCCACCCTGACATGCTTGGGAAAGGGAAATAGCTTTCACTTTGAATGAAGTTAAGTTTTTATTCTACTGGACTAGACATATTCATTATTTAGTGGAGGATCTTTTATTAGCTGAAAGTTACCAGAAAAGTCATGAGAATTTCCCTGAATTTCATCTGGGGGGAGTGAAAGAACCAGTGCCCAGAATAAAATTAAATGGACAGTTTATATTGTTTTAGGATTATTTCTCATAAAGTTCTGCTTGTTGAGTATACTTATATATTCATAGTTAATAATTTCCTTTTATACATTAGGTTTATGATATTGAGATATTAGAAATAGCGTCACACTAGAAAGGTTTATATATGTTTTCATCATTATATTTCAGATCATTAGAGGTTTGTTTCCAGAAGGGGAATACACTTATGTATGAATATTGACAAATTGGTTTTCAAAAGGGTTTAAGTGCTTTCCACTACCACTGTCTTTGCCTGAGTGTTTCAGATACAAAGCAGTTAAAAAGATAAACTGATATAAAACATTTTTGATTTTATAACATTTATGAAACTGCTGATTACAAAAGAAAAAAACATTTTTTCAACTAACTGTACCTGAGCAAATGTAAAAAATTATTATTCTAAGTGTATCTGTTTTACAGACTGTAAACTCTATAGAATTTTCTCTATGGATTATGAAATACCCCTTTATGTGGGAAAAGACTGCATAAAAATTTTCAATCAGGCATTAATTTTGAAGCACATTAAATTTAGAGATGAAGACATTTAAAAGTTTAGTAATGATCCTAAAATAGACTTTTATTAAGTATTAAAAACTAATAATACATTAGTATCTCCCTTGACTTAAACTTTTAGAAGCCTTCTGTGAAATAATACTCTCTGAAATCTTAAAAAAGTCTAAATAAATACTCTTCATTAGGATGAAAAATTAGAAATAACTTTGAGCATTATATTATCTCTAACAAAGTGTGCCATGACTTATAAGATTATTGCAAAATGTACTAAATTTAGTTTTCAACTGATCTGACAAAGGAACATGTAATAAAGGACACTATTGTATATTTTATTATTATCCACTTAATGACTTTTGTATTCATAATAGCACAAAGATTCAGTTTAAGTTGGGAAAGTATGTGGATAAAATATAATAGCTGAGAAGTAAAATACTTTGTCTTACTGTAAAAAGAACAACATTAAAAAAAAGCAACATTATTTCTTCAAGTAAGATAATTAACTTATATGTCTAATACTAGTTTGTTTTTCAATATATCATAAGCTCTCTCACAGAGGTTATCATAAAGACAATAATGTACAGACAATTCATAACAACCAGTGACAATGAATAGATAGTTTTAGGATAGTTTTTCTTCTTTCTTTTTCAAAAATGCTGAACATGGAGAGAAATTATTATATATCCTAAACAGATCGGATAGGTATTATGAGAAAACACCCTGGAATAGCTAGGCTGACCAGGTGGTCAGTTCTTGGATCCTTCATCTAGAAGTTGTTTTACATCTGCAGTCAAAAATCTCTCTAGAAACTAAGGCAAGTTCCTGGATAGTTTGTTTTCTTCTGGTTCTTGAAGCACCAGCTGGGTTCTCCTTCACTGACAAGTTCTGGGTGGTGAATTCCAGCTGCCTTTTCTTATACTGAACTGGCCTTTCAAAACTGTGATAGTGTTTATGACTGTGAACACTAGTTCTGCTTCCAAATGACAAGGCAAAATTGAGCTGATAACCCAGAGTAGAAACAACATCACCTGGAAGATCACCTACAAAACTAAAATGATCCAACTTCCTTCCCCCCTGGAAAGGAATGTCCAACTAAAGAGTTATACAACTGACCGATCACATTTTGCATGTTAGGATCACTGATATTCCCACCACTCTGAATTCAGTGGTGAGTTTCAGCAGATGGCACAAGAAGTTCCTACCTGGACCAAGCTATATCCTGTGCGCTGGACCAGTGCGCGGAGGGCTGCTTCCTTCTGGGTGCCGCTCAATCCATCCCCGGATTTGTGATTTGATTCCATTGAGAGTGATTATCAGCAAAAAATCAGGTTAATTAGGGTTGCTCACTGAAACCAAATTTAAGATAAATTAAGTAAATTACTATTACCAAGTCCAAACTTGTCCTTTTCATGAAGGACATCTTTAGGAAACATTCTCTATAAATTACTCATTAAGGTTAGAGCAACTAACAGACACCCACAAACCAGGCCAGTTAAATATCCTAATTAGAAAAAGAGTTTTAAAAAAATGTTCAGTTTTAGTTGAAATTTAGAAGTCAACACTGAATAATATCCTTTTTCCACTTAGAATGCAGACCAGTAGTTCTCAGTCCAATTATCTCAGAATGTCACCAAATGCTCAAAAACAAATTCATTCTTGCCAATTAAAAGAATATGAGGAATGGTCCTTGCAGATGTGGGAAGAAAGCACTGTTACGAAATCAAATTGACGAGGATATTGTATGAAGATCCTGAAAGCTTTAGCTTCATTTATCTATTCTGTCTGTTACCTGAGCATTTATCTACTTATTCTTCAAAGATAAATTTCTAGATCAGAGTGTGCTGGTATCAGATATACAGAAGTCATCATGCAAGCTGCTCTGTAATAAAAATGTCACATGGGTTTTAACAAAACAAGAACAATGGATTCTTTTGAATGGTGTTGGAAGGGCCTACTGACACCTGGATCGTATACCACATAGACCACTCAGAAAACGACATGAAGCCTTTTGTAAAATCTAAGAAATTAGGAAAATTTACATATGTCCATGTTGATCTATGTAGATGTGAATATGAAACTTCAGCATTTCATTACCTATACTTTCTATCAGGGAACGTGATTTGAACCCCATTCCAAATATGACGGTTGTTCAAATTCACAGGTTCCCAGCACAAGGACTTGTCCATGGTGAAGGTCCCAGGCTATGATGGTGCGAGCCCCTGGAGGCTCCCATGTACAGAGGGGAGTGCATTGACCTGATGGATTAGAGTGGGAGTGACTCAGTGAAGGTTCTGTGCTGGGATTTCACTCTGCTTGATGTACTCTGCCAACCAAGACAAAGGAAGCTTTTTTTACACTGAATTGAATCACATGCCAATATAATGTATTTCACTATAGGCCCTTTAAGAACTTTTCTGTTCTATGCATTGGGATTTCCTATACTGCTTTGGTTTTCATTTAAAGATTCAGAGTAAAGGTACCATTAATAATACAGGGAATGGGTAAAAAATTGGGTGACAAAAGTGAAGCCAAGATAATAATTTGAGTAAAATGCAGCTTCAAAGTATTCTATTATGAAAGTAATAGAATAATATAGCAGAAACTAACACAACATTGTAAAGCAATTATACTCACTTAAAAATAAAGTTCCCAAACAATAGACAAGCATCATCTAGAAAGTAATATTTTCAATATAATTTAGAAAACCAAAGAAAAAAACAACAACTAGGTTCCAGCGAGAATATTCATTAACTGTTACAGGGATAAAACAATTTCATGTTCTGTATATAAGCATGGCCATTCTTGCCCTAGACTTTTCTCATAATTCTTGCTTGCTTCTGACTCAGATCAATTCAGTTTTCAATCATTCATTCTCTCAAGAGGTATTTAGTTAGTGCTGTCTATATGGCAGCTTCACTCCCTGCCCAGCTTTAGGGCATTGTGTTTTATGGACAGTTGACTAACTCAGTTAATACACCAGTTTCTGTGTCTGTTACTTTGCAAAAGGCAGCATTTTGTTTGTTTGTTTGTTTTAATCTTAACTTTTTATCTTGGCTAAGACGAATTGGAAAGTATTTTCTGATAGTGGTGGTTTGATATATATATGTAGCAATTCAGATTAGACGTGTAGCTTTAGTGACACATTTATAGTGTAAATACTCTTTCTATGGATACTACAAGGTAGGCATAAAATGAGACCTATATTCAGTTTTTAATCCTAAACTGCTGGTGAGTACAGTCATAGAAATCTCTATGAAACAATACAATCCTCTTAAAAGATAAAACTACAAAAGGCATTTTGTGCCACTTGCAGCAACATGGATGGACCTAGAGATTATCATACTAAGTGAAGTAAGCCAGACAGAGAAAGACGAATATGATATTGCTTATATGTAGAATCTAAAAAAAAAAAAAGATGCAGATGAACTTATATACAAAACAACAATAGACCCACAGACATAGGAAACAAACTTATGGTTACCAAAGGATAAAGAAGAGGGAGGGATAAATTAGGAGTTCGGGATTAACATATACACATTATTACATGTAAAATAGATAACCAACAAGGACCTACTGTATAGCACAGGGAACTATACTATTTTGTAATAACCTATAAGGGAAAAGAATCTGCAAAAGAATATATATATATATATATATATATATATATATATATCTGAATCACTTCACTGTGATGTACACCTGAAACTAACACTAAGTTGTAAATCAACTATACTTCAATAAAAAATATAAATTAAAAAAAGGCATTTTGAAGATTTACAAAGAAAAACTAGCCTTTAAGACTAATTCTAACTCGTGCACTTTTCCCAAATGTTACTAAAATTGCCTTTTCATCAGGATACTCTCAAATGCTCCCACAGTGCTGGATTTAACCTGTAAGAGCAGTGAGGCCATGGACAGACTGGGGTCTGATGAGGTTAGTCTTGCATGTCTTAACAGATGTTGGAAGGCAAAGTCTGTTGTCTTCTAGCCAAGTTGTAGGTTTGCTCTTTGCTGAACTTCATCTTCTCCATCAAGAGATAGCAATTCATGGTGAGCCAAGTTTTATTTGTAAAACCTGCCTTCAGTTTTGGTTAATTATTAATAAAGGTGATTAAAAATACTTTGACATCAGAATGGTCTTTTGATCACACATAGGTTCACTCTGACATTATTGAGAAAATCTGTATAATATCTCAACATAGAATCAAGTCATTGGAAATCAGGACATAGAAACAAAATTCAGAATTTGCCTTAAGAGACACTTGATCTTCAATGTTTATTTCTCAAAAACAACCCCCTCTTTCAACATTGACTTAATCTAAGGAGTGAACTCGAATCCAAGATAAATATTTTCTTAAGCAAGTCAAACTTTTGTTTAAAAATTTGGTCAAATTTGAAAGAAAGGTTTTGCAATATGTTTTCTAATTTAACACCTTGCAGATTCTTCAGATCTGAGCTACTGCATTTTGAAGAGTAGTTCTCAGTGTAATTTATTGAGGCAATAGAATTCAAAACCTATATATAGCAGGCATTAAGACCATTGGAGCTAAAGGAAAGCACTCATAAACATGTATTACTTATTCATTCAAAAGTTGTTTACTGGGTACCTTCCATCATCCAAGAATTTTTGAGACACTGGGAATAAAGCAGAGAGCAAAACAAAGCCCTCTCCCCCCAAAATCTCATGGAGTTTTATAGTGATTGTGAGAGACAGTAAACAAGATAAATAAGCAAAATATACACTGTGCTTATGTTAATTTCTGAGGAGAAAAAAATAAAGAATGGAAGAGCAATATGAAGTATATGTGTTGGGAGGAGGATGGAATTTTAGATAGTGTGGTTCCGATACAGTGAATTTGGAAAGGGACCTGGGTGAAATGAGGGATGTATTTGGGGGAGAGCATTCCAAGAAGTTGGAAGGCCCTGAGGTGGGAGCTTGTCAATGAAACAGTGGCCTATGTGGAGAGGATGGAGCTGAGTGAATGAGGAGGGAAGTGGGAGTTGGGGTCCGGGAGATAATGGTGGACCAGGTCATGAAGGATCTTGTAGGTCACGGTAAGGACCTTGGCTTTTGCCCTGAGATGTGAAGATTTTACTTATGTTTAACAGACTCACTCTAACCATCGAGAAAACATTGAAGGGAGTCAGGCAGGGCTGGGGCTAAGGTGAGGGAAGAGAGGTAAGGCAATCACTCTGATCCTGTTTTTATTTAAATTGTGCCATTTTGTTCATCCTGGATATTTTTTCATTGATTTTGAATTTTTTAAAAAAATTGCATTAAAATATCATTTGTCTTAATTACTGAGTTTTTTTGATGGCTCTTACATTTTGCATTTGAGGCAGTGCCTCACTTGCCTTGCTCTGGTTAGAGGGGTCGAGGGGAGAAGCAGGGAGACCAGTTAGAAACACTGCGACATCCGGGTACAAGAGAAGAGTGGCTTGGATTAGAGTGGTGATAGGGTGCTGAAAAGTGATCAAATCTTGGAATATATTTTACAGATGTGTTGGATGCATCGTGAGAGAGAAACACGAGGAGCTGAGGATGACATCGTTTTTTGGTCTGGGCAACTAGAGGAATGGAGTTGCCGGTTTACTGAAATGAGGAATAACGAGTTTGTGGAAGAAGAGCAGGAGCTCAGTTGGAGGCACATTGATTTCGAGATGCCCATTAGGTAGCCATGTGAAGAGGTTCAGTGCACAGTTAGATATCTGAGTCAGAATGTTATGGGAGATTTACAGAGAGATTTACAGGAGATAGCGATTTGGCAGCTATCTGTGTAGAGATGATGATTAAGCTGTGAAATTGGATGAAATCAGTAGGGACGGGGTATAGAAAATAGGTCCTACTTTGGGGTACTCTAACTTTTGGAAGTCGGAGAGACAAGGAGGAATCAGCAAAGGGGAATGAGATGAAGCAGCCAGGTAGGTAGGAGGTAAACCAAATGAGAGAGGTGGATTGGAAGCCAAGAAATAAAAAAAGGATTTTGAGATCAAGTGCGTGGTCAGGTGTGCCAAGTCCTGCTAAGTCAAGGAAGATAAAGCCTGAATAGGGATGCAGACCCTGGAGCTAGACCTCCTGAGTTCAAATTCTCATTCTGCCTCTTACTCTGTGCCCTGGAAAAGTTCCTTAACCTCTTGGTAACTCAATATCTTTAACTGAGGAAGCAATAACATTTCTCTGGGGGTCTTGTATTACATGAGTAAATGTGTTGGAAGGGCTTTGGAAGAAGTCCTGGAATGTAGTAAGTGCTAGACTATTGTTAGGCATAGATAAGTAAAATATAAAAGCAGAAAGGGAGAGGCAATCACTCCAACTTCTCAGAGATTGTGCAGTAAGAAATTCCAGAGGTTCATGGAACAGCACGGTTATCCATATGAGAATGGATGAGGGAAGAAAGGGGCAAAGAAATGGAAGTTGGATGGAGAAAGAGTACAGGCAATATTATAGGAAAGAATCATGGACTCCTCTCCCCCCAGCATCAGTTTGCTCATTTGTCAATTGGGGTAACAGGCAGGCTGTGACATTGCTGTTGTGAAGATGAAATGAGAAAATACCTGTCAAGTATTTAGTTAGGTCCAGCATACAGCAAGTACTCCCACCTGACTTACTGCGAATCACTCATGTTGGAGGGGAGGAATAGCAAATAGATTGCAGAAAGGGCCTGCTGGACGTGACAGCAGTTCCTTGTGTAATTTCCTTCCCTTCTCCTCCTTCCTTATTCATTCTGAAAATGAGGTGAGGGAGGAGCTAATAGTACAAAAAACGAGAGGTCTCTTCCAGCTCTGCCAACTTTCGCTAATCTGCCCTCAGTGTCTCCCATCCTCTTTTTTCTTAGCAAAGTAATACTTCGTTCAAATGTGTACTCGCCACCAAACCTGCTGTATAAGAATGTTCCCCTCTTTTGTTCCTCTGCTTCCATTCAGTGGAAACTGAGTCTCAGTTTCCTAACATTTAAAATTTAGGATAATATTAGTTCCTATTTCATAGGGTTGTTTTTAAGGATTAAATATTTTAAATGTATTCTTATTTAAAGTGGATCCTGACGATTACTAACTGCCCAGGAAGTGTTAGCTATTTTATTATTTAATTATTATTATTATAATTAATCTCTAATTCCAAGGGGTAGAATTGCACAACCACTTGCTGGGAGGATAAAGTCCCAAGCCCTTAGCATGATACCTCATCTCTTCAGGACTAGCTCCCAGACTCCCCTTCCAGTGTCATTCACATACCCTGCCACTGGGAAGTCCCGTGTTTTCTTATACTTCTGGGCTCTCTGCTTCAAATGCCCTTTCCTTCTCTTCTCTCCCCTTCTCTTATCTACCATTCTCGTCTCACATTTGTCTCACTACGTTGACCCTGTTGATCCTTCCAGACTTGATTGAAATATTATCTGCTCTGTGATGCTTCCTTTGATCCTGTCTATGGGTAATGTTAGGTACCACTTCCTTAATGCTCTCAAGAAAGCTTGTACATCCCTCGGTTGTAGCAGATGGTACTATAATTATAATTATTATAGTTTAGTTATTACCTAACTAAACTGTGAACGTCCTGAATGTATGGACTATGTTGTACTCATCTTTACCCAAGAGTTTTAGCCCGACATTATGCTAAGTGCTCAGTAAATACTCGTGGAACAAACTAAAGATTTTGGATCAGCATTTTATAAATGATAGTGACTTGCACTGGATCAGAAGTAAAATGAGTCTGCAGCTAATTTCCTAACACTTATTATTATGCTTGTTCCAGTCGCTTCCTGAAAGTTCTATCCTAGAATGAATTTGCTTTATGAGAGAAATTGATTTGCATGGTTTCTCTGCATTTTTGAATGTGTCATTGTATTTGGGAGGGTAAAATTTTGTAAGAGTAAAATTTTGAGTGCTAAGTGATTCAAAAAATAGAGTTGATGTTTGGATTCACTTTTCTTCTCAATGCCTTTCTGGTTTTATATTTGCAATGTTAGTGCCTATTTGATGAAGATAAAAAGAACCTAGACGTTATTGGGGGTTCAAGGTTTCTGCTTTCCTTAAAGTCCCAGGTGGATTGGAGTGAACAGCTCGCCTCATCACTTGGCTGATACTGATCAGTAGCAATTTCCAGAGTTCACTGTTGGGCAAGATCAGAGCTGCTGTTCCTGACCCTTGACCCTGATGTCCTCCAGTGCCATTGTGTCCTGGCTCAGGGAAGGTGGCAGGGAACAAAATAAAAAGGAAGCTGGAGGAGAGAAGCAGGTAGGGCAGTAGATTATGACTTTTCCAAATCTAGAGCTGTCAGGAAGACACTGTATGCTGCTCTTAAATTATAACCCTAATCTGTAAAGAAGAAAAGCATACATAAAAATTGGGCTTACATAGAGAAGCAAGTTGTGGAAGGAAAAATATGAGAATATGAGAGAATTTTGGGTGATATTTGTTATCTAGGTTTGCCTGAAGTTATGGCAAAGTGGGAAGATCTTAATGCCCTGGTGGAACATAAGTTGGCAGCTAGGGAAACAGAGAAAGTGGGAAAACAAGTTTTTTGTTTGTTTGCTTTTAAAGTCTCTCAAAATAGTAAATTGGGCAAGACATGAGACAAAGGTAAGAGAAGTACACGATGGAAAAGCACACTTAAAGAGTGAAGAAAGGATGACTTAGAAAAGCAAAAGCTGAAATGGTAGCTGTGAATGATAGGCAGAGAAGAACAAAAAGGAGATGAAGGATAAAGGCAGAGAACTAAAGTTAGAAGGTTTCTTGGTAAAAAACTAAATGAAGTAATTATCCTCAACTTTAACAAAAAGGTCAATAAATGTGTAATATCTGTTACAGGCATACAATGTCAGCCATTGTACTAACAATTTAGAGTTAGGAAATGGAGTAGTTTTGTTAATATTATCATTTCTATCTTATTTGGTTTTTTTCCAAAGAGGACAGATAAGGAAACTGAATGGGAAGTAAGCCTATTTCTGACTTGGTAAACAGAGGAGAGGTGTTCTTTGTGATTGCGGGGGGCCTGTACTAGCAATGTGCCATGTGCACTTCAAATTGATGGTAGCTTCACTTGCCTTCCGGACCTCTCCAAACCCAATCCAGTCTTTCCCCAATGTCTTACTGTATACTGATGTTGCATGATGTAGGCTGGACATAACTCTTAATGCAACATGCAAGTTGTACAAGTGATTTTATCATGAATTTCAGCCTTCTAGTATCTCCTGGGAATTTTACACGGAAGGAGTTCCAAATTGTATTGAAATGGTTTGTGAAGGATTTATGACCAAAGTTTACACATTTGCCTAATGAGGCTAAGTAAAAATTACTTTGTGTTACTTGATAAAAAATATAAATTAGCTCTAATATTCTCTTTGGAAAAATGTTTACAATCAGTCTTAAGCTCATTTTGGAAGTGAATTAATGTTATAGCTCTTTATTTGGCCGTGCATCAAGAACCACAGCAAAATTAATAGAGAATATGCATACATAAAATTCCAAAGCGTAGCCATAAAAACATCTCACAAAGTCTTAATATGTGGCATCTTATTTTTTAAAAAGCAATATATATTAGCAAAAAAATCAAGTTAACTAGAATCCCTTCTATGTTATCCAGGCATTAGTAATGAATCAGTTCTGCCACCATGATTTTCACTATTCTGAGACACTGTTTCCTATTTTAAGAAAAGAATAGGAACACAGATACTTAAATGCTTTTTTTTCCTTTTTTTTTTCTAAACAAAGGATTAAATAAATCAGATAATGGATATGAGAGCATCTAACAAAGTGCTTGACATACAGAAGATACTCAGTAAACATTCTTTCTTTGTTCCTTATCTGCTGCTTTGGTTGACTTTTTAACCACCATCTATGGCTCTCTGAATGGTTATTCTCCTTTCTAGAAACTGTCCAAGGTGAAGAAAAGTGCAGTTTTGAATGTATTATCTTGATTTCTTTCATATTGTTTTAATAATCCAGTTATTTCATTTGTTTTCATTTCTCAGTAGGAAAAATCTTTAAGGTCCTCAGTGTGTATGTGTGTGTGTGTGTGTGTGTGTGTGTGTGTGTGTGTGTGTTGTGTCTCATAGAGCATGTTAATTTTGTAATAAAAATTAGACACAGTCTAAATATCCAATGATAAAGAAATATATTAATAAGCAGTTGTACTGTACAGCTAATAAAACTGATGTTCTAGTAGAACATGTTATTTAAGCAGATATTTGTAAAATATAATCAAGTAAAAAAAGGCAGGTTACAAAACAATATATAGTCTGATTTCATTTGTGTTAATTTTTATATTCATCAGACTGATTATAACTGGTTCTATCTTCTTGGTGCATTAAAAAATTATTTTTATCATTCTTGCTATTTTTTAGCTGTCTATAATATGCAGTTCTTACTCTAATTTTAAAAAGTTGAATTATATTAACAAATGAATGTCAGTGTAAGCAAGTCATCAAAAACTATGAGATGTGGTCAAGATTACGTCCTGAGGAAACTGTTTCTCTTCAGCATTTTTCTAATAAGCGATAATCATTTGACTAAGAAGGCTAGGAAAAAGCAAAAGAGACTAAAAGAAATCAGAAGGAATTAAAGATAAAAGTAAATTAATAAAACACAAAAATCTGTAGACTTGATAAATACATGTAAGACCTGATTGAAGAGATGGGTAAATTAACACACCTCTGGCAATCTTGACAAGGTAAAAAGAAGAAAATGTATTTTAAAAACAAAGGAAAAATGAGTATAACCACAGATCAAGAGACTTTTGAAGAACATGTTTTTATCAGTAAATTGAAAAATTAGATGCAGTAACCAATTACCTAGAAAACTGTGAATTTTCAAAATTGCTTCAAGGGTAAGTCAAAAATTTGCATATACCAATAACTGTAAACTGTATTGAAAAAATTCATTGTATTCCTCCCAAATAACACATGGTCCAAATGGCTTTATTAGGCAAGTTTTATAAACTTTAAGTTTTCTTAAATGAGTTTTACAGACTCATTTAAGAAATATATTTTTTATTATAGAAAGCTTTTGAAGCCTAGAATAATAACAGAAAACTTATGAAATTATTGGTAAAGTATATCTCTGATACAAAGCCAGACAAATATATCACAAAACAGAAGACTATAGATCAGTATCACAAATATAGATATGAACTGCATACAGCAAAATATCAAAAGACTAATATACAATAAACACGATGGGTTTACTACAAGACTACAAAGATTATACAACATCAGGGATTCTATTAGTTTAATTCACTTCATTGATGAAGAAAAAAAAAACATGATCATCCCAGTAAATGTAAATTCAACACCCACTAGTGGTTTAAAAAAAGAAACTCTTAGTAAGTTAGTAATAGAATAGTAATTCTTAAATTGATAGAGTATCTATCAGAGACATGTAGCAAACATCACACTAAATAGTGAAACACTGCAATCATTCATTCTCAGTCAAAAGAAGTAAATCAACTATATAAAACTATTAGAACTAATAAAAGAATACTCCGAGGACAGTTATAAAAATGTTCCGTATTTAAGCAGAAAAAAAAAATGAAATAAGAGTCTGAACAATATAAACAAAATATATAAAATAACAATAAACAATGTGAAATATCCAAAATCTATATGAAGAAAATGATAAAATTCTACTGGAGGATCTAAAAGCCTAGGTAAATAGAGGTCTTATTATTATAAAGATCAATTCTTCCAAAATTATTAATCTAGTGCAATACAAATTTAATTTCCAATTAAATTATTTTGAAATTTGACAAACTAATTCTAAAGTTCATCTGGCAGGAAAAATGGCAATACATATCACAACATGAATTGAAAGTATAGAGTTATTTGGAACTAGCCTAATCAAAAGTTAAAATTAAAACAGGCAATGGTGATCATTTGGTAATATATAGAAATATTGAATTACTATGTTGTGTACATGGAATTAACATAGTGTTGTAGATGAATTATACTTCAATAAAAATAAATAAAATAGGCACAGGAATAGACAAATAGATTAATGGAATGGAAAAAAGTCTAGACCCATAGTTGTGTTTATATTGGAACTGCCAATAGGTGCAATCATAGGGAGATCATAGACAATTTGAGAAGAAAGATAAAGTTGGCATACCATCTCACAACACATACCAAAATTCTAAGTGAATTAAAGAAATAACCTTTCAAAAACATTGTATAACTGCTAGAAGAAAATATGGGAGGACATTTTTATAATCTTGTAATGCAGAAAATCTTCCTAACCAAGCATACCAAAAGCCAGAATTGAAAAGACTAACAGATGTGACTACATAAAAATTACAAACATCTGTAATGACAACATAAAGTTAAAAGGAAGCCACAGACTAGAAGAAAATGATTGCTACTTACCTAATATACAGAGAATTAATATCTGCAATATACAAAGAGTACTTTAAAATCAATAGTAAAGGGGCTCAGAGGTCAGTGGACAAAGAGCAAAGGACATGAGCAGTAAATTCACAGAAAAAAAGAGTTTATAAACGTATTTAAATATGGTCATTTAGTGGTCAGAAAAGACAAAATAAAACCAAGATACTTGGTTTTGCCTATTATGGGGCAATATTAGAACAGATTTCAAATAATACAAACAATAAACATAGCTGACATTAACTGAACGATTACTATTGACTATGTTCTAAAAACTTAAAATGTAATTCATTTAATCCTTATAAAAACTTAATGGGGTAGGTATTATCATTCCTCTGATATAGGTAATAAACCCAAGTTAGAGAAGTTAATGAGCCCAAGGTTACTTAGGTAATAAGTGGCACAACCGTGATTTGAATCTAAGTAGCCTGGGGCCAGAGTTTGTGCTCTTAATTACTAAATTTGACTTCTCCTCCTCTTAAAAATAATAGGCAAATGGTGACAGGGAGAGGAGGGAGATTACATCTACCCAGCTTTTCTTAAAGTGTGAGGAACACATGGTACCATGACGAAACTGATGAAGGTGATACTGTGAGTCTATGTTCTCTTCCATAAGGACAGATGTTCTTGGTCATTTAAAGCGCTGTGGTAATTTAGCCTCTTTGCTTGAATGAAAATGAGCTATTGTTATAACTCTTTTAAATAGTGCTGTGGGTGGGCAATCTGATGGTTCAGTTGGACGCATCCAGGATCTGACCCCCTTTGGACATAGTCCAAAATGGACATTGCCAGCCCTCTGTTACATGCTTGGTGATACCTCACTAAGACATCACTCCTTGGCAGAGTGTAGAGTCTTCACAGGTGACCAAGTGATATATCATTTGACAGGATCTGACTGGAGTTTCATGTTAATTTCTATTCCTATATTTAAATTAAACTGCTAGTTCCTTCTTCCCATTGATCTTTAGCTCTTCTGGATTGTAGATAGCCGGAGAGGAGACAGTCAGCTATGGACCAAATATCTGATGGAGTAGTGCAGTGGTGGGTAACCAAAGCCACAAGCAGTTCTCATGGGCACCAAACACAACTATTTTGGTAGCAGGGTCTTCTCTCTCTCTCTCTCTCTCTCTCCCTCTCCCTCTCTCTCTCTCTCTCTCTCTCTCTCTCTCTCTCTCTCTCTCTCTCTCTCTCCCCCCCCCTCCCTCCCTCCTCCTTCAAATGTCCATTTAATTACTTTTCTTCTTCTCCTGTCTCTTACTCCCTTCCATTCTTTAATCCTGTACTTTGTTCTCTCTCCTGCTCCTTTGGTGACACCCCTGGCTAAAGAAGTTGCTGATTCTATCTGGAAGGTACACCATATTTTTAAGACAAATTATTAACAGTTGTAGAGGAGCAATGCTGACAGACAAACTTGCTAAATAAATGGCTATTTTTTCAAAGATGTAAAAAGCTGATATTTTGATTACTGTTTGTTGATGTTTAAATCCATATACAATCTTACTTGTTGTCATTCCAAGTCCTGAATAGAGTAACTTAAAATAGCACATCCTAAGATACTGGGGAAATTGCACCACAGTAAAAATATCTATAGACAAAAATAAAACTATACCAGAGAAAAAAATACTATTGGGGCTACCAACTTAGAATTTATCAGAGAAAAAGAACAAGCAGAGGTATAATAGACAAATGATTGGATTGCAATTTTTATACATTTCTTTGTGTAGATACATGTGTATATACTTACACCTGGACTAAGTCAGGGCATTACGAACATGCAGGGGATGAGAAGAAGACATGTCTTCCCAACATTTTTTTTTAAGTAATTAAAAATCAGGAGTCACACACAATCTCTTTTGAAAAGAAAAAGTTACCCAAACTCTTGGGACAGTTAAGCACATTCATCTGGCCCACAGATCATCATTACTGCAAAACAGTCCTGACATCTGGAATCCTTCTTGTTTTGTTTGAGAAAAAAGTGATTTCAAATGGTCAGAAGTTTTTATTTTCATTTAAAAAATCTGTTTAAAATTGCATAATTTATGGTCCAGTGGAAACACCTCCTGCTCTTTAGCATATTCTCACTAAGTAGATATTACAGAGGTATATTTTATGGGCTTCAAAAGACATTTCACCATTTATTTGCTTCAAATGCCCTTTAAATATCAACAAAGAGCCTTTAAATCCCTGGAATTTAGCTTGAAACTATAAATTACACAAGGAAAGACAGGAGAGAAAGTGTTAACCTATGCATGTCTTGTCAAAATAGGACTTCAAGATTTAACTGCAAGTGTTTCTAAATTTTAGCAGAAACTATGGAGAAAGAACAGACTCCCTACCTGGCCTCATGTTATAATCACCTGTACTTGGGCATCACCCTTACCACCCCTAGAGGGATTCACATTCAACTGGTCTGGAGTGGAGCCCAGGAAATTGGATGGTTTAAAACCTCCTCAGGTGATACACAGCTGAGGTTAGAACTTCTGAAATAAGATCTAGTCTATACATGTTAAATGTCAAACAAAATGAAATATAGAGAGTAATTTATTCCACCTGCCAAATAGTTGGGACAGACACATCTTAAAAAATTACTAAAAAGAAGAAAAAGTCTATACAACAAAGACAGAGACTAGATTAGAGGAGAAAGAGAATAATTCAAAATTGTCTCTAATAATTGTCCTGTCTACTTTTCATCACTTTTAATGAATACATGTTTTCATAATTGCCAGTATTTACAAATAATGCCCTTGAAATACCAAAAAAATCACATTCTTCCTAGATTCTGGCATAAGTGATTCATATTCAACTCCATTTCCATGAGGACCAACCAATAAGGTATTCATATTACCACTGTATGCGTAAAATTCTATGTCGTGGCTCTATATGTGGAGAGGAAGCAAAAGCTGTGAGGTAGAGAAAGGATAGAGAGTAGAAAGTAAGGATGGCTTTTAGAAGAGAGAGGAGCAGATGCAAGAAGTAGTTGAGTCAAGTTAACAGTGAAGCACCTTAACAGATCCATGAATCCCTACAGCTGAGGTCCTTACAGCCTCTTTATCCAGAAAAACCTCCAGCGTAGGCTCCTCATGTAGTCTGGATCTTGACTTTTTCCTGCTCCTGTACATATGTATCCTTACTTGTTGCTCTTCTTACTCCTACCCTCCTCCTCCACCCTCTCTTCCATTACTAGACTTAACTCAGCCAAAGTAGAATGAAACTTCACTGCTTACTACCCCTAGTTACTGCCTACCTCTGCTAGATCAATCTCCCTAAAATGTCCCTTCTAATATTCTTCATTGGTCTCACAATTAACTATAAAGAAACAGTCCAACCCCTTAGCCTGACATCCAGTATCCACCATGATCTGGTCCTAACTCTACTTTTCTGACTATCTCTCAATCCAAGTCTAGAGCTATTCTGCGCTCAAGCCCATCAGGTCCCCCAGATACACCAGTTACTTCTTACTTCTTAGGTTCCTTTGTTCTTGTTTCCCATTTGCCATGTGCCTAGAGTCCCCATCCTTATTTTCACACTCTCCCTGGCTGAGATGAATTTATGTCTGCACCATCAGGTTGTGTGTGGTTGTACATATGTAGGCAGGCACAAGCACACATGCGTGGCTATGAATGTGTATATATACATAAGGGTGAATAAACTCCCGGTGGCCAGTGCTGACAGCACAACATCACACAAGAAGTTTCCTTGTGCAGCTGGTTCTGACACCACCGCTCCCTTACAAATCCTCCAGTTTCTGCTCAACCTGGATAAGAATATCAGAAACTCTGAACCAGAGATCCTCATAAGTGACCTGTACTTGACAACATTGAATGTTGAGAGATGAATAGCAGTTTTTTTAATCCAAAAAAGATTTTGGAAAATTTTAACAGCAGATGGAAACTGTGCATGTGTTGGATGAAGGAGTCGGTAATGGAGAGGGAATGGAGATCCTTAAGACCAGACAACGTGAGGTGCTTTCTATTCCCTTAAGGTTATACTGTGATGGTTTATTTTATGTATCAACTTGACTGGGTCACAGAGTGCCCAGACATTTGGCCAAGCATTATTCTGGGTGTGTCTTTGAGGGTATTTCTGGATGAGATGAATGTTTGAATTGATAGACTGAGTAAAGCAGATTGCTCTTCCTAATGTGGGTGGGCCTCACCTAAACAACTGAAGGTCTGTATAGAATAAAAAGGCTAAATAAGAGAGAACGCCCAGTTTATTACAAAAAAAAAAAAAAAAGAGAGAGGGAGAACTCTGCCCTGCCTGAGTGCTTGAGCTGGGACATCAGTCTCTTCCTGCATTCAGAGTTGAACTGAAACATTGACTTTTCTTGGGAAGCCTTCTGGCTTTCAGACAGGAACTACATGTTGGCTCTCCTGGGTCTCCAGATTGCCAACTGCAGATCTTGGGACTTGTCAGCCTCCGTAATCAGGTGAGCCAATTCCTTGTAATAAACCTCTTTATCTATTGATAGATAAATAGATTTATATGTATCTTACAGATATTAGAACAATGACAACACTAAAACCATGTAGGTATATGTATTAGCCAGTTAGGATTCCAACTGGAATATTGGTTCTGTTTCTCTGGAGAACCGTGGCTAATACATATACCTACATGGTTTTGGTGTTGGCATTGTTCTAGTACATGTAAAATCAGGGTACAGATGGCTATGGTGTGATCTTCACTCAATAGCAATGCCCAACTCTGACCCCATGCCTGACTTTCTTAAAGATCCCTGGGAAAGAGAACTGGCAGAGTTTAGAAATTCCAGAGTCACATAACCTAACAAGAAGAGTAGAATTTCTTTGCATGTATGTTTCATTTCTAAGTTGACTTACAAATTGGTATGGTGGTAATCACAGCATACAATGTAGATATCCTTCAGCTTAAAAGCAGATGTTTATCCAATAGTCCTGGGACCAATTATTTGTGTGGCTGATTACAGAGACCTGATGAGCTGGTGTTATCATGTCTCTTTTTATTCTCGTTGAGATTGTCCTTTTGAACTTAGTTCCTGCATCTGGTTTCCTCAGACCAATTTGGAAAATTTCAGTTGAAAACTCAATGTTCACCAAGGCTGCCAATCACTGACTAATGGAATACATTCAATCCTGGAGTGAAGCTTTCAAATTCCAACTATCTAAAGCTCTGTAGTACAATGGCCCTGAGGCAATCTGACTCTTTCAATAAAAGACAGCCTTATGTTTCCCTTAAAAAAAAGATTATATGGATATTCTATAACTAGGTCACTGAGTAAGGGTGACTTGCCATCTGATATACCTTGATAAGAGATGTAGCAAATGGCTCTGCTCGGTGTTTTCTTTTTTTTTAAATGTACCTTTTTTTTTTTTTTTTTTGGCTGTGTTGGGTCTTTGTTGCTACACACAGGCTTTCTCTAGATGCGACGAGCAGGGGCTACTCTTCGTTGCGGTGCGCGTGCTCCTCATTGCGGTGGCTTCTCTTGTTGCGCAGCACGGGCTCTAGGCACGCGGGCTTCAGTGGTTGTGGCATGGGAGCTCAGTAGTTGGTGCTTGCGGGCTCTGGAGCGCAGGCTCAGTAGTTGTGGTGCACGGGCTTTGTTGCTCCGTGGCATGTGGGATCTTCCCGGACCAGGTACGAACCCGTGTCCCCTGCATTGGCAGGCGGCTTCTTGACCACTGCATCACCAGGGAAGTCCCTCGGTGTTTTATGAATTGCCTGCAATTGTAATTCTCGCAGAGAGGCAGGTGACAGTTTCCTATAGTAAGAACTTCTGGGCGCTGACTTGCCCACAGTTGTATCTCACCGGGATGAGTAGCACAGGGCTCTGGCCATGTGTTCTTCATGTCCTCTACTTAGCTAGTCAAACCCAAGCTGACCAATTACAGCATCCATCTCTCATCCCCGATTGTAGACTGCCCTCCAAAGATTCAGGCTTCTGAAAGAAATCCAGATCCTCTTCTCCCTGCTCTTTTTCAACAACCCCAAATTCTGCTCTGGTCTCACATCGAGTCTTCCCCAGCCCTCCCAGCATTACAACCATATGGCTGCTCCCAACCTGATGTGCTTAGAAAAAGTGAAAGATTAAAGACCAGATTGTGCGAAGCTTGATGAATGAATAATTTGAAGTGTTTGTTTCCACGATTCAGTTGTTTTTCCCACTGAAAAGCCAGAAACTTCCAAGACTCAGTGTCAGAAAATAAAGGGAGGGGGCAAGAAAAAACAGTCTGTACCTCCTGAAACATCTATGAAATTTACTCATACAAATTCCTGGCAGTCTGACCACATATACAACTACTTAGATTTATAGTTCTACCTCTTACAATTGGACAATTTGCTTCAAGGACAAAAGTCAGCTAGACCGAACATTTGAAGATGAAAGAAAAGATCCTAGTGTATGTCAATGATTAAATTGTGTCAATGCAGTATTTTTCGGTTGCAAAAATAAAATCAGCTCAAATGTATATATAAACAAAATAATACATTTCAATCGCAGTGAAAAAAAAGATTATATAAATTCTGATTTTATGCTAACTTACATGCGTTGGTATAAACTGCCCTTATTAAATTCTTGCCTCCTTCTTTCTAGTCAGCCACTGAGTTCTGATACTTTGCTTTCTTTTGAATTCCCACTGCCATTAATTATCATCTCTGCAGCCATCATTTAATACCTAGATCATCGCTGTAATTCAGCCTCTAGTCTTTTCTAACTCTAATGTCATTGGTACAACACTGGTTGATTTTCTTAAATATCCATTTTATATTACTCTTCAACTAAAATAATTCCAATGGCCTCATATAACTTTATGAACTAATGTCAATTTTTCTATCTTATTAACAAACTTCTCCAATGTTGTACTTCATATTAATTTCCAGTGTATACCTTCCCTCTACTCAGGCCAGTTTGAAGGATGGCTAGGAGTTAGGAGAATGGAGAAGAAAGGGACTCTAGGGGACAGAGGTGTAAGTGAAAATAATATGGATGGTTGAGAAGCTGAGTATGATTAGAATGTTGAATTCAAGTTGGGAGGGGGTTGCTCGAGGGAGGGAGCGAGAGTGACAGAAGATAAAGCTGGTAAGGTAGGCGAGAATTAAATCAATATTGGCATGATAGAGTTGTTCGCATTGTATTATGAAGTCACTGGGAACAACATGGAAGAATTGTAGGACCCTGTGTACTTTAGAAAGATAACTTGTGAGTTTTGTTGAGAACAGCTTAAAGGCAGAAAGACTAGTTTAGAGACAGATGGAAAAGAAAAAGAAGGACAGAACATCCTACATTAATTCCTCATTCATTCATTGAGGAATGAAGGTAGGATAAAGAGAGGGAGGGCCATAAACTCACCAAGGATATACACTCATCTTCTTAGCCCTTAGCACTTAGCCTCGTGTTAGTTGGCATTTCATACATATTTGCTAAACAGAATGGACATTTTATATAGCCCCTCTGACTACTCCAGACTTTGTCATCTTTTTCCTAATTTTCTAGTTTCACCACAGGATATTAGAATACACAATATTTTGCACTGTGTTGTTCATTATTGGTTCACAAGTCTAAGGGTGTCATAGTCAATAATGAACAAAAAACCATGGGATCACGAAGTCATACTGACTTAGGTTCAAATGTTGAGTTCCATCCCTTAAGAACTTTGCAAACTTGGGTTAAGTTATTTATAACTGGGTCCCAGTTTCTTCATTTCAAAATTGGAGATAATGATGCCTGCCTTATAGGGTTGTTATAGTGATTCAAAGTGATTCGATAAGTGCACAGCACAGAGCTTGGTACATGACACTTACTAATGTTTTTCTTTATCTCTTCTTCTACCTCTTTGCCTTCTGTCCCCAGTTAGGTGGCTATTTTATTCAATAGAGAGTACTGTGCCTTTGAATACTTTGATGGTTGTTTTTTTTTTTTTTTCTTTTGTCATAACAGTGAAAATAACAGAGCCTGAGAGGTTTGTAGTCTGGGGTGATTTCAGACCAGACTTCTAGTCTGCTTCTCTTGCTAATTACACAGGTTCCTTTAAATCACTCTATACTGACTTAATTAGGAGGCCCTGCCTATGATAGAGAACATCTCTGCCTTGGGAAAACTGCAACAGAGTCAGGGAGAAATTGTTCCCAATCTGCACAGCAAGCCAGTCGTGGGGAGAGTTAATTTCTAAGCCACTGACTTCCAGGCTAAAATACACTTTCTGCATGTTGACCTCATAGCCTCTCTCTCTTCTAACCATTTTCCTCTAGTAAAGCATTGTGTAATCAACACAGAAATGAAATGAGAATTATAGCTGCAATAGCTGAGGTTTATGCACACTTACTTGGTATTGTTCTAAGATCTTCATGTGTAATTTCTGATCTAATCTCAAAGCAACCTTGATTTTACAGCAGAGGAAACAGGCACAGAGAAGTTACCTTACTGAAGGTCACATGGCTAGTAAGTGGTGAAACTAGGATTTGAGCCCAGGCATTCTGGGTCCAGAGCCTTCTGCTTTAACATTGTAATCATCTCCCTCTTGGCCATTCCAGCACCATGAAGCAGCTTTGTTTCATTGGAATTTGGGGAATACTTTGAAATATTGAATTATTATTATTGGAAGTAGTAAGCTGAATTATTATTATTATAGTAAATATTTGATCTTATGGCTTATTTTGAAAGGCAAATAAGAATAAGAGTTTCTAGACATTGTAATTTTTTCTCTTATCTTTATTACCCTCTGGGACCACATAATGGCATTCCCTGATTGATTCCAATTTAAGTAATGCAGTTGTATTAAGTAACTGTTATGAAATGAGAGAGACACATGGAGGAATTAGTACCTGGTAAGTGTGATGCTCAAATGACTTTAATAATAAATCAAAATTATTTAATAAGTAAATTCTTTCTCAAAAATCAGACAAACACCTGCCATTCAAATACCTTCTATTATCCTCTGGTTACCCATGACACTTTCACCCTGGGCCATCTCTCCTCTACGTCTTCTCTTCCCCACCATCAAAACTTATTTGTCCTAAGTACCATTTCCATAAGGCTTTATGAGACTAGTGAATATGCTAGGTGATTTGAGGCTACAGTGTTCCTGAATGTCAACACCTCAAAGTGCCCTGATCACTCCCACTCTGTATTCCAACTAGTTTGTATTTTAAAAAGGAACTTCTGGAAACATACTCTTTTTATCCTAAATGAAGAATTCTATTGAGGCTGGTGGAGCTGCTATTTGGGTGCATCTGGGTTTCAATTTAAAGCTCCAAATTAGGTCAGTTTAAATATGGGATTCCCTTAGCATTCAGAGACCTAGCAACCCAATTATCCTTTCCCTGGGGAGAAGGGTGTGTCCTCCAGGTGGGAGGTGCTATGTCCTTTTCAGACACTAACAGAATTCGAGTGTAAGGCAGCCAAGTCATTCAGGACAATTACTTTGTATTTTCAGAGGTGACTCCACTGTGTTCCTGGCCTGTGTCTGGGCATATTTCCTCTGTGACCTGCGCCTGGCAGTCTCTTTGTTCACAAAAGAGGTCTCCTTTAACTGCGTCTCCAGCTGTGTCAGTCCCTGAATCTGAACATAACAGGGAGAGTGGCACTCAGAGTGAAGGAGATATTTCCTCATAATCGTGGAGGTCCTATTAATCTCTCTCTCAGAGTTTGCATAGAAAATCAGGATGAATTAGAAATGCTGTCCTGTGGGAGGTGGTATAATGGAAAGGGCCTGCCTGAGGGGTGGAGTCCTGCACATGGGTTCTTACCCTAATAAAAAGTGTCTTTTATCCTTGGGACACTCATATAGCTTTTTCTCTGTCAAAGGACCTCAACGTTTCCTTTTAACTCCAAGACTCAGTGCTTCTCAGTGTTCCATTTTTACTCTGTTTGCGGGGTCTGTGTGCCAGACTCCTGGAGTTCACTCTTGTTTCTAACCACTGATTAACTGTGTGATCTTGGGCAATATTTTTCATGTCTCTGAGACGTCACCTTTTTACTGGAAAAATGGAATTGCACCAGTACCGATTCCAGGAGATTCCAGAGGATTAAATGAGTTAATCTATGTGTCTGGCATATGGCAGGAGCCATATAAGGATATAAGAGCTATTATTAATATCATTGTTATCATCATCATAGAGTGTCAATTGGCTGGTAGTAAATGCCTGAATTGTGAGGCAGTGTTAGGGCTCTTCAGAAAAGAGGATTGGAAAGAGGGTTCCTGAGGTGGGCATTTGTATGTGCCAACAGAGTTTTCTCCTCCATGGTATCAGATTCTGATTTTTGACTTCCACTGCAAGTAAGCACAGGTTTTAGGCTAAGCCAATTCATGCAGAAGGCCCCAGCTGAGCCCCAGCTGAGCACGAAATATAAACCTAATAGACAAGCTGGTTAGAAGGATACTACAGATGGGTTAATAGAAGTGAAAATCCATTACGTTTATACCTAATACCCTGTCAGTGCTCTGTCAGTTTTTTAGGAGATGTTATAGAATCTTCCCTTCTTTGCTTCCTTCACTATCTTAGTTACAGCATCTGCACTGGTTTAACTCTTTTTAGGGTTGTTTTCTTCTGGGACCTGCATGGGACTTGTTCTCCTCTCACCTTCCATCTGGATCCTTATGTTCTTTCTTCACAGTTTCATCAAACCTCTTAATTCATCAACAAATCAGTTAATGCCCAGGACAGTAGTTGAAGGCTCCCTACATAGTCTGCACTATTGCTACGTAAATGGAGCTGAGCTTATAAACTCTAGGTGAGAGCATCGTTCAGTGATGAATAATGACAATTACCTTGAAGAAACTAGGATTACTAAGTTGACTATGAAGAAATTTGGCATCAAAAAAATCTAAATTCGTCTGTATAAAATGCTTTGTAAACTAGAATATTCTATAGAAATGAGGTATCATGGTAGTTAATTTTGCTATGTAAACTAGAATATTTTATAGAAATAAGGTATCATGGTAGTTAATTTTGCTATGTAAATCTAGTGTTAAGTCCACTGGGTATCCCAAAACAATGCTTGTTTTTTAACTGCTAGAGGAAGAGAAGACATTGCTATGTCCTTGAAGGAGGGATTTTGATAGAATTGCAAACCGGTTTGCTCGCTTAGTCATTCTGTCTGGCCAAATTGTCATATGCTAATTCTCTTTAGCCATATTACTGACTGGGGCAGAACCCTGTACATAACCTTGCAAACTAGAGAGAGTTATCCTAATCCTTATTATTACTTTCCTCTTAATATTAGCAGGAACTGAGTCCTATGGGAATAAGCCAATCTGGAAAATGTTTTCTGTATGATCAGTAATACCTACATATATAAAATTCCACGTATATATCCGAATAAGGAAAAAACAAGCTTAGTGTATATCTTTAAAAGAATATCAAATCTGAGAGCTTAAGATACCAGAATATTTTAGTCAGGACCACTATTTTTATAAAGAGAAATATTTTAATGTTTCATTTGGATCCATCAAAAATATTCATCACAGAATTCTAATTTATTAAAATAAAAATTTGAAATAGCTTTTAATGCTGATAACCTAGTTGGGTTAGGTTTGATGGAATAAAGTGATAAACCAGCTTTTCTGATCAAATCAGCAGTAAATATTTGTTAATTACTGCCTGGATTTTACTTGATCAGGCCAAGGAGCAGATGGGATTTAGATTTCTAATACAGAATGTCACTGTACCCGTGCTGCTCCTTTTTCCAGATGCTTTCCCTGGGGGAGTTTGGACTGTTACGACTGCACTTTAGAAGAGCCTGGTTACTGTTTCCATGAATAAGATAAAATGGTGTTTATCCTCCGTGGATCAATACCATCTTGTTTGAACTTATTGAGTCATTTAGAGACACATAAGGTAATGAAAACCATTGTGCAATGGTACCCAGCGTACTACCCATCCTGCCCAGGTTTCTGTAGGATGACAGTATTTTAAAAGATAGTTATTGAAACAGATTTTTAATATCAACTGGCTGTGTGATGAAATGAACACACACTGTGACAGGGTGTCCTGTGGGTTTCAGTGAAAAAATTCTTTTTTTAGAATAAAAGAGAATGATAAGTTCTCTTATTTTCTGAATAAATGGAATGGGGTTTTACTTTGTGACTCATCAGAAAACTTCATTGTTTACATACAGTTTTTCATTTAAATGATAGTAGCATTGTTTTGACAAAGAGGAGCTAATAGGTAAGTTTGGAAAGTTTTAGGAAACTTTTCTGGAGGTTTTTACCAACAGGGAAACAGAAAGGGAAGAGAGTTTTGCTGAATTCCTCCTGTGTACCAGGGACTGTGCTTAACTATTTTGCTTTATCATCTCATTTAATCTTTACTAAACAGATTTTGCCCCCATTTTACCTTTGAGGAATCCGAGATTTAGGGAAGCTGAATATCATGCCCAGGGTCACAAACCTAGGGAGTCTGTGAACAAGCAGTCCAACCCAGCTCTGTCAGGAGAAAAGTCCAGTGTTCTGTCTATAATTAATTTGGAAAGTCTCTAAGATAGGCATGGTCCTGTTTGACGAAAGATGGTTAGACTCTAAGGTACCTAAGAGGTTTGCAATCGTGATGATTTCAATAGTGATGGTTTCGGTCAATTCTGGTTGTTATGAATGCTGGACACGGGCTATAAAAATGATTTGTTCTCGCAAATCAATCAACGTGATACATCATATTAACAAATTGAAGGAGAAAAACCATATGATCATCTCAATAGATGCAGAGAAAGCTTTCGACAAAATTCAACACCCATTTATGATAAAAGTCCTGCAGAAAGTAGGCATAGAGGGAACTTTCCTCAACATAATAAAGGCCGTATATGACAAACCCACAGCCAACATTGTCCTCAATGGTGAAAAACTGAAACCATTTCCACTAAGATCAGGAACAAGACAAGGTTGCCCACTCTCACCACTATTATTCAACATAGTTTTGGAAGTGTTAGCCACAGCAATCAGAGACGAAAAAGAAATAAAAGGAATCCAAATCGGAAAAGAAGAAGTAAAGCTGTCACTGTTTGCAGATGACATGATACTATACATAGAGAATCCAAAAGATGCTACCAGAAAACTACTAGAGCTAATCAATGAATTTGGTAAAGTAGCAGGATACAAAATTAATGCACAGAAATCTCTTGCATTCCTGTATACTAATGATGAAAAATCTGAAAGTGAAATTAAGAAAACACTCCCGTTTACCATTGCAACAAAAAGAATAAAATATGTAGGAATAAACCTACCTAAGGAGACAAAAGACCTGTATGCAGAAAATTATAGGACACTGATGAAAGAAATTAAAGATGATACAAATAGATGGAGAGATATACCATGTTCTTGGATTGGAAGAATCAACATTGTGAAAATGACTCTGCTACCCAAAGCAATCTACAGATTCAATGCAATCCCTATCAAACTACCACTGGCATTTTTCACAGAACTAGAACAAAAAATTTCACAATTTGTATGGAAACACAAAAGACCCCGAATAGCCAAAGCAATCTTGAGAACGAAAAATGGAGCTGGAGGAATCAGGCTCCCTGACTTCAGACTATACTACAAAGCTACAGTAATCAAGACAGTCTGGTACTGGCACAAAAACAGAAATATAGATCAATGGAACAGGATAGAAAGCCCAGAGATAAGCCCACGCACATATGGTCACCTTATCTTTGATAAAGGAGGCAAGCATATACAGTGGAGAAAAGACAGCCTCTTCAATAAGTGGTGCTGGGAAAATTGGACAGGTACATGTAAAAGTATGAAATTAGAACACTCCCTAACACCATACACAAAAATAAACTCAAAATGGATTAAAGACCTAAGTGTAAGGCCAGACACTATCAAACTCTTAGAGGAAAACATAGGCAGAACACTGTATGACATAAGTCACAGCAAGATCCTTTTTGACCCAGGTCCTAGAGAAATGGAAATAAAAACACAAATAAACAAATGGGACCTAATGAAACTTAAAAGCTTTTGCACAGCAAAGGAAACCATAAACAAGACCAAAAGACAACCCTCAGAATGGGAGAAAATATTTGCAAATGAAGCAACGGACAAAGGATTAATCTCCAAGATTTACAAGCAGCTCATGCAGCTCAATAACAAAAAAACAAACAACCCAATCCAAAAATGGGCAGAAGACCTAAATAGACATTTCTCCAAAGAAGAGATACAGATTGCCAACAGACACATGAAAGAATGCTCAACATCATTAATCATTAGAGAAATGCAAATCAAAACTACAATGAGGTATCATCTCACACCGGTCAGAATGGCCATCATCAAAAAATCTAGAAACAATAAATGCTGGAGAGGGTGTGGAGAAAAGGGAACACTCTTGCACTGTTGGTGGGAATGTAAATTGATACAGCCACTATGGAGAACAGTATGGAGGTTCCTTAAAAAACTAAAAATAGAACTACCATATGACCCAGCAATCCCACTACTGGGCATATACCCTGAGAAAACCATAATTCAGAAAGAGTCATGTACCAAAATATTCATTGCAGCTCTGTTTACAATAACCAGGACATGGAAGCAACCTAGGTGTCCATCATCGGATGAATGGATAAAGAAGATGTGGCACATATATACAATGGAATATTACTCAGCCATAAAAAGAAATGAAATGGAGGTGTTTGTAATGAGGTGGATGGAGTTAGAGTCTGTCATACAGAGTGAAGTAAGTCAGAAAGAGAAAAACAAATACAGTATGCTAACACATATATATGGAATCTAAGGGAAAAAAAAAAAAAAGAGGTCATGAAGAACCTAGTGGCAAGATGGGAATAAAGACACAGACCTACTAGAGAATGGACTTGAGGATATGGGGAGGGGGAGGGGTGAGATGTGACAGGGTGAGAGAGTGTCATGGACATATATACACTACCAAATGTAAAATAGATAACTAGTGGGAAGCAGCCACATAGCACAGGGAGATCAGCTCGGTGCTTTGTGACCACCTAGAGGGGTGGGATAGGGAGGGTGGGAGGGAGGGAGATGCAAGAGGGAAGAGATATGGCAACATATGTATATGTGTAACTGATTCACTTTGTTGTAAAGCAGAAGCTAGCACACCATTGTAAAGCAATTATACTTCAATAAAGATGTTTAAAAAAAAAAAAATGATTTGTTCTGTCTTAATCTGTAGTCTGAGGAGTACCATTTCTGAGAGATGTTAATAAATGTTACTGAAAGAAGATGTTCTGTTGTAAATTAAGCTTAGGAAACAGAGCATTGCCTACTCTCCTAGATATTCAAGATGAATGAATGCATTTACACACAGAGTAAATCTCCAGTCATTGTGAGGACGGTCTCACGGTTCTATGCTTGGGCTCTGGAGTCAGACCACTTGGCTGGGGAACTTGGCTCTGCCACCTCCTAACTGGGTGATGTTCAGCCCATTAGGTAACTTACTTGTGCCTCAGTTTTCTCGTTTTGAAAAATGTTATAATAGTATCTACCTTATATGACTCTTCTAAGAATAACTTGAGATAAATGCATGGAAAGCGCTTAGAAGTGCACTTGGCAATATGCTTAATAAATGTCTGTTATTATTATTCAAAATACTCATGTAGTAACAAGACCTGCTTTAACTTGTCCAGCCACCATTTCTTCAACTTACTTGACAATAGCATCCCTCTTTTTGAGCCACATATATTAACATCCACTGAATACAGTGTAGGAAATGCTATATTTGAAAAGACACAAAAGCAACTTGGTATTAGCCCAATTGGAAATAATAACCAAATATTCAGTGTTTTCATATCTACTATGTCATTTTATGTTTGCGCATAACAACTAATTTCTTTTTTCTTGACAACTATCTTTCTCCTTCCCTTACACTTGATAAATAATAAATTGAAACAGTAAAATATGAGAACTATCTCAAATGGGCAGTATCAATACTATTCCAGAAAATATTGCC
This sequence comes from Eubalaena glacialis, assembly GCF_028564815.1. NCBI lineage: Eukaryota > Metazoa > Chordata > Mammalia > Artiodactyla > Balaenidae > Eubalaena > Eubalaena glacialis. Next base: position 39,964,294 of record NC_083716.1, read on the forward strand.
CTTAAAAATGAACCTGTGAGTCATTTATCTATTACCTGTATTTAGCAGGGGAAGGCCTCAGTGCTTTGACAAGTTAGTGATTTCACTTTTATTTCCAGACCTATGCTCCTACTGTATGCATCTCAGCACATATTAATAAAAAAAAAGAATGTTTCAGACCAGACCACCACATCTTTGATGATCTTAAATTGTATACAACTAGAGTTAAATTTGCCAATGCACGTTTTGCAGAACACTAATTCTGCACAATGCATAAATGATGGTGTGTTAGTCATCTTCTTGGAGATACACAATACACATCTAAGAAGTCCCATGGTAAAGAAACTTGTTTGGGAACCCATTCTCCTTGGAACTTACTTTGGTAATCATAGAACAAAACTATTTCAATCAGAGTATTTAAGAGATTTCTGGGAGGAATGGGATATTCCTGGTAAGTGCCTTGATTGATTTCTTTTTTTAGGTAAAATACCATCATAGTCTGATTGTGAATCATCTTGTTGGAGTGAACAAAATGATCACGTGAAATATATCCACTGCGGCACAGTTGCCCAAACCATCCTGAAAGGAAAAGATCTAATAATTAGCCATCTCAAGGTTGAGATTTAATATACTCAAACCAACCATTGTCCATGACTGTGTGTGTGTGTGTGTGTGTGTGTGTGTGTCTGTGTGTGTTTATGTGTGCTTTTGGTGGTGGTGCAGGATAAAGGAGGAGAGGAAAGAAGATAATTGAATATATGAAGTCTAAAGTATGGTAGAAATTATGACCTATACAGAGAACTCAGAATCTGTCAGTGATGTTAATACTATTTCTCTTGTTAATTATACTTTTACGTTTCCTAGGATCTGAGGACCGACCAGGACAGGCAGTCAACCACAACTCTCCCAGCTGTCTGGCTATTGCTAAATACATTTCTCAGAAACATTAGCCTTACTCTTATACCCAAAGTGATAAATCTACATTTTTTTTACCCTCAGAAATTGATTAAATCAAGGAGCAAAAACAGCTGCCATCTCATTTTGAGATTATATGATCGTTCTAATTTTCTTTTGTTTTCAGGTGGCTTCATTAGTATAAAAACAAACTAGAAACATCTCTGAATTCAGCTCTATAGTGGAAGAGGGTAAAAACTGTTTTTCACTGCATTCCCACTGATCCACACCGCACAGTTTCACAGAGTTGAAATAGAAAAAGCAAAACACATGGACAATACCTGAGTGATTTCAGAGATCCCCACCCGGAAAAGGTTTCCTTGATTATGGCGAATTCAACGTGTCACTCTGGGTATGCTCTAATCATCATATCAAACTCCAAAGGTTCAGTGGCTTTAGGTTTGGTTTACAATTCCTGGGAGTTAAACTTTAACTCACCCTGTCTCTTGCATCCATGCAGCCCTTTGACCAGATAATTGGGTCACTACAACCCAAGCAGAATCTACAAAATTACTGTTGTCATTTGTTTTCCATATTAAAATGAATTTTGCATTAAGAATCATTAATGTGAATATTATTTTGATGCTGTTTAAGTGATATATATTTTAAAAAGTAGAACTCCCTGCAATTTGGGTAACTAAGCTTTTCTTTATATTAGCTCCCTTGTTTTCTGCTATGTCAAAATGACATTAACCCTTTGGTAATTTAGGAGAATGTTTCCTTTTTTTTCCCTCCACATTTCCTATGTCACTGTATCACATGGAATAAAGTGTGGAGTTTTAGGTCAAGTATGTAGATAAATGCAGGCTTACCAAAATAAAACACAAAAAGCGTTTATATAACCAAATAAATAGGGTCAGATCAGGTTGGGGAAAGCATGCTTCTTTTTATACAAGCTGCTCATTCAGATTTTAAGAGGGAGCCATAATAATCAGCCATGTACTGAGGTTATATGAGAGCCAAAGCTATTGTTCATTACTTCTTCATTTCTTGAAGAATAGGAAAATGTTATTTCCAAAGATATAAACTCTACGTTCTCAGTTCTCTCAGAAGAGCTCCAGTCTATAGAGGAAATTTCTAAGGGTCATAAAGCCCACTTAAAAAAAAAAAAGAACTAAAACTCTCCTAATTTTGAGCAAATTGTAAGGGTTTATAAACTACAGGCCCCCGTGCTAAAATTAGAGGGCACACTTGGCTTCAGTTCTAATAAGAGGAGTCTGATTTTCTAGGAACCAACTATTAACAGAAGTACTGGTTCATTCTGTGCTTTTTTTTGTTTGTTTGTTTGTTTGTTTTTTTTACAAACAATCGTTCCATAATATGGACATAGAGGAAGATAAGTCGACTGTGCACATCTGGGAAAATAAAGCATACTGTCAGAATGCTAGTTCTGCCCACAGTTTTCAGTTCTCAAACACAAGGAAGCCTTGATTTACCTAAGCTTTTTCCAAAGCAATGCCTGACAAGGTTTAACAAAAACACTCCTGGAACAATTGTTTTGCCCTGGAATTTTGCCCCTGGAGTGAGACCTGAGGGAAGAATCATGCCCCTCCCAGCTAGACAGCTCTCTGAGGGACGCATCCCTCTACAACCTCCTTGGGAGTGGACGCCCCTCACCAAGCAGTTTTATTGGTTTTCCTAGTGAAAGCTCAGTCTGGGCTCGTATGGTTCCCCAATGTGTGGGGAATTCTTTCCTGGAGTTCACCTGGTCTTGCAGAGAACTGTTGATATTGTAAGATTGTCAGTCTTGGGAGGATTTTGTTGGTTGTTTGGCATGGTAGATGCCTGGATGGCGAGAAGTAGAGATGTAGCAAAAAAAGCCAGGGTTTTGAGGGTATCTAGTGGAACAGCAAAATACGATGGTAAAAGAAGGCATTATGTTAACTGGTTATTTAAAAATATATCGGTTTCCTATTTGAGCGGTCCTGGCATTTAACAGGGCAGGATTATAATCAGGTTAAACCACGATGTTTGGAAACAAGTTAAAATAGCCCTTAGATCTGACAATTCAGGTAAGACAATTCATATATTACTCATAAGAGCCAAAGGCAGTAATGAATTTGGTGGTATTGTTAAGATATTGCTGGAAAGTTTTTTCCTTTTTATTTTCTAAGCCATATTTTTTGCAATAATAGGGATGTGCTGATCAGCAATAAAAAGAAAAATAGTGGATCAGCCTCTCTCTTTCCTAAGGTTACTTACTTAGGGAGGCAATCTGTGGCCTTGGGACAAAGAGAAACCAAATGATCAGAATGAGATCAAGTTCATGACCTTGATCTCATCAGTCTAATCAAGGGAAATAATTGTACCTAGAATGGCAAGGCTTGCTTTTACTTCGTAAAAATAGACCTAGGTTAGTCCTCCTGGGGCCTCATTATCCTAGGAGAGACAAAGCAATAATCAAATAAACTGTTATACAGTGTAAACAAGGAAACAAATTCAGTTTAAAAAGTGGTTGGTAAATATTTTTTCATTTGTTTATTCTTCAATTACCTGAGGACTTACTATCTGCTAAGTGTAGATGGGTAATTATTTAAAATGAGAGTTGAATTTATAAGTAGGGTGTAAAATCAATATACTGGGTCATATCCAACATACTAAAACCAGAATAGAAAATATCAAGCGAATTGCTTCTAGAAAGGGTATATAATGTTCCTGAAACTTTTGTTTCAGTTACATGTATGTGTATGTGTGTACTGGTTATGATGAAAATTTTATTTTATTGTGGAGCACAATTTTAAACGCTCACAAAATATGGAATAGGTATTCCATGGTTAACCAACCAGATACAGAGTATATGTGTTAAGCAAGTTCTCCCCCCAGTGACAAACTTAGTTATAAGTATTATGAGGGAGAAGTACAGGATGCTAAGCAGAGCATAAAACACAGGGACCTACAATTATACCTCAAAAACAAACTCATAGAAAGAGAGAACAGATTTGTGTTATTAGTGGTGGGGGTGGGTAAATTGGAGGAAGGCAGTCAAAAGGTACAGACTTCCAGTTACATATAAGTACTAGGGATGGAATGTACAACATGATAAATATTAACACTGCTGTATGTTATATATGAAAGTCGTTAAGCGAGTGAACCCTGAGTTGTCATCGCGAGAAAATTTTCTATTTGATTTTGTATCTATATGAGATGATGAATATTCACTGATATCACTTATTGTGATAATCATTTTTAAAAAAGAAACAAACAGAAACAACAACACCACAGGAACCTAACCTAGTGTGGGACTGGGTGGGAGTAAGGAAAGGCTTCCAGAACACCAGATATTTAAACTGAGACCCGAGGGATGTGTGAGTGGGAGGGTGGGCATTCGAGTAGGTGGAAATAGCACATGTGGACGCCCTGAGTTTGAATGAGTTTGAACTGGTAGAAAGCCAGTTGTGAGCGACAAGAGGGAGAAAGTGGCGGAAAGTGGCCCCTAGAGGGCCATGCACTTGGTGATACAGATTTCCAACATTATCCTGGGGCACCATGGGTAGTCACTGAAGGGTTCTAAGAAGGTGAGTCACATGATCTATTTGTGTATATTTTGGGTGTAGAGTTGAGAATAAATTGTCATGAGATGACATTGTCTGCCCCTCTCCTTATTTTAAAAATTGAGGTATAATTGATATATGATATATTAGTTTATCTTTTTTTAAGATCAAAATATGCTTGTTTTAGAATTATTTTATTCATGTATATGTTCAAATAAGAGTTAATGGTTTGGATTTGAGGGAGACAAAGCATCTAACAGACTAGATGGTGGTGAAGATTAGGGTGGTGGCATTGGAGTGAGAAAGAATGGAATGGAGGAAGAGGTTTGCAAAGTGGATCATAGTAACTGCTCATTAAATGGTAGCTCTCATCAGTCATGTTCTCTTTGGCTTGTGGATTTTAACTAATCTTGCCTTTAATATTAGACTGACTTTGCCACCTAGCAGAGCTGGCATACTTAAGCAAAATTCATTGATAGTTGCTGGCTTAGGTAAAATGAAAGCTTTAAAAAACTTAAACTATAATTCAAAGCCAAAGGTTACTAAGTGTAAGAAGCTTCCTTCCCAGCTATGGTCCTCCCTCTCCTATCTCAATAAAAGATTTCTTCAGTGTTTTCAGTTTCTTAGGAATTCAAACTTCATTTTGGATGTTTGATGGGTGGGTGGGTGTTATTTACTTCCCTAGAAGGGAGCATTCTAGATAATGAAAGGGCCGTGTTGGACACGTTACCTAGGGCACAAGCCTAATTCTCTTTCCTTCTCTATTATGTAGAAAGAGCTTTGAGCCTGGAGCTGGTACCTGAGGAATCCAGGGCTAATGCTATCACTCAAGAGCTGCTTGACCCTGAGCAAATTTCTGCCCCTTGTCTGAGTCTGTGTCCCTGCCTTTAATGAGGCAAACCTCTACCTGCCTTATCTACCTCACTGATTATTGAGACGGTCAAAGTATATGCGAAAATGATTTGAAAATAGTAGAGTACCATAGAGTACAGAGTAGAATGATTGCAGAGCAAATGAAATCTACATCCTCAAGGCTATGTCAATGCAACTTCTTGTTTTAATTTAACTGTGAAATAAGGTCTTCTAGGATTTTAAGCCTGCTCTTTTAGAGATTCATAACATTTCAACCTTAAAGCCTGATGCTATTCTTAATGCCTGCTAGACTTTGGAAGAAAGCAGAGTTTGATTCAGTGGTTTAGAATCCATCTGTTCTTTAATGCCACATCCCAGGATTTTAGACTTTTGACGAGTTATTGGTTTTGTAACTAGAGCCATCTAGTGTTGAACTGATTAAAACACACACACACATACACACACCCACACACACACACCTACCCGCCCCTCTCTTTGCTTTGTGCTTTAGGAAATTGCATTTGGTTCTCCTGACATACTTGAACAGTATTTTCCATATCACATAATTGTAGGATTAAATGAGTACTTGAGAATTTATCTAAAGTGTAGGCTAAATCTAAAAATCATAGCAGCAAGTGGGAGGCTACCCTGGCCCTGTCCTTTAAACATGAATTGAGTCTCTCCCACTTTTTAATCCTTGCTCCTTTCCATAGTCATTCCTGTGTTGAAATGAATGTTCTTGAAATTATAGTTTACAAAGATCATATTGCTTTTTTAAAGCAATATTATTTAGTTCAACCCCAAAGCAAAAGCAAATATGGATTTTTTGGTAAAAGAACAGTTTTAGAACAAGAAATCCAGTTGGTAATCTGGTGTTTTCCTTTACTGATATTAGAAAATACTGATCATTGGGTTTTGGGGGGTGTTTTTTGATCATTGGGTTTTTAATCTGCCTAATGTGCTGTGCTCTATTTTCTTTACTATAAAGAAAATAATTCCCAAAGAAAAATTGCTTCTAAGCTCTTAGATAACTTCTTGAGAGGAATTTATTATATAATCTCTCTCCTAATGATCATGACATTACCTATTTCCTTGAGTTAATTTTACTAAGTTTTGACAAAAAAGATCTTCTTTCAAAAGGTAGGAGACATCCTGGGGGATGCAAAGTTAAAACGCATATACACGTGTGTATGTGCACACAACACATACACACAAACACACACACATCCCAGACAAGATAATTATGGCATAATCATAATATTTTTTTCCTTCTTTCATCAAATGTACCACTCCTTATGACCAACTGATACACTAAATTCTTCAGGTTCACAAAGCATCTGAGAAGTAATATATGGCAACTTGGGCAGCATCTTGAATTTTTTTTCAGTAAAACTAGATCTGGCTAATTTAGCAAATCTAGGTTTTCCACATCCAAGTAGAAAAACATTTATGAATCAACCAAAAAGGAGATTTTTTTCTGATTTTCTTAAATACTAGAATAATATAGGGGTTAAGAATAACAGAAATGGAATAATAAAATGCTAATTATATGCATTAATACATTTTCAAATGGTAAAAGAAAGCTGAAATTAATGGCGAGCTGGTTAGGAAGAGAACATTAATTTTTCAAACATAACTAAAGCTGCTGCTCAATGGGCCTAATTCCTAATTTGTGTTCATTGTGGTTTATACAAAATGGAAACTTACATTTCAAATGCACTTTGTAGTTTCCAAAACACTTCTAATGTGTCTTCTCAAGAACCATATCAGATTAGGAGGCGGTAGAGTAAAATGTTTAATAGCATGGGTTTTGCAGTCCAGTTGCTTGGGTTGTCATCTCAATTAACCACAGTAGCTACCTACCCTCAGGCAAGTCTTCTAACCTCTCAGAGCCTCTATTTTCACATCTGGTATTAGGGATCATGGTAAAACCTACCTCAGCGTTCCTATGAGACTCAAAGGAGAGAAGGCATGGAAAGCGCTTAGTCCAAAGCCAAATTCATAGCATATGTTTACCTATTAATTTTATATTAGTTTTAAAAGGAGGTGTAAGGGTTAACCGTCCTCCTTCCATTATACCAGTGAACAGACAACTGTGATTCCGTGTGATCTCAAATGTACTGCTCTGAAAACTGGTGTTTCCTGTCAGATGGTCCGGGGTCATCCACATGGTCTGGTGAACACCATGCATTTACAATGTGGAGTAAACAGTGTACGTGTGCTTTGAGAATCATAGATCACTGTAGGAATTAAGATATTATATGTATGTGTGTTTTATCTTCATAGCAACTCTGGGGAATGATTAAGGCAGGAGGGCAATTTCCTCTGTTTTGAAGAAGAAAAGATGAGATAATAAGAGGTTAAATGTTTTGTGCAAAGTGGTGTTATATCAGGAAACAGTGCAAGGGTGGAGCAAAGCATACAGGCTTTTGCCGTTTACTCACTGAGTGGCCTTAGAAAATTTCCTAATGTCTTTGAACATTAATTTTTTCTCATCTGTAAAATAGGATTGGTAATCTCTAATTTATAATATTTTGTTAGAATTAAATGAGCTTTGTGTTTGTACCAGGGCTGGCACATGGTAAGTTCCTGTCTCAGCTCCGGGTCTCGCTCTACCACACCGTAATCCATCCAGATTAGGGTTCTTATCCTGGTTCTCCCACTAACAAATCGGTATTTTTATTTAGACGGCTTGAGAAGCCGTCTGCTTCCTGAATCTAAAGATCTAAGTCTTTCATCACTTCTATAAAATTCTTTTTTTTTTTTCTATAAAATTCTTGATCATCGTTTCTTCAAAGTTGCCCCTGAACCCATTCTCTCTAATCTTTCTCTTTATAACTATGATTAGATATATTTTGGAAATTTCTTCAAATACACCTTTCAGTTCATTAATTTCCTTCTCAACACTGTGTAATCTTAGGTTGAATTCATCTTAATGTATCCACTGAGTTTTTAAACTTCGCCAAACACATATATACATTTGTACGTGTGTGTATGTATATATATATATGCACATATACATATGTGAATTGTGAATTATTATTTTTCTTTGTTTTCAGTTCCATCTTTTGTGAATCATGATAAACATATTCATTTATAGTCTGTATATGATTACAGTTCTATCTATGAAGCAATTCATGTCCAGTTCTTTTTATTGTTTTTGTTAACTCTCTTTTAAGATGTCTTATGTCCTTGTAGTTTTGTCATTTTTAGATTGTTATATTTAATATATAAGTTATTTAATAGAGAGGTTATATTTCATATGTGCTTTTATATGTAGGAATTCTGGACCGCCTGAGTTTGCCAACGGGGTTGTATCCCTCCAGAGAGGTTTTGCATTTGCTTCCTCTGGGGGACACTTTTCTAAATTAATTTTTTAGCTTGATATTTATGATACTATGCAATACATATATACACACGCATATACAGACACAAATCATCTGTGTGTGTCTGTGTGTGTACCTTAAAACCTGCGTAAGGATATATTAGGTTATAAACATTAGAGAAATTTTATCTCATTTAGATCTAAATTGAGACAAATTCCATTTTAATTTTCCTTTGCCAGTGGGCAAATATCTTCCAGTCTACATTTCATTTTAGATGGCGTGGTTACATTCAAGAGTCCTGGCTTTATGAAGGGGCTCAATACCAACGCTGATACTATGCTTCTTTCAGGTCCAAGGTCCCCACCTGGTTACAAGGATCCACTCCACTTGGTTACTAATAATCAGGTTCTGCCAATTTTTTGTTTTCTTATTGTTTTTATGCATTTATATGAGTGTGTTATATTCTATCCACATTTCTAGCTGTTTTAGTGGAAATTACATATATTTGAATTAGGTTTGGATTCATATAATAGGAAACCCAAAATAGCAGTGATTTAAAGAAGATAGAAGTTTATATCTTATGTAAGATAAGTCCAAAGGAGGCAATGAAAGCTGGCAGGGTAGCTATAAGATTTTCTCAGGGACCAGGGCTCCTTCCTGCCCTCAGCTATGTCGTGACCCTCATCTTCACACACCTTTTTTTTTTCCAAAGGAACATTATTTATTTATTTATTGGCTGCGTTGGGTCTTTGTTGCTGTGCACGGGCTTTCTCTAGTTGCAGCGAGCGAGGGCTACTCTTGGTTGCGGTGCACAGGCTTCTCATTGCGGTGGCTTCTCTTGTTGCAGAGCACAGGCTCTAGGCACACGGGCTTCAGTAGTTGTGGCACGCAGGGTCAGTAGTTGTGGTGCATAGGCTTAGTTGCTCCACGGCATGTGGGATCTTCCCGGACCAGGGCTCAAACCCGTGTCCCCTGCATTGGCAGGCGGATTCTTAACCACTGTGCCACCAGGGAAGTCCCAAGCTGGTCATCACTTCTAAAATCCAGAATGCAGGGTACAGAAAGGGGTTTAGAAGTCGTACCTCCTCTCTTTAGGGAAATTCTCACCAAAATCCCACTCAACGCTTCTGCTTACATCTTACTGGCCAAAATTTGGTCAAATGGCCTCATCTAGATCCTAGTTGGAGGAATTATTCTTTCAAGGCCATCCCAAATAAGAACAGGGTTCTTTTACTATGTAGGCAGAATTGAGGTGAGCAACTAGTCTTTTCCGTCACAAGAAGTTTTTCGAGACGTCTAGTCTACAGGATTGCACCTAAAGGAACAATGTTCATTGAACGTTTGGATCATGCTTGGTATGGGGGTTATTGGAGCCAGCAGGCATGGTATCTGTTCTCATGGGGCTTTTGTCTAGAGGGATTTATTGTCGTATAACTTAATAACTATGGAGACAATTTCATGTCTCTGAATCTGTTTCATCACTTGAAAATTTACATCCAATTAGGAGCTTTTGTGGTGATTAATTTTATGTGTCAACGTGGCTAGGGTATAGTACCCAGATATTTGGTGAAACATTATTTTAGATGTTTCTGTGGAGGTATTCTTTAGATGAGATTAACTTTCAAATCAGTAGACTTTGAATAAAGCAGATTACCCTCCATAACGTGGGTAAGCCTAATTCAATCAGTTGGAGCTTTAAGAGAAAAAGACCTTCCCCAAGGTAGATGGAATTCTGTCAGCAGACTGCCTTTGGGCTTGAAATGCAACTGTTCCCTGGGTCTCCAGCCTGCTAGCCTACCCTGCAGATTTTGGACTTGCCAAACTTCCAGGACTGAATTACATAAGCCAATACCTTAAATTCTGTGTATCTGTCTCTCTGTCTCTCTGTGGATACACACACACACACACACACAAAGATACACACAGAGAGACACACAGACATAGCCACTTGCCAGAGGCAGGCTACTATAAAACCTACGTTAGAAATTTGATAATTACCAAAAAGGGATGATAAAATTAGAAATGAACAATCAAGGTCAATAAGCATTTGAGGAAAGGCAGATCTGTGATACATAAGCAACAAATTCAGAACATAGTATGTCCAAGAATTATTGTCTTCAGATATTTGATAGGAATTAGCATTTATTAAAAAAAAAAGAATAGGCTACTATAAAAAAGAAATCTTGGGCAACTAAGAATGCTCACTTCAGTATTATTGGAATTTCAACAATAAGAGTATATTTAGGTATTATTTTTAATACTAATTATTTTAAAAGTGAAATCTGTATACTACTGTTGTAAAGAGTATGCTAAATTGGTTGGTAAGGAGATGCTTAGTAAAACTGAATTTGACATGTTGGAATGTAGTTGGGTCAAGAAAAGAGAAACCTGAGAGGGTTCACTTTAAATTTTGTTCCCATCTTAGGAGTGACAGTTACTCTGTAAAGAAGGCTTTGAAGAGGGGTGTTGCCTTCACCAGCTGGTTTATCATCCACACCCTTTAAGCAATGACTTCCCTTCTTTTTCTGTCATTGAGGAAATTGAGACCCAGAAAGAAGTGACCTCTGTAAGGCTGGCAGAAGGTTTAGTTTAGTGGAGAACATCAAGACCTAGGATAAGCAACTCCCAAACTTGAAATCCAACTTTAAAACTTGGTTCTAAGTTAGAGTTAGGAGGTCAGTACTGGAATTCACTGGCTGGCATGGCTGAGTAGTAATGCCTGGTGAGATGGTGCGGTGATGAAGCATTCAGGCTCTCAAGCTTGATGTCCTGCTTATTTACATTGTAGCTCCCCCACTCACTACCTGTGAAATCTTGGTAAAATTATTTAAATTCTTGGTGCTTAGTTTCCTTCCATTTAAAATGAGGTATTTGGGGGATTAATTACTATAATTATGTAAAGTGCTTAACCCATTGTCAGGCATACTCTAAGGATTCAGTGGATGTTAGCTATAGGTTATTGAAGTAAAACATGAGTTCCAATGATATCATGAGTTCACCATCCAGAAAGATTTCCTAATAAAGGAGAAAGGTAAGAGTTCCTTTATATTGTTATTTGACAGAAATATGAGAGACAGTAGAAGGGCCCAGAGTATATTCAGTTTGTGTCAAAGCATAAATTAAAATGCATGCTTGGTGTTCAGGGTAACACTATTTATGCCTGAATCCTGGGGTGAGAGAATTGGAGAGGAAGGTATAAAACGCATCCCAGAGGGAGGGGCAAGATGGCGGAAGAGTAAGACGCGGAGATCACCTTCCTCCCCACAGATACATGAGAAATACATCTACACGTGGAACTGCTCCTACAGAACACCCACTGAACGCTGGCAGAAGACGTCAGACCTCCCAAAAGGCAAGAAAATCCCCACGTACTTGGGTAGGGCAAAAGAAAAAAGAAATAACAGAGACAAAAGAATAGGGACGGGACCTGCACCAGTGGGAGGGAGCTGTGAAGGAGGAAAGGTTTCCACATACTAGGAAGCCCCTTCGTGGGCAGAGACTGCGGGTAGCAGAGGGGGGAAGATTCGGAGCCACGGAGGAGAGCGCAGCCACATTGGTGCGGAGGGCAAAGCGGAGATTCCCGCACAGAGGAGCGGTGCCGACCAGCACTCACCAGCCCGAGAGGCTTGTCTGCTCAGCCGCCGGGGCGGGCGGGGCCTGGGAGCTGGGGCTCGGGCTTCGGTGCTAGCCGGGAGGGAGTCCGGGAAAAAGACTGCAGCTGCCAAAGAGGCAAGAGAATTTTTCTTGCCTCTTTGTTTCGCGGCGCGCAAGGAGAGGGGATTCAGAGCGCCGCCTAAACGAGCTCCAGAGACGGGCGCGAGCCGCGGCTATCAGCGCGGATCCCACAGCAACAGGGACGCAGAGGGAAAAACGGAGAGATTCCCGCACAGAGGCTCGGCGCCGAGCAGCACCCACCAGCCCGAGAGGCTTGTCTGCTCACCCGCCGGGGCGGGCGGGGGCTGGGAGCTGAGGCGCGGGCTTCGGTCGGATCCCAGGGAGAGGACTGGGGTTGGCTGCGTGAACACAGCCTGAAGGGTCTAGCGCACCACAACTAGCCGGGAGGGTGCACGAGAGAAAGTCTGCAGCTGCCGAAGAGGCAGGAGACTTTTTCTTGCCTCTTTGTTTCGCGGCGTGCAAGGAGAGGGGATTCAGAGCGCCACTTAAACGAACTCCAGAGACGGGCGCGAGCCGCGGCTATCAGCGCGGACCCCAGAGACGGGCATGAGACGCTAAGGCTGCTGCTGCCGCCACCAAACAGCCTGTGGGCAAGCACAGGTCATTCTCCACACCGCCCCTCCCGGGAGCCTGTGCAGCCCGCCACGGCCAGGCTCCCGTAATCCGGGGACAACTTCCCCGGGAGAGCGCACGGCGCGCCTCAGGCTGCTGCAACGTCACGCCGGCTTCTGCCGCCGCAGGCTCGCCCCGCCTCCTCCGTACCGCTCCCTCCCCCCGGCCTGACTGAGCCAGAGCCCCCGAATCAGCTGCTCCTTTAACCCCGTTCTGTCTGGGCGGGGAACAGACGCCCTCAGGGGACCTACATGCAGAGGCCGGTCCAAATCCAAAGCTGAACCCCGGGAGCTGTACGAACAAAGAAGAGAAAGGGAAATCTCTCCCAGCAGCCTCAGAAGCAGCGGATTAAAGCTCCACAAACAACTTGATGTGCCTGCATCTGTTGAATACCTGAATAGACAACGAATCATCCCAAATTTAGGAGATGGACTTTGGGAGCAGGATATATTAACTTTTCCCCTTTTCCTTTTTTTTGTGAGTGTAGATGTGTATGCTTCTGGGTGAGATTTTGTCTGTATAGCTTTGCTCTCACCGTTAGTCCTAGGGTTAGGTCCATCCGTTTTTTTTTTTTTTTTTTTTTTTTTTGGCTTAAAAAAATTTTTTTTTCCCTAATAAATGTTTTCTTAATAATTTTTTCCTTATTTTCTATTTTTAAAAAAATTTTTTTTTTTTTTTTTTAATAAATTTATTTATTTATTTATTTATTTATGGCCGTGTTGGGTCTTTGTTTCTGTGCGAGGGCTTTCTCCAGTTGCGGCAAGCGGGGGCCACTCTTCATCGCGGTGCGCGGGCCCCCCACTGTCGCGGCCTCTCTTGTTGCGGAGCACAGGCTCCAGACGTGCAGGCTCAGCAGTTGTGGCTCACGGGCCCAGCCGCTCCGCGGCATGTGGGATCCTCCCAGACCAGGGCTCGAACCCGTGTCCCCCGCATTGGCAGGCAGACTCCCAACCACTGCGCCACCAGGGAAGCCCTAAAAAAATTTTTTTTTTTTTAATAAGTTTTTTCATATTTTTTATTTTAAAAAATTAAAAAATTTTTTTTCTTAATAAATTTTTTCTAAATAATTTTTTTCTTATTTTTAGTATAAAAAATTAATAAATCTATTTTTAAAAATTAAAAAAATTTTTTTTTCCTAATAAATTTACTCTTAATAATTTTTTTCTTATTTTTTATTATAATTGCTTTATTTTATTCTCTTTTTTTCTTTCTTTCCATTTTTTCTCCCTTTTATTCTGAGCCGTGTGGATGAAAGGCTCTTGGTGCTCCAGCCAGGCATCAGGGCTGTGCCTCTGAGGTGGGAGAGCCAACTTCAGGACACTGGTCCACAAGAGACCTCCCAGCTCCACGTAATACCAAACGGCGAAAATCTCTCACAGATCTCCATCTCAACATCAAGACCCAGCTTCACTCAACGACCAGCAAGCTACAGTGCTGGACACCCTATGCCAAACAACTAGCAAGAGAGGAACACAGCCCCATCCATTAACAGAGAGGCTGCCTAAAATCATAATAAGGCCACAGACACCCCAAAACACACCACCAGACGTGGACGAACCCACCAGAAAGACAACATCCAGCCTCATCCACCAGAACACAGGCACTAGTTCCCTTCACCAGGAAACCTACACAACCCACTGAACCAACCTTAGCCACTGGGGACAGATACCAAAAACAACGGGAACTACGAACCTGCAGCCTGTGAAAAGGAGACCCCAAACACAGTAAGATAAGCAAAATGAGAAGACAGAAAAACACACAGCAGATGAAGGAGCAGGGTCAAAACACACCAGACCTAACAAATGAAGAGGAAATAGGTAGTCTACCTGAAAAAGAATTCAGAATAATGATAGTAAGGATGATCCAAAGTCTTGGAAATAGAATAGACAAAATGCAAGAAACATTTAACAAGGACGTAGAAGAACTAAAGAGGAACCAAGAAACGATGACAAGCACAATAAATGAAATTAAAAATACTCTAGATGGGATCAATAGCAGAATAACTGAGGCAGAAGAACGGATAAGTGACCTGGAAGATAAAATGGTGGAAATAACGACTGCAGAGCAGAATAAAGAAAAAAGAATGAAAAGAACTGAGGACAGTCTCAGAGACCTCTGGGACAACATTAAACGCACCAACATTCGAATTATAGGGGTCCCAGAAGAAGAAGAGAAAAAGAAAGGGACTGAGAAAATATTTGAAGAGATTATAGTTGAAAACTTCCCTAATATGGGAAAGGAAATAGTTAATCAAGTCCTGGAAGCACAGAGAGTCCCATACAGGATAAATCCAAGGAGAAACACACCAAGACACATATTAATCAAACTATCAAAAATTAAATATAAAGAAAACATATTAAAAGCAGCAAGGGAAAAACAACAGATAACACACAAGGGCATCCCCATAAGGTTAACAGCTGATCTTTCAGCAGAAACGCTGCAAGCCAGAAGGGAGTGGCAGGATATACTTAAAGTGATGAAGGAGAAAAACCTACAACCAAGATTACTCTACCCAGCAAGGATCTCATTCAGATTTGATGGAGAAATTAAAACCTTTACAGACAAGCAAAAGCTGAGAGAGTTCAGCACCACCAAACCAGCTTTACAACAAATGCTAAAGGAACTTCTCTAGGCAAGAAACACAAGAGAAGGAAAACACCTACAATAACAAACCCAAAACATTTAAGAAAATGGGAATAGGAACATACATATCGATAATTACCTTAAATGTAAATGGATTAAATGCTCCCACCAAAAGACACAGACTGGCTGAATGGATACAAAAACAAGACCCATATATATGCTGTCTACAAGAGACCCACTTCAGACCTAGAGACACATACAGACTGAAAGTGAGGGGATGGAAAAAGATATTCCATGCAAATGGAAATCAAAAGAAAGCTGGAGTAGCAATTCTCATATCAGACAAAATAGACTTTAAAATAAAGACAATTACAAGAGACAAAGATGGACACTATATAATGATCAAGGGATCGATCCAAGAGGAAGGTATAACAATTGTAAATATTTATGCACCCAACATAGGAGCACCTCAATACATAAGGCAAATACTAACAGCCATAAAAGGGGAAATCGACAGTAACACAATCATAGTAGGGGACTTTAACACCCCACTTTCACCAATGGACAGATCATCCAAAATGAAAATAAATAAGGAAACACAAGCTTTAAATGATACATTAAACAAGATGGACTTAATTGATATTTATAGGACATTCCACCCAAAAACAACAGAATACACATTTTTCTCAAGTGCTCATGGAACATTCTCCAGGATAGATCATATCTTGGGTCACAAATCAAGCCTTGGTAAATTTAAAAAAATTGAAATTGTATCAAGTATCTTTTCCGACCACAACGCTATGAGACTAGATATCAATTACAGGAAAAGATCTGTAAAAAATACAAACACATGGAGGCTACACAATACACTACTTAATAACGAAGTGATCACTGAAGAAATCAAAGGGGAAATCAAAAAATACCTAGAAACAAATGACAATGGAGACACGACGATCCAAAACCTATGGGATGCAGCAAAAGCAGTTCTAAGAGGGAAGTTTATAGCAATACAAGCCTACATCAAGAAACAGGAAACATCTCGAATAAACAACCTAACCTTGCACCTGAAGCAATTAGAGAAAGAAGAACAAAAAAACCCCAAAGCTAGCAGAAGGAAAGAAATCATAAAGATCAGATCAGAAATAAATGAAAAAGAAATGAAGGAAACAATAGCAAAAATCAATGAAACTAAAAGCTGGTTCTTTGAGAAGATAAACAAAATTGATAAACCATTAGCCAGACTCATCAAGAGAAAAAAGGAGAAGACTCAAATTAATAGAATTAGAAATGAAAAAGGAGAAGTAACCACTGACACTGCAGAAATACAAACGATCATAAGAGATTACTACAAGCAACTCTATGCTAATAAAATGGACAACCTGGAAGAAATGGACAGATTCTTAGAAATGCACAACCTGCCGAGACTGAACCAGGAAGAAATAGAAAATATGAACAGACCAATCACAAGCACTGAAATTGAAAATGTGATTAAAAATCTTCCAACACACAAAAGCCCAGGACCAGATGGCTTCACAGGCGAATTCTATCAAACATTTAGAGAAGAGCTAACACCTATCCTTCTCAAACTCTTCCAAAATATTGCAGAGGGAGGAGCACTCCCCAACTCATTCTACGAGGCCACCATCACCCTGATACCAAAACCAGGCAAAGATGTCACAAAGAAAGAAAACTACAGGCCAATATCACTGATGAACATAGATGCAAAAATCCTCAACAAAATACTAGCAAACAGAATCCAACAGCACATTAAAAGGATCATACACCATGATCAAGTGGGGTTTATTCCAGGAATGCAAGGATTCTTCAATATACGCAAATCAATCAACGTGATACATCATATTAACAAATTGAAGGAGAAAAACCATATGATCATCTCAATAGATGCAGAGAAAGCTTTCGACAAAATTCAACACCCATTTATGATAAAAGTCCTGCAGAAAGTAGGCATAGAGGGAACTTTCCTCAACATAATAAAGGCCGTATATGACAAACCCACAGCCAACATTGTCCTCAATGGTGAAAAACTGAAACCATTTCCACTAAGATCAGGAACAAGACAAGGTTGCCCACTCTCACCACTATTATTCAACATAGTTTTGGAAGTGTTAGCCACAGCAATCAGAGACGAAAAAGAAATAAAAGGAATCCAAATCGGAAAAGAAGAAGTAAAGCTGTCACTGTTTGCAGATGACATGATACTATACATAGAGAATCCAAAAGATGCTACCAGAAAACTACTAGAGCTAATCAATGAATTTGGTAAAGTAGCAGGATACAAAATTAATGCACAGAAATCTCTTGCATTCCTGTATACTAATGATGAAAAATCTGAAAGTGAAATTAAGAAAACACTCCCGTTTACCATTGCAACAAAAAGAATAAAATATGTAGGAATAAACCTACCTAAGGAGACAAAAGACCTGTATGCAGAAAATTATAGGACACTGATGAAAGAAATTAAAGATGATACAAATAGATGGAGAGATATACCATGTTCTTGGATTGGAAGAATCAACATTGTGAAAATGACTCTGCTACCCAAAGCAATCTACAGATTCAATGCAATCCCTATCAAACTACCACTGGCATTTTTCACAGAACTAGAACAAAAAATTTCACAATTTGTATGGAAACACAAAAGACCCCGAATAGCCAAAGCAATCTTGAGAACGAAAAATGGAGCTGGAGGAATCAGGCTCCCTGACTTCAGACTATACTACAAAGCTACAGTAATCAAGACAGTTTGGTACTGGCACAAAAACAGAAATATAGATCAATGGAACAGGATAGAAAGCCCAGAGATAAGCCCACGCACATATGGTCACCTTATCTTTGATAAAGGAGGCAAGCATATACAGTGGAGAAAAGACAGCCTCTTCAATAAGTGGTGCTGGGAAAATTGGACAGGTACATGTAAAAGTATGAAATTAGAACACTCCCTAACACCATACACAAAAATAAACTCAAAATGGATTAAAGACCTAAGTGTAAGGCCAGACACTATCAAACTCTTAGAGGAAAACATAGGCAGAACACTGTATGACATAAGTCACAGCAAGATCCTTTTTGACCCAGGTCCTAGAGAAATGGAAATAAAAACACAAATAAACAAATGGGACCTAATGAAACTTAAAAGCTTTTGCACAGCAAAGGAAACCATAAACAAGACCAAAAGACAACCCTCAGAATGGGAGAAAATATTTGCAAATGAAGCAACGGACAAAGGATTAATCTCCAAGATTTACAAGCAGCTCATGCAGCTCAATAACAAAAAAACAAACAACCCAATCCAAAAATGGGCAGAAGACCTAAATAGACATTTCTCCAAAGAAGAGATACAGATTGCCAACAGACACATGAAAGAATGCTCAACATCATTAATCATTAGAGAAATGCAAATCAAAACTACAATGAGGTATCATCTCACACCGGTCAGAATGGCCATCATCAAAAAATCTAGAAACAATAAATGCTGGAGAGGGTGTGGAGAAAAGGGAACACTCTTGCACTGTTGGTGGGAATGTAAATTGATACAGCCACTATGGAGAACAGTATGGAGGTTCCTTAAAAAACTAAAAATAGAACTACCATATGACCCAGCAATCCCACTACTGGGCATATACCCTGAGAAAACCATAATTCAGAAAGAGTCATGTACCAAAATATTCATTGCAGCTCTGTTTACAATAGCCAGGACATGGAAGCAACCTAGGTGTCCATCATCGGATGAATGGATAAAGAAGATGTGGCACATATATACAATGGAATATTACTCAGCCATAAAAAGAAATGAAATGGAGGTGTTTGTAATGAGGTGGATGGAGTTAGAGTCTGTCATACAGAGTGAAGTAAGTCAGAAAGAGAAAAACAAATACAGTATGCTAACACATATATATGGAATCTAAGGGAAAAAAAAAAAAAAGAGGTCATGAAGAACCTAGTGGCAAGATGGGAATAAAGACACAGACCTACTAGAGAATGGACTTGAGGATATGGGGAGGGGGAGGGGTGAGATGTGACAGGGTGAGAGAGTGTCATGGACATATATACACTACCAAATGTAAAATAGATAACTAGTGGGAAGCAGCCGCATAGCACAGGGAGATCAGCTCGGTGCTTTGTGACCACCTAGAGGGGTGGGATAGGGAGGGTGGGAGGGAGGGAGATGCAAGAGGGAAGAGATATGGCAACATATGTATATGTGTAACTGATTCACTTTGTTGTAAAGCAGAAGCTAGCACACCATTGTAAAGCAATTATACTTCAATAAAGATGTTTAAAAAAAAAAAAAAAAAAAACACATCCCAGGTTGTGTTTGCTTTGGCCAGCTCAAATATTTCTGTATTTTGTTGCTGGCAATATTTTGACCTGGCCACACAAATTACTTCTACCCCATTAACTTCACACAGCCGAGAACCGCTGAAAAGAGAACAACCAAACTTTACAACCTCAGCCAGTTCTGTTCACTCAGTCGGAAAACGAGTTCCATGTTAATGGCATTTATTGTGATCCCTTTGCTGCAAAAGGGACATTCAACCAAAACACCAATTAAAGGCACATTTAATTCAGCAAGACCTACTTTGCTGAGGTCCTTTGAGTTCAAACATCTGACTGGTGACTTTATGCCAAGGAGTTTTGTTTTTTGTGTTTTTTAAAATTTTTAGTATGGAAGTAGATTGACATTTTCACCATTCTGTGAAATTTGTACATTCCCATATAACTGTGACTAGGACAGGCCTTTAAAAATGTTTCATCTCATTAGGGTAGTTATTTTGGGTTGTACAGAAAAAACAGGAAGCCAGAAAGATTTGTTTAATGAGTCTGAGCTCTGGCAGATCTGGCCATATACTTTCTGAGCCTTAGTTTCCTCATCTGTAAAATGGGAGTTGTCACACTTCAGAAGTGCTGTGAAGAGTAAGTGAGATTGGTTCTGTTTAAAAAGCTTGTTACGTGCTGAGCACACAAGCATCTGATACATGTTAGTTTCCTTCTTAGACTGATGGAATAATGGCAGCATCTTGGCTTCTTGGGTGAAACAATCACACTTAGGGATCTTATCCTCTCTCCCAGGCAAAGGCCCTTGGGTAGCCTAACTCAAATCAGTGACTCCAATAGAGTAGATTTCTAATAGGAGGCAGAGATCTTTTTTTTTTTTTTTTAATTAAACCAGAAAATTTTATCAGAATAAAAAAATTAGCTACTGTATAATGAGTCCAAACCCAGCTCTTCCAATACTGCCTCAAGGAAACTGTTATATACACACGTATAAATCCAGAAGTTGGAAATCAAATCTAGCAATTGCCTGCTCTATTTGTTCCATATACTTCTATTTAGGAGCACTTTTAAAATTTTTTGAAAACATGTTTATTAAAGTTTAGAACCATACATTCTAGATTTTTAAAATAACTATTTTTTAAATAAACTTTATTTTTAGAACAGTTTTTTTTTAAACATCTTTATTGGAGTATAATTGCTTTACATTTAGAACAGTTTTAAATTTACAGAAAAATTGTGAAGACAGTGCTTAGTTCCCATATACCCAGCACCCAGTTTTCCCTGTTATTAACATCATATAATAGTATAGTACATGTGTTACAACTAATAAACCAATATTGACACAGTATTTCTAACTAAAATACATGCTTTATTCAGATTTCCTTAAATTTTACCTGATATCCTCTCCCTGTCACAGGTTCTCATCCAAGATATATTGCATTGAGCAATCATGCCTCCTTAAGTTCTTCTTGGCAGTGACAGTTTCACAGACTTTCCTTGTTTTTGGTGACCTTGACAGTCTTGAGGCATACTGATCAAGTGAGTTGTAGGACGTCCCTTAATTGGGTTTTATCTGTGTTTTTGTCATGATGAGACTGGAGTTATAGATTTGGGGGAAGAGCACAGAGGTGAAGTGCTATTTTAATCATATCATATCAAGGGTACATACTATCAACATGACTTATGACTGTTGATGTTGACCTTGAACCCCTGGCTGAAGCAGTGTTTGTCAGCTTTCTCTGCTGCAAAGTTACTCTTTATTTTCCCCTTTCCATACTGTACTCTTTGACAGAGAGACACTATGCACAGGCCACACTGAAGGAGTAGGGAGCTACGTTCCCCCTCCTTTAGAGTATAGGACCTACATAATCTCTTTGGAATTCTTCTGCATGGGAGATTTGGCTCTTCTCCCCTATTTGCTTGCTTTATTGCTTGCTTGCTTGCTTATTTATCAGTGTGGAACCATGGATATTTATTTTACCCTTTGGGTTGTAATCTAATAGTACTTTCTTCTCTTGCTCAAACTGTTCCAACTTTGGTCATTGGGATATCTTTCAGTTAGCTGCTGTGTCCAGGTACACTTTTCACAGTTGTAACTTTACACATACTTTTATGATTCGTTGATTTAATGCAGTTTCCTCACAAAATTATAAACTTTTTGAGGGCAAGGTATATGTCTTATTGAGTTTGTTTGCCACTGTGTCCTTGATATTTAGAAGTTGACTGGAATGTAGTTAAGTGCTCAATGAATATTGAGTGGCTAAATACAGGAATGAATGACTAAATGAATGTGTCAGACACTGTGTCTGAGGCACATTACATACACCATTTGTAAACTTCAAAATGATTCTGAAAAGGAGGCATTACTATTCCCTATTTTATGGATAGAGGAACTAAACTCAGAGAAGTAACTTGACCAAAGTCACACAGCGGTAGGCAAGAACTTG
Source organism: Eubalaena glacialis (assembly GCF_028564815.1). Taxonomy (NCBI): domain Eukaryota; kingdom Metazoa; phylum Chordata; class Mammalia; order Artiodactyla; family Balaenidae; genus Eubalaena; species Eubalaena glacialis. The sequence continues at coordinate 39,986,509 of NC_083716.1, forward strand.
AACCCAAGATTGCCTGACTTGATGCACATGGGCAGCCCTGAATATTGCAATTGAGACATATGTTAAAGATCTTCAAAAGTCTAATTATAAGGTTATATGTGTATATAATCACCGCTCTGACTATTTCTATCCTTCTCTCTCTTTATCTGTACTTACATACAACCAGATATCATCTATTGTTGTAAATGGAACCAAAAAAAGTGAGTATAAGTTTCAAAAAATTTAAAATTTTACTAGTCCTTCACTCAATGCATAAATTATGCATCTTCCAACCTTTTCTCGCATATCCTGGTTTGTAGAAGGAATTCCAAAATTTGAGTAAGCTGTATATTTAAATCAACGTAGGTTACTCCAGTATACTGGTGAGAATTAAATAAAGCATCCTTCTGGTCTTCATGGAAAGGCTCAGAAGGGACCCCTGGTTTTATTTTACCACCTTATAAATTAGTGACAATGGGCAGTCAGTGGAAAGCAAATGGTCTTAGGGGATGGAAAGACCAGGTTTGACTCATGGCTCTGCCATTTCCCAGCGGGAGACCTCAGGCAAGTTCCCTAAAACTTTCAAGCCTGTTTTCTTCTCTATAAAATGGTGGTATCCAAAGTGCCCACTTCATAAGTGAAGATGAAATGGGGCATTGTGTATTAAGTGTATAACACAGTGCCTGTAATATACAAAGAACTCAATACATGGTAGCTGTTGTTTTTATTTTTGTTATCATTGTTATTCCCTTCTCTGGAGTTTAAAACATATTGGAGTTTTTTTTTAAGTGTTTTGTTTTAATGGAGGACTGATACGGAATATAGGGAGACTCAAGCTGAGAACCCATAAACTACACGTGACCGATTTTGGAAAATGCTTAGTTTCAAGATGAGACTCTTATTTTTCTGGCAAAAATATTAACTTGAATACATTTACTCTTAAATTATAATCTAATTTATAAAGATAGCTCCCTGGGACTTCCCTGGTGGCGCAGTGGTTAAGAATCCGCCTGCCAATGCAGGGGACAGGGGTTCGAGCCCTGGTCTGGGAAGATCCCACATGCCGCGGAGCAACTGGGCCCGTGAGCCACAACTACTGAGCCTGCGCGTCTGGAGCCTGTGCTCCGCAACAAGAGAGGCCGCGATAGTCAGAGGCCCACACACCGCGATGAAGAGTGGCCCCCGCTCACCGCAACTAGAGAAAGCCCTCACACAGAAACGAAGACCCAACACAGCCATAAATAAATAAATTAATTAATTAAAAAAAAAAATTAAAAAAAAAAAAAGATAGCTCCCTGGCTCTGTGCAACTGCCTCATACTCTTTGATAAACATGCTCCACACTTTTTTTTTAATGACCCACAGACTATCACTTACTCCACTCATTTAGGAGTATTGTCATCCTCTAAACCAATGGTAGCAAATCCCCCTCTGTATTATGACAAATAATGTTTAATTCCATTTGGTCATATTGGGTGTGCTGGACAATGAATTATAATGTAGATATTAATACCTATTGCCCTCCAGTTTCCATGCCCTTTAAGAATTGCTTTCTAATACTGTGTAAAGTTTCACCAGTGACTCACCAGTCAACCCATAAATCACTGTTGCCTTACAGAATCCTTCAGTACAGACCCTGTTGTTGGCCCACCTCTCCAGTTGTTTGTCATGATTCTAAAGGAGCAGTTCACAGTCAGTGATAGTGGCAGGTCTGGTGGCCTCTCAGCGGGCACGGTCTCATGTCTATGGTTAGAAGATACTGCAGCAATAAGGACATTTACTGGCATGTATACTGGTATTTAGTGATTCTAAGACGCACATTTTCCATATTTTAAATCTCAATGTGTCTTACAGTCTCTGTTGGCCAGACAGTGGATATAATGTTGTCATCGCCTCCATGTGCGTATCAATATTAGAAGAATAGGTGTTACTGGGTTGAAAGGCGGTCCTGAAGATAGTAGTGGACCATTCTTGTGGGGGAAAAAAAGCGTTGTTGGTATCCTTAATGGCATAGAAAAGGTTAGTATATGGGATCCAAGGAGAGCCAGACTGAGTGTGAAGAAGTTTTGAGATGACCTTAAATTTGTTTTGTATGCATCCCTTATTATTATGTATGAAAAGGAGATATAATTCCAATCTATGCCTGAATAAGTCTAAAAGAGCTATTTCAGTAACAAAGTAAAAAAAAACAACAAAAAAAAAACCTTAAGTGTAAGAAAGCATTATGTCTCAGGGACAGAGCTTTTTCTTAGTGGTGCATATAATAATGGCATGTCTTACAATGGATGGCATATTAAATTTGATGAAATATGGCAGCTAGATGCCCTCAGGTAGCACAGGCTTTAGGTTTGTTCTAGAGCTTCTGGCTCCATATTTCAGCCAACACTCTTGGTTTAATGTGTCAGCCCCTCATGGTTAATTTGGTTCAGGCCTTACATGCTCACATAGCAAAATCTAGAGGAAGAGAAAGATCTTCATGAGTTCCTTCTTCAGTTAACCTCTGTAGGGAAAAGCTATCCATTTCATGGCTTAAGTCTTGTTTTCTAAGCCAATTATTGGCAAAGGGGAATTTCATTCTCATGATTAAGATTAACCAGGGTTAAATTTGAAAACCACATGGGCTGGTACACTAAGGGGAAAGGTGAAGAGAATGTTGAGAGGCAGCCATACAGGGTCCACTACAACGCTTTTCTTTCTCTTTGTTTTACACTGCGTCAAGGCAGTTTTTTTTTTCAAGGCATACTTTTAAAGTTTAATGCTATTGTTGAAACCAAAATCTTTTCCCGTTACCTGATTCAATAAGCATCAAATTTTTGTAAGTACTTGTACAAAATAAAATCTATTTGCAGTTTTCATATTTAAATATGGGCAAAGTTGTAAGATACTTTCTTGGAACAAACGTGTACAATATTTCAGAGTTATCTGTTAGAATATTCTAGTACTTGAATATTTCTATTATATCACAAATGTTATCAACATTTCAGAGAATCAAAGTTGAATTGAGGGTATTTTAGCACAGTACTATGAAAATTGAATGCTGCTCTTTGGGAGGTTATTTGCCTAAAGTTGACTAGAATCACCCAAGTGTCTTTATAACCTGGGCAAGAGAACTGTTGTCATTTTCTGGATCTGAGAAAAGAGATGGGATCTCTTCTATATTCGCTAGGTGTGTGTTTTAATTTACTATCTGCTCTACCTCTAGGAAAGGATTTAAGGGCACACTACTGGTGATTTGTAGTTACAGAGAAGCAGGTTTCTTTCCTCCTTTTCCTTTTTCTTTTTTTAGATAAGATGATGGATAAGATGGTCAATTTCTTTATCCAGTGGAGAGGCAGTTGGACCTTCTGGGTTTGGGGTAAAAGGTTAGATTGTTTTTCTCCCCACTGTGGTATGAGAAGCAGAGGGTGGGTAAATACATTGGCGGTGGAGCCAGGATCAGAGCTTGAGAAATGCATCCAAACTTATCAGGGCAAGAAAACATGCAACTGGGAACAGAACGGTCAGAAATCCTGGAAAAATAAATGCAAAGTTCTCATAGGTGACCAAAAATGGGGTATGAATGAATCCCACCTGGGCTTTCAATGAATCTATGTTAGTGGAGTAGTTAAGATAGTAGACTCTGGTTTAGGTTAAATTCAGCTCTGCCATTTACTAGCTACGTGACTCTCAACTAATTGTGTAACTGTCAAAATCAATTTCCTTGTCTGTAAAATAAGAATAATAATAGTACCTACCTCATTCTCATTATACTGTGTTTATTTCTTTCTTAACCTATCCTGGTCGTTACCTGTTTCATTTCATTTGTTGGTTGTATTTATTATCTTTCTTTCCGAAGATAAACTCCGTGGTTGTAGGAACTTTGTTTGACTCATTCACTGCTGAATTTCAATTACCTTGCACAGTGACAATATAAGAAAATAAGGAGGTGATTTAAGCAATAATGTCTTTGAATAGACAAGAGGGGTTAGAATCAAGGAGACAAACTGAAATGGCTGGAAGGAAGAGGAGGATAGCTCAGTGCTTCTCCAACTTTGAAGTGCATACAAATCTCTTAGGGATCTTGGTAAATGTGCAGATTCTAATTCAGTAGGGCTAGGGTGAGACCTGAGATTCTGAATATACAACAGGCTCCCAGGTGATGTCAAGGTGATGTTGCTGGGACCATACTTTAAGTAGCAAGGTCTAGGGAGATTATTGAGTCAGACGCTGTACGAATGGGAATAGGGAACTGTGTTTTTAATAACTCTCCAGGTGATTATGATGCATATCAAAGTTGATAAACTACTGGGCTTAATGAAAGAGGAAAAGAGATTTTAGAAAGCATGGAGGGACAGCTGAGTTGGAATCAAGTGACTGTCTAATGACAGTCAGAGGAGAGGATTAATGTATGATAATGCTTAAGTGGACTTCTGGGATCCTCTAATATAAGTTTTTATTATATTAAAAAATGGTGCCTTCAGCACTGATTTCAACATCGCTAAACTTCATATTGCTTAAAATGAGAAATGACATATCCCATCCAATTTAATGCCTACATATTCTGGTTACCTTAACTTGAATGCCTCTGAACTTATTGGCAAACACTTCAGACAAATTGAAGAGTTTTCTAATACCTCGTGCTGTTTTGTAAAGAACCAAATATGTCTAACAAGTGAAATTTGCCTCTTAGGCAAAGCAATGGACCCCTTACTGAAAATAATGAGAAAGAAGTAGCCAGCTTGTGTTTCAGCTTCAATAAGCTTTTGATTCCTTTTCATATTTACAAATTAAATTTGTTTGCAAGGCTATATTTAGACTGCAGTATCAGTGGCTTAATAACAGTATTAAAAAAGGGAAGAGAACTTATTAGGTAATATTTTATAGGCCTTTGGCCTTAGGCCACTGCTATGTACTATTTTACATGACTTTAATGATGGAAAGGAAAGCATAGTCTTTAAATCTGCAAAGTTGGCAGAGCTGGTATCTCATGGATAGAATCTAAAATCAAGTTGTATTGAAGGTGATGCAGAAGTGGTTTATTATTCACTCAATAAGTATTTTATTGTCTGATTATATGCCCCTCATGTCTGAAAAGGACTTCCAGCAGAGTCAACAAATGTTTGAATGCCTGCTGTGTGGAGCAGCTATGCCAGGCTCTGAGCAGAATAGAGATAGAGGACTTGAGTGCCGACTTCAAGGTACTTACAGCCCGAAGAAGAAGATAAGACAAGTACCTGAATAACTAAAGCAAGATACCAAAGGATGCATCTTACCAGAGGTGTCAGTAGAATCCCCCTGGGAATTGAAGGAGGTAGTGAGAGTGTCTGTCAACATGGATTATAGACTTGATTTTAGAATTCAGCAACATTATTCAAAATGTAAAATACACATGCACTTTGACTCTACTGTCATAGAAAATTTATACTACATCCAGGTGCTGATCCAGGTTTTGTGGATCTTGAAGCATATATATTCTAATTTTGTGGTTCTCTTGTTAAGAGGAAAAATACACCAAAGGACCCATGAAAGTGAGGGACTCTGAAGCTTGAGCTTCAGTAGCTTCACTGTGCATCTGTCTCTGTGTAATTTAGCATCATTTTTAGTAGCAAAAGGCTGGGCTAATCAAATTGTTCATTAGCAGAGTACTGGTTAAATAAATTATGATATATTTTTAATGAAATATTATACAGCTGCTAAAAAGCATGTGGGAGGTCTATCCATATGTACCCATATAGAACAATCAACAATCTCTAAGACATTATTAGATGACAAAAGCCAAGTGCAGAGCAGCGTGTATAGTGTGCTACTATTTATTTTAAAAGGTGGGGGCATGTATACATAACGATATGCTTATAGATGCATTGAATAGCTCTGACACTGGCAGCATTGTTGCCTCTGGGAAAGGGTACTGGGTGGAAGTCAATGGTGAAAGGAAATGTAATTTATTTCCTCATACCCTTTTGCACTGTTTGAATATTTACTATGTGCATTTACAACATTACAAAAATAATGTTAAAAAGCAGCCACAACAACCAAAGCAAAGAAGAGAATTTGAGACAGTCCTTGGAAGAAAACAGCATGAAGATATGTTTGGCTGTTGCACAGGGTGAAGTTGGCTCCCAGTGTTGAGGAAGCTCTTCCACGGAGGCGTTGGGGAGCCACTGAGCAGAGGACTTACCTGACAGCAGCTGTGCTTTGCAAATGCTCATCTGGCCACACTGGCCTGATGAGTCAGTGTGATGCATTGAAGTCAGTAGGCTGGTTCTGAGCCTGTTACAGTGGACCTCCAGGAAAGATACAACAAGGACCAGGGTGGTGTTTTGCAAGCAAGAGCAGAGGCAAAAAGATGGGAGTGGGAGAGAGATTGGAAGATGGACACAGAGTCAGGGAATGCTTTAGGTATGGAAGGAAGTGATATAGAAATGGGTCGCAGGAGACCCTGAAGAAATAGGCTTCGTCTGATTAGGAAAAGTAGTGCCCAGTAGTGTGCTCTAAGTTGTTTTTCCTTTGGTGTTTGGTGATATATGTAAACTGTCTTAGAAAACTATTTGTTTGGGAAGGTTCCTGTTGCCATCAGCCTTCCTTCCTCTTCTCCTCGGTGCCTTGGGGAAGGACAGGCCTTCCCAAGGACCCTGGCTTTGGTGGTTATTCAGAGGTTATTTTCAGTCCTTATCTTCTGAAAATATGGAGAGAAGCATAAAACTCATTGGACCACAAAGAAATGAAGACTCGTTCATTGTGCATCTTGTGTAAGAGATAGCAAGTGTGGATAGAGTGAGCGGTCCACAGAGCAGGTGTGTCCCAGAGCTCTGGGGTACCTTTTCTCACAGGCTAAATAAATGGTCACCTATTGACCAGAAAAATCAGACCAATAGGAAAGGTTCCCTGGTAATCTGCAGGTAATCCTGCCTCCCTGAGGATGTTCACATTCCTTTAATTGAAGACAAAGATATTTGGTTCCTCAGAGATCAGGATAAAAAGCAGATTCATCCTGGTCATGGTAACTCAAGACCCTCACTTCACGCTGGGATGTGAAGGGTGCACTTTCCAGAGAACATGTTTCCATAGAGGAGGCCATGAGTGACTGGGTGAAGAGGGGTGTAATTTGAGTGGATTGCAGCTGAAAGAGTGCAGAAAATATAGACAAAGTCATTAATGATGACTTTTTTGACTTTGTAATGCTGCCTACCTCAGGTCAGGAATAGCACACACGAGAGTGGGGTGATCTTGGCTTAGCTTTGGGTAAAGCGTTTCCCCAAATGGGGTATAGGACCACGTGAAATAGAATCACCTGGGAATGCTTTGTGAAAAATCAGAGTCCTGGGATCCACCCAAGTCCCAGTTAATAATAAACTCAGGAGGGGGTTAAGGAAGAGTGGCTTGGGAATCTGCATTTTGAGAGCTCCCTGGTGATTCTTTTGCCCACAAAAGTTTGGGAATCATTGCCCTAGTAGTTTAGGATTTCTCTCCTCTTCTCTACCTCTAAGTATCTTTCCATCCCTAACCTTTCTTTCTGCTCTTAAGCCATGCCATTCTGGGTTGGCTGCCCATCTTCTCTGCTCCTACAACACGAAGGTTTACCTCCATCATAACACTTATCACACTCTCGTAAATAAGTTTACTTGCATTAGAATGTGCATTCTTAGGGTCCAGGAGCTGTGTATTTTATTTTTACATATCCTGTTCTAGAATTCTAGGCTAGGAACACCTCACCAAAGAGCTTCTCAATCACGGGGGGTGGGGATGGTGAGATTTGTTCTCAATATCAGTGCAGAGCTATGGGTTTCAAAAGTGTTGAATGGAGTCGGGTCAGTTCAATGATTTTCTGATTTCCCCGTAGCCTTTTGTGTCCTCAGCAGGAGTCTGGTAGTCGCATGTGTATGAGCTCATTCATGGAGATGCATTTTGTCTTCTTTGCTTGGATCTCTCCCCAGGTTCCTTTACTCCCACACTATTAGGCTCTTACCCACCTCTAACAATAACTACAGGCACAGGCTACTATTTGCAGAATTCAGATATGAAACACAGAACTGGCTAAACCCAAGTTTCATACATAAATAACACCAGAGCGCTGGGCTTACATTACCTGCCTATACCAGAGATGTGAAAACAGGTCAGTGACAAATTTAGGTCCTGATCTAATCAAGTAGTCTGGAAGGCAGCCAGCAAGTCAGGACAGCTCAGATAGCAGGCAGCATCCGTCTCCCTTCCTAACACTCTGCTTGTAGGCTGTTAACCTCCATGCCTCAGCAAGAGCTGCTAAGTTCTTGAGTAGTTTACAAAGCACTTTAAAATTAATTCAAATCAGGCCGTAGGTGGTTATGATGCAAGTTGTTGAACCAGTGTCAAACAGTGCCCTGGCATCATTTCTAGGATTCATTTCCCTCACGTGTAAAGAAATTATACTCCAATAAAGATGTTAAAAAAAAAATCAATTGGTTTTCTTCATAGCCAGAGATTTTATGGGATGGAAAAACAAGGATCTGAAATAAGCAAGCCTTTGAAGTGTCCCTAGCATTTGGAAGTGCTCAGAAGCCGTGAAAGGCCAGCTTCCCACACAATACACATCTCTGGAGCCTGGAAAAGGAGGATGGCTTGGCACTGAGGCCCACATGGTGGGTTTAGGCTCTCCCTCTGAGCGCCCCCTAGGCTTAGGTGAAGCTGATTTTCTTCTTCCCCCAAACCTCCCTCAGGGCTTCAAGCCCACTCCCATCCTGCTCTATTGCTCACTCAGAGTTCTGTCTTCGCCTGTGGTTAGGACGGGGGTCCAACTTATTATTAAACATCATTCAATCTGCTGGACGAGCACACCCAAGTCCATGAAACCATAACTCAGGTTCGATTTGTGTCTTTTATCTCACGTGGAATCCACTGGTGGAGGGGAGTGTGTGAGTAACTCTGTTACTCTCATCCACTTGTCCTCCAACCTCGGCGATTGTGGGCCACTTATGACTCCCACTCCACAGTTAATTACTCTTCTCAAGGTCCTGGGGGAAGGTTCTTCCTTCCTTCACATGCTTTTAAATTTCGGCCTCTCGGCTCCCTCTCTTGGGGCCTTCCTCTTGGGGCTTCTTTTCTGTTGTTGGCTATCAATCATGCAGTTCCATCTCTTCCATCAGGGTGGACCACGGTGGAGAGCAGTACTGGGGAAGATGCTCAGAACATGCAGTTGTAACACTGCCATTATGGTCAGACTTGCACTCTGCTGTGATGTTTAACCTCTTAGAGTGCTTTTTTGGGGCATATTCTTTCTTTCCTTTGAGTTGCATTACCAAAAGTCTCTTTTACCAAACATATGAATCTGCCTCCTTGGCTATCCCTTCATAAGTAAGATAATCATATTCTCTGGGTCTCATTATTGGGAAGTTATATCTGAGAAGTGTGAGTATTTTTACAGGGACAATAGAATAAGATAGTTGAAGAAAGGACCATTGGATTGAAAGTTTTGAAATATGTGGTTGAGTCAGTATATTCAAGGGCTACGGTATCAGATTTTCCTTTGACCATCAAACGGACTATTCAGAGTCTCATTCCGCATTCAAGTCCCTGATAGTAACAGGTTACCTCATTCATGTTCAACGAATGAACATAATTTGCTCATCTTAATGATTTACCCATGCAGAGTAGTATATTTTCATTTTGGGAAAGACTTTAACTTGAAGGGGAAATATCAGAATGAAATGACAAGTTGTTGAAGATTTCAGTTGAACCTGGAATTTTATCTCAGTTTTGGCTCTTATCAGCTATCTTACTTTGAAAACCTCATTTAACTGATCCTCAGTTCTCTTGGGCTTGAAGTAACTGGAGATAATAATAGTTATGCCCCATGCTTTAAATGTGTGCAATCTAGTACTTGTCAAAATATGTTATGCAAAAGAATCACCTGAAGAATTTGTTAAGACACAAGGTTCCTGGTCCCCACGTCCAGGAGAGGTTCTAATTGGTAGGTTTGGGGTAGGCTTGAGAATTTACATTTTGGAAAGACCTCAGGTGATGTTGCTGAAAGTGCACCACATTTTGAATAGCAATGGCATAATCTCAAGTTAGCAACTGTCAAACCTGCCTGTGGAACGGGGAACGTGTACTTGTCTAAATTACGGATTCTTATACTCTGTCTTTGGAGAATGTGATTCTATAATCCTGGGAGGGACCTGGGAATCTTTGTTTTTAATAAAACCCCCAGGAAATTCTTTGTTCTTGTTTATAACCTCAATAACATTGTTTTGTTTTTCACTAATTTTAGACTTATAGAAATGTTACCAAAATTGTACAGAGAGTTCACATATACCACTATCCGGCTTCTCCTGTTAACAGTTTACATAATTTTAATATAATTACCAAACCTGGGAAATGAACATGGATTCAATACTATTAACTATCCACCATTCAGGAAATTCTGACACAACCAGTCTGTAGCAAGCTGAATAATGGCCACTGAAGATGTTTGCATGCTAATCCTGAGAACCTCGGAATGTTACCTTATATGGCAAAATGGACTTTGTAGATGTGACTAAGTTAGGGATCATGAGGTGGGGAGATTGTCCTTGATTATTTGGATGGATCTGATGTAATCACAAGGGTCCTTATCATCATAAGGGACACAGGCAGAAAATCAGAACTAGAAAAGAAGGCAATGTGCTGATGGAAACAGGGAGAAACGGTCTTTTGATGCAGGGCCATAAGCCAAGGAACAAAGACAGCCTCTGGAAACCAGGAAAGGCTAGGAAATGGATTCTCCCTTAGAGATTCCAGAATGATCCAGCTTGCCCCAGTACCTTGATGTTAGCCCTGTAAGGCTCATTTTGGATTTCTGGTCTCCAGAACTGTTAGAATAAATTTGTATTGTTTTAAGCCACTAAGTTTGTACTGCGTTGGTTTGGTACACTTATTTTGAGTTAGGGTTTTTCAAAACACTGTTTCCTTTTGGATTCATAGTATCTTTTGGATCTCTAATTTGTTTTCCTTTTCATTCTTTATTTTCATCTGATCTTTTGATTTATCTTTAACTCTTATCTATTTGAATCTTGTATTTTACTATATTATAATTTAACCATCCTGATTCCTGTTTTCTTTTTTTTTTGTATGTGTGTGTCTAGTAGAGAGCAAGGAGTACAAGATGAGATGGGGGGGGGTTCTGTGTCCTCCAGGTGCTTCTGGCAAGAACCACTTTTAGTCCATTTCCATACCTGCAAGGCACAATCTATTGCATGTTATAGATGCCCTGTCTATGTTTGTGGGATGAGTATGCAAAAATTAACAAGGAACTCCTTGTCAAACTCCCTCAGATGGCAACTTTTCAAATATGTCTCTTGGTTGAGTAGAGGTCATTTCTTTTTTTTTAATTGAAGTAATAGTTGATTTACAATGTTGTCTTAATTTCTGCTGTACAGCAAAGTGATTCAGTTATACATATATATATACTGTTTATTATATTCTTTTCCATTATGATTTATCACAGGATATTGAATGTAATTCCCTGTGCTATGCAGTAGGACCTTGTTGTTTATCCATCCTATATATATAATAGTTTGCATCTGCTAACCCCAAACTCCCACTCCATCCCTCCTCCACTTCCCCTCCCCCTTGGCAACCACAAGTCTCTTCTCTATGTCTGTGAGTCTGTTTCTGTTTCATAGATAAGTTCATTTGTGTCATATTTTAGATTCTACATATAAGTGATATCATATGGCATTTGTCTTCCTCTTTCTTACTTACTTCACTTAGTATGATAATCTTTAGGTCCAACAATGTTGCTGCAAATGGCATTATTTCGTTCTTTTTTTTATGGGTGAGTAGTATTCCATTGTATATATATACCACATCTTCTTTATCCATTCGTCCGTCGATGGACATTTAGGTTTTTTCCATGTCTTGGCTATTGTGAATAGCACTGCTATGAACATAAGGGTGCGTATATCATTTTGAATTACAGTTTTGTCTGAATATATGCCCGGTAGTGGGATTGCTGGATCATATGATAGTTCTATTTTTAGTTTTTTGAGGAACCTCCATACTGTTTTCCATCATGGCTGCACCAATTTACATTCCCACCAGCAGTGTAGGAGGGTTCCTTTTTCTCCACACCCTCTCCAACATTTATTGTTTGTAGATTTTTTGATGATGGCCATTCTGACCAGTGTGAGGTGATACCTCATTGTGGTTTTGATTTGCATTTCTCTAATGATTAGTGATGTTGAGCATCCTTTCATGTGTTTGTTGGCAATCTGTATATCTTCTTTGGAGAAATGTCTTTTTAGGTCTTCTGCCCATTTTTTGATTGGGTTGTTTGTTTTTTTAATATTGAGTTGCATGAGCTGTTTATATATTTTGGAGATTAATCCTTTGTCGGTTGATTCGTTTGCAAATATTTTCTCCCATTCTGTAGGTTTTCTTTTTGTTTTGTTCATGGTTTCCTTTGCTGTGCAAAAGTTTGTAAGTTTGATTAGGTCCCTTTTGTTTATTTTTGCTTCTATTTCTACTGCCTTGGGAGACTGTAGAGGTCATTTCTTTTAGTCAGCTTACTTACTGAGCATCTGCTCTGTCCCAGACATTAAACTGGGCCTCAGCAGCACAGTGCAAAAGAGATGGGATAGCCCAGTGATTTCAGGTTTGGTCTCAAAGCTTAATTCTGCCATTAACTGATAACAGGATAAAAATCACCTGTTTTCTTTTTAATGATAATATTTTTGCTCATTGTATTTTTTTTACCAACAACATTAACCTCCAATTAACTTCTTATCTTTGTTTTGATATAGCTCTCATTTATGTTTTCCTTCAAGTTTATTTATTTTAATTTTTAACTTGTTTTTTCATTGTAGCAGGAATTTTGGTCTTTGGGGGATAGGGGAATAATTCCACCATAAATGGAAAATTTGTAGGCCTCTTTCTCTCTAGCCAGTTCTGCAGGGGTCACACTTAATAAAAGTCATATTCTACTCAATATTGGTTCTCAAACACACATACCTCACTAAGACTATTCAGAAACACTTTTGAAGGAAAATCACAGCTCTCCCTGAAAGATGACAGTAAGAAATGAGACTGTTTGTTGATATCACGAGTGACCACTTGTTCTAAAGTCTTTGGGGAAGGGAACTTCCTGTTCGCAGGAAGGGGAGCAGCAGAGATGCTCAGGGCTGCTCAGGGAAGTCTGTCTCACTTCCCTTGGTGCCTTCCAAGACTGATATCCCTCTGTTGGGTAAGGCCAGAAGGTACTGTAGAGTTCCAGCTGTTCTTCAAATGCTCCAGCTGTTCTTCCAAATTTTATTTTCACAAGTTTGTATGAAATCTAGACTTTTGAAGACACATTTTTCACATTCAAGATGTTGACTGTATCAGTCAGATTTCTTGGTTGTAGTAAACAAAAACAAGCTCTGGTTAACCAAAACCAGAAAACTATTTCAAATATATTGGGGATAGCTCCCAGTAGCTTTTGCAGAACCAGTGTCAAAACACAGGCAGGACCAAGCGAGATCAGGGCATCAGGAATTTTCATCCAAGACACACCATAGAAACAGTCTGGTTGAGGAGTCACCCTTGGTGATCCCTTCCCTGCCCTGTCTCTGCCAAAGACTCGTCAATAACTTTAGAACTGCCTTGGCATCCCTCACCTCCATTCCCCAAAATTCAAAATCCTGTGTAGAAGCCCTCAACTGGCCAAGCCTTAGCCATCTTCTCTTATTCTGGCTGCCAGGGATAGGAAGAGAGCAAATCTCCCTTTGACTTTCATAGTGGGAGACAGATTGCTAAAATAGGAAGGGTGTTCAAATGATGGGCAGTCAAAATATTACACATGAGGCTACAGAGGCACACACAAAAGCAGTGGGAGATATTTGGGGTAAGTTCATATCTTGTTCTCTTCAAGCCACATCATATCAGCAGTTCTTTACTCTCACTGTAAGTCTGTCTTATTGGAGTATCTCTTTTTGAAGTCTCTTTACTATTGGTCCTTAAAGATTTGCAGTTATTCTTTTTATCAAGGAGACAACTTTCCTTCTTTCTCTCTGTCTCTCTTTTTTCTTATTGACTCATATATTTTTAAAGCTGGAAGCGGTCTTAGGACCCCTTAGAATGACATCTATTCAATAAGGATGATTCTGGCTAAAAGTAATGGTATATCCCCCCAAATGGCTTATAGAATGAGAAATTGTTTAATGAATTCTAATGTTGGTAATTCAGCAGCTCAAAAGTGACAGGGGGGCCCTCAGATTCTATATAATCCTCTTATCTTCCATGTCATGGTTGCATGATAGCTACCACCGCTCCAAGCACAAAAGCTACCAAATGCATATAGGAGGGAAATTTATTTTCAGTAGTAAGGAAAACCTTTCCCAGACTACCCCAGGCAGAATAATCACTTTCTACTGGCTGAGACTGATTAGGTGCCTGTGTCCTAGATACATAGGAAAATGGAGAAGTGAGATGATCTTTTTAGCTTTATAGTGGGAGATAAGTTCCACTAGCAAGGAAGGAGGGGAGAGAATGATTCCTGGAAACCAACACTGTTTGCTTTAGCATCTAACTCAGCACTTGATTTTGGAGGAAACTGAGCCCCAGCAGGAGTTAAACAATTTGTCCAAAGTCACAAGATTAGTCAAGACAGATCCAATAATAGACCCAGGGAAATAAATTTAGTACTCCTTTTAATCTGTTTACTATTCCTCTGCTATTCAAATACTCCTATTCATCAGGTAGTTGTATCTGAAGGACAAAAAATAATATTTACTTTGCAAATTTTCCACACCATCAAATACATCATTATTAAATGAGGTTTGCTATGTAACCATAGGATGGTTGCATTTCTGGAATGATGGGGCATTTCATGAGGGAGTTTTATATCAGGGTAGAGGATTTTATTTTCTATCTTCCTTGCCATAGTTTCTTAGACCCCTGTGTACTTTGTGCAAATGGACAATTTGCCATCTGTAGTAAAGTTTGTTTTCCCTCAGCAGTTGAGAGTAGGGTTACCATACTGGAAGAATGGAGAAAGAAAGGCAAAGGGAGGTAGAGATTTAAAGAGACCAGGTAGGTATAAAAGAGAAACCAGATTCTATTGTTTCAGAGCCAGTCCATTCTTGTGAGTTGAAAAGAGGGCAATGTAGAACCCCCTTCATTCCTCTCTGGATCTATTGTAAAGGACATTTATGAACATCCCATTCTTCTTGCCCACTTGTCTCTATGGTACTCAATATTACGGTCAGAGTGTGCAGTGGCAGATGGAGAAAATTTGAGCACCCTCTTATCATGATTGCTGTAGAAGTGGGCAATCATGGTCACTAGATAGATGATCCAAGTGGATTTTGCCTTGTTTCAATACTAAGTAGGTTCTGAAGGTTGAGGGCTTAAAGTGAAGGATAATGAAAGAGATGTGGGAGGCTAGCAAACAAATGTGAAGTGGATTTGAATCAAGAAAATCTATAATAATCAGAAAGCAAGAAGAGAGGAAGGGCTGAACATACTATAAAACAACCTACAGATATTTCAAGGTAGGAATACAGAGGTTGAGTCTACTAAAGATGTTTCATTTCTTGCCCCTGTCGACAGATTTTAAAACATTCTTCCCTATCCAGATGCCACTTAGAGAACCCTACATACTTTGGTACCTTGATACATCCTGGGCCCAGATAATTGGGCCATGAGTAAGCACCTTATCCAATATCTGCCTATGCACTAGTTACCAGCAAGTTTGTATAGCTTGGCTTGAAGAGATGAGCTGGACCACTCAAACTCTGACTCATATCCTCTCCTTGTTTCCCTCCTTCATATTTGAACCGAGGAACTAAGACTGGTACTAGTTGGTGATGTGCAGAAAGGCTGAAACTTTATGACATAGAGTTGGAACTGCTGGTCACATTGAGCCATGTGCGAGGTGAAGTAGAAGAAGCTGATTGAAAAAGGAAATGGACCAAACTCAGAGGAACAGAAGTTAGAAATCATGTAGCTCCTAGTTTCTAGTTAAAATTCTACCAAATGCCCATCTTTTCTTTACCCTCTGTTGTTGGCCCATGAAATGCCTGTATTCTTATCATCAATCCTACTTTGTATCTATGCTAGTGTACTTCTGCTTCTTGCAGGCAAAATAAATGGAAGACAGTAGGTCGCCCCATAGCCTGAAGCCTTCATTGTTGAAGGCTTCATATCTTGAGCTAAACTTTATCCTTTCCAAGTGTTCTCTTTAAGAAGTGTTATTCCTTGAAAGGCAATACTCATATATCATTGTATATATTCTATTATAATAGATTCTGTCTATTGGGGAAGGTGAATTGTAGGCAAAGGTAAAGAGAGGGAAAGGAGAACTTAGTCATAGATTTACTCACATGAATGTGAATTATTTTTCAAGCGACACTGTAGAGCAGAGCCTTTGAAGAGGGCAACACCCTGAAAGGAGGGTTGAGGGATTCCAGAAACAAATAATGATGAATTTGTCATTCTAAGGAGGGGTACTGATCAGGACAAGTGAGCTTTAAGACTGAGCTCTTGTCTTGAAAATAGGGGTGGAGTCAACATTTTACTCTTAGATCCCAGCAAAGTGTGTGGCCTCTAGCAAACATTCAAAAGTTCAAAATACTAGTTGATGATAGAGAAAATAATGGAATGGACATGGTTATCACTGATGCATTGCAAGAGTTCCCTGGAAGACCTTTAAATGAACGATGACCCCAGGAACTATCTCATGTTTTCTCCTCCTCTTCATAATCAGCAAAGTTTAAATAGTAAAGGAAATCATTATAAAATTTTAAGCCATAGGTCAGGGACTTTCTACTTGAAAAACTTTCCTTTACCCATTGAAGTAGGCTGATATTAAACAAGATTTTGTTGTTCATTCCCACTTTTTCTACCTTTAGTTTGTAGAGAGGATAAGGTAGCCCCTCAAAATAAAAGATTAATCTGGATCGTCCTGCAAATGGCATAGTAATTATTAAAATTTTTTTAGAGCTTTGGTGTTCTTTGCTTTTAAAAACCTTTGATCTAGGCTTAGAAAAGACAGCAACAAGTTTTAGTAGTATTATTAGCTCCTCAGTGCAATCGCATGTTCTAAAGTTACGATTCTAAAATTACTAGTATAGAATTTAAGACACTGATGAGATTTTAGGTCATCTCTCCCTCCCTGATTTAGAATTCTTTCTCTAAGAAATATTAGCAGCACAGATTTCTGTAAGAGATAAGACAGTTCTGGCTGGACTTCAGGTATGAGTATGTTAAAAAAACAACAAACATGAGCACAACTTTCTATAAAAATAAGGTTTATGTTTATCCAAAGATCAGTCTCATTTACGTCTGTTTATTCAATCAAGAGCCATCCATTTTAGGAATGTTGGCTCAAAACTACACAAGGGGATGTATAAGGAAATAAAAGAAAGCTATATTTCAGCCAAACCAAGTTGATTAGCAACAATCTACCCGTAATTGCACACACTTGGGTGTGATAGACTATTAAAAATATATCTTGGCAACCAAAAGAAAAAATATTTTACTAAATGATAGAATTTTATTTTCAAAAGGACTTTCAACTTCAAAAGCTTTTCTGGGTTGGGGGTGGCAGATGGACGTAGGCAGGGGAAACATGTCATTGAAGAAGATTAAATGAATAAAAGGAAAGTCTTGAAATCCCCCAATGTTATAGACCCACAAGCTAATGGGCTTCCAATGACTTTTCCCTGATTCTAAATTCTTGGTGATCCAGGGAGCCCAGGCATTTTTAGGCTACAGACTCTATGGTCCCAGAAGAGACAGAGATGGTGAGGTATTTCAAGGCCAATAAAGAGATGTGAGATGAGAGGGTACCAACATCAGAGGCACAGACTACTTCAAAGGCTAGAGTGGTGGTGTGAGCAACCTAGATGAGCTTGTTTAAGTGCATCCTTTGTGGAAAGGATGGTGGAAAAACAGAGAGTAGTTGACTGTGGCCAGTTCCTTTCCCTTCTACCTTTAGGAATAGAAGAAGAATGGAAGGCATAGGTATTAGGCTGAATCATATTAGGACTGGGACTATCTTAGCTAAACTACAAAGAAATCTTAAGGTCTTTTGGAATGATCGTATCACTAGCTTAATTTAATATGATCATTCCTCTAACCAATAAAACAATTCAGTTTGTTTCTGGCTCAGCCACTTGGGAATTTCCCACCATGAGTACCCATTGGTCAGGTAGCAACAAATCTGCCAACCTTGAGTGATGTCCATGCTTAAGAAAAAAATCTCTTTAGCTTTAGGTTCCTCTTCAAGAACCAATTGTCTCACCTCTGATGATTTGGCTGTGACTCTGATTTCAGGCTGTGATTTTATATTAAACGAACTCTCTACACATCTATGAAGCTGCTCTTTGGCATCCTTTGTTTATGCTTTCTATTTCTTCTACAGGACTTTGTCATAGAAAAAAATTGAAACGCATTTTTATTAAGATAAAGATGACCTTATGGATATTTTATTGAGAAATATTTGCATTTTTAAGGAATGTACAGGGACAGAGAGGTCTAGTTGAATAAATGATAGGATTTCAATGTTTGGGTATGTTGATGAATTCATGACACATAACCTAGTAGTTAGTCTGATAACTTGTGAAGCCTCACTTTACAGTGCTTTTGGTATCCCTAGAAAAGTGATACCTTGAGGGGGAAAGAAAATTTGTTGAATACATACTAAGTTCTATCCCACTATTCAGAGGATGTATACAATTTATCTCAATTATTCCTTATGACAACTCTTAGAGGAGGTGATAATTATGCTCACTTTAGAGATGAAGAAAATTAGCGTCCAGGGAAGTTAAGCAACTTGCTAAAGGTAACATAGCCTGGAAGTGGAAGAGCTGGGAATTGAACTGAGGACTGTTTTGTTTCTTCATTCATCTATTCATTCACTCACTCACTCACTCACTGACTTACTGTGTGCCAGGAACCAAGGATATAGCAGTATTTGAGAAGACCAGGCTTTGCTCTCATGGACTTTATGTTCTAGTGAGGGGGGCAGACAATATCAGCAACAACTTAAATTCAAACCGAAATCTTTCTGACACTCTGCTTTTTCCACGCTACCCAGAATAGTGGCTTATTTTGTCAGACCCAGAGAATATGTGTATGTATGTGTCATAGATGATATACACACACATATATGTATAAGTTGTCAAGAAATACATGCTATATATAAAATATAAGCAGAATAAAAGGAAAGAGAGTGACTGGGTTGGGGCAGAGGTACTGTTTTAGATAGGATGAGAGGAAAGTTTTTCCCTGAGGAAGTAGCAATTGAGTTGAGACCTCACTGAAGATCTATGCAAAGATTTGAGGTTAGAGCATTCCAGGCAGAAGGAACAGCTTGTGCAAAGGCCCATAAAGAGTCATGTGCTTAGTGTGTTCAAGTACAAAGTGCTAAAGCAGAGTGATCCAGGGGGAAAAGTGGTTGGAGTTGAAGTTGGGGAAAGAGAGGCAGGGGCCAGAGTACACAGGGCTTTCTAAACTACCATACGGAGTTTGAATTTTATTCTGAGTATGATGGGGAATCAAGAATGTTTGAAGCAGAGGGTGACACAGTCTGATTTCTGGTTTCAAAAGGTCATACGCTGGCTGTTTTGTGAGGAGTTGACTTTAGGAAGACGAGAGGAAGCAGGGGGACGAGGTAGGAGGTAACTGCTGTAAAATTGAGAGATGATAGTGATGTGAACTAGGTTGGTACTGGGGAAGTGGTGAGATTCGTGATAGATTATTATTCCAGGAAGGAGAGAGCTCTCTCAGCCACTCTGGGCCTTTTCTTTTTGTGTTTCTGAGACTCATGTTCCTCTATCCTCAGACTTCATGGGAGAGACCAAAGCAGGTAAGGATTGGAATGAGAATCTCCTTATCCTTTGTGAGTGTGAGGCAACTCAGGGCTCAGGAAGACCCTGATATTCTCATAAATTGTTGCCTTTTATCCCACATCAGGTATCACTGTACCCTTGACTCCAGATGTTCAGGGATAACACTTTTTAAAACATTTTAGTTTTTGTACAGTTTTAGTTTCCAAATCTGTTTTCAACCTGGGACATCTAAGCTTTTGTCTGCACTGTGATTTCAAAACAGACCAGGATAGCACTTAGATTAGAACTTTCCCGCCACCAGGGAATCTGAGCTAGTCATGGCTGACCTGAGAGTGAAATGTGCTCATTAACAAAGAAAATTGGAAACTAGGCACCACTTTTCCATTAGTGCTTTGCTTTCTGAAGCATTAATGGATAGATCTTGCTACTGCTCCAGAAACTATTAATAATTCTCCCTATGGTACACAAGTATGATACTACTGACCCACCCTCAGTAGGGTGTGAGAGTTAAAAACTTTTTTAATTGTTTGGACAGTGCTGGTGATGGATATTATACTAATCAAAGTTATTTTAGTTCTGAATAACAGAAACTGACCTCCACTAATTTAAACCAAAACAATAAATAAAACCCAGGCAATTTATTATACAAGTTTATTTTGGGTTAATAAAATGATAGAGTTGCAGCTGGTCCTCGTGGACCACTGAAATCAGAAATCTGGAAACCATTGGGAGTGCAGGCCATTTTCTTTTCCTTTTCTCATCCCAGCTTTTCCCTGCACATCTGCCCACTTCTCAGCAACAGAGCCAAGCTAAGTGGATCAGGTTTCTTGGGAAGCAGACCTTTGTCTGTGGCCACATCACTGTCAGCCTTTTCCTCAATGAGCAATCAGCAGTTAGTATGACCAACTGTCCTGGTTTGCAGGAATTATCCTGGTGTTAATACTGAAAGCCCTGCGTCCTGGATAACTGGGGAAGCTGGTCACCCTGCATGCGGCAGTATCGCATGTGGAAAGAGGATGGATGTGGATATTGGGTATACAGGTTCTAGTTCAAAGGAATTGGAACCGGGAAAGACCCACATTGGGTCTAAATAAGAACTTCACAGTTGGTCTCTTAGGCTTGCCTAGTTTGAATTCAACCAGCTCTTAGATTTTCAAAGATAATTTAGCCACTTATGTTAGAAACATGTAGACACAAACTACATCTTCCAGGAAGCACCTACTGGGGATATATTTTCACCATTACTGTCACCTCCACTGCAACAAATATAGTGACCCACCAAACGAGAGAGTTCATTTTTTTTCTTTTTTTTTAATTGAAGTATGGCTGATTTACAATGTTGTGTTAGTTTCAGGTGTACAGCAAAGTACACACACACACACATACACATAAAACTTTTTCAGATTCTTTTCCTTTTTTGTTATTTCAAGATACTGATTATAGTTCCCTGTGCTATACAGTAGGTTCTTATTGGTTATCTATTTTATGTATAGTAGTGCATATATGTTAATCCCAAACTCCTAATTTATCCCTCTCTCAACCCTTTCCCCTTTGGTAACTGTAAGTTTGTTTTCTATGTCTGTGGGTCTATTTCTGTTTTGTAAACAAGTTCACTTGTATCATTTCTTTTTTTTTTTTAAGACTCCACACATAAGTGATCTCATATGATATTTGTCTTTGTCTGGCTTACTTCACTTAGTATGATATTCTCTAGGTCCATCCATATTTCTGCAAATAGCATTATTTCATTCTTTTTCATGGCTGAGTAATATTCCAGTGTGTGTGTGTGTGTGTGTGTGTGTGTGTGTGTGTGTGTGTGTGTGTGTGTGCGTGTATCACATCTTCTTTATCCATTAATCTGTCTATGGACATTTAGGTTGCTTCCATGTCTTGGCTATTATAAATAGTGCTGCAATGAACATTGGGGTGCATGTATCTTTTTTTTTTTTAACATCTTTATTGGAGTATAATTGCTTTACAATGGTGTGTTAGTTTCTGCTTTATAACAAAGTGAATCAGTTATACATATACATATGTTCCCATATCTCTTCCCTCTTGCATCTCCCTCCCTCCCACCCTCCCTATCCCACCCCTCTAGGTGATCACAAAGCACCGAACTGATCTTCCTGAGCTATGAGACTGCTTCCCACTAGCTATCTATTTTACGTTTGGTAGTGTATATATGTCCATGCCACTCTCTCACTTTGTCACATCTTACCCTTCCCCCTCCCCATATCCTCAAGTCCATTCTCTAGTAGGTCTGTGTCTTTATTCCCATCTTACCACTAGGTTCTTCATGACTTTTTTTTTCCCCCCATAGATTCCATATATATGTGTTAGCATACTGTATTTGTTTTTCTCTTTCTGACTTACTTCACTCTGTATGACAGACTCTAACTCCATCCACCTCACTACAAATAACTCAATTTCATTTCTTTTTATGGCTGAGTAATATTCCATTGTATATATACGCCACATCTTCTTTATCCATTCATCCGATGATGGACACTTAGGTTGCTTCCATGTCCGGGCTATTGTAAATAGAGCTGCAATGAACATTTTGGTACATGACTCTTTTTGAATTATGGTTTTCTGAGGGTATATGCCCAGTAGTGGGATTGCTGGGTCATATGGTAGTTCTATTTTTAGTTTTTTAAGGAACCTCCATACTATTCTCCATAGTGGCTGTATCAATTTACTTTCCCACCAACAGTGCAAGAGTGTTCCCTTTTCTCCACACCCTCTCCAGCATTTATTGTTTCTAGATTTTTTGATGATGGCCATTCTGACCAGTGTGAGATGATATGTCATTGTAGTTTTGATTTGCATTTCTCTAATGATTAATGATGTTGAGCATTCTTTCATGTGTCTGTTGGCAATCTGTATCTCTTCTTTGGAGAAATGTCTATTTAGGTCTTCTGCCCATTTTTGGATTGGGTTGTTTGTTTTTTTGTTATTGAGCTGCATGAGCTGTTTGTAAATTTTGGAGATTAATCATTTGTCTGTTGATTCATTTGCAAATATTTTCTCCCATTCTGAGGGCTGTCTTTTTCTCTTGTTTATGGTTTCCTTTGCTGTGCAAAAGCTTTTCAGTTTCATTAGGTCCCGTTTGTTTATTTTTGTTTTTATTTCCATTTCTCTAGGAGCTGGGTCAAAAAGGATCTTGCTGTGATTTATGTCATAGAGTGTTCTGCCTATGTTTTCCTCTAAGAGTTTGATAGTGTCTGGCCTTACATTTAGGTCTTTAATCCATTTTGAGTTTATTTTTGCATATGGTGTTAGGGAGTGTTCTAATTTCATACTTTTACATGTACCTGTCCAGTTTTCCCAGCACCACTTATTGAAGAGGCTGTCTTTTCTCCACTGTATATTCTTGCCTCCTTTATCAAAGATAAGGTGACCATATGTGCATGGGTTTATCTCTGGGCTTTCTATCCTGTTCCATTGATCTATATTTCTGTTTTTGTGCCAGTACCAGACTGTCTTGATTACTGTAGCTTTGTAGTATAGTCTGAAGTCAGGGAGCCTGATTCCTCCAGCTCCATTTTTCGTTCTCAAGATTGCTTTGGCTATTCGGGGTCTTTTGTGTTTCCATACAAATTGTGAAATTTTTTGTTCTAGTTCTGTGAAGAATGCCAGTGGTAGTTTGATAGGGATTGCATTGAATCTGTAGATTGCTTTGGGTAGTACAGTCATTTTCACAATGTTGATTCTTCCAATCCAAGAACATGGTATATCTCTCCATCTATTTGTATCATCTTTAATTTCTTTCATCAGTGTCTTATAATTTTCCGCATACAGGTCTTTTGTCTCCTTAGGTAGGTTTATTCCTAGATATTTTATTCTTTTTGTTGCAATGGTAAATGAGAGTGTTTTCTTAATTTCACTTTCAGATTTTTCATCATTGGTGTATAGGAATGCAAGAGATTTCTGTGCATTTATTTTGTATCCTGCTACTTTACCAAATTCATTGATTAGCTCTAATAGTTTTCTGGGGTAGCATCTTTAGGATTCTCTATGTATAGTATCATGTCATCTGCAAACAGTGACAGCTTTACTTCTTCTTTTCCGATTTGGATTCCTTTTATTTCTTTTTCGTCTCTGATTGCTGTGGCTAAAACTTCCAAAACTATGTTGAATAATAGTGGTGAGAGTGGGCAACCTTGTCTTGTTCCTGATCTTAGTGGAAATGGTTTCAGTTTTTCACCATTGAGGACAATGTTGGCTGTGGGTTTGTCATATATGGCCTTTATTATGTTGAGGAAAGTTCCTTCTATGACTACTTTCTGCAGGGCTTTTATCATAAATGGGTGTTGAATTTTGTCGAAAGCTTTCTCTGAACCTATTGAGATGGTCATATGGTTTTTCTCCTTCATTTGTTAATATGGTGTATCACGTTGATTGATTTGTGTATATTGAAGAATCCTTGCATTCCTGGAATAAACCCCACTTGATCATGGTGTATGATCCTTTTAATGTGCTGTTGGATTCTGTTTGCTAGTATTTTGTTGAGGATTTTTGCATCTATGTTCATCAGTGATATTGGCCTGTAGTTTTCTTTCTTTGTGACATCTTTGTCTGGTTTTGGTATCAGGGTGATGGTGGCCTCGTAGAATGAGTTTGGGAGTGTTCTTCCCTCTGCAATATTTTGGAAGAGTTTGAGAAGGGTAGGTGTTAGCTCTTCTCTAAATGTTTGATAGAATTCACCTGTGAAGCCATCTGGTCCTGGGCTTTTGTGTGTTGGAAGATTTTTAATCACAGTTTCAATTTCAGTGCTTGTGATTGGTCTGTTCATATTTTCTATTTCTTCCTGGTTCAGTCTCGGCAGGTTGTGCATTTCTAAGAATTTGTCCATTTCTTCCAGGTTGTCCATTTTATTGGCATGGAGTTGCTTGTAGTAATCTCTCATGATCGTTTGTATTTCTGCAGTGTCAGTTGTTACTTCCCCTTTTTCATTTCTAATTCTATTGATTTGAGTCTTCTCCCTTTTTCTCTTGATGAGTCTGGCTAATGGTTTATCAATTTTGTTTATCTTCTCAAAGAGCCAGCTTTTAGTTTTATTGATCTTTGCTATCGTTTCCTTCATTTCTTTTCCATTTATTTCTGATCTGATCTTTATGATTTCTTTCCTTCTGCTAACTTTGGGGTTTTTTTGTTCTTCTTTCTCTAATTGCTTTAGTTGCAAGGTTAGGTTGTTTATTTGAGATGTTTCCTGTTTCTTAAGGTAGGATTGTATTGCTATAAACTTCCCTCTTAGAACTGCTTTTGCTGCATCCCATAGGTTTTGGGTCGTCGTGTATCCATTGTCATTTGTTTCTAGGTATTTTTTGATTTCCCCTTTGATTTCTTCAGTGATCACTTCGTTATTAAGTAGTGTATTGTGTAGCCTCCATGTGTTTGTATTTTTTACAGATCTTTTCCTGTAATTGATATCTTGTCTCATAGCATTGTGGTCAGAAAAGATACTTGATACGATTTCAATTTTCTTAAATTTACCAAGGCTTGATTTGTGACCCAAGATATGATCTGTCCTGGAGAATGTTCTATGAGCACTTGAGAAAAATGTGTATTCTGTTGTTTTTGGGTGGAATGTCCTATAAATATCAATTAAGTCCATCTTATTTAATGTATCATTTAAAGATTGTGTTTCCTTATTTATTTTCATTTTGGATGATCTGTCCATTGGTGAAAGTGGGGTGTTAAAGTCCCCTACTATGATTGTGTTACTGTCGATTTCCCCTTTTATGGATGTTAGTATTTGCCTTATGTATTGAGATGCTACTATGTTGGGTGCCTAAATATTTACAATTGTTATATCTTTTTCTTGGATTGATCCCTTGATCATTATGTAGTGTCCTCCTTTGTCTCTTGTAATAGTCTTTATTTTAAAGTCTATTTTGTCTGATATGAGAATTGCTACTCCCTCTTTCTTTTGATTTCCATTTGCATGGAATATCTTTGTCCATCTCCTCACTTTCAGTCTGAATGTGTCCCTAGGTCTGAGGTGGGTCTCTTGTAGACAGCATATATACGGGTCTTGTTTTTGTATCCATTCAGCCAGTCTGTGTCTTTTGGTGGGAGCATTTAATCCATTTACATTTAAGGTAATTATCAATATGTATGTTCCTATTCCCATTTTCTTAAATGTTTTGGGTTTGTTATTGTAGGTGTTTTCCTTCTCTTGTGTTTCTTGCCTAGAGAAGTTCCGTTAGCATTTGTTGTAAAACAGGTTTGGTGGTGCTGAACTCTCACCTTTTGCTTTTCTGTAAAGGTTTTAATTTCTCCATCAAATCTGAATGAGATCCTTGCTGGGTAGAGTAATCTTGGTTGTAGGTTTTTCTCCTTCATCACTTTAAATATGTCCTGCCACTCCCTTCTGGCTTGCAGAGTTTCTGCTGAAAGATCAGCTCTTAACCTTATGGGGATTCCCTTGTGTGTGTTATTTGTTGTTTTTCCCTTGCTGCTTTTAATATGTTTTCTTTATAGTTAATTTTTGATAGTTTAATTAGTATGTGTCTTGGCGTGTTTCTCCTTGGATTTATCCTGTATGGGACTCTCTGTGCTTCCAGGACTTGATTAACTATTTCCTTTCCCATATTAGGGAAGTTTTCAACTACAATCTCTTCAAATAGTTTCTCAGTTCCTTTCTTTTTCTCTTCTTCTTCTGGGACCCCTATAATTCGAATGTTGGTGCATTTAATGTTGTCCCAGAGGTCTCTGAGACTGTCCTCAGTTCTTTTCATTCTTTCTTCTTTATTCTGCTCTGCAGTAGTTATTTCCACTATTTTATCTTCCAGGTCACTTATCCCTTCTTCTGCCTCAGTTATTCTGCTATTGATCCCTTCTAGAGTATTTTTAATTTCATTTGTTGTGTTGTTCATCATTGTTTGTTTACTCTTTAGTTCTTCTAGTTCCTTGTTAAATGTTTCTTGCATTTTGTTTATTCTATTTCCAAGATTTTAGATCATCTTTATTATCATTATTCTGAATTCTTTTTCAGGTAGGCTGCCTATTTCCTCTTCATTTGTTAGGTCTGGTGTGTTTTTACCTTGCTCCTTCATCAGCTGTGTGTTTTTCTGTCTTCTCATTTTGCTTATCTTACTGTGTTTGGGGTCTCCTTTTCGCAGGCTGCAGGTTCGTAGTTCCCATTGTTTTTGGTGTCTGTCCCCAGTGGCTAATGTTGGTTCAGTGGGTTGTGTAGGCTTCCTGGTAGAGGGGACTAGTGCCTGTGTTCTGGTGGATGAGGCTGGATCTTGTCTTTCTTGTGGGCAAGTCCACGTCTGGTGGTGTGTTTTGGGGTGTCTGTGGCCTTATTATGATTTTAGGCAGCCTCTCTGCTAATGGATGGGGCTGTGTTCCTGTCTTGCTAGTTGTTTGGCATAGGGTGTCCAGCACTGTAGCTTGCTGGTCGTTGAGTGAATCTGGGTCTTGGTGTTGAGATGGAGATCTCTGGGAGATTTTCGCCATTTGGTATTACATGGAGCTGGGAGGTCTCTTGTGGACCAGTGTCCTGAAGTTGGCTCTCCCACCTCAGAGGTACAGCCCTGATGCCTGGCTGGAGCACAAAGAGTCTTTCATCCACACAGCTCAGATTAAAAGGGAGAAAAAATAGAAAGAAAGAAAGAAAGAGGATAAAATAAAATAAAGTAAGATAAAATAAAATAAAGATATTAAAATAAAAAATAATTATTAAGAAAAAAAATTTTTTAAGTAAAAAAAAAAACAAACAAACAAACAAAAAAAAACGGACGGACAGATCCCTAGGACAAATGGTGAAAGCAAAGCTATACAGACAAAATCTCACACAGAAGCATACACATACACACTCACAAAAAGAGGAAAAGGGGAAAAAATAATATATCTTGCTCCCAAAGTCCACCTCCTCAATTTGGGATGATTCGTTGTCTATTCAGGTATTCCACAGATGCAGGCACATCAAGTTGTTTGTGGAGCTTTAATCCGCTGCTTCTGAGGCTGCTGGGAGAGATTTCCCTTTCTCTTCTTTGTTCGTACAGCTCCCGGGGTTCAGCTTTGGATTTGGACCCGCCTCTGCATGTAGGTCGCCTGAGGGCGTCTTTTCTTTGCTCAGACAGAACGGGGTTAAAGGAGCAGCTGCTTCGGGGGCTCTGGCTCAGTCAGGCCGGGGGGAGGGAGCGGTACGGAGGAGGCGGGGCGAGCCTGCGGCGGCAGAAGCCGGCGTGACGTTGCAGCAGCCTGAGGCGCGCCGTGCGTTCTCCCGGGGAAGTTGTCCCTGGATCACGGGACCCTGGCCGTGGCGGGCTGCACAGGCTCCCGGGAGGGGAGGTGTGGATAGCGACCTGTGCTTGCACACAGGCTTCTTGGTGGCTCCAGCAGTAGCCATAGCGTCTCATGCCCGTCTCTGGGGTCCGCGCTGATAGCCGCAGCTCGTGATCATCTCTGGAGCTCCTTTAAGCGGCGCTCTGAATCCTCTCTCCTTGCGCACCAGGAAACAAAGAGGCAAGAAAAAGTCTCTTGCCTGTTCGGCAGCTCCAGACCTTTTTCTGGGCTCCCTCGCGGCTAGCTGTGGTGCACTAGCCCCCTTCAGGCTGTGTTCACGCCGCCAACCCCAGTCCTCTCCCTGGGATCCGACCTCCGAAGCCCGAGCCTCAGCTCCCAGCCCCCGCCCGCCCCCGGCGGCTGAGCAGACAAGCCTCTCGGGCTGGTGAGTGCTGGTCGGCACCGCTCCTCTGTGCGGGAATCTCTCCGCTTTACCCTCCGCACCCCTGTGGCTGCGCTCTCCTCCGTGGCTCCGAAGCTTCCCCCCTCTGTTACCCGCAGTCTCTGCCCACGAAGGGCCTTCCTAGTGTGTGGAAACCTTTCCTCCTTCACAGCCCCCTCCCACTGGTGCAGGTCCCGTCCCTATTCTTTTGTCTCTGTTTTTTCTTTTTTCTTTTGCCCTACCCAGGTACGTGGGGAGTTTCTTGCCTTTTGGGAGGTCTGAGGTCTTCTGCCAGCGTTCAATGGGTGTTCTATAGGAGCAGTTCCACGTGTAGATGTATTTCTGATGTATCTGTGGGGAGGAAGGTGATCTCCGCGTCTTACTCTTCCGCCATCTTCTCTCCAGCCTCTTGTATCTTTTCAAATTAGAGTTTTCTCCAGATATATGCCCAAGATTGGGATTGCTGGATCATATAGTAGCTCTATATTTAGTTTTTTAAGGAACCTCCATACTGTTCTCCATAGTGGCTCCACCAATTTATATTCCCACCAACAGTGTAGGAGTGTTCCCTTTTCTCCACACCCTCTCCAGCATTTATTACTTGTAGACTTTTTCATGATGGCCATTCTGACTGGTATAAGGTAGAGAGAGTTCATTTTAGACCAAGACAATTAAACAGTTATGGCTGGGTTTTTTTGTTTTAGTTTGGTTGGGTTTTTGGGGTTGTTTTCTAGTTTTAGCAGTGGCAAATCTACACCAAGTACTATTTGATTTTGCCTTAGTTTCTTTCTATTCAGATGTAACAGAAAGATTAAACCCTGAACTGGGATTAGAGACTCCTCATCCTTTTACTACCTTCATGACCTTAGGCCAATTAACCTGCTGCTAGCAGCTTCAGTTACCTTATTGTCAAATGGGTAAGGTGATTGCTACTTTCTCTCGAGATGGAAGATGAGGCCATATGGCTCTTGATCTCTGATTCTCTGTATGATTATAGAAAATAATTATATAGAAATCCCTCTATGATTTCCTAAAGCCACAGGAAATCTTCCCATGCTTACTGTCTTAAGGTTCCCCATCTTTTTAGTCTTTGCAGTATAAGTTAAAATTCTGTGAGCTTTCCCAGCCCGTAGATCCAGAAATCATTTAATTTTATGTGACCCACAATTATAAGGACTGTGGAGGTATTAGCTCTCTCACTTGTTTCCTGCATTCACTTGTACAATATCAGGAAATGCTCTGAAAGCAAAACCTTCTATTAATCATACCTTTCTTTCAGGTCTTCCTCTACACTGTCACTCTAAATGCACAGCTCCAGCAGCAATATATATTTTAAGATTAAATATGGTTTTAAAACTGAGATTTAAAATGGCCCTCCACAAAGAAGTTGAATATTTAATCAGTATTTAATATTTGGCAATATTTAATCCTTTTTTCAGCATTATTGAGATATAATTGACAAATAAAATTTGTAGTATATTTAAAGGGCACAACATGATAATTTGATATACATATACTTTGTGAAAAGACTCCCACCATTGAATTAATGAACACCTCCAACATCTTACATATTTACCTTTGTGTGTGTATGTGTGTGTGTGTGTGTGTGTGTGTGTGTGTGTGTGAGAATACTTAAATTCTACTCTCTTAGGAAGTTTCAATTGTATAATACAGTATTATCAACTATAGTTACCATGTTATATTAGATCCTCAGACCTTATTCATCTTATAGCTGAAAGTTTGTACGTTTTTGTTAACCTCTCCTTACTTCCCCCAGCCCCTGCCCACCACCATTCTACTCTGTTTCTATGATTTTGACTTATTTTGTTTTTAGATTCCACATATAAATGATACCATGCGGCCATGCGGTATTTGTCTCTCTGTGTCTGTTACATTATACCTAGCATTATGCTCTAGAGGTTCATCCACGTTCTTACAAATGGCAGGATTTCCTTCCTTCTTAAGGCTGCATAATATTCCATCATATATACTTAATATAAAATATATAATATGTATATGTTTAATACTTCTTAATCCAGTGTCATGGAGAGTATAAAATTAATGTTTTAAAGTATTGAAACAATTTTTGTCACAAATTTTTCAAAACCGTTTAAATTCGCTTACAGTCTATAACCTATTTTTAGGTTATTGAATTCCTTTTAAGTAACAGTAATATCTCTGTACTTTCCTCCTAACATTTCAGTTTAGGTTCTTTTTTCATGCTGACATTAAATACCCAAGGAGATCCCTAGGTTTTAAACAGCCAATCAATTCCTCACATGCCACAGTGCCAAACGTGATGTGGACACTTCTTGATTTGGGTTGTTTTCACTATCTGTAAATGATAAATTATATATTATAGACTCTACAGGTTGAACCAGGATGTGTTAAACTGTTAACAGTTTAATTAATGTTCAGTTAACAGTTAATTAATGTTCACCCTTGTCACCCAATAATAACTTAATTTTTCTTACACATTTAAGAGATCATTTAAAGGAATAACGAATATCTGACTTCTCCTAAAGGAGTGCCCACATTGTTGAAACGCCAGTTTTAAAAAATAGTTTCTTAACATGGTGGCAATTTACCCTTGAGGTGGAATGATTTGAAATAGGTTTCACAGAAAGGAGGCCAACTTTATGGGATGGATCAAACTCACTATACGTTTAATGCACGAAAGAAAAACAAAAGTGTTTATAAAGCCAATTTCCCAGTACATTACAAGCTATTATATTGAGGAACAAAATATCTTTTGGTTTTTAGAAACTTCCCACATGAAATAATGAATTTTTGACTGCACAGTCAAGATTCTACATTAAAATGTAACACCTGATCTTTCTGAAAGCATTAGAATTGTCCAAAGAGTTTCCCATTGATTTGTGCGTTCTGTTTGACACCACTGATTTTACTTATTTTTGATAAACTTTGAGATAAATGGCCTCATTTAATCTCTCAGGTGTGGTGGTGATCACCATTAAAATGTATCACCTATTATTGGCAACGGCTTAAGTCATATGTGACATTGCTGTAAAGTTAATTAGATAATGTGCAGACACTCTTCTGAACACTGTGTATGTGTAATCTCATTTCAATCCTCACAAAATCCTAGGAAGTAGGTGCTGTTAGACCTGTGTCATCGGTGAAGAATCTGAGGCACAGAGAGATTTGTCTAAAACTATCACAGCCTAAATAACTCAGAGGAGGGGGTGATGGAGCTGGCTGGCTAACTTGGGAATCCACGCCTTTAATTACCCCACCATGGTTCCTTCCTATAGGCAAGGCAATCCCCAGGCAGCCTGCTGGTTTTCACTATCCATCGGTCTGTCACCATACCAACCGTTGCCTTTCCCTTATCTTTTGCTGAAAAGCCACAAATGCCTACTTTTTTAAACTAAAAATCTAAAAACAAAACAAACTCCAACTCATCAGAGGGAAGAAACTGTAAAAGTTTAGAGGTGAGTAGCCAAAGTGCTCTTGTTGTCTCTTCATGTTTAAAGCCTATCTCTCATATTTGTAACATCATTTAGGCTCCTTTTCATGACATTTTCATCCGATTCAATATGTATCTACTTATCATGATATCTAGGAAAGCCACGGCTTTCTCAACTTTAAATTCCAGATTCCTTACACAAAGGCACACAGCCCTTCCCTGCCATCAAACAAAAGCAATAAGAGTTGTATCAACCACTTAGACAGAGTTGAAAAATCTAAGAAAATTGTTTTGCTTCACTTTCAAGTCCCAAATCATAACTTCTTGTTTGAGATATAATAAGCTCACTGTGTAGGAAGAAAGAAATTTAGTATCTCTACTGAACTCAATCCATTGTACAAATATAATACGTTTCCATTACTCACAACATCCTGAAAGGATTCAGTTGAATTTGATGGCAAGAATGTCTTAAAACTAAGCAGGTAATAATTACTGTTATTTATGCTCAATTGGCTTTTGTAAAGGTCTTTATTTTTTCTGAGCTGTCATTTAATACTCAGGCTGTCCCAATCTTGACATTCATGACCATAATAAAACATGAGAAAGTGAATTTAGAAATGTACCATGAGAGGGAAACAAAACTAAGCCCTCTTCAAAACTCTACAAAAAGACTGTATTAGACTGGAGTTAGAAGAAGGACAAGATTCAACACCTAAGTTGCAGAAAACATAACACTAAGTGGCATAGAATTGTAAAGAATGTTCTTTGTTCATCAGAACCCATTTTGCTAAGGTAGAAGGCTCTGGCTAGAAAAAAAAGGAACTGAAAACACTTGAATAACATTAGCATCATTCCAAGTCAGCTTTAGTGTATGAAGCATTAGAGTTTATTGATTGTGCAGCTGAAACTTTTCTTGCAATTGATGACATTGTGTTCCACACTAAGGAAACAAGAAATTACAGCTAAAATGATTGAGTCACACTATTCTTGATCCGTTTTCTTTGCACAATGTTCACGAATACTATAAAATGCATAGAAATGTCAATTACATGGAGGTGGGAGACCAGAAGGTTGAGGGGGGTGAGGGTCCTACTCCCTGAGATGATTGCAGAGCCTAACAGGAAGAAAAAAATACTCCCCTTGTTTCCTGGCCAGGACTCAGTCAATGAAAAACCATGGACTCTTTGTTTACTATAGCCCCCCCAGCCCCCCAACTTTTTTCTCCCTCTATAAAAGTGCTCTCCTTCCCTTGCTGTGCAGGGACTTGCACGTGGCTCGCCATGGTTGCAGGCCCCCAAGTTGCAATTATCTGCTGGTCCCAAGTAAACCCATCTTTGCTGGAGAAATATCCGGCAGTCTGTTTTGTTTTGTTTTGGTTTTTGTTTCCTGGCAGTCTATTTCAGGTCAACAGTAGTCACTTTGCAGTTCTCCTGGTATGAAGACTATTTCAAACTCTTTAAAAGCAAGGATCTGTAAGGGCTCATGGCTTCACGATCGCAACACATCCTTGAAATCTTTGTAATATTCTAGTGACTTAAGCCTAAGTAAACTGCAGATCTTGTAAAAGGAACAAGTTCATGGCTGGAAGAAACCATAGAAATCATTTAATTCAACCTTGCATTTTACAAAGGAGAAAAAGATAAACTGGAACTGTGACTGTTAACAAGATGTGGTTGTCCCGAAGCCAGGGAGAAGGCAGTGGCCGAGCCGTATGTGGACCCCGGGGCCTCTGACTCTCAGAAGAAAGACCAGGATCTTTAACCTGGCCTCACGAGCTCAGCCCTCACTGCCTCTCATCAAAGGCTCCCCTCACTTCGCTCTGGCTCCCCTACTATTTTATGTTTATTCAGTCAATATCCATCATTCTCCCCACCTTCCTCTCCACCCTGAGGACTGTAAGGGCATGGCCTGGGAATATTTCTCATCTCCATTCTACCCGTGGCATAGTGCCTGGTACACAGAACATACTCAACTTGTATTGTTGAATGAATGACTACTGTGGATGGGTATATTATGTTCATTGGGGCAGGTATGGTGAGGCTGGGGTTTATAGATTAAGCTGTAGTTACTAAGAGGATGCAGAAAGAACTCTTTACTGAGTTTTGCTTAGAAAACAAACTTTGTCTATTTCTTGATTCAACCCAAAGTCCCTGCTGAATGCCACTTTGGACCCTGTGACATCTGGTTTCATCACAAATTGGATCTGCCTCCAGTGCTTTGACAAGGACGCAAATAACTCTAAGCAATGTAGGCACAGAAGGGCCAATACAATAGACTAGGAAGCTGGAAAAGGCATGTCAACACACCTAGTCAAACAGTCTATTTTACAGAAGAGGAAGTAAGCCTTGCTTGGTCACCCTGGCAGGGTTGGGGGATGGGGAGGGGCATGAAAAATAATTTTCCCTTTACCCTTTTAGGCTCTTGGCTGAGACCTCCCTGTAATAAAAGGCAGATTAAGAGGAGAAAAACAGAAGTTAAATAACATGTGTACGTCCTATATACATGGAAGATACTGAGGAAAACTGAGTAACTCCCTGAAATGACCCAAGCCACCACCTTAAATACCATCT
Organism: Eubalaena glacialis; assembly: GCF_028564815.1. NCBI lineage: Eukaryota > Metazoa > Chordata > Mammalia > Artiodactyla > Balaenidae > Eubalaena > Eubalaena glacialis. The sequence continues at coordinate 40,020,930 of NC_083716.1, forward strand.
TCAGCTAAAGATAGAAGATGTTGATGGGAAGAGGAATGGCCAGTTATGGGGAGGTTACCAGGAAAGACACAGTAAACAAGCGTACATTGTTATGCAGATCTAAGTCTCTGTCTTCTCCATTGATAAGATTTACTAAAGATTTTGTCATCTTCTTCTTCCTGGTACAGAGAGGGAGACACACTACAAATGGAGATTTCCCTTATAAATGTAAATGTCTCTTACTTTATTTGGTTTTCAGAGCTTTTCCTATGTCTGCCATTTCTTAAAAATAACCAGCTCAAAATGATCCTTATGCCAAAGAGACATATTTTGGGGTGGTATATTCTGTTCCCCTTCAACTAAATGCATTAAAATATTCAGAAAACTGGAGTGGGAAGGGAGGTCTACTGTTATTCCAATATTTGGTTCTCAGAAAGCGATAAACATGAGGGCATTCCCATATTCTTTGGACTCATCTTGTCCTGCCTCAGTCTGAAGGACGGAGGTTTGATAAAGTACAGCTATTTACCCAGTTTTTAGCATCTTCCATTCCAAGGATTGTGAGGGAACCTGGTTGTCTATGTACCTGACACAGTGTTAGGGGCTTTCTTTAGGGAATCCTGTGTGAGACTTGGATAACTCCACCATCTCATCTTGTCCTGGGACTTTGCCATGCCCTTTGCTCATGACAGTTGCTGAAACTCTGACAGATTGAATCACCCATGATTACTCCACTTGCCGAAGAACTTCTGATGTTTCATATATTATTGTTTCTTCCTTCTTTCATTGGACATTGTGGATATTTGCAAATTTTATTTTTAGAAGCTTTGATATAGCATTTTAAATGTCTGCATACTATTCTATTGCAAAAATGGTTCTTAACCAATCATCTATTTTTGGTCATTTAGGTTGTTTTCAATTTATCACTATTATATATTGCGAGATGAGTTTCTTGTATTTTTTCTTTAAGATAAATGCCCAGAAATCAAATTATCAGTCATGGGGTAGTGTTTAAAAAAAAAAGAAAGAAAAGAAAGAACAGGTATGAAGGTGGAGTCACTTGCTCCCAGGACAACAAACTTAAGACTGAACTGTAGTTTCAACCCCTCTCAGGAGTGGAATTTTAAGCCAATCAGTCTGGAATGTCCTGATCAACAATAGTGAAGTAATCTGCTTGATGAGACCCCTGCTGCCCCTCCCCCCAATAAAGGCAACCTTGACTGAAACAATCTTCTTTTGCTAACTTTCTTATCCCATCCAGCTTCTGTATGGATGGGATAAGAAAGTTAGTAGCAAAAGAAAAATATGAACAGGTGTTCCTTGGTGCACCTCTCTTTTTACTAGATGAGATGCTGCCCAATTCATGAATCATACAATAGAACCAACTAGATCTTCAAATTTATTCAGTTGAATTTTGTTTTTTAACAGCAGGAAAAATTTAAAGTACTTGGTACATGATCTCAAACTGGAAAAATCTTGTTTAGTTAAGAAAGTCACACTAGTCTATAAGTTCCCTGTTAGCAGAGACTTTATCTTTTCAGATGATTGTTTCATAACACCTATTATAGTTTCTTAACACTTAAAACAGCCTTACATATAGGTACTCAGTAAATACTTTTGTCTGACTGGTGTATGGCTCTACTTAGAGTTGTATTAAGGTATTCCCAAATGACCCTGGAGCCAAGCTACCAACAGGAAATCAACTTCTTTGAGTACTAACTTGTTATCAATAACACAGAAGAAAATAAATCTGCTATTCACATTTTTTGTTTGTCTTCTATACTTAGAGCAAAAGTAAGTAGACTCTGGGTATATCTTCAAATAGAATCTTTGGTTTTGTAACTTTTTAAAGAAACTGGTTGATTCTGAACTTCTGTAGGTGATGGTGGTGATGGTAGTAAAGGTAGGTGTGTGTGGTGGTGTGGGCGAGATGAGGATAAGGGCAGAGATTCACTCTCCCCCTTCACCAGTTTAAATATTTAACTACCTTGGCTCTTGGGTATTGTTTTGTGATTTCTTCAATTACAACCTAATTAAAATGACATAGTTGCAAGTTTGCAATTTAAACTTTGACCTAACTCTACACTCACAGCAAATCTCAGTGCCCTTTTTAAAAGATGTACTTGTTTTCCTCAAATTGCCTATAGAATTATGAATTGGAACACTTAAAATCTTTTTGAGTTGCCAGCTTTTCTTAAGACATCACAGTTCTTAACACTAGATGGCATGGTAGAGTTATTATACCATTCTTGGAAAGGGAAGTCCTCTCCAAATCAGAAATTTTCAGGTTTGAGAAACCTGAAAGGTGGCGGGCTATAGCTTGGACACAGGAACAAGTGTGAATTATCTCTATGCTCTTAAATGCTTTTAACTGACTGTGTATTATGCCTCTTTTTCAACTTTATTATAAAAGTAATAATGCTTATTTTAAAATATAAGTAATATAGAAAGGATTAAAAGTGGAAATCACTCAATCTCATTACTCAGATATATCCACTGTTAACTTTTTGGTAAATCTTGTGATCTTTAAATGAAGACGTAAGCATTTCTAGAGGATAGATATGATATATGAAAAGTGCCATTTTATAATATGCATTTTACAGAATAAACCACAGGTATCTTTTGTGTCACTAAATGTACATCAACATAAAGAAAAGATATGGTTACAGAGTTTTCCACAGAGTAGATTTACCATATTTATTTATTTAACCAATCTATTGTAACTTTAGGTTGTTTTTAGAATAGAATATTTACTGGTGTAAACAATGCTGAAATTAGGATCTTTAGTCTCAAAAAAAAATTTTTTTTTTTACATTTTTCCAATTATTTTCTCAGATTTAATGTCTAGGTAAATGATATATGTCTTTAAAATTTTGACATACATATTTAAAATTTTGACATACATATTATTGAACCAATCCATTTCCATTACTACCAAGAGTGCTTGAGGCTCATTTTCCAAAAATTTATGCCAACAGTGGGTTTTCTTATTCTTTTAAGTGTTTTTCAGCATAAGAGGTGCAAAATTATACCCCATTGTTTTACTTTGCAGACTGAAAAAAATTACTAGTGAGAGTATACATTTTTTTTTCATTTTTTTGACATTTATCTTTCTTCCTTTTTGAATCACATACTTCTATGATCAGCTGACTACTCCTTTGTGAACTTGTCTTTTTTGTTTGTTTGTTTGTTTGTTTTGTTGTTTTTTTTTTTTTGAACTTGTCTTTTTGAATAGTTTTTTTTCAAGACAATTATTTTACAGTTTTTATTTAGTATTGGATTATAGTTGATTAACAATGTTGTGTTAGTTTCAAGGTTACAGCAAAGTGATTCAGTTATACATATGCATGTATATATTCTTTTTCAAATTCTTTTCCCATTTTGGTTATTACAGAGAACTAAGCAGAGTTCCCTGTGTTATACAGTAGGTCCTTGTCGGTTATCTATTTTAAATATAGCAGTGTGTACATGTCAATTCCAAACTCCCAATCTATCCCTTCTCCCCACCCTTCCCCTCGGTAACCATAAGTTCATTCTCTAAGTCAGTGATTCTGTTTATGTTTTGTAAGTAAGTACATTTGTATAATTTTTTTTAATTCCACATATAAGCAATATCATATGATATTTGTCTTTCTCTGTCTGACTTACTTCACTTAGTAAGATAATCTCCAGGTCCATCCATGTTGCTGCAAATGGCATTATTTCATTCTTTTTAATGGCTGAGTAATATTCCATTGTACTTATGTACCACATCTTCTTTATCCATTCGTCTGTCGATGGACATTTAGGTTGTTTCCATGACTTGGCTATTGTAAACAGCACTGTAAAGAACACCGGGGTGCGTGTGTCCTTTCAAACCATATTTTTCTCTGGATATATGCCCAGGAATGGGATTGCTGGATCATATGGTAGCTCTATTTTTAGATTCTTAAGGAGCCTCCATACTGTTCTCGATAGTGGCTGTATCAATTTACATTCCCACCAACACTGCAAGAGGGTTCCCTTTTCTCCACACCCTCTCCAGAATTTGTTTGTAGACTCTTTGATGATGGCCATTCTGACTGGTGTAAGGTGATATCTCATTGTAGTTTTGATTTGCATTTCTCTAATAATTAGTGATGTTGAGCATCTTTTCATGTGCCTGTTGGCCATGAGTATGTCTTCTTTGGAGAAATGTCTATTTAGGTCTTCCACCCATCTTTTGGTTGGGTTGTTTTTTTGTTATTGAGCTTTATGACCTGTTTGTATATTTTGGAGATTAATCCCTTGTCGGACACTTCATTTGCAAATATTTTCTCCCATTCCATAGGTTGTCTTTTCATTTTGTTTACAGTTTTTCTTTGCTGTGCAAAAGCTTTTGAGTTTAAGTCCCATTTGTTTATTTTTGTTTTTATTTCCATTACTATGGGAAATGGATCAAAAAAGATATTGCTGCAATTTATGTCAAAGAGTGTTCTTCCTATGTTTTCCTCTAAGAGTTTTATGGTGTCCAGTTAAGACAATTTTTTTAGAGCAAAACTGAGAGGGAGGTATTGAGATTTCCTATCCATTCCCTACTCCCACTTGTGTACTCTCCCCCATTATCAGTAACCCATGTAGAGCTGTACATTTGTTACAACTGATGAACTAACAGATATCTGTTGCAGTGTTTTTACACTATCAATGAAATATCAGAAAAATAAAGTTAAGGAAAAATCCTGTTTAAAATTGAATCCAAAAAAACAAAAAAATCTAGGAGTAAACTTAACCAAGGAGGTGAAAGACCTATACTCTGAAAACTATAAAACATTGATGAGGAAATTTAAGGTGATTCAAAGAAATGGAAAGGTATCCCATGTTCTTGGATTGGAAGAATTAATATTGTTTAGACTGACAACTTAACCAACTCAAATGAAGTTTTTAAAACTTGAACAGAATTGGCCTAACATTTAAATTTAGTCAAGGAGGAAGTTGTTGTAAATTAAGATGGTTATCACTGGAAAGATACTACAGGTTAAGGATATTATATTATGGAAGCAAAGGTAATTAGAAAAGCAAAGCACAGATCAGAAATAGTACCTAATGGAAAATTTTGCTTCTAACTTTATGGGTTCAGCAGGAAATAGGAGAAAACACATTTAAGCAGAAGGACCATAGTAAGCGAACGTAGTCTAGCTTTATACCTACATATTCTAATTAAAGATTTGTGCTGTTGGTGGTGTTAGGGGTTTCTGATGTAGTATTGTGTGCATATTTATATTGTTGTTTGTAGCCCATATATTAAACATTTACTAATTAAAAAAATGTTCCTAGCTAATATGAATATTAGAGTCTGGAGGGGAAACATAAAAAAAATAATAATCACATCTCTAATGTATCCTTTTGAAGGACAGAAATATGGGCCTATGAGAATGTATAGCAGAGGATCCTGACATAGATGGGGATCAGAAAATGTAGAGTTCTGAAGAATGGGTAGGAGTTATACAGATGACCAGGCAGTATAGAGCTTTCCATGTAAAGGATCAGCCCATTGAAAAAGAACTTGTCCCAGTGAAGGATCCTTGCATATGCAAGGGTCAGAAATGAGGCTAATGTGGCTAGAACAAAGTAACTGTGTAAAATGAAGGTGGTGAGGTAGAGGGGGCCTAGACTAGATACGCAGGACCACATTAAAAATGCTGTTCTCAATTCCAGGAGCAATAGGAAATCACTGGGAGTTTTCAATTTCAGGATGACATGATAAGAGTTGCTTTTTGTAAAGTTCACTGTGACTGCAGTATCAGGGGTGTATCGAAAAGGGGCTAGAGTAGATGAAGGGGACTGATGTGTGGATTCCTGCAGCAGTTCAGGAGATTGATGATGGTAGCGTGAACTAGGGTGGTGGCTTTGAAGAGCCTGAAAGGGAATGGCTTTAAGAGATGTTGAGGAAGTGAGATTAACAGAACAGAGGGATAGATTGAAAGTGGATTTGAGGCAGAAGCGTATGTCAAACATGACTCTTAAGCTAATGGCTTTAACAGCAGAATGGATAGTGGTGGATACTGGAAGAAAGGGTATACGGGAAGACATACGGATTTGAAGCAGAAGAACATAAGTCAAGAACAAATTGCAACTGAGAAGTCTTTCAGACATAAAAGTGGAAATATCAGCTTAACAGTTAGATATGTGGTCTGGAGCTCAAAGGAGAGCTCTAGGTAAGAGATACATTTTAAAATTGTTGGCTTATTGTGTGAACTGAAGTCATGGGCGTGGTGGAGATTATATAAGGAGAAAAATATTGGGGAAAAATGAAAAAGGCCTAAGGCTCAGCCTCAAGGAAATCCAACATTTATTGCCTAGACAGAGAGCATAATCTTGGAAAAGAACCTGAGGACAGCCAGAGAGGTGGGAGGACGTCTAGGAGAGTGTGGTGTCCCAGCACCACGGGTAACCACATTCTACTTGCTGTGATTCCAGTACCATGGTCATGGCTATTGGGCAAGGGGTAGGCTTTTGACCTAAAGACAACTGGCCTGGAGACTAACCAGAAGCCTATTACGTTTTCTGACACAGATACCCTTCCCTGCAGGAGCTCTCTATTGGATAGTGGGTTAATGAACAAAATGGATTCTCTACACTGGAGATACTGGATGCCAGGTGCACATAAAGAAGTGAGTATTTGGAAGGAAGGGCAGAAGACAGTGACTTAGAAAGAAGCAGAGGCAGAGGGTAGATTCACATCACAGCAGAGAAGGAAGCAAGGAGCTTCTGTTGCCCAGGGAGAGGAGACAACCCAGTGTCTAGGGTTATGTTGGATTCTAAACCAGCTTCCAATTTCTGAATATTTCCTTCTATGTGAAGACAATCTGTGTGACTATAAATTTTTGTAAGCTCACGGCATGTGATCAGTCTCATCATCCTTATTTCCACATGTATCTTATATAAAAAAAAAAAGTACTACATCTTAAGTCTGTTCCTTGCAACTTAAACTGCCCATGCTCTCCCTTTCTGCAGGACCTTATTATTATCTCATTCTTGTTTTCACATGAATTTCATCCCTTCAGCCTCTACCAGCCTCACTCTGATTATGTCCATATGTATCCTGTGGATTCTTTTATGTACAAACTGCAGTAAAACTCATAAACCATGACCCACTAGTCCAGATTTGGAGTAGTTTGACATTTAAAGAAACATGGTCTCTACAGGAATTTTCATCTTGTCTCTTTAATGGGGCACAAGCAATTTGTCTACACCCACTCTTATCAAAAGCTCCTTTTCTAACACCCCGACACTCCACAGAGGGTCTCACTCTCCTACCTTAACCAACAGTAGCAGCACCAAGAGATAACCAGAGAGTGAGCTTTAGCTAGGGTAAGTGAATGTCCATAGCTTTGCATCTGTTGCCTCCTCATAATCATTAATAGTGCCCCTTACCACTGTCAAAAGTACTTCCATTTAAACAGAATCAAACTGATCAAGCTTGGGCGCCTCAGAGACCATGACTTTCATCTCATTCATTTGTCCTGTTCTGGAATAATTGGGTCAATAATGGGCTTTCAATTGATCAGTTCATAACAATATTGTGACACAAGCCTGTTAACCTGGTTATGAAGCATCAATTCAAGAAATAGATGTCATAATTAGAAAGTATGTCACCAGTAACAAAATGCATTTTTTTCTTTTTTCCTTTGAGTCTTTAAAAACCCAAATGAATTGGGTATAAATACTTCTCCTTTAAAAAGTATTAGAAACCTTCTCAAGTGCTTAGCATAACAGGGTCTACTTACCAAGATTTAGCCTCCTTAAAATAGTTCTGACCTAAAGTCATCCATTTAGTTTTCTTGTGGATTTTTCAAAATATTCTTTTATATCAAAAGTGAAAGTGAAAAAAAGGCTCATATTTGTAGGTCTCTTAAATTCTATGTACATTGTTTAAAAAAATATTCTTATCTCCCTTTCCTGAGGTGCATTAACTCATTAACCATTTGACACGGTCTTCTAGATGTGGATTCCCATTCCTTATAGTAATTGATGCCTTCTGCTTTCTTTGTAATAAAGGTTAGGGGTACTAGACTCTGATCTCAAACCTCTTGAGTTGAGTCCCACCACTGCCACTAATAATTCTGTGACTTTGGAAGCTTATTCAATGTCTTTAAGCCTTAGTTGTTTTTTCCTCTGTAAAATGGAGAAAATAATAGTTCTTATCCTGTATGATTCTTGTGTGAATTCAACAATAAATTGCATGTAAAGCACACTCCCTTGTGTAACAACTAAATAAATCTCAGGAATTCTTGTTACTGTGATTGTAGAACAGGAACAGATTGTCAAATGTGAGAATCTGTATCATCCCAAGCACTTCTGATGATGATTCTTTCATCATTTAATGTAAAGCCAATCAGATTTTTTTAAATTTAAGGTGCCTATAGTGGGAAAAAATAGCAAAATGTCTTATCCCACTGATGACATAAAATTCAGACTCAAAGTCTGTCAGAAAGTAAAATTTTGCATCCAGGTTAAAACAATGAGTCCTTTTAGACGTTCAGCTTTCTGGACTTGAGCAGTCTGCGGAGTTGGCCCATTATAGGCAGATGGTTTTATTGTCAGATTGCAGTGATTAAGTAATAAGGGAAGGCTTATTGTAAAATATCAGTCTTAACTTTGCAGTTAGTCAGTCCTTAGAGACTGTAGTTGTCATAAAACATCTGAATGGAAAAGTTGTATCAGAGGAAAACATGAGCAACTTTCTCATAAAAGTTGACTCCATCCTCTGTCTGCCTCCCTAAATTGCTTTGTTATAGAGCAGTGGCTCAAAGGACTTGGCATTAGCTGCCGTCATTTTTTGTTTCTTCACTAGTAGAAGAAAAAAAGAAAATGCAAAAAAGGCAAGCCTATGGCCATGGAAAACCCATAAAAAAATAGCTGAAGTTTAGCATAACAATCATTTTTCTTTTGAAACTCTTTGTAATAACTTATTTACTCTATTTCAATTAAAAACACTTCCCTACATTATATGTCCAAACCATTTAAAACGAGTGGTTGACTTCAAAGGAATATTTAGAGCTTTATTTTGTCCGCACATTTTTTCACTCTGATAATGACATAATTGACATACTTCTTCTTATCACAGATGATGCCATTTGGAAGGCCTCCACAATGAATATAGAGTGGCCTGTAAAGTTTGCATGTGATTGATTTCTATAATTGGTACCACTTAATTACACTCTTCTTTCGCACAGGCTTTTGCTGGAGAACTTTTCTGTATAACAGGTTATCTGTTTCTCAGCTACAGCTGGCTGGGAATTCGGGAAAGGGCATGGTTAGCGAGGAGGAAGGGATGGACCCCTCATCCTTAAGAATATGGAGACTAAGGCTTTTACTCCTGCCTCTTGGCCGTATTCTTGACCTAAGGACCTCTATCCAGTCTCTCCACATATAGCTCTCATTTTGTGTGCTGTGGAAGGGAAGGGTAGGTAGCTTCATGTGAAAAAACCAAAGTCATGCTGACATTGATAAAAGTGGGGGCCGACTCACACGTCAGTATGTTCACCAGAAGTCTCCATGATGAAGAATGTGAGCTTTGGAGTCAGATCTGAATTTGAAGCCCAAATTACCTTACAAACTAGATGTATGACGTTGGACAAACCATATAACCCAAGGTCATGAAACTAGTAAGGATTGGAATTAAGATTAAATCCCACATTGAATTACAGCATTTATGAGATTGAAGAATTCATATTAAATACATGCATCTGCCTACCATAGGTAGATCAGACACCACAGATAATTTAAAGGGTGTCTGAAAGGCACACAGAAAAAATCATGGAGCCTAAATGTTCTGTTAGTTTCATTACTTATAAAATTAAGATATCTAAATATCTTAGTGATAATTGCATTTTGTGTGTGATAAGTGTCTATTTCTCTGTATGTATTGTAGCTTGTTAAAGACTTTTCTCCTTTTCATTAGTTCTCATTTACTCTTTGACCCACTATAATTTGGCTTCTTTATTAAATTGAAATAATTGTTGAATTACAATATTGTATTAGTTTCAGGTGTACAGCAAAGTGATTCAGTTTTTTATATATGTATAAATGTACTTTTTCGGATTATTTTTCCATTATAGGTTATTACAAGATATTGAATATAGTTTCCTGGGCCTATAGTAAATCCTTGTTGCCTTTCTATTTTAAGTATATTAGTTTGAATCTATAATCCCATACTCCTAATTTATCAGTCCCCACCCTCCCTTTCTCTTTTGGTAACCATATGTTTTTTTTCCTATGTCTGTGAGTCTGTTTCTGTTTTGTATATAGATTCATTGTATTTTTTTTTTTTTTAGATTTCACATATAAGTGATATCATATAATATTTGTCTTTCTCTGTTTGACTTTCTTCACTTAGTATGATATTCTCTAGGTTCATCCATGTTGCTGCAAATGACAATATTTCATTCTTTTTTATAGCTGAGTAATTATTCCATATATATGTATGTGTATATACATACACATCTTCTTAAACCAACCATCTGTTAATGGGCACTTGGGTCTTTGGGTTTTTATTACAGAGTATCATGTCATCTGCAAATCATGACAGTTTTACGCTTCCCTTCCAATTTGGATAAATTTTATTTCTTTTTCTTGTCTGACTGCTGTGAGTAGGACTTCCAGTACTATGTTGAATAGAAGTGGTGAGAGTGGGCATCCTTGTCTTGTTCCTGAATTTAGCGGGAAGGTTTTCAGCTTTCTACCATTGAGTATTGCTGTGGGTTTACCATAATGGCTTTTATTATGTTGAGAAATGTTCCCTCTACACCCAATTTGATGAGAGTTTTTATCAGAATGAATGTTGAATTTTATCACATGCTTTTTCTGCATCCATTGAGATGATGATGTGATTTTTGTCTTTCCTTTTTTTAATGTGGTGTATCACATTGAGTGATTTGCCTATGTTAAAACATCCTTGAGACCCTGGGACGAATCCAACTTGATCATGGTGTACGATCCTTTTTGTGTATTGTTGGATTCAGTTTGCCAATGTTTTGTTGAGGATTTTTGCATCTATATTCATCAAAGATATTGGCCTGTAATTTTCTTTTTTGGTAGTGTCTTTGGTTTTGGTGTCCAGGTGATGGTGGCTTCATCAAATGACTTTGGGAGTGTTCTCTCCTCCTCAAAGTTTTGAAATGGTTTGAGAATGATAGGTATACATTTTTCTTTGTATATTTGGTAGAATTCCCCTATGAAGCCATCCAGTCTTGGCCTTTTGTTGCTTGGAGGTTTTTTTTTTTTAATTACAGACTTGTCCATTTCTTCTAGGTTGTCCAATTTGTTGGCATATAACTGGTCATAGTATTCCCTTATTTTTTATATTTCTGTGGTATCAGTAATTATTTCTCTTCTTTAATTTCTTATTTTATTTATTTGAGTCCTCTCTCTTTTCTTCTTGGTGACCCTGGCTAGGGGCTTGTTGATTTTGTTTATCTTTCAAAAAAATCAGATCTTTGTTTTATTGATCTTTTCTATTGTCTTTTAATCTCTATTTTATTTATTTCCTCTCTGATCTTTATTATTTCCTTTCTTCCACTGACTTTGGTTTTGTTTGTTCTTCTTTTCCTAATTCTTTTAGGTAGTAGGTTAGGTGGTTTATTTGGGATTTTTCTTGTTTCTTGAGGAAGGCCTGTATCACTATGAACTTCCCTCTTAGAACTGCTTTTGCTGCATCTCATAGATTTTGTTAGGCTGAGTTTTCATTGTCATTTGTCTCAAGGTATTTTCTGATCCTCTTCGATTTTATCAGTGATCAACTGGTTTTTTAGTAGCATGTTGTTTAGTCTCCATGTGTTTGTTCTTTTCTCATTTTTCTTTCTATAGTTGATTTCTAGTTTCATATTGTGGTTGGAAGAAAATGCTTGATATAATTTCTACCCTCTTAAATTTGTTGAGGCTTCTTTTGTGACTTAGTGTATGTTCTATCCTAGAGAATGTTCTATGCAAGCTTGAAAAGAATGTGTATTCTGGGTTTCTTTTTTGGATGTAGTGTCCATTTAAGTCCAACTGGTCTATTGTGTCATTTAGGACTGCTGTTGCCTTATTGATTTTCTTTCTAAAGATCTGTCTGTTGATGTCAGTGGGATGTTAAAGTCTCCTACTCTTACTGTATTCCTGTCAATTTTTCTGTTTATGTCTGTTAGTATTTTATATATTAAGTGCTCCTATATTGGTGCATGTATGTTAACAAATGTAATATCCTCTTATTGTATTGATCCCTTTATTATTATATAACGTCCTTTTTTGTCTTTCTTTATGGACTTTGTTTTAAAGTCTACTAGTCTGATACGATTATTGCTACCCCTGCTTTCTTGTTGTTTACATTTGCATGAAGTATATTTTTCCATCTGCTCACTTTCAATCTGTGGGTGTCTCAACCTGAAGTGAGTTTCTTATAGGAAACATAGTGTAGGTTCTTGCTTTATTTTTTTATCCAATCTACCACTCTATCCATTTTGATTGGAGCATTTAGTCCATTGAAATTTAAAGTAATCATTGATAGTTATGTACTTATTGCCATTTTATTCCTTGTTTTCCAGTTGTTTTTGTGGTTCTTTGTTCCATTCTTCTTCTTCTTGTTTTTCCTTTTGTGGTTTGATGATTTTCTTTTGTAGTATGCTTGAGTTCCTTTCTTTTTGGTTTTTGTGAATCTTTTGTATGTTTTTGATTTGTGGTTTCCCTGGTTTTCAAATATGTTGACCCATAACTGTATCTACTTACTTTAGACTGATAGTCATAATAGTTCAAGCACATTCTAAAAATCTACATTTTTAACTCTCCTCTCCCACTTTGGTAATTTTGATGTCCTATTTTACATCTGTATGTTTATTATTTTGATTTTAATTGTAGTTACAATTACTTTTAAAAATTTTTTGGACTTTTTTTAATCTATGTCCTGGCTTATCTAAGTGATCTTTAGTCCTGACTATATATTTGCCTTTCCTATTATGATTTTTCCCTTTCCTGTAGATTTTTGTTTCTTTTCTATTTAGATAAGACCCTTGGATTTTTATTTTAGGGTAGGTTTAGTATTGTTGAATTCTTTTAGCTTTTGCTTGTCTGAGGAATTCTTTATCTCTTCTTCTATTCTAAATGATAATCTTGCTGGGTAGAGTATCCTAGGTTGCAGGTTTTTCCCTTTCAGGACTTGGTCTGCATAGTTTCTGCAGAGAAATTGTCTAATAGCTTTATGTGGGTTTCCTTGTAATTGACTCTTTGTTTTTCTCTTGCTGCCTTTAGAATTCTCTCTTTAACTATTGCTGTTTTAATTATGATATATCTTGGTGTGGGTCTAATTGGGTTCATCTTGTTTGGGATACTCTGTGCTTCCTGCACCTGAATATCTGTTTCCATCTTTAGGTTTGGAAATTTTTCAGCCATAATTTCTTAAATACATTTTTTTTAAGTTAAGTATTTTTTTAAATTAATTAACGAATTTATTTATTTATTGGCTTTGTTGGGTCTTCGTTGCTGTGCGGGCTTTCTCTAGTTGCGGAGAGTGGGGGCTACTCTTCGTTGCGGTGCGTGGGCATCTCATTGTGGTGGCTTCTCTTGTTACAGAGCACAGGCTCTAGGTGCGCGGGCTTCAGTGGTTGTGGCACGCAGGCTCAGTAGTTGTGGTGCACAGGCTTAGTTGCTCCGTGGCATGTGGGATCTTCCCAGACCAGGGCTCAAACCCGTGTCCCCTGCATTGGCAGGCGGATTCTTAACCACTGCACCCTCAGGGGAGTCCCTTAAATACATTTTTGATTCCCTTCTCTCTCTCCTACTTCTTCTGGAGCCCCTATTATGTGTAACTTGGCATGCTTTGTATTATCCCATAAATCTTGTATTTTTTTAAATTTAATTTTATTTCTCTGTTTTTATACAGCAGTTTCTTATTAGTTACCTAGTTTATACATATTAGTGTGTATATGTCAATCCTAATCTCCCAATTCATCCCACCACCACCACCACCACCACCACCACCACCCCAACCTGCTTTCCCCCCTTGGTGTCCATACGTTGTTCTCTACATCTGTGTCTCTATTTCTGCCTTGCAAACCAGTTCATCTGTACTATTTTTCTAGATTCCACATATATGTGTTAATATACAATATTTGTTTTTCTCTTTCTGACTCACTTCACTCTGTATGACAGTCTCTAAGTCCATCCACATCTCTACAAATGACCCAATTTCGTTCCTTTTTATGGCTGAGTAATATTCCATTGTATATATGTGCCACATCTTCTTTATCCATTCATCTGTTGATGGACACTTAGGTTGCTTCCATGTCCTGGCTATTGTAAATAGAACTGCAGTGAACATTGCGGTACATGACTCTTTTTGAATTACGGTTTTCTCCGGGTATATGCCCAGCAGTGGGATTGCTGGGTCATATGGTAATTCTATTTTAATTTTTTTCCCCTAGTGATAAACAAATCTCTATTCTACTAAGTACAATGGCACTGAAATTGAGGGCACCAAAGGGAGGGCTCAAAGGAAACTATGTACAAATAACAGTGATTGGATATTAAGCAAACTGTTATAAAGTTTTAGAAATCATTTTCTATACAAACAACATTTTAGAATGGTTGTGTCATCTTGTGCCATATTTAAAGGAAAACTGCACTTAGCATAAATTAAAGTAGATAATATGGTTCCTTACCATATCAGCAAATTTTTATCTCCATATAGATAATTACTAGTGTGTCATTCCATAAACCTATATAAAGACCCACCCAACCAGAACAGAAACCACAGTTTTCCTTTAATGTAAGCCTGTTTTTGTGTTAAGAGTAAAATCCTTGCTGGTACTGGTCAGTTTAAAACTGTCTCCCAAAAACTTCTAATTTGTGGATTTATGGGGTGGCATTAACCAGCATCTGGTTTCTGTTCTCTGGCAGAGTTTTGAACTTGAATTGTGATAGAAGCATTCAACGTTATCAGGGGTAGTGGGTAGGGAAGGTCCAAAGCTCTGCCAGTCCCAAATCCATACAGTTGTCATTCCATTCAAGAGGGTATTAAATCATTTATTGATTACATATGATAATGGATGATACACAAGCTTCATTCTCACCTATAACTTTATCTGGTACCATAATTCAATTTAGATATATTGCATAGGATATGTGCCAACAATCATATTAATAACCAAAAAACTCCATGACTTTGCTTGGGTGACCGTTTTCACAGTGAACTCCAGGTCACAACACAGTAACTGTCAGTTCAGCTACACTGAGGTTTCTGAAGACAGTAGCTTCTCCACCAAAGCAGGGTGTAAATAAATTTTGAATGGAACCTGGCATCACCCTGAAGGAATTCTAACTTCACACTGTTGGGGTAGTTTACCAAAATGGCTTCAGAGTAGACTAACTTTACACAGCACATTTAATAAAAAGACACATTTATTCAGCATCATGATCAGACTATTACATTTAGCAGTCAACAGCATGGGTACAAAAAAAAAAAAAAATCTACATTAAAACCCTTTGTTGGAATGCTTTATACTTTCCACAAAACAGAAACTAAGATAATCTGTTATACAATTAGTCACAAGTACAGTCCTCAAGTTTTTTTGCCCATACACATGAGTATTGTCTAAAACATGTCTTCTTTGTAGCAGCTAGGCCCTGCCACCATGATGCTTGGCTGAGTTCACAAATCTCTTGTACCCTGTAGCTTCCCTGTCACTTCCCTGGCTCTCCTCTCCTGCTAAGCTTTGTTTCCTGGCAGTAATTAAAACCTCCTGCCACTTCCATAGCTACTGCTGCTGCTGGAACCACCATAGCTACCTTGGTTTCGTGGTTTGGCAAAGTATTGTCTTCCACCACCATAGGGGCCAGAACTTCTGACTCCAAAGTTTCCTCCTCTCATGGGTCCAAAATTTGAAGATTGATTGTTGTAATTGCCAAAATCGTTGTAGCTTCCACCACTTCCAAAACTGCTCCCATCATTACCAAATCCATTATAGCCATCCCTACTGCCACCATAGCCACCACCACCCCGGCTGCCACCAAAGCCAGCTCGACAACTGAAGTTTCCTCCAAGACCAAAGTTGTCATTCCCACAAAAACCACCTCCACGACTACCACCAAAGCTTCCAGAACTACTTTGACCTCTTTGGCTGGATGAAGCACTAGCCATCTCTTGCTGAGATAGGGCTTTCCTTACTTCACAGTTGTGGCCATTCACAGTGTGGTATTTCTGAATGACAATCTTGTCTATGGAGTCATGGTCATCAAAGGTTACGAAAGCAAAGCCTCTTTTTTTGCCACTGCCTTGGTCGGTCATGATTTCAGTCACTTCAATTTTCCCATACTGTTCAAAATAATCTCTTAGGTGATGTTCTTCAGTGTCTCCTTTAATGCCACCAACAAAAATCTTTTTCACAGTTAAGTGGGCACCAGGTCTTTGAGAATCTTCTCTTGAGACGGCCCTCTTTGGTTCCCCAACTCTTCCATCCACCTTGTGTGGCCTTACCTTCATGGCCGCATCCACCTCCTCCACAGTGGCATATGTGACAAACACAAATCCTCTGGAGCACTTGGTGTTTGGATTCCTCATTACCACACAATCTGTGAGCGTTCCCCATTGCTCACAATGGCTCCTCAGACTCTCATCGGTTGTTTCAAAGCTCAAACCTCTGATGAAAAGCTTCTGCAGCTGTTTGGGCTCTTTGGGTGACTCTGACTTAGACATGATGACAGTGGAGGGGGGAGACGTCAATGATGCTTACTCGGTGGTGTCCATGGGCAGAAAGCTATTTGAATTTTCTAAGGAACCTCCATACTGTTCTCCATAGTGGCTGTATCAATTTACATTCCCACCAACAGTGCAAGAGGGTTCCCTTTTCTCCACACCCTCTCCAGCATTTATTGTTTGTAGATTTTTTGATGATGCCCATTCTAACTGGTATAAAGTGATACCTCATTGTAGTTTTGATTTACATTTCTCTAATAATTAGTGATGTTGAGCAGTTTTTCATGTGCCTCTTTGCCATCTGTATTTCTTCTTTGGAGAAATGTCTATTTAAGTCTTCTGCCCATTTTTGGATTGGGTTGTTTGTTTTTTTAATATTGAGCTGCATGAGCTGTTAATATATTTTGGAGATTAATCATTTGTCTGTTGATTCATTTACAAATATTCTCTCCCATTCTGAGGGTTGTCTTTTTGTCATGTTTATGGTTTACTTTGCTGTGCAAAAGCTTTGAAGTTTCATTAGGTCCCATTTGTTTATTTTTGTTTTTATTTCTGTTACTCTAGGAGGTGAGTTAAAAAAGATCTTGCTGTGATTTCTGTCAAAGAGTGTTCTTTCTGTGTTTTCCTCTAAGAGTTTTATACTGTCTGGCCTTACATTTAGGTCTTTAATCCATTTTGAGTTTATTTTTGCGTATGGTGTTAGGGAGTGTTCTAATTTCATTCTTTTACATGTAGCTGTCCAGTTTTCCCAGCACCACTTATTGAAGAGACTCTTTTCTCCATTGTATATCCTTGCCTCCTTTGTCATAGATTAGTTGACCATAGGTGTGTGGGTTGATCTCTGGGTTTTCTATCCTGTTCCATTGATCTATGTTTCTGTTTTTGTGCCAGTACCATATTGTCTTGATTACTGTAGCTTTGTAGTATAGTCTGAAGTCAGGGAGCCTGATTCCTCCAGCTCCGTTTTTTTACTCAAGTTTGCTTTGGCTATTCGGGGTCTTTTGTGTCTCCATACAAATTTTAAGATTATTTGTTCTAGTTCTGTAAAAAATGCCATTGGTAATTTGATGGGGATTGCATTGAATCTGTAGATTGCTTTGGGTAGTATAGGCATTTTCACAATATTGATTCTTCCAATCCAAGGACATAGTATATCTCTCCACCTGTTTGTGTCATCTTTGATTAATTTCATCAGTGTCTTATAGTTTTCTGAGTACAGGTCTTTTACCTCCTTAGGTAGGTTTATTCCTAGGTATTTTATTCTTTTTGTTGCAATGGTGAATGGGATTGTTTCCTTAATTTCTCTTTCTGATCTTTCATTGTTAGTGTATAGGAATGCAAGAGATTTCTGTGCATTAATTTTGTATCCTGCAACTTTACCAAATTCATTGATTAGCTCTAGTAGTTTTCTGGTAGCATCTTTGGGATTCTCTATGTATAGTATCATGTCATCTGCAAACAGTGACAGTTTTACTTCTTCTTTCCAATTTGGATGCCTTTTATTTCATTTTCTTCTCTGAATGCCATGGCTAGGACTTCCAAAACTATGTTGAATAATAGTGGTGAGAGTTGATATCCTTGTCTTGTTCCTGATCTTAGAGGAAATGCTTTCAGTTTTTCACCATTGAGAATGATGTTTGCTGTGGGTTTGTTGTATATGGCCTTTATTATGTTGAGGTAGGTTCCCTCTATGCCCACTTTCTGGAGAGTTATTATCATAAATGGGTGTTGAATTTTGTCAAAAGCTTTTCCTGCACCTATTGAGATGATCGTATGGTTTTTATCCTTCAATTTGTTAATATGGTGTATCACATTGATTGATTTGTGTATATTGAAGCATCCTTGCATCCCTGGGATAAATCCCACTTGATCATGGTGTATGATCCTTTTAATGTGTTGTTGGATTCTGTTTGGTAGTATTTTGTTGAGGATTTTTGCATCTATATTCATCAGTGATATTGGTCTATAGTTTTCTTTTTTTTGTTGTATCTTTGTCTGGTTTTGGTATCAGGGTGATGGTGGCCTAGTAGAATGAGTTTGGGAGTGTTTGCAATTTTTTGGAAGAGTTTGAGAAGGATAGGTGTTAGCTCTTCTCTAAATGTTTGATATAATTCACCTGTGACGCCATCTGGTCCTGGACTTTTGTTTGTTGGAAGATTTTAAATCATAGTTTCAATTTCATTACTTGTGATCGGTCTGTTCATATTTTCTGCTTCTTCCTGGTTCAGTCTTGGAAGGTTATACCTTTCTAAGAATTTGTCCATTTCTTCCAGGTTGTCCATTTTATTGGTATAGAGTTGCCTGTAGTAGTCTCTTAGGATGTACTGTATTTCTGCGGTGTCCATTGTAACTTCCTCTTTTTCATTTCTAATTTTATTGATTTGAGTCCTCTCCCTCTTTTTCTTGATGAGTCTGGCTAGTGGTTTATCAATTTTGTTTATCTTCTCAAAGAACCAGCTTTTAGTTTTATTGATCTTTACCATTGTTTTCTTTGTTTCTATTTCATTTATTTCTGCTCTGATCTTTATGATTTCTTTCCTTCTACTAACCTTGGGTTTTGTTTGTTCTTCTTTCTCTAGTTCCTTTAGGTGTAAGGTTAGGTTGTTTATTTGAGATTTTTCTTGTTTCTTGAGGTAGGATTGTATTGCTATAAATTTCCCTCCTAGAACTGCTTTTGCTGCATCCCATAGGTTTTGGGTCATCGTGTTTTTGTTGTCATTCGTTTTAGGTCGTCGTGTTTTTGTTGTCGTTTGTCTCATTTTTGTTGTCATTTGTCATGTGTTTTTGTTGTCATTTGTTTTTTGATTTCCTCTTTGATTTCTTCAGTGATCTCTTGGTTATTTAGTAGTGTATTGTTTAGCCTCCATGTATTTGTATTTTTTATGTTTTTTTCCCCATAATTTATTTCTAATCTCATAGCGTTGTTGTTGGAAAAGATAATTGATATGATTTCAGTTTTCTTAAATTTACCAAGGCTTGATTTGTGACCCAAGATGTGATCTATCCTGGAGAATGTTCCATGTGCACTTGAGAAGAAAGTGTAATCTGCTGTTTTTGGATGGAATGTCCTATAAATATCAATTAAATCTCTCTGGTCTATTGTGTCATTTAAAGCTTGTGTTTCCTTATTAATTTTCTGTCTGGATGATCTGGCCATTGGTGTAAGTGAGGTGTTAAAGCCCCCACTATTATTGTGTTACTGTCGATTTCATCTTTTATAGCTGTTAGCAGTTGCCTTATGTATTGTGGTGCTCCTATGTTGGGTGCATATATATTTATAATAGTTATATCTTCCTCTTGGATTGATCCCTTGATCATTATATAGTGTCCTTCCTTGTCTCTTGTAACATTCTTTATTTTGAAGCCTATTTTATCCGATATGATTATTGCTACTCCAGTTTTCTTTTGATTTCCATTTACATGGAATATCTTTTTCCATCCCCTCACTTTCAGTCTGTATGTGTCCCTAGGTCTGAAATGGGTCTCTTGTAGACAGCATATATATGGGTCTTGTTTTTGTATCCATTCAGCAACCCTGTGTCTTTTGGTTGGAGCATTTAATCCATTCACATTTAAGGTAATTATCGATATGTATGTTCCTGTTACTATTTTCTGAATTGTTTTGGGTTTGTTTTTGTAGGTCCTTTTCTTCTCTTGTGTTTCCCACTTAGAGAAGTTCCTTTAGCATTTGTTGTAGAGCTGGTTTGGTGGTGCTGAATTCTCTTAGCTTTTGTTTGTCTGCAAAGGTTTTGATTTCTCCATTAAATCTGAATGAGATCCTTTCCAGGTACAGTAATCTTGGTTGTAGTTTCTTCCTTTTCATCACTTTGAATATATCATGCCACTCCCTTCTGGTTTGTAGAGTTTCTGCTGAGAAATCAGCTGTTAACATACAAGGAAACTCCCATAAGGTTATTTGTCATTTTTCCCTTATTGCTTTTAATAATTTTTCTTTGTCTTTAATTTTTGTCAATTTGATTACTATGTGTCTCGGCATGTTTCTCCTTGGGTTTATCTTGTATGGGACTCTCTGTGCTTCCTGGACTTGGGTGGCTATTTCCTTTCCCATGTTAGGGAAGTTTTCGACTATAATCTCTTCAAATATTTTCTTGGGTCCCTTCTCTCTCTTCTCCTTCTGGGACCCCTATAATGTGAATGTTGTTGCGTTTAATGTTGTCCCAGAGGTCTCTTAGGCTGTTTTCATTTCTTTTCATTCTTTTTTCTTTGTTCTGTTCCGTGGCAGTGAATTCCACCATTCTGTCTTCCAGGTCACTTATCCGTTCTTCTGCCTCAGTTATTCTGCTATTGATCCCTTCTAGTGTATTTTTCATTTCAGTTATTGTATTGTTCATCTCTGTTTGTTTGTTCTTTAATTCTTCTAGTTGTTTGTTCTTTAATCCTCCTAGGTCTTTGTTAAACATTTCTTTCATGTTCTCGATCTTTGCCTCCATTCTTTTTCCGAGGTCCTGGATCATCTTCACTATCATTATTCTGAATTCTTTTTCTGGAAGGTTGCCGATGTCCACTTCATTTAGTAGTTTTTCTGGGGTTTTATCTTGTTGCTTCATCTGGTACATGGTCCTCTGCCTTTTCATTTTGTCTATCTTTCTGTGAATGTGGTTTTCGTTCCACAGGTGCAGGACTATAGTTCTTCTTGCTTCTGCTGTCTGCTCTCTGGTGGATGAGGGTATCTAAGAGGCTTGTGCAAGCTTCCTAATGGAAGGGACTGGTGGTGGGTAGAGCTGGGTGTTGCTCTGGTGGGCAGAGCTCAGTAAAACTTTAGTCCACTTGTCTGCTGATGGGTGGGGCTGAGTTCCCTTCCTGTTGGTTGTTTGGCCTGAGGCAACCCAGCACTGGAGAATGCAGGGTCTTTGGTGGGGCTAATGGCAGACTCCTGGAGGGCTCATGCCAAGGAGTACTTCCTAGAACTTCTGCTGCCAGTGTCCTTTTCCCCGCGGTGAGCCCCAGCTGCCCCTGGCCTCTGCAGGAGGCCCTCCAACACTAGCAGGTAGGTCTGGTTCAGTCTCCTATGGGGTCACTGCTTCTTACCCCTGGGTCCTCATGTGCACACTACTTTGTGTGTGCCCTTCAAGAGTGGAGTCTCTGTTTCCCTCAGTCCTGTCGAAGTCCTGCAATCAAATCCCGCTAGCCTTCAAAGTCTGATTCTCTTGGAATTCCTCTTCCTGTTGCCAGACCCACAGGTTGGGAAGCCTGACGTGGGGCTTAGAACCTTCACTCCAGTGGGTGGGCTTCTGTGATATAATTGTTCTCCAGTTTGTGAGTCACCCCCCTGGCAGTTATGGGGTTTGATTTTATTGTGATTGCAGTCCTCCTACCATTTCATTGAGGCTTCTCCTTTGTCTTTGGATGTGGGGTATCTTTTGGATATGTGGTGAGTTTCAGTGTCTTCCTGTCGATGATTGTTCAGCAGTTAGTTGTGATTCTGGTGCTCTCGCAGGAGGGAATGAGTGCACGTCCTTCTACTCAGCCATCTTGAACAAATCTCTTTAGATCTTGTATGTTGCTTTCATTTTTCTTTCATTTGTCTTTCTGTCTGCTGTTCTGATTGGGTGATTTCCATTATTCTGTCTTCCAGATCACTTATTCATTCTTCTGCATTATTTAGTCTGCTATTCATTGCTTCTAGATTGGTTTTTATCTGGGCAATTGAGTTATCTAATTTTGAGTAGTTCTTTTTTTATAGTTTCTAGTTCCTTGTTACAGTGATCTGCATTGCTATCAATAATTTTTCTTAATTCCTTTGGCATTTTTATTACCTCCTTTTTGAACTCAGAGTCTAGTAGACTTGTGAATCTGTTTCATTATTTGTTCTTCCAGGGGCTTTCTCTTGTTCTTTTAATTGGGAGTCATTCCTCTGCTTTTTCATTTTACTTAAATTTCTCTGTCTCTATGAACTTAGGAGAGTTATCTCCTGTGGTCTTGAAGGGATGTTTTTATATGCGAGCTTTCCTGTATAGACTGTGTGAGTCCAACATGTTTGGTGTGAGGACTGTTTTTGGTATAGATGCCAGCCACATTTTTCCTCAGAGCGTTCTTATCCCCTTGATAGTAGGTGTTGTGGTATCCAGAGTCTGCACTGGGTGTTAGGTGGGGCTTCCTCTTTGCTCTCTGGTTGTCACAGCCCTGTTTGGGGTGGGATCTGCTCCTCAGTTGTTGTAGTAGAAGACCTGAGGGTTGGGATCAGTAAGGCTCTGTTGCCCTTGAGTGCATGTTCTGTTCCAAAGGAGGTGAGTGCTGAAGCAAATGAGGTCTTGTGTGGTCACAGTGAACCTGTTTATCACCTGTGCCGGCATCCATGGTTCTGCTCAGAAGAAGCCCAAGATCACATGCCTTACTCTGTTGTATTTATCTCAGACCTAGTGCTAGGCTATGGTGTGAAATAGGCTGGTGCTTGGGGCTGAGGCACTCTGGCTGCAGGAGTCAAGGTGGTCGTGCTGGTTCTTGGGCTGCCTCTGTGGCAGGCCTTACCCAGGACCTGTCTTCCCCAGGTCCAGCTCCAAGCTGTGGTGTGAGGTGGGAAGAACTGGGGCACTCTTCCCAGGAAATTAACTGTTGTATGCTCCTCCCCAGGGGTTGTCCACCCCAGACACGCGTTTCTGTGGTGCTACCTGGTGTGCACGCTGACAAAGTCCTCCACTGCCTGACGGACCCCTGCCATGTGTGCATTGACAATGGACTCAGAGGCCAGCCATGCCCCATCATGCACATGCCCACAAAGTCTGCCATGGCTGGACCTGCCTCCGTCATGTGAGTGCTGAAAATGGGCTTCGAGATTCAGCCCAGACCCACATCCCAGGGCCACCAGGCTGTCTGAGCGCAGCTAGACCAAGTTCTTTCCCAGGGCCCATCTGCCTAAGATTCAGTGCCTAGCTGCTGCATGTACTAGCAGCCTCACTTGGTGCCCTGGGAAGTGTGGTGAGGTGGCAGCTGTCAGCACTGGTCTCTCCGCCCTGATTGCTAGCAAGTCAGCACACGTGCACTCCTCTTAAGCAGAGTCCACGCCCCTCCAGCCCCTCTACCTGTCTCAGAAGACCTCCCAGCAGGCAAAGGGGCTCCCTAGAGTAAGGGCCTGCCTCTGTGGACTTTCCCTCCTTCACAGATCCCTTCCAGGGGCACTGGTCCTGTTCTGATGCCTTTTCTTTTCCATCCTACTTGGTTACATGGAGATTATTTTTGCATTTTTGGTTCTACAAGAGATCTTCTGCCAGTTTCCAGTTTGTTTTCTGTGAGAATTGTTCCATATGTAGATATATTTCTGATGTGTTTCTAGGGGGAGGTGAGCTCCCTTTGCTCCCACTCCACCATCTTGACCCTCTCTTAATTTGGCTTCTTTTAAATCATTTTATTGAAAATACTTCCACCAAATAATAAGGTCCTAACTGTCTAAGTTGTATCACTGATATTTTCCACCTTCATTTTACTTGACTTTTCCACAGAATTTGATGCTATTTGTCAGTTCTTCCTCGAAACTTTTTCTGAATTTTCATGACTTGACCCTGGCCTGGTTTTCTCCTTATCTCTCTATCTTAGCTTTCTGAGCTGCTTTCAGGGTCTAAATTTCTCTTCTCATCCTTTAAACATTGGCATTTTACACTAATTCCTCTTCTTTTCTCTCTTTCTGTACTTTCCCTAGAAGGTCACATTCAAATCCATGGCTTCAACTGCCATCAAATACACACACGGCTTCTCGCATCTCTCTGCAGCACCCAATTTTCTCCTAATATCTAGGTCCACATTTCCCCCCATCTACTTGGATGCATCCACTTCAATGTATCACAAGCATTCCAAAGTTTGTATGCCCCCAAATGGAAATTACCTCTCTTCCCCCACCCCAACTTGCTCATCATCCAGTATTCTCAATTATCTACCATATTTCTAAATCAGGAAAACCCTTCATCTCCATATTATATTTTCCCTTCTTAAAGGGGGAATGTATTATAAACTGTTGGTTACCTATTTAAAAGCTATTCTTGACCTTTCTTGATAAGTACCCTGACTTGTTTTGGAGAAGCCATATGTTTAGATCAAAGGCATGTGTTATGGATTGGTTATGTTAGTCTTAGAAATCCCATTCATTTTTGTCAGATATTCATTTCCACATCCTCTTCTGAACCTAGGAGTGGCCACGTGATTCATTTTTAGTCAATGAAAAGTTATCTGGATATCGTCTTGAAGAATTTCTTTTTCTTTGATAAAACTGGAGAAATGTACTTGTTCCCTTTTTTCCTTCTTGGGATACTGTCATGTGAAGGTATGATGCTTGGACTGTGGCAGCCCTCTTGCTACTGTTGGAGAAAACCCTTAGGATGAAAGCCAATACCTAAGGATGGTGGCACAAAAGAATGGGGTAATGTCTATGATTTGAAGTACAGTGCCTACAGTCCTTTTCTACAGGACTGTAGAAAGCTACTTGGCAGCTTGAGTGTGTCCAGGGAACTGAGAAAAACTCAAAAGTCAAAATATCAAAATTTGTCAGCCTTGGGAGTTGTATTATATTTAATTTTATGAACCAAAATGTAAGAGAAACAGAAAACTTGGTGGAGAGCCACAAAGATAATTAAATGGCTGGAAAGGAAAGCCTACTAAAACATTGAAAGATTTGTAACTATTTACTAAATAATAAAATCTTAAAAGCTTAATTATAATGTACTACAAAGAGGTTTATTATGGATAGAATATTGATCAGTTCTTAATACATGCTTTTATAGCGATATAATACAAACTATGGCTTCACATTTAATAGCCTGATATTCCTAATCTAAATCAGTTATCTTTTTCCTTTTACCTACTTTCTCCTCTTAAATTCTGAAATGGTTCGATTTTTCATTGCTCAACACACTACCCAGACTGTATACCTCAAAGTCATGTTTACTGATGGCCTCTCCTTCTCCCAACATAATAGCCTTGAATGTAATTCTTTTTACAATATAAAGTACTCTTTTTAAAAAAATTTTTACTAGTTTATAATTGAGTATATTCAAGTGGTTACCTTGGCCACAGAGTTGCTCTGCTTGGGTCCTATAACACATTGTCATTCAAGAATATAATACATAATGAATTTACTGCACAACTATACATTTTCTTCTTCCCAGGAATCAGACCAGGTCCTGGGGTCTGGGCTAGGCAACCGATGTCATCCTGTACTCTCCATCACTGCACTTCTGCCATAAGCCTGTATGCACACAAAATCTTCTCCTCTGGGCCCTGTTCCCCTTCTCCTACTCCTCCACAAAGGACAACTCTCCAGAGGGGTCAGGAAAACCACTGGGTCCTCACAGCCAACTCTGAATCCCGCTTAGATTCAGCTCGGTCCCCCAGACATACTGAAAACACCTGTCCTAAGGAATTTAATTCATTCCCTTACATTTATAGCAGACTTCTCCCTGCCTTTAGGAACCTGACTAGGGAGAGAAAGAGACACAAAAGTAAAGAAAATGGTTTGTGTGTGGGCTGGGGTGAAGAGTGGAGCAGACTGTAAGGTAAGGAAAGAGATACTTAAATATTGACTCAGTGCAAACCCAAGGATATTTTAAGGTTCATTATTATACATCACAACCAATTGGTACTTTTTGAACTCTAAATGTGTGTCCAGCACTGTGTCAAGGACAGAAAGAATTCAGCAGAAGTAGTAGATACATGCTTCTTAAGGCACGTGATGTTCATGATCTAAAAATTCCACTTCTGGTTATACACCTCAAAGAGCTAAAAACAGAGACTTGAGATATTTGTACAAGAATGTTCATAGCAACGTTATTCACAGTATCCAAAAGGTATAAGCAACCAAGTATCCATCAACATATGAACTGATAGACAAAGTACTGCATACAATGGAATACTATTCAGCCTTAAAAAGGAAGGAAATTCTGACATAAGCTACAATGTGGAAGAACCTTGAAGACGTTATGCTAAGTGAAATAAACCAATCACAAAAGGACAAATACTGTACAATTCCACTTATATGAGTCACCTAGAGTAATCAAATTTATAGCAACAGAAAGTAGAATGGTGGTTGGTAGGGTTGAGGGAGAGAGGTATAGAGAGTTATTATTTATTGTGTACAGTTACAGTTTGCTAGATGAAAAGGATCCTAGAGACAGATGGCAGTGATAGTTGCACAACAGTGTGAATGTACTTAATGCCATTGAACTGTACACTTCAAAATAGTTAAAATGTTAAATTTTATGTGTATATCACCACAGTTACTAATTTTTTAAAAAGGAACATGACGTTCTTGAAGATCAGATCTATACAACTGAAACAACTAAAAGAACTCAAAACACCATAGGAGCAAGTATTGTCATCTGTGGCTTTGAGGACCCCTATGCTTTATTGGCTTATTTTTGCTTTGTTGAAGCAGGTGGTAAGGAAAATGACTATTTCTAGCTCTTCAGGGTAGGCTCCATATCAACTCTTCCAGCGTTAATGAGAACAAAATCCAACCAGTCACTTAAAAATTAAATACCATAAAGATAATTAAGCCTACTGAGAAATATTATGTGACATAGGCAGATATGTTTTTCCTCATTGTCCTTGAGCTGTAAAATTAAAGGTTACCTTAGCCCACATTATTGGAGAAAGGCTTTCAAGAACTTCTAAAAACATCTGTCTTACTCGGCTTTTTAATTTTTCTTTAGGCAAAAAGAGCCTGCTCTCAATGGAGTTGATAACTAGCATGAGCTAAGTACTTGCCCTTGTTTTTCAAACTCTAGTTGTCAGTTTTGAGCATGGGTGTGGGCAACACATTAGTATACAAAGGCCCCAGGTCCCCAACTGGAAATGTCTCCAGGAGGAATAATTCATTGAATTGAAAAGAACACACTTTGCATTTTTTATGTACTGGTTTGGGTTCCTGGAAATGTCAATTTATACATATAGTGCATTATGTCACCCTTCAGCACCATTACTTGGGTAGGATACAAATATTTTGCTTTAGCCGTGACACCATGTCAATATCTGCCTTGAAACTTACAATTAGACCACAAACCTTAACACATACCGAACTGAGCTACTGTGCTCCCTCTGAAATACTTTTGAATCCAGTTTCCTCCTGGTGAATGACCTCACCATCCATCCACTTGCTCAAGTGAAACACATGAGCAATATCTCCTACTCCTTACCTCCTGCCACTTCTACCATGTAGTATCTCTCAAACCTATCTACTCTCTCCATCTTCCTTCTTACTACCCTAGTTCAGGCCATAGTCACATCTTACTGGATTAATGCAGCAACCCCCAACCAAGTCTCGTGCCTCAGGGGTTCATTGCATCTGATCCAGTCTTCACACTGGAGCCAGGGTGATCGTAAAACACACTTCCTTGCTTAACGTCCTTTTAATGGACGCTCAAAAATATGCACATATTAAAATTCACTTTTCACTTGTATGGTTCTCTGAGTTTTGACAAATCCATAGAGCTTTGTAGCCACCACCACAATCAAAATACAGAGCAATTAACCTCACCTTCAAAAAAATTTCCTCATGCTGCCTCTTTGTAGTCAAATCCAACCCCCAACTCTAACCCTAGGCAACCACTGATCTGTTCTTTATCTCCACAGTTTTGCCTTTCCAGCAAGTCATATAAATGGAATGATACAGGATGTAACCTTTTGACTCTGGCTTCTTTCACTCCTCATAATGTGTGTGAGATTCAGATGAGACTCATATGTTAAGTTCAAGTAGTCTCTTATTGCTAAGTAATATTTCATTGAACCATAAAACTGGTTCATGCTCACTTTATCTGTTTAATATGACGGTTGTGAGTATTTAAAAAAAAAAAAACTTCCATTTGTGGAAAGCTAATTGAAAAAAAGAAAGTACCAGATTCATATCAATACATAGGAGCACTTAGCACAGTGGTTCCACCCTGACCTCTTTCCTGTGCTCCACACTTGTACATCCAAATGCCTCCTGGTCATATTCACTGGGATGCCCCAGTGGCATCTCAAAAGCAACATGAGCAAAACCTCCTACTTCCTCAGTCTACACTGTTAGTAAATGACAAGCTGTTCACACAGCTGTTCAAATTAAATCAAGAGGATTGTCCTGACGTCTTTTTGTATCTTACTCTTACTCCTTATATCTAAATAATCAGCAATTCTTATTGCTTCGTTCTCAGAATTATATCTCGAATTGGTATTGTCATCTCTACGACTGCAAGAGCCTCCTATGTGGTCCCTGTTTCCACTCTTTCCCTTACTCTAAACCATTCTCCATGAAGCAGGGTGATTTTTGCAAAACTTAAAGATTCCTTTATTAAATAACAAGATTTCTGACGGGGTCTATATAAAGACATGTCTATAAGCAAATGTTTTCCTACTTTATCCAAGAGAAAGTCACAATTACTCTGCACTATCACTGAATTTTTCTGCAGACAATCAGATGTTTAATGCTGAAGGATAAGAAGTGCCAATAGGCACTTTTTCAAAATAAACACTTCCTAGATATATGACCAGACCTTGCCTTACACTGAATTATAATCAGTTGCCATCTGAATTGTTTTGGATGAATAGGATTCTAGTTTCAAGAAAAATAAGAATGATTATAAAAGAAATGTTTTATCCTTCATTGAGCAGCTACTAACCTATGACCATGAGAGCAGTTGTGCCCTTAAAAATGTATGGGAAAAATTCATATTTTAGATAGGATAGATATATGCTAATTTAATATCCTTTAAAACACATGAGTGTTCCAGATACAATGGACTTTTAACCACTTAAAAATTCAGGATTACAGATAGTTTATACTATCTAATGAGAACAAAAAGGGGGAAGAGTATTTGATTTATAATTTCTGGGATTTAAAGTAATATTTTTAAGATGGCTGTATATCTCCCTCACAAGATGCTTACTAGTTACAAAGGGAAAAAATAATAACTTCATAGTATAGAAACCTGGAAATTACCACCTGAACACATGATCAAAATTAAACATTCACGATTATGAGACAAATTGGCATCAAGTGCCTCCTGATATGGTGCATTGAGACAAACAGAACATCATTGATTCCTGCCAAAAGTGCAAACCTGAATCAAATCATGAACAATCAGAAAAAGGCTAAATGGTCTGGCCTATACTCTTCAAAAAATATCTTTGTCATGAAACACAAGAAATACTAAGAAACGATTTCAGGTTAAAAAAGACATAACTGAAGGCAACTCATGATCTGGGACCTTCTTTTCCTGTGAAGGATTTAATTGGCACAATTGGCAAAATATGAACAAAGTTTGTCAATTAGATAATGGTATTGCATCAATAGTAATTTCTTGATTGTGTTAATTGTATTATAGTTATCTAAGAGATGTTCTTGCTTTTAGGAAATACACATTAACGTAATAAGGAGCAAAGAGCCATGCTTAATATCAAACTCAGAGGGGGAAAGTGTGTTTATATGTGTGTACACAGAGAGGGTGGGGGAAAGAGAGGAGGATAAATATAGTAAAATGTTTACATTTGGCTAATCTGGGTAAAGAATAAAAGGATGTATAGAATTTTTTGTCCTATTCTTGCAATATTTTACTTTAACTCTGAAATTATGTCAAAATAAAAACTTTAAAGGAAAAATAGGCATTACCTATACTATTATGTTAGAGTCTTTTAGAGACAGTCTCTTTAATATTTTCCCACCTGCCTGAGAATGATTCCCTCCCTCAGAAACAATCATCTTTCTCTTATCCCTCTATTTTTAAACACAAGCTCTCTTTAGAGGTTACTGGGATTGCTTCCCTCCACCCAAACCTCAAGAGAAAGAGGAGCAATCTGTTTTGGTAGCTTTTATAGGCTTACATTTATTTTTGTACAGTTTAACTTATGCAAAAATACAATAATTTTTCATATAACAATTTTACTTTTAACTCAATAGAATTATATTCACAGAAGACCAAGGGCTCTACTTGAATTTCCCGTAGGAACTTTGCATTTACTGTTATCAAAAGTTGTATGTTCCTTGACAATGTTATTGTGCCTCCACCTTTACAAGGCATGTAGGCTGGATGCTGGAGAGAAGAGGATAAGCGTGAGAGAATTAGCTCTGTGTGCCCAAATGTTGTTTATAGTGTAGTTAGGGAAAGCTATGACACCCTGTGTTAAAAGTCAGGTACCCATGTATGAAACAGGGCAGCCCCAAAGGCAGATGACTAATTCACCGTTGAATTATAGGCAATAAATGTTGGTTAGATGCTTAGATTCCAATACAAGCTAAGGAGGTTTGTGAAGACCCAAATTCCCTTGAAAGGCAGAAGTGAAAGATGAAGTGCTCTGAGGCCAGACCATGTTGAATTTTGACTCTGCTCTTTACTGACTTGATGATCCTGAGAATGTTCCTTAGGCTCTTTCAGCTCAGTTTCCTCATCTGTAAAATGAGGAAAATAATTCCTACCATGAAGTGTGTTGTAAAGGGACAATGTTGGCAAATCATCCGATGTAGACAAGACACTATTGATTAAGTAGTATAGGCTCATTGCTCACATCCTACAAGCTTTACATGGATTTACCTGAAAAAAAAAGTATGCTAATAAAAATCATAAAATCACTTAAAAAATTCAAAAATTAGATTTATGGAGAGTTGTATGTTTTAATATCTTTGATATAATGAAGATGTGGGCTTTCAGAGGGAAGCTTACTTACTGCCTGCAAATGTTTTAAAACTACTTTGTAAGTATTCAATAAAGTGTGATGGTTGTAATTATTTTTTATTTTAATTTTTTTATTGATGTATGATTGACATATAACATTATCTTATTTTGAGGTATACAACATAATGATTTGATATTTGTATATATGCAAAATGATCACCACAATAAAGTTAGTTAACATTCATCACCATACATAGTTACAGTTTTTAAAACTTACTCTTTTAGAAACTTTTAAATATGCAGTACAGTATTATTAACTATAGTCACCATGCTGTACATTATACCCCCATGACTTATTTATTTTATAACTGGAAGTTTGTACCTTTTGACTCTCTTCAACCATTTTGCCCACCCTCCACCCTTGCCTCTGTTAACAACTAATTTGTTCTCTGTATCTATGAGCTTTTTTGTTTTTCAGATTCTACAGATAAGTGAGATCATATGGTATTTGTCTTTCTCCGTCTGACTTATTTCACTTAGTACAATATAATGCCCTCAAGGTCCATCCCTGTTGTTGCAAATGGCAATACTTCATTCTTTTTTATAGCTGAATAATATTCTATTCATCTTCTTTATCCATCCATCCATCCATCCATCCATCCATCCATCCATTGATGGACACTTAGGTTGTTTCCATATTTTGGCTATTGTAAATAAAGCTGTAATAAACATGGGGGTGCATATATCTTTTTGAATAAATGTTTTCATTTTCTTCGAGTAAATACCCAGAAGTGGAATTGCTGATCATGTGGTAGTCCTGTTTTCTGAGGAACCTCCATACTCTTTTCCATAGTAGCTGTATCAGTATACATTCCTACAAAGTCTTCTCTTTTCTCTACATCCTTGCCAACACTTCTTATTTCTTGTCTTTTTGGTAATAGCCATCCTGACAGGTGTTATCTCATTGTGGTTTTGATTTGCCTTTCCCTGATGATGAGTGATGTTGACCATCTTTTCAGTACCTGTTGACCATTTTTATGTCTTCTTTGGAAAAAGTCTATTCAGATCTTCTGCCCATTTTTGATCAGATTGTTTTTGGGTCTTGGTGGGGTTTTTTTTGTTTTTGTTTTTTGCTACTGAGTTGGATGAGTTCCTTATATTTTGGATATAACTCTTTATCAGGTACTTGATTTTCAAAATTTTCTCCCATTTGGTAGGTTTCCTTTTTCAATTTGTAGATGGTTTCCTTTGCTGTGTAGAAGCTTCTTAGTTTGGTGTAGACCCACTTGCTTATTTTTTGTTTTGTTGCCTTTGCTTTTGGAGTCAGATCCAAAAATATCATTACCAAGACCATTCTCAAGGCACTTACTGCCTATGTTTTCTTCTAGGAGTTTTATGGTTTCAGGTCTTACATTCAAGTATTCAATCCATTTTGAGTTAAATATTGTGTATGGTGTAAGACAGTGGTCCAATTTTATTCTTTTGCCTGTGGTTGTCCAGTTTTCCCAACACCATTTACTGAAGAGACTGTCCTTTCCCCATTATATATTTTTGGCTCCTTTGTTATAAATTAATTGACCATATATATGTGGGTTTATTTTTGTACTCTCTATTATGTTCCATTGATTTATGTGTTTGTTTTTATGCCAATATCATACTGTTTTGATTACCATAACTTTGAATTTAGTCTGAAATCAGGGAGCATGATGCCTCCAGCTTTGTTCTTTCTCAAGTTTTTTTGGCTATTCAGGGTTTTTTTGTGGTTCCATACAAATTTCAGGATTGTTTGTTCTCTTTATGTGAAAAATGCCATTGGAATTTTGATAACAATTGCATTGAATCTGTAGATTGCTTTGTTTTGAAGTGGACATTTTAAATTTTCTAAATGCTATTTTTTTCCCCCTAATGTGAGACTCTTCCAGCCCGGGGCTGATTTTGTTTTAACATCTGTAAGACTGAAACAAATAACCAGCCCCAAACCATGGATTATGTGTGATAAGACACTAAAGAGTAAGAGAAAATTTTTATAGAAACTCCATCTCATCTGCTTTGCTATGTCCTCCCTCCAACTTTGAACATGACCTTCAGTTGTCAGGCTTAAATGCAATAGTTTTATTTGGCTGTTGAACCTAATTATAATGAGTGAAATGCTCTAAGACTTATCACAGATGAGGTGGTGAGCCTTTTTCAGAAATGTCACCTTCAAATAGACTTTTGTGGCTTAACATATTTGTGGCACCTAACAGCTGTGTGCTTCTCCTAGAAACTTAATCCATCTCACTGATAATGTGGCACAGAAAATAAGACGTGGGGTTAAAAACCTTGGATTAAAATTGAGTCTGTTAACATTTATTAAGCATTAAACTATCAGCAAATACACTGATGCTGTATTATTTAGACTGCTCATAGTGAGGAATTGAAAGATTTAGTTTAGATCTGGCATCATTATTTCCAAAGGGAAGTTTCTTCTCACACATGAGTTCAAATGGTTTGGTTACATTGTCTTTTAAACAATTCTTTGTATATTGAGGAAACATCAAGGTGCTAAAGAAGACAAAGAACAGTGGAAAAATATGGCCCCATTCCTTAAAGAACAGCTTACAGTTTTTAAGGGGGAGTTAAGCATTCACATGTGAAAACCTAAAATAATAGTAGATATTTTGAGGACACATTTCCTTTCTGAGGGTTATAGATATAGAATTTTAGATGCAGGAGATCTACATAGGAAGGGAGAATTAAGAAATTTACAGAGAGGTGAGTGTTGAGATGGAACTTAAAGGAAATGTATATTTCAGTAGAGAACAGCAGCTGAATAAATATTGCATATTTTTTTCTCTATGAAATTTGTGTATGTCGTATGCTACATTTCACTGTGATTTTTAGAGCAGTTTTAGGTTCACAGCAAAACGGAGTGGAAGGTCCACCCCCACCCCCCAAACCTCCCCCATTATGTACATCCTGCATCACAGTGGTGTGCTCCTTATAATCAATGAACCTATGTTGACACATCATTATTACCCAAAGTCCATAGCTTACAGTAGGATTCATGCTCGATGTTGTAAATTCCATGGTTCTTGTCATATGTAATGACATGTATCTATCATTGTAGTAACATGCAGAATAGTTTCACTGTCCTAAAAATCACCTGTGCTCTGCCTATTCATCTCTTCCTCCCCCTAAACCCTGGGCAACCACTGCTCATTTTACTGTCTTCATAGTTTTGCCTTTTCCGGAACGTCATACAGCTGGAATCAAATAGTATGTAGCCTTTTCATATTGGCTTCTTTCACTTAGTAATATGCATTTAGGTCTCCTCCAGGTCTTTTCATTGCTTGATAGTTTGTTTCTTTTTAGTACTGAATAATATCTCATTATATGGATGTAGCAAAGTTTATTTATCCATTCACCTACTAAAGGACATCTTGGGTGCTTCTAAGTTGGCAACTGTGAAAAGCTGCTATGTACATCCATGTTCAGGTTTTTATGTGGATATAAGTTTTTAGTTCATTTGTGTAAATAACCAAGGAGAGCCATTGCTGGATCACATGGTAAGAATATGTGTAGTTTTGTAAGAAATCCTCAACTGTCTTGTGAAGTGATTGTATCATTTGCATTCTACCGGCAATGAATGAAAGTTCCTGTTGCTCCACATCCTCGTTAGCATTTAGTGTTGTCAGTGTTTTGGATTTTGGCCATTCTAATACGTGTGTAGTTGTATTTCATTGTTGTCTTCATATGCATTTTCTTGATTACATATGATGTTGAACATCTCTTCATATGCTTACTGGTCATCTATATGTCTTCTTCTTTTAGGTCTTTTGCCATTTTAAAAATCAGGTTGTTCATTTTCTTACTGATGAGTTTTAAGAACTTTTTGAATATTTTAGATAAGTCTTTTATCAGATGTGTTATATGCAAATATTTTCTTCTGATCTGTGACTTATCTTCTCATCTCTTGACATTGTCTGCTTTAGAGCAGAAGTTTTAATTTTATTGAAGTCCAGCTAACCATTTATTTCATGGATCGTGCCGTTAATGTTGTATCCAAAGTCTTTGCAATACCTAAGGTTATCTAGGTTTTCTCCTATGTTATCTTCTATAAATTTTATAGTTTTGCATTTTACATTTAGGTCTATCATCAACTTCAAGTTAATTCTTGTGACATGTATACAGTCTGTTTCTAGATTCATTATTTTTCATGTCCAGCTGCTCCAGCACCATTTATTGAAAAGACTATCTTGCTCCATCGTATTGCCTTTTTTTTTTTTTTTTGTCAAAGATCAGTTGACTGTATTTATGTGAGTCTGCTTCTGGGCTCTCTATCCTGTTTCATTGATTTATTTGTCTGTTCTTTCACCAATCCCACACTGTCTAGGTTACTGTAGCTTTATCATAAGTCTTGAAGTTGGTGAGTGTCAGTTCTTCAACTTTTTTCCCCTTCAATATTGAGTTGGCTATTCTGGGTCTTTTGCGAGAAACTTTAGAATCAGTTCATTGATACTTACATAACAACTTTCTGGGATTTTGCTTGGGATTTTGTTGAATTTATAGATCAAATTGAGAATAACTGACATTTTGACAATACTGAGTCTTCCTATGCGTGAACATGGAAAATTTCTCTATTTATTTAGTACTTCTTTGATTTCTTTCATCAGAGTTTTCTGGTTTTCCTTGTAAGATCTGGCATATATTTTGTTAGATTTATACCAAAACTTTCATTTTGAGGGGTGCTAATATAAATGATAACGCATTTTAAATTTCACTTGTCCACTGTTGGTTATGGAAAGTGATAAGCTTTTGTATATTAACCTCATATCCTGCAACTTTGCCATTATCACTTGTTAGTTCCAGGAGTTTTTTGCAGAATCTTTCAGCTGGATTTTCTACGTAGGCAATCATGTCACCTACAAACAAAGACAGCTTTATTTCTTTCTTTTCAATCTGTATAACTTTGATTTCCTTTTCTTGTATTATCACATTGGCTAGGACTTCTTGTACATGTTGAAAAGCAGAGGTGAGAAGGGACATCCTTGCCTTGATCCCAATCTTAGTGAAAAAATTTGAATTTCTCAATATGAATATGATGGTAGCTGTAGGGTTTTTGTAGTTTTTATCAGTTTTATCAGTAATGAATGGGTGTTGGATTTTTTAAATGCTTTTTCTGCATCTATTGATATGTTTATATGAATTTTCTTCTTTAGCCTGTTGATGAGATAGATTATATTAATTGATTTTCAGTGTTGAACCAGCCTTGCATACAAGTGACAAATCCCACTTGGTCAGGGTGTATAATTCTTTTTGTACATTGCTGGATTCAATTCACTAATACTTACTGAGAATATTTGCATCTATGTTCATGAGAGATATTGCTCTATAGTTTTAATGTCTTTGTCTGGCTTTAGTGTTAGCGTGATGCTGACCTCATAGAGTGATTTAGGAAATATTTCTTCTGCTACTGTCTTCTGGAAGGAAATGTATAGAATTGGTATAATTTCTTTCTTAAATGTTTGGTAGAATTCACCAATGAACCTAGCTTGGGAATATTATTAGTTATTGATTAAATTTCTTTAATAGATATAGGCCACTGTGATTTTAATGCCTCTTAAGGGCCAGAAAATATGCTAGGTGAATATGTATTTATTCTTCAACTATGTAATTAGGAAATCAGTGGTAAGTAATTGTATTAGACATTTGTAGTTAAATCCTCAACATCTCTTCTGCACTAGATAATTCTAAGCCATTCATAGTCATACCATTCACCTTGCCAAGGTGGGCCAGTGGGCATGTGCCTCAATTCAGCCAGTGAGACATGAGGGGAAGACTGTTTCCTTCCTTATTAAAAAAAATTATTGAAAGAGAAAGTCTTTCTTCTTCCTCTGGGTGTGTCTTGTTTGGATATGGATTGCAACTGCTGCAGCCTTCTTTTGGCCATGAGAAGAACCAGTGTTAGGCTGAAGGTGATGCTGAGGATGGCAAAGTAAAGTGAAGGTAAAAACATGGAAACTTAGGATAATTATCAAACCATGACACCTGCCACATCTTCAGTTTTCCTTACCCTTGGACATCGTATTACATGAGGTAAAGGTATTTCTTATCAAGATACTTCTTTTCTATTCCTTGCAATCAAAAACATCTTGTGAAATACAGTTTTCTCCCTTTTATGTATGAGAAAACTGAGGCTCAAGGAAGTTAAATAATTTTTCCAAGATTGCACATCTAATAAGTGCCTGAGCTTGTGTCTGAACCCAGGTCTATCTCATTCCTTTGCATAGTTCACCACTGCCCCTCATATGTAAACAGACATAAGAAATTAATAAAAGCTGGAATAAATAATATTGACTGTTAATTTTCATATGCAGATTGTCTGTTGCTCTTGTATAAAATGATTGCACCTTTCTACATGAAGAACTAGTTTTGTATCATCTTAGTTACATGAAATGTATGAATTCATCCTATCTAGCCAAGATGGAAAATACACAAACAAACTTAAATCATTCTAGGGCTCACAAAAATATGTAGTGGCTTGAATGGTGGCTTCCGCACTAAACCCCCACTCCCCCTAAAAAAGATAAGTTCACCCAGAATATATGTATGTGACTTTATTTGGACAAAGGGTCTTTGAAGACATAAAAGCTAAGAACCTTGAGATGAGGTATTCTTGGATTAAGGTAGACCTTAAGTCCAGTGGCAAGTGTCCTTAGAAGAGAAGACACACAGGGAAGAAAGGAAGAGGAAACTGACATAAAGAAAATGAGTATGTGAAGATGGAGGCAGATTGGCCCCAAGCCAGAGAACACTTGGAGCCACCAAAAGCTCAAAGACCTAAGAGGAATTCTCCCTGGAGCCTTCAGAAAGAAGCCCTGCTGACACATTGATTTCAGAGTTCTAGACTCTAAAACTGTGAGAAAATAAATTTCTGTTGTTCTTAAGCCACCAAGTTCATAATAATTTCTTACAGCAGCTCTAGGAAACTAATATAGGACTTTCTTGACCAAAAGAATTTTCATTTCCTCCCCTTTCTCTTGAAGAGGATTTCTCTGTGTTGACTACTGTCTCAGTCAACATGGTAGGCATGGCTAACCATGTGTTCTACCTTCCATGGAATAGGGTTGACCCTCAGAAGTGCTTGCCCATCTGGGGACTATATTTCCTAGTGCTTCTTACATATCAGTCAAATGTGTATCTAGTTCTGACCAATGAAATGTGAGGAGAAGTGATGAGAGTTTCTTTTGAGGTAAGGTAGTTAAAAATAGTGCTCCTTTCCTACTTTCTTGAGTCTTCTCCATTGGTAGGATCAGAAGGTTCCAAGGTCCCAATGAAGGGCAGAGCCACAGGATGACATTACCATCATAGCTTACTGAAGCACACAGCACTATGGAGGCAAGTGGATTTATTAAATAAAAGTGGGGTTCTGTCAATCAAGATAAAGGAAGTTGGGAAACATACACTATCTACCAAAACTATTTGTTATGTACATAAACTTTGTTACTTTGATGCAATTCAGATAGTTAAAAATACCTGTCTAAGGGATACATTCTCAGCCTCTTGGATAATAATGAGAGTATTTATAAAGTATTACTCAAATGAAACACTTTGACTACACTTTGAATGAAACACTTTGACTACATACTCATTTACTTCTTATAAGAACTGTGTCATGTAGCTAAAACCAGTGGAGCTAACATTAGAACTAAGAAATTTTGACATCTAATCCACAGCTCTTTCTGAAGCAGCACTCCATTTACAAATGGAGATTCTTATCTCTTTCCGGGAGACATAAGTTTATCATCTGTGGTGAGCATGTGCTCTTATTTAGCTACCCAGTATATATTTTCCTTTCTTTTAGTTGATACTAATCTGTTGGGACCAGGCGTCTGCCACTCTCAGCCTAAGTGCTTCAACTAGAGGTACATCTTCCCCTGATTTTGGAGGTGGACATGTGACTCGCACTGGCCAATCAAAAATGGGCCCTGGTATGGACCCAATATGGCCCCCAATATGAGAGTCAGGTCCAGAACTTTCATTTTGTAGGGAAAAATACAAGAAACTGCACTGTGGGCAGCCATCTTGCTAACCATATGGAGTCTAAGAAAGAAGCCAACAGAGCTGATATATCAGACACTTGAATCTGAGGGCATCATCTGAGTCCCTGAATTCAGTCAAGCCTGAAGCCAAATTTACTTACAGCCTTTTCACAAATCTCTCCCTTTTTAAAAAAGAAAAACAGTTAAAGTTGTATTTTTTTTTTATCAGCTACTTGTGAAATAACCAATTTTACCTCATATGGATAGACACTTATTTAAACAAGAAAAGTTAAACATTAGAGAAGAACTATTTCATTTCTAGTTACTTCTGGTTTTAGAACTTTGAGCCAGAAGTTTGAGTAGACACTTAGCTAGTCTAGCCTCAGGTACAGGATCTGAAAATACCCAGCTCAGTATTTTGTGCCCTTCCTTACTCAAGAAATCTGAATAATAGGAGACCAGCACGTGTAGAAGCTCAGTGAAGGACTTGTTGAATATCAAATGAATCTGGGGGTAGTGTGGACTTTCATAAACTACAAGTATGTGTTCATACTTCATCCCTGAAATAAACAGCTTGTGACTTAATATTCAATAAGATAAACTCTTTTTTCTGTTGCTTTGTAATTACTTGAAATATACTTTATAGAGAACACCAAAATTTAATTGTTGTGTGTGTGTGTGTATGTTGGGAGGGGACCAGTTAAAGAAATCTCTTTGGCAGGGGGTAGAATTTTAAAATGCAGCTCATGTGTTATATTTGCCTTATTTACATTTCTCCTTCATTAAAACCTGGAGCTGGGCTATTAAAGATGATTACCAGGTCATGGCCAAGGGCTGTAAATGATTGCCACTGAGTTTATTTCATTTCTTTAGTACCTATATATAGCAATTTATCCATCAAAAATTAGTTGTATTTTTTTCTGAATCCATGCTACTTGAGTGTTTATAGCTATTGCTGGAACTTGAGAAATGTAAGTTTCTGTTCATTCTAAAAAAAATGAGATATTTTAATGGCTTAGCTTGCATTGATTCCCTACCTGTAGACCCTGGAAAAGGTAGGTCCTTTAGTTTCTGTCTCCACAGGAGCAACTGGAAAGTATGAAGAGAGAATAGGGATGGAATCATGTGTGAAGAACACTGTTTAATAGTGTACAGAAGCAGAAAATCCTCCCACTCATTTGCTTCTTGGTTAATGTCCTTCATGCAGATCGTAAGCTCCTTGAGGCCAAAAACCTTGTCTATCTAGTTTGTCAGTACTTAAGAGCCTAATCCATGGTAAACACTGAATAAATATTTTCTAAATGATAACTGGAAGGATAGGTGAATAAAAACTCTTAAGAAATTAAGCAAATAATGCTCTAAGTTTCATCGTGAATCTCAGGCTTTTACCACCCTTTAGCCTAATTCAATCCTATTAACCATTAGTTCTTACCAGCACAGGCACAGCTATTTTATTTATCTTTGTATTTATTTATTCAACAAGTGCTTACAACTTGTTAACCAGGAATAGTCAACAGAGAATGGTAACACCCCCCAGGTGGGGCATTTGAAAATGTATGGGGGCATTTTTGTTGTTGTTACAATGACTGCCTCTATTGGCATTTGGGGGGGGACAAAGCATGCTAAATATCCTATAATCTGTTCTACTACTAATGGAAATGAGGTTTATTTCTAGTCATTATGAACATTCTGTACTTGTCTCCTGGTAAAATTCCTTTCTTGGGGTATTATGTACATGAGGTTCTCTAGGACAATCAATGGCTTTCAAACTCTTTTAAGGATGGGCAAGAGTAACTAATACGTTTTATGTCACAACCCTGAAACATACACGTGTGTGTATAACTGAAACAAAAATTTACATGACAGTACTATCTTTTACTGTGTGCTATGCACTCTGATCTCCTTTATTAAAAAATAATGCTGCTTGCAACCCACTAAGTTGACTTTCAAAAGCTATTCATT
This sequence comes from Eubalaena glacialis, assembly GCF_028564815.1. Classification (NCBI taxonomy): domain Eukaryota; kingdom Metazoa; phylum Chordata; class Mammalia; order Artiodactyla; family Balaenidae; genus Eubalaena; species Eubalaena glacialis. The sequence continues at coordinate 40,062,167 of NC_083716.1, forward strand.
CGTCAAAACTCAGTTGAACAAGTATGTCAGTAGTGGAAGTGTTGCATCTAAGAGTAGGCTCATATTTAACTTTTCTAGGAAATGCTAAGCTATTTTCAATGTCATTGTTCTAACTTAACCTGCTGAGAATGCAGAGGAGATTCTGTTGCTCTATAACCTTGCTGTTAGTCTTTACTTTTCTATACCACGTGTGCATCATACTCTATGCAATTTTGTATCCTTTTTTCGCTTAACATTAATATGAACAATTTCCAGTGTCAATAGTTGGTCTTAAAACCTGAGATTTTGAATTAAGCATAATATTGGGCTGGCCAAAAAGTTCGTTCAGGTTTTTCAACCTACAGAAAAACCCGAACGAACTTTTTGGCCAACCCAATATTTCACTTTGAGGATATATTATCATATATTTGACTTTTCCTCTGCAAGCTATGCTTTGAAAGTTTTCGATAACCCAGTAATGAAACCATTAACTATACTCTGACTAATCAGTCTCCCATTGCATCTTAGGACAGATGCCAAGTCTCAGGATTACTAAGTCAGTGGGTATGACCATGTTTATGGATTTTGATATGTATGTTCAAATTGTACTCCAAAAATTTTGTATCTATTTATTTTTAGATGAATCCAGGTTTTCTTAATTTTGACTGGGTAAAGTTTAGCTGAACATATAACATTAGACAGTAGTGTTCTGTTTATGAAACATTACTCTTAAGTAGATTTGGGAGTATGTTTTCCATTCTCCATATTTAGAACTGTAAATGTAAACAGAAGTAGGGAAAGAATTTCCAGCCTTAACACTGTATTAATTCATTTCACTTTAATAGTTTGCCTCACTGTGGAATAAAAATAACACTGTACTAGCCACCAAAAGACCTGACTTTTAATTTTGCCTCTCATCAACCATGTGACCTTCAGCAAATCATTTAACCTCTCTGAATCTCCATCCATAGAATAGTGATGTTTGGCTCTGCTCTGCCCATCTCCGAGTACACATAAGAATTAAATGATCCAGGAGAGGGGAAACCATCAATACTGAAACTGATCAAATGAAACAAATGAAACATAAGAAATACATTTGGAAATACTTTGAATCTATCCAGTAGATTTACCATGAGGACATTGGTCTTGAATAAGTAAACAGATTTTCCATAGCTTTTACCAGTGGGATAAAGCTAGGTTTCACACCTAATATACAATGTCTTTATTATTTACTTTTTATTAAAAAGATAATGTTAAAGAAAGAAGAAGTAAGCTTCCCATAATTAAAACAAATCAGTACCTGGACCACAGCAACTTGCAATCCTGATTTAATTGGTCTAGGATGGGGGCTGGGCTTTAGTATATTTTTAAAGCTTCTTAGATGATTTCAGTGTGCCACTGGGAATGAGACCTGGTAGCCACTAGCCACATGTGGCTATATAAACTTAAATATTTAAGCTAATTAAAATTAAATAGTATTAAAAAGGCAGTTCCCCAGCTGCAGTAGGCACATATCAAGTACTTAGTTGTCACATGTGGCTGGATTGGTGGCTACCCTTATTGGACAGCACAGAAGAATTTTTCTATCACTACAGAAAATTCTGTTGGACAGCACTTTTTTTTTTTGTTTGTTTTGGTTACCTCCATTATTTTTTTTTAAGTGCAGTAAATTTTTTTTTTATTAATTAATTAATTTTTGGCTGCATTGGGTCTTCGTTGCTATGCACGGGCTTTCTCTAGCTGCGGCAAATGGGGGCTACTCTTTATTGCGGTGCACAGACTTCTCATTGCAGTGGCTTCTCTTGTTGCGGAGCACGGGCTCTAGGCGCACGGGCTTTGGTAGTTGTGGCGCACGGGCTCAGTAGTTGTGGCTCGCAAGCTCAGTAGTTGTGGCGCACGGGCTTAGTTGCTCCGTGGCATGTGGGATCTTCCTGGACCAGGGCTCAAACCTGTGTTCCCTGCATTGGCAGGCGGATTCTTAACCACTGCGCCACCAGGGAAGTCCCTAAGTGCAGTAAAATTTACATACAGTGAAATACACAGGTCTTAATTGAACTGTTAGGTGAGTTTTGACAAATGGACGTACCCACTTATCCAACAGCTCAATCAAGGTATAAAACGTTCACATCCCCCCAGCGTTCCCCACTGCCCCCTTCCAATCCACCAGCACAACCCACAGGCAACCACTCTTCTGATTATTGTCATAGATAAGTTTTGCCTTTCTTTATTTTATATAAATTACTTATTGTCATTAAAGAACAAACCGCTATTCATGATTATAAAAGACATTGCATTGTTAGATTTTTTAGTGAACACAGTTGATTTAAATGTCTGATGTTGATGAAGAAAACTTTCTAAGAATTTCATAGTGTGGACAGCACTGCTCTTGATGCCTATATAGTAGATGAAGAAAGAAAGCTTTTGATGACGGTAGTATTTTTTCCTGTTTACTCATTTAACCATCAGATATTTACTGTGGGCTTGCTGTATGCTAGGCAGTGTGCTAGATTCGTATTTGTCACGGACCTGTTCCTCTCCTGATATTTGTTGCATCTGAATATTACCTGGTCTGATACTTGCTGTTTTCCTAAATAAATTTATCTTAAGAGTAAACTTTTTTATTATTACAAAAAATGGAAAATCACTCTCATTTGCCTTAAATACAAAGGAATGTTTTTAAAATATAAGGTGGAGATTTCTGGCAACAAAGCCTAGTTATGAGGAATTTTCGTTCTACTACATAAAAAATGCTGGATAAAAGGTAACAGTCGTTAAAGTATCAACACTTAACTATCTGAACTGGAAATATGGACAACTCCCCAAATAACAGAAAAGACAGAGAAATCAAAGGTGGAGTGGTGAGCGGGTGGGGAGTCCCGGAGGCCCACTGAGATGTTTGTCCCAGTCACAGCCAAGGAATCTGGAGATGTGGTAGCCAGATGGGGACATATGAGGGAAGGGGGAGCTGAAACCGTCCCCCACCCCATCCCACAGCAAACAAACCACACACACACACACACACCCTGGAGACTCAGAGAGCTTCTCCGGCAAAAAGAGCCTAGATGCATGAAGTCTATGTCTGGATGAAGGGAAAATTTTGGCAAGTAACCACAACTAAATAGAAACTCTAGGCCCACTGTGATGCTTAATTTTATGTGTTAAATTGATTGGTCATGGGGTGCCCAGACATTTGGTTAAACGTTATTCTAGGTGAGGATGTTTCTAGATGAAATGAACATTTGAATAGACAGAGCAGAGCAGATTGCTCTCCCTAATGTGGGTGGGCCTCACCCAATGGACTGAAGGCCTGTATAGAACAAGAAGGCTGAACAAGTGGGGACTTCTAACTATATATACATGTTCATGTATGTACATACATGTACCTATACATGTATATGTATGTGCAGACAGCGAGGGCAAGAGGGATCCTGTTGGTTCTGTTTCTCTGGAGAACCCTGACTAATACACCCGCACACCACTGGGTGTATGGAAGCTTATGGAAACAGATGCACCTTCTCCCTGCTCCCTGGACGATAAATTGAAACTGTGATCTAAGCTTAGCTAATCAGATGCCCCCACTGAGACCTGGTGGGATTGTTGAGAAAAGGAGGCAAGAGCCAAAGAGTCAATTAGTGATGACCTTGCAGTGACTGCAGCAGAATCGAGAATTGAGAGTCCAGTGGCATGAGGCTGAGTGACCAGGGGTGATGGAACCCAGCAGCCAAGCTTCCAGCATTCAGCGTTACAATGCCAGCATCGAGGGCATCAAAAACATCAACTCTGACAGGATCTGGGCCAATGCTTGTCTCCCTTGATCCCAACCTTTCTGGCAGCTCTGCTTAAGTTTGCTGCAACTGGTTTCTGTTTTCTAGCAGGCTATGGGAACTCACTAAACATTGTAAGCAGGGAAATCACAGGATTAATGCTATGGGTTTGTGGCTCTGGGTTCATAGAATGTGGATTACTTCTTATGAGATAAACCTCTCCCTTGACTCACACACAATGGGATGCTTTTGGATTGTATTTTCCTCTGTGCTATTTTAGATCTGGGCCAGCTCTCTGCTGTGAGGACTTGGTGCAACCCAAGGTGTGAATCAAATGACATAATGAAAAGATCCCAGCTCCAAAATATCCATCTTTCTCATCAACTGACCCCAGAAACTCCTCCCTACTTGAAAATTCCAACTAATAGTTTCCAGGTATAAGTGACCACTCCCAGAGACTTTAGTTCTGTCTGCCTTCCAGTTGCAATGCATAGTTACCAAAGGGTCTGTGGATGCAGAGTTCCACCCCAGCTCTACCATGGACTAGTTGTGTGACCTTAGGCAACTGAATTACACCTGGACCCTCAGTTTTCCTTCTCTGTAAAATGGGCATAACAATAGTACTTAATTCATGGAGGTATTATGAGGTTTAGGTGAGCTCACAGTGCCCTAACTCACAGAAAAAATGTTTAATAAGCAGTAGATATTATACTAATACCTTGGAAACCCAGAGGTATGTGAAGAGAGGTTCACGTTTCAGGGTTTGAAACAAATGCTGCATGCTCAAGTCCAATTTGGGCCAGATTCATTTTAAGAAACTCATAGGCACTTTTATAAGTTCAGTCTCACACTTTCCAAAACATATTAACATATACCCACACCCTACATTAAATATCCATTTTTTGGCTGTGAATTGTTGAAAAAAAATTTATGAATGTTTTTTAAAAAAATTTTTTTAGCATTAACTTATTTAACTTACATTGCTTAGAAACCACTGTACTTACATCGAAATTTTTTGAAGTAATAGCCAAATCTACAATTATTTTCCAAGGCAATACCATTTTTATAAATATAAAATTTTTTGGTTAGGTTTTGTATAGGCAGGGGAAGTTTCCTCCAATATTTTATTATGAAAAATTAACACACATAAATCCTGATAAAACAGATAAATTTACACCTTTATGCCCTACCCCTGGATTTAACAGTTCTCTATATTTTGCTATATTTGTACTCTGATACACAAATATATATATACATGTATATGTGTATATATATGTGTGTGTGTATATATATATAAAATCAGAATCATAAATATATATATATATATATATATATATACCCCCTTTTTGGATGAAAAATTTGAAAGTAAGTTGCCAGGAAGCATAACACTCCACCCTAAATACCTCAGCAGAAATCTCTTACATAATCATAATCCCTTTATCACACTTTAGAAAATTAACATAAATTCTCTAATATATCTAATATTCAGTTCATTTTCAAATATCTTTTGTAACTGACTTTTATGAACCAGTATCAATAGTTACAGGGTTGCATTTAGTATGTCTCTATTTCTCTTTTAATATAGAATTTTTTTTAACCTCTCATGACATTGACTTTTGTAAGAATCCAGGCCCCTGGTCCTTTAGAATGCTTCCATTCTGGATTTGGCTATTTCTTCATGGTGTTGTTTAACGTGTATCTCCATCTCCCAACTCCTTTATTTCTTATAAACGGGGAGTTAGGTCCTGATTCTTGATTGAGTTCAGTTTCAACATTTTTGGAAGAAGTTCATGGGGAGCAGGTCCATGTCAGGTTGTCTCAGCAACAGAGTCCTAAGCTGGACCACTTGGTAAGTATAGATCTCTCACTGTAAAAGTACACTTTCCTCTTTTGCAATTACCGAGTAATGCTCAGGGTAGATCTTGGCACTGTGAAAATATACTGTTAATCAATAAGCTTTTACCTAATGGTTTTAGCATTTGTTGATGATCCTTGCCTGAATCGATTATTACATTGGGGAATAGAAAAGTGTGATCTTCTATTATTATTCCCTCTACATTTATTAACAGGTATTATTTCTCTCTCTCTTTTTATTAACCTAACAATAGATCCATACATTTAACAATTTAAAGCCATTGAATTTAATAATAAATGAAACTGGCATAATGTGATACACTTGTACATTTTGTATTTTTTCTTTTGATGGGTAAAGCCAACAAATCTTCTCACACGTTTAGCTCTTGAAAAATTCATAGCCTCTGTGGCACTGTGGTGCCTAGTGGATAAAATAGCTGTGATAGGAACTATTTCTAACGACACGGTCAGCATTAAACAGTTGTACTGTGTTGTTCAGCACTGTGAGTGAGCTCATCAGCAGGTGAGGAAAAAATCTGTGCTTAGGAAAACTAGTCTGCCCGAAATCCCAGGACCTAAGAGGTCTGTGTGGGAGCCTCTGGGGGGTGAGATGGGCTGGGGCACAGGAAGACCACAGACTAATGTGTCCCTTTCTCCCTTGACCAACTATGATTTAAGTCAAATCAACAAGCACTTTACGAGAGTCTATTTTGGGTCAAAGACTTTGCTAGTATTCCTCTTTGCTATTTCCTTCTGTAAACTTTAAGGATCGACTGTTCCCTTATTTCTTTCGTCATTTAGTCACATATGAAAGCTGACTGCACACCCACTGTGCACAGCCCTAGAGAAGGTTCTTCTTCCCCTTCCAGAGGAGAACCACACCTAAACCATCATGGCTGAGTAGAAAGCTCACTCACGTCAACACTGGCATTCAGGAGAACCTTCTGTTCTTGGGTCAAAATTCTTCCCAGTCTCTCTCAAATACTACTTATCTGCTTATTTGCTTTATCACGCTAATTTGAGTGGTATTTTGGTTGTCATTTGCTTTCCTGAGCTGCTCTTAACCACCTCCAGTAATGAGGATTATTTTCAGAGCTTTATTTTAAACTACTTCTAGCACATTGAAATTGTTTTAAATTCAGAGTTCATGGTCTCTTTTGAAAGGATTACTTCAGTAAAGGTTTTATTTTTTTTCTCAATTGCTTTTCAGTAGAATTTTTGGCTCTACAGTGGTTAGAACATGACTTAGGTCCAAAACATGACCCTGCATGTATGTGAGTTTGGGCTACATCTCTCTTTATTTGTAGTTTCTTTGTGAATTGGAAATAAAAATATTTAGTCCACAGGACTGTTGAAAAGACTATATGAGATAACATATGTCTCATTGAGCCCAGAGCTATGATGGCAATGTTATTAATGACAGTGTTTGGCCCCTAAAAATAATGTTGTATGTATTTATTTTTATTAACAAACTGTTAAGGTAAACTCTCAGGGACTTCCCTTGCTTTGCTTGCTTCTGGTTTTACTTTAGTGCCACGTAGTCATCAAGTTCACAGCTCCTTTCAAAATCTTCAGTGATTTTCAATAACTTATGGAAGAAACACCGTATTCCCAAGGCCAGTGTTCTAGGACCTCTGCCAGTCAAACCAGATTGCTTGCTCTTCTCCAAACTTACCTGACATGACTCCTCTGCCCCCTCATCAGACAGTCCCTTCTACCCTAAGGCTCTTCATCCCCTAGTTTCCATCTACTCCTGCCTCTTCACGTCAAAATTATGTTAGTTCTTTGATTCTCAGCTCCAAGTCAACTTAATTGAGGAACCTTACCTGATACTCTCCACTGAAGATCATGGCTTCCTTCTTCACAACCTTTGTAGTCCTTTCTCTGCAGTTATGTTTTAGAATGCTTGGCAATTTTACACGATATATTCTAGTAATTTGTATAACCTGAGTTTCATTAGTTCTTTCTCCTGGACTCTTGTAGTAGCTTACATCTTCCAGGTATGCCTAGGAGTTCCGGGAAGTCATCAGTAGGAACTCACACATATCTGGTCTGTTACCATGTAGGTTTGGCAGTGGCATTCCTCTTACTCTGCTTCAGCCCTACCTAGATGTGTACCATGGAGTCCACCACTGCCATTTCCTTTGCTACTTCCACCTGTTAGAGGAAATAGGTGCTGTGGTTCCTGCTTCCCCTACCCACCACCCCCATTGTGGCCTTCCTAACTCTTCCTCTGCCACTGCCGAAACATGGTGGGATGGCAAAAGGGAGGGGAATGCCTCTCTCTAGTTTCAGTTACATTTGAGCCTTCAGCACCTATGAAGTTTTAGCTCTTTTTTTCCTTATAGCTTTCCCAGCTTCCTTGTTCTAGGATTCAGTCCAAAGTTCTTGAAGGGTGGCCAAGAGCTAAATTGATCTGGCAAACACCATGCTGCACTCCACGCTGCCCTTCCTTCTGACAGGTGAGACTCTTAACTGATTAAGCTTTTGTGGGCCTGCTACTTATCTCATTAGAATGTGCCATTGTCCAACAAGACCCTAAGGGCCACTTAAAGAAAAAGGCAACCTCGGAGGGAGGGGCAAGATAGGGGTATGGGATTAAGAGATACAAACTACTATGTGTCAAAGGGATAAGCAACAAAGATATATTGTACAGCACAAGGAAATGTAGCCATTGTTTTGTAATAACATTAAATGGAGTACCATCTATAAAAAAAATTGAATCACTAAAAAAAAGAAAAAAAAGAGAGACAACCTCTTTAACACACCAGTTTGCCAGACTTTTCCAGACATGTCTGAACCCCAACTTTAGATTTCTTTAGGTTGCTTCTGAGATCTCCACTCTATATTTGCGTTGTACGATCATAACTAGATTGTAAGCTTCACTGGAACACAGTTCATGTCCATAATGCCTAGAACATAGTAAGTTCTCAGTAAGTGTTTATTGGATAAACAAATGAGTGAGTTAAAATAATAATAGCTAATGTTTATTGAGTGCTAGACACTATTTCTAGTGTTTTATATTCATTAACTTATTTAATTATCATTAAAACTCTGTTAGAAAGCATTCTTCTTCTTCTTATTCCAACAAGTGACCCAGTATTTTCCATTTGGTCCTGCAGATCCACTCTGCACCCTTCTCCACCTGTTCTCTGCCCCAGGAGATTGACCCATGTGGACTACCTCAGTGGGGCTTCCTTTCGCTCTGGTTTGTGTGAGTTTGGCCATCGGGAGGTTCTGGAGAAGGGATCAGAGTGAGGGAGGAGAGAGGGATAATTTGCTCGTTCCTTCTTCGTGGTGTTGCCTTGGACAGGCTGAGACTCTGTCCTAAAAGTCACAGCTCAAGAGCTCTTATGCTCTCTCCCTTCCTTTTTTTTTTCATCCTAGGGGTCATAATATCCCACTATTAGTAGGACCAGAGTCCTTCACTAACTGTGGTGGTTTCCCCTACATTTAGATCTCACCTGTGTAAAGAATTCATTTGTTAAGCCCTTCTTTAATAATATTATATTGAGTGTATCATCCATCTCTCTCTGAGTGTATCATCCACATCTCTCTAAACTGAGAGAAACAGAAACTGAGTGTAAACCATGATACTAATAAGGCAACTGAGACCCACAGAGGTTAAGGGATTGTTCAAGATCACTCTCCTAAAAATGCTGACATAGAGATTTGTATCTTAGCCCTTAGCTTTAAGTACCACAGTGTGCACACAAAAGAAATGCATTCAAATGCTGGGAGACAGTGAGGCACAGCGGATAAGTGCATTGCTCTGGCAGTCATAAAGATCTGGTCTCCAAAACTGACTCTAACCTAGTTAGAGAGTAACCTTGGGCAAATTATTTCACCTCTTTAAGATTCAGTTCCTAAATCTGTGAAATGAGCATGTTACTTACCTTAGAATTATTATAAGGCTTATAGTAATGAGTTAATTTGTGTGAAGTGCTAACATACTATATATCTAGCACCTAATGAAGATTCAATAAATATCATAAAAGCTATTGCTAAGGGGATTATTTGGAAATATGGAGAACATGGGAAAAGTTTCATACAATGTATCTTTACCTAGATGTTTATAATCTGGTGGAGTAGACAATAAACACATGAATAGTCATAAGAATAATAGAGGAATAGCAATAGAAAGAAAGTAATAGAATCCTGGATGGTTAGTGCAGACATTGGAGCTAAAGAGAAGGAAAGGAACTCGTGGTTCAAAGTAGATGGGCCAGACCCTCTCCAGCATTTATTGTTTGTAGACTTTTATTGTTTGTAGGTATCACCCATGTAAGATGATACCTCATTGTAGTTTTGATTTTCATTTCTCTAATAATTAGTGATGTTGAGCATCTTTTCATGTGCTTTTTGACCATCTGTACGTCTTCTTTGGAGAAATGTCTATTTAGGTCTTCCACGCATCTTTTGATGGGTTGTTTGTTTTTTTGTTATTGAGCTGTATGACCTGTTTGTATATTTTGGAGATTAATCCCTTGTCGGACGCTTTGTTTGCAAATATTTTCTCCTATTCTGTGGGTTGTCTTTTCATTTTGTTTATGGTTTCCTTTGCTGTGCAAAAGCTTTTGAGTTTAATTAGGTCCCATTTGTTTACTTTTGTTTTATTTTCATTACTCTAGGATGTGGGTCAAAAAAGATCTTGCTGTGATTTGTGTCTGAGAGTGTTCTGCCTATGTTTTCCTCTAAGAGTTTTGTAGTATCTGGCCTTACATTTAGGTCTTTAATCCACTTTGAGTTTAATAAAGACCTACTGTATAGCACAGGGAACTCTACTCAGTACTCTGTAATGACCTATATGGGAAAAGAATCTAAAAAAGAGTGGATATATGTATAACTGATTCACTTTGCTGTACAGCAGAAAGTAACGACATTGTAAATCAACTATACTCCAATAAAAATTAAAAAAAAAAAAAAGTAGACAGCACAGCCTTTATTTTGTGTTTCTTCAGTTCTCTCTTGAACTTATTTTCTTGACTTGGCACCAGCCATCCTGTTGAGTATACAAGCATCCCCCAGGCAATGTGGTCCGAGTGAACTAACAGAAATCAGCGGGCTGCATCACGAACCTTCTTCCTGGCTGTTAATTCTTGTGACGATAACCATTGCTTTCAGTGGTGGCCAGCCTCGCTCTTCTAGGAGGATTAGATTGCTGGGAGCAGGGAAGGGAGAGTCAGTATGCTGGCTTCAGAACATCCTTGCCTGCCTGTACTCGTAAAAACAAAGTCTATCATTTCAGTGAAGATAATTATACAGAATATTTCCATGACATCTTCACAACCTGAACCAAAATTGCTTAAAAAGGTGCAAGTAAGTGAAAAAATACATCTTAACTACAGCCTTTGAAGCGAGATGGGCAAGTAAATAATGAATACCTTTTATGGGCATAAATATTCCAAGTGAACATCTAAACTATGGCAAGGTTTGCAAATGCATGACAAGCATTTACTTCCCATCCCCTATCAGAACTAGAGATGGTCTTGGAATCTCTAAACACAACACTGAAAGTTGCCATCATTCATTGGATTAGAGTTAGTACAAAAGATAAAGCTTGCCTGTTATTGTCGTTCTGTGGAGGGGATGACCCTACCAATCCACATCATACCACCACCTAAAGTTTACCACTGAGTTTAAAACCAAATAGGCCTGGTGTCAGTTTTTTAGCTGAATTACTTAATGATATTGTCAATATTTTATTAGTAAGTAAGTAATTTTAGTTTGGAATGTAAATTTAGAATATTAGCTGCATTCTGAATCATGATTTTTTATTCTTATTTATTTTGCTTCTGGGGACTGTATCAGTTTAACAAACCACTCCAAAATTGAATGACTTAAAACAATCATCATTTTATTTGTTCATGGTTCTGTGGTCAGCAATTTGGGCTCAGCTCTGCTGGATGCGTCTCTGTTCCTGGTTATACTGGCTAGGCTCACTCATATTTGCCATCAGCTAGGGGCTGATGATCTCACTCACATGTCTGGCAGTTGGCTGGCTCTTGGCAGGGACAACTGGGTCATTTCCCACTTAGCATCCAGCAAGTTAAACCAGGCTCATTCTCATCATGGTGGTCACAGTGTTCCCCAGAGCAGCTAGAGGGGGCAAGTCCCAATGCATGGGTACTTTTCAAGTCTCACTTGTGTCATATTTGTTATTATCCCATTGGCCAAAGCAAGTCACATCGTGAAGCACAGAGTCAGTGGAAGAGGGAATTTACCAAAGGCATCGATATGGGAAGGGAATTCTTATGGGGACTTTTGCAAATAATCTACCATGGGGCACAGTCTCAAAATGATAATGTGTAGTAGTAAATCAACATTCTTATATTTACATATATAAATATAAGCCTTTTGAAAATTTTTTGAAAAGCCTTACAGCAATACAATGGTTCTACTTAAAAATCACATGGAGACATTAAATATTGTTATGTAAATGAAATACTACACTGAATATTGTTCTTAATAGTATCACAACTGCTAACATATATTTGATCTTCAATCACCCAATGATGAAGGTACTACTATTATTCTCATTTTGCACATGGAAGAAATTGAGACTCAGAGAAATTGGAGAACTTGCTCGATGTCACCATCACTAAGGGAATAACATTTGGGCAGCTCTAAGAATATGCTAATATAATGTATATAAGGGACTTAGTATGGACCTTCCACAGTATTCAATGAGTATATGAACACTGTATTAATATCATAATATTAATAGTCATAATTGAACATGAGAGGTTATTTTATTTTAAAAGTTAGACCATGTGCAGCTATAAAACTAAGAACTCACTAACATATTAAATTTCCCGTTATGGACATCTCTATAATTGGTTCTATATTTTGCTCTAACTGGAACTGATTGCAAATGCATTAGAAAGTCTAATTTTCAGAGAAGTCATAAAACTTTGCTCACTACTAAACAATCAAAACTTTTACAGCACCATCCATTAAGCTGTATCATTAAATCCAAAGCTATGTTACCAAAACTCTAAATGACTGGATAACCTCTACTTCTTATTTCTTCAATGATGACAAAGAATATCTTTATCAAATCTCTGTGGATGTCATTTATAATTTATTTTGATTTAAAGTAAAAGGGTCTATTTGCAGGAAGGAGGTTAAATTTCACATAGTGAATATATATCACTTCTGCATCAGTCACGTGTTGAGAAAAGAATAGAACCGGAAATCCTGTTTGAGAAAGGATATTTAAAAGGATATCTTAAGGAAATGAGAAACAAGTTTATGCTACACTTGATAACATTCTTCCATTTTCCTGAATAGAGTCTGAGAAAATATACAATGTCACAACTAGTCATTGAATGATACTATTCAGATTTGTGTTCAATGGGAGTGGCTCATTATTTCTTTGGTTGCTCTGTTCTATTATAATTAACTTGAAATCAAAAAAAGAAAAAGGTATAGTATAAGGACTGGTTTTCTCTAGTTTAGTTCTTTAGAACTCTGTTAGGCAAGAATGGCAGAGAAATGGAGAACAAACACCCTTGACAGGGAATCACATTGGCCTTTTCTTTTTGGTACTACCTTTGGCTTTATACCTAACTCCATCTCAACAGCCAGTTCCTTAGGTTAGTGTTACAACATGGCACACACTACTTCTCTACTATTCCCATGTGCTTATTGAAATTGGATTCAGATTAAGATAAAAATATGGATAGAGATGATTCAAAATATTTCAGAGAAGAATTAATTTGATGATTAATTTTAGCATCAATTTATACAAGTGGATCTCAACTGTGGGCAATTTTCATCTGACAATTCTGGAGATACTTTTGGTTGTTAAAATTTGGGCTGAGGGGATGCTATCGGAATCTAATGGGTAGAGGCCAGAGATGTTGCTAAACACCCTATAATGCACAGGACAGTCCCCCACAACAAAGAATTGTCCATCCCCAAATGTCAGTAGTTCTGAGGTTGATAAAATGCTGATTTATATAATATGAATGTTGCATTAGTTATAATTTCTTAAACAAAATAGATATATAGCCATTGGGTAGATGGCTATCAGGGATAATTTAGAAGGGATTTTGTGTGTGTGTGTGCATGTGCACATGCAGAGGATTAAATTCTTTCTAAAATCTGATGAAATGTAAGATACCGTGCTTCCCATTTATTTTACTTTCTTGGAAGCTGCCATACAGAAGAAGCTTAAGGAATTAGTGAAAACCAGAAAATATGAAGGCGAATGCTTTATAGAGCACATCTTAGGATGGGGCATTGCATCAGTGAAGGGCTGCTGCTGCCGATCTCCATACCATGTATAAGTCGAGTAAAACTTGAGGGTAAGGAAAGGGCAAAGGGAAGGAGGACTTTCCAGGTCTTTCTGGATACTGTTTATTCATAGAACTTAGTCATTTTATTCGTGATATAAATTTAAAAGCTAGAAGTTTAATGATTTTTTAAAAAATTAACCACAATCTGTCATCTTAATTGAGGTGATGGTTTCATGGGTGTTTAACATCGGAGAAAACTCATCAGATTGTACAATTTAAATATGTGCAGTTTATCATGTCTAAACTGGTCCTCAATCATATTGTAAAATCGCAACATACATTAACACACTCTCCCTATAAAAAGCTCAAACAATGCATATCTTATAACGTATGACAGTTTTCCTTCACCCCTCCCTCCTACTCCTCTCCCCCAGCGTAACAACTGTTAATTGTTTGATCTAACTTTAAGTACATATACAAGTATTTTACACATATCATTTAAAAATGGTCATATAAATAAAAGCACAAAATTTTTTGCTTGCTTTTTTTCTCATCATATCTTGGAGATCTTCCTACAGATCTATCTCATTCTCTTTTGATGGTTACATAGCGTTTCATAATGTGACTATATCATCAATTATTTAATCATTTATTTATTTAGGTTAGATGTTTCTCTTTCGCAAACAGTAAAAAAAAAAAAATGAATCATTTCTACAAGCTTAATTTTTTAGAAGTGGGGTTGTTGAGTAAAAGCAAATATATACTTAAAATTTGTATGTCTACTGCTAAATTCCTTGCTACAAAAGACTTTAATAACTTAGGCTCTCATCAGTATTTGGGAGAACCCATTTATGACAATTTAAGTCTCTTACATTTTCCCAATTCGATAGGCAAACAAGACTTTTACTAGCAAAGATGTACATCTTTGCTTTTGTCATCTTGTATTGGAATTTTGGTATTTTTATTTATTTTTAAGAGCTCTTTGCATGTTATGGATATTAACTCTCTTTTATATATTTATAAGACTATCTATGATTAAACAGAGAATTACCATAAGACCGAGCAATTCCACTTCTGGGTATATACCCAAAAGAATTGAAATCAGAGACTCGAACAGATGTTTGTACATCAATGTTCTTTGCAGTCTTTTTTTTTTTTAATTGGATAATTTGTCTTTTTTTTTTAACACCTTTATTAGAGTATAATTGCTTTACACTGGTGTGTTAGTTTCTGCTGTATAACAGAGTGAATCGGCTATACATATACATTTATCCCTATTTGTCCTCCCTCTTGCATCTCCCTCCCACCCTCCCTATCCCACCCCTCTAGGTGGTCACAAAGCACCGAGCTGGTCTCGCTGTGCTATGCGGCTGCTTCCCACTAGTTATCTATATTACCTTTGGTAGTGTATATATGTCCATGCCACTCTCTCACTTCATCCCAGCTTACCCTTCCCCCACCCAGTGTCCTCAAGTCCATTCTCTACATCTGCATCTTTATTCCTGTCCTGCCCCTAGGTTCTGCAGAACCTTTTTTTTTTTTCCCCCATATATATGTGTTAGCATACAGTATTTGTTTTTCTCTTTCTGACTTACTTCACTCTGTATGACAGTCTCTAGGTCCATCCACCTCACTGCAAATAACTCAATTTCTTTTCTTTATATGGCTGAGTAATATTCCATTATATATATGTGCCACATCTTCTTTATCCATTCATCTGTTGATGGGCACTTAGGTTGCTTCCACGTCCTGGCTATTGTAAATAGTGCTGCAATGAACATTGTGGTGCATGACTCTTTTTGAATTATGGTTTTCTCAGGGTATATGCCCAGTAGTGGGATTGCTGGGTCATATGGCAGTTCTATTTTTAGATTTTTAAGGTACCTCCATACTGTTCTCCATAGTGGCTGTATCAATTTACATTCCCACCAACAGTGCAGGAGGGTTCCCTTTTCTCCACACCCACTCCAGCATTTATTATTTGTAGATTATTTGATGATGGCCATTCTGACCAGTGTGAGGTGATATCTTATTGTAGTTTTGATTTGCATTTCTCTAATGATTAGTGATGTTGAGCATCCTTTCATTTGTTTGTTGGCAATTTGTATATCTTCTTTGGAGAAATGTCTGTTTAGGTCTTCTGCCCATTTTTGGATTGAGTTGTTTGTTTTTTTGATATTGAGCTGCATGAGCTGCTTGTACATTCTGGAGATTAATCCTTTGTCAGTTGCTTCCTTTGCAAATATTTTCTCCCATTCTGAGGGTTGTCTTTTCGTCTTGTTTATAGTTTCCTTTGCTGTGCAAAAGCTTTTAAGTTTCATTAGGTCCCGTTTGTTTATTTTTGTGTTTATTTCCAATTCTCAAGGAGGTGGGTCAAAAAGGATCTTGCTGTTATTTATTTCAAAGAGTGTTCTGCCTATGTTTTCCTCTAAGAGTTTTATAGTGTCTGGCCTTACATTTAGGTCTTTAACCCATTTTGAGTTTATTTTTGTGTATGGTGTCAGGGAGTGTTCTAATTTCATTCCTTTACATGTAGTTGTCCAGTTTTCCCAGCACCACTTATTGAAGAGGCTGTCTTTTCTCCATTGTATACTCTTGCCTCTTTTATCAAAGATAAGGTGACCATATGTGCGTGGGTTTATCTCTGGGCTTTCTATCCTGTTCCATTGGATCTATATTTCTGTTTTTGTGCCACTACCATACTGTCTTGATTACTGTAGCTTTGTAATATAGTCTGAAGTCTGGGAGCCTGATTCCTCCAGCTCCGTTTTTTTACTCAAGTTTGCTTTGGCTACTCGGGGTCTTTTGTGTTTCCATACAAATTGTGAAATTTTTAATCTAGTTCTGTGAAAAATGCCATTGGTAGTTTGATAGGGATTGCACTGAATCTGTAGATTGCTTTGGGTAGTAGAGTCGTTTTCATAATGTTGATTCTTCCAATCCAAGAACATGGTATATCTCTCCATCTGTTTGTATCGTCCTTAATTTCTTTCATCAGTGTCTTACAGTTTTCTGCATACAGGTCTTTTGTCTCCCTAGGTAGCTTTATTCCTAGATATTTTATTCTTTTTGTTGAAATGGTAAATGGGAGTGTTTCCTTAATTTCTCTTTCAGATTGTTCATCATTAGTGTATAGGAATGCAAGAGATATTTGTGCATTAATTTTGTATCCTGCTACTTTACCAAATTCATTGATTAGCTCTAGTGGTTTTCTGGTACCATCTTTAGGATTCTCTATGTATAGTATCATGTCATCTGCAAACAGTGACAGTTTTACTTCTTCTTTTCCAATTCGGATTCCTTTTATTTCTTTTTCTTCTCTGATTGCTGTGGCTAAAACTTCCAAAACTATGTTGACTAATAGTGGTGAGAGTGGGCAACATTGTCTTGTTCCTGATCTTAGTGGAAATGGTTTCAGTATTTCACCATTGAGAATGATGTTGGCTGTGGGTTTGTCCTGTATGCCCTGTATTATGTTGAGGTAAGTTCCCTCTATGCCTACTTTCTGGAGGGTTTTTATCAGAAATGGGTGTTGAATTTTGTTGAAAGCTTTTTCTGCATCTATTGAGATGATCATATGGTTTTTATCCTTCAGTTTGTTAATATGGTATATCACATTGATTGATTTGCATATATTGAAGAATCCTTGCATTCCTGGGATAAATCCCACTTGATCATGGTGTATGATCCCTTTAATGTGCTGTTGGATTCTGACTGCCAGTATTTGTTGAAGATTTTTGCATCCATGTTCATCAGTGATACTGGCCTGTAGTTTTCTTTTTTTGTGACATCTTTGTCTGGTTTTGATATCAGGGTGATGGTGGCCTCATAGAATGAGTTTGAGAGTGTTCCTTCCTCTGCAAGTTTTTGGAAGAGTTTGAGAAGTATAGGTGTTAGCTCTTCTCTAAATGTTTGATAGAATTCTCCTGTGAAGCCATCTGGTCCTAGGCTTTTGATTGTTGGAAGATTTTTAATCACAGTTTCAATTTCAGTGCTTGTGATTGATCTGTTTATATTTTCTATCTCTTCCTGGTTCAGTCTCGAAACGTTGTGCTTTTCTAAGAATTTGTCCATTTCTTCCAGGTTGTCCATTTTATTGGTATATAGTTGCTTATAGTAATGTCTCCTGATCCTTTGTATTTCTGCAGTGTCAGTTGTTACTTCTCCTTTTTCATTTCTAATTCTGTTGATTTGGGTCTTCTCCCTTTTTTTCTTGATGACTCTGGCTAATGGTTTATCAATTTTGTTTATCTTCTCAAAGAACCAGCTTTTAGTTTTCTTGATCTTTGCTATTGTTTTCTTCATTTCTTTTTCATTTATTTCTGATCTGATCTTTATGATTTCTTTCCTTCTGCTAACTTTGGGGGTTTTTTTGTTCTCCTTTCTCTAATTGCTTTCGGTGTAAGGTTAGGTTGTTTATTTGAGATGTTTGTTTTTTCTTGAGGTAGGATTATATTGCTATAAACTTCCCTTTTAGAACTGCTTTTGCTGCATCCCATAGGTTTTGGGTCATCATGTTTTCACTGTCATTTGTTTCTAGGTATTTTTTGATTTCCTCTTTGATTTCTTCAGTGATCTCTTGGTTATTTAGTAGTGTACTGTTTAGCCTCCATGTGTTTGTATTTTTTACAGATTTTTTCCTGTAACTGATATCTAGTCTCACAGCATTGTGCTTGGAAAAGATACTTGATAAAATTTCAGTTTTTTAAAATTTACCAAGGCTTGATTTGTGACCCAAGATATGGTCTATCCTGGAGAATGTTACGTGAGCACTTGAGAAGAAAGTGTATTCTGTTGTTTTTGGATGGAATGTCCTATAAATATCAATTAAGTCCATCTTGTTTAATGTATCATTTAAAGCTTGTGTTTCCTTATTTATATTCATTTTGGATGATCTGTCCATTGGTGAAAGTGGCATGTTAAAGTCCCCTACTATTATTGTGTTTTGTCAATTTCCCCTTTTATAGTTATTAGCATTTGACTTATGTATTGAGGTGCTCCTATGTTGGGTGTACAAATATTTACAATTGTTATGTCTTCTTCTTGGATTGATCCCTTGATCATTATGTAGTGTCCTCCTTTGTCTCTTGTAATAGTCTTTATTTTAAAGTCTATTTTGTCTGATATGAGAATTGCTACTCCCTCTTTCTTTTGATTTCCATTTGCATGGAATATCTTTGTCCATCTCCTCACTTTCAGTCTGTATGTGTCCCTAAGTCTGAAGTGGGTCTCTTGTAGACAGTATATGTATGGGTTTTGTGTTTGTATCCATTCAGCCAGTCTATGTCTTTTGGTTGGAGCATTTAATCCATTTACATTTAAGGTAGTTATCAGTTTGTATGTTCCTATTACCATTTTCTTAATTGTTTTGGGTTTGTTATTGTAGGTCTTTTCCTTCTCTTGTGTTTCCTGCCTAGAGAAGTTCCTTTCGCATTTGTTGTAAAGTTGGTGGTGCTGAATTCTCTTAGCTTTTGCTTGTCTGTAAAGGTTTTAATTTCTCCATCGAATCTGAAAAAGATTCTTGCTGGGTAGAGTAATCTTGGTTGTAGGTTTTTCCCTTTCATCCCATTAAATATGTCCTGCCACTCCCTTCTGGCTTGCAGAGTTTCTGCTGACAGATCAGTTGTTAACCTTATGGGGATTCCCTTGTGTGTTATTTGTTGCTTTTCCCTTGCTGCTTTTAATATTTTTCCTTTGTATTTAATTTTTGATAGTTTGATTAATATGTGTCTTGGCATGTTTCTCCTTGGATTTATCCTGTATGGGACTCTCTGTGCTTCCTGGACTTGATTGACTGTTTCCTTTCCCATATTAGGGGAGTTTTCAACTATAATCTCTTCAAATATTTTCTCAGTCCCTTTTTTTTTTCTCTTCTTCTTTTGGGACCCCTATGATGCAAATGTTTGTGTGTTTAATGTTGTCCCAGAGGTCTCTGAGACTGTCCTCAATTCTTTTCATTCTTTTTTGTTTATTCTGCTCTGCAGTAGTTATTTCCACTATTTTATCATCCAGGTCACTTATCCATTCTTCTGCCTCAGTTATTCTGCTTTTGATTCCTTCTAGAGAATTTTTAATTTCATTTATTGTGTTGTTCATCATCGTTTGTTTGCTCTTTAGTTCTTCTACGTCCTTGTTAAACGTTTCTTGTCTATTCTTCATTTTATTTCCAAGATTTTGCATCATCTTTACTGTCGTTACTCTGAATTCTTTTTCAGGTAGATTGCCTATTTCCTCTTCATTTGTTTGGTCTGGTGGGTTTTTACCTTGCTCCTTCATCTGCTGTGTATTTCTCTGTCTTCTCATTTTGCTTAACTTACTGTGTTTGTGTTCTCCTGTTCACAGGCTGTAGGTTCGTTGTTCCCTTTGTTTTTGGTGTCTGACCCCAGTGGGTAAGGTTGGTTCAGTGGGTTGTGTAGGCTTCCTGGTGGAGGGGACTGGTGCCTGTGTTCTGGTGGATGAGACTGGATCTTGTCTTTCTGGTGGGCAGGACTGCGTCCAGTGGTGTGTTTGGGGTGTCTGTGAACTTATTATGATTTTAGGCAGCCTCTCTGCTAATGGGTGGGGTTGTGTTCCTGTCTTGCTCGTTGTTTGGCATGAGGGTGTCCAGCACTGTAGCTTGCTGGTTGTTTAGTGGAGCTGGGTCTTAGCATTGAGATGGAGATATCTGGGACAGCTTTCGCTGTTTGAGATTACATAGGGTCGGGAGGTCTCTGGTGGACCGATGTCCTGAACTCGGCTTTCCACCTCAGAGACTCAGGCCTGACATCTGGCCAGAGCACCAAGACCCTGTCAGCCACTCCACTCAGAAGAAAAGGGAGAAAAAAGAAAGAAAGAAAGAAAAAAATAAAATAAAATAATTAAAATTAAAAATGAAAAAAATATTATAAACAAGAAGTAATAAAAAAATAGAAAGACGAGAACAACCAAACCAAAGAACAGATCCACCAATGATAAGAAGTGCTAAAAGCTACACACACACACACACACACACACACACACACACACACACACACAAAAACAGAAATGGACAGACAGAACCCTAGGACAAATGGTAAAAGCAAACCTATACAGACAAAATCACACAAAGAAGCATACACATACACACTCACAAAAAGAGAAAAAGGGAAAAAAATAGATATATATATATAAATAAATGAAGAGAGCAACCAAATCAATAAACAAATCTACCAATGATAATAAGCTCTAAATACTAAACTAAAATAAACATAAAACCAGAAACAAATTAGATGCAGAAAGTAAACCCCAAGTCTACAGTTGCTCCCAAAGTCCACTGCCTCAATTTTGGGATGATTCGTTGTCTATTCAGGTATTCCACAGATGCAGGGTACATCAAGGTGATTGCGGAGATTTAATCCGCTGCTCCTGAGGCTGCTGGGAGAAATTTCCCTTTCTCGTCTTTGTTTGCACAGCTCCTGAGGTTCAGCTTTGGATTTGGCCCTGCCTCTGTGTGTAGGTCACCTGAGCGTGTCTGTTCCCCGCCCAGACAGGATGGGGTTAAAGTCACAGCTGATTTGGGGGTTCTGTCTCACTCAGGCCGGGGGGAGGGAGGGGTACTGTATGAGGTGCGAGCCTGCAGCGGCAGAGGCTGGCATGACGTTGCAACAGCCTGAGGCACACCATGTATTCTCCCGGGGAAGTTGTCCCTGGATCACGGGACCCTGGCAGTGGCGGGCTGCACAGGCTCCCGGGAGGGGAGGTGTGGATAGTGACCTGTGCTTGCACACAGGCTTCTTGGTGGCTGCAGCATCAGCCTTAGTGTTTCATGCCCATCTCTGGTGTCTGCGCTGATAGCCGCGGCTCGCGCTCGTCTCTAGAGCTCGTTTAGGCAGTGCTCTGAATCCCCTCTCCTCGTGCATCCCGAAACAATGGTCTCTTGCCTCTTAGGCAAGTACAAACTTCTTCCCGGACTCCCTCCCGGCTAGCTGTGGTGCACTAGCCCCCTTCAGGCTGCGTTCACGCAGCCAACCCCAGTCCTCTCCCTGGGATCTGACCTCCGAAGCCCGAGCCTCATCTCCCAGCCCCCACCCGTCCTGGTGGTGGGTGAGCAGACAAGCCTCTCGGGCTGGTGAGTGCTGGTCAGCACCGATCCTCCGTGTGGGAATCTCTCCGCTTTGCCCTCTGCACCCCTATTGCTGCTCTCTCCTCCGTGGCTCCGAAGCTTCCACCCCGCCACCCCCTGTCTCCGCCAATGAAGGGCCTTCCTAGTGTGTGGAAACTTTTCCTCCTTCACAGCTCCCTCCCCGAGGTGCAGGTCCCGTCCCTATTCTTTTGTCTCTGTTTCTTCTCTTTTCTTTTGCCCTACCCAGGTACGTGGGGAGTTTCTTGCCTTTTGGGAAGTCTGAGGTCTTCTGCCAGCGTTCAGTAGGTGTTCTGTAGGAGTTGTTCCACATGTAATTGTATTTCTGATGTATTTGTGGGGAGGAAGGCGATCTCTGCATCTTACTCCTCTGCCACCTTGAAGGTCTGCCTGTTCTTAGTCTTATTCACAGTAGCCAAAAGGTGGAAGCAACCTGAGTGTCCATCAGTGTATAAGAGATGAGTGTATAAACAAAATGTCGTATATACATACAATAGAATATTATCCAGCTTTAAAAAGAAGGGTAATTTTGATACATAATACAACATGAATAAACCTTGAGGACATTATGCTAAGTGAAATAAGCCAAATAAAATGCAGAAAACACTGTATGATTCCATTTATATGAGGTATCTAGAAGAGTTAAATTAATAGAAACAGAAAGCAGAATGGTGGTTATACCAAGGGCTGGGGAGAAGAGATGGGGAGTTATTGTTTAATGGGTACAGAGTTTCGGTTTGGGAAAATGAAAAAGTACTGGAGGCAGATGGTGGTGATGGTCGTTCAACAGTGTGAGTGTACTTAATTCCGCTGAGCTATAAGCTTAAAAATGGTTAAAGTGGTAACTTTTTATGTTATGTCTATTTCACTGTATTAAGAAAGTGAGAAAACATTGTTTATATAAATAACATAAATTTGAATAAACAGGTACACAATATATTCAAAATATGTGTTACATAAATATTTTCTCCTAATCTGTTAACCTGAGTTCTCTCTCCAGTAATTTGAAATGCTACTTCTATAATAAATGATACTTCCTTATAGATATGAATCTGTTTGTAAGCTATGCATTGTTATTAGCTCATTTTTAAAATTACTCATCACATTGGTTTAATTACTATAGTTTTATAGTACACTTGATAGGCAGTAGGACAAGACCATTATTTTTGTTTCTTTTCAAATATCTTTATTTTTCTGCAGCATCAGTTTTGTATGAATTTTAAAATCAATTCATCAACTTCTATTTTTAAAAATATTGTTGGAATTGCATTGAATTTACAGATAAATCTATCTGGGGAGATATATTGCAATATATAAAGGCAATTTTGATTAATCATACTACTCTTAGTTTTCTAAGTATAGAATAATCAGTTTTTACTGTTAAAAATTATTCTTATTGATACAGTGGTTTATAATTTTTTATGCCCATATTCTCCAGTTTGCCTGTAATCTCTTTCATACAGTAACTCATCAGTAATAGCAATTGAAATGTTGCTTATCACATGCTATATGCTAATGAGCATTCTCTATTACAAGTGTATGAACTATTACTTTTGTCTTTATTGGAAAAATGAGTTAATCTTTTAAAGTAAAAATGGATCTCTTTGTTCTCTAAGAAATGGAATAATGATAATACAAATGTATGGTATGTTTTTCTATTAAACAAATAAATGTATTTGAATTTCCAAGGTTAGCTCTATCAGGATACTCTACTTCTTTAAGCTTTCTAATTATTTTAACCTGATTTTCCTGGTGAGTAGATTTTCGCACTCACAAGGAAAGAGCAATCTTTATAGAAGAAGGATAAAAGGAGGCTAATTTTAGATGAAACATGAAACCAAGTGAAGAGACTATAGTATCATTTCATAGGTGCGACAGGTATTTTGCTATTTCCAAATGTCACTTTGGAATCTTCCATACATTACTTACTGTAAAATTTCCCTGGTTATGGCGTTTTATGAAATCCTTGGTGCCTCCTAGGATAAGTTTCACATTCACCGGAAAGGTACTCCAGGTGCACTTTCTGGCAAGCATGTGGCTTTGTTCCTTGCATGCCAGCCGCTGCCCCCCACTTTGAGATTCCCCTGACCAAAAAATTACCTGTGGTTTTCAGGACATGTTCATAGAAGAATCCATTCCAAGGGATTATACATATATTCAAAAAGGCTCTTCCTTAATAAAAGTTTATGGTCAACTGTAAGTTACAGAAATTCAACTAGTGCATTAATTTGGCAAACTAATCCTTTCGTTTCAACCAAGTGGGCTTATGTCAATTGGTTATTTGGTGATTTTGGCTTTCTGTAGGTGTGTCTCTCTCTCTGTCTCTGTCTCTCTCACACACACACATGGCTTATTACTTTTCCTTCCCCTTCTTCTGTACTATGATAACCTTTTAGTTTTTTCACTTTTGTTTTAAAATTAGTCATTTCCATATCTATTATCCCTCACCCTAAGCTGCTCCTCCTACAATATCATAAGCTTCTTGTTTTTTTTTCACTTTTTTATTGGGGTATAGTTGATTTACAACGTTGTGTTAGTTTCAGGTGTACAGTAACGTGAATCAGTCATATATATATCATAGATATATATATATCTCAAATTTTTTTCAGATTCTTTTCCAATCTAGGTTATTACAGAATATTGAGTAGAATTCCCTGTGCTATACAGTATGTCCTTATTGGTTATCTATTTTATATATCGTAGTGTGTATATGTTAATCCCAATCTCCTAATTTATCACTTCCCCCCACATTTCCCCTTTGGTAACCATAAATTTGATTTCCAGATCTGTGAGTCTGTTTCTATTTTGTAAATAAGTTCATTTGTATCATTTTTTTTTTTAGGGCAGATGCTCTAACTTGTCTCTGTTTATCCTTAGTGTCTAGGGGAATGCCTGGGATCTGTAGAAAGTGAGCAAAAGATATTTGTTGAATAAATGAAACCAAGTGCATTTGCTCAGGTAATACAAACATTTATTTTTAGTTTCCCATTCAAAGGAAGAATGCCAGATTTATGATATCTTTCTTAATAAAAAGATTCCTGACATAAATGGCCCTTCTCCTGCATCTTTCCTAGAATGCTAATTTGACATTTACGCAAAAGGTAAATCAGTTTGTTTAGCTATGGAGGAGAGGAAGTTGTCACTCCTGATTAATAACAGTGCGCTAGCATCTAATCCCCAGCAACTTGTGGCATTTCCCATCTGTTCTTAACATTACTCCATTTATGCTCTTCACGTTAAAATATCCAAATGTTTTGAATGGAGACATTTTTAAAGGAAGAGTTTGTTTTTACTGACATACCTAAACTAGAAAAATGATTTAGAAGAAAAGTACAATGACTGAAATACATACACACACACACACACACACACACACACACACACACACACACCAGCACCACCTCATGTTACCCAAAGTATTCCTGGCAGAGTTTCTTGCTGATGATTTTAGCCACAGTCTGAGAAATGTCTGCTTGCCCGAGCATTGTAAAGTGATCTCCCTTTATTAGATGAAGTCTTGAGTGAAAGGTGGCGTGGTACTGTGTCTTCGTAGTTCAGTACCTTCTGTCTTTCTGCCACCTCTCTGCAAATTGTGGGTGCCTGGAAAGGATGCTGTGGGAAGGGGAGAATTCTGCTGAGCCAAAGTGTTTTTCAACACAAAAAAAGATTCTTCATTGTAACTAATGCAATTATTTAAGATTATTATGGGACGGTTTTGAGTGTTTCTACCACCTTCTCACTTTTATTAAGGCTGCCCAAATGGAGCCCTATATAACACAGATGGGAAAAATATCATCAACACGGCACTTGGGGACGTTACCTGTAAATATGGGAGTTTTAATATCTCCTGGAATACTGTAGGTTCAGTGGAACTATTTTTTTTTATGAAAACAAGTTATAATATATTTTTATAATAAATGACTAGACATTTTGAGAAAATAATTTCCAAATAAATGTGTCCCCTTTGCATCAGAAATAGTAAATGAACTATTGAACTAACTATGCAGTTTTGATTAGAGACCAAGAAAAATAATGATAGTTATAACAGGTTGAGTGATTGTCAAAATATAGGGCTCCTTATGCCTGGTAATGCTTTGTTAGCTTTTTTACATGGGGACTGTTAATTTGAAATAACCTGAGATAAGCACAGATGAATGTCTCCATCAATAAAAAGCAGGTGGTGAGAATTAAGACCGGAGGTGATTTTATCATATTCTTAAAAAACATACATATGTAATAATATTTATCTTGTTCTTTTAAAATATCAGAACATTCTGAGTTGTTATTAAAAATATTTAATAAAACACCAAATGCCATTTTTTTAAGGTAAGAAGAACTATAATCCTATAGCATCTGTGTGAAGAAAGGGCATACTCTCTCTAAATGCAGCAGTCTTTGTCCCTTGTTACTGAGCATTTTATCACAAAATGGGACTGTTGTGTCATATTGCATTGGACTAACAGTTCTGAAAGTCAGGAAATGACAGCACTAAGTTAGGCAATAGGCTAACATACAAACCAGATATTAAATCTTTTGTGTCAAAGTTGTGTAAAAATATATATTTATATACAATTATGCTTTTATATGAATATGCTATTTAATGAGGCATGCACAAGTAAATGGTAACAGTGAGTGGTTGCCTCCATAAAAGGGGGTCTGTGTAGCTGGGGAACAGGGATGAGAAGGAGACCTACCTTTCATTGCATATCCTTTTTTTTTTGAATTCTATATCATGTACATCTGTTTTCTAAATTTTATAACAGTTAATAAAAAGAAGTTCCATGTAGATGAGTCCAGTGTCTTTCACTTTAAAAATCAAACCAACAAAGACCTACTGTATAGCACAGGGAACTATATTCAATATCTTGCAATAACCTATAATGGAAAAGATTCTGTAAAAGAATATATGTATGTATATATATATATAACTGAACCACTGTGCTATACACTTGAAACTAACACAACATTATAAATCAACTACACCTCAGTAAAAAAATCAAACCAAAACATCAAGTCAAATCAAATAAAAAGATAGACTCAAAGGACTTGTATTCTTTCCCAACCCCTCTTCTCAAATATTTGATTAGAACTGGAACCTGAAAGGCAATATGATATGGGGGCACTTAATTTCCATGAATAGCTATGGAAATATCCAATTAATAAGAATCCAAGATATTTAAATGTATCCCCAGAGCTGAACATGTTATAAAAACACATACTGCTGTACAAGAGTTATTACTATTTTACAGATGAGAAAACTATAAGGCTCAGCAGATGAAATAATTTGCCCAAGGTCACAGAGCAAGTTCACTACCCAAGGTAAACTATGGTAGCATTTCTACCCCGTAAAAATTTAAACTAGTGAGTGGTTCCAATCCCTTCTAGAACCTATGGTTGGAAGGATTTACACTTCAGTCATAATAAGACACAACTTTTAAACATAAATACCTTTTATGGAAGAGAGTTTGTCATACTCAGAAAGCTATCTGTGTTGTCATCAGTGTGCTTTAAGCAATTTATAATTTATAACAACTTTTTATGTCCCCAAGTACCCATTTGAAATGTACTAAAGTAGCTTCACTAAAAATGACTCTTTTGTAAAGTCAGGCTTTCTGAGAGTGGTAAAACATTTCTGGCATTTTTAATGGTTATTTTAAAACGGTAGCTGAGTAATTCATTAGTTTTATCTTGTTGTCTAACCAATTACCGCAAACTTAGAGACTTAAAGCTACACTTGCTTTTTATCTCACAGTTGTGGAGTTGAGAAGTCTGGGCATAGCATGACTGGGTCCTCTGATCAAGGTGAGATCAAGGTGTCAGCCATGCTGTACTCTCATCTGGAGCACAGGGTCCTCTTCCTCACTCTCGTGGTCGTGATAGGGGTCAGTTCCCTTCTGTTGTAGGACTGAGATCCCCTTGCTGGCCATCTGTCAGCGGTTATTCTCATCACCTAGGTTCCACCTGCATTCCTTGTCACACGGCCCCTTCTGTCTTCAAAGGCAGCAGTGGAGAATCCCCCCCGCCCCGAGTCAAGTCCCTCTCATACTTAGAATCCCAGTCTCCAGGAAAAGCCCAGCCCCTTTTAAAGGCTCGCCTGATTAGGTCAGACCCACCCAGTAGATCTTATCTTAAAGCCAACTTTAAGATACTTTAGTTACTTTTGCAAAATGCCTTCACAGCAGCACCTTGATTAGTGTTTGAATAACTGGGAGAAGGTGCATATCACCAAGCAGTGAGAAGCTTGGGGGCTGTCTTTGAATTCTGCCTACACAATTAACGAGTAGGCTGAATGTAGTATAAATATTACCACCACCACACCAGTCTGTTCAGTCCCCTGATGGGCTACTTTCTCCACCAAGAATCAAAGCAGAGGATCCATTGTCATTTTATTTATATTATTTATGTAGGGTCACATTTAAATGATAACAACATCTTGTTTTCATCTCACTGCATTTGAGCCTTAAAGATGCAGATGTGAGAATTGAATATCAATATGTCCGATTTATAGTTGGGAAAACTAAGTCTCAGGGGGATGAAATTATTTGCCTGAAGTCCCATAGCACGTGTACCTCCATGTTTCAGGTTCAAGGTTCTTAATATATGGCAGAACTTGATTTCTACAATATTTAAGTACCATCATCTCTTAGTTTTATTTTCAGAATTCCTAGGAAAAAATTTTTTTGAAACCTTTAGACAGCTATCACAGAAAATTGTGAAAGGCAATGGTTTTCCTATTGCACGCAGCATGAAAAAGAACTCCACTTACACCAATAGGACCACATGGTGAAAAACATTTATGCATGCTTTTCTGTAGGAACATATTTTACAAGAAAACATAACCTATGCTACATTAAGTAAATTCAATACATTGAAACCAGTTTTGAAGTTTAACTGAGGCAACACTTCATTTGCTATTTTCACGTTCTGTGTGGTGGTTAGCATAGATGTGGGTGTATTTCAAGGCTTCAAGCTTTTATCTCGCCTAAGGTGTGACCACACTTTATGGTCACCAGAATATGATTTAGGTGACAATGTTGAAGCCACATCAAGTATGATGTAGAATTAACTGAAAATGCTCCAAGTTTCTGTTAATCACAAAGTCACTGTAATCTTTATAGGACCAACCAGACTCCATCATAAATCTTTCTTTTCAGTTTTAAATACAGCTGAAGTACACAAATGGATGTTGTCTATAAAAACAGACTGATAATTTCAAAATGTAAGTCATAGGGAAAGCAGAATTCCATAGAATCTTTAAAGATAGAAAGGTGAAATGGACCCAAGGTGACTCCCGCTCCCCATTTTACAGATGAGGGAAGTGAATCCCAGATAAGCTTAGGGATTTGCCTGAGAGCACACAGCTTGGGAAGTGACAGAGCTGAGAAATAAATATAGAGTTTTTGGATCCAGTCCAATACTCTTAGTTTACTAATTGCATCCCTTGATGGAAAATGTATTGCGTGCAATTTCCCACAAATACTGTCATCTTTGTATCCAAGAGCGGTGTTTGGATGTAAGGTATTGAAAATAGATGGTTTAAATTCCCCTCATCTCACCCATTCCCAAAAACTTAGACCCTTGTCTATATTTTCATTTCCCCAAAACTTTCTCTGCACTCCTAATGCCATCCGTGGGACCTCACTCAAACCATCTGCACATGACTATTTTCTTCACTCTGGATCCTTATAACATGCAACAAGGTCAGTGTTGTTCCAAGGGTGGGGCAATGGGAGTGGTCCACCCGCTCAACAATAAATGCAGCAATTGCTTGAACTTAGACCAATAATATTCTTTGCGGGGGGGAGGAGTATTTTATCACTGACATTGGTGAGAACTCCTGGCATATAGTGATAATAAAAAGCAGGCTGATTATTAGTCCATTTTATTATTATTATTGACTTTTTTTTTTTATATAGATACTGTCTTCCCATTGCCCCATGTGACACTGACCTGGATTAAAGGACAGGAATTCCCTATGAGCTACTCACATCCATACGGCTTCAAGTTCTTTAGAAAGCGTTCCTTATCAGCGGGGTGGAGGTGGAGAGGCAAAGCGCCATCATAACATGTGAAGGTACATGTACTTTTGAAACTGTATATGAAATGTATAATAGATCCCAAAGTATCATAAGGAAAACAACTTTGGTAAAGAGATTGGTTGCTGAGAAGCCAGAGTCTTAGATACTTATCTGAGCTTATATGGGATTTTAAATTTAGTGTGTTCTCATCAACAAAGAACTTCTAGCTTTGCTTGTCACTGGGCTCATAGAGAAGTGGACATTTTAATGTATTTCAGGTAGAAGCAGTATGCATGGGGATTAAGACAGCCTGGGTCGAATCTGGACACTGTGGCCATGGGCAAATTAATCTGGCTAAGTTTCTCCATCTATAAAATGAGAATAAATAATAGTACTTACCTTACAGAGTCATCTTGGGGATTAAACCCATCTAGTCACATAAAGGGTTTAGCCCTGTGCTGGTGCATATTAAACACTCAATGGATATGTACCATCACTGTCATTATCTAGTAGCTAAAAGATTTTTAAATTTGTCATTTTTACAAATGTTTTATTCTGACACAAAATTCTGTATATTTTCTTTATTTCGTTCAAACATGGAACATGAAAACTCTCGCACAGGTATTTAAGGACCTAACCTCACTTCCCTGTGATTAAGATATTTATTTAGCAAATATCTCCAAGGGCACTAGATGGCGACCTTCTCCTTTAAGAAAAAAAAAAAAAAATCTAAGGTTTCATTAACACTTTTTGATTTGACAGTTGAAACTTTCTGCTACAGATTTAAAAGCAAAGAACAAAGGGTAAAGTCACATCTTTGAACACTAGAGTGTCAGAATCATAGAATTTCTAGATTTTCAGGCTTCAAGCTAGGAGCAGCATGGCCTGGGGAATCCTGGCTTCAAACTTTTGCCCTTGGGTGATCTTGGACTTCACCTTTCAAGATCTCATTTTCCTCCTTTATAATATGAAGTGGTTGGGTTAGATCATCTTCAAAGTTGCTTACAGATTTAAAATGCTATGATTTTTAATAAATCAATGTATACTCTTCTACCAGTCTGTATTTTCTCAAGCATTCCCTGTGCTCTAAGTATTTCCTAAGCCAATGGACATGATTTAAGGTCACCAGGTGTCAACATTACCTAAGTTAAAACTGATTTATTAAAAAAAATAAGATTAATTTTGGAAGATAGGGATGAATTTCGGGTTTTGAGATGTGTGTAAAATATTGGTCTAAAGGTTTCTTTTTTTAATAAGCAAGAGAAACATCTGAATATCTGCATTTAAGATTAGTATAAGGCTTGAAAATAACCTGTCCATTTAAGAATCATTTAAAAACTATTTCTGTATCTCCCATAAATAAAACTGAACCTATGCCTAGATATTTGAAGGTGATAAAATTTTTTTCTAATGTATTTTTAAATGCCAATTATTTTGAGTGTTTCTAAAAGGATTATAGCCTATTGTTTATAGATAGAAGCAATGGAATAGTAACTATCAACAAGACAGAGAACTCCTTCTCAAATATGAGTAGATGAAGCCAGTCTTGAGCATCTGGTGTGATTAAAAATTCAGAAGTGGCTTAAAATGTTTTTAATTTAAAATAATCAGATGAGTAGAACTAACAGTAAATAATAAAGAAATCTTCAGAATAAAATATATTTTAGGGTTTATTTATAAATGAAAGTATATGCCTGCTTTTTCCTTTACTGAGGTGTTTCAGACAAGGTAGAAAGTTTTTTTTTAATAAGTAGCCAGTGGATTGTACATTTATCTTTCTTTTTAAGGAAAATTACTCTTTCTACAAAAACGCTTTGGTATCTTAGTTTGCATCCATTTTTTTTTTTTCCTTTAAAAAAGCCATGTTAATTTGTGGATTACCTGAGGAAATGCTCCTCCCACCTACCCAGACAAACTCTTAAACAGTGATTTATGTTATGAAAAATGCTCCCTGTGACATATACATATACAAAAAATAAAGTGTAGGAAATAGCAAATACTCCGGGTTCAAATGAGTATAAAAATCCCTTTAGCAGAGAGTGTGGTGATGGATGCACAGGTGAGGGAGAAATACAGATAACAGAAGCTATTTTTCCCTAAAACAGGAGCTGGTAGGGTGAGCCAGCAGTTTAGCACTGGTAGCCCCCAATTCGCAACCATATAAGATGGTATGGTGATATAATCTGGATGCTCAATATACAAATATTAACTGTAGCAGACGAAATAGAATCCAAACTCTAAGAAGTTTACGATGGATGCATGGACCTTTTTTTCTTTTCGGTAAACATTGGCTCATTACCCTACGAGTAATTCATCCAACTTACCCACCAACAATTTTAGTTTACTATTTCCACTAAAATTTTATGCTGAGAACACCTGGAACTGCGAGTGCTCTGTCATTCTTATTACTTGGGGTCACAACCACAGAACTTCCCAGTTAGAAACACACACACACACACACACACACACACACACACACACCCTTATCATCCAGAGCAGAAGTAAAAGGTGAAAACAAAGATGAATTCACGCAGGTTATTGTCTAAAGGCAGTTTAATATTTATGAAATGTCACACACACACACACACACACAAACGCACGCACACACACACCACAAAGTCTTTAGGCTCCAGTTACAAGCGCTGCGTCATCTGCCAGATCACATGGTAATTGTTGCTATTTCAAGGATCAAGTGGCATAAAGCTCTCCCCTCCACCTCCACCCCACCCCTTTCCTTTGGTACCATACAGCGTGCAAGAGTGATTATTATGTGATGAGGTGAGACCAGGCTCACTGGTCTAACCCTCCCAGCTAGAAAGCAGGCTCTCGGTGGGGTGGCGCGCGCGCCGTGTTCTCACGAAGTGATTGGGAAAGGGGGACGGGGGAGGGGGTCTCAGGGGAGGAAGGGCAGCTCTAATTGGTTTCTCAATGAAAGATAATCACCTATTCCCCGGAGAGACTGGCGATTAGCACTCTGCCTCTCCTCTCCTTCGCTTTTAGACTTCTCATCCTGCCCTCGGTGCTTTTAGTCCCTTCAGCAGAGGCGGATCGAAGAAAGCGGCTCCTCGCGCCGCACTAGGAGCAGCACCGCTGCGCTCGAGTACTTAGCGCCCGTTCACTCGCTCACTCCGCGCTCGCCTCGCCCGGCTGTCGTCCCAGCCGCCGCCGCCGCCGCCGCCCGAGACAAAGTTTCGCGGAGCGGCTCAGGGAAAACATGAGCGAGCTAGAGGAAGACTTTGCCAAGATTCTCATGCTCAAGGAAGAGAGGATCAAGGAGCTGGAGAAGCGGCTGTCAGAGAAGGAGGAGGAAATCCAGGAGCTGAAGAGGAAGCTCCATAAGTGCCAGTCGGTGCTGCCCGTGCCCTCGACCCACATCGGCCCCCGGACCACCCGGGCACAGGGCATCTCGGCCGAGCCGCAGACGTACAGGTCCTTCCACGACCTCCGACAGGCATTCCGGAAGTTCACCAAATCCGAAAGGTAGGCGCCGGGGCTCGGCGCGGAGGGCCGGAGCGGGGCCGGCCGGAGCGGGGCCACCCCTCGCGGCGGGCGGGCCGGGTGGCCGTCCTGGCGGCGGCTCGGGGCGGGGGGCTGGGGACTCCGGGGCGCGGCGGCTCGGGGGCTGCTCGACGCAGGGCGCCCCTATAGTTCTCCGCAGCGCGCCGAGTGGGGGCTGGCCCTCGCGGGCCGGGAATGGGAAGTGTTTATTTTTATTTCTGCCCATCACGTGCTGTGCTTGTCTCCGCCGGGCCGGGAAAGGCGAGCTCCTCGGGGAGACGCGCCCCTGCGGCGGGGTGAGGTGGGGTGGGAAGAAGGAGCGTGGAAAGTTTTGTCGCGCCCGCTAACTTGGCCGCTCCGCACGCGGCTGCAGTCGCGCGGTGTTTCCTTCGCGCACCCCTGGGGGGGCGCCCGCGGGGGACAGAACCCGGCCCATCCCGGGGCCCGGAAAGTTTCCCGGAGGTGACCCCCCAAACCCAGGCCACAGGGCATGCTCAGTGCGCCGCTGGAGCCTCTTGGGAGCGGCGACGGGAGGCTGGACAGGGTTGGGTTCAATTTAGGGACTGAATTTGCCCGGAGCCCAAGCCCCGCTGGGAAGGCGCAGAGCGGGTAGGGGGGAGGGGGGAGGCGGGACTGGGGTGCGTCTCCGCGGCAGGAATCAGCCTCTGAGGGTCACTTTCCAGGCACCAAGCGATGTCAGCAGGAGACTGTAAAGAAACCCCACTTTCTGGATGTTCTTTTGCTCAGTTTGTGTCCCTTCCAGAAGCGCCACATCTTGGGCTGCCCAGGGCTTGGAGGCGGTTCGGTGACCTTGCACCTGAAGCAGGTTTGGGGCTACTGGGCAGCCCTGTCCCAGGGTGGATAATGCCCCCTCCTTGTTTGTCTTCCTTCTGAGTCTCTCCCTGGAAAAGCTGGGATGAAGAGGGAGGGGAGCTATTTCTCTGGACGCCTCCAGGCTCCTTCCTTTCCTTCTCCCGGCACGTTGAGAGCCAAGTCCTGACAGTTCAAAGTTGTGTCGCTCTTTCGTGGTGTGCAGAGGAGGCCGGGCGATTTTGGCCACAAGTAGGAAGCTTTTGCTCTCCACTGGCCGCCTTCACCGGAGAAGGCTGATCGATTGGCTGCAGCATTAAAGCGCCTCTGGACATTAGGGAGAGGAAGTGCAGACTCCAAAGCCCATTACTGGCTTTTAGTCTCTGGAAGTGCACGGCCGAAAGTGCATTTCTCCGGATATTGAATATTCCATTAGGCGTGCCTTCATGCCCACCTACCTCTTACCCCTTCCCTGTTGTTAGATCACTTGGCGTCTGAGTTTGGGGCCCTCAGGGGACCCGTACATTAGTCCTTCCCCCTAAGCTCTCTGACTTTGAGGCCAGTACTCCTAAAGAGCATGTCCTCTTGTATGTCTCCATCCAGGCCAGTTGCAGGGCTCTGGATGTCCCCCACTCCTCCGCTGCACCCCTTCCTTGTCTGTTTCAGTTGTGTACTGATTACAGTGTTTGCGTGTGGGAGTGGGGGAGAGGGGAGCAAAGGAGTCTGGGTAGGGGTTGAGAGCTGTTAGAAAAGGGCCAGGAGCTGGGAGCGGGTTGGGGGAGAAAAACAGGAATCAGGCAGAAAGGATTCACCTTGGGAACTGCAGGCCTACTCTGAACCAACGTCTCGAGGGACAGCTTTCAGATTTCCTGAGCGACGCTCCACTTATAAAATGACACCGTGCACATAGCACCTTTTGGCCCAGGCTGCCTTGGAAGTCCCTATCAAATGGAACAATGGCATTCTTACTTCTCTCAGGCCAAGACTGCAATCAGAGCTAACATTTGGCCTTGCCCTTGGTTGGGAAGCTGCTGTGTCTTGCCTCAGCTGAGCTGCGCATTCCTCGGCCGCTGCCCTGCCCCGCTCTCAGCAGCTGGAATCAATCTGCCCACCTCCTGAAGAAGCCACTTCATCAGCGGTCACCCGGCAGCTGTTCGCCTCCTAGGGCTGACCGGCTGGGGCTTTATCGCATTTTTGAAATTTCAGATCTCTGTGTCTGGACTGTTCCCCTCAAAGAGTAACCAGCACCACCTCGTAGCAAAGAGGAGATTTCACCGGGGTCTACAGAGGACAGGAGAGGAAACTGTCTCTTCCAGAGTCCACTCTCATTCAGGAGCTAGCTCTCAAAGAGGCACTTTTATTTTCCTTGATAAGAAATCTCTCTAGGAATGAGAGGCGTTTTTGTGTGTAGTGAGAGGAAATGGCTGATCTTTCACACGTACACATCATCTTCCTTTTTTTTATTCCCTCCCCCCGGCCCCCCCGCACACACACTCCCGACGTTTTCGGGTTAGGGGTAGGAACATTTATCAAAAGAGTGGAGCATGCGCAGTAGAGGTCGGTCGGGCGCGTTATTTTGTGTCTGCAACAGCTAGCTGAAGTGCTTTTCTACTTCCTCTGTGCGCTGATTTACGCTGGGACTGAGTGTAAACTTTTTCCCACTCAGCACTTAGCTTTATACTTTCAAATGGAAGCGTGGAGTGTATTTTCAGCAAGCTGACTCATTAGAGTTTAAAGAATTTTGACAGGTATAATATATGGGCATAGTAACCTCTGGAATTAGGTACTCATCCTAGCATTTAAAGAGACAGTACTAACTTAATTATCATTGGTGAGACACCTTATTTTGGCCAAGAAAAGAAATAATTTAAAAAGTACATCTGGGACACAACATTTAACAGCAAACAAGATGCTTTCAAAATAAAAGTGTATTTGCTAATTTTCAGATATTTGGATTTGGGGAGTAGACATTCCATCAGCTTGTGCATCCTTTGTTAAAAGTTGTGCCATCCTGATGCCCTTACTGGGGCTGAAGGAGACTGCTTTATCACAAAGCTAATGTTCAATTGCAATTGCTGTAGGATTTAGTGATAGCTATTCATGCTATGGGTTTGTTTCAAACTTTACTAGGACACCCAGTTTTTATACTAACAAGAAAAGAAACATATTTTGAAAGTGTAGGAATTGTTTGGTGGGCAGAATGATAAAAGAACTTTTGCCTGTAACCACTGTTTTAGAAAATGATTGCAATCTGAAATATTTACATAATCGGTGGTAAAAATATCTTCAGCATTTATTGCAGTGGAAGGAAATGGGAGAATTCACCGACTGTTGTAATCAAGTCAGTCCCATTAGCCAGATTTCCATGTGTCCACAGAGGGTATAATGCACAATCTCCATTAAGAATGATCTAAGTATCTAAGGAATGCTTAGATGAAAATTATACTAGGGAAAGGGAAGATCTGAGCTCACAGCGTAAGTATCAAGTGTACAGTACGATGATCATGTTTAAAAAGAAAACATCCGACTTATTGCAGCCCTCATTTTCAGACCTCTTAGAAATGCCCAGTAGAGATCAAGTGATAATCACTGAAAACTGTAGGCTGTTTTGGATGACGATGATGATACTTTACACTTATATATAACTTTCTGCCAAATAACTGAGTATTTCACATGGTTTTCTGTGAACTTCTGATTCCCTGCATGCATATATTCCACATCAAGAATTACCTAATATCCTAATTCTCCCCCTTAACTTTCTATACACACCTAAATTCCTTATTTTGACCGCCCAGTTAGCTCAGAAGACTGTATACAGTTGTTGTTTTTTAAATTAGCTTAAGCAAAGGCTGGAATCAATATTAATCTGTTACAGGAATAATATATTGTATTCCAAGCCACTTGAACTATTCCTGTCACAAATCCCTTGATTCTTGATGATGTAAATTCATCCTCAGGAACTTGTACCTTCTTCCACTGGGACATGGATGCTTTGGAATGGATGCCCCAGAAAACTCTTTGCCTTTTGCATCTCTGATTCATTTCAGCTGGTTTAACCTTCAGACTAAATCAAGGGATTTGGCCTAATTTTGATACAAGCAACTTCAGTGAAATGAGCGGGTACCGGTGGAATTCTGGGCCCCGCTTATTAATTGTTC
Source organism: Eubalaena glacialis (assembly GCF_028564815.1). NCBI lineage: Eukaryota > Metazoa > Chordata > Mammalia > Artiodactyla > Balaenidae > Eubalaena > Eubalaena glacialis. Next base: position 40,099,589 of record NC_083716.1, read on the forward strand.
ACATAGAAAATACACAATGCTTTAAAATAGCGATGCTAAGAATAATAAAGATAGCTAATCTTAGCGATGTTAACACAGTGCTAAGCTGTTTACTTTCAGTAGCTCGTTGTTTTCTCCCAGTGGTCCTAGATCACATACGTACTTTTCACGTGAGGACTCTGAGGCTTGAAGAAGTTAATTCACTTACCTAAGATCTCACAGCTAGGAAATGCCAGACACGTTTGAAACCCCAATCTTGCCGTTTTTAGAGCCCCAGTTCTCAACAGTTATACTCTATAGCCTTGGAATCTGGCCAGTTCCATCTTACTAACTGGTGAATCCTTCCAAATAGGAAGAAAAGAACCTGCCCTAAATTAGAATAGGATTTTTTTTTTTTGAAAAGTCTTAGAGCCAGCACGAAACTGACCTTATGAAAAAGTGACCAATGAGCCCTTGTATCCAGCACGTACGCCTTGGGTGTGCTGTGCCAGGCCAGAATTTCCTCAGGCCGTCCTGCTCTGGGGATTGTCATTTCCTAATCGTTCCCTCTTCTTCCTTCCTCACTCAACTTCTCTAGCTCAGTGTCATGTCATAGGTGGCGCCGATGAATAGTGCAGTTAGGAAGGATGTGAAAAGGATCTTGGTTGCTGCCTTTGGATATCATTCACTATACCCTTTGCCTTTTGCCTTACAGACCCCTCCTGCTGATTCCTTCATCCCTACCAACCCTTCCATCCAAAGGAATTTATTACTACCTGAAAACATACCAATATGTTAACCAGTTATGCTTTCTGGATTAACACAGTAATGTTTTAACAGGAGCTTCTGGGAGAGGACATTCGTTTAGTTTACTCAGAGGAGTAATATTTATGATGAGAGTTGAAAGGGAGAAAAGCTGAGGAGGCGAGGGGAGGATTTTTAGGCAGGCTTGCTTGTCAAGATCCTTGTGTCTTGCCGCGTGTAATTTGAAGAGGACGGGTTCCAAGCATAAGCACCTCACACCTACATTCAGTCAAAGAGGTACAGGAGGTAGATAGTACTCTGGTTTTAGTGATGAGAAAACTGAGCAAATCATTACTGAAGTGCCTTTTAAAAGATCTCGGAAATGGGACCAGAAAGACAATGTAGGTTTCTTAATTTTGCATCAGTACCGGAGTTGGTGAATTGATATCTCCAAGTTATTATCTATTTATACTTATTATTTAAGACATATCCACTTTGCTTTGGTGTTGGTTTGGGTTCTGGGATCAAGTACATTTTCCAGATATATTTGTAATACACCAGGAGTTCTTGTTCCATCTGAATCCTTGATACATGTATAGGTTGCAAGTTTTCATTTAATCATGTGTTCATTAGAGATTTGACTGACCCTCATGAAAATATTTCTAAAAGACCTGAAAAAACAAAAGATGTTCTATCTTTTTCTTCTTTCCTTACTAAGTGGCTGTTGCCCAGTGCCCTTTCCCCACACTGTGTAGGAGATGCTGAGAGTGCATTAAAACCCTTTCTTTTGATAAGATTTTCAGGTGATTTCATAGTTGCTCTGAGTAGGAATAATTATTTTCATTTGCCACAGAGAATTTGCTTATCAGAGTTCAAGACCCTCTGTTATCTCAGATTCTTGTAGCTCTTGGAAGTTACTGTGAGTTCTGAGATAAACCAGGGATAGCATATCCTGTTTCACAAAAGTGAAAGCTCAGAAGTTTGGAAATTGTCAAAAATGACTACTAGCTTTGTTAGTGTCCTGTGCTGTTGGATCCCTGAAGAGAAAAGGGGCTATATGTTTATGTTTATGTGTATGAGTAATGTGTATGTATATGAGTATGTACATATATGTATACATACACACAAATTGCCGATTTATTCAGTTTATGATTTTATACTTCTTATGGTAGTTATCATTCTGAAACTCCTCTAGTTTGGCCCAATCAGTTTCTTGGGGAAAGGAGGATTTACTTCTTGGGCTATTATCATGAAATAGATGACAGCATCTTGCAGCTTGTCAAGTGCTTGTGCTTGCTATTAGACACACAGTCCAATACCATCTCCCAGAGCAGGGTACTAGAACCAATCTCTGTTGCTTCTTATCGAAGTACTTACTACCTCCTGCTTTTACCCAGTGATGATTTTTTTACCTTCTTTTTCTTTGTTCTTGGATCTGCCTGTGTTGTGCATCTCTCTTTTGGGTCCCTGGTTCCTCTCTTCTAGCTTGACATCTGGAACTCCTGCCAGAGCTCTCATTTGCAAAACTCATACAACCGCAAACGTAGAACAGAGGTCTTGTTCAGAATAGTACTCTTACCTTTTAAAATCTTTCATGTCTTCAGATATTTCGGACTTTTTAGATATTGGACAATTTGAATTTCGTAAAGTTTTAAACATAATTAATTGCTCATATCGAAAATATACAATGCTTTAAAATATTTCTCAATGAAAAATAGATATTTCCAGAAAATGTGTATCTTTGAAATAGATTTGTTTTATTATATAAAGGCTGATAGAACTAATCTCTTTACTGTTGTTCTGAACAACAGATTCCTTTTAAAAAACTCTTAACCTTACTCTGCACTACTCCCTAAACATGGTTGGTGGATCGCAGACTTCAGTGTACATTATGTTGCTTTTATTTTAAACATTTTCATATTGGTTTTTTATGTGGGCATATAATAGAAACCCATGCTACCTTAGAAAATAGTGGAGTTTTAAAGTCAATCCATATAAAGTTTATATTAGCTAGAAAGTTGTAAAATACTTTCTGTAATTTGTCCTGTCCAGTGTGTTGGCTGTGGGATTAACCTTTTTTTTAGTGCATGTTGATTTGACATATTCTTGGAAATTAGTCCTAAGCAGTCAACATGTTGATACTAGGAGTTGATTTGGGTTGATTTTGTTACATGGGTGAGCATGCTGATAGCACTTTGGTGTGTAAGGGGATAACATGCTGATTTCATCTGAGTGTTTATTTAATATATGAATTTGCCTTAATAAGGCAAATCCAGTAAGACATCTGCTGTAATCACCTTGTTAGGACTTAGTTTGAATTTTTTTTACTTGTGATAAAGATTCTACAAGTACAGTTCTTAAATTATGCTCTCCGACTTGTTGCTAATTCAAACTGCTCCTCTCTAGATCAATTTAGAGGGGGCTTCAAAATGTGTTTTAAATCCTCAGATGTGTCTTTATTTGAGCACTTTAACCTCAAATGCTGCAAAAAATGCTACTGACAAACCTTATAGGGAATCGTAAAAGTACTTGTATATTTGCCTCTTACAAATACTTGTAGGTCTGTTTGTTCAACTGTATTGCCTGATGAGCAAATCCAAAGCCTTTGAGTAAATGTTAGTATTTTTCTTGATGACTTTCATTGCCCTCCTGGTGTGGGTAATGTTAATTTCATGTCTCACACGACCACCAAGGAACTTAACTACATATGCTAAAAATTCTCAAAATAGAAAATTCTTTTATATGTTAGGCTGTAAACCCCTGAGTAGAAACCAGGTCTGTTTATAGTAAAAATTCCAACCCTATACAACCCTCAGCTTACCATACATTTCTCTTCCCACGTGCTAATTTTCAGAGGCAGGGTAAGAACAGCACACATCTAGAATGTATTAAAAACAAACAAATTTTTAAAAACCCACCCTGAAACCTTCTAGAGGATAGAACCAATTCATATTCAATTCAGCCTCCTCTCAGAGAATAAGTTCACTCTAAAACATTCAGGACAAAATTTCATGTCTTACTTCAGCAGACTTCAGCTGTGGTGTCATGGCGCACAGTGGTGTGTGTTTGATTAGTTGTAAGGTTAAAATGAGTAAATAATAGGTTAAAAATCAAACTTCATGAATTATTTGCTTCTGAGGAAATAAGGTTGAGTGCATTCACAGGCACCTCCCTAGGGATGGTTTTTGACTTGCATCCGATTGGCTTCCCCGACTGGGAGGATGACAAATATATGGCAGGAAATTGCACAGAACCCACAGTCGGTCTTTTCACAAGAGTGTGTTGCACGTGAGAACATGATCCATCCCGTGAGTCACTGCAGAAAAAATGTTTGAGAACTTCTGATCTGAACTATGGCTCTAAAATATCAAAATCTTGATGTTGTGACACTTAAAGCTACTTATCTATAAATAATGGTTGTTAGATTTACTGTACTCTACTTAGTATGTATACATCAGAGCCCCATTTCCCAAAGTGTAATGTTCATATATTGGTGGCATCAGGGATGCTTCTAGGTGGCACACAAGTTAATTTATTTTATATTAACAGTAAGGAATTTTAATGTACAGAGGGAAAAGATGTAACAATCACATTAAATCTATGCCATGTGGCTACGGTTGCTTAGAATAAAGCTTCATTTTAAGGGTTCATAGATTTTAAAGGAAAATATAGAAAAATACAGATTGTGAATAACATAGATATAAATAACACAAAAGAGGGAAAGATGGTTTTAAAGTCGTTTTCAACAAGGAATGAAACAGATTGTTTCCATCCTCATCTCCTCCATGTTGTGGAAGATTCTGGCTAAGCGAGTTCTCACTATACCTGTCTTTGGGTGACTCCTTGGATGGCTGTCTCTAAGTTTCTCCACAGGAATTGGAGTGGGGACATAGAGTTAGATGGAAAAGGTGGTTTTTATAAAATATACTCTTGCTCTGTTGGTAAATCAGTCTGGTTAAGAATGACTCACTTTAATATATCATCAGAGAAATGTGTGATTTACCCCCAGATTTATGAATTCCTTTGCCATGCCACAGCAGGGCCCATAGGTGAAGGGGACAGTTGGGAAGTAATAAAGGGATGCCAGGCCTCTGGTCTCCATACAGCCTGGGGTTGCTGGGAAGCTCTCTCTTTCCAGAGTGTGTCCCCAGGGCTCCTCCTTGGATCCTGAGAATCGGTATCTGTGGCTGTGTGGCATCTTGTAGCCAGAAATACAGGATGCTTTTTTTCTTTCTTTCTCTGTAAAAGTACAATTTGGAAAAAGTTTGGAAGGCAAAGTCTTTCATAAAATACGCATATATTTTCCTATAATCTGTATTCCCTTTACTTGTAGGAAACTAGATTAATCTAAAAGATAAATATTTGTTTAAAAAGTATTATTGTTAAAAGAATGGTTTTGTGGAAAAATGAGAAAAATATAAGGAGAAAGGAGGGAATATATTACAGGCAGGAGGAGGAATTGGCAACAATCTGTTCTTCTTTCAGAATATAGTGCAGGTTGTCTCCCTACCTACTTAAGAAAGGGACTCATTAAGGTTTGGATATAGGTACCCTCCAAAGGGTAGGGGGAAAAGGAAGGTGGAGGGAGGGAGGAAAAGAGAGCAAGCAGGAAGATTCCAAAAATTACCACAAGATGGCAGCAGGAGTATAATATTTAGCAATTGTACAACTAGTAGTTTGGAACGTCCTTTAGTTGAATATTAAAATATATTCTCAAACATTTAACTTTCTTTTTTTATTGAAGTAAAATTGATTCACAATATTATATTAGTACAGCATGGTGATTCAATATTTTTAGAGACTGTGCTCTGTTTAAAGTGATTGTAAAATACTGGCTATATTCCCTGTGCTGTATAATATATCCTTGTAGCTTTTATACATAGTAGTTTGTGACTCTTAATCCCCTACCCCTATCTTGCCCCCGCTTCCCTCTCCCCACTGGTAACCACTAATTTGATCTCTCTATCTGTGTGTCTGTTTCTGTTTTGTTATATTCGTTCGTTTGCTTTATTTTTTTTTAGCTTCCGCATATAAATGAAAACATACTTTCTTAATATGAGGAGTCAAGTGTTTGGAAAGTGTATCATTGAATACATATAGTATTATAGTTTTCCAATTAGTAGTGATTTTGGGGAATGTGCTTAAAAAGCCATGGTGCAGTGTTCTTCTTTAGTGTTTAGTCTAAACCAAAAGAGAAACCAATAGTGCACTTTGCATAGAGAGCTCTTTTACATTGATATTGGCCTGAGGGAGATTCCTAAAACCCCCGTGAGGAAACCTCTGGACTCATATTTGGCGGGAGAAAAGAAAACTGAGAGAAAGAATGGAAAATTAATAGTAGTACAAAAATATTTGTGTAAGGAGATAAAGGGAATGGTTTCCTACTCACTGTCTCCCCCCATAACGAACTAAAAGACAATTATTATAAGAAAAAATCAGCTATTAGACAAAACTTCTAATAGCTTTTAATAGGTCGTTTGATCTCCTTGATAACTCTGAGATTCTAGAACATAATTAGGTAAATCTTAACATGGCCTGTTGCAGTCTGAGGTCCTTTTTAGAAAAAAATGTTAATACTCTCCAGTTAATATGATTATTTACATACATTAAATGTTTTTTAAGAGAAAAGCCAAATGTTTTATGGGATGCCCTAAATATAAACTGCCTTTCAATTCTAGGGTAAAAAGAAATGAGTGTAGTCTGAACTACCACAAAGGGATAGATTGTGGGTCGTACTTAATGGACTTTAAGTTTTTGAATCAATATTCCCTTGGAAAGTGCCATTCAGTCTTCCTGTAAAAGGCTATTTCATTCAGTCTGTGACCCCTCTCATGTGAAAGCCCCCAGGGGACTGGAAGTGAAGTAGTCTTGCTGATGACAGCATTTGTGATTTAACACTGAGGAGAGATGTACTTATTTTGGTCTGTCCCAGTAACCAAGGGTCAATGCCAAAATGAAGTTGTACTGTGCGTAAAAAAGAATTCACGTGTGATCACATGGCCTCTTTCATGGGTTTCTTTGCTCAGATATTATGTTATATTGTACTTAGATAAACAAGCAATAGGGGAAATAGAGAATATTTAACACTGCCCAATTTGATACCCTATTTGACAATAAGCTGCCTTGAAATCCTCTGGTTATCTAGCCTCTCCAGGGCATTACCAGGGATGTCCGCACAGGATGAGACAGGCCTTGGACTCACTGAGCTTCTTGATATTAGAGCAATTTTTAAAAAAAATATTTCTTTATTAATTTTCTTATTTATTTTGGCTGCGCTGGGTCTTAGTTGCAGCACGCGGGATCTTCATTGCGGTGTGCGGGCTTTTAGTTGTGGCATGCATGCGGGGTCTGGTTCCCGGACCAGGGATTGAACCCGGGCCCCCTGCATTGGGAGTGTGGAGTCTTACCCACTGGACCACCAGGGAAGTCCCTATAGCAATTTTTTAAAAAGTTTCTTTTGTGTGGCTCTGCACCCATATTCACCATGTTAAAACCTGGACATGCTTCTTGATATTTCAGATTTGCTGATTTTAAGCTTTCCTCGGACTATGACTACTCCCTTGGTTGTTTTAATTGGCAAAGCAATGCATGCTGGTTGTCAGACAAGAAAAAGATGTACAAAATTTGATCTTCTCCTCTCAGTTTTTCCCACCTATCCTTCAGCAGGCAGCCAATGTTAAGTTTTCTGTATGTTTATGCAAACTTTTTTATATAGAGAACTTCTCTGCTCATTTGGAGTTTCTGGTTTGTTGTTTGTTTTTCTACCTGAAGTAGAATCATCCTGTAACAGTCCTCAACAACCTGCTTTTTTTTTTTTTTTTTCCCTTAACTATAGCTTCTTTCTTTCCAGATCAGTCCGTATTGGTCTAATAACCATGTACTGTGCTATTGTTTCCATGTACTTCAGCTTATTAATAGTGATAGTTGTTTGTTTTGTTTGTTTTTTGTAAGCATAAACCACACTGCAGCTAACATTCTTGTACACATTTTCTCATATGTCTTTAATTTATATACGGGATAAATTCCAAACAGTGAGAGTGGTAGGTCAAAAACGATGCTAATTTTCAGTGTGACTTTTTTAGTTTGTGACTATGCATAAACTTTCTGTATCAAGATAAATGATCTCTAGCCTTTTCAATTAAAAATAAAAGGCATGTGAGTGGCATTTACAAAATCAATTTTCTACATTAAAGACAGTATTTTTAAAAAATCAAACATACAACTATAGCAGAAACATGTGGAAAGTTATTTCTTTTTTACACTTGAGTTGCATTCATGAGAACACTCTTTTTTGAAGTCATGTTTACATGCTCTTTTACTTTTCAGATTTATAAAGTCCATATTGTGTTTTGGCTTGATTTTTTCTAAGTTGAATAAAACTTTTGAATTCCTACAATGTGATATTGAAAGTAAGGATACAATTGTTCGTATATACTGCTCTTAAATAGCTAAAGTCCATCATCAAGAATCACAGTGGTTTGTTTTTTTTTTTTTTCATCAAAATACATTTTTGATACTTTAAAGATTCTGGGGAACTTGTTCCCACTTGGGAAAATAACAAATTCCAAATCTCTCAGCTACATTTTTTTAAAAGGCCAGTGGGAAGATTTGGACATATATGGTATTGGAACTACTCAGTGGAGCTTTCTTTTTATAGGATGGCGACTTCTGGGAGAGTTTTCTTTCCTTTTTTTGATCATTGTTATGGTATTGAACTAGATTTACTGAAAGGTAATTTTGCAAACGTTTACTTCGATCAGAATTCAGTCATATCACATATAATCAATCATGAGGTTGAAGCCAAAAAGTGAAACTAATTTTGGAAAGTAAGAGGAGTAATCTGAGAGATTTTAGCCCAGTCTTATAGAGAAATGACCTGAAACTGTCATGATGATTAAAACAATGGGCTTTGGAGCCACAGACCTAAGGTTGACCTCTGACTCTTCCTGCACATATGGCTGTGTGATTTTTTTTTTTTATTAATATGATTGTTAATGTAATCTTTATATCCTCTTTTTAATTTTATTTATTTATTTATTTTTGGCTGTGTTGACTGTTCGTTGCTGCACGCGGGCTTTCTTTAGTTGCGGCGAGCAGGGGCTATTCTTCGTTGCGGTGCGTGGGCTTCTCATTGTGGTGGCTTCTGTTGTGGTGGAGCACAGGCTCTAGGCCGGTGGGCTTCAGTAGTTGTGGCACATGGGCACATGGCTCGTGGGCTCTAGAGTGCAGGCTCAGTAGTTGTGGCGCACGGGCTTAGTTGCTCCGCGGCATGTGGGATCTTCCCGGACCAGGGCTCGAACCCGTGTCCCCTGCAATGGCAGGCGGATTCTTAACCACTGCACCACCAGGGGAGTCCCTGGCTGTGTGATTTTAAACAAATTGCTTTACCTCTCTGAGCTTTAGTTTCCAATTTCTATAAAATTGGGATGATGCTACTTCCTCCCCTAAGGCTTTGCATACAGGGATACTCTCTCTGTACGTGTTTGTGGAATAAAAAAAGATGAGCGTAAAGTGCTAAGTAAGAGTGCTAGCAAATGTATAACAGTGAAAGGTTTGAAAAGTTGTAGAGATTCTTTACGACGTTAGTTCTGGTATTAACACATTATAGAACCTCATGCCTAGAAAGGATTTTAGGAGATATCCTTGTTCATCCCCTTTGATGAACAAAACAGTAATGACAAAAAAATTTTTTTAAATCTAGAGGTTCAGAAATATTGTGATTTTCCAATGACGTGAAGCTTATTAGTGACAAAACTGAGATTAGATCCCCCTGTGTCTTATTTGCCATTCTCCTTAAATCCATTGTAAACATCTTAAGTGATGAGTGAAATGAGGAAAACTAGATGTTTATAAATTGGAACAATGGGACAAGTGGAAATGAGATGGTTAGATGCTATCTGCATTTTATAAAAAATATAAAGTGTACATGTATGATCAGGCAAAGGACTCAAAATGTGCTGTTACCCAGTTTAACACCCCAAGCAACTCTAGAAGACTGTTTGTGTAAGTTTCTTAGAAGAGCTGTTTCTTAAAGGCCCTGGGTTTAAATGAAACACTGCCGTGAACTGCCCAGAAAGGATGATAATAAGGCAGGAATGCTCAGGGGACCAGCTATGTCAGGCTCAGGGAAAGACACTGAAGGTTCTGCACAGCGGGAGCATCTCCATGGCTAGGGGTTACTGACAGGTTTCATATTCCATCAGGCTGGAAGCCTTATTTCCCGGGAGCTTTTCTGTTCCTCCTTTCATTGTCTATTGTTCAGTCCTCATAAATGATGAAGCCATTACTTTTCATATCTAGTGGAGCTGTAGATCTAGAGGTTTGGGTGGAGGCTCTTTGTAGGTGTTCTAACAGCCTGTAGGCTGGAGAGGAATGTCACTAGACATTCCTGTGCCTGTTTCCCCAGGTCGACATTAAGCTTATATATCTGTGTATTCTCAGTGCCTGTTCGCAACTTAGAGGCTGATTTGACTATGTTAGAGCTTTTCAATTTGGACAAATGCTAGTCCAGATTTTATTTCTCCCAGGGCAATTTCATCTGTCATTCAGTCAGCTCAGATGGGGGAAGATATATGAAGTCACATACGTCATAACCAAAGCCAGGTTCTTTCCTTACCAGCCTGACACTATCATGTAAAATACATCCAAAGCCTCAGCCTCTTCAATTGTTGAAAACCCTGTGAGGTTGTTGAGAGGCGAAAGTGAGCTCGCTCATGTAATAGATTTAGCTCCCTGCGTCCTAGAGTACAGTCATGCAGTAAACTTTAGCTCTCATTGTCATTATTTACTGATTCTGACTTCATTCACAAAATATATCATGACTTCTAATGCTGCGCCAGGATATCCATGCATAGTCTTCCCATATTTCTACTCCATTCTTGGTTCTAATTCTGCTCATTGAAATAACTCTGACCCTATTTTCGGAGTCATTTCCTGAATCACAGATGACCCTCTGACAGAGGCCATATTTCGGAGTTATTCTCCTGTCTATTTTTCATCCGCAGCGTAGTCTCAGTTTTCTTTCTACGGATTTTACACCCCTCCCCCACTACCCCGTCATATTAGAAACTTACCACTCTTGTACTGGATTTAGCTGTGTTAAGGTCCCCTCTGTAGCTCTCTGCTCTCGGAGTTAAATAAGCCCAGCGCTTCTCAAACTCTAAATTGCATTTCAATCACCTGGGGAATCTTATTCACTGCAGTTTCTCATTCAACAGCTCTGGGAAGGGGCCTGAGATTCTGCCTTTGTAATTAGGTCTCACGTGATGCTGATGCTACTGGCCTTCAGATCCTTAAATAGCAAGGGATTAACCAGTGATTTTCTCTGATTCCTTCCTCCTTTCTTCTTTCTTTCTTTCTTTCTTTCTTTTTTTGTTTTTGCCATTCAAGTCAAGTTTTCTATACAAATAAAGTACAGTCAGACGCACTAATGCAAGTTAATGTGTTAATAATACATTAACATGGATTACATTATAAGATTAACTCATTATCTAGGAAAGCCTAGAGGAAACATTCTAGTATTTTTTCCCCCTTCTGGACAATAGGGACACACAGCTGTATAGTGTAAAGGCTGAGCACAGAGGCTGTGGAATCAGATAGGCTTGGGTTTCAAGCCATTAAAATCTTTGTCATGTTGCTTAACCCCTTGGAACTTCAGTTTCCCATCCATAAAACAGGGATAAGAAGGCCCACATAAAACCGATGCTGTGCCGAAGACTTGTTGGAAGCACGCAGTAAATAACAGCCAGTGCTTGTGCAGTTTTAGCACTAGTGTTCTGGAGGCTAAGTCAAATTTGTCCTCAAATGAAAAATGTGATCCAGGAAGAATTTTAGTTCAGATAAAATGGGAAAGTAAGAGATACTAATTCAGCATTGGTAAGAGCTTGCTCTGTACAAGGCACTTTGCATGAACTCATTTGCCCTTTTCAGCCATCCCATGTTTTCTCGTGGTGCCTCCAGCAGGACCTATTCCATATGCTCTGCATAGATGGGGAGACTTGGTCCAAACACGAATGAGGTGATTTATTCAGAGGCTCTCTGACCCAGGACTGTCTGGCTCTAAAACTGTATTAGATGACCATCACAGCAGGTACACAGGGAGAACTATGAAGAAATAGGCATTGTGAAGACACTTAGATCATTCTAGTGCCCAGTGGTTCTTTTTTTTTTTAACTTTTTATTTTATATTGGAGTACAGTTGATTAACCATGTTGTGTTAGTTTCAGGCGACAAGGAAGTGATTCAGTTATACGTGTAGTATGCATGTATCTATTCTTTTTCAAATTCTTTTCCCAATTAGGTTGTTACAGAATATTGAGCAGAGTTCCCTGTGCTATACAGTAGGTCCTTGTTGGTTATCCATTTTAAATATAGCAGTGTGGACATGTCAATCCCAAACTCCCTAACTATCCCTCCCCACACACTTCCCCCCAGTAACCATACACAATGGAATATTACTCAGCCATTAAAAAGAATGAAATAATGCCATTTGCAGTGACATGGATGGACCTAGAGATTGTCATACTGACTGAAGTTAGTCAGACAAAGAAAGAGAAATATGATATCTCATATGTGGAATCTAAAAAAAAAATGATACAAATGAATTTATTTACAAAACAGAAACAGACTCACAGACTGAGAGAACGAACTTATGCCCAGTGGTTCTTAAACTCTAAGGCGTGGAAACATCTCATGGAAACTATTTGTTACCATAAAGATTGCTAGGCTCCATCCCCAAAGATTCATACTTAATGGATTTGAGAAATTTGGAACCAGGACATTTGCCAGACCATCATGGAGAAACATCTCTGTAGGTGTATCCAGTAAGGAGGGTGACCATATGAATTAGATTCCCAGGGCTGCTGTAACAAATTACCACAAACTGGATAGCTTGAAACAACACAGATGTATTCTCTCACAGTTCTGGAGACTAGAAGTTTGAATTCAAGGTGTCAGCAGGGTCATGGTCTCTCTGAAGACTCCAGGGGACAATCCTTCCTTGCCCCTTCCCAGCTTCTGGTGGTTGCCTGAGCTCTTTGGTGTTTCTGGCTTGTAGGTGCATTGCTCCAAATCTCTGCTGTTGTTCGCATGACTGTGTTCCCTCTGTGTGTGCCTGCCATTGAATTTAGGGCTCACCCTCATCCATAATGACTTCATCTTGATTACATCCACAAAGACCCTATTTCCAAGTAAGGTCACTTTCGCAGATTCCCGATGGACATGAATTTGGGGCGGGGGGCAGTATTCAACTCAATACACCATGCCATTTGTTTTTTTATCTTCTTTCAAGCCCAAGGTACAAAGTTGTGACTTCTGAAGTCCGCTGAGCCCTGTGGAAAAGAGGTTTATGGATGAGATGAGGGGTGAAGGACATAGCTAGATAATGATGCAAGGTTTTACAGAGGCTTTTTCACCTGCCATTTCCAGCTGCCCACCCCTCCTCCCACCCCTTATTTATCAAAGGAACGGTGTTGATTGATAGTTCTTTGGTTCAGATGAAAGTATTAGTCTCTTGTGGTTCCATGAAATGTCACAGATCTCTGGTGGTTTATGGTTCTCTTGTTTTCGAGGTGTCACTTGTGTAAAGATTTACAGGAAACCAAAATTGGGCTTAAAACCACAGACAACTAGTGATTTTCATTTCTGTAGGCTGTAGTTTTCTTACCTGTAATTTTAGGGGGAAAGAAACTTTTATGCTATAATTTCAACACTTCCCTATAATTTTGGTAAATTGTTTCCTTAGGGTTACAAGGAACAAGTAGAATAAACCTCAAATATATGTATTACGATAAAGGCAATTTTTCTTTGGCACATTTATCTAGACAGTGTCAATGTGCAAACTCATTTAGAAAATCTCTAAATGTTTCAGTCAATTAGAATTATACATTTTAAAACAATGGGGTTATATTTAGGTATAGACTATTTTTTAGGCTGACATTATTTTATATATTTTAAAGTAGAATTTAAGTAGTTCTCTCACTTATTATTATTGTTTTAATTTATTTATTTTATTTATTTATTTTTGGCTGTGTTGACTGTTCGTTGCTGCACGCGGGCTTTCTTTAGTTGCGGCGAGCAGGGGCTATTCTTCGTTGCGGTGCGTGGGCTTCTCATTGCGGTGGCTTCTCTTGTTGCGGAGCACGGGCTCTAGGTGCGCAGGCTTCAGTAGTTGTGGCTCGCGGGCTCTAGAGCGCAGGCTCGGTAGTTGTGACGCATGGGCTTAGTTGCTCCGCGGCATGTGGGATCTTCCCAGACCAGGGCTCGAACCCTTGTACCCTGCATTGGCAGGCGGATTCTTAACCACTGTGCCACCAGGGAAGCCCAGTTCTCTCACTCCTACCCCCAAGCTAAGGTGCACACACACATACTTTGTAACCTAACTAGAGGGTTTTTGTTAATGTATCCTGTAATAGAAATTGTATTCCTACCACTCAGAATTTAAACTTTGCCTTAAACACTTAAGAAGTGTTTGAAAGACAGTATGAATTAAACAGTCTATTGGAGATTTGGTTTTATATAAAATAAATTATGTAATAAAGGGAGTCCACTTATCATTTGAAAATATAATTTTAAAATGTATGATAGGGCTTCCCTGGTGGCGCAGTGGTTGAGAATCTGCCTGCCAATGCAGGGGACACGGGTTCGAGCCCTGGTCCGGAAAGATCCCACGTGCCGCAGAGCAACTGGGCCCGTGAGCCACAATTACTGAGCCTGCGCGTCTGGAGCCTGTGCTCCGCAACAAGAGAGGCCACGATAGTGAGAGGCCCGTGCACCGCGATGAAGAGTGGCCCCCGCTTGCCACAACTAGAGAAAGCCCTCGTACAGAAACAAAGACCCAACACAGCCAAAAATAAATAAATAAATAAATAAAAATTTAAAAAATGGTCCACATCAAAAAATCTTTAAAAAAAAAAAATGTATGATAGCATGGGTCTATTTCTGTTTGAATATATTTAATTCTCAAACACTCCTTATCCAAGATGCTTCAAAGAATCCAGGTTTCTAGGAATGGTTTTGGGCTTATTGATGATATAGAATATTTAATGATGTATTGCTCAGTATGGACTCACTGAGACTTTTTGGAAAGAAAAAAATCTGTTCGAACACTTGTGCTATCCAGATACATGTACCTGTTCTCCTCGAGATTGTGTGTTCCTTTGCTTTGCTTGCTTCCTATCCATCTGCCATCTGATTTTTTTTTTTCTTAGAAAGTTTGTCTTCTCATTGCTGGAAGAGATCTTAGGAATAATTCAAATGGCCATTTCATTTTATAGAAACTTTACTGGAAATATCCTCCCAGTAGTGGGAGGAGGGGTCAGCAAAGGGTGGCTTCCTTGCAATGGGTAATTGGCTCCTGTTTTGTGGAAATTTTCAAGGGCCATCTTTGGTACTTAGTTGTATAAAAGGTAATTTAAAAGGTAGATCGGAAATTCCATGGCGCAAGTGCAGTGAAATGAATTCTACTACCTAACATTAGTCATTGGCTCTGTAATAAACATCTTTATCAGTTATTTGGGTGAAAATATCAATGGCATCTTAGTCATGTTTGCAGAGAGCAAGATGCTGTATGAGTTGGTAATTATATTGGAAACAGAATCAAGATTCCCAAAAGGCTACGATGAGCAAGAGAAATGGTTTATAATCCTAATACACCCAGGGCTCTCTTCTTCATGTCAAGTATTCCCTAAAACTCCCTGACTATCCTGAAATGAAATTCACAGATAATATAATCCATCCACAGACATAATTATGTGTGTGTATATGTGCATAGTATCCTAACAATAATATTAAACAAAAGAGAAAATAATGTATAATGAAATAATGTATGGCTTAATAAGTAAGTTTTTGGATTGTCTAAGTTGGAGATGACCACAGGACAGGACTACACAGTAAGATGAACTAAAGGTGTGAAGGGCTTGCACTTTTCCTAGAATCATTTCATGTAACAACTGAAAACAGGTAATTGGTACTGGACACTCCAGTGTCACTAATGGTGTTTCTGTCAAGTGACCTAATTTTCCAAAATGGTAAACAAGCCTCTGTAAAGTTTCTTACAAAATAAAGTATCTACTTCCCTTAATTTACATGGTAGTTGTACTCCTGGCAAACAAAATATAATTTAAAGCCATGCAAAAATAAGTATTTCATTTACATGTAGTAAAACAGATTTAGGTCATAGGCTTAGATAATTATATATGAATTTTTCTTCTGCATGAATGAAGAATGAAATTTAGAGCTGTTTGGATTGTAGAATAATTCTTCAGTATGTGGTTTTCTGTGGATTGCGGGACATGGTGAGAAGCGTAACAAAAAAGCACCCCACAGATTTCCAGAGTTCCCACAAGGGGGCAGTACTGCCCCCACTGAGAATCACTGGGCTAAGAGTTTCTCTCTTTGTAACTATCAACTTCTGCGGGGGGATAATTCTTTATCTCATGTGTGGGGGGCATAAGAGTGTGGGAGATGGTGCAGTCCTGTGCACTGTAGTATATTTAGCAGCATCTGAGCCTCTCGTGGATGCCAATAGCGCCCCATCCTCACCACCAGTTAGGACAACTAAAAATATCTCCAGACATTGCCTGTCACCTCCTGGAGGGCATATTCACCCACAATGGAGAACACTGAACTGAACAAAAATATGTTTTTTGTTTTTTGTTTTTTGTTTTTTTTTCTTAACATCTTTATTGGAGTATAATTGCTTTACAATGGTGTGTTAGTTTCTGCTATATAACAAAGTGAATCAGCTATACATATACATATATCCCCATATCCCCTCCCTCTTGCGTCTCCCTCCCACCTTCCCTATCCCACCCCTCTAGGTGGTCGCAAAGCATGAGCTGATCTCCCTGTGCTATGCGGCTGCTTCCCACTAGCTATCTGTTTTACATTTGGTAGTGTATATATGTCCATGCCACTCTCTCGCCCTGTCGCATCTTACCCCTCCCCCTCCCCATATCCTCAAACTGGGGAAAAAACTTTTCCCTGGAAGAAGCCATGAAACAAATTTCACAATTAAAAGTGACCTTATGGAAGCATTTGTGAAAGATTTAGGGACTGTCTATAAGTAATTTAGGAATCAACCAGCAAATAATGTAGACAGGCCACTCAACACCTGAAGAGGATTTGTTTTAAAACACTTCAGTCAGTGGTGCCAACATGTTTTCTAGGTTTAAAAAAAGCCGTCACAATCAGCAGGAAGGGATACTTGTATAATAATAAAATCTAATTATTAGGAATAAGTGTCTGGGTCCTTAAAAATAGGAAATTTTAGACATTCAAAAAGCTATGGGAGCATGAAAGACCTTAACTTCTTTTGACTGTGAACATGGCTAATGTATGGTAATTGGGTTTCTGTAGGACTGTATCCTTAGTTATGTTGCATCCTCTTCTCTTCCTATTGCTTTTGGTTCTGCTTTTAAGTCCTTGATGTTCCCTTTCTGATGGAAGTGTGCCAGGGCATTAGATTATTGATTACTGTTGGTGGAAGAAGGTAGTATTGCTCTCTGGGAACCACCGCTGGGTGCAGGCATTCTCTCCTTCAAGTTCTGAGATGCCCCAAAGGGCGCTATCAGTTTCTTATCCCATTAGCCAATGGAAGATGGTGTTTACTTTTATGAACCAGAATTATCTGCTGTAGCTTGAAGTGAAGATAATCAATCCTTAAAAGAGTAACGATAGTAATCAAATCCTAGCTGTAAGTAATAGGGTTTTGGGAGGGAAAAACTATCTTGGAAACTTTTTTTTTTCAGACTTCACATCTCAGGGGCACTACCTATCAGCCACGAAGCTGTGTGTGTAGTTAATGCTGGTCACTCTTTGGTCTTACTGCACGTATTACCAAGGGCGGTGGACACTAAAAAGATGAAGGACTGAGAAAGCTGATCTGTGACCTCACACTTACTTGTTTAATCCTGCAATTCTGACCAACTCCATAGTGCAGTGTGACTTAGATGTGGCTCTGGGCTAAAAATAAACCAAGTACAGAGACTGAGTTGAAATATTTGGCTCCTGTGCTTCCTGTTTTTCAAGTGATGTAGGGTAAAGCTGATATTTACTTCTTAGAGCAAGAAGTGTCTTTGATGATTATATGATCTGAACTCAAATAATTTCCTACCAAGTATGTTTTACTACCTTGAGAAATTGTTACTGAGTAATCCAGCAAAAAGACCACACTGGTATTGCTATGGAACAGTGTCTTCTGGCTAAATAACATTTCTTTTTCATTGAGAAAACATTTTCATTGCAACCCTTGTTGAAAAAGTTTCTAAGGACAATAATATCTTTACTTAATTGTGAAAGAATGTCCAGATTGCAGTTAAATTGTTTTCCCAGGCTCTTGCAAGAGTTCTAACTACTAAGCATTGTTTCTCACTTTATCTTCATCAAATATTTATTTAATACCTACTATGTTCAAGATATCGCCTTGTTCTCTAAGACTGTTGTACATCAACGGTCTTAGAAATTTCATCGGTAAATTATCCATTCCAGTTGGAGGTTAGGAAGAGAAGGACTCCCTTTATCTCTGAAGTCAAAGAGCCATTCCTTAAGACCCCAATCTTAGTTCTATTTTGGGTGAGTGTAGCTCAGTAAATGTTTAAATAAGTGTCTACGACATTCCAGGCACTGTGTTAAGATCCGTGGGAACAAAATCCAGCTAGTTGCAGTTGTTGAGGAGCTCAGAGAAATGGGTGGAGAGAGCTTACTCAAGAGAGTATTTTTATAGGCTAAGTACTATGATTGAAGCACATTGGCGGAGGGGGGAGGGGACTAGGAGGAAAGAGAGCGTGTGCACTAGCAATGAGTGGGAGTCAGGAAAGCTTCCTGTAAGGGATCATCATCTAGGTGCTAGGTATTTCCACATAAGTGTGTGGAGGACATCAAGCTTCCAGAAAGTAATTAATTTCAAGTCAACAAACATGTAGTATACATCTTTTATTGAATGCATTTTATTTGACAATGGGACAGGGACATAGGTTTAGAGATGAGTGAGCCAGGGTCCCTCTGTTTCATCTTTTAGTTAAGCATTAAAGCATTATCAGGTTGTACTGTATTCAGTGCTCTGCTAGCTTTACGTTTCACTTGCAAGTTTTAAAACTTATATTTTCTGTCTCTCTTCTCAGCCAGTGGCCCTGTCTTGCTTTTCACTGTTAGTAAATCTTTGTTGTTATGATTGAGTAAAATTATTATTTTACGCTGACAGCAATGAAGTGCATATTTCAGGCTGGAATAGTTAACTAAAAATTCATTTCAGGCTTTTATAATAAATGGAAAAATGCTATGTTACTTCTCCACTTTTACTGAATATCATTTGTTTCCTAGCGCAGTTCAAGGGCCAATGGGCAATACCTTTTGCCAGTATCTGCGTGTTACCTCCACATAGGGCTTTACAGTTTTTAAAGCAATTTTCTCTAACTTCATTTCATTAATTCTAACCACAGCTCTGTGAAGAAGATACTGTCTCCATTTTAAAGCTTGGAAAAGTGAGGCTCACATGGATCAGGTGACTTGCTCAAGATGCCATAAGAAACTCTCTTCCTTTGACTCTTTGAGCCTCCAATCAATTTTGACTAAATTATTCTTTTTGTTGTTCAGGCTACTGCTTAAGTGTACCTCCTCTAAAAAGCCTTCCTTGGTCCCTCAACACTGCTTGGATGTCCCTCCTATGTGCTCCCACAATACCCTGCACGTGCTCATATTGTAGTGCTTGAGATTTGATGTTTGATTTGCATGTTTGCTAGTCTGTCTCCTGCACTCTCTCTCCAAACAACCTGAGAAGTAGTATCCTGTCTTGTTCTCACGGGATCCCCAAACCTAGTAGAGTACTTGCCACAGAGAAGATTTCCAATAACCATTTACTGGATGAGAAAACTAAGTATTGGATTGACCAAAAAGTTCGTTCGGGTTTTCTGTAAGATGTTACTGAAAACCCCAAATGAACTTTTTGGCCAACCCAATAATTAAAACCTTGTTATAATTAAAATGAAATCGTGTATGTGAAAGTGTTTTATTAATGACTTACGGTATGAGATATTCTTTGTCAAATCATTGAGGACAAAGCATGATACTAAGATGTAATTTCAGACTTTTGAAGAGTTTACTTTTTCGTTGAATGGACCCTGTTTTAGACTGAATGTTTGTATCCCTTCAAAATTCATATATTGAAACCCTGCCCTTCAATGTGATGGTGGGGTAGGCCTTAGGGAGGTAATTAGGTTAGGAGGGTGGAGCTCCTGAATGGGATTAGAGTCCTTATAAGATGAGCCCTAAGAGCTAGCTAGCTCTCTTTCTGCCAAGTGAATGTACAAGACCCTGGTCAGCAGTCTGCAACTCAGGAGAGCACTCTCACCAAAACCCAACCATGCTGGCACCCTGATCTGAGGCTTCTAGGCTCCAGAAGTGTGAGAAATACATTTTCGTTGTTTATAAGCCACCTGGTCTGTGTACTTTGTAGTTACTATTGGAGTGACCCAGATATAAAACAAACAGTTGCCCTGACCTCCCATTCTTACTGTCTTTTCATTGGGAAATATGCCATTCTAAATCACCATTTTTAGATCGCAAGATAAAAGAAAAGAGTTGGAAAAGCTTCAGTTGCTTATTTTAGTGTAAATTTTATTCTTAAGGTTAGCTGGCTTATTCTCTGCCCAGACATCATCTGGAGTATTCCACATATATTAAGTAACTTAATACCCGTAACAACTATAGGAGGTAGGTGCTATTATTATTTACCTTGTCCAAATGAGAAACATGTCTCTATTTCCTCTTGATGTTTGAAGGATATTTTTGCTGGATATAGAATTCTATGTTGGCTTCTTTTTTCTTTTAGCACTTTAAAGGTGCCATTGCATTGTCTTCTGGCTTGCAATGTTTTGTTGACACAAAGTCTGTGAAAATTTTTGTATTTGTTCCTCTATATGCAATATGTCTTTTTTTTTTTCCCCTTCTCTCTGTCTGCTCTTAAGATTTTCTCTTAGCAAGGGTTTTCAACAATTTGATTATGATGACCTTGGTGAGGTTAGGTGAATTTGTGGAATTAAGATTCAGCTTCAGGCAGTTTTTCCTAATGGCCATGCTCTTAACTATGCTGCCTCTTTAAGGTTAGCCATCAGTATTTTGATAAGGCCACTGAAGCAGAGAGAGGTGAATTTGGGTCTCCTGATTCCCAGGTCATTGTGCTCATTTCCATTAAGCACTGAGAATGGGATCATACCTGACTTTTTCTATAAATATTTTTTGAATGTTTTGCAAAAGGTCAGGACAGTTGTTTCCAATCCTGTGTTCCCCTGATCTGCAGAAAATAGGGATCTATTAGGAAGTTTGAGAATTTAAAAATTGTAAGTCATAAATTGACTTGTGATATAAATATGGAAACATTTGGGATCAAAACAACTCAGTGTGCTAATCTAGTTTTCTCTTGTATATTAGCAGCTCTGATTGGTAATCACATATGTATTTGGGTGTTGAAATAGGGAAATAAAAAATTAAATTTTACTTAAGAAATGTGTTTTGTAGGACAAAACACTTTCAAATACTGGGATTCATGAGTAAAGATTTCAGAAGGGATCCTTGATGGTGAAAATACTGGGAATTAGTTGTCTGGAATCTTACCTTCTTATTATAAACTCTATAAAGTTAAAAGATTATATATATAAAAAAATTCAGCCCATTTACAGCTCCTCTCCCCCAACAGTCCTTCTTTCTAGTGGAAAAAGAATACAATGCTATGAAGGAATTGGAAAAGGAGAAAATAAAATATTGAAGTATGAGCCTGTGTTCATGATTTTATGTAATAAAAATAGACTAAAAATATAAAAATAGCTCTGTAAACTTTCATATGCGAATTTATATGTTATACAGCAAGTTGTTTTAGCTCGCATAAATTCATAGGTTGTTCATCGCCAAGAAAGTTATGGTCAGTTAAAATTGAATGGGTGGGTTGAGTGATAGGTATTATTTATAGATTTGCAGTAACAATAGTGTTATAGATGATACATTGCATACCTGTCTTTGAAACTAATAATTGGAAAATTATGACTTAATGTCTAGTTACAGTCATATACGCATCATTGCAGGATTAACAAAACAACCCATCACGAATGAAATGCACAGTGATGATGTGTTCACAGTGACAGTAATTTGTATTAAAAAGAGCAGCAGTAATTGAAAACCGTGGCCAAGTCAAGGCAGCATTTTGCTATGCTGTCGTGAAGAAAATCAAAGAAATTCCAAGTATCTGCATGTTGCATGTGCAGCCGAGCTTTCCAAAGTTGCCAAGCATTGAATGGCAAATTTCATGGTAAAATACTGAAGGAGAAAAGTCAACAAATTCTCATAATGCACTAATTTTAGTTCATTAGTACTTAGTAACCTTAATAATTCACTTGGTAAGTTACAAGTAAATAATCCTTAATCATATATATTAAATACATCTATGAAGTCCGGTTACTCACCTATTTTACAAAACTAAAGATAGGCTGACTTTTAAAAAAAATCAACTTGTAAAATACTAAGGAGCCTCCTGGGGCTATGGTCTACACTTGAGAAACATGTAATGATGAATAATTTATCCAGTGCTTCTTAGTGAATTAAGAAAAGGAATAGACCTCCAGCTGCCCTCTACACCTATTGTGTCTTTTCTCTGCACTACGGAAGCAAAAGCTGTCTTTATTCCCCAACCGGCTATGAAGTCTAAAGAATTTTCTCACAGTGATATCACTTTGATTTCTTCTTTTATCTTAGTTCACGTGCTTTGTCTCCTCCCTCTGCACTCATTCATGGACTCTCAAAGGAGTGTGTTCATTATGGCTTGTTTTCCAACCTCTGCCGTGAGTGAAAGAAGATGTGCCCTTTAACTGCAATGCTCTAGCCATGTTTCCTACCCCATCAAGAATCAGCTAAATCTGTGAGAGCATTATTACTTCCTAAAATTATTTCCCTGTGCTGTGCAATATATCCGTGTTGCTTATCTATTTTATACATAGTGGTTTGTACCTCTTAGTCCCCTATCCCCTCTTGCACACTGTTGGTGGGAATGTAAATTGGTGCAGCAGCCACTACGGAAAACAGTATGGAGGCTCATCAAAAAACTACAAGTAGAAATACCATATGATCCAGCAATCCCACTCCTAGGTATATATCTGAAGAAAATGAAAGTACTAATTTGAAAAGATACATGCTCCCCAGTGCAGCACTATTTACAATAGCCAAGGTATGGAAGCAGCCTAAATGTCCATCAATAGATGAATGGATAAAGAAGATGTGGTGTATATATACACACACACACACACACACACACACACACACACACACACACACAAGAATGTTACTCAGCCATAAAAAAGAATGAAATTCTGTCTTTTGCAACAACATGGATGGACCTAGAGAGTATTATGCCTAGTGAAATAAGAGAGAAAGACAGTTATGTTATCACTTATATGTGGAATCTTAAAAATGAAACAGACGAATGTATATAACAAAACAGAAACAGACTCACAGATATAGAGAACAAACTAGTGGTTACCAGTGGGGAGAGGGATGGGCCCCTTACTTTTAGGGGCCAAGAGACCTTCCATTTAAGAAGTGGAGTTAGGAAGTGATTTTTATATCTCAGCATCTATAGCTCCTTATAAGAGATTTATAGTCTCTTAATCAGTGCTTCCTTCTTCAGGGCAGTAATTTCTCAGCATTCCCCATTTGCCTTTAATACTAAAAACCTGCCTCTGTCAGAACTACTCCTGTAGGGGTAATGACACCTGTGTCCACCAATTAGTTTTCATTCTCAAATCTAAACAACCTTAATTTCTAGAAGGAAGCTTTCTTCTTCTCCAGTGTCTAACTATGAAGGAACTATGATGCCTGGCTTCACACTGGCAGCAAGTAAACCTTAAGTGAATCCCAAGGCTGCTATATCATATTTCAAACCTTCACAAATGTTTATACTTAAATTTTTTTTAAATCCAAAAAGGCCATTTAAACAGAAAAGCAAATTGGACAGTCACTCATATGTTAAGGTTTGAGGGTATTATAGTGAGGTATGGCCACATTAAAAAAATTCAATAACTTAAAATAACCACAACATTTATTTTGCTCACCAATCTGCACTATAGCTCATCTCTACCCATTTATTGTGAACTGGGAGTTGGAATCATCTGAGGCCTTGCTTACTTACGTGTCTGGCCATTGATCCTGGATGTTGAATGGTTCCTCAGCTGTGGCTGGTGCTGGAACACATAGCTGTGACCCTTGCATTGCTGCTTCACTTCCTCACAGCATGGTAGCTGGGTCGCAAAGGGGTATCATCCCCATAAGACCAGGCAAAAGCCTTAGATCCCACCTCTTAATGGAGGAATGTCAGTGTCACTTCATAATAAGAGCATGAGAGAAATTTGGAGATCATATTTAGTTTAATGAAGTGTTTCTTGTGTCCCCAAACTGTTCCTATTGAAATACCTAAGTGTATGTGTGTGTTAGTGAGAATAGTGAAGATCCATATAAAAATGTATATTTTATTATGAAGATCCCTATAGCAGTATATGTTTTATTGAGTTTAATCTATTAAATCAAGACCAGAAGTTATCAAATACAGTTTATTTATTCAGATTGTTTTGCAGGGTCCTGGAAGAAGAGGTAAATTTCGAATAGAAGGAAGAAAAATAAAGTCCAAAGAAATCTTATGGAGACAGTGTCACTGCAGGATTAGTGCTTCTGATGGGAATCTAACAGGGTAGAAGAATCCCATAGAGTTAGGTCCTGATGACAAACTACGCTTCATCTTTACCGAAGACCAGTCCAGCCTCTTGGTTCCCATTGCATTTCTCAGTAAAGATAACTTCTAAAACTTGCTACCAAATCTAGGAAACTGCCCTATTTGTTTATTCAACGTCTCTCCATCACAATTTTCAGTTAATAATTCTGATGTGTTTCCAAAAAGACAGGACAAATTCTTGCCAGCTTGGTCAAGTGCCTTGGTTGGAAGTCTTTTATCTTTACCAGATTTGGCAGACTTCTTGGAATACATAAAACATAAAATGGTTTCTTTTTCTCCATGTCTAATTGCCTGCAGATCTTCTATCTACTAAAAAGAAAAGCCTGGTTCGTGTAGTGGGTATGAATCTTACTTCACAAACTGAGGTGTGCAAGAAACACATCTCTTTATTTTTATTAAATCAATACACATCTGACCTCGAGCCCCTGTTGGGATATTCACTCCTAGTCATTACCAGAGTTCTGTCTTCCTTGGGGTAGTGCCAAGGTCCTAGGATCTTGACCCATCACTAAAACATTGGAGAGGTCCTTCCAGGCATCAGTAATCAGACTGTGTTGGTCATTGCTGAGATACCCATTGTCCGAGTTTGCATGAGGACCTCAGGTCTGGGGCTCTGCTGTTTCTGGGCCACCCTTAGGGCTCAGGAATGTTTGGTGTGGCTGGAACCCCCTGTGTCTGGGTTTCGCCTCCCAGGCACACCTTATCGCTGGACATCTCCTCTTTAGGGCGCTGCTTCTCAGCCTTGTGCAGATCCCTCTCTCCTGTGGGACACTGATTTCTCTTCCCTGCCAGGTCTGAGAATGTCTCCTTCCTTTTGCTGCCTCTCCAAGGTCCTCCCTTCTCTCCCTACTTCTTCCTGGGCACTTAGTATGATGGGATTTCACCAAAGATAGGAAGGGAGTGTCTGTACTCTCAGCACTTTAATATAAACCTCCTCTGAGCCCAGGTGAGCTGCTTGACATTTGAGAAGTGAACACAATATAGGAAGAACATGCACACCTTGATATTTGAATTAATTTTTTTGCACCTGTTAGAAAAAAAAATGATCCGTGTCCACTCCTACTCTGAATAACAAATACAGTGGTATAAATGGATTGATCCAAAGTAGAACATAGGATTTAACATATATGCTAAAATAACTTTGGATAAGCTAAGAGATAAAATATGAGTATCCATAAGCAGGCATTCACATAACCAGTGAGGCAGCCTGACTAAGTGGACCTCAGTTCAGGACCTCAGTTTCCACTGAGGTCAAACGAGGTAGTGAGACCATCTCTAATGCCCTAATAGTTCAAACCCTTTATGATTTTAATAGCTGTTCTACCGGTATGAACATCATATGCTAAATAAAGGCACTTGCCTAAATTTGCCATGTGAAAAATTCAGCCTGAACACTGTGCCTTTTATATACGCTACACAACCCTATGTAAGGACATAAGGAAAGCTGCAGCCTCCACAGTGACCCTTCCAATGGGATTTATCTATAAGGCATTGAGAAGTTTGGTACAATAATTGTGTCAAAAGTCAGACTTATGAAAGCAGAGGTGAAACCCAGGAAACTAGAAGAAATCGTGACCTGGGTACTAATACCATCCTGCACTGACTTTTCTCTTGTTACTGGGTAAATTCACAGAGACGGTTTCCAGTAAATCAAATCATATGGAGTTGTTCAAATTAACCTCTTATATCATACAAAAAAGACAGAAATAGAAATAATGCATAACCTAGGCATTTTCTATGGGCTTTCAGAATTCACTGCTTTTCATAATTTAATTCCAATTTGAATTTAAGACAAGGTTTTCCGCTGGTATTTACCAACGTATCTTTATAGTTCTGATACCCCTGGTTGTGCAGTGAGGAAAACAAACAAAAAGAAAGCTGCGTAGTACAAAATAATTTTCACTTTAAAATCTAGCCAAGAACATTCAGAACTGGCAGAGATTCTGCTATTGCAAAGATTTCCAGGCTAATATTACATGTTTTAAGCATTATAATTTTAAATGGTAAAACATTTCTGTCATTTTAATTGACCCTGTTATTTCCAACATATTAAGGTAGTAGATGATATTCAAATTTTAACATCTCCACTGATCAAACACAACTTCTATATCAGAACTCCTGATGTCCAAGCAGCTGTAACTGCTGGGTATGACAGCATCAATCAAATGGTGTTGATTTTCATTTATACATAAAGGAAGTACTTCTAAATTTAAATCAGGATCTTCTTCAGTATTGGTTATAATACAGTACTTATAATAATTTGTACCTTTAAAATAAACCTTTACCTCTATGAGTAATCATAGTTTTCTTGTTGAAACCCAAATTATAGCCAATTATGGATAGTTAATTATGTTGGGGGTCAGTGTTAAATAGAGCAGACTTTTATTTCCTCTCCTTTGTCTGGATCATTGGTAGCAAATGTACCTTCCCCACATACGTATTAAGATTGTGCTAAGTTTTACACATTTTATTTAGATTCTATTTAATTTGATTTTATAATAACCTGATGATATGGATACTTTTTAGATGAAAAAATTGAGGCTGAGGGATGAGGTAATTTAAAAAATATATATATTTTGTGTAACCATAAACATGGAGCCCCTACCTGACGTGCTACCCTTCCCCCCTTGAGCACTGTAAAGCCCAGGTACCCAGGTGATTGACCAGCCGGACTGATAGGGTATAGGCTTAAAAGCCATTTAAAAAAATTTCACCATTCCCTTCTAAACTTGCTCCATAGATCTCTCCATAGATCTCTTCTTCCTCTTTCCTGGATGACATCTGGAGTAGGTGCTATACCTTTCTAGTCTCTTTCAATCACAAGAATAGTCCCATTTTAGTCAATTAAAATTTCCCATCTGATGGAACATCAAAATTCCAAACTCACTCAAATTTAAAATTTCTCCTTCCCCCATCTGTATCCTCTATCAGGCTTGAACGTTGCATTAAAAGGCGTGCTGTGTCTGGCTTGTTTTCTCGCTTGCTCTCCTCTGCTGTTCTCATTAGCTGCTGGATCTGATGGGGGAGGGGGTGCGGAGCTGACTTAACTGGCTGGTTCTGGTGCCTCGGGATGTTGACACCTTCTGATGAAGGCTGATAACCAAAGCTGACTCTTTCTGTTTTGGACACTTGTTCAGATTCCTCAGAGGCACTCTGGCTGGGAATAGCTCTTTTCATTGGGGCACACTTCTCCTTTGGTTGATTGCTTGCCTCTGTCCTGATTAAACCCTTTGCTGGCATCCCTCTGCCCCTCCAGATGATATTGTTGGGCTGGCTTTAGGTTACATTCAAGTTTGGTCCCCTGAAAACACTCCCCTTTGTCCTGATGTCAGTGAGAGAATAAGTAGATCCCGACGTAGCCACCTTTACTCTGTCATCGGGCCAAATCTGATCCAGGCATAGCTTTAGACCTCTGGGCGTCCAAGTCCTTCAAACTACAGAAGACAAGAGCAAAGTCTTTTGAGCCTCATAAAGCAGACTGTCATACTTGGCTTGAGGGAGGATGTTGTGGGTTGAATGTTGTGCCCCCAAATCCATATGTTGAAGTCCTAACCCCTGTTACCTCAGAATGTGACCTTATTTGGAAATAGGATCATTGCAGATGTAATTAGTTCAGTTAAGATGAGGTCATTCTGCAGTAGGGTGGGCGCTAAGCCAGTATGACTGGTGTTCTTATAAAAAGAAGAAATTTGGACACAAACATGCACACAGAGAGAATGTCATGTGGATATAAAGGCAGAGGTCAGTGTGATGCATCTACAAGCCAAGGAATGCCAAATACTACCAGCAAGTTACCAGAAACTAGGAGATGCATGGAATGGATGCTCCCTCACAGTCCTCAGAATGAACCTACCCTGCCAACACCTTGATGTTGCACTTCTAGCCTCCAGAAATATGAGACAAGAAATCTCTGTTGTTAAAACCATCCAGTTTGCAGTCTTTTGTTATGGCAGACCTAGGAAACTAGTACAGAGGGAAATAAATATCCTGTCTCTTTCTCATGACCACATGGGTAGGGATGGAATAGAGAATGCCAAAAAAATTCTCTTTCAGTCTACACATTCAACCTCTTACATCAGTTTGAGGTGGGGGATTAGCTGAAATGAACAGAACAGATTTTAAACTCTCCCTTTAGAAGTCCCATCTAGATGGTCTGGCACCTCACCTTACAATATGAGGGAACCTAAGGCCAATCAGCTACACTAGTTTCTTCATTCATGGGAAGGATAAGTGCCAGGTGACAGCTACTGACCCACATTGCCTTGCATTCAGGCTATATGTTGAGATGTGGCTTAAATCTGATCTCTGTTTTCTTTTATCTTTCCAAGTCAGGCCAGCTAGTTGATAACTTCAGGATACTGACCTTAAAGACAGATCATCCTCACAGTAACATCCTTGCAATAGTTTTCAGTGATGGTGAGGAATTAAACAGGGTGGAGGAGAAGACAGAGAACTAACATTTATTGAAGACTTTTGTGTGATAGGGGCTGTGCTGCACATTTTATATGCATTATCTTCCTTAACTATTAAAACTCTGAAAGTGGATATTCATATTTCCCCCAAAGGAAATGGGGGCTCAGAGATTGTGCAGATTCACCCCATTTTACTCGGGCAGTGCTAGACCCAGAATCAACTCTTCATCTGTCTGAATCCAAATCTCTGGCTCAGGACTGGCTACATAGATTGTAGGACCAAGTACAAAATGAAAAGGCAAGGCTCCTTGTTAAAAAATTATTAAGAGTCTTAGAATGGTGACTGTAGAGCATTAAGCCAGTTGGTCCTATGTGTCTGCCCAGGTTACATGCCCAGGCTCTGATGCTTCCCCAACAGCCTGCTGGTGAAATAGTTGACAGATCTGAATGTCTCACAAATTCTTATCAGTGGATTGAGCATCTCATTGATCCTGTGTGTTTCAAGGGAGAAATAAGGTGGTATCTGTATCACTACACTTCTCAAAGGTATATTGACCTACTGTTCTTTTTGAAAGGTTAGTGTTCCATGGATTTTTCAATGGACAGGCCATTTACCTAGCTTGTTTATGGGCCATCAAGTTTTCTGAATACAATTACTGCATAATCAAGTTTGGTACTTACTCTTATTCACAACCCTTTTGCAGCCCCTCATTGATTTTGTTAGCATTAACCTAATTTTTGTTGAGATCTATTTAAAATTTAATATTTAGCAACACTTTCTAATAGAAATTAAAATGATCACATCAAGATCGTTATCATTAAATCTTGCTATTTTCAATATTTTCCCAAGATGAAAGCAAATAAAGCTTTAAACACATGTAAGAGAATCCTAATTTTTACTGGATCTCCTTAGGGTTACCATAGGACAGGAAAAGAATCCCCAGATTTTCAGAGATCGTTAAGTCAACCAGAACAAAATGGCGCCACACCAAGTGGAAAGTGATTATTTACTAACCATATTTTGCTCTGTAAGGCTCTTAGTTTCTTGTATGCAACCCAGGAATCAAACTCCTTAATCGTCCTCACTGTCAGCTTGTTTTGACAGGGATTCATTTTTTAAAATATCAAACTGAAGAGAAATGATCGCCTGGTTGTAATAATTATATACAGTTGATTTCTCTTTGGTAGCTAATGCTAGACAAAGACAAGGCATTTATCACAGATAAACACATTAAGGCAGGACTGAGACAATCAAAGTGAAAGATCTTTTTTCTTGTGAAACAGCTTTATTCCAGTGACCTTATTTCTGTTATTCAAAACCGCTAAGGGGAAGCTAATGAATATTTGAGAACGACCCATAGCTCCGGTGGTCTGTATTACTCCTAAAAAAAAAAAAAAAAAATCCTGGTTTAAAAATCAGATATGCTAATTTATTAAAATACAGGATTTCCAAATGAGAAATGTCTTTGAGGAATCCTCAAATTATTTTCCTCCTGGCTTTCAGGAATGAAATCCAATGATTAAATATCAGAGGGCATAAAAGGACTTTTTCATATTTTTTAATCCAGGTCAAAAAGCCAGGGACCCAGTGAAAATTAGTGGCACTGCTTCACTGTGTGCTTACATGTAAGTCAGCCAGTAACTATCTGTTGATTTAATTTGGCTGTATTCTCAGTGAAAGCCTAGAGCTTTAGAAATGAATGAGCTTGGCAGGACTACGGGGGGACTTAACAACAAAATTAGAATACCCTGCTTAATCATATCACTAGGAGAAGAGAGGGAAGAGAAGTCAGAAGAATAAAAAAACAAACAAAAAATTGAAAAACCAAGAAGAATTCAGATGGTGGAATGGAAAGACAAAGAAATAAAAGGAAATGTAGAAAATTGTCAGGAAAGAAGAACAAATAAGATACCAGATCAAACCCACACTGGGTTTAAGCTTTTTGGCCCAAATAAGTGAGAAACTCCTACCCTGGAAGACTGGCAAAATGAGACAGAGTACTTTTCCTTTAGAAATATATCTGGTCGGTTGGTTCGTTATTTTTGCAGCGATCTTCAGTTAGATGTTTGATCATTCTAGAATGATCTGTAATCTTACAGTTCAACAATCACCTAAACTAACTTGCCTTATTAAATTTAATTCTATGTTTCAAAGCCCCATAAGTAGGATCCTATCTGTGCTTATTTTAATCAAAATTTTATTTAAAAAATCATCAATAGATTATTAGCAGCTGCTCTCTCAAAGGATGCAAGACAACTTCCTTTCTTCATACTCCCTCTGTCCACAGACAATGTAGGAGTGGAAAGATACCATATAAAGGCATTTTATTATTTCAATTTGGTGTCAGATATTAGATCTGCAGTGTAAGGTTACAAAAAGCACAAGCTGCCAATTCACTTTGGGCAAATCTGCTTCAAAATAATGGCTAGGAAAATGAAGACTCAACCTTCATGGCAACAAATCAATAAAAGGGAGGTGAGCAAGGTCACTGGACGGCACCAGCATCCAATCACACAGCATGATCGCACAGGTATTATTCATGTGACATCAGAGAAATGAAATCATTATCACCAAGGGCTGTGTCACCAGATCAGCACCTGCTGCTCTGGAAAGAAGCTCCTCATCTTTGCCTAATGGTTTACATTTGAGAAAGGTCTCAGCACCCAGAGTTTAACAATCCATATCATTAGCTCATAACTATTTTTAAAAGCCAGCTCTTCTGCTTCCTTTATTGCCATATTTCTTAAGCCAGAACGTCAGAAGTCATAAACCTTGTGAGATTTTAGAGGATGTGTTATAAGAGATGTGAAAGTTTGCGCTCATCAGATTCAGCCGTAGGAGAACCTGCTGAAGTAACAGCTGACCACAGAGCAAGATTCCAGTGCCGACTGTGGCATAAACAAGTTGTGACCGTGGATGACTTCTTCCAAACAAGCGAACTTTCAAACAGACACACTCCTTTGCCACTTCATTCGTTTCTTGGGAGGCTCAAGTGAAATCGTGGCTTTGATGGAAGTCTAAAATGTTTATGCAGATGTAGGAGTGTAAGCACAGGAGTTACACTGCCATGGTTCAAACCAGGACCCCACTATTTGTTGGCTGGGGAACCTGGGGCAAGTCATTTAACTTCTCATGTGCATAATGGGGATGATAATGATTGTGATGAAAATAATGATAATGAACTTCTGTCTCCTAGAACTATTCGAAGATCAGGATTCTGCCTGTCAAGTAATTAACACTCTCCTGACAGAGAAAGCAGCCAAGAAATATGAATTTTTGCTGTTGTTGTTGTTGAAAAACAGAAATACAAGTCATTCAGTGCATTTAGTACACTTTTTTCTATGATGCCTCCCTCATAGTAGATGTTCAATAATTAAATGTTGGAAAAGTAGTAAGTTGACCACTGTATTTATCTTTGGGTTCAAATGAACACCAATGACAATATGCACTTTTTTTTTTTTTATAGGAAGCCTTGGGATCAGTAATTCATAAGTTACATTTCTCAAACATAGGTTCTTCTCTTTCAAAAGATGATAGCACTTCATACTATTTAGAGGAATTATGAAGGTCTAAACATGTGGACCATTGTCACTTGTTCTTGCTTACCTGCTACTGCATGGGACTGCATAACTTATAATGGCACTCCAAAATCAGAGAAGAAATTGATTCAAAGCATCATATTTTACCCCAGAAGATGACTTGTCCTTTAAAGTTTGCTTAAATTATTTATGAAAGAAAGTACTTCCTGATGCAACTTAATTTCCATAATCAAAGAAAGAAACGTATGTGCAGATTTCTTCAGGTGCAACATCCTTCAGTTTTGGAAGGTCCCATTTGATCCACTGGTTTTAATCTGTTTACCAATTAGAGACCCCGATGAGATGGGACTCAAGAGGTCACCTGGTTCCTAGATTGCCTCCCACCTTTAAGAAAAATCAGACTTGACTCTAATTCCATTTTCGAAAGTATTCATTGTTGAACCTTCTAAACTTTTCCTTCAGAATTCAGTTTTGCTTCTTATAGATTCCTAGCTGGTAGATTGGGATTCATAGGGGATGAATAAAAGGTTATTAGGTATTCTCCAGGTCCAACCATGTTGCTGCAAAGAAAATATTTCACTCTTTTTTCTGGCTGAGTAATATTCCATTGTATATATGTACCACATCTTCTTTATCCATTCATCTGTTGATGGACACTTAGTTGCTTCCAGGTCTTGGCTATTGTAAATAATGCACTGTGAACATAGGAGTGGCTGTATCTTTTCAAACTAGAGTTTTTGTCTTTTCTGGATATATACCCAGGAGTGAATCACTTTGCTGTACACCTGAAACTAACACAATATTGTAAATCAACTATACTTCAAAAATAAAGATAAAAAGGGTTATTAGAATTAATTCCCTGGGCTGTTCTTACATAGAGTCATATTTATCCTGTTTGTAAAATGAGTCAACTCTAACCATTCAATTTGTGTGACGTTGATTTCCTCAACTAAATGCAAAGTTTCTTGAGGACAAGCTCTTCTTCATAGACCTTCTCATAGATCTGAGACTTAGCAGAAAGACAAAGAGGTGGCACATTTTCAATAAAGACTTTAGAATGGTTGTAAACAAAGAGCCTCTAAATATTTGTTTTCTAGGCACAAGGGTTGGAGTGGAGGGTATGGGGTGGATGAGAAAGAGTAGAAAAGAAGGAAACTAATGTTTATTAAGTGACTTCTATGTATCAAGCATATCATTCTTTACTATCTACATGCGGTATCTCATTTTATCTTATCAGCCCTGAAAAGTAGATCTGTGACTCAATTTTGTAGGTAAACTAAGGGTCAGAGAAGTTAGGTGACTTTTTCAGGATCACACAGCTAGTATGTGGCAAAATTAGAAGTCAAAATGCAGGTTTGCCTCCTACCTGCCTGTGTTTTCTTGTTAACACAGGATTATACCATATAAATGTTTATTGTATTGTACATCTCATTATATGACTATAAAACTACTGGGGATGTTAAGCAGGAAAAGATACAGTGTTAGACCCTGAACTATGAAATTAACTAACCCTGTAATTTTTCTCAATTGAACAGGAAAGCCTAAAGAAATGTTGAGGTCTCTATTATCATAAAAGGGTTAGAAAGCATTACAGAATATTATTTATATAAATCAAGTTTATTCCAGAGCTGGTCGGATACTCCGCATGGGAGAAACATTAAAATTGGTGGGCTTCACTGTAGTGCAATTCAGTGGAGGAAGTGGAGGTTTTGTTGGGAAACCTTTCAGCTGTTCAGTGACTGCTGAGAACATTCCAGTCTCCTGAAGCAGCTGCCAGTGTTCTTAGAGCTGAGCAGAGAGACAGCAGACTGGAGCGGCTGGGTCTACCTGTTGTCTCTGATTCCTGCCCCTCCGATGTTCTTTGACTTGCTGCTCATTGGCGCCACCCTCTGCAGGTATTTGGTATCGGCATTCTCAGTTCTGCTGCTCTGCTAATTTTTCTCCCAAAGTTCTGCTGACAGCTTGCTATTAATTATTATTATTTCCTCTCTCATCTTCTTTGCCCTTGCTGATTTTGTTTTTAATTTCTATACTTTAATAGATTTTATTTCCTGAGACAGTGGAGATAAATGCATGTGTTCAATGTAATATATACATACATACACACTCAGACACCGAAAAAATTGTGTGTGTGTGTGTGTGTGTGCGTGCACTCATTCTGAGGTGTCTTATTTATATTAAAGTTCCTAATTACTCGTCTAATTACTCTGTATTCTTTCTCCTCTTCCTGTCCCCTAACTTCCATGTCTTTCTATATTCCCTGTCTTAGAACCCTCGTTGTTCTCAAAGCTTACATTCTCATCTCTCCAAACTTACTCTTATTCTGATCTTTGAGTCTCAGACTCCTATGTCCAGCTACTCATAGGACATCTCCATTTGGATGAGCTTCTCTTGCCTTAAATAGCTAATACTCACTGCATCATATCCTTATAAAAGTGGCACCCCATTTCCGTTTATGTAGTGTCACTTCTCAATAATAATAATAATAATAATAAGTAATTACAGTAAACATTTACTGAAAGCCACTGGACCAGCCATTAACCTAGCTTCCTTTTCTAAGGAAACAGCTAGTGTGTCATAAGTGATGGAGCTAGAATTTGACATTGGTCTGACTACATGACATGTGCCCTTATCCACACTACTTTGCTTTATCCTGGTCCTTGAATGAGGGAACTGAGTACCATTGTCCCATGTCAGGGTGAAAGGCATTTAAGCTGGTTAATTTAGACGCTGCCTTGCGCATGGGAGATATTCAGTTAATGTGTGTTGTATCCGCCACACAGTCCTCTAGGCATATTTCAGCGTGAAGAATGGTTTTAAACCACATATCTCGTACAGGTATCTTTTCCAAACATTAGTAATGAAAATTGCTGCAGAAAATATCTGTCATACAGAGAGCTAGGTTTGCAAAGTAAACACTGTTTTTATACTAACCTAATTGAGTACATGGAGGAAGGAAAGAAAGCAAATACCCCCAACTCATTGCATTTAAGCATTCCATCCCATTATACCCTTTTAATGTTTGCTCTTATTTCAAGTTTGTTCATTTATTTTTATGGCTCCCAGTATCCCTGTTGTATCTTTTAAGATTTAAATATTTTGAGAGGACCTCTTCTCTTTAACTTACTTTGAGTGTTATATAGGACACAGCATTGCCTCACACCAGAAGCAATAAAATGCTTCTAGACAATGCTTAGAATTCCAAGTAGAGGAAAAGGGATGCAATGATTAATAAGTGAAATATATGAAAAATCACATTTGGAAATTAAAAGTGTTTAATTTTTTTTTATTATGTAGCAAGTACTCTTCAGGGACCTAGGCATTAAGACCCATAATATATTTGTTTATACTTTAATTACTTTTTCATCAAGGTTTGAAAATGAGATCCTTTCTCTGTTTCTGAGCAGTGGTTAAGTTGCAGAGGGCATCAGGACAGGAACTAATGGAAGTGACTTGATATCTTTATTCCCCAGGCAATGAATAATGAGGAGTTTGTTGGTGACTTACGTTAATCTAAATGTGAGACAGACAGAATACTATCTCGCACTTCACAGTCTGTGCCAGCAATGCTGCCATTTCTAGAAATATACAATTATCCATGTCTTTTTCATGAAAACCTTAATTTGTACAGTCATTTGATGGCAACTTAGTTTTGTCCACAGTTCATAAAATTGACTTGTCATAATGCTCCAATAAAATCTATCCCAACTGAAAAAAGTTTAAGTGCTGTCTATGCTGACTAGAGGAATTTACACTTAGCGTTCACATCATTTTTACTCAAAATAATCAAATAAGCAATTAACTTTATATAATATATATAATATATTTACCTTTAGGATTACTATAAAATTGGTATTAAAATTCGGAAAAATATAGATTGAAAATCCTAGATAACAAGACCTTTCCCTGTTCTACACTTGTTTTTTAGTAGAAAGAGGAAAATATTTTTAAAAATTAAGCTGATATTGGGACTGGGCGGGCTTCAAAACTGAATGTCTTTCTGCATCATTCATACAGCAAATTATTTATTGAGCTTTGTTGTGTCCCAAGCCTATGCTGGGTGCTGAGGACACCAACCCTGCCCTCAGACTGTTCTCCCTAACCTTCTCTCTCTAACGCCAGCTCTGTGTGATGGCTTGTTCTTATTTCGAATTTTGAAAGTAGGTATGTGGCAGGAAAGGGACAGATATGATGCTGATGGTTATAAAAGGGAGACAGTAAAGCATAATGATCAAGGGTTTGGGCTCTGGGTTCAGGCTGCTGGCGTGCAAATCTTGGCTCCTTTATTTGTCAGCAGTGCAGCTTTGACCTTAACCTCTCTGCGACTCAGTTCCACATCTGTAAAATGGGAATAATAATGCTAGTTAATTCATAGTATTGTTTAATTATTATGTGAAAGAGTACTCAATTCAATCTGGTTATCACAGTGTAATGAACAGTATTAACAGTTTCCTTCTCCAAAGAAGACATACAGATGGCCAAGAGGCACATGAAAAGATCCTCAACATCACTAATCATTAGAAAAATGCAAATCAAAACTACAGCGAGGTATTACCTCACACTGGCCAGAATGGCCATCATCAAAAAATCTACAAACAGTAAATGCTGGAGAGGGTGTGGAGAAAAGAGAACCCTCCTACACTGTTGGTGGGAATGTAAATTGGTATAGCCACTATGGAGTACAGTATGGAGGTTCTTAAAGACTAAAAATAGAGCTACCATATGATCCTGTAATCCCACTCCTGGGCATATATCTAGAGAAAACCATAATTCAAAAAGATACATGTATCCCAATGTTCATTGCAGCACTATTTGCAATAGCCAGGACATGGAAGCAACCTAAATGTCCATCGACAGAGGAATGGATAAAGAAGATGTGGTACATATATACAATGGAATATTACTCAGCCATAAAAAGGAACGAAATTGGGTCATTTGTTGAGACGTGGATGGATCTAGAAACTGTCATACAGAGTGAAGTAAGTCAGACAGAGAAAGTCAAATATCATATGATATCGCTTATAAGTGGAATCTAAAAAAATGGTACAAATGAACCTACTTACAAAATGGAAATAGAGTTACAGATGTAGAAAACAAACTTATGGTTACCAAGGAGAAGGTGGGGGGAGGGATAAATTAGGACATTGAGATTGACATATACACACTACTATATATAAAATAATTAATAAGGACCTACTGTATAGTACAGGGAACTTTATTCAATATTCTGTAATGACCTATATGAGAATAGAATCTAGAAAAGAGTGGGTATATGTATACGTATATCATATAACTGATTCACTTTGCTGTACAGCAGAAACTAATATAACATTGTAAATCAACTATACTCCAATAAAAATTAATTAGGGGGCTTCCCTGGTGGCGCAGTGGTTGAGAATCTGCCTGCCCATGCAGGGGACATGGGTTCGAGCCCTGGTCTGGTAAGATCCCACATGCCGCGGAGCAACTGGACCTGTGAGCCACAACTACTGAGCCTGCGCGTCTGGAGCCTGTGCTTCGCAACAAGAGAGGCCGCGATAATGAGAGGCCCGCGCACCACGATGAAGAGTGGCCCCCACTTGCCGCAACTAGAGAAAGCCCTTGCACAGAAACGAAGACCCAACACAGCCAAAAATAATAAATAAATAAATAATTAATTAAAATTAAAAAAAAAAAAACTATACCTTCCCCTCCACCCCAACTGAGGCAAGTTCTTTTTTAAAAAAAAAAAAATTAATTAGAAAAATAATTACACCACTCTGTTAAAAAAAAAAAAGTGTCCTGATGATTATAGATGTTAGAACAGGGGACAGCAGAAAAGTATTTTCAACAACCTGTTGTTTCATAATTTGTTGATCACAAAACTCAAAGACAGCATTGCCTTCCTGTTGTCTCGGTTGTAGTGTTTAGGGAACAATCAGTTCTGGGTAAATAATCAGGCATTATTAACATAATATCTGGGCAACATCTTCCTGTGGGTATTTACTACATGTCTGCATCCCAGTGCTGGGAGCTGCTCCAGGGCACGGGACATTCCTTTTATAGCTCTGTGGCCCCAGCACTTAGCACAGTACTTTATATGTGTGGTAGGCATTTGGTAAATGTGAGTTGCTCAGATAAACTTTAAAAAAATATTTTAAATTTAAAATGTATCTTTAATAAAGTACCAAATTACTATGTGTTCTTTGTGGATAATTTAGAAACTATAGACAAGTTTTAAAAAGTGAAATTACTTATAATCTTGCTACCCAGAGATAAACCACTAGCGTTTTATTATATATCTCTCTGTTATTTTCTACGCATACACACTTTTGTTTTCAACAAAAAATGGAATAATACAGTAAAAACTTTTGCTACTTAACTCATGAAATAATATACAATTTTTTAAAAAATTATTTATTTATTTTATTTTTGGCTGCGTTGGGTCTTCATTGCTGCATGCAGGCTTTCTCTAGTTGCAGTGAGCGGGGGCTACTCTTTGCTTCAGTTCACAGGCTTCTCATTGCGGTAGCTTCCCTTGCTGTGGAGCATGGGCTCCAGGAGCGCGGGCTTCAGTAGTTGTGGCATGTGGGCTCAGTGGTTGTGGCTCGCAGGCTCTAGAACACAGGCTCAGTAGTTGTGGTGCACGGGCTTAGTTGCTCCATGGCATGTGGGATCTTCCCGGACCAGGGCTCAAATCTGTGTCCACTGCATTGGCAGGCGGATTCTTAACCACTGCGCCACCAGGGAAGTCCAATAACATACAATTAATATTCACCCTGTAATCACATATTCTTCTGAAATGTTATTTTTAATTACCGTAATACAAGTTACCTAATGTTTATTCTTCAGCATTTAGATTGTACTCCATTTTGTGCTTCTGTATTAATATCACCATTGTTAAATATTACCAGATGTGCCTCTTGCTGTCCCCTCCTCCCTGCCAGTGTGTTCCCATAGTACTCCTCTCTTGGCTTATCAAAGTCCCTATTACACCTACAGAGTCTACTTGAATAATTATCTGTTGATCTGCTTGTCCTTTCTTTTTCCACCAGGCCCTTTCTAGTTTCATCATTGTAACCTTAGTTTCTAGTATACTGCTTCACTCTTAAAGGGTGCTCAATGTATATTTGTTGAATAAGTATGTGAAAGGTACTATTTTCATCTGATAATGCTAAAAGATCGATTCTGAAAGTTCCTATGAAGGTTTGTTGTTGGGAGCTGGGTGTGTTTGGGATATGATCCTTCAGGAACGGTATGAAGCTGAGAGGTGGGCAGGGCAAGTTGGGGAGAGTTCCGAGGCTGAGAGCTGAGAACAGAGAGAAAGACTCTGGGAAGGGGAGTGAACAATTTTCTGTTGACTCATCTTTTACCTTCACACTTTCCATCAAGATCTTCAGTTCGTCCCCCTGACGTTTAGAATAAAATTCTTGGAAGCAATGGGAAGGGAAACAGAACCATTTATTTATTGGGGGATTAAGTAAATGGAGACATGTATACTCCTACCCTAGTTATAGTCAAAGAATCCAATTCCAAGCTTCTGACTTGACTGAAAATATTCCAGCTCTCTGTCTGGCACATGGTAGTAGGAAAGGGAAGGGACTAATATTTATGGAGTGCCTATAATATGCTAGTGATTTTCCTACATCATTGCATTCAGTCTGCTCAACAACTCTGAGAAGTAAGAATTATTGAGGAGGGACCTGAATTCATCCCTGGACTATATGACTCCTGAGTCTGCTTTCCCATGTCAAAATATTAGAATGAATTCTTGGATGAAATGAAGGAATGACTTATAGCGAATGTAAACAAATTCTAAATTCTGTTTCACCAGGAAACTTTTTTAAGCGTGTCTTGAATTCTGATTTATGAATTAGTTTAGAAAGTGGTAAATTAAAACATTAATATATAGAATTAAAAACCCATTTTACCGATACCCGCAGGAGATGTATAAAAAATTAAAAGAATTTTTAGACCAAAAAGATTGTATTTATGAAGAGTTCATTCAAAGGTGATTAATTAAATGGCCTTACACTTTAAAAATTTAGTAAGAGTGCCTTTTTCATATTAACTTTATTTTATTTTAATCAGAAGTCTATGAACCTAACAGGGATTATAAAATTTTGACTTTATTATTTTTCAATTCAGTAAGAGTTTTTATTTCTTAGTTACTAAATTTCAGGACAGAACCAAGGTTTTCTTACCCCCCTTGTTGGGAAGTTGCCAGTTGACAACACAGAGTTGTTCAAGCCTGTTTCTGCTTATAGGCTTTAATGAAACCATTTTTTTTTTCCTGTTGGGGTTCTTACTTTACACACTGTGGTCAACTTAGCAAGATAGTTACAGACACACACTTATAAACTCTCAATTCTCTAATCATAAGTTCATTTCTAGTCATTACTACCATTGATATGGTATGAAAGAGGGTGCTCAGGTATTTTGCATAAATCTTACTGGCAGTTTATTGTCCACTCCCCATATTTGTAACATCCTTTTTGGTAACTAGAGATGAAAATTATTAGTAGTGTTATTAGAGTTTTGCTTTTAGCTAGGAGACTTCAATGATTTTAACAGAAGAAGTTATAAGGATCATATGTCAAATTAAATAAGTTGTTCTGTGTTTTGAAAATGATCCCATTGTTTTTCATTTATTTTAGTCTGACTGTTTTTCATATTTGAAGAGACCCTTCTGGGTGCATCCTAAGTATAATTTTAAAACTCACTTTTTAACCTTACAATTAGTCTTCAGCATAGTCATAAGCACTGACCTAATTTTTATAATCTTTTAAAACATTATCCTGGTAACATGTTGTACTCACATTGGATTTTATATTTGGTAACTTGGCATCATTTTATGTTTTTTTTCTTCAGAATTTATTGTTTCTTTTATTCTCAAGCAGGAATAAAAAGTTTGCTTTCTGGGACTTGGTCTTGAAGAACCTGTCTTTCACGTTCTTGCAGAGCATGTAGTAGGAGATGAATAAGTATTGTCTGTGGGTTGGCTGGGGTTCCCCTGAGCTTCACCGAGGGCTCGGCTTCAAGCTTGGGAGCGTCTGCTTCTCACTGAAAGTCCATGTGTCCATTGGAACAGTTCTGTTCCACATGACTCTCCTGGTAATGGTGGAGATAAGCGTGCAAGCCCCAGTACGCATGCATATTTCAGGTTTCCCATTACATTGTATCTACTAACATTCCATTGGCCAAATCAAGGCAAACGGCTGAATCCAAGATCAGGAGTCAAAGAAGTACACTCTGCCTTTTAATGGGAGGGACTGCCAAGTCATATGGGAAAGGGCATGGATACAAGGGGTGGTGCCACCTGTTTTGGTTTGCTTCGAACAACTTCATATTTTTAACACATAATACCTTGAACACATATAGTCTCAAGTGGAGAGGGTAAGTGGAGTCTTCACACCCAGTGGTTTTCAAGCCATTCCGCTCACTTACGGTCAAGGTACCGCTGCTATTGAGTGGGAAGGAGCAGAGGAGGGGAGGCAACCCCTCACCTGAACCAGAGCCCCATTTTTAGACCGTGTCCTCTGAGCCAGTACAGTGGAGTAGGTAAGCGGTTGTCCCCTTTTTATACACATTGACAGACTCGGCTTGTTTGGCCAGGAACTCTGTACATGGTGCTCTCCGTCTCTGAGGCGTTTGTTCTTCTCTTCTCTTTTAATCTCAGCACACCATTCCCTCCTAGTATTTTTGACTCATAGAAAACAATAGCTAGTAATGGGTTAATCAGAAAAAAAAAAAAAAAACAAAACCCTGGCAATCCCTCCCTCCCTGGTAAGAAAATGCTTTCACCCATTAAAACTATGCCTACAGTACCTAATTTGTCATGCTAAAGCCCTTAACCAATCATCTGACTCTCAATACTTCTAATACTTCCCACTGCCTCAGGTTAAAGCCCTAATTTCTTTTTTAAAAAATTTTATTAACGTATAGTTGATTTACAATGTTGTGTTCATTTCTTCTGTACAGCAAAGTGACTCATATATATATATATTGTAAATATATATTCTTTTTCATATTTTTTTCCATTATGGTTTGTCATAGGATATTGAATATAGTTCCCTGTGCTATACAGTAGGGCCTTGTTGTTTATCCATCCTATGTATAATAGTTTGCCTCTTAAAGCCCTAATTTCTTATTATGACATGATATAATTCAAGACATGGTTTACCTTTAGCCTCCTCTACCTTCAGATTTTGCCCTTTAGCTATACTGAGCTACTTTTATTCTCTGAATGAGCCATGCTATCTCGCCCTCAACAAGTTGCTTTAACGTTTCAAACTTGTTTTCTCATCCCTAAAAGAGAGATGCTGTCCCAGATTCGCAGGTGAGAACTTTATTGGGGGGGGTTCTCAGGATCCACATCTGTAGAGGAGGGAAGAAAACAGGCTTTGACTAAGCCAAATGTCTCCTGCCTTGCAGTTAAATGAAGGCCACAGCCAGTCCTACAGGGGACACGTCAGAGTGTCCAATAGGGACCAGGGGACCAAAGCTTTATACTCCTCATTGACCAATCAGTGGATGTGGCAGTGCTTGGGAAGCCAGGGTGACCTTCAGTGAGGCTGTTCTCTTCAGCTGAGGGCTGGTCCCGAAGAGGGACTCAGCTGAAATCTATTGGCACCAATGCCCCCAGCAACTGGGGAATAAGTAAGTGACTGTGTTCTGAACCAGGGGATCTGAGGGTTTTACCAGTACAGATATAAATAACTATCTCATAGGACACTTGTGATAAATCTAACTCACATGCGTGCGTGCGTGTGCACACACACTCAAACACATACTCATACACTCATTCTTAAGGTCTCGGCTTATATGTAACCTCCTGTGGAAAACTTTCCCTTCCTGTGCCCTTCCCACCTTAAAGTAGGCTACTATCCACCCCTTTTGCTTCCGTAGCACTGTATACTTAATCCTGTTGTAGCAGTTATTATAAAATATATATAAAAATATAAATATATATAAAAAATATATATAAAAAAATATATAAAATATATATAAAAAATATAAACTATAAAACAGTGTTTTCGTGTCTCCTCATTAGACTGCAGGGGGCAGGAACCACGTGCCTTTGTACTTTGCTTACTATAAGCATTTTTCCCACTATATTTTGATTGGCTGCTTAATCACCTATTAGAATGTATGAATGAGTGAATGTTGAAATGTCCCCGAGGAAGGACAGTAAGGACAATGGCATGGAATAGGAAGGCTGTCCAGAGAGCCCCAGACTCCTGATAGCATTCACTCCCAGTGATCAGAGCTCCTGAAGGAGGGCCAGTCAATTATATGCAGTGCAGAGTAACACTAGCTACCTTTACACTCTACCCAGCGTTTATCAAAGCACTTCAGATGCAGTAATTCATTCAATCCTCATAACAACCCTATGAGGAAAATAACTATTGATATTTCCAATTTACAGGTGATGAAACTGAGGTGTGGAGAAGTTAAATAACTTGCTCAAAGTCACACAGTTGCAATGGCAGAAGTGATAGACTTTTATTCTCCATGACTTTTGTTCTCCCGAAGGATAAGATCAACACACTCACTCTTGTATTTTGCACCTTTCTTTCAATGGGCATTCTGAATCGCTCAGATTCTCTTTATATGTTCGGATCCTTACCGGTGCTTGATTCTGTGTGGGTAAATGTGCCTAAACTGGGTTGTGAGAAGTTCTCGTGGATGAGTTAACTGAAGATCTCTAGCTCTCAGAATAGTTTTGGTGAATATATTCCTGTGGATACTAGAGATGCTGAACATGTGATAAGTCCTGTGATTAGGCATGGAGGGAGGCATGGGGACGGGTGGTAGGGGCAGTGAGATCACACAGTGGAGCTCCCCAGGCACTCATAGGCTCTTCCTCCTGTCCTCTGGAGGCTAGCCCCTTGGAAAAGTTACAGGAAATTCTTACATCAAAAACCTAACC
This sequence comes from Eubalaena glacialis, assembly GCF_028564815.1. NCBI lineage: Eukaryota > Metazoa > Chordata > Mammalia > Artiodactyla > Balaenidae > Eubalaena > Eubalaena glacialis. The sequence goes on from NC_083716.1 coordinate 40,143,918, forward strand.
TTGGGACTTCCCTGGTGGTCCAGTGGGTAAGACTCTGCGCTCCCAGTGCAGGGGGCCCAGGTTCCATCCATGGTCAGGGAACTAGATCCCATATGCATGCTGCAACTAAAGAGTTTGCATGCTGCAACTAAGAAGTCGACACACTGCAACTAAAAAAAAAAAAAAAAAAAAAAGATCCCACTTGCCGCAACTAAGACCCACCACAGCCTAAATAAATAAATAAATAAAATTTTTTAAAACCCCAAAACCTAACCTTAAACATTTTCAGTCAGAGCTCCATAGGCAAAGGGAAAAATATATTTTTTTTTACTGGAGGAGACAGAGAACAGGAGAGCTGTATTCTCCATGAGGGATAGCTCAGAGACTCCCCTTCTTAGGAAAGGTAGGCTCTGATGCTTTGGGTCAGTCACTGACCAATGTCAAGGTGTCCTAGCACCCTATGAAGTGTTGGGCTGGGTGGGATTGTGGTGAGAGCCCTTTTATGGCTGTTTCTAAGCATCCCACTCTCCTCCAAAATGATAACCCTTAAGGAAATCCTGAATTGTTTTATTTCCAGGAAAGACTTTGAAAACTGGATGGAGTTTGAGTGCCTGATGATTATGCCATTTAAAAAAAAAAAATGGTCTTGGAAACCGAATGTCTGGGGATGGATTTTAGTTGATTTGCTTCCAAAGAAACACCGGAGACAATTATTAGGCTGTGCTGTGATAGTTTAGTGCATTTATTTGGTAACTCTTCCTGTGGAAAGGGATGTATGTTGTTTTGAAAAATAGACATTTTTATTCTTGGCTGAAAATTGTCTCCTAAAACACTTTTAATATGTTTACCTTTACTTATTTTTACTGCTTGGTGAAATAAACAGTAAAATTCACAGCGGTGAGCAAAAAATTCTTCTAGGTCATGCTTAGAAACTGCTAGAAATCTGATTCTGAACAATTAGATTGAAGACTTTCAGACAATCTTTTATTTAAATTATATACACATATTTAAAAAACAATTCTAGGTTTAGAACTGCTGTAGAGGAAATATTTTAAGGCCCTACGTCCTACCACTGTAAATGAGCTGGTTTCATTTTCCATGTTTTTTTTCCCTGTCCTGGTCCATATGCACCTGTACCTTTCCACAAATGTGCTCATAGTCTCTGTAATACTTGGTGCTTATCTTAAACTAAACATCATGTCATAAAGTTATTTCTACATTATTGTAGTCTTTATAATTATAATTTTTAAAGGATTCATAATTTCCGCTAAATCAATATGCCTGACTTAATCATTCCCTCTGGCCTAATTTATTTATAATTTAAATACATAATTTTAAATCACCAACAAATATATAATTTTTTTCTACATTTAAGACTTGAAAGAATATTCCTCATGTTGAAAAGTTGTAAAACACTATATGGCTACATAGGCACTAAAGATATTCTTTTACTAAGCAGCGTATTTAGAGGCAGACACTAAGCTTTCCTGGGGGTGGTAGCACCAGGATGTAAACCCAGTGTCAGACATGCCACCAAAGCCAACGAGTTTGCAGAATAAAAGAGCCCATGAAACTGTCTTCCTATCTGTAACAATTGTTTACAAAGGAGCCTTGCTTAAATTAAGCTCTGAAGCTTGTTCTTCATCTTCATCAACATTGGGTTTAATAATTTTAACACAGCAAATAAGTGCAATCCGGATATTTGACTGAATTGCTTTTGGGGGTCCTCTGTATGGAGACCCAAAGGCAAGGGCTGCTCATTGAAAATATGGGCTCTGCTGATGGAAGTTTTGAATCTGAAAATCCAAATTGTCCTGCAGTGCTTCACTTGGTTTAAGAGGTACATTCTGAGAAAAATCTAAGCAGAAAGGCAGTGTTGGGCCACGAATTAGGGTGTTTCGTTGATAAAGAATGTCCAGCATAAATCTCACTTGACTCTGAAGAAAGCCCAGAGTATCAGGATGAAAATCAGGTTATCGTCAAAGAATCTGGGCTAAATCTTTTCTAGGAAAGAAAAATTAGTTTTACTTTGGCAGCACATCTTCAGTTTGCACAGGCTTGAGCTGTGGCTTTTGCAGAAAGACCACAGGTCTTAAGCAGATGCCTGCTGCAAGGTTCACTACACACCGCAAGACTGTCAGACCAGCGGAAATGAAAACGGTTTCCATATTCAACCTGTGGGATTTTGGCCAGTCAAAGCCCATGGGTGGAAGACATGTGTCAACCCTGCCAGACAGCACAAACCGCCATTAGGCTTGACGGGGTCTTTGTAGAATGCTGGGAAGAAGAGTTGGGGAATATTAAATGCTCTTATTACTGTCAGACAATTCATGCCTCTCTAAGTTGGCAGTTCTCATCCTGGAGCAAGCTCGGAATGTGCTTTAATCGGAAATGTCAGGCTGCTTGGATGGGGCAGATGCTCCTGGGATGAGTTGGTGCTCGGAACTCAACCAGAAATACCCATGTTCTTTCTCTGACATTTTTGATAAAATGGGATAACGATGTAATATTCTTTCTGGAAAAGCAGACCACAATATTATTTTTTTTCAGACCACAATATTTAAGTAAAGAAAACAAAGAAAGGGAAATAAATGTTTCTCTCACATGAAATGTAGGGTGTTTCCTTCTCAGTAGTAAGTTCTCAGTCTTTAAGCTGATACCGTCTGAAGGTGACAGTCTCAAGGTCTGTGGTCTGGGATATGCGCCTAAACAATGTGAGAGGTGGTGAAAAGGCTGGGCTGCATCGGGGATAGAGTCCCCACTCTGATCACTTACCTTGACCTTAAAGCACATTTCTGAAACTCTGTAAGCCTCAGTTTTTTTGTTTGTACTCATGGGGTTCTTGTAAAGAGCAAATAAGAACATTTATGCCAAGCACTTAGCCCACTGCCTGGCACATCATGTGAAATCCATGATGCTAACTGATTTGTAGGGGGGTAACCTGACAGTTTTCTAGAAAGGTGGCTAGGAGAAGTGGGGTGTCTGGCTCATGAGCTAAATCGAGCTTGCGGGTTTATTTAGTTTGGTCCTGACTTTAAAAAAAATTGAATAACATACTAAAGTTGACAGATTTCACATAAAACCGTATCTGTTATCTTTTCCCCAAAAATATGGGAGATGTTGCACCACTAGATTTCAGTCCTCCGTGACAGCCATCTTCCCTTCCTTCCTTTCTCCCTCCCTCCCTTCCTTCCTCCCTCCCTCCCTCCCTTCCTCCCTCCCTCCCTTCCTTCCTCCCTCCCTTCCTTCCTCCCTCTCTCTCTTCCTTCCTCCCTCCCTCCCTTCCTCCTTTCCTCCCTCCCTCCCTCCCTTCCTTCCTCCCTCACTCTCCCCTTTCCCTCCTTTCTTCCCTCCCGCGCTCCCTCCCTTCCTTGTACATATGTATGTATTTTAGTACTCATAGTTCAATTGCTCAATTATATCTTCCTTCTCAATTTGTGTCTATTATACAAAGAGGCTAACAATAAAAAAACTACCCCAAATCCCACCTCTAGAGCACTGTTTTCCATCTTGTAGGCTACTTTCCTTTCCCTAATTCTTTTTCGGTGTCTCAGTGTTTTAAATAAATCTTGGTTCCTATGACTTGAGCTTCAAATCAATGACGTAACCACACCCAGTGTCCCAAAGGGTATTGAACTTCATGTGGCTCCTTCTCTGGAAAAGGTCCCTTTCTTTTACTTTAGCTGGGATCTACTAGTATTTTGTTCAAGGTGCTAAAAACATGGATATTCAATTAGACATGTCGTCCATTAAATCACTGCTTGCCAAAGGAGAGTGATAATTTCCACTAGACACATGGCCAAAAGTGATAATTTACTTTATTAGTATGTGTGCAACTTTTTAGGGGGTGACTGAACTGAGAAAAAATGTCAAAACTAATGGGGGAGAATGTAGTGGCTTTTTTTTAACAAGTTTGCGATGGTGTTAACCATGACCTGCGTATCAGTCACTAAGGCTAGGCTGGGGTGTGGTAACAGATGATCCCAAATTCTAAGCCACTGGGCTTAGAACAATGACTAATTCTGGAGAATCATTCCCTCTATTTGTCTCCCTTTTTCATTCCCTTGCTTCTCTGAGAATGATGCTCATTTATTTACACTTGGCTCCTGCATATCTTGTCTTACTTAATGTAAATACTGAGTTTCTAGATGGTTACCTACTAGTTTGATTTAACTTTCAAACTCTAAACCACTGTATATAAGTGTCTGGTTTTGTTGCTGCTATTGCTGATAATAACAAAAGAGCTGTATCTTCTCTGTTATTCATTTTACCAATCAGTGACACCTTTCACAGTGTTTTATGCCCAGTAAACAGGACAATTACTGATTATAATTGGCATGGATTTTTGTGTATTGTCCATTTCAATATGTTTAATATTTTATTTTTATAATAATATAATTCTTGCTTTATTTATATGAAAATAAAATTCAGAAGTACCCATATGCCTGGCATGGGTATTGTAGGTTGAACACATGGTAACATATTGTAGGCTTTAAAAATTTGAGCTCAGTTAAGCATATCACTTCCATTTATGAAAATATGTGGAAACCTCCAGTTTCCTTACCTGTCATTAAATTCAGGTCATGGGAGATCCTCTGCCACTTGGTTCCCCCAACTCAAATGCTCTCACTTTTTCTACAAATTATTTATTCTCCATCCCAAAAGGGTAAAAAATGTTCATAGTCTTCTATGTGTTCTCTTCTAACAGCATTGCAAACTCGTAACATATTCCATTATGTTAAAATGAAGTATTATTATTTAAAATGAAGTATTATTTAAAATGAAGAATATTCCATTACTTCATTTTAAACGTATTCCCCACTTTGCTATTTGTCAGTCAGATTTGTTTTCATCATCCCCAAATCTTTTCTCTTCTACCATCTCAAAGTAAGTCCTACTTGATCCTGTGATTGCAACAGATCTGTTAACACATAAGCATTTTCTGTTTTAGCTATAACTGGCCTCTACTTAAAAACACTGTTTATGGGGGGTTTTTTGTGGGGCTTTAGGTTCATTGTCCAGACCTTCTATTCTAAATAAACTAAGAGTCTACTTCTTTTGTAATTCCTCAGAATACATTGACCTGTTATTACCCCTTGACATCTTGCATGAAGAGTAAGTATCATTAACTCACATTGCGAAGTTGCACTTTTTAAGGCTTTTACATATAAACCTTCAATAGCATATTTCTAAGGCCTAAGAGAAATCAGTCTAGGATGATAACACCACAAATAAGTAATAACCCTAATTAACCCATTTTAGCTGATGTGAAAATATCTTAATAAATAAAAATAAATACCTGAAATTTGAGTTCCTATTATTGGTAATAAAAATAATACATAGGATTTATTGAATTACACTCATTTGAAGGATGTTTTGGAAATGGTTTGTAACAAAATCACTGTGGATTTTATAGCACAATAAAAATAAAAGGCAATCAGCACATTTTATAAATTATATTATTTCTCAAAACAGTTTCAATGAATAGATTTATATTTCTTTCACCAGAGTTCAGATAGATTCCAACCACTAATATTGGACAATAGTTCTTTTATTTCTTTTATGTACCGAGGGAAGTAAATCAAATATAAAATATAGCCAGAGATAACTTTTGGAAAAGAAAACATCTCTTGGCAAGAATCTAACCTGGAATTTTCTTATTAATAAACGAGCAATGTGTTTGGTGGGCTGGATTATGTTGTGCAGGCTTTCCCATGGACTAATGCCCAGCTTGAATATTCTTTTCCTGAATACATAAACAGATGTGCACAAATTCTTTTTTGCCATTTTCTTTACTCAGAAGCTTTCAGAAGAAAGTTTCCCAAATTAAATATTGAATGTAGAAAATTTATTTAGAATGCAAAATGTGCCCATTTGTTTTATTTTCACCTAGCCTTATAACCCTACTCCGTATTCCATGTTGGTTTCTATTTAGTAAACATACAGCTGTGTTTAAGTGTAAAGAATTAATGGCAACCCAAATGATAGAAAATAAATGGTTATTAGAGATCATTTTTAAAACTGAAATCAGTTCTATTGAATGCTTAATCAATAATATTTCTATTTTCAATTTAGAGCTTTTTTCCTTGTGAGAAGAGATTTATTACCAAACAAGTTAATTTTTCACAGTGCTTTTACCATTTTGCCTGAAATTGGGTAGATAAAAGGTTTGGACCATCAGATTGACAGGCTTTAAAAACTTTTTATAATAACTAGTAGATGGTATTTAAGATCATTAAAATGTAGGTATTTTTATGTTAATGATTTCTACCCCACCCCACCTCCTAATTTCAAGCAGTAATTATTGTGCCCATGTAATAGTTGGTATATGCTGGGATATACTCTCCAAATAAAAAAACTGGAGGCACATAATATGACTACAAAACAGGCTTTTTGAAAGTGGCTTTGTCCTGGCAAATTGGGGGCGCGTGGGATCTGTGTGGCTGGCACTTTTTAATTGTCCTTGTTACTAGGAATGTCATTTCTGTGGTATCTTGGACCTTTCCCATCTTCAGAAGTACATGTCCTTAGCTTCCTGCAGTAAATCCCCCTCCCAATAATTGCCAATATGTTTATATATGAGCCTTCTTTTCATTTAGTATCTTCGTGACTGGATTTTACTCTTCACAAGGTATATTAAAAAGTATATTTCCTCTTTAAAAAAGTAAAAGTTAAAGATTTTGGTTTAAAATCTGAGTAATTTATGGAAAAGATTTAACTATAAGGTAGTAGTTTAAGTTCTGTAACTGGAGGACCACACAGCATGTGGTGTTTTCTAGTTCATGTCAATTCTTTGTGTGTTTCAATATATTGAGACATCATGGAACTAAAGTTTGGAAAAGTTGGTGGTTTGTGGGTTTGTGTATTGGCAGCTGATTCTTCTCAACCTCTTGGTGAAATGAAGTATTTATAACTGCTTCTTTAGTGTACTGTCTTATGTTGGGTCCAACTTAGTTTCCAAAGCTAAGTACAGTAAAAATGATGTAACCAAGTTTAAACACTTTTTAGCAGAAGAATATTTATGAAACAGTCATTTTTTTAAAATTTCCTCTTTTAAAAAAATCTTACCTTGCCCCTTTGAGCTTTAACTGTTGATCTTAAGTCCTGGTTTTGAGAAGTGTTCTCATCCTGAACTAAGCCTCATCTTGAACTAAACCACACGTATACACAACTTCATTTCTCCACTAAAATTTCATAGGGGGAAAAAAACAGTCCATGAAGAATTCTAACTCTGAGAAATGTGTTCCTATTCTGTTTTTAAAATGCAGTCACATAGAAGGTGTCAAAAGAGTCACAAAGCTAGCAAAGATAATTTAAACATTTTCTTCTGTGGAAGAATAAAGTATGAAATAAGTTCCTGAAAATGATTTAATTTTTTGAACTTTCTCTAAATTCAACACTTAGACTAAAAATTCACTGTTGGTAGAGAGGTTGGGGCTATGTAGTTAGCTTCACTAGTTGATGCACGTCATGAGGTAGATGCCCTCCTCCAAGAAAGTTGGCTCCAGAACTCTGAGGGAGGCCTCTTGTGCCTTTTAGAATGAAGCTCAGTCTACATTATGGTGAATGTTGTTATAACCTTTTGTAGAAGTCAAATCCTGAGAAGACAATGCTGTAACATATCCAAAGCCTGGGTTTTAGTGATGGGCCATATCTAGATGTGCACAGAGTAGGTATTAACAAAGTTTCATTATTATCATCATTATTACAATTGTTGGAGCATCGTAGCATAGTTCTAAAAACTGTGGCTCTGGAGTCAGGGGTTTGCGAGTTTAAAGCCGAGCTCTTGTACTTACTAGCCGTAGAGCTTTTGACAAGTCACAAGTGCTAATCATTCTCAGTTTTTTTCACCTTTAAAATGGGGATAATAACACAAATACCAAACTCAAATATGTGAGGCTTGAGATCATCTGTGAAGAGTATTTAGCACAGTACCTCATACTCATAAGTAGAAGGTAGTATAATAATAAGCATTCAATCAATGTCAGATATTATAATAATATAAAGAATGATTATTTATATTAATTGTTGTTCATGATCTCCTTCCTTAAATGTCCCCTTGTATCACTGAGTATAACCTGGGTTTGAAGACTGTAATATACATACCTACCAAGAGCTGCACGAATGGAATGCTTTGTTTGTCCCCTTTTCTAATTTAGGAGGCTCTCAGAAGTGGCATTCGATATCCTAAGGGGTCTGCTGCCATGTGAAGCTTCATCAGTGCTCAATGCTGGGGTTTGGTTTGCTCTTCTTAGAGTCCTTCTAACTACTTCTGTGGTTCCTGCCCAAATTGCCATTCAAAATCGGGGTTGGAGAAATCAGAGTGGCCACCTCCTTTCGTGGGTTGATTTGAAATGCAGCTGAGGTTCTCTATTAAGACAGTATCTAAATTGCTTTCATGTTTCATTGTAATTGCTTTAGGTTATTATATTCACTGTAATCTTATAAAACCAGAATTCACTTGATCCAGTGCAGGGTCAAATGAATAGGTCAACAAGCAAAAGTTAGTTAAAAGAACTTTGGATTTTTTAAACATCCCAAAGGAGGTACTTATCCCATTTTTTCTTCCCCTTCGTTTACCTACAACTGCTGTTCCCTGCTCTCCATCCCATATCTTAGTGAAAATTCCACCATTATCCCAAGCTCCTGTGTCTCCTGTTCCTTTCCTCTTCATTCTGCATCACATAAAGGCCAACTCTTGGTCAAATAAAAGTCCTCTCCTCAAAAAATGATGGGATGGGAAGACTGAGCCAACTAAGTCATGCATCAGATAACTAGAACCTGTGACTTCACTGGCGTCGAATAGTTTATTGAGGAATAAAAGAAATTACGTGGAGCTTTAGGCACTGAGACAAGCCTGTGTGGATATGAAGGGGCAGTATTTGTCATGAAAGCACTTTAAAGATTGAATGGAATTATGTATATAGGGTGCCAATAGCTCTTAAATAATATTCACTTATTCTCCAGCCAGGGGTAGGCACGGTGTTTGCGTTTAGTGGGATTGTAGGGAGAGCACCTTCTAGAAGGGAGCCCCGGCTCTGTAAAGATTGAGGATGCTCAGAAATGCTTCCCAATAAAAAGAGTTAACTTTCTTAATAAGTTGCACCTGGTTACACAGGTGTTTGATCTCTGTTTACAGTTCACACATACAACAGTTTAAAAAATGATTACTTGGGGAAACTTGCAGATTATAGGAGCAATTAACGCTGATGTTAAGGAATGAAAGATGTTTTCAACAGTTACTGTTGGCCTGTCTTCTCTTCTCCATCCTCAGTCCCATATCATGATGGACCTTTAGTGTGGCAGCGGCTTCCCAAGCAGCATCCTTGACCCGTCTCTTCAATCTTCAATTCATTCAACACCACACCCTTGGATTAATTTTCCAAAGACATAACTTGGATCATGTCACTGCCCTGCTCTTCCTTTCCATGACTGAGTGCACGAGGGCTACATTAGTCAGCTCAGCATCGCAGGACTCTCTTTAGTCTGGTGCTCATTTGCCTTCTCAGATGTCTTTTTCCCACTCACCTCTCTGCTTCCCAGAGTTCTCTGCTCCCCCCCAAAATGAATGCCTGAGTCCATGTCTGCTTTCCCCACATTGTACCTTTGATTGTGCTTTTTCTTTCTCCTCCCCGAAACATCTTCCTTCTGTTCTTTCGTTTATTCAGATCCTACTTTATCCTTCTTACTCCAGTTCTTAACACATGTTTCTACCAAAAGTTTTTTTTTCCTGATGAGTTGAATATAAATATATGAAAATTATGCCCCAGCTATATACATTTCATAAATTCTTTTATTGAAACATTTAAGGCTATATTAAATCAAGATATTTGTGAAATCTGGAATATATACATTACATGTATATGTATATGAGTATGTATTTGTATGTACACACACATATATGTATATACACACACATCATGGTACAATGTCAGTTTACCTAGATAATCCTGTATCTGTCTTTTTGAGGGTAGGGTGTTCATTTTTTGTCCAAAATATAGCAGTTGATTGTACAATATAAATATTTGATAGTGGAATGGACTTGGAATCTTTGATCACCTAAGACAGTTCCTTGAACTTTGTAGGTGTCTAAAATAATATTCAATACTTCTTTGCCAACTGTTGATCTTCATGAACTAAATAAGGCTTTTGTCTTAGCTTTCTTAATAAGTTATAACACAGAGAAAAGTGCATAAGTCATAAGTTTAACTATAAACTTATGACTTATGTGAGTTATCTGAGCTCCCACTAGTATAACCACTACTCAGATCAAGAAACAGAACTTTCCCAGCACCTCGGAAGCCTTCCTTATACCATTTCCTGGTCATGACCTCTGCTTTCTGCCCCCAAAGTAACCATTCTCTTCACCATAAATTTGTTTTGCCCAGTTTTGAATTTTTTAAAAAGAAACTATACAATGTATATCATTTTATGTCTGCCCTGTTTTGCTGAATATTGCTCATGAGTTTTATTTCTGTTGTTGCTTGTAGCAATGCTCACTTATTTTTATTGTCTTCTATATTTTATTATATAAATGCAAAATATATTCTGATGTTGATGAACATTTGTGTTGTCAGTTTTGGTATATTATAAATAATGTTTTCACAAATATTCTTGCACACATCATTTGATGATAACATGTACCTATTTTTCTTGGTATATCCCTAAGATTGGCATTTCTAGATAAAGGGATAGCCGTATGTTCAGTTTAGGTAGAAATTGCTACAGTTTTCCCTAGTGGCTATAACTGATTTATACTCTCACTGGTAGTGCATGAGACTTTTCATTGTTTTACAAACTCTCTAACATTTGTTGTGATTTTTTTTTTTTTCAATTTTAGCCATTTGGGTAGGTATGTAGTGATACCTCATTGAATTTAATTTACATTTCTCTGTGAATTAATGAAATTGAGCAATTTTTCATATGTTTATTTGCTATTTGGATAACCTATTTTGTCAAAATACTTGAAATTTTCAAGTTTTTTGCCACTGTCTCTACGGGATTATCTGTCTTCTGAATTTTAGGAATTCCAGATGTAGTCTGAATATAAACTTTTTGCTGATTAAATATATACTGCAAATATCTTTTCCTATTTTGTAGTTTGCCTTTTAACTCTCTTAATAGTCTTTTTTTTTTTTAATAAAATTTATTTTTTAGAGCACTTTTAGGTTCACAGCAAAATTGAGTGGAAGGTACAGAGATTTCCTATACACCCCTTGCCCTCACATTTACACAGCCTCCCCTACTATCAAAATCCTGCACCAGAGTAGTGCATTTGTTACAACTGATGAGCCTACATTGACACATCATTATCACCCAAAGTCCGTAATTTACATTAGAGTTCATTCTTGGTGTTGTACATTCTATGGGTTTTGACAAATGTATAATGACATGTATCCACCTTAATGGTGTCTTTTGGTCAAAAGAATTCCCTAGTTTTAATATGGTTCATTTCATGAAGTTTTTTCCTTGTGGTAAGCGCTTTTTGCATCTTAAGACATCCTCTCCTAGTCTAAGTTGATGAATATGCTTTTCTATGTTATCTTTTAGAAGCTTTGTATTTTATCTTTCACATTTAGATCTACAGATCACCTGGAATTGAATTACTGTGTATGGTATCAGGAGGGGTACAAGATTCATTCTTTTCATATGGATAGTTGATTGATACAGCTCTATTTATTGAAAAGACTATTGTTTGTGTAGTGACACATTTGTTGTAAATCAAATGGCAAAAATATGTAGGTTTATTTCAGGACTCTATATCCTAGTCTGTTGAACCATTTGTTTATCTCTACACCACTACCACACTCTCAATTATGTGGCTTTATAGTAACTCTTGATATGCAGTAGTGTATGTCCTCCAAGTTTGTTCTTTTTCAAGATACTCTTAGCTGTTCTTATTGTTATGTAATTCCTTATAAATTGGGGAATTTCCACAGAAAAAGTTAAAATTTTGTTTGAGATTGAACTGAAACTTTGAATCCACCTAGAGAGAATTGACACTTTTACAATTTTGAGTCTTCTAATTTATGAACATGGCACAACTTTCCATTTGTTTATTCCTTCTTTAATTTTCTCTCAATTTTTTGAAGTGTTGTGTATAGAAATCATTTAAATATTTCATTAATTGCATTCCTAGATATATGTTGTGTTTTGCAGATATTAAAAATGGTATCATTTTGAAAAAATGTTTCTTTGCTTATTGCTGGTATAGAAAAATATTATTAATTTTTAACATTAACTTTTTGTACACTGACCTTGCTAAAGTCACCTATTCTAATACTTTGTCTGTAATTCTATGTACTTGAGTATGTAATATTCTTTCCTAATCTTTATGCATTTTATTTCTCTTTCTTACCTTATTTCAGTGGCCAGGACCTCATTTATAATGTTGAATAAGAGTACTGATAATGGGCATCATTTCTTTTTGTGATGTAAGGGGGAAATCTTTCAATATTTCACCAGTATATGATGAAGTTTCTTGTAGATTTTTTTGGTAGATATCCTCCATCAGATAAGTACCCTTTTATGTCAAACTTTTCAAGATTATTTTAAAACCGTAAATGGATATTGAATTTTATCAAATCTTTTTCTGTATCTGAGACAATTATTATTGTTGATTTCTACCTGAATTCCACTACAATAAGAGTACACGATTTCAATCCTTTGAAGTTTGTTGAAACTTGTTTTATGGCCTGGAATATGGTCAATTTTAATAAAAATTGCTTAGGCACTAGAAAATAATGTGTTCTGACATTTTGGAGTGAGTGTTCTACGTATTACAGTTAAGTTTGTTAAATATATTGTTCAAATCATCTATATCCTGATTAATTTTCTATCTCCTTTTCTATCAGTTATTGAGAGCAATAGGTTGAAATCATCTAATAGGATTGAGAATTTGTCTATCTCCTCTTAGCACTAGGAATTTTTACTTCACATGTTTTGAGGCTGTTATTGAGTGCATATAAATTTAGAATTGTAATTCCTTCATGATAATCAATCCTTTTATTATTGCAACATGTTCCTCTTTATCTCTAGTAATACTTATTTTCTTAAAATTTTCTTTGGTATTAGTAGGTCTACGTCAGCTTTTTTTTTTCAGTTTGTGTTTAGTTTGTACACCTTTTTTACTCTAAACCATTCTGTTTCCTTATATAAAAATTGTTTCTTGTAATGTGTATATACTTGTTTTATTTTTAAGTTCATGCAAACAATCTGTCTAGTAATTGGAGTATTTAATCTGTTTACATTAGTTTAGTTACTGGTACATTTTAGCTTAAATCTATCATCTTACTATTTGTGTTCTACTTGTGTCTCCTTTTCTATTTAAGTTTTTCTCTCTTTTTTGCCTATGCTTGAATTAATAAATTATTTTTATTATTCTGTTTTCTAGTCATCAATATTTCATTTATGCATTTTATTTCTTTTAGTAGTTACTCTATAAATTACAACATGCAATGCATCCTTGAAGTAGCTAAATTAAAGTTAAATTAATGCTTTTATTACTTCTCAGGCAGTACAATGACCTAACAACACTCTTAACTCTATTGGTCTCCTTCTATCTCTCATATTATTGTTGTCAGATATTATTGTTTTGTACAGTAATCATTCATATAGATTTAACATATTTATTCTGATACTTATTTTTTCCTTCTATCTTCATGCTTTCATCTAATTTCATCTGATTTTATTTTCTTTCTTCCTGAAGAAAATGGCATCTTTAGTGTGGATCTGTTGGTGACAAATTCTCTGGTTTTTGTTTCTCTGAAAATGTATTTACTTGCTTTTATTTTCAAAAGATATTTTTGTCAAGTATCAAATTCTAGGTTGGCAGTTTTGTTTTCTTCTAACCCCTGGAGACTACCATTCCATTGCCCTGAGGCTTTCATTGTTTCAATGGAAAAATCAACTGTCATTTTATTGTTGTTCCTTTGCAGGGGATGAGTATTTTTCTCTGTCTGCTATTAAGAGTTTTCTCTTTATTATTTTATTATGATTATAAGTAGTTTTACAATGATATATCTAGAGGTGTGTGTGTTTGTGTGTCTCTGTTTTTTGTATTTATTATGCTGCTGGTTTACTGTGCCTCTTAACATCATGGCTTGATATAGCTTTAATCAGTTTTGGAAAATTCATAGCCATTATTTCTTCAAATATTGCTTCTGCCCTATTCTCTCTTTCCTCTCTTTTTGGGACTCTTATTATATATAGATTAGAGCTTTTCCCTATGCCCCTGCATCTCATATCATTTTTTTCTGTATTTTATTCATTTTCTCTATTTAATCTAGCTATTTTCTTTGGACTTTTCTTCTTATTTACTAATTCTGGCTCCTGTTGTTAAATGTAAGTGCAGAATTATGAAAATTTAGTTACTCTTTTTTTCAGTTCTAAAATTTCTTTCATAGTTTTCAGTTTTCTGTTAAAATTACCAACATTTCCGTCATATTTCTAAGGCATATTTATCACAATTATTTCAAAGTCCATATTAGATAATTCCAACACCAGGATCTCCCATCAGTCTGCTTTTGTTTTTTTCATAGCTTTAGGTTATGTGGTATTGTCTCTGTATACCAAGCTTTTTTTGATTGAATTCTGGATATTGTACATGAAAAATCATAGAGATAATTTGAGGTTCTGGGTGATGTGATCTTCCTCCAGTGAGGATTTACTTTTGCTCTTGACAGGCAGGCTGATGAGGGGCATGTCACCTTAGTCCAGTTATGGATTGAGAAGATTTGAAGATGAGTTTCCATCTTGATGAGTAATGGAATAATGCCAGTTAAGATTTAGCCTTATGGTTTGGAAATGGTTGGGCTTGGACTCCAATTTTTGTCCCTTCAGCTCCATGAGACTTTTAGAACCTTTGTTGGACTTCTTAGCTTCAGCTTCTCATCTGTACTGTTATTTATCTTCTTAGGAGTGTTTTGCTTTGGTAAATGCCTCTAAAGGGCGCTGAATGTTGGCTTGAGCGCTTTTTTTCTCTGAGATATTAGCCTTTCAATTCCTTACTGCTTAGAAATTTTCCAATGCCTTAAACATTTTCTTTTTTTTTGCCCAGCTTTTTTAGTTACTCTTGGTAGGAGGGTTGGTCAGCAACAAGCTAATTCTTTATCACTAGAAGAAGAGTTGATAAAAGCTTTTAATAAATATCAAACAACTACTATCTAATTGAAACATGAAAGGTTTAAAAGAAAAGAACAAATAGGCTATTAATTTTGATTCATGGTAGTATTTTAAATTTTGATAATTTTGATAGGAGGATCTCAAAACTAATATTTTAGAATGTCAATGTGCACTTTTAGAGAAACATTAATATTTATTTGAATTCTAACTTTAAAAAAATTGGGTACACTTTATATACTGTTAAGAGTGTGCCAATTGTTGGCTCTTATGACGATATTTTTCCTTGTTAAGACTAATGTTAAAAGGTGATCAACATTGCCATTTATTGTCAGGAAGTTAATGAGTACTTCACATTTCAAGTGTCTTGCTAAGAGTCATTATTTTCTAAATTAGTTTAGTTCCAGTAACTGTATAAATGTCAAGTTTCCATTTGTATTACTAAAGAAATTCTAACAAATAGAGCTTATTTGAGGGTCTGCTAATTAATGTCAAAGGAAGCCAATGTGATTTACCTGCCAATATGATTTACTTTTATAATGAATATGTTAAACATATACAGTGCTCTGCTCATATGGAATAGAAAATGTGAACAGTAGAGGGTGCAATTGTACCTTTAGTTCTGTATTTTAGCCCTTAGAAATTAGTGTTTAATAGCTGAGAGAAAAATTTGAAGAATGTACTGTTCGCTGAAGCTGTACACTATTTATGGAAGTGTGTTTAAAATAAAATAATCCATGTAAAGGAGAAGTATAAATTTCACAATCATGTAATACTTTTCTTAACCTTGCACTTTTAGAAAGTGACAAATTTAAATCTCAATTAGAAAACATTTTCTAAAAAAATATTATATTTATCTGAATAAAGAATGTTTTTTTTTTATATATAGAGAGGTAAGGCATACATATCTCAATAAGATATTTTTCTTTTATAGAGCTTAATTACTGTTAATCATAGATATTTTTTCCTCTTGGGAAATACTGCTTCCAAAAGGATTATGTCTGTTGATAACTGCAACACCACGAGACTCCTATTGCTTAAGAAAAAATATAAATAAGACCCACTAGAAATAAATGATGCAATGTCAAAAGAGTTCTTACATTCAAATAGTTATTAACACGGCTTTTATTGAAGACCCAGAAGTTTCAGACAGTTGCAAATCAGAAACTTAGATTTCCATTTCGACCCTGAAGCAGCATTATACTATTGCAGTGCAAAGCTTCATTTATATAGGTTTGTGGGGGATATGTGTGCAAAGCTTTGAATCTGTATCTCCAGGTTAGACTCTCTTCCATAGCTAGGGGTCTCCTTTTGTTTTTTTCATAGGAAAAGTTTGGGCTTAGGTTTTTGTAAGTTTGGCAAAAATTAGCTTTATCACAAAACCTATATTCCAGTGCAATAAATTTGAAGAACTTAGGAAACCTTCTTGCTGATTTTTTTAACTTATAGGAAACATCTACCAGAGAAATATTCCTTTTTTTCTTCATTAACAAACTCTATACTCCTGTCTTTTGGTTCAACTGGAAAACAATTTAACATTTAGATTATTGCTAACACCCAAAGGTTAGCACTTCAACGCTTGGCTAGTTAATTGTGGTATTCAGCTTATGCTTTTGTTTGAAGGGCCTCTCCTGATATTCTATAGAAAGAGCAAAAGAAAGAACAAGAGAGAGGAGAGGGAGGTGAGTATATCACTTTAAGAATTAAGTTATTGAATTAAAAGTATTAGAGATAAATTTGCTTTTTGAACTTCATTTCAATCTGAACTTCCAAAGCCATTGTAAATGAGGTGATCAGACAAAACGTTAAGTCTTGGTTAATAATCACTGCATAGGGTGATTACAAGTACTTTAACTGGAAGCATCTGCTTTCAAAATAATATCAACTGAGTTTTTTAAAAGATGTAGGTATTAAGAAGGACTATTAAAAACAGGCCAAATCCAAATAAAGCAGTCAGCTTTTTGAAGGAGTAGCTCGAATTTGTGAAGAAACAAAAGAAAAAAATTACAGAATTGCTGATGCTATAGATGCTGCCAGTGTTACATGAAAGAACACTGAACCTTGAAGACAATATATTATAAGCCTCAAGTAAGCAAGACTCTGAGATTATAGCAATTTAAAAGTGCATTAAGAGAGTTGATTGTGAGGTGTAATTTGAAAAGGTGTTTGGGTATCAAAAAATATCATTTCCTAGAAATATTTCAAGGTGGAGGTAGAAAGCACAGTTATCATGGGTCTTAATCAGGCAAATACGTGGTTCAAAGAGTGATGTAAATGTTTTTATTTTTTCCTGCAGAAGGAAAACACATATTTAAACTAAGCCTCTGATTGATTTGATTTATTCCACACAGAACATGCAGAATTATAGAGAGCCAAAGTATCAATTTTTAGAAAAATCACCGTATCATATTTTTCACATCGCCTTTTGCTACCATGTTATAGAGAAATTCATTACCTGTTTTCACTTATAAGCTGCATTTACTACATTGATATTGGTTATACACACACACACACACACACACACACACCCCATATATCACATACACACACATCTATACACACCTGTGTATGTGCACACACACACATATTCCAGGCTAATTTTGGTCATAATATTTTAGTTTCAGAGGTTTTACCTAAGTTGATTATTTTAAGTAGTTAGACCCAAATTTGAACTTCCTGTCTAAGGGCAACAGATATCACGAATCTTTGCAGGAAGAGCGTAGAAAATCAGTGCTATTTAGAACCCAGACAAACACTTGACTTGCAGAATTCCTGATTGAGACTTGAGATTTAGGACAGCTGCTCCTCAAGGGTAATTATACTGAAGTTTCTGAGGCTTATGATATGTGCATTTCTGAATGACACCCTAGCGAGGGGTGCAAACTCTGAAGCCCATCTTCACATTGCATCAAAGAATATTTAGTTCAGCTTGTTGGTTGGATCTCTTGGTGGAGAAAGGGGAGAGAGGGACAATTTTTCTGTTTATTGATGGTGGTGTGTTGTAAATACTAAATAAATATTTGCTGAATTCATTTAGTCCTACCTTTGTCCATTCAATGCAGTTAACAAATATGTAGGAAGGGCCTACTTGTTCTGAGTGTTGGTGGACAAAATAGAGTTCCTTGCTTTCTTGGATTTTACAGTCTAATGGATAAAGTAGCTATTTAACAAATATCCTTGCAAATAATATATAATTAGAAATGATGAAAGTGCTATTATAAGGGAAAATATTATAGAGATGATTCAGAAGGGTTATCAGAAGAAGTGATATTTGAGAAAAGAACAGAAGAATGAGTTAGTTGAGTTAGACTCAAAAGATGGAATGTGGTGATTGGAAAGCAGTGCGATTGGGATTTTAGGGTAGTGAAAGGGGTTAGGAGAAAGATTTTCCAGGCAGGAAGAGAATGACCAGTGGAAAAGTTCTAAAATGTTAAAATGAAATTGCTCGGTGCCTGGAGATTTATAATAACTAAAAGGTTAGTTTAACACTTATATAATTCATTATTAATCAATTGCTCTCCTGATTGCAGTCCCATTGTAATTTTCCCTTGAATATTTTCCAACCTGAGCAATAATCCTATGACCCAGCCTAATTTTAAAGAGAGGAAATGTGACTGTGGGTCAAATGGCAATGTTAGTCGTTCCTGTAAGCACCAAATTTGTCATATGCTCATGGTTTTCTGTCATGTCATTGGCTGTGGTGACAGGCTGGGTAAATTGTGGTTTTAAAGGGGAGATACTGGTGGTTGGCAGTACTGTTGGTGGTTCCAGAACTGTATATTCTTGTCCCTGATACTGCTGTGTATGTAAATACTGATAAGGAATTCCACAAATGGGGAAGGTGCTTGTAGTTTTTAATAAATTGTCTAATTTATGTTTAAACATTAAATACCATATACATTCAGGTTCATCACTTAAAGTATTAGAACAGAGAAAGTCTAGTTGTTTAAATCAACTGTATATATTTACTATATATTTATTTTGGAGATTAACAGTACACATGGGAAAATTAAAAATTCTGAAAAAATAATAGAGAGAAATCTGTTCTATTGAATTTTTTCAGTGTCTCCCAAACGTTTTTGGCCATGGAACCCTTTTTAGTTATACTAATAACAATTTGAAGGAACTAGTATTCTTTTAGTTCGTATTTTGAGGAAATACTGGGTTGTAGTGTATGTTCTGATGGGTGAGGGCTCTCAATTAGAGTTACTGGGTTGCTAACAAAGCTGTCCATTGACCACTGAGTTGAGCTTTTGTACCAGCTGTTACCATATGCTTTTTCTTGGTTATTTGTGTTTTCTTCATCAATTATTCCAATTTCTCACAATTGGCTATTCCCTCATTCCAGAATATGAAAATTATGTAATGTGTTAATAATTTGCTTGTAGATAGATTAGTGATTAAAAGATCATATACTTAGAATATTAAAGTACAAAATTATTTTATTTGAAAATATTAATGTAATACAAATTTTAAGTGCTATGTATTTCAATGCATTTTAAAATACATCTTTACTGTCTTTGTTTTTTTTTCTTTGCAAAAGTTTTGTAGGGTACTCCAGTAGAACATACTAAATGAATAAAATCACATTTTGGCATATTCTAAAGTTAAATGGTCAAAATGTCATTGATCATTAAAAATGTCAAATGGTCTCAGACCAATTACATGATTTGAGGGACTCAAACAAGTGTCACTGTTTGAATTCTGAGAGTTCACAGTTTAGGTGTTACCTTTTAATTTCTATGAGTTGCAGACAAATTTTCTCTTTCTTGGTAATGATGTCTTTCGTATTTTAAGGACTTTTAAAACCCTGTAATGTGAGGACACCTGAGTTGTGTGTCTGGAAAGAGAAAAAGAGAGATGGTTTACTCTATTTCCTCATATAGATCTTTGTCAAATAAGGTGGATGCAAAAAATGCATCCACCTCATGTACCTACCTTTACTTTAACATAAACGAGGGTTGATTTGGAGAGTGTGGTGGTGTGGTTTAGATTTCATATCTGTGAGGCATGTGTGAACACACACACACACACACACTCTCTCCTTCAGGTAATGTAGATCCCGAAAGTAGCAACAAAAGTTCCATATGGTTTGAGTATATGGAGAAGCATACTAGAACTAATTAGACATTTCAAAGACATTTTATTATATTTTGTTCTCTGCAGCAAATTAAAGTGTTCTGAATTGACTTTAACAACTATTAATTTTTAAGAGATAAGAGGATTTTCATGTGAACTGAATCAGGCTTCTATGTACAGTATAAATAAAATGGCCAGTGAATGCATATTATAACTTTCAGAACACTATGCTGAGAATTAGGAGACTTGGGTTTTAAACTCTGCCTTGGGTGAGTCATTTAACTTCCTTGGCCTTTAACTTTCCTGAAATTTGAAATGAGGAGGTTGAATTACATAATCTCTCTGGTACATTCCAGCTCAAAATTCTGTGATATCCATTATTAGTAAAGAATAAGACCTTTGCTTTATTTGTTCAGGAGGTAAGGAAGGGTGGGATGTCAAACCATGGCAGATGTTGTCATCAGTCCTTCAGTTCTTTGTATTTTGGGAGTGCCCGTGAGAGGGGCATAAAGTAACTGAAATAATGGGCCATGTGTGGAAATGCTGCTACCATAGGGGAGTTTCAGTTCTGTGACAGCTGAGAGTTACTTGCTGGGTACTGAGAGAGGGTCTGACCAGTGGACACTGCAAAGTGGAAATGAGCAGTTTTCACCAAGTTCTCTATGTGCCTAACAGCAGCAATTGCTTTTAACCTTCCACAAATAAATTTTTGAAGGTTACCCTGTCATTTTTTCCACTTAAAATTGGTATTTAACATAGATGCTTTTCTAAGGAAGATAGATAGATAGAATTTTGACTGTACTATATTCTATGAAAAACTTAGATGAATTTTTCATAATAACTCCTTAAATTAACTCTGATCTTTGAGTAAAAACATTCTTACATATTACAATGACTCAAACAGACACTAATTCTTCTGCTTAATACCAACAAAAGTGTAGAAATCCCTATTTTTTATTTATTTGTATGGGGCATTAAAACCATATGATACTTTACATATTGCTGTTTTGGGCAACTTATTTATTGTATAGGTGTTCGCATGTTTGTCTGTTAAGTTTAAATTTGAGCAACTAATATTTAAAGTATTCTTACCTACCAGTCTGTGCTTTGAAAAATGAATTTTAAAAAATCTAGTCTGGACAAGGGAGAAATTATTCTTTTCTAGAAATATACATTGGGCAAAATGACTGATAATTTTACATTTGGTTACAAATACATAGCAAATAGTGTATGCATCCTTGTTCCAGGGGTAATGCTTTCATAAATATCAGGTACCATATTTTGGCCCTAGAATGATATCTATTTGTTTTACCAGCCTACTACTTCATTTGCCTATCATTAGAGATGGATTTCTGGATTTCCATCTCATGATTATATAAAAATCAAATATCAAGAGTTTCTTTAATTTGAAGCTAGTTAAGTTCATGAGAGTGAAGATTTCTATATGTCCCTACTGTATCTTTTTGACTGCAGCTTCCCCTCTCCTCCAAATCTCTGACATTCTCACAGTCGAAACAAATGTATTGCCATTTTTCTCTTGCCCAGTTCATTCAAGTTATTTACTGATAAAACTCTGATTCACTCAAACTTCTATTTTATTGTTTTTCTTACATCTTCAGTACTTTCCCACCTTACTAATTTTAATAAGTTCGCTAGCAAAGTGTGGTTTTTCACTTTTACTTTAAATTTTGATTACAAAACAAGTGGGAAGAAAATGGCCAAGTTATATCAGCTGCTAAATGCTATTTAAAATAAAAGCGACAATAAAAAAATCATTGATTCAGAGCTATTTTCCTCTAAGTCACATGCTGTCAAATATGTTTTCAAATGCAAAATTACTTTTGCAAATATTTTTGAATGTTTTGTGGGAAATATTGATGCATTGAGTTAGGAAATGATGTACATTTAATATGCCAGAAAAATCACTGAAATGGAATTGAGAAACTAATTTCTTAATCAGATACGGGAGATATTATTATGTTGCATTCTCATGCATATATTCACTGGACTTAAAATGCAGTAAAATATTTTGTGAAGAAAGCATTTTAAATGCCGTTTTATGCATTAAAAATGTTTCCATTTATGAAAGAACCACGGAAAACTTAATACATTTCTTCTTAAAAAACTTTTATTTCTTTTGGTCTTTGGAAATGGTCAGCTGAGTAAAGAGTACAAAGAAATTGTCTTCTTGGTAGATAGTGCATGGATTTCCATGCACATTAGTTTAGGCTGGGGTCCAATAATAACTTACCATCATCTTAAGCAGCAGAATATAAGAATTCATTTCAAGTAATATTAACTATGACACTAATTCGGTATTAAACTCTAAGCACATTAGCAAGTATGGTATAATGCACTATTACTTTCCAAGTCTCTGCGGTAAGTTTTTCATCATTAATGTTTTAGGGTTTTTTTTTTCTTTTTCCATCCAGAACTTATCATTTCGGTAGTATGACTTCTAAACAACTCAACCATTAGAATTTTTACTTATATTCATTTAAATATGCATTCCTGGTGGCCAAATCTAGCCACCAAACACAGTAGTAAGAATAATCTAATTTTATAGGACTAAATCAAATAGCAGGAGCTTGAATTGTTGTGCTTAATCTATAGGAAGCCAATCTGTCTAAATTCTAGATTTTTATAGGAAAGATAAACCAAAAAGAGAGCCTTGAATCCTTGTCTAATTTATCAAAGTATAATTAAAATTCTATTGTCTGACTCATCTCCCCTTACAGTCCAAAGACAATTCCTGTGGTATATTATTATGCATTGAAATGGGATGATTGCTTTCCTAAAACACATTCACACAAACAAATGCATAAGGGGGTTTGTAATGCGCTTAAAATAATAGGTATTATTATTACAGATCTTCCTTGGTTTTACTTTTCTATCAGTAACTTTGAACACAAAATGTGAAAATATAAAATAGAGAGGTTCTGTTCTGCAATCCTGAATTATATAGGGCGACCAACCATCCTGGTTTGCCCAGGACCAAGGGGTACTTAGGACTTCAGTTTGAAAACTAGGACAGTCCCAAGCAATTTTAGTATTAAAACCAGGACAGTCCCAGGCAAATGGGTGCAAGTTGGTGACCCTAAACCAAGATGAAATGGGGCTGAAGTGGAGACAGTTTTGGGAAAAGGAACTTTTAAAAAATCTTTTCCTGCTCTTTTAGGATTTTCCAAATTTCTCCTCTTTCCACATACCCAACCCCAAAGTCAGGCTAGTTAATGTTAAGTAGTGTCTTATATCTCGGGATCCAGAACAAGGCATTAGCAACCCTCAGAAGTCCTGCAGAAGGCAATGAGGGGCAGGGGGTATGGGATGGAGCTCTGCATCAAATGGTCTTTATTTGAATCCAGGCTTTGATATTCATTGGGTGGGAGATCCTCTGCCTCCCTTTTGTCAAATATAAATGGAAATAATAATAATGTCCAACTCGTAGGGTTACATGAACAGTGCCTGTCATGCATTAAGAGCTCCAGGAAGTTAGTTATTTTTCTTGTGGTCTTGATTAAGAAGAATAGTTTTGAGCAAGCCAGTATGTTTACCAGTAATGGTAACCTTCATATGTAGATTCTTAGAGTTACTTGTTACTTCTAGCAATTTTCTGCAAGGGGAGGCTTCCATGACCCAAAACATAGCTCATCTATGTTTTGTTTGTTTTGGGTTTTGGTTTTTGCTGTTCAAGACATGTACATGAAATGGCAGAAGAAAATTTCAAACTTAGACTCCTGCAGGAAATGTAGCACCAGTGGAACGGGCAGCTGGATGACGAAATTATCAGAGTTCTTTTGAGGCTAATTATGTTTTTAGTGTAGGATAATAAATTCTAAAGACTTTATTTTTTTTTAATGGCCAGCATTATGATAAAGCTGAATTACTGAATGTCTCATTAAGTGATTCTGAGATTCCATCAAGGAAGGTGTGATAATATTTATTCTCAGTCATGAGGGTTGCATGCAAAATTGAAGAGCATCAATATGCCACAGGTGGGTCTGGCTAATGGTGGAACTTTGCTTCCGTTAGAGCTACAACAAAGAGAGACTGCTGAAAGTAGGTTGTGAGTTGACTATGGAATTCTAGTGTATAAATTAAGTTCCTTCAAAATTGCATTGTTCTGTGCTTCAGCATCTAACATCAAGACTTCATCCCAGAAAGGCAGTGGGAGAGCGCAATATATGCAGTTCCACTCCATTCCAAATTTGTGGTAGCCTAATAGCAGGAAGTAGACTTGTGCCTGATCTGTGATATTATAACTTAGCCAATTAAGTTTGCTATAAGACATATAGTAAAATCTGTTGAAATGAAGCTACAAAACCTTGATTATTTATGTAAAATTTATTTCCAGCATTTACCAAATACAATGCAAAAGATATTTAAGAACATACTGGAATCACTCAAAAGGTTGAGATAGAAAACCAGGGTCCCTCAAGATTTAAACGAACAGTCAAGAACATCATTGAAAAACTTACTTAAAATATTTATTTTGACTTTAAAAATGGAAGAGAAGAGCCTAGAATTCTGGATTTTGCATATACAATTATAAAGTATTTAAGGGCAATTTTACTTTTTCATTGTATAGGCTAATACAACTAAATATGTTCTGACACCTTGAATACCTTTTAAAGTGTAAGTCAATTGTAATAGTCATATCTTCTCAGCTGTTTAGTTTCTTTGCATTTATTACAACAGATTCCTGACTCTCACTATGGGATTCATCAAGGAATATATTTTGTATCACAAGAATCCCGTTTAAAATGAAAATGTAACATGGATATATTCTATAGTGGCATGTAGATATGATAGCTTAAATAATGAAAAATATTTACATAACAGTGGAAGAAACTTCACTTTTGTTAAAAAAAAAAAAAAACCTGACTTTTTTTTTTTTTTGGTTGAACTGCTATTTTTTATTTTGGGGGGAAAATGCTTTAGTTTCTTTTATCCTTTTTACATGTAGACAAGCTTTCTACAAATGAAGAAGAATCTTCTCTACTTTGTGCTGCTCAAAGACATTAAGTAAACCCCATTTAAGCCTCAAATGAACCTTAAAACATAACTCTGCTTAGCAGTTGTCTAATGATGTCCCCTATACATTGCTCCTGATATATTTTTAGACATAAACTCTTGGGCTCCTGGATCCTATAATAGATCTATAGGGAAAAAAAGTCTCATTTAGTTTTAGACATTTTGCCATGGAATTAAAGAATTCCCATAGGTTAAGTAAGATAAGAATTTGGCCTTTTTCCTGGGAGAAGGAAAATGTCACGGAAGCTCTTTTAGAATGGAGTCAGTTATACAAAGCCAGAGCACTTCTGCTTGGTTTAGTTTTAATTAAAACAACAATAATTCAGAACTCCTACTTGCTGCTATCAGTATCTGTAAGTTATTCATGCTTATTCTGGGGAATTATCCACTTTATATATTACATTCTGAAAGAAACGCACTTCTGAAAATATCCATGTTGGAAAGCAGAAAAATTAAGTGTCTTATATCATTTGTACTGAGAGAATTAAATCATCATCTGGGTGCAAGAATGTTTAGGACTATATATCCTTTTACATTTATACTTCTAATTACAAACAAGTACACTTTAAATCAAAAAGCTTATAAATGTGACATTGACTAGCCGGCTCTGTTCTTTTCTTTCCTCCCCTCCCCCTCCCCATTCTTTTCTTCTTCTTACTTAGAACAGGCTGTGTATTCAATAGCAAAAGTGAGCACTTTTTTGGGGGGGACTGATATATATGTCCTTGGCTAAATTTAGATTCCAGTGAATAGTTCTGGATTGCAATTCAGAATTTTAATCTATTTTCTACCTACTTTGTTTTATTTGGTGTTAAGGAATGGCCAAATAGAGCTCGAGGATTATAACATTGAGTTCTCAAGAACAGTAATTAGAGGACTGCAGTAAAGATGCTAAAATTTTAAATGATTTGGTGAAGATTTAGGTAAATATGAGGAATTTAAGTATTATGGAGGATTCTAAACACGATGGGAGAATTACCCTTGGACAGAAAGGATGCTACCTAAATTGTCATCATTTTAGGAAAATATTGAGCAGGCAGGGATGGGGTTGGAGGTGGGAGTATGTGGAGGTGGGGCGGCACTTTGCCACAGCCCGTCTAGGGTCCTCCTTTTCTTTAAGATTTTCCCTCTTCTTCGAAGTTTGTGTCTTGCCATTCAAGTGGAAGGATACAGCCCTAACGGCTTGGTTGTTGTCAAGGAAGTAATTTCAAAGATATGGTTCCATTTCAGGATGAACTTTTTGGAACTCTGCAATGATTTTGACCCGCCCTGCGCTCCCCGCCCCGAATTCAGCACAGGGAAGGGGCAAGACGCTTCCATAAACTATTCCGCAGACACTGGCTTAAGTGGGAGGGGCAGTGGGGAAGCTGAGCAGCCCTCTGGGGCCCAATCCCGTTTCGACCCTTGCCCAAAAAAGAGTTCGTTAATCCGTGTTTGAAAGGAGCGGAAAGGGAAGTCATTTGCAGGAGCTGGCAATGCTTACGGGGGAGAAAAAAAATCAGAAGCTCCCTCCCCCATCCCCAAAGGCACCTGGATGTGAATGGAAATCCCTCCCCTGCACGGATACGCTCTCCTTTCCTGAGAGGCAAGTTTGTTTTCAAGCGTTAGCCACCTGTGTGAGGCGCTCCCCGTGAGAAAGGCTGCGTGGAAGACGCGAGAGCTCAGCCACAGGCTGGGGAGCCTTTCTTGGTGAGGCTGGCGGTCCAGACACCTGCAGAAGTCAGCGCGCTGAGGATGCAGAGCCCGCTCTGCCCTCCCTCGTCGCCGGGAGTGTAGCCCCACGTCCTCCAGCCTGGTATGCTCTGGAGCCGGCTAGCGCTTCCCGAGTTTGCGCGGGGTCCTCCCGGTCCTCTCCCGCCCGCCTCCCCGCCCCCAAGGTACTGCTCCCGCCTCGCTCCGCCCGCGCAGCCCTCGGCGCGCTCAGAGGTTTATCGGGCTCCCCACACGCTCCGCCGGCTTCCTCCGGCGCCCGGCGTGAGTGACCCGGGCACACCCGCCGCGGCCTCGGAGCCCCCATCCGAGTCCCTTCTCCCGCTGCCCTGCCGTCGCGCTCCCGGCTCTTCTCCCTGGCGCCGCGGCGCCCACCGAGGTTCAGGTTGAATCCCGGCTCGACCTGCCTTTTGGCTCATCCCCGCGCTCAGCCTCACAGCCCGGAGAAGTGGAATCTGCCCTGAAACTCTCGGTGGCTGGAGCCGGGAGACTGGGCATGCTCAGAAGCCAGGGCTGGCTTTGGTCTCAAGTAGGAAGCTTTCGCACTCGGGAGGCAGCAGCGACTTTGGGGAAAGTTGATCGGAGAGGGGAGGACGCCCCAAGACGCGGAGCGGCGGCAGGAAGGAGCCCCCGGCAGCCCGGAGGAGCATGGGCACCCTGCGGGATTTACAGTACGCGCTCCAGGAGAAGATCGAGGAGCTGAGGCAGCGGGATGCTCTCATCGACGAGCTGGAGCTGGAGTTGGATCAGAAGGACGAACTGATCCAGAAGCTGCAGAACGAGCTGGACAAGTACCGCTCGGTGATCCGGCCGGCCACCCAGCAGGCGCAGAAGCAGAGCGCCAGCACCTTGCAAGGCGAGCCGCGCACCAAGCGGCAGGCGATCTCCGCTGAGCCCACCGCCTTCGACATCCAGGATCTCAGCCATGTGACTCTGCCCTTCTACCCCAAGAGTCCACAGTAAGCAGGGGTTACGCTCCGGGTCCGTGTGGCACCCTGTCGGTGGGGGAGCTGCGGGTCTCTGTATTGTCTGTCGGCCCCCGCCCCTCCCGCTTGCCGTGTCTGTCCTCATCCTCAGAAATGTTTCATTTTAACGGGCACTTCTGGCGGGGCTGTGCACGTTTCTCAGAGTCAGACTCACTGCACCTACGTTGCCTTCGTGTCTTTTCCAGATGTCAAGCTATTCTTTTTTTTTCTTTAAAATAAATTCATATAGGCCACCTACTGTACGTAGAGTTTGAATGCGCCCCCGGTGTGTGTCCAGCTGTGTATGTGTGAGTATACATAGAAAGCCCCGTCTCCCAAATGCCCTGGCAAACCTGCCCAACCGGAAAATCCTAACTGCAGGCTCATCAGACTTGAAATGAAATGCGTCTGCTATCACCCTTACTTTCTATGCTTTCGTGGCGCTACCGGATTTCTCTACATGCCGGCGTTTCTCGCTGGTACCGTTCAAAGCTGATGTTCTGGCATCATCAAAGTGTCCAAAATAAGCAAATACACATATAAAAGGGAAGATATTTTGATTTCCAGAATCCGACGACATTTACAATCCACAAATGGAAGCCTAGTCTGTAGATTTTTTTTAAAAATATTTTTTTAATAACATCTGAGGGAGAATATTGCTTATTTTCCTTAAGGAGTTTATATAATGTTGTTAATGGGGTGCCTCTGTCTCCCAAGAGGGTTGCATGTTTCTAGGGTCAGATACAGAGAAGTACACTTATCTTTATTGACAACGTGGACACATTGTTTGCCTTACTCCTGGCTTCTGAAGCAACTACTCTGGTATTGTTCTAGCATTTTAGACAACTGTGTAGTTCTGATGTCAGTGGGCTTCGCAACTTGGGTGGGAAAATTGAATGAAACTTGTTATACTCCACTCAACTCAGAGTTCTTATGGAGAGTAAAGTGGCAGGAGCATGAAGTTAATATAGAATGAGCACCCAGATGAATGGTATTTTAAGTTAATAGATAATGACATAATTGATAAAACGAAGGGTTTTGTTACTCTATTCCTAACAGCATCACGTTGGCTGGATGACACGTGTTACATAATAATATGAGGTCCCTGGGAACCCTTCACTTTATAAACACAAAGATTTAATATAAGGAGAAAGAGTATTTGATTGTCTCCATTTGTGTTTATTGGATGTGTGTGTGTGGGGGGGGGTGGCTTGTGAGTATGTACTAATGATACTTTTGAAAACTTAGACGTGTAACTATCCTTGTTGGTTGCAGTAGAGCATTTGCTGTTCCTCATGCAGGTTTAGTTTAAGGAGAAGTTTGTATTCTGTGAGTGTGGGGAAGAGACAATAAGGATAAACATTTCTGAGATTCTAACCTCACAGAGTTGCCCTGATAGTTCAGTTCAGTAGATTTAGATCTGCTTTCGAAACCTGAATGATCTGAATCCACTTCAGCTTTCTCTGGTAAGTTAACTTGCAGTCCTGACATGCTTGCCTGTTTTAGCTAATGAGGTACATGGCCATCTCTCCAGGGCCAAGTTTTGCATAATGAAAAAAATAAGTCAAAGACAGCTCTCTGCGTCTTTCAGCATTCCATAGGATCTCATTTTAGTATCTGCAGGAATTTGGAGTAACTCAGAGCAAACTCTGCTTTTATAAAAAGACAATTTGAATAGGTTTTATTTGAAGCATGATCAAGCCAGCTGATAACTCCAGTGAAACATTCTATCAGACAAGATCTAAAGGAATCTAGGCAGTAGGGACTGAGCTGTATAATGTGGTAAGTTTTAGAAATCTCTTAGTGCTTGACATGTAGAGCAACTAGATATTTTTAAAAATCCATGGTGGAAGATGAAATTAGTGTGGCAAATAATTCACAACATTCTGTCATAATAAACATTTTATCTGTTGAACCATACTGTGCGTTCTGATATTTATTTAATAACTTGTGCTTTAAGGAAGTCAACTATTAAGGTATCACCGTGATGGTTTTGGTGATTCTGAAGGATTATATTGAAGAAAACGATAGAATGAATGTCTTCCAAGCTTAAATAATTTTGGAAAAACATCTGTTCTTTTTTCACACTTACATAAAGAAAACTAGAATAAAATTGGCTTAAGTGTAGAGCGTACCTTTGGTAAGAGAAAGAGAAGTATATTGTATGCAAAACGATTATTCTTATGTCATTTGAATGATTGTGCAAGATGGTTCCACAAAGAATTAGGAATTCTTGCCAAAGTGAAGGAGACTTGTTTGAATTTCTGTTTATTTCACTATAAATAATTTGATTATACCAACTTACTGACAACAAGTGTTTATATCTTTATATTTTATTTTTAGTACAAGTTAAATTTGGTCATCATTCTTAAACTTACAGATTATTGGGAGTTTGAGTTAACATGAAACCATCTAAATAGTCTAAAATTGATTTCAAATTCATGGTCATGTAGTTTTCTATTCTCTTTCTGTTGGATATAGGTGACTGCCCAGGGAATGTCCTGTTCAATTATCTATGTGTGCAAATATGTTTGTTTACTTTTTGCTTCCCGAGGTTATCTTCTGAGGATTAGAATCTTTAAAAACTTATTTTTTTAGTGTTTTTTTGATCATTTAAAAAACTGTAAAATATAAATTAACGTAACATATTTGGTTTGGAATTTTCCCTGTAAGCTGGAATTGGAGGGAAGGCTGTGTCAGATTCTAGCACAGAGCTGGGGCACTCCTGCTGCACCTGTGAAGCAGGGGGGTTGTTTTGGTTTGTCTCTTTCACACGTGTCTAGAAATAACCCTTAAGCCCTTTTTCTGTTGTCATTTGAAGAGCAAAGAACTGATTAGCAGATTGGAATCTATATTCTACTGCTACCAAATATCTAGTTGAGAAGGTAAAATTATTAGACTATATGTTTTGAATTAAATTAAGCAAATAAACCCTTAAAAATGAAAACTATATAAAAATATTCATTTTATGAGATCAGCCTGTTGATTATGTATATAGAGTGGTTCTTGTGGATTCTTAAAGTAATTTTATTTCATGCTATTTTATTCCTGAAAATTGACTCTGTAATAGATTAGAACATTCTGTCACTGGTATGTTGATCTAAACCCTTTACCTATTGTAAATATTCTCAAATCCTTTCCATTTTGCTGTCATAGGGCTCTGTTTTTTCAGTTGGTCTATAAAGACTTGAGTTCCTATCAGAAGTTGTTAGTGTCTCTGTATTTTTGTTAAGCTGTTGCTTTTCACCCTAGAGATAACTGAACTTCAAAGAATGATGACATATTTTGATTTGTAATGTTACGCCTTTTGATTGCGAAGTACTTTGGAGAGCTGAGGATAGAAAGAAATATATTATCTTATTTTTAGGGAGACATTAATTTTAACAAGATCTTATCTGATTTTTTTTTAAACCTTGACATTAGTACATTTCAGGAGAAATAGAATCTTCCTAAAGGCTGTCTGTTAAATTCTGTAGGAAGTTGGGAGAATTCTAGGATTTTAGTGTAATCATAGATGGCATGATATTAAAACATAGATTTCTTCAAAGGTAGCAGTTAAATTTCAAATATGCCGTATAGCTCAGTTCCGTACTTTTATGGGATGTGCCATGTGCAAGTTAGTGTCATGCATGAGAGACGAGAATTGTGTAAGTCCTATGAAGGAGTTAACCAGCGGTTAACAATACTGCGCAAGTAAATATTCTAGAAAGCAGAGTAAGGTAAGTCACAGAGGCGATACCTAAGACAGGTGGCAAAATATAATTGAGCCTATTTAATTTTATGGTATCAGAAACTCTTGTGGAAGTAGAGGTATTTAAAGTAAGTATTTGATCGATGGCCATGATTTAGGTGAGTGGTGATGGGATAAGAGGGGTGGGGTTAAGGTGAGGAGGGCCATCAGCAAAGGGAAAAGACAGCAAAAGAAAGCAGAGGGTACAGCTGGGGAACAACAGCAGCTAGTGGCTGTAACAGAATACCGTGGTGGAAATTGAGGAGAAGCAAGTTTAGGCCAGAGAGAATCAGGATGAGTAGGTGAGAGGGCACTTCCGCTTGTTGTTAGAATAATTGAGGGGTGTGTGTGTGTGTGTGTGTGTGCGTGTGCATGCATGCAGGTGTGTGCACAAAAGCGTGCACTTTACACCAAGGACTAATTGCTACCTGTTAATAAAGCTCTGAATCTCAGATGTCACTCCAGTCCCCCATCTCCCACCAGCACAGTCCTGATAATAGCTATAACTCTCCTGACTAGGTAAGAATATTTAATTTAACCAAGCAGCAGATGATTAAAACTCTTAAAGAAACTGAGTTCCACTCTTAAAGAAAGCAAGCTCCTCTTTCCACTCACTTCTAAATGTTCCCACTGGAAACAATCTAATTTTGTGCCACAGACTAGCATGGCAGTTTCCTCACATACCCAGGCGAACCGGACCCAGATGAGAATTGAACCTGAAGTCGATTTTTGAAATTCATCTCTCTTGTTCTTGTGGAGGAGTTCAGTTCCAACTTAACATTATTCTAATAGACTATCCAATTTGATTGTTAATTTGACATCATAGTCTATGCAGTAAAATTGAAGTTGTGGCAGCCTTTATAAAAATAAAACCAGGCTGCTAAAACCCTAAACCCTATGAGGGTGTTTTGAAGCATAGTTGTTTGCCCCTAAAATGCAGCTTATAATGAAAATACTGATAAGCCCTTCAATAGAGGAGCTCCAGAGACTGCCTGAGAATATAAATGACCAACTTCCTTGCTCTACTGAGCCACATTTCCAAGCTCCTGCTACTTGTTATTTCACTGAAGAGTTGGGTTTGGATTCCTAATGGGAAAGGGTAGAAGAAGGCAGACGATGTTTCTATTGTTGCTGTTTGCAGGTTATAAGGCATATGGACACATTTTTTTTTTCCTGTCTGCCTAGCAGTGGAGGGTCTCCATAGTATCCTAGCAACCAGATTCGAACACCAGGCTGCTGCTCTTTCTCCCATCTCTACCATAGGTGCCGCTGCCCATCCCAGAGAACTGGGTCCGATGCTAGCACTCAAACCCTCCGACTTGAGTGTTCCACGTTCTGAGAATGCAAGACGATATGATAAATAAGCACATGCTGAAAGCAGCATTTACCAGTCTGCGCAACAGCTTATTATGCAGTCGCATCTGTGGCATTTTGAATCCTAATCTGAACTGTTGGGCTGGCGCTGTTTACCACCCCATGCCTGACAGCCCTTCTCCACTTCCTCCCGCCCAGCCTGCTGACACCGATTCCCCTTTCCTCTCACCATCTGACTGCGTTCCTCGGCATCTCCTTCAAGTGTATTTTCTGGGAAGTTAAATACGTACAGCCTGTTTGAACTCTCTGAGTATATTTTGTTTGTAAGAGAGAGGGATGTTCTCCCTCCAAAACTGTCATGTAAATATCAACAAGGGCTCAAAATCTGTAGCTACCCAAAACAGATGTTGTACAAAAGGTGGGACTACTAATATACTCTCAAAAGTGTCTTGTTTCTGAATGGATTTTATATTCAGAGTTATTAATAGGAAAAAAGCAGGAGAGAGTGGGAAGAAGAGATGTGTGTCAGGGGAACAGGAAAGGGCAACGCGAGATGACTATTGTGAAAGCTATGCCATGTTTGCAAAGAAGTTGGAAAGGAGCGATGGGCTTTGCGGGCAAGTGAACAGGCAATGAGACTGGAATGGAATTTGCAAGTAAGATAGTACTTTGTGACCCCCAAATTGGAATCTACCAGAGGCTGGCCTCCTCTGGGAGTGGGAGCCATGCTGGGATTTTGGCAGAAAATCATTAAGGTGTTTCCCTTTAGACCAGTGCTTGTTTTGAATGCCTTGTATTGTCCCTTTGAAACATTCCTTAGTCTGATACCAGGGAGGGCTTGGTGGTCTTCATACAGTCCACTGTGCAGTGCAGAAAAAGGAATGAGGAGGGCAAGTCAGTGCATCACTCTTTCTGAAAGAATAGGTCAGAATGGCTAACATTTATTGAGCACCTACTCTGTGGCAGGCCACTGCTCCCTGTGCTTTACATAGATTGTCTTTTGTATCAAACAACCTTGTGAGGAAGACTCCAGATTATCCTATTTCATGACAGCAAGGAACAGGACACTAAAACTCAGAGAAACTAAGTAACTTGCTCAAAGTCACACACTTTATAAAAGGCTGAATCTGAATTTGAACTTGCGAGCCATTCTCTTTAGCCACTAGGTTCTTCTGCTTCCCAAAGGGATGTGAGGATTAGGCAATTGCATGAAATCCTAATAAATACCGTATAGGCTGTTCTCAGGCGAGTATGTGTTCACCAGTAGTTAACTAGGAAGCAGAAGAACTTTGGGAAAAGTGGAAAAAATAAGATAGGACCATGGTTCCCAAACTTTGCTGCACATTAGAATCATCTGGGGAGCTTAAAAAAAACCCAAACCAATTAAAATCAGAATGTCTGGGGGTGGAAGCCAGCCATCAGTATTTTTAAAAGATTCCTCAGATAATTGCAATGAACAGCACAATTTAGGAAACACTCTGATAAGACAACAGGGTGTGTGTGTGTGTGTGTGTGTGTGAGTGAGTGAGAGAGAGAGAGAGAGAGATTAAAGCCACAGGATAAACTTTCCACTTAAAGAATGTTTCTATTGGCTAAAACCTTTAAGTACTAGGGACTTAAGAAAAGCAGATTTTTTTTTTTTGCAAATTATAGGTGTATACTATTTAGTTAATGCCTTATTGTTTATTCTCCCAGGTAAGTAATCATTACCTTACCTGGTCTATCAGTTCTCAACCCTAGGCTGCATATTAGAATCACCTAGGGAATTTAGGAAACATCTTTCCTGGGGGGGTGCCACCTCCAGAGATTCTGATTTAATTGCTATCTGGTGGCCCAGAGGTGGAGGTATATTATTTGAGCTCCCAAGGTGATTCTGATATGCAGCCAGGACTGAGAACCTTTTCTGCGGCCCGTTCCATGTCAGCCGTTACAGGCTCCTTGAATTCCCATGCTTTGGGAAAGCAGTTTCCTTGGTTCCCTTTTACCAATCCCAGTGCCCTGCTTGCAGTGGAGCAAGGCAGCTCCAGCTCCCCAATTTCCATAGCAGCCGCACATGTCAGTTTCACTGTGCTCTCTGGGGTTACCCGCAAGGACCTGGGGCACAGAAAGTGGCAGCAGCTCCCTTCAGTGGGTAAGTACACTTCCTCTTTCCTGCCAGCCATGAGCCATGGCCATGGTTCAAATATGACACATCAGGATCAGCCATCAACCCAAGTTTGTTTTTCCACTCTCACTGAAGGGAGCTGCTGTGTTAGCCAATAAGACTGCTTCCTGGTGTCCCAGATGCTTTTATGAAATGTTCGGTGTATAAAGGTGAAACAGTGACTGAGCCTCCCTTGGACGAGCGGTACAGGGCTTGTAGCGCTTCTCCTTCTGGTATGTGATGTCTCTGTAGCCAGCTACAGTTTTTTTTTTTTTCTCCTACAGATATTTTATCCTTTTAAGGCAAACAGCCTGAGCTCTGGCTGAAGAGTACTTTCCAAGGAGGCTTCAGAGAAAGCAGAGCTACCACAGCAAGCTCTCAGCCCCCTTTCCAGACGGTTTGGTCTGAGTGAACAGATATGGGCACTGCAGGCAGACGAGAGGTCTGATGTGACACCTGCAGTACAGAATCTCGGTGGGTCCCTCAGGAAAGCTCCAGAGGGACCTGGGAATTTCTGCGCCCTGTGGTCATAACCTCACTGCTGCCCCTATTGCCAGCTTTTTTGTCTCTTTCTTGCCCTCTTTCCCCTTATATTGTTAAAAACTCCTCAAGGTGTTCCTAATTGTCTCTGATGGGAGCCTATTTACATTTGTAATTTAATCATTATCTTCTCAGGTGAGGATCAGCCAATAGAGCACTTTATATAAGTGATGAAAATAGCTAATATAATTGCGAATACTTTTTGGTAAAAATAATCTCTTTAGAATGGGAGTCAGCGAGAAGCTTTCTTGTTTCTTTCCACCTCCTTCTGAAATATGAAAATGTATTCAGCTGACAGGTAGCATGTAAAAGCAGAGTAGATGTCATAAGACTGCCCAGAGGACCTGGGGCATTAATTACACAGGGAAGTTAATCATAAGGAAAGTAAACACTTTCATTATGAATCCAGGTTCATGTCATGCATTTGATTATGGGACTTAAATGGGAAGCACAAGGGGAATTAGCAACAATAAAGAAATACGAACAAAAGCATGTGTTCACTTATATGGCTTAGCAGTTAGAAGCAGAATGATGGGTAAGAGTTGGTGGTAAGACACTAGGAAGGTATCTGTGTCTTAGAGTTCTTATAATCCAAGCTATGAAAGGATGGGGGAAAGGTATAGAAAAAGAATCAGTGACAATTTAGTGTCAACATATACTACTTCCACCTGCATCAAAAAAGTTTTAAAAATGTTAATTACCTTTACCTGTCTAAAGATCATAAGTGCTAATTAAACTTCACCAGAATTCCTTTATGACAGATGCAATTTCATTGCCTTCCGTATAGAGGTGGTGTAACTTAGGGCCTGCAAAAGCATAGGTAAATAGCTTAAATTATTAATATGTGTCAAAAGCAGATCTCCTAATGCTATTGACCTTCTAATGCTCAGTTATATTTTC
Source organism: Eubalaena glacialis (assembly GCF_028564815.1). Classification (NCBI taxonomy): domain Eukaryota; kingdom Metazoa; phylum Chordata; class Mammalia; order Artiodactyla; family Balaenidae; genus Eubalaena; species Eubalaena glacialis. Next base: position 40,180,432 of record NC_083716.1, read on the forward strand.
TCACTTCTAGACCATACCTGCTCTTTTCGAGTAGTGTTGTATTTCTTTGAACATGAAATAATTATAGTATCAGCCAGTCAGTTTAATTTGGTTAATTGCATGGCATATCAGTGACGACAAATACCCTTTAGTTAAGCAAAATACTTTTGTTATTTTCTGAATCAATTGTATTATGGTACCATCAAGCTTTCACCAGATCTGGGCCAAGGAATAATGAGATAACGTGAGGGAAAAAACATCTCCTTTCTGGATATACTGTGTATCATCTTAATGGTCCAACTCTATCAATAAATTATGGTGTTGACAGTGCTTCTAAATCTGGACTGGGAGGAAAGAAAAAAAATGGTTGTCATGACAAGCAAGAAAAATGGGAATTTAAAATTTTGTCCCTCTGGAGTTATTGTTACTGATGGACTGCAAGGTGGACGGGCCATTCTCTCTGGCGTCTACAGGTGGCTGGCGAGCGAGCTTTACAAGCCAGCACAGCTCCACACTTACATCTTCCTAAGATGCATTTTGTCTAAATCATTGGTGACTGAGTAACACATTTTACATTATGACGAGGTCTCATATTCGACTTGTGCTGGTTTGACAGGGTGTTACGATACCCTTTAGAGAGTAATATTAAACATCTGAAAGTGACAGGTACTATTTTGCTAAGCCTGTAGTGGCAACTCATTATGCCAGTGGGAAGAGAGAAAAAAGAAAAGGTGTAGTGGAATAAACCCTAGTGTCCACTGCCTGCACTGTGGAGCATGGAACTCTATGTGAATCATGGTCTTTGCTCTTCGTAATTGCTACCCTCTTATTTAGGAACTGTCCGAGGATACCAAAGCTTAGAAAAGGAAGCCCACAGACACGCAGAGACGTAAGAGTTGCTTTTTGGTTGGAAGATCGATTTAGCGAATCCCTCTTTATTTTGAGTAAATGGATTTTACTTCATAGAACTTCTTCAGTTCTGAATTTTTAGAGGAAAATCTTTTTTCCCCCATAGCATTTGGTACAGTGCAATATAAAAGAGCTGCTCAAAGTTTCTAGTCATTCACTTAATACTTAACTTTATAACAATGTAATATTCAACTCCATTATCCATTCGTATGAACAATGTTTCTTGTTGTAGATCTGAAAAGCTTTAGAATATTGTGAAAGAAACTCTGCTGTGACTTTTTTTTTTTTTAACAGGGGTAGCCTTGATCAGGGAATAGTCATTTTTCTTCAAAATCTAACTTCAGACTTTTTGTTGTTCTTCACAAAAGAAAAATAATGACATGAAAAATTGTAATCTGCCTGACTCTGCCTTCCAGATGTTTTAGCATTACTTAGTATGGAGACCTACACTCTCTTATTGAAAAAAAAAAGAAAAAAGAACTAAATGATTTCTCATTCATGTAGCACTAAATGACATAAAACTAAATGGTTTTAACTTTGAAATAGTCCTCATGAAAAGGAATGGCAAATAAATACAATAAAAAGCCCGCTGTGAATGTAGCATCTTTTATTAACTTCTTGCCACCTCTTTGCATACTTCATGAATTCATCTAGCCTTTGCCTTTTTGATGCTTTGCTTAAGGCATTAAGATGTTCATTTCCCCCTCTTTTTGAGTTTTGGTGGGAAATAACTAGCCTATAAAAAAAAAAAAAGAGGTAAAAAGAGGTTTTTTGGTTTTTGTTTTTGTGTTTGATAGGCAACCACTAGGAGAGTATAATCTATGGCATTTGAAATAATAATAATTACAGAAAAAAATTCCAGAAGTGGAGAAGTTAGAAGCATTATATATGTGTGAGTGTTTGTTTACATGCTTATGGGTAATGATAAGATATTATTTCAGAGAATTCTGATATTTAAAGAGATTCCTATTATTTCCATCAAAAGTGATATTCCATCTATAACATACTCATGATTATTGTAAGCAATCCAGAGTTACTCTTCTATACCCTCAGAAATGAAGAGGTCAAAAGAACAGATATTAAAATACTTTGGTGAAGATCCCGCCACAGAATGTGCAGAGAGGTAAAAAAAAAAAAGTGAAACACATCACCAGAACCTTTATCCTAAAGTAAGAAACAAAACAATGCTCATCACAGAGAAGGCTACCTTTCTCAGGTTACCCTTTCTCTTCTGTGACTTGTCTTATCTTTTGGTACCACCGCTGAAGTCCTGTGCCGTGTAAATCATTTATCATCAGAGAGCAGTGCTCTGTCTTCTGATGATAAATGGGTTACAGTTCCTAAGGGTTACTGTCAGTGTGATAGATGGAAAAGAACTCAAGTATACGTTTATTTGTCTTGGCAAGAGTGGCATTCTCTGCTAAGTGAACTTAGAGGTTATTAAATAACATCCAGGTGAACCCTTGCTAGTGAGTTTTTAAATCATCTGTGGCAGATTTTCCCCCTTCCTTCTTGACTCCCATTACTATATTTCAAAGGTTCTTTTTGTAGTTCAGTCTATGGCTTCATCATGATTAAGGGGGAAGATTTTCTTGCTCCAACTAGCCTCCCTTTTTTCTCTTTACCTTTTTTTCTTTTTTTCTAGACATAGAGAACAATTCCTCTCATCTTTACTGAAATCCTTTATAAAGTGAAGGTAATAATTGTTACTTTTTAGCCCTGTCTTTCCTGCTGAATTCGTGATGCTACTGCTGCTAATTATTACTAAAAATATTTGTCTTACTGTATACTACATAAGCTTTCTCATTTAATTCTCACAGTAATCTGATAAAGAAGGTACTGTTCATCCCATTTCTTTAGATGGAGAAAGTGTGGCACAGAGAAGGTAAACAACTTGCTCAAAATAAAACAGTGGGCTGAAGCAGGCAAAAGCGGGTGTGAGTTACCCCAGAGTCCATGCGTGTTCTCTGTGTGCCATGCTGCTTAGCTAATTGTCCCAACAACTCATTTGTTTTGTGTGACTCCTATTTCCATTCTCTTCTACGGTTGTGTTCCTTTAATGTAGTTCTTCAGTCATTTTTCATGTACCCACATTTTTTCATGTGCCATATACTGATACACCTATGGTGGCCGTGAGTACATTCTCTTTTAGAGACTAGCAAACCTTAGTATCATGGAAGTTCTTCTTACAAGAATACTGTATTTCTGCTGTATTCAAATTGTTATCTAATACAGTTGCTCATGCCTAAGTATTTTTTTGTTGTATCACACACAGAAAGCTTTCTCTGTCTTGTACTCTCATATTTTGTTTTTGTTTGTTTGTTTTTGGTTAAAAAATTTTTGTGGCCTGTACCACTAAATTTAAATTTAAATTCCCATTTTAAAGAAACATTCCCTCAATTTACCAATGCTTTATTTCCTTATTTATTTTCCCCTAAGTATTAGCATCTTAATTTAACTGAGTATTATTAGAAAGTTTATCAAATACCCTCTGATTCTTTTTTTCTGGTAACATAGTCTATGGATTGGTTTTCAGTTGTTTATGTATTTGTTCAATCTTTACCAATAAATTTAATATTTATTAAATAACTACTCTAGTGTAGGGCTCTCCTAGATGCATCTCTTTTTCACCCCCTAATTATTTAATGCCAGAAAATCTGTGGTTTTAGACTATATCCTAAAAAAGACATTGCCTTTTCAGGGGTTCTTCCAACATGGATTGAGCCCAGCAGACCTGGGCTGGAGATAGGTTCCCAGTGTTCAGAGCCTGACTTTGTGGTGCTGTGTACTTTGCCTTTTTCATGTCCATCCAAGTATGAATTTCTATAGGTTGGTCATTGTTTGGTTAACATCTCCTTCTCCTAGAAGATGGTAAATTCCCTGAAAACAAAGCCAGTGTCTCTTTTGCTCCATGTTGTATCCTTGGAGCCCAGACAGGCCTGGCACACAGTAGGTGCTTAATAACTCTTTGCCAGAGGAAGGACACAATGAAGCCTCTCCATGTTCCTGGCCCTCAGATAGTTCATCTTTTAAATTTAAAATTTTGAAAATGGGAAACTTATGTTACTGGGCTCAGAATAATCTGTGATTCTAAATGATCTTTCCCAGGAAGCATATTTGTCCTCCAAGTCAAATAAGTGTCTTGTCTTAAGCTCTGTGACATAAAACCTCATAAATTGGTTAAACTTGAAAAGTAACTGGGTTGGTTGAGAAATACATGCCTGGAATTAATGGAAATAAATTACAGATAATCTATCAAAATTTTAAATCCTTTTGTGGACACAGCCAGAACTCTCACTAACAAAATCCGGTCAAGTTTACAGTAATAGCTTGCTGATTTTAATTATCCAAATAGTCACATAGATTTTAATATTGTGAGATGGTAGAGACCATCAAACTCATGATAAAATATAAATTCATTAAGTGTTTACTTCAACGTTAATCAAAATAAAACAGGGAACATTTTAAGGCTGATTTTGTTTGCCATATTGTCTCTTAGCTCTTCAGGATGGAACCTGGGAACTCCCAATCCTAGAAAAAAACCTTTTTTTTTTTTTTTTTTTTTAACCCTATCTGACCATACGCTTCTGTGAATGTCTGAGGTTAAATTCCTGAAAGGCCTATGTGGCAATGCAGCTGTATATCTTGTATCTGATAAAAGTGAGGCTTAATAACAGCATATATTAATTGGCTGGAAAAATGAATGTATGTGTGATCTCATTTATGCCTCACAATATCTAAATGAATAAAGGAAGACAGATCATTTCCATTTTACAGACGAGATGATTAAGGATCAAAGAGGTGAGGTAACACAGCCCAAATCCAACAGCTCATGAGTGATAACTCCGTAAATACAACAGGCCATCAGACTCAGTTCATCCTTCTTTCCACACTCTGTGCAGCATCAGTGCATCATGAGATGGCCTTGAGACTCCACTGACTTCTGTTGTTCAGCAATGCATTTGTGGAAAATCCAAGCAGGTAGGCTCAGAACACAGCATATACAATGGATAAGGGCATGGGCTCTGATTCAGTTGCTACTTTACCACTCACGAGGTGTACGAGGTTGAATCTGTCTGAGCTTCCTTTTTCTCATTATGAATGAGGATTATAACACATGCCATGATGAGAGATCATGTTTGTGGGTCCCTCAGTACAGGATACAAAAAATAGTATGGGGTTCTACAAATAGCGGAAAACAGAAGCTGTTGGAATTATCATTACATTTTCCTTGTTATTGAATTAACCCAATTCCATTATTAAAGTGCTATAAGCATCTCTTAACCAAACTGAAAAGCACGAGGTGGAAAGACAGGACCTTTCAGGCTTGACAAGGTCCTAGAGAACAGCACAATGCAACCCAGCCTGGTTTTGCTGGGTTTGACTCAGGAAGATTGACAGCAAGAATCCTTTGTTGACTCCTGTGGCTGGGCTAATCATGGACAAGAAAGGGCAAACATAAGCAAGCTTGAAGGTCCATAATGATGCCATTTAGTTCGTTCAATAAGTAGTTAGAGGCCTACAGAGAAGTGAAGCATGGATTGACCAAGTTTGAACTGAGTGCCATGTATCCTAGTTAATTTATGTTAGGAAATCATAGTGATAATAGTTGTATAGTAGCTGAAGGAAAAGCTGTCTGTGCTCTAATGATGTGAAGACTATTTGGTGGTCATTCTTTGGAGGTGCATTTATGTGACATTGTAGTAATATTACTCTTAACATTCATTTTAACACGTAGGCCATTGTATGTGTAGACTGGGGCACCACTGCCCTGGAGTACTGTGCGTTTTTAAAGACCCACTGCTTTAATGATGTGATTCCAATCCATCAGAAATATTTACAGCAAAATGCCTTTTCTCTTTCCTGAAATGTCTGCTTAGAACTTATGCACTGATAATGGATTTCTATTTGAAAGCCATTCATTCCCAACTTGAATATTTGCTGTCCAGGCTGAGAAGCTATCAGATGCAGAACATAAACGTAGCCTATAAGTGCTTTCTGTTAATGACTTTTATACTGCATTTCAAGGTGTCTTTTCAAAAACATTATGATTGTGGGTGAAAGCAATGATAACAGCCCTGTTAGTCTATGGAGGAATACATTAATTGTCTCGGACAAATTCATGACAGTTGAGGCGATGAGCTGATAATGGAAAGCTTTAGAATTAGAAAAAAAAAAAATACTAGTTTATTCTGAAACGTGTCATGTAACAAAAAGATTATTTTTAACAGCTTTGTTGTGATATAATTTACATACCATAAAATTCACCCGCTGTACATGTATATAGTACAATGATTTTTAGTACATTTATGGAGTTGTGCAGCTATAACCACAGTCTAGTTTTAGAATATTTCTATTATGGCCCAAATTACCCGGGGCCCCCTTATGGTCAGTCCCTGATCCACCTCTAGCCCCAGGGACTCACTGATCTGCTTTCTGTCTTTATAAATTTACCTTTTTTATACATTTCATACAAACAGGCACCTTATTCTGCAAATGACATCAATTCACTTGAAGGACTATGTGACATCAATTTATGGCTTGTTCAATGAAGTTTAGAATGTTAAGATTGTACTTGGACCCAGGGTATTTGTTCACATTAAACATTAAGTCTCATTCGTCTCAGAAAAAGTTCAACAGGACCGTTTTTTGGTTGTTGTTTTGGAGTAATGCAGAAGCTGAGGAATTGAGTTTTGTACCCAGATTCAGTATGTTAGTGTCATAATGACCTGAGTAACCGTAACAGCAGCAATAATAGTAGCAGCTTGTCGTTTATGCAGTGGATTCAGGCATTGTACTGGGGGTATGAATTTCTTCCCTAATCTTCATAGTAGTTCTGAAAAGTAGAGACAGCAAAAGTGAAGCAAACTCAGAGAAGTTAAGGAATTTGCCCAAGACCACACAATGCTGCCTGAGTCCAAAGTCTGTGCACTTGGCTACTATACTAAGAGTCGTTTATCTGGAGGAGCTGTGTAAGACTGTATGTTTTATGCCTTTCTACAACTTCCCAACTCTCTCCATTTTTTTTTTTAGCACTAATATATATCCTTGAAGTTAACCTCCCACTTGCCATTTTGGCTTCCCGTACATATTCTGCCAAGTAATAAAAGAAGAGAGCTGGATGAGATAAAGGCAAGCACCAATGCCTGAGGCGAATATAGAACTGGTTAGGGAGCTATTTGTGAAATGAAAGAGACAAAGAGGAGGTATTTGAATTATGAAATCAAAAAATGGACAGGAGTACATGAGAGAAATATAAGACAAAAGAACTTCATAAGACTTGAGAGGAAGGGAGAAATTTCAGTGTCACCTTTAGGTGATTCTGATGTGCCCTAAAGTTTGAGAATGCCTGGAATAATAGGATGGGAATTTAAAACTTAATGTAGGAGACTGTACCATAAACTGTACCATAAACATTACTGAAGGCATTTCGTCCCAGTGCACAGAACGGGCTGTCTCTGCTTGCATTCTGCTGCGAATTGGGATGTTCCCTTTTATTCAATTCCCATCTGCCTTTTACTTACAGGAAACTTTCTTCTGCCCACACCACTCTGAAATGATTTCTCTTTGAGAATACCTATAGGTTTGAATTCTTTTAGCGCTAATGTTCTTTTGGTACTTAATATTAAATCTTTTTAAAATTGTTATTACATGTATACACACACACACACACACACACACACACACACACATACACAAATACACACTCAGGTACCATACCACCTCCTCAGAGACGCCTCTTCTGAACAGACTATGGTCACTTTCACTCCAAATATTCTCTATTACATTACTTTACTTTGGTTTCTTCATAACACTTCATTATCTAAAATTATCTATTTATTTGTATTCTGCTTTTTGTTTGTCCAGAGGGCTTCACGTAAGCTCACCTCTATTGATCTAGGCCCCAGCTCCCAGGATAGTGCCTGGTACATGGTAGTAGTTTAGTGAATGAGTAAATATATGTCTGTCCTCATCTAGGTTGTAAGCTACCAGGGGACAGGGCTTGTGTTAAATTGTAAATACAAATGGAAAGAGACTAGTGTAGTATCTGGGGCATAGAAGGCACTCACAGAGCATTATTATTATTTCCATGCCTTTCCCCTCTCCCTGTTCTTATCGCTCTCTGCTTCTAATAGTTGTTTGCACTGAGTGTGTGCTTGGGGAGAGCTGAATGTAATAACTGAGACAGAGTGTTAAAGCTTAATATTAGCAATTAGAAAATAAATTGGAATCTATCAGTATTCTCCATGTTTTGATTAGTATGAATTATTGATTGAATGGCTAACAGAATTTCTAAAAATTGAAATATGAAACTTCCTGTTTTCTTCAGCACTAAGATATATCGTTAAACTTACCTTCATACTTTATTGCTAGACAATTAAAATCTGTAACATAATATAGGTTTATATTTCTTACCTGAAATCTTTGGGTTCCAAAGTACTTTGGAATTCAGGGTTTTTTCCATATTTTTGAAAGATTGCACAAAAGGTATCTGCATTTCTTCAGCAAACTATATGAATATTTACCTAAAGAGGGAAAATGAAAGCTAGAAAACTTCTCATGGTCAGTTCAGGCTGGCCTTTGTGGCAAAGTGAGTTTCCTGTAAACTTGTAAGACTTTGGTCTTTAGACCCTTTGATTTTGAATTTATACATAAGGGTTTATGAACCTGTATCATCTATAAGGGGAACCAACATTTACATTTTAGATTTTTTCTTTTTTTTCTTTTTTCATTTTTGAAAGCTATGTTAGTCCGCAATTAACATTTGAGGCACTTGAAACTCAGAGAGGTTAAGCACCCTGATCCAAATCACAGAGCTGTATATACAAATGAAATGAGAATTTGAACCCAGGTCTGGTTTAAAAAAGTCCATAAGAATTGCTTAGTGCACCCCATTCATTATACAAGTGATAACAAGAGGTCCAGAGAGTTTGTGGTCTGGGGTAATATCACCGGTTAAGGGCAGAGTCCCGATCTGGGTTTCTTAATAACTAATTCTGTGCTTTCTTCATTTCCCATGGTGACTTCTAGTTTCTAGATGTTTTTAAATTATTGTTCTTGGAAATCACAGTTGTTGAAGATGTAAATTCAGTTTACTAATAGTTTCTGTTTGCTGTAGCAGCTCCCAGAATGTTTTGGTCAAACAGTTTGGCTCTCTGTATTTTTGTAATCAAATACCTAAGTGCTGGTAATGCCTACTCTTTCTCAGGTTCAAGAGGGGGTCTTTATTTACTCGGGCACAGCCAGTGTATTATAATTCCCCATTTCAACTTAGTTGCCTTCAAGAGTAAAATAAGCAATTTCATTTAAAATTAATAGCTCCAGTCTTATTTCTCCCTTATTCACTGAGGGAAGCCTTATAGTTAACTGCAGTTTCAGTTATTTTCAGTGCAACTTGGAGGGAATTCTTTGATAGGTGCCAACTAGGTTGTGTGGCTTTGCTGCCTTTAGACAAACTCATGTATTGGAGCAGAGCGATACTCCAGGAACTGCATTCTGAGTCAAAACCAATTACCTTGCTGTCTGCCTCAGTACTTTACAGATTTACACATCTTCCCTACAAGATTTGTAGGTATCAGATTTTTGTAAATCAAGGGCTTGAAGCATACTAGAGAAACTCGCATTTAAAGTAGTCAATGGATTCTTCTTTTTTACTGAATGCGACTGATTCAGGGAAAAAGAAATTGAGGGCTTTTGGCAGACTCTAAGGATCTGGAAAACTTTAGGTATATTGTTTTTTCAGAGGTAGAAATGCAGTGTTTTTAATTGTGAGGCTTTTATGGTTTGTTTGTGCCTAGATTTATATGTTATGTACTTCTATAAAGGATATGTGCATGATATCATTATATGAGAATTAGAAATAGGTAATGTGTCATTTTATTTAATAAATTTAGTAGCTTATTTTTTAAAAGGGAAATAAAATCGAGGCGCAATAGCTTGAGGGAGATAGAGTTGAAGGGAATGGAAAGAAGGAAAAAATGAAAGGAGAGATGGGGATTTCACACTGATCGGGGCTGTGTAATGATGCTTGGTCCCTTAGCCCCTGTTCTTCTAATCACTGAAGCTAAAGAAATTAACCCTTACATTGCATTTGTCTGTGGATTGAAGACTAGGCCTGTGCTTAGACACTATGAATAGGAATTTCTAGATCTGTAGTCCGGTCCACATTCCTGCTGGTCCCACTCTGACAGAATATGGAGAGTCAATAGCATGGTGATTTAGTGCTTGGACTCTGGAGTCAGAGAGAACTGAGTTCAAATCTGGATTTTGCCACTGGTTGTATTTTTTACTTCTCTGTGCCTTGGATTTCTCATCTATAAAATGGGAGGCAGCAGAGTGTACTGGTCAAGAGCATGGTGTCTGGAAGTAAACCTCCCAGTTGGAATCTCAGATCGACCAATTATGTGCTGTGTTACTTTAGGCAAGTTGCTTAACATCTCTATGCCTTTACTGTCAAACAGGGATAGTAATAGTGTCCATCTCCTATCTGTGGTAGCATAATTACACAAGGTTATGTTTGTAAAGCAGTGAGAACAGTGTCTGGCGGGTAGAAAGCACTCAGCAGATGGTTGGTCTCTTCGTCAGTCCACTAACCCACTGGCTCTCAACTGGGAGTGACTTTGCCCCCCACCCCCATGGGACATTTGGCAGTGTCTGAGGGCATTTTATTTGTCATAACTGGGAGCAAAGTAGACACTGGGGATGCTGCTAACCATCCTACAATGTACAGGACGGTCTCTATGATGAAGAATGATCTGTTCCCAAATGTCAACAGTGTAGTAACCTCACTGGCAGCCCAGTTCCCTTAGGGCTAGGATTCTGCTCCAACTCCTCTACCCGAGTCTGGACCCTCTACCCCGGATTCCATAACTGTCCCTGTGGTACCCATAGTGGGTCATCCTCTGATGTAACTTTTCAGTCTGGCTGGATCTTCAGCTATTGCTAACGGCTGGGTGGTCTTTTCTCCAGTGTCTGTTCTGGCTGGCCCCCATCCTGCCATGAGTACACACGATGCTGACTGGCCGTCTCAATTCTGACTTTCCTGGGGTCAGGCTCCGTGTTGGAGAAAACCATGCAGGCTGCAACTGGGGCTGTTATTTTGTTTTTGTTTTTTTTTTTTCATCTTAGGCCAGCTAGTATCAGAGTTTGTGGCTGTCTGGCACAGACAGAATCCCTACACCAGTTCCTCCTCCTCACCACCTTTTGTCTCCTTCCTGTGGTGTTTTCCTCTTTGTCCGAAGTTCTCTTTCTTGCTTTCAGCACTGCAGTGCTCACCCTGCCTCAGAGCAGTTCATGGCCCAGGAACTTTTGATCCAGACCACCCTCCTGGTGGACATAGAACTTAGGTTGAGTTCAGCACTGATCTTTTTGGAAGGTCCGCAGGCAGGAAGGGACAGAGGCCACTCTCTTCTTCCTGGGGGCTTTTTCTCTCTTAACTTTCGATGCTTGAATTCTCTCTTGGATCTTGGTATGAGTTCTGAGAAATGAATAGTGATCTGGCTCTTCTGGATCTCCTCCACCCCCGATGGACTGGGGAAAAGCCAGCTTTCTTTTCTTGGAAAGTATCATGAGGGGAGCTTGGGTACGGGGGTCCTCTGACCAGAGTTCAAGTTCCCACTATGCCCCTTATTGGCTATGTGAACGTGGGCAAATTCATTTTAATTTCTTTGAGATTAATTTCTTCTTTTGCAAAATATCAAAAAGAGCACCTATCTCAGAGATTGTTAGGAGAGACAGTATGTATAGTGGTTAGGACGGAGGCTGCTGAGGCCTGGCTATGTTTGAAATCTACTACTTTCTAGTTGTATGTTCTTGGGTAAGTTCCTTAAATTCTCTGTGTCTTACTTATCACATCTATAAAATGTACGTAACAATAGGACCGACCTCATAGTGTGGTTGGATGAATTCCGTGAGGACTTGTATCTAAATGCCTTAGAATAGCCCCTCTATTGACATAGTTGTAGGCAGTTATATTAAATTGGTTTTGCCTTAAATACTAGCATTCAAGATAAATACATATATGTTATATATACATATAATATGTATATTCCATTTTAACAACTAGCATTGTAACAATGTTAGTATTTTTTCCCCCTAGTTTTCAATGTATAATGCTTTAGTTTTATAAACATTAAGGACATGTTTGTGGACATGTTTGGGAATCAGCTACAGTTTATACTCCTCATCCTCTGGGAAAAATGTGTCCCAAGCTGCAAATACTTAACCTGAGGAGAATGACTTCGTAAGATAATAGAGAGAGAGGATCTATATTAAGGAGTTTCTGACCTGGCATTCTGTGGAATAAAATTCGTGAGGAATCCACTTATATTACAAACATTTATTTTTGTGCCAGGCGCTCTGCTAGATCCTGCTAATAAAGAGACTGCCATTAGAATATATTCTTCTGTCTGGAAACTTGTAAGATGTTCTCTTTTTCCCCAGTGTCCTAAAGTTTTATGATGATACACCTTGTTGTGAGTATAATTCCCTTCATTGTGTTGAGCTCACTGTGAGCCTTTTCAATAGGAAAACTTAAGTCTTCAGGTCTGGAATTTAAAAAAATTACTTAGTATGTTTGGTTGGATAAGAAAATAAGGAGGCATTAGGAAGGTGAAAATAGAAAATGTCATAACTAGCCTTAAAATGGATGCTGTATGTGCTTGAAATTCATAAGGGAATATTATGGAAAACTTTTTGAATGTCTAATGTTTCAAATATGGCAGTGATTTAAGAAACCATGCTCGGTCACTCAAATGTAAGTTCCAGGAGATATCTATTTCCTGTTTTGTTTGCTGCTGAATCCCCTGCATTTTCCAGTCCAAATCCTACAATTTGCTTCAAAATGAGGTGAATGAAGTACAAATACTTTGTTGGTTGATACAATATCAAGATTCCTGCAACTGATATCATCGTGACTGTCAGTAAGTGTAGCCCTTACTTAATTTGTATGTTCCTATCAAAGAAAAGGCATTCCTTAAAATACCACACTTCACTACATCCTAGTAGGAAAGAAATGTTTCTAACCTTGGGGATTAGGAAAACAGAGTAACTGATGGAGGAAGTGGCCAATAAATTTGTTACTCAGATTGTGGTGAGAAAGGAGTGTAAAAGAAAATGGAGACAATCACTAAGAATTCTACAGTAGTTCTTAAAAGTGTTGCACGTAAGAAAAATTACATCCCCTGGAGGTTAACCCAATGCTGAGGCATTCCTTAAACAAGCTCCTGGGACTGTGGACAAAGCATGATTCTGAGTCTGTCTGCTCTTCTTTCTGTGACTTCAGTCACAAACTGGTTTTGATCCAACATGAAGGTGAAGAGTTTTTGGCCAGGGAGTAACTCCTGGCTCAGTTCTATAGCCTGATCCATCTCCTTAGGCACCAAGGAAAGGTGGAAAACTACCTTCCTATTATGGACTAAATGTTTGTGTCCTCCCAAATTTCATATGTTGAAGCCCTACCCTCCCCACCTTCAACCATGTGAGTGTGTTTGGACACAGGGTCCATACGAACGTAATTAAGTTTAAATCAGGTTATGAGGATGGGGCCCTGATATGAGAGAATTAGTATCCTTGCTAGAAGATACCAGAGACCTCTCTTCCTCTCTGTCTCTGCCATGTGAGGACACAGAGAGAAGGTGGTCATCTACAGGATCTCGCTCCAGAAACCAAATGGATAGCACCTTGATCTTCGCCTTTCAAGCCTCCAGAACTATGAGAAATAAATTTCTGTTGTTTAAATCATCCAGTCTATGATATTTTGTTATGGCACCTCCAGCAGACCCATACAATCCCCAGACACAGACTCCAGATTACTTGTCCCTTGATTCAAGAAGTTTGTATTCTGCTTTCAGGAGTTGAAATCCTATCATTTTAGTATATTACATGATTTCCAGTTAAAGATGAAAGATTCAACAGATATGTAATCTAGAAAATTGAACAAATGACAAATAATTGGAAAGTAGGAAAAAGAAAATGAAGATTCTTTCAAGAGGTGCAATAGAAAGAGAGAAGGTTCATGGGAGAGAATCATTAAAGAAAAATTCAAGAAAATTTCCCAGAATTGAAGGACATGAGTTTCCAGATTGTAAAATCCCATGAAGAGCCCAATACAGTGATGAATTAGACCCACTAATGAAGGCATTTAATCATTAAATTTTAGAATACTGACAGACCTCTGGCTTCAGAGGAGTGAGGTGGGGGGAGAAGGTGGATAGATTTCTATCCAAAGGATCAGGAATCAGAGAGCAGCTTTATATTACTTTGAGTTAAAAGAAATTGAGTAATGCCTTTGAAATTCTAAGGAAAAATGATTCCTCAACATAGAATTCTGTACTCAGTAAAATCATCACTGCTTGTGATGAAAGACCAAAGACATTTCAGATATTTGAGGTCTCAAAAATTTTACCCCTTTATACCCTTTCTCTGGAAGATACTGGAAGATGTGCTCAACCAAAAGAGAGGAAGAGGATCAAAGTGAGACTCACAAGGCAGGGGAGCCAACACAAGAGTGGGGTGACAAGAATTCCCAGGTTAATTTGGCAGGGAGACCTTATGATGAAAGTTGCACATCAAGCTTAAAGAACTGCTGATCTGGACTGAAGCAAGGCGTTGTCTTTGGGAGTGATTTCACCTGGATGAACTTGATAGCATGCCTGATATGTATGAATGTATTGAGAGGGATTTGCATACCTAGGGGAGAGTCTAAGGTAACTCCATAAGAAAACTAATTACCTAAAAAGAAATTAACACAAAAAAATGACAGGTGTTAACAATCAAAAAACAAAATGCTCTTCAGAAAAGAAGTACACGTGATGTACTACAAAAAATCAGCTATGGAGAGAATTTATATAGTCATGACAATGTAAGCATTCAGTAATGATCTGACAAAACGTATTTTATAACATTGGGTGGAAGAGGTAGATGAGAAGTGTGTGTGTGTGTGTGTGTGTGTGTGTGTGTGTGTGTCTAGTGGGGGTAGGGTGGCAGGACAGGAAAGAGGGCTGAATTGTTTTCTTCTATAGTAGGAAGTGACTTGATAATTCCTTTACTGAAAACAAAAAGCAGCAATATAAGTATGTTCATTAGATATATGGAAGAAAAAAAAAAGAATCATCTAAAGAAACCTTTAAAATGGTTGATTCTAGGGATCAGAAATAATTCGGGTCTAGAATGGGAAACTGCTATTGTAACAAGCCTTGTAGAAGAATTTGACTCTTTAAATCATCTTCATGTATAGCTTTGCTAAAAATAAAATCCAAATAAAATATATCATGGTACTGAAAGACATGACTGGAGAAGTAATGAATGACAAGAGATAATTGCATAAGTTTGACAAGACCCTAAGAGGAAGCAGGAAGCCTTTGGAACATCTTTTTGATGCATCTGAATAAAACTGCACTCTTTTCTTTCTTTTTGGAAAAACGTGTTGTGTTTTATTTAATGAAAATTTATTCAATGGTAATTTATGGATAAATTGAAAAGCATCTTGGAGTGAATAAAGATGTAGCAGAAGGATATGTACAATGGAATAGTGTTTATGTAAAATCTCCAAACACAAAATGATGCTACTTATTGGCTATGGATATTTATATATGCAGTGCAATTATAAAAGTCTACATCAGGAAGGAAAAGAGGGAGAGGAGGCAAATTACCAGTGTCAGGATTGAGATTGACATTCTATGTTCTACATATATTAAAAGGATAATAATAAGGAAAATTTTTGAACAGCTTTATTTATGCAAACAAATCTTACAACTTACATGAAATGGATAAATTATTTGACAAACGCGTACTACCAAAACTCACTCAAGAAGAAACAGGTAACCCGAACAGTAGTATATCTATTAAATAAATTAAATTTGTAGTAAAAAATCTCCCCGTAAAGAAAACTATAGGCCCAGGTGACTTTACTGGTGTATTCTACCAAACATTCAAGGAAGAACTAATGCTGATTCTATACAGATTCGTCCAGAAAACTAAAAAGGAGGAGATGCTTCCCAAGCTTTTCCCCTAAGATCAGGAGCAAGATGAAGAAGCCTCCTCTCTGCATTTCTATTCAAATGTTGTACTGGAGGTTCTTGCCAGTGCAATAATGCAAGAAAAATAAAAGACCTCCAAATTGGAAACAATGAAATATAAATGGCTTTATTTGCAGACAATATTATCATCTATGTAGAAAATGTGATGAGATCTACAGAAAAGCTGCTATAACTAAGAAGTGAATTAAGCAAGGTGCAGAGTACAACATCAGTATGAAAATATATTTCTATATATAATCAGATGTTGAAATAAAAATACCTTTTACAATACCATAAAAGTATGAATGCTTAGAGGTAAGTCTGACAAGATGTGAAAAACCTATAAACTGGAAACTATAAACAATGGCTGAGATAAATTTAAGAAAAATAAATGGAGAATATACTGCATGATTCATAATATTAAATTGTCAGTTATGCTCAAATTAATCTATAGTTTCAAGACAATACCAAATCAAAATCCAAGCAGGCCTTTTTGTAGAAATTGACAAACTGTTTCTACAATTTATATGGACTTCAAAATGGCAAAAACAACTTTTAAAAAGAACAAACTTGGAAGACTAATACTATTTCCAGATTTATTATAAAGCTACTTGAAGTCAAAGCAGTGTGGTATTGGCATAAATGTAGACAAATAGATTAATGGAACAAAATAGAGTACAGAAACGAACACACACATTTATATGCACAACTGATTTTTGACACAAGTGCAGAGACAATTCAGTGGAAAAGGGATACTCTTTTCAACCAATGGCCCTGGAACAATTGAATATCCATCTGCAAAAATTTGATCCATACCTCATATAATATATAAAAATTCAAAATGGACCATTGACCTACATGCAAAACCTAAAACTATAAAACTTTTAGAGGAACACAGAAGGTAAAATTTTTGTGCTTTTGGGTTAGAGCAGGCAAAGATTTCTTAAGTATGACACCAAAAGTACAATCCATAAAAGAGCAAATTGATAAGTTAGACTTCATTAAAGTCTTCTGCTTTTAATAGAGAATGAAAAGGGAAACAATAGACTTAGAGAATATATTTGCAATAATATATCTGATTAAGGACTTAATAGCAGAAAATGAAAAGAACCTCAAAATTCAAAAACAATCCAATAAAAAATGGGCAAAAGTTGAAACAGACTCTCTACCAAAGAGGACATATGGATGGCAAGTAAGCATATGAACAAATGCTCAACATCATTAGTCATTAGGAAAATACAAATTAAAACCACCATGTGATATCACTATGTATCTATTAGAATGGTTACTATTAAATGGCTGGCCATAACAAGTGCGAAGGAACTCGAATTCTCATACACTGTTGATGGGAATGTAAAATGGTACAAATACTTGGAAATCATTTTGACAGTTTTTTTTTTAAATGTTAAACATACGTCTACCGTATCATCCATCTATTCTACTCCAGGGTAATTACCGAAGAAGAATAAAACAGATGTCCGTACAAAGACTTGGATGTGAATGTTCATAGATGCTTGATTTAAAATAGCTAGAAACTGGAAATAATCTAAATGTCCATCCATAGGAGGATGGAAAAGCAAACTGTGATACATCCATACAATGCAATACTGCTTAGCAATAGAAAGCCATAAACTGTTGACACCCACTACGACATGAATAAATCTCAAAATATGCGGGCAAAAGAAGTCAGACACAGAAGAGTATACATTGTATTATTCCATTGACATAAAATTCTAGAAAATGCAAACTACGATGACAATCAGTGGTTGCCTAGGGTGAAGGGAGGGATGTTGGAAGAGGAAACCTTTGTGGGCAGTAGATATGTTCAGTATCTTGATTGTGGTGATGATTTCATGGGTGTATACATATGTCAAAACTTATAATATTGTACATATTGTATGTTATGTATTTCAAATAGGTATAGTTTATTATATATCAATTATAACTAAATAAAGCTGTTAAATAAATAGAAATAAATCATTCTGGAGGCTGAATGGAGAATGAACTATGGGAAAGAAGGTGAGACTAGAAGCCAAGAGCCCAAGTGTCCACATAAGAGATGAGAACAACTTCAACTTGGGTGGGGGCAGGGAAAATGGGAGGATGTGGACTTGCCGTGGTAAGTAGAAGAGGAATTAATTTGTCTCCATAGTGGCCTCTCCAACCATATTTGGAAGAGTATACGGAAAGGGGAGTCTTGTCATCCCTGTGTTGGATTTACAAGTACACTTCAACTCTAAGGAAAGGAGCAGAGAGATAAAGTCATATGATACTTTGGGGAATCATGAATATTTCAGTTCTTTTGAAGTACAGTGTTGATGAGGGCGAGGACTAGGGGAATTTGGAAATACAGAGCTGAGCCCAGTTATGGAGAGCCTTGCATATCACTAAAGAATTTACGACTTTCTACACCAGGTGAGCAGTGAAGAACCCTTCAGTAGTTTTGGATAGGGCAGTTACTCTGTAGATTTTTGGAGAAGATAAAGCTGTATCTGTTTTGTAGGATGATCTGAAGTTTGGGGGATGTTTTAGGTAGACTAGGCAGGGAAAGCTAATGAAGTCTTGGAATTGTTGAGATAGAGATAGAGATAGAGATAGAGAGAGGTAGAGATAGAAAGATGATTGATGCAGAAAGGGACTGTTGGTAGGGTTGTCGACTGATACTGATTGAGTTGGAGGATGGGACGAGGGAGAGCCTTCATGGTTGGGCAAATGGTAGGTTGTAGGTTGCTCATAACATTAGCTGAAATCCAATAATTTTGTGCATTTCTAAGATCCTTGACTGCTCCATAAGTTCTTTCATATGTATTTTTTAAAGAGATATTTGCAAAGCTCTCTGATATAGGCAGAGCATGAGGAAACTGAAGTTCAAAGAACGTACGCTTTTTACACAAAAGCAGAAAATTGCAGAGCCTATAGCAGAGTTCTCTTTTTTTCCTTCGGATCGCAAGCTCTTTCTTGTAAAGCTACACTACATGCAAGAATGAGAGGTAAGGGTGTTATTTTCTCTTGCCATGCTGCAGTGTACCACCTACAGAGCCAAGCTGAATTGTTGTGGTTTTCTTTATTTTGCGCTGAAAGCATTGTTTTACAGATGGAGGATGGAGAGTAAGGCAGGAAGTAGATTAAGTACAGTTGTATATGTGTTTTTTGTGTAATACCAGCAAAGAGCCTTTCCTATAGGAAAGGATTTGCTCCCATCGTATTTACCTTTCCTGGGTTAAGGGGCTCTGGCAGTGGAGGTTCCAGATCATTATCGTATCATAGTGGTAATAAGCATTAGACTTCTTACATTTGATATTTTTAAAACATTTGCTGGTTTCCTAGGAAACCAATGCTTGAGTACTGTGTAACCAAACTTTACCATAGATACTGGTTACACAATATCTCAGCAGAAAAAGAGCTTTGGGTTTTAAAACAGGAATAAAAATGTGGGTTGTTGGAATAGTATATGCTGCTTTTTTCTTTAGCCAACAAAGAAGAAAAAATCGCAACCTCGAAATAGATCTTCTGCCTTAAAGAAATGTTGCACGTGTGTGTATAAAATATACGTGTGTGTGTGTGTGTGTATATATATATAAGATCTTGTCAGATTTTATAATCTTGGTGAGCTTCTGAAGGGATATTTCCTTTTTTGCTTTTCATTAGATTCAAAGCACATTTGCCAGAGATGTTGCTAGTTAAAATGTATAAAACTGTTGTGTCGTTTGAGGCTTGAACCAGATCTAGATGTATTATGGAAACAGATTTGATGATTAAAGTGCTGGACCAGTGTGTTTTGTTCAGTTATTTTATTTTTATTGTATATTAGGAAAATTGGAATGAGGTGGAATTAGAGAGTTAAATGCAATATTTCAAATGTGCAATCTCTTGTAGTTCATAAACATACTTATGCCCACAGTAATATGACTTTAGTGTCAACCAAGTTAAATACTTTTCATTTTCCTAATTCATATTCAGTACTATACTAGGTTAACATGGTACATGGATTGATTTTTTAAAATACTGTCAGTATATTATGGTGCCATTCAGTACATACCAGGTTGTATTCAACAGAAATTGGAATCAAAAATTGCAAAAGCTCTATGGGGTTCAACTTGGCAGCACGAGAGCTTAATTTTGATTCAACAGCTACCAAAATGCCTCATTGATTGGCAACATGGAACAATGATTTTAGACCTCTGTGCCAACTTCTCATTTTGCTCAAAAACTACCAGACAACCGTAGGCTCTGTTTTTCATAAGTTAAACTATGATGTTCAGGACAATGTGGTAGAAAGAGCATTTGGCTTTGCAATAAAACAGTCATGGTTACTGATTCAGTCACTAGTGAGTGAGGCCCAGAGAGGTTAAGTGACTAATAAGTCAAAGATGTATAGCTAGTCAGTGGCATAGCTAGGGAAAGGAGATAGTTTTCCTGACCCTTCAGGCTAGTGCAGTTCCTACTATATTTTTCCACCTTTCTATTCCTCCAAAACTTTTCAATTGAGCATAGAGAGAGCGGTGTGTTATGCACGGCATTAACTCTGAATAGTTGTTATCCTAACTATGAAGCCAACCAGAGACACCTATCTCCCCTTCCTGCTTCATCATTTTACTTCCCTTAACATATTTGGTCCATCACAGGAAAGAAAAATCATCAAGTAAAAACTGTATGTTAAATGATTTTTTAAAAATCGTTATTCATACATACATAGAGAGCACGGGGTTTTTATAAGAGAGATCCTATTTAAAATACAAAACAATTAAAACTTGCAATTTGCATAGTCAAATTACATTAGCATGTTATAAGTAGAAAGAAACTGCTTTAAGCATAAACCAGCCACAGCAGTAGGAATATTTTGAACATTCTATTTCAAAACATTGAAAAAAGAAGAAAAAAAGAAAGCCTCAATAAAAAAAATGTCATTTTTGCCAAACATAACTCCATTTCATTGAAAGTAGCTATTTCTGTAGTAGCAGTTGGCGTTGCACCTATGAGCTTCACACTCAGAACATGGAGATGCATTTAGGGAAGGGGAATTCCAGTGGAGCATTTAAGAAGAAGTCAGCTTATAAGTATATAACACAGTCTGCTTTGATCACTTTACCTAAAACTGTCTCCCTCCTGCCCCATAACTTACAGTTTAATTCATCTATTTTTTTTGAGCCCAAAATAGTCTCTATACTTTAACATCCTCCAGTACTTAGCTTCAGTTCATTTATTCAACTCTGTTCCCTATCTTTCAGTGTGGAGGTTCTACTCTAGTCAAATTCTTTTAATACCGTATTGCTCCTATATGGGGTGATTTAGGTTAGATATGCAAAAGGACATACTGATACGAAAGCCTGGGGGACTGTGCAAACTTTTTGTTGAGAGTTTTTTTAGGATGAAGAAAGGTGGCTTTTTTTCTCTGCAATAAAGAAAAGGAAAAACCACATTGATTTTTTTTTTTAATGATTTTTTTAAGGGAACTTTATTTTTATTTATTTATTTATTTACTTTTGGCTGCGCTGAGTCTTCATTGCTGTGTGGGCTTCCTTCAGTTACGGCGAGCGGGGGCTACTCTTTGTTGCAGTGCATGGGCTTCTCACTGCGGTGGCTTCTCTTGTTGCGGAGCACAGGCTCTAGGCGCACGGGCTTCAGTAGTTGTGGCTCGCGGGCTCTAGAGCGCAGGTTCAGTAGTTGTGGTGCATGGGCTTAGTTGCTCCGTGGCATGTGGGATCTTCCCGGACCAGGGCTTGAACCCGTGTGTCCTGCATTGGCAGACGGATTCTTTTTTTTGTTTTGTTTTAGCATCTTTACTGGAGTATAATTGCTTTACATTGTTGTGTTAGTTGCTGCTGTATAACAAAGTGAACCAGCTATACATATATCCTCATATCCCCTCCCTCTTGCATCTCCCTCCCACCCTCCTTACACCACCCCTCTAGGTGGTCACAAAGCACCGAGCTGATCTCCCTGTGCTACGCAGCTGCTTCCCACTAGCTGTTTTACATTTGGTAGTGTATATATGTCAATGCCACTCTCTCACTTCGTCCCAGCTTACCCTTCCCCCACCCTGTGTCCTCAAGTCCATTCTCTACGCCTGCATCTTTATTCCTGTCCTGCCCCTAGGTTCTTCAGAACCATTTTTGTTTTTTAGATTCCATATATATGTTTTAGCATACGGTATTTGTTTTTCTCCTTCTGAATTACTTCACTCTTTATGACAGACCCTAGGTCCATCCACCTCACTACAAATAACTCAATTTTGTTTCTTTTTATGGCTGAATAATATTCCATTGTATATATGTGCTACATCTTCTTTATCCATTCATCTGTCGATGGACACTTAGGTTGCTTCCATGTCCTGGCTATTGTAAATATTGCTGCAATGAACATTGTGGTACATGACTCTTTTTGAATTATGGTTTTCTCAGGGTATATGCCCAGTAGTGGGATTGCTGGGTCATATGGTAATTCTTAGTTTTTTAAGGAACCTCCATACAGTTCTCCATAGAGGCTGTATCAATTTACATTCCCACCAACAGTGTAAGAGGGTTCCCTTTTCTCCACAACCTCCCCGGCATTTACTGTTTGTAGATTTTTTGATGATGGCCATTCTCACCGGTGTGAGGTGATGCCTCATTGTACTTTTGATTTGCATTTCTCTAATGATTAGTGATGTTGAGCATCTTTTCATGTGTTTGTTGGCAATCTGTATATCTTCTTTGGAGAAATGTCTATTTAGGTCTACCACCCATTTTTGGACTGGGTTGTTTGTTTTTTTTGATATTGAGCTGCATGAGCTGCTTGCATATTTTGGAGCGTAATCCTTTGTCAGTAGCTTCGTTTGCAAATATTTTCTCCCATTCTGAGGGTTGCCTTTTTGTCTTGTTTATGGTTTCCTTTGCTGTGCAAAAGCTTTTAAGTTTCACTAAGTCCCATTTGTTTATTTTTCTTTTTATTTCCATTTCTCTAGGAGGTGTATCAAAAAGGATCTTGCTGTGATTTATGTCATAGAGTGTTCTGCCTATGTTTTCCTCTAAGAGTTTGATAGTGTCTGGCCTTACATTTAGGTATTTGATCCATTTTGAGTTTATTTTTGTACATGGTTTTAGGGAGTGTTCTAATTTCATTCTTTTACGTGTAGCTGTCCAGTTTTCCCAGCACCACTTATTGAAGAGGCTGTCTTTTCTCCATTGTATATTCTTGTCTCCTTTATCAAAAATAAGGTGACCATAGGTGCATGGGTTTATCTCTGGGCTTTCTATCCTGTTCCATTGATCTATATTTCTGTTTTTGTGCCAGTACCAGACTGTCTTGATTACTGTAGATTTGTAGTATAGTCTGAAGTCAGGGAGCCTGATTCCTCCATCTTGGTTTTTCTTTCTCAAGATTGCTTTGGCTCTTTGGGGCCTTTTGTGTTTCCATACAAATTGTGAAATTTTTTGTTCTAGTTCTGTGAAAAATACTATTGGTAGTTTGATAGAAATTGAATTGAATCTGTAGATTGCTTTGGGTAGTATAGTCATTTTCACAATGTTGATTCTTCCAATCCAAGAACATGGTATATCTCTCCATCTGTTTGTATCATCTTTAATTTCTTTCATCAGTGTCTTATAGTTTTCTGCATACAGGTCTTTTGTCTCCTTAGGTAGGTTTATTCCTAGGTATTTTATTCTTTTTGTTGCCATGGGAAATGGGAGTGTTTCCTTAATTTCTCTTTCAGATTATTCATCATTAGTATATAGGAATGCAGGAGATTTCTGTGCATGAATTTTGTATCCTGCTACTTTACCAAATTCATTGATTAGCTCTAGTAGTTTTCTGGTAGCATCTTTAGGATTCTCTATGTATAGTATCATGTCATCTGCAAACAGTGACAGCTTTACTTCTTCTTTTCCGTTTTGGATTCCTTTTATTTCTTTTTTGTCTCTGATTGCTGTGGTTAAAACTTCCAAAACTATGTTGAATAATAGTGGTGAGAGTGGGCAACCTTGTCTTCTTCCAGATTTTGGTGGAAATTGTTTCAGTTTTTCACCATTGAGAAAGATATTGGCTGTGGGTTTGTCATATACGGCCTTTATTAGGTTGAGGTAAGTTCCTTCTATGCCCATTTTCTGGAGAGTTTTTATCATAAATTGGTGTTGAATTTTGTCAAAAGCTTTTTCTGCATCTATTGAGATGATCATATTTTTTTATCCCTCAATTTATTAATATGGTGTATCACATTGATTGATTTGCATATATTGAAGAATCCTTCCTGGGATAAACCCCACTTGAACATGTTGTGTGATCCTTTTAATGTGCTGCTGGATCTGTTTGCTAGTATTTTGTTGAGGATTTTTACACCTATGTTCATCAGTGATATTGGCCTGTAGTTTTCTTTTTTTGTAACATCTTTGTCTGATATTGGTATCAGGGTAATGGTGGCCTCGTAGAATGAGTTTGGGAGTGTTCCTCCCTCTGCTATATTTTGGAAGAGCTGGAGAAGGATAGGTGTTAGCTCTTCTCTAAATGTTTGATAGAATTCACCTGTGAAGCCATCTGGTCCTGGGCTTTTGTTTGTTGGAAGATTTTTAATCACAGTCTCAATTTCAGTGCTTGTGATTGGTCTGTTTATATTTTCTGTTTCTTCCTGGTTCAGTCTCAGAAGGTCCTGCTTTTCTAAGAATTTGTCCATTTCTTCCAGGTTGTCCATTTTATTGGCATATAGTTGCTTGTAGTAATCTCTCATTATCCCCTGTATTTCTGCAGTGTCAGTTGTTACTTCTCCTTTTTAATTTCTAATTCTGTTGATTTGGGTCTTCTCCCTTTTTTTTCTTGATGACTCTGGCTAATGGTTTATCAATTTTGTTTATCTTCTCAAAGAACCAGCTTTTAGTTTTATTGATCTTTGCTAGCGTTTTCTTCATTTCTTTTTCATTTATTTCTGATCTGATATTTATGATTTCTTTCCTCTGCTAAGTTTGGGAACTTTTTGTTCTTCTTTCTCTAATTGTTTTAGGTGTAAGGTTAGGCTGTTTATTTGAGATTTTTCTTGTTTCTTGAGGTAGGATTGTATTGCTATAAATTTCCCCTTAAAACTTCTTTTGCTGCATCCCATTGGTTTTGGGCCATCGCGTTTTCATTGTGATTTGCTTCTAGGTAGTTTTTGATTTCCTCTTTGATTTCTTCAGTGATCTCTTGGTTATTTAGTAGTGTATTGTTTAGCCTCCATGTGTTTGTATTTTTTACAGGTTTTTTCCTGTAATTGATACCTAGTCTCGTAACGTTGTGATCGGAAAAGATAAGTTGATAGGATTTCAGTTTTCTTAGATTCACCAAGGCTTGATTTGTGACCCAAGATATGATCTATCCTGGAGAATGTTCCATGAGCACTTGAGAAGAAAGTGTATTCTGTTGTTTTTGGATGGAATGTCCTATAAATATCAATTAAGTCCATCTTGTTTAAGGTATGATTTAAAGCTTGTGTTTCCTTATTTATTTTCATTTTGGTTGATCTGTCCATTTGTGAAAGTAGGGTGTTAAAGTCCCCTACTATGATTGTGTTACTGTCGATTTCCCCTTTTAAGGATGTTAGCATTTGCCTTATGGATTGAGGTGCTCCTATGTGGTGCATAAATATTTACAATTGTTATATCTTCTTCTTGGATTGATCCCTTGATCATTACGTAGTGTCCTTCCTTGTATCTTGTAATTGTCTTTATTTTAAAGTCTATTTTGTCTGATATGAGAATTGCTACTCCAGCTTTCTTTTGATTTCCATTTGCATGGAATATCTTTTTCCATCCCCTCACTTTCAGTCTGTATGTGTCCCTAGGTCTGAAGTGGTTTTCTTGTAGACAGCATATATATGGGTCTTGTTTTTGTATCCATTCAGCCAGTCTATGTCTTTTGGTTGGAGCATTTAGTCCATTTACATTTATGGTAATTATTGATATGTATGTTCCTATTACCATTTTCTTAATTGTTTTGGGTTCGTTATTGTAGGTCTTTTCCTTCTCTTGTGTTTCCTGCCTAGAGAAGTTCCTTTAGCATTTGTTGTAAAGCCAGTTTGGTGTTGTTGAATCCTCTTAACTTTCGCTTATCTGTAAAGGTTTTAATTTCTCCATCAAATCTGAGTGAGATCCTTGCTGGGTAGAGTAATCTTGGGTGTAGGTTTTTCCCTTTCATCACTTTAAATATGTCCTGCCACTCCCTTCTGGCTTGCAGAGTTTCTGCTGAAAGATCAGCTGTTAACCTTATGAAGATTCCCTTGTATGTTATTTGTTGCTTTTCCCTTGCTGCTTTTAATATTTTTTCTTTGTATTTAATTTTTGATACTTTGATTAATATGTGTCTTGGCTCCTTGGATTTATCCTGTATGGGATTCTCTGCACTTCCTGGACTTGATTGACTATTTCCTTTCCCATATTAGGGAAGCTTTCAACTCTAATCTCTTCAAATATTTTCTCAGTCCCTTTCTTTTTGTCTTCTTCTTCTGGAACCCCTATAATTCAAATGTTGGTGTGTTTAATCTTGTCCCTGAGGTCTCTGAGACTTTCCTCAATTCTTTTCACTCTTTTTTTCTTTATTTGGCTCTGTGGTAGTTATTTCCACTATTTTATCTTCCAGGTCACTTATTCATTCTTCTGCCTCAGTTATTCTGCTATTGATTCCTTCTAGAGAATTTTTAATTTCATTTATTGTGTTGTTCATCATTGTTTGTTTGCTCTTTAGTTCTTCTTGTTCCTTGTTAATGGTTTCTTTTATTTTCTCCATTCTGTTTCCAAGATTTTGGATCATCTTTACTGTCATTACTCTCAATTCTTTTCCAGGTAGACTGGGCAGGTGGATTCTTAACCACTGCACCACAAGGGAAACCCCACATTGATTTTTAAAGTGATGCTTCACAGCTCTGATTTCCTAAAGAGAAGCAGTCAACAATTTGTCAGCTGTGTTAATTGATGGACTGAAACCCATATGTGTGTGTGTGTGTATGTTTGGTGCAGGGGAGGGGTGCTGGAGGGTGGCAGGAGGAATGTAAATGATGCTCTCCTTTTTTCAGCTATTCCTTAGTGGCCCAAAAACATTTTGGAAAGGGAAAAGAGGAATCAAACAGATAGCAGCAGCTAAGACGGGTAGAACTGGTGTTCTAGGTGGTCATTAAAATATAAAATGTTCTCATTTTCATGAGAATAGAGAAAGGCAACTTGAAATGGTTTATTTATTTATTTTGTAATGAGTGGTTTATTCTTTCCAAGTACAAATGAAGTGGATTGAGAGGTTAGATAAAGCTTATATTCAACCATTTTATTGGTTACCACAAATGGTTTACAGCTTAGGTAGGTGGGTGATTAAATTCAGGATTTTAAGGATTTACCAATAAAATGATACTTTCTTCTGAAAATGTATTTATGACTGCTAGGTTAATGGAAACTAAAACTTATTTCAATGTTTGTGTGACTCTTTCCATGGGTATTGACTGATGTGTACAAAGTACAGCAAAGCATAAGGTTAAAAAGTGGGAGATGTTATAATAAACATTACTTTAAAAATTTATGAAAAACCAAATTTGAGAGAGAGAGAGAGATCATTGTCCACTGCTCTTCTAGGCAGATTTGATTTGGGAGAGCTGGGACATAGATGCTAGATCCTAATAATACTAGGTGTGAACTCAAAAGATCTGGAGTTCTTTCTCATCCCTGCCGGTGGATAGCTAATTGGGAGAGGTGGGTGATTTGCTTAATTGTTTGAGGCTCAAATTAATTAACAAATGAGGCATTATCTTGCAATAGATGGGGAGGGCATATAGGCACTCTGCCTGTCTGAATTACAGTTGACCATTGAACAACATAGATTTGAACTCTGTGGGTTCACTTATATGTGTACGTTTTTCAATAAATATAGTACCTGTATTTTTATTTTACTAGTCTTTAAGTAGGTGTGAGGAAAAGTTTGTGTTTAATTAGAGATCACAATAAGTGGAATCAAAAGAACCAGGGTTTGAGTCCTGATTATATCCAAACTGTTCAGCTTCCTGCCCTTGGGTAAGTCCTTTATCAATACTTCTGGTTTTGAGGCAGACATAGCAGTACACGGAGTTTTGACGGCGCATGGGGTTTGGGGCGTTGGCACCCCTAACTCTTGTATTGTTCAAGGGTTAACTGTACTTAAACTGTGTTTCAACTATGTATCCCCTGCCTCTTGCAGAAGAAAAACCAATCAGAGGACACTGGGATGATTTTCACCTCACTCAGGAAGAATAGAATGTCATTATAAACCCTTCAAAGAACTGGAACTCTTCAGACTCTCAAGTCACAGCTTGCTGGACTTGTGTATAAAATGAAGGACATGGGCTAGTGCTGAAAGGGCATTCCAGGGAGTTTAGGATAAACCATATTCATTCATCATGAGGATTAAAGCAACAGAAAAGGAGGTTAATGTTAACACAGTGCAAACAGAATATAGAAAAGCCAAAGGTAAGAGAATGAACAGTAAAAAGTTTATGCAGGAATTGAATTCTAAGCTAGCCTTGGAAGAGGAAAAGCAGGAACTGGTGGGTTAATGGTAGGAAGCAATTCCACTGAAATTTTTGAAGGTGGCTGAATTTTAGAAGTAGTTAATGGACCAGAGGAAGATGGAAGAGAAGCTGAAAGGCCAGACCAAGGAGATGAGATCTGATGAGAAGAGCACTAGGGACCAATGTGGAATTTCTTTTTTTTTTTTTTTAAACTTATTTATTTATTTATTTATTTTTGGGCTATGTTGGGTCTTCGTTTCTGTGCGAGGGCTTTCTCTAGTTGCGGCGAGCGGGGGCCACTCTTCATCGCGGTGCGCGGGCCTCTCACTGTCGTGGCCTCTCTTATTGCGGAGCACAGGCTCCAGACGCGCAGGCTCAGTAGTTGTGGCTCACGGGCCCAGTTGCTCCGCGGCATGTGGGATCTTCCCAGGCCAGGGCTCGAACCCGTGTCCCCTGCATTGGCAGGCGGATTCTCAACCACTGCGCCACCAGGGAAGCCCCAATGTGGAATTTCTGAACAAGGCAATGGCATGATGGAGTTGATATCTGGGGAAAATCATTATACCATCCAGCATCTCTGTGTAGGATGAATAGAGAGGGGAGGCTGGAGAATCAGGTAGGAGGCTACTGAATGCATGTGGTAATAGGGTTGATGGAGGCTGTGGCATCATAAAGGGAAATGAGTGGGTAGATCTGAGAGACAGTGGAGAAGCATACTTGACAGGTTATTTCTGTTTTTAGTTAACCTGTTTGTGGCAATTGTTCTCCCTATTCTTATGGAGCCAATTTTGAAGAAGTAAAATTTCTGTGTTAGCATGGACAAAGAAATGCTTCGTGGAAATTTCTCAATTTTCTTTGCTCTCTATCCTGATTATAGACAACCTGAACTATTCAAACACAGTGTGGTCTTTAACTCTGTTATAAAGCAGTAACAGATCTGGTTATGCCAGGGGTCCCATCAGGCTTCTGTATTCCTGGTCAGTGAAATATTCCTTCTTATCCAGAAGGTCTGTATGATGTTGTATTCCTGTCCTACTATATCAGCATTTTAACCAATTCTCTTGTTCTTAATATCTTAGGATTTGTCGAGCTTTATTTTTTGGCAGGCAGTAATTGAGGTTTTTGATAAAGAAACAAATGGCCTAATGAGTAATAATGACGTTTTGGGAATGTACACTTTGTGCAGGGCATGTTTCTACATGTTTCTAGGCACTTCCCAGGCATTATTTTTAGCACCTTACTGCCATTTGTTGAATGCTTACAATTTGCCTGGCTCTGAGTACTAAGCATTTTACATGGATAATCTCATGTAATTTTCCTAACAATTAGAAAGTAGCTAGTGTTCTTCCTTCCATTTTACAAATAAAGGAAAGCAAGACAGAGTTCTAATGGAGGCATTGCTTTACTACAGCAGAATCAATTCTGGATATTTTTGTAGCTGGACTATGGTCACTTAACATACCTTATTGATTTCCTAAATAAAGCACATTATATAACCACCCTCAATGGAGTCAAGATGAGATATGGCTAAGCTTTAAAGTTCTTTTTCTTAGGTACAATTCCTGTTCTGTGTCCAGAAATGAGTCAGGAACATCTGTTTCTTTCTGTGGAAGTATCTGATGGCTTCTTAACCACGCCTCTAACATTTGCGGCTGTCCAACAGTGAGCTGCCCCTTGAGCTAGTAATGTCTTTATCACTGGGGAGTTTTCACTAAAAGCTCAGTGACCGGGCTTCCCTGGTGGCACGGTGGTTAAGAATCCTCCGGCCAATGCAGGGGACACAGGTTCGAGCCATGGTCCGGGAAGATCCCACAGGCTGTGGAGCAACTGAGCCCGTGTGGACAACTGCTGAGCCTGCACTTTAGAGCCCGTGAGTCACAACTACTGAGCCCGCGTCCCACAGCTACTGAAGCCCGCGCGCCTAGAGCCCATGCTCCGCAACAAGAGAAGCTACCGCAGTGAGAAGCCCACGCACCACAAGGAAGAGTAGCCCCCGCTCGCGGCAACTAGAGAAAGCCCGCGCGCAGCAGTGAATACCCAACGCAGCCAAATAAAGAAATAAATAAAAGCTCAATGACCATTTAATGCAGATGTCATAGATGCTGGATGAAAGGAAGGGAAGTAGTATGAAATAGTATTTGAGATCTCTCCCAACCCTGAGATACTTTAAGATTCTAAGTTCCATTAAAATTATTTCAGGACACAGTTAAGAGTAGAGCAGCAATTCTTAGGTCAGTGTTTTATAGCTTTTGGCCAAAGGCCATTCAAAGGTTAACAGAGCAAAGAGAAGTGGATATAATAGGATTTGGAAAAAAAACTTTTAAAACAGAAACCAAGTTGGAGTAACTTTCTGTGCAAATTGTAGGTAACTTTTAAGGATAAATTTCAGAAGAGAAATCCTCAGATCAGTATAGTACCATGCCATTTTAATTTTAGAGTATAAATAAATTAATCTCTGATTTTTTAAAAAGCCAATAAAAAAGTGGGTCCTAAAAGTGATGTTTACAGTCAGTGAGTTTCTATAGGAGCTTAAGTTCTCAAGGAAGCATTACAAATGATAATAATAACTGCTTATTTTCACTACAGAAAGCTTTTATTGAGCACTTTTACCTATGCCAAACACTCTACTAAATGTTTTACATGGATTTTTCTCTATAATTTTTACACTAACCCCATGAGGTAAGTATTATTATTGGCATCAATTTTCTTTTTTTTAAATATTTTTTAAAATTTATTTTATTTATTTATTTTTGGCTGTGTTGGGTCTTGGTTGCTGCACGTGGGCTTTCTCTAGTTGTGGCGAGTGGGGGCTACTCTTCGTTGCCGTGTGCGGGCTTCTCATTGCGGTGGCTTCTCTTGTTGCGGAGCACGGGCTCTAGGCGCGCGGGCTTCAGTAGTTGTGGCACACAGGTTCAGTAGTTGTGGCTTGCGGGCTCTAGAGCTCAGGGTCAGTAGTTGTGGCTCATGGACTTAGTTGTTCTGCGGCATGTGGGATCATCCCGGACCAGGGCTGGAACTCATGTCCCCTGCATTGGCAGGCGGATTCTTAAGGCAGGCGGATTCTTAACCACTGTGCCCCAGGGAAACCCATTGGCATCAATTTTCAAATGAACATTTCAAGGCTAAAGAAAGTAAAGAAATTGCCTAAAGGCAGTATCTGGATTTGAACACAGATCTGATTCCTACGTCTGCTCTTTGCAGCCTACTATTTTTCTCATTGCCTCTGCAGAATATGCAATTTCATCTATAATAAATGACTGTATCTGTTGTGCTTATTTATGTTGTAGCTTGCCATAGAGTTAAAGCATCCTTGCTTGGATAAGCTAGGTTAATTGAGGGGAGGAGCAACCGAATATTGGTTCTGAATGTTAAGCTTCAAATTATTTTGGAACCTGGTCTCTTAGTAACTGAATGGGTGGCTGTTACATTTTAGATAAAATAAAAAGAAAATCATGTGAAATCCTAAGCCATATCTTAGACTTGAATATAGATTACTTTGGTCAATGAATAGTTGCTTTTTGAAAAATTTTTCATTTCTTAGCTCCAAAAACACAAAAAGCATAATCTCTTAGTAGTCGGAAAATACAGCCTTCCTGGTACTTACTTGTAAAATCTATATTATTTTTAAAATAGAGGCTATGCTGCCCCTATTCAGCAGCATGGCTCACTTGTACCAATTGTCTTAGGTAAAGTAAAATTAAATTTTCAGTGAGTGAGGGAAAATGAAAGGACATATTCATACTTTGAGTTGTCTATCTTTGTAGTTTTCACGCTATTGTACTTTTGCCTGAAAATAGAAATGCATTTTATAAATCTTAATTCTCTCAGTATTTAAAATAAATCTTCCTAATTATCTAGAATGCCCAATTAAATTTTGAAGGAAAATCTGGAATATCAGAAATACAAACTTATGATACAGACATGTGTACAGTTAAATATGCACATCTAGGAAAATTAATCATGGCTCTGTCTCAAAAACTCATATTTTGATAGAAAAAATTTTGGTGAAACAAAATACATGAAACCATTTTCTACTCTCATTAAATGACCCTGTTCATTTCCTGTTTTGATTTTGGACATTATTCCAAGATGATCTCTCTAGAGAGTGTTAAAATTCATGCTCTAAAAATATAATGACAATTTTAACCTCACCACAAGGCAAATCTTTCCATTTTACAGTAAGCTCATGTTGATGTACTTAAAAAGAAACCACTTAGGATTAATATAAAGGTTTTTGAGTTTTTAAATAGGGTTTTTGGATTCATATTGACAATTATAGTTTTTACCAATAATCTAGGAAAGTTATCATTTATGCCCATCAATGGAGAAGTAAGTATCCATTTGCAAAAGGAAATTAATCTCTCCTTTAATGGGAAGAAATAGTCATCATGAACTTGGACATGGAAATTTACAAATAAGCACAGGTTCCCAAGTGTCAGAGGGTTCCCAATATATCAGTGTCAATAGGCCTAACTCTAAAAATTGTCCTTTAGCATTTGTAATCTTTGGAAGGTTTATTGAAGAGTTTTTAAAATCATCTTTCAAGAAAAAGTTTTGGAATTTTTTTTATGAAAGTTAGTTGTGGAATAGAGTAGTGGAACTTGCTCTCTAGAATTGTGAACCTTATTTATATCTCATTAAAAATAGTAGCGATTAATTCCATTTTATTAGAGAAAATTGCCTTAAGCTAAATAATGAACTATATAAATATTAGGAAGGGTGAGGTTGTCAAGGGGGTAGAGATTCAGATTTTTCTGACGTTTCTAAAATTACAACCAACTGTGAGGCCCACTGCGAAGAGGGAAAAGGTGTACAAAAAGATGTTTAAAGTCCTGAAGTCAATCTTTACATACACCACTATTTTTCTTTAGGCTCAGTGTATAATTTTTTTCTCTCTTTCCTCCTTTGGAACATACTGATATTATTTTCTTAGTGCATTTTCTGGTTCTTGTTTGTTAGCTGCTTGTCAAAATCAGGGAATTTCCCAAGCACATATAGAGGAGTTTGTATTAGACGATTTGCAATGTCCATGCAGGTATAATGTCTACGATTTAAAGTTTCTGTAATGAACTTGGTATGCTTGGCGTAGATATATAATAGACCAGGCAGAATCTTCAGTAAATGCTATCATTTTTTCCTATTAACAAGTATGCTGCACGTGTACTAAACGCCCCTTAAGTATTTTGCAAAGATGATTTAATAATGCTGAGAGACATTGTACCAATTTCCTATTACTACTGTAACTACTACAAATTTAGTAACTTAAAACAATACAAATTCATTATGTTAGAATTTTGTAGGTTAGAAATCAGATGAGGGCCTCACTGGGCTAAAATGAAGGAGTAGGCAGAGCCTTTTCTTGTAGCTCTAGGGGAGAATCTTTTCCCTTGTCTTTTCTAGCTTCTAGAGACTCCCCACATTCCCTGGCTTTTGACTCTCTTCCATCTTCAAAGCCAGCAAAGGCTGGTCCAGTCTTTTCTGACACTGCGTCACTCTGACTCTGGTTCTTCTGCCTCTCTTACTTACTAGAACCCTTGTGATTTCATTGGACCCACCTGGATAATCTAAAGTACTCTCCCCATCTCAAGGTCCATACCCTTAATAACATCTGAAAGTGCCTTTTGCCATGTAAAGTAACATATTCCCAGGTTCAGGGATTAGAAAGTGTACATCTTTGGGGAGCCATGGTGCTGCCTTCTGCAGGCATGGACAATTTTTGTTTAATGGTTGAAAATGGTCTTTGTTAGAGGAAATTATTATATACCATTTTTGCTGATAGATTTAATCATAACTTTGGGTCCATGATTTTTTCTTTCTCTACATTCTACACTGTTTGGGGCATATTCAAACTATCTCTAATTAAATAACTACAGTAATGAAATTCATTACAAGTAATAATAGATAACAGTCATTGAGTACTCTGCTCAGAGCTGGGTACTTTTTATGCCTTATCTCACTGAATCCTCAGAACTCTCTGCAGAAGGTATTATTTTTCTCCTATTTTATAAATGATAATATTGAGGATTTGAAATTTTAAATAATTTTCCCAAGGTCACCAAGCTAGTGAGTGACATGTGTGATAAGAACACAGGTAATGTGGCACCAAGACTGGTACCTGTATGTACACTCAAAACTGCTTGACAATAGGGATATTTATTTGCAAATCTCATCACTCGTGTCCACATCCACAGTGGGTACCTTTAAATATTCATTGGATTCATGAACGGTCTTACACAATGATATACTCCATTGGTTTTCTTACTGGTCCCATAATGGGTAAGATAAATATGGACTTAATGGAACAGTATTAAAGAACTCTGCTATACTTATTGTACTTAATGTTTTCCATGATGATTGTTCTCCATGTCGGCCCCAGCCTCAAGAGCAGGCCCTCATCATTGTCATCCCTCTCATCCTGGTGTTGTACGTACCTCTGTCCTACCTTCTTCTGTACCTCTTCTGTCATCTCCCCACTAAACATTTTGGCAGCAACTTTAGAAACATCTGTCGCCCTAGCCTAGGAAAAACCTAACTGCTTTCTATCAAATGAGGGTGGCACTTGGCAGTTCATGCTTTAATCTTCTTCAGGAGACCCTCTGGTCTAAAGCCATAGAACTAAATCCTTAGAGCCCTACTATCCCACGTGTGTAGCAAAGGGCAAAACCCATGTGAAAGGCATATGGTAGAACAAATTGAAATTATACAGCCTGACCTTCTCCCAAATGTTAGTGAGGCATCCATCTTCCTGGGATGTCACCTGTGGACAATTTCAGTATGGCACCAAGAGGCTTTTGTTCAAACATCAGTTCCAATCGCGATACTGCCACGTGACAGCTGGGTGATGCTAGGCAAGTTTCTTAACCTCTTTAGGGAGAGTAAAGACCTTGATGTGTCTTGGTTCACTCTTGTGGGTATACACATATGATTAAGATTCAGTCACTGATCTCTAAGGAAACCATAATTTCCTGAGGGCAAAGTCACATGTAATAACCTAATTCATGTAAATCAAAATTACAGGCCATGGGTAATCATTACTGGACATGTCCTTCTTGATTTTCTTCTAAGAAAAAAAACAGCCCTGACATTCGGAAACTGATTCGATGCTCAAAGCTAGACTTCAAAGTTCTTACAAACGGATTTGATGCTTTGAAACAAAGCCATGTTGTTCTCCTGCTGGACATAAACCATCTTATACACTGTCCATTTCAGACTGGGTCACTGGGCAAGCAGCAAAATACCAGACATCTTCCTCTCTCTCACTAAATGTGTGATGGCTGCTTTACCAATTACAACTTCTGGCTTGCTCTAATCTGTAGATGAGATTTATTGAGATATCCAATCGTAGAATTGCCCCTGCTTTTTGACAGTACCCAATTTAGAATGAACCTTCAGCTCCTTAGAAACTCCTTAAAATTATCCAATAATAGCCCAAATCCTATAATAGTTTCTTTCTAACATCGCTTACTGAGATACCTCACAGCTCCCTATGGAGTGCATTCTGCCTCTCTGCAATGAATAACAAACACAACTTGTCAACCACAGCTAAGATCTTTAGCTGAAAGGCATTGACATTTCTAAAAACTAGTGCAATCAATGACTGAAGTCAGACAGTTGTGAAAAGTCATAGAATTCTACAACTGTCTTTAATTTGGTTCTTTAAAAATAAATTTTATTATTTTTATCCATGTACATGGTTTAAACAGTCAGTAAGACTAGAAGGGCTTATAATGAAGAACAATATCCCTGCATGCTCTTTCCATCCCAATCCCAAAAGGAAACATGATATGGGTGTCATTACTCATTTTAGTCAGAAGCTTGATTACTGTATTTAATTTCCAAGAACTGTTTCCTGTTCTCTGATTAGCCTTTCTTCATTGTATCCTCTTAGACTTTTTTGATGTAATATCCTCTTGCTTTTCTCCTCTGTAGACATGGATTTGATGTCATTATATTCTCATTATGAATATTAAGTAATTTTTCTGTCCCTGAAATACCGTGTGTGTGGGTTTGTGTGTTATATATTTTGCTTTCACCTGTGTGTTAAAGAAGTGATCTTAGCTTGCTTGTGTATATTGACAAGAATGAGGATTTTGGAAGGTTGACCCATGTTTGCTGGGGTGGACCTTCATAGCACAGATAGCCCTCATTTAGATCCCTAAATGCCAGAATGCTAAAGATTTTGTTCTTATCTACTAATTTGTAATTCTGTTCTAATTGTAAGCAGTCATATATGAAGATTTTATGTATGAAATTTGTTTTTACAAATTTATACTTTGTGTAAATATATAGCTTTGACCTATAAAAAAAAAAAAAAACCAGTATGGCTTTAACCTGATTGTCCTATAATCTTTTTGTTTGTTCACAGAAAACATAGGGAAACTCCAAAAAGGCTCTCTGACCAGTCTATTTTGTATATTATTGTTCTCTTTGACCTGTTAGGCAAAACTACTCAAGACAGTCTATTATTGTGCTCATCTTTGTTCTATAACAGAGAAGCTCTCCATTGAGTTTATTTATGACCCCCAATATTCTAAGTACTTTATGTATCTTAACTTATCTAATTCTCACACCAGCCCTATGAGTTGACTTACACATTCTCCATATAGTTTTCAAAATATTGCCATTTAAAATTTTTCCTTTGCTTTAAAAATAATGAAAAATTTTCATGATAATTAAAAACCCTGGTTAGAGTTATAAGCGTAGATATTGATTCCCTGCCTAATTTAATTTTAGTTAACCCAGATGTGCACATATAGCCAACTGTTTTCATGTATGAATTTGAACTCTGACATCACTCTGTTCGCATGGAAATCAAAAGCTCTCCTAATATTTTAAGAATAGGTTAGTTATTTTTATCAGTATCCTCGTGTGGGACATTAAAATTACCTGTATTTACATTTACTGTCTCTTATCATAAGTTATTTCATCTGCTTTGCATCTGTGTCTTTGCTTTGGAAAACTAAATGCTGTTTAAGCTTTTAAATCCTAACTTTCAAAGTAAGCGAAAAATTAAACAATATGGAAAATTCATGGCAGCAGCGTGACCCCCCTAGGCTGAAGAGAATTCAAGCTGAAATGCCTAGTGTCTGTCTACACTTAGAGCAGGAAATACAGGATTGCAAATCAAATGCATCTAGTTTTCTAGGGTCTGATAAAAAGCCTTTTGTAAAGTCTTTTAATTGACATGGGAATATATTCTGCGTTCACAGTCATTAAAATTAAATACTTGGTAATTAGAAGTTAGATTTTATTGCTTATTTAAAAAGAAAGAATAAGATAGAGTGCTTAAAAAAACAGTGAAAATTCAATAGTCATGTCTCAAGCTTAGTGCTAATAAGCATTGATTCAGCGGCAAAGACTTGATGAAAGTGTATGCCGATATAATGAAAATAAATAAGTTTTAATGAGAGTCTGTTTTAGTTACTGGTAATGATGGCCTGCGAGATGCCATCTTGACTTCCAGGTTTTAATACAACTTTCACTCTGGCCTTTTGGTTATCTGGAGTGAGTCCAGGTGAAGTTTTCAGGTGATCTCATAGTGATGATGATGATGATGATATCGACATTCACTATTGTAAGCGCTCTGTGGCTTTTGACATGCTTTCATATGCATCATCTCGTTACCTTTATGACCACCTCCAAGTTTTCAAAGCAGGAAAACATATTAGAAAATATACACAAGAATGTGCTTAAATGTCTGCCTGCAAAAGCCTAGAGGTCTCTTTGGGTGACAGATCTTTTTCCATTATGGTGACACTGTAAGGTAGAGTCAGGTGAGAAAGTCAGGCAAGTAGTCAAAGAGAGAGCCTCACAAGAGCTTCAGAAATGTATACTTGCAGGTGTTACAAACTGGACATCTACAAGCCGTATTTGAACCATACATGTATTTTATTTTGGCAGCATGGTATTTTGAAAATTTAGAATTTAATGCCTTTTGGTAGCCAAGTAGCCCAGATCCTCACCAGTCTCCATTCCCTTTCACTTGGCATGTGCTTACTGATTTGTAATGACTTTCCTAGTTCTGAAGGAAAGGCTACCTTGCTCCCTATCTCTGGAAAATTCCAGCCACATTATGTTCTATGTGAACAGGGCTCCCAGGAGCAGTATAGGCCATTCTGAAGACATTTGATTTTTTTTTAATCTGTGGTGTGAAAGGTGGAGAGACCCCATCTTGTTGGGTGCAATTAGGAAAGACTTCAGGAGGATGTGACTTCTAAGATGGACCTTCAAGAATGAACTACATTCTAATGGTTTTGCTCAGATGTTCTGACTCATAGGAAACAACTGGAAAATTGGGGACCTGGCTTGTCTAAAACTTGAGTAAATCATTGCTTGTATATACATTACTTAGTCACCAACACAATTGCTCAAGTCAGAAGTCTGTGAGTCATGCAGAACCTCTTCTCTCTTCTACCCTGTTTGGCTGTTAGAGACTTCTGTGGTTTCCCTTTCTAAATAGTTGTCCAGTATCCTCTCCATTCTCCATCATTATTGACTCAATCATGGTCCAAGCCTTAATCATTTTATAACAAGTTGTCTGACTCTCTGACTATGAGACCACCTGCCTAAAAGCCTCCAATGTCTTTCCATAGTCTTCATATTGAAGGGAACGTTCCTAACATGATATAAAAAGTCCAATATGGCTTAACTCCTGCACCTCTTTTCATTATAATCTCTTGATGTACACTTTCACTGTCAAACTGTTTATAGTTCCCTGAATACATCATTCTATTTTATGTCCTTTGCCTTTGGTCATATGATTCCCTTTGTTGGAAACAATCTTTCTGCACTTGGCTGGCAATGTCTTACTTTTAAGGTTTATATCTAGCATCACCTCCTCAAATAAGTTTTTCCCAGTTCTCATTTATTGATGGTATTCAACTGAGACACAGTGGGGAAATGCCAAGAGTTTTGAAGAGATTACCAGAGTCTCTTGTGCCCATCTTCACTTGCTTTCTGCCCATCTTTTAAACCATTGGCTATTGTTGCAACAATCAAATGTGCACAGGTGTAACCTGAGAGCACCGTGTCTTGGCCATACCTCACCTCTCCTCACTTCTGAGGTCTACTAGGTGTGTGAACTTGGAAGAGGATGATAGTTAACATTTCGTGGGGAACCCTAGACCAATGGGATATGGATGCCATATACAAATATTCTCTGCTTCTGTGTTTTACACAAACAATTCTGAGGCACATTCTAAAGAGTCCCCACTGGCATTGAGCCCCAGTTGCCCAAGTAGGTCACTAAATCAATGACTGCTTGAATTGGCTCTCTTTCCTTCCCTGCTTCTCTCTTCTTTTTCTTGATTCTTGGGACCAATTCCCCAAAGAAACTATGTGCCTGCAGGCTCTTTTCTCAGTCTCTGTTTTCTGGGAGATCCAGGCTAAGACAAAAGATATAAGAACATGGGTATATGTAAAATGATCAGATTCTCAAATTTCATATGTATTTTCAGAATTATCAATTTCTAGATGTATTTTTTTCTAAAACTGACCTGCCTGAGAATGTATGTGAAACAGCAATCAATAAAAAAATTTCAAGTATTGAAAACTTACATTCTGTGGGGGAATTAGAATAGAAATATAGTTTCATTAAGAAGGAAAAGGAGTGATAGAAAGTTTCTGAGGGGCAAGAATTTATTCATGCACTTTTTTGAAGAAAAAATGACCCACTTTTAGTCAATATAATGTTTCATGGTTTTGTCAAGACAAATGCACAGTACTTAATTATTTAGCAACAACTCTTGCTGTATGCCTGTAAGCAAGTACTAATCTATTGCGGTTGGTTAACCTTGTTGATTATTACTTGTTTCCAAACCACATGCACTTTTAAAAATGGATGATAGGGGCCTCAGATGTAAAACCGGGGTCACTGACGTAAATGCAGGGCCTCAGACATGAATCCGAGATGCAGACGCCTGTCAAGCCCAGGCGGAGTCCCTGGCATGCTGGGTGGCGCGGGTGGCGCAAATGGCCCAGCTCTGACCCCGATGACACCAGGCTGCCCTGTGAGCCACAGGCCACCACCCGGCCCCTCCAGCAGCTCTGGGTCCCCATCACCACACACCAGCCAGGCGTTCCAGGGATTTGGATGTCTGTGTCTTTGGGAGACCATTACTTTGCCTGCCACATGCTTGTGGGATCTTTGTTCCCAGTCCGAAGGTTGGGCCCACGCTCCTGTGGTGGGAGCTCTGACTCCAAACTGCTGGACTAACAGAACCTCAGACCCCAGGGAATATCAGTCAGAGGAAGGCCTCCCAGAGGTCCTCATCTCAGCACCAGGACCCAGCTCTATCCAACTGCCTGCAAGCTCTCAGGCCAAACAACCAGTAAGACAAGAATACAGCACCACCCATCAAAAAAAACCAAATGAAACGACAAAAAAATATGTTACAGACAAAGGAGCAAGGTAAAAACCTACAAGACCAAATAAATGAAGACGAAATAGGCAACCTAGCTGAAAAAGAATTCAGAGTAATGATAGTAAAGATGATCCAAAATGTCGGAAACAGAAGGGAGAAAATACAAGAAACATTTAACAAGGATCTAGAAGAACTAAAGAGCAAACAAACAGTGATGAACAACACAATTACTGAAATTAAAAATACTCTAGAAGGAATCAATAACAGAATAACTGAGGCAGAAGAATGGATAAGTGACCTGGAAGATAAAATGGTGGAAATAACTGCCAGGGAGCAGAATAAAGAAAAAAGAATGAAAAGAATTGAGGAAAGTATCAGAGACCTCTAGGACAACATTAAACGCACTAACATTCGAATTATAGGGGCCCCAGGAGAAGAAGAGCAAAAGAAAGGGTCTGAGAAAATATTTGAAGAGATTATAGTTGAAAACTTCCCTAACATGGGAAAGGAAATAGTCATCAAGTCCAGGGAACACAGAGAGTACCATATAGGATAAACCCAAAGAGAAACAATGAGACACATATTAATCAAACTATCAAAAATTAGATACAAAGAAAAAATATTAAAAGCAGCAAGGGAAAAGCAACAAATAACATACATGGGAATCCCCATAAGGTTAACAGCTGATCTTTCAGCAGAAATGCTGCAAGCCAGAAGGGAGTGGCAGGACATATTTAAAGTGATACAAGGAAAAAACCTACAACCAGGATTACTCTACCCAGCAAGGATCTCATTCAGATTCGAAGGAGAAATTAAAATCTTTACAGATAAGCAAAAGTTAAGAGAATTCAGCAACACCAAACCAGCTTTACAACAAATGCTAAAGGAACTTCCCTAGGCAGGAAACACAAGAGAAGGGAAGACCTACAAAAACAGACCCAAAACAATTAAGAAAACGGTAATAGGAACATACATATCAATAATAACCTTAAATATAAATGGATTAAATGCTCCAACCAAAAGACATAGACTGGATGAATGGAAACAAAAACAAGACCCGTACATATGCTGTCTACAAGAGATCCACTTGAGACCTAGGGACACATGCAGACTGAAAGTGAAGGGATGGAAAAAGATATTCCATGCAAATGGAAATCAAAAGAAAGCTAGAGTAGCAATTCTCATATCACATAAAATAGACTTTAAAATAAAGACTATTATAACAGACAAGGAAGGACACTCCATAATGATCAAGGGATCAATCCAAGAAGAAGATATAACAAGTGCAAATATTTATGTACCCAACACAGGAGCACCTCAATCCATAAGGCAAATGCTAACAGCCATAAAAGGGGAAATCGACAGTAACACAATCATAGTAGGGGACTTTAACACCCCACTTTCACCAATGGACATATCATCCAAAATGAAAATAAATAAGGAAACATAAGCTTTAAATGACACATTAAACAAGATGGGCTTAATGGATATTTATAGGACAGTCCATCCAAAAACAACAGAATACACATTTTTCTCAAGTGCTCATGGAACATTCTCCAGGATAGATCATATCTTGGGTCACAAATCAAGCCTTGGTAAATTTAAGAAAATTGAAATCGTATCAACATCTTTTCA
The DNA here is from genome assembly GCF_028564815.1 of Eubalaena glacialis. NCBI lineage: Eukaryota > Metazoa > Chordata > Mammalia > Artiodactyla > Balaenidae > Eubalaena > Eubalaena glacialis. Next base: position 40,222,803 of record NC_083716.1, read on the forward strand.
GACCACAACGCTATGAGACTAGATATCAATTACAGGAAAAATACTGTAAAAAGTACAAACACATGGAGGCTAAACAATATGCTACTAAATAACCAAGAGATCACTGAAGAAATCATAGAGGAAATCAAAAACTTCCTAGAAACAAATGACAATGAAAACACGACGGCCCAAAACCTATGGGATGCAGCGAAAGCAGTTCTAAGAGGGGAGTTTATAGCAATACAATCCTAGTTCAAGAAAAAAGAAAAATCTCAAACAACCTAACCTTACACCTAAAGCAGTTAGAGAAAGAAGAACCAAAAAAACCCAAAGTTAGCAGAAGGAAAGAAATCATAAAGATCAGATCAGGAATAAATGACAAAGAAATGAAGGAAACAATAACAGAGATCAATAAAGCTAAAAGCTGTTTCTTTGAGAAGATAAACAAAATTGATAAACCATCACCCAGACTCATCAAGAAAAAAAGGGAGAAGACCCAAATCAACAGAACTAGAAATGAAAAAGGAGAAGTAACAACTGACACAGCAGAAATACAAAGGATCATGAGAGATTACTACAAGCAACTATATGCCAATAAGATGGACAACCTGGAAGAAATGGACAAATTCTTAGAAAAGCACGACCTTATGAGACTGAAGCAGGAAGAAATAGAAAATATAAGCAGATCAATCACAAGCACTGAAATTGAAACTGTGATTAAAAACTTTCCAACAGACAAAAGCCCAGGACCAGATGGCTTCACAGGCGAATTCTATCAAACATTTAGAGAAGAGCTAACGCCTATCCTTCTCAAACTCTTCCAAAATATAGTAGAGGGAGGAACACTCCCAAACTCATTCTACGAGGCCAGCATCACCCTGATACCAAAACCAGAAAAAGATGTCACAAAAAAAGAAAACTACAGGCCAATATCTCTGATGAACATGGATGCAAAAATCCTCAACAAAATACTAGCAAACAGATTCCAACAGCACATTAAAAGGACCATACACCATGATCAAATGGGGTTTATCCCAGGAATGCAAGGATTCTCCAATATGTGCAAATCAATCAATGTGATACACCATATTAACAAATTGAAGGAGAAAAACCATATGATCATCTCAGTAGATGCAGGAAAAGGTTTTGACAAAATTCAACACCCATTTATGATTAAAACTCTCCAGAAAGTAGGCATAGAGGGAATCTACCTCAACATAATAAAGGCCATATATGACAAACCCACAGCCAACATTGTTCTCAGTGGTTGAAAACTGAAACCATTTTCTCTAAGATCAGGAGCAAGACAAGGTTGCCCACTCTCACCACTATTATTCAACATAGTGTTGGAAGTCCTAGCCACAGCAATCAGAGAAGAAAAAGAGATAAAAGGAATCCGAATTGGAAAAGAAGAAGTAAAGCTGTCACTGTTTGCAGATGACATGATACTATACATAGAGAATCCTAAAGATGCTACCAGAAAACTACTAGAGCTAATCAATGAATTTGGTAGAGTAGCAGGATACACAATTAATGCACAGAAATCTCTTGCATTCCAGTACACTAATGATGAAAAATCTGAAAGAGAAATTAAGGAAACACTCCCATTTCCCATTGCAACAAAAAGAATAAAATACCTAGGAATAAAGCTATCTAAGGTGACGAAAGACCTGTATGCAGAAAACGATAAGACACTGATGAAATACATTAAAGATGATACACACAGTTGGAGAGATATACCATGTTCTTGGATTGGAAGAATCAACATTGTGAAAATGACTATACTACCCAAAGCAATCTACAGATTCAGTGCAATCCCTGTCAAACGCCCAATAGCATTTTTCACAGAACTAGAACAAACAATTTCACACTTTGTATGGAAACACAAAAGACCCCGAATAGCCAAAACAATCTTGAGAAAGAAAAACCGAGCTGGAGGAATCAGGCTCCCAGACTTCAGACTGTACTACAAAACTACAGTAATCAAGACAGTATGGTACTGGCACAAAAACAGAAATATAGATCAATGGAACAGGATAGAAAGCCCAGAGATAAACGCACGCACCTATGGTCACCTTATCTTTGATAAAGGAGGCAAGAATATACAATGGAGAAAAGACAGCCTCTTCAATAAGTGGTGCTGGGAAAACTGGACAGCTATACGTAAAAGATTGAAACTAGAACACTTCCTAACACCATACACAAAAATAAACTCAAAATGGATCAAATACCTAAATGTAAGGCCAGACACTTTAAAACTCTTAGAGGAAAACATAGGCAGAACACTCTATGACATGAATCATAGCAAGATCCTTTTTGACCCAGCTCCTAGAGAAATGGAAATAAAAACAAAAATAAACAAATGGGACCTAATGAAACTGAAAAGCTTTTGCACAGTAAAGGAAACCATAAACAAGATGAAAAGACAACCCTCAGAATGGGGGAAAATATTTGCAAACGAAGCAACTGACAAAGGATTAATCTCCAAGATATACAAGCAGCTCATGCAGCTCAATATCAAAAAGCAAACAACCGAATCCAAAAATGGTCAGAAGACCTAAATAGACATTTCTACAAAGAAGATATACAGATTGCTAACAAACACATGAAAGGATGCTCAACATCACTGATCATTAGAGAAATGCAAATCAAAACTACAGTGAGGTATCACCTCACACCAGTCAGAATGGCCATCATCAAAAAATCTACAAACAGTAAATGCTGGGGAGGTTGTGGAGAAAAGGGAACCCTCTTAAACTGTTGGTGGGAATGTAAATTGATACAGCCACTATGGAGAACAGTATGGAGGTTCCTTAAAAAACTAAAAATACAGCCACCATCTGACCCAGCAATCCCACTACTCGGCATATACCCTGAGAAAACCATAATTCAAAAAGAGTCATGTACCACAATGTTCATTGCAGCATTATTTGCAATAGCTAGGACATGGAAGCAACCTAAGTGTCCATCGACAGTTGAATCGGTAAAGAAGATGTGTCACATGTATACAATGGAATATTAATCTTAAAAAGAAATGAAATTAAGTTATTTGTAGTGAGGTTGACGGATTTAGAGTCTGTCATACAGAGTAAAGTAAGTCAGAAAGAGGAAAAGAAATACCGTATGCTAACACATATATATGGAATCTAAAAAAAAAAAAAAAGGTTCTGATGAACCTAAGGGCAAGATAAGGATAAAGACACAGACGTAGAAAATGGACTTGAGGACACGGGGAGGGGGAAGGGTAAACTGGGGTGAAGTGAGAGAGTAGCATTGACATATATACACTACCAAATGTAAAATAAATAGCTAGTGGGAAGCAGCTGCCTAGCACAGGGAGGTCAGCTTGGTGCTTTGCGACCACCTAGAGTGGTGAGATAAGGAGAGTGGGAGGGAGACGCAAGCAGGAGGGGATATGGGGATATACGTGTGCATATAGCTGATTCATTTTGTTATACAGCAGAAACTGACACCGCACTGTAAAGCAATTATACTCCAATAAAGATGTTAAGAAAAAATGGATGATAGTGGGTGATAATAGAGTGATAGAATAGTTGTATTTTAAAATGTCAATATTTACTTGTTGCAGGGAATTACATCTATTGCAACTACTTAAACATATGATGAAAAATTTTGGATGCCAGTTAAAAAATATGAGTTGAGGCACATAGTTCTAAAAAGTTCTTTTAGGGGAAATGTGAGCATAAATCTGAAGATCCTTGGTTTAGATCAGAGGTTCTTAACTGTGGGTCACAGTGGAAGCACCTAGGCAACTTTAAAAATACTAATTCCTGAGTCCCACTTCAGGACATTCTGATACAGTTGGTCTGGGGTGGGGCCCAGGAATTGTTTTTTTTTTTTAATTTATTTTTTTATTGAAGTATAGTTGATTTACAGTGTTGTGTTAATTTCTGCTGTACAGCAAAGTGACTCAGTTATACAAATATATACATTCTTTTTTGTATTCTTTTCCATTATAGTTTATCCTAGGATATTGAATATAGTTCCCTGTACTATAGAGTAGGACCTTGCTGTTTATCCATTCTATATGTAATAGTTTGCATCTACTAACCCCAAACTCACAGTCTGTCCCTCCCCATCCCCACTTCCCCTTGGCAACCACAAGTCTGTTCTCTATGTCTGTGAGTCTGTTTCTGTTTCGTAGATAGGTTCATTTGTGCCATGTTTTAGGTTCCACATAAAGTGATATCATATGTTATTTGTCTTTCTCTTTCTGACTTACTTCACTTAGTATGATAATCTCTAGTTGTAAGGAATTGTTATTTTTTAAAGGCTTAGCAAGGGAATATAGCATTAGCCAGAGGTGACCTCCATTGTCCAAGACTGCTCTCACCCCCTTAGTAACCCAGACATAGCACCTACCACATTGTGCAGAAATAGGGTTAACTTAGGTGCCGACGGGTCAGGTAGGATCTACAAATGAGTGAAATGGACCAGGTTGGGGAACTGGAATGAATTAGAGAGCTCATGCCCCCTTCAAAGGAAGCAGCTCACACTTGGTTTCACCCAACCCTTGACTTGCTGGTAAATGGGCCCAGAGATGCCAAACATGCTCATTTTTCAAGCAAAGCAGGAAATCCAGTTCTTTTTTAGATGTGAAATACATGATTATAGAGCACTGTCTAAAGTTTTCCTCACTTATTCCTCTTTATTTCATTTTTTTACAATGCCACTGCAGGCCAAATATAACTGTGAGTCAGATGACATCCATGGACCTGCAGTTTTACAATCACTGGAAACATTACATGAGAGTCTTGGCCTATAACCTGTAGGGTCTCCTGTACAGGGACAAGATGTCACTCTTGCTTTACTGACACTTGGGATATGAGGGATGAGTTGTGTACTTACAAAAATGACATTATTTAAGTTTTTGTTCAGGGTTCTCAAAGAAATTTGGATAGCTGAAACAGCCCACGATATCCATTTATAGATTGTTTACTCCAAAGATGTACAATTTTCTCTTGCCTCTTTGTTCTTTATGGGTAGAGAAAATTATTTCATTGTTATTCTAGGAAAGGTGAGAGACCAGATGTTTATTAGCAAAAAATTCTGAACCTTCCTCAGAATGTTGAAGAATGAACTTTACAAAAAGATGTTTCATTTATTTTTTGAAAAGTTAACTCAGATAGGAAATCATTCTAGATATTTCTAATTGTACTTAAAGACATCATTTTGTACTTGAAGATCAAGAGGTAGAAAGGAGACTAATTTTATAAAGGAAGGAAATTGAACAAAAACATGACATATAAGTGTTTAAGAGGCTAGAAAATCTACCAGGAACATTAATCATCACCAAAAAGAATTAACATTTTGCTATTAATTGGCTAAAATGGTATATGAGAAATACTCGGATATTAATGAAACTCGTTTGTATTCATTATTCTTTTATTTCCTCAAGTAGAATGTTGGCATGTCCAATTCACCCTTTTAGCCTTTTCTATTTTAGTATTTAACCAGGAAATTGAGTGGGTGGCACATGGCCAAAAAATGGTCAGTTTTACATTTCTTGTTCTGAGGTGTATTAAAGCGGGTATTTCTTGAAGTTGTAAAAATTTCTTTTTCTTCATCAAGGGTCTAATCATCTTTCTATATGTAAAATTCCATACAACAAACTCTGCAAGACAGTATTACAAGTGACTTCACTGTTTTCCTTAGAATTGGCATATATATTATGATTCATGTAATTTGTTTGACCTGTTCACATGGAAGGATAAGGTCCGGTTGATTTATTTGTTTAGAATGCACAGGATACCAAGTTGTCAGTCTCCTGGTGGCTGTTTAGAGTGTGTGGTTCTTCACTCCTTTTTCATTCAAACAATTTATATTGAGCACCTGCTAGGTATGGTAAGAAAGGCTCAGCTAAGTATTTCGAGACTCTCCTACTCTGTGCAGGCTTTCTTAATAGACTTTGAAATTCTTTTGTGTGTTTGCTGGGAAGGGGAGATGGACAGATCTGGCAGAATTTTTATGTCAGAATTGTAAATATTGTCTGTAATAAGTTTTTCCAAGAAATGATTGCATGATCAAATATACAATAAATGGCTATTTTTTTTAAGATCATTACAAAGATATCTTATTACTCTTTTTTTTTTTTAATTTTTATTTATTTATTTATGGCTGTGTTGGGTCTTCGTTTCTGTGCGAGGGCTTTCTCTAGTTGCGGCGAGCGGGGGCCATTCTTCATCGCGGTGCGCGGGCCTCTCACTATCGCGGCCTCTCTTGTTGCGGAGCACAAGCTCCAGACGCGCAGGCTCAGTAGTTGTGGCTCACGGGCCCAGCTGCTCTGCGGCATGTGGGATCTTCCCAGACCAGGGCTCGAACCCGTGTCCCCTGCATTGGCAGGCAGATTCTCAACCACTGCGCCACCAAGGAAGCCCAATGGCTATTTTATTTAGCTTAAAAGGACCCACTTCACCGTCCCCTCACTTACCCCAAGGAATAAACAAAAATCAAAATTCCCTGTAAATTTCATGAGTGGGTTTGAAGTAAAAAAAAAAAAAAATTGAGCTGAAACTCTCTTGCATAGAAGGATATTATATAGGTCTTTCTAAAACCAAGGGTAGAACCTCCATCATTTGTTCTTATTTCCACTTTGGTTTATCTGAGTTTGGGTCTCATTAGGCCAGATAGCTAGTTGGGTATTGTCTGCCTGAGGCTACTTGCTCTAAGGCATGGAGATTCCTGGTTTTCAGAGTCAGCTGCCCCAATGACTTAATATATATATCAAGAGTGATATATATATATATATACACACACACATGCACATACACACATATCACATATATAAATGTAACTTATATCCCATCTGTTTTCAAATAAAAATGTTAAGACAATTTGTAATGAGACATCTATTTAATAAGATTAGTAAAAGGACATTGTAAAACGTAAGAGTCAACATTTTACATGTTATAAATGTTGTCATCATAGGGCTGTTTCTTATTTCAACCCTTCATGAAAACCTAAGGTCTATTATTAAAATGTAGTTTTTTGAAGACGTTTTATTGAGGTTGTTAGAGTAATTCTCTGAGAGGCAAAACTCTATGCTGGTCCGATTTCATGCGGAGCTTAGACAGTCTAGAAAAGTGTTCCAAGTGTGGTCTGTGGACATCTGTATACATATAATTTAAGGTACTTGTTAAAGAGGCAGACGGCTGGGTACTAGCCCAGATCTACTGAATCTGAATCCCTGGGCTGGAGCCTTGGTGTCTGCATTTTAATCTGTTTAGATAAACCTTACAGTAAAATTTGAGATTAGGAGAGTGGATATACCCTCAATTATCCCTCTTTCATATGGATAAATGCTCTCCCAAGAGAAATCCACAGTGGTGGGGACCAGAGTGCAAGTGCTCTTAGTTGTCTAAAGGCGATCTGCATGTAGGTGGGAAAAGCAACATTCTGTCACTACCCCTCTTACAGGCTTACAGGCTTGCTTGCACCAAACCCTCCAGCCACACATACCAGGTACAGCCCCAGGCTCCGCCAGGAGCCTCACTTACACCAGGACTCTGCCACTCTTGCAAAGTAGGACACCTTTCCTCTTTCTGTCTTTTGTCCACTGCCCCTGCATTTTGAGGACAACTGCCATTGATTTTGTACTTATTACTTCCAGGCACTTAAACTATTATCCCATTTCCTGTATGGTGATCTTCACAGCAACCCTAGAGGTAGGTGTTATTTTCATGCTCATTTTACAGATGAGATAACTGAGGTTTGCACAGGTGACGGTGACGCAGTCATGGCCCAAAAGTGAGGAAGTAGCGGAAAAGAGACTCAAACCCAGTTCTTTCTACAGCCACTCTGCTGCACTGCTGCTGAATGTTTGCTGCCTGACTTTCTGGACAAGAGTGTGGAGAGCTTTGTTTTCTAATACCTTAGCACAGCTAATATGAAAAAGAGATGGCCTAGTTTTTTTCATTTACTTATCCCCTACAAGCTTTTACACATGATTTTAATATCAAAGGGAGGATATTAAATCCCACTCAAGTGAATTATGATGAACAGTAATTTACAGACCAAAAAAATCTGTGTGAATGGGTAGATAAGATAAGGATTGTGTGTCTTTTGTAGGGAAAAAAAAATTACCATTAAAAAGATAAATGGTACGGGTGCCCAATGAAAGAGACAGCACATTGTTAGAGCATTAACATGAAAGAAAAAAAATCAACAATGTCATAGCTCTTCTTTTTCCAATGAATTCATTCCTGGATCTTGACATAAAGCTTTCTGTGGCTTTTATCTCCCTACTCCCTCATTTAGAATCTAATTTAAAGTGAACTCATATAAAGATGCAGACGTAGAGAATGGACTTGAGGACACGGGGAGAGGGAAGGGTAAGCTGGGACGAAGTGAGAGAGTGGCATGGACATATATACACTACCAAACGTAAAATAGATAGCTAGTGGGAAGCAGCCGCATAGCACAGGGAGATCAGCTCGGTGCTTTGTGACCACCTAGAGGGGTGGGATAGGCAGGGTGGGAGGGAGATGCAAGAGGGAGGAGATATGGGGATATATGTATATGTATAGCTGATTCACTTTGTTATAAAGCAGAAACTAACACACCATTGTAAAGCAATTATACTCCAATAAAGCTGTTAAAAAAATAAATAAATAAAGTGAACTCATAAGAAAACAAAACTTAAGAATTCAGTTTTGAAAAGTCTTAACCATCTCAAGACTAAATTCAGAATTTTGGTGTTACTCAGTTGATTCTTATATCTGCCACTATCAGAAATCTGAACTGCATTCTCGTTACTTCTAGGTTTAAAAGTTATTTGTACTTTTAAAGACTTCAGTAAAAAGGAGGTTTAATATGCCAGATGGAAATATTTGCAAATTAATATACTTCTTGAAAAGTCTAAAATCTGTGTGCAAATGTGGGTGTAGTTTTGTCACCTAGATTCTGGCAACCTATATTCTGATCCTGGTTATAAGCATTAAGTCTGATTTTATCAGCTTCCTCATTTTTAATTAATTAATTAATTTGTTTATTTTTGGCTGTGTTGGGTCTTCGTTTCTGTGCGAGGGCTTTCTCTAGTTGCGGCGAGCGGGGGCCACTCTTCATCGCGGTGCGCGGGCCTCTCACTACCGCGGCCTCTCTTGTTGTGGAGCACAGGCTCCAGACGCACAGGCTCAGTAGTTGTGGCTCACGGGTCCAGTTGCTCCGCGGCATGTGGGATCTTCCCAGACCAGGGCTCGAACCCGTGTCCTCTGCATTGGCAGGCAGATTCTCAACCACTGCGCCACCATGGAAGCCCAGCTTCCTTATTTTTAAAACCAGGGGTTGAATCACTAACCGAAGATTTCTTATACTTGGAAATCTTTTGATGCATTGTGACATATAGTAGACTTCACAATTCTTTACAAAGACACTGAACACTCTGTGTTACTGTATACTGCACTGGGAATGTGGAAAGTTGACCACATATGGCAGGATACCATAATGGAGAAAATGATAGTGAATGTCAATCTTTTGTAGTTCCTCTTCTGTCACATACTTGATTGAATGTTAATCTGTAGACGTCCTATAGAGCTCTTTCTAGAACAGAAGTATATATTTTTAATTTCTTTCCTTTACTAGATATTTAAATAGCATTACAGTTATATCTCTGAACTATACTCGGGTCTTATTTAACATCTGGAATGACATATCACTTCCCCCAGAGTCTGTAATATTTATTATACTATCACCCTGAAATCTTGGTTCATAAATTATTGTAAAAAGTATTGCTAATTTTAGAAAAGTAAATATCTCTCAGTAAGCAATGTGTACACAGTTCAGAGACTCCTTTGAGGAATGACGAAATTGATGAAGAATTTGGATTTTAGTAGCAATTTACAAACCTCATTTATTCAACAAATATTTTCTTGCCAGACATTAATTCCTTGACCATGTTGGGTTTATGGATTACTGAGGTGAGGTGAGATATTGAACAAGAAATTTCAAGTATGATGAATTTTAGAAAAGGAGAAGTAAAGGATGCTGTGGGAACCTGAAAGAGGGTGAATTCATCTAGTTTGAAGGGATGGATCAACAGAAAATGGCTGGGGAAAATTTTTGCAGGGACATTTAGCAGCGATCTGAAGAGCAGGCAGGTAATGAGACTAACAAAGATTTGGGGAAACTGTTATGAGGAGAGGGAATGACTTATTTGTAGTTTTTAAAGCAAGAGAAAGTGTCCTTTTTAAGAAATTAAAAGAGGACTAGTATAGTTGTAGTGCAAGTCCAAAAAGGAAAATGGAGCATGAGGGAGGCCAGAACTTGAGTGGGTTTGAAAGTGAATGTAAGGATGTTGGTCTTATTTAAGGGAAGTTATCTATAGTTTTTAAGAAGGGGTAGGACAGAAACCAAAGAATATAATCAGAGTTGTATTTTTTATAACTTTTTATGTTGTAATAGTTTAAGATGCACAAGAATTTGCAAAAATAGTGTAGAGGGTGTTTGTCTCCTTTTCACCCAGTTTCCCCTACTGATACTGTGTTATAAAACCACAGTATAGTGTAAAAACCAGGACATTTATGTTGGTGCAGTGTTACTGACTCAGGTATAAACCTTATTTGGATTCAACAACTTTTACCTGCAGATTTCTGTTTTGTTTTTTGTTTTTAAAAGATTACTACAATGTGCAGAAAAGACAGGAAGGGATTAAGTATGGATGCAAGGGAGCAATTTGGGGATTAAGATGGAAAGTTTAGTTGAGATGATAGATGAAGATGGCTTAAACTAAAAGTGGCCTGGAGATGACTGGAAGTAGACAGGTTCAAGAAAAAATTAAGAGGTAGAAATGATCAGTGTGTCTTGGTGATTGGACATTGAATGTTAGGGAGGGGATAAGGTCAAAAATGACCTCTAGATTTCTATTTTGAGCAACTGGGTGGGTGGCAATGCTACTAGTCAAGGTTGAGAATCCTACAGGAGGAGCAGATTGGTTGGGAAGGAAGATGCATTCAGTGGTGACCATGGTGAGTGTGAGGTACTTAGGCAGACAAGAAGCCTTTCAGCTGGAGCTCTAGAAAGAAGTCTGGTGTGAGATATAGATTTAGGCCTTGTCAGCATATAGATAGTAATTTCAGTATGATTATCTAAGCAGAGTATGTTACATTAAAAGAGAAAAAAAGGCTGAGAATAGAACTCCAGGAACTATAAATGTTAATTGGGTTGGCAAGAAGGAGGAGCTGGTAAGGAGACTGAGAGAGAATAGCAGAGAAAGAGACAGGGGGAGGGGGCGGGAGAGGGGGAGGGAGACCGGAAGGAGGGAGGAGGTGGAGGGAAAAGGAGAAAAAGGAGGAAGAGGAGGAGGAAGAGGGAGGAAGAGAGAAGAGAGAGAAAAACTGGACAGATAGGAAAAATTAGTAGATTGCATCATATAAGCAAAGGAAAGTGAGTATTTCAGAGAATAAATATCCTGGTGACCTCTGTCTCTTTGTTCTGACTTCATGTAAAGTCATACTTGAGAAGTTTCTTATGATTCTCTATGTGTGCCATTTCTTTGATTTTTAAGGTTTAGTATTTATGGTTTTGCAAACTGGACTTCGAGATAAAGTGTGATATTTTCTGCCACATTTTTTATGTCTTACAAAATATTATTTTGAATTGATGATACTTGGGAGAAAAAAACTGGTAAATATGCATTAAAGCTTAGGTTTCATAAAATCAAAAATATTTTTTACCTGTGAACATGTAGTTAAGATATATTTCACGTGCTATGACATGTGTATGCTAGTGCATACATCAGACACCCAGGTCGTACCCCTAGGCCGACTGAAATCACATTTTTGGGTGGGTCCTGAGTATCTTTACAAAATCTCCCTGATTGACTCTAATGCCCAGTGTGGGTGGAGAATGGTCAGAACATGGAAATACTCTGATAATGTTAAGTGCGAGCGTTCTATATAATGACTTAGAGAAAGATATGACCTAACAGAAACCTTATTGTTACCACTATTAGGAAGAGTATGCTACATAAGTTTCTCTGAAAGAGAAGTGGCAGCAGGTAAAGAAATAGAAGATGAGAAATTTGGAATTAACACACTGAATTGGGAAGTGCTCATCACAAATCCCAAAGAGGATTCAAGGTGGGAGTTAGTGAGGCAGGGGTTTGATTTATAAATAGATTTATGCTATGACAAACTGAGTGACAAGTTCAGAATAACCAGCTTGAATAACATCTCTTAGGACCATTTAATATTAGATGGAGAGAACAGGCCATACTCATTTAAGTAAGAGCTAGCTGAAAGCTGAGCTAAGGCTTTAGTTAAGGAATGATGCAAGGAGAGGTTGGTGATTAAATGTTGTGAGAGGAAACACCTTTGGGTTTTGCTAAAGGGATGATGGGGGACTATAATAAGTTGAAAGTTACTTTTGGAACTTCCAGTAGGAAAGGAGGTGACATATCAGTGGTTCCCATAATATACTATGGAAGTTGATAGTGGGTGTGTCAGGGAGAGGGTAAGAAAACTGTATGCTAAGTTTTGTGTAAGAGAAATAGAGCATCTGGTTCCATGATGTTTCAGCAGAATTTCAAGTGGATATGAATTGAATATGGATAAACAGGTAGCTAGGCATGTCCCAAAAAGTGGGTTAAAATTAAAATTATAATCAGAAGTATGTACTTTGTATTTATGTATGTATTCCCCACCATGTTTTCAAAAGAATTTAAGGTAGTTAAGAAGCTGGATTTAATGGCTAAAATTATCCATGAATGTGAGGAATAAATAATAAACATGATAGTAACTAAAGAGTCAAAAGTGAAGTGAAATGAGGTATTCATTTTATTAGCTATGAGCAAAAGCTTTGCTTTATTGACATTTAGAACTCCCAGCTACTATATTCAGTACAGAAACCTTAACGATCCTTATGGTGCAGTCATTTCTCTGAATGGTGTTGTTTACAGGACAATTCTAAGCTTAGGAAATAAATGGAGGGGTGGGTAATGAGGCTTACATGATGTCAAATGAGGCTTATATGATGTCGAATGAGTCAACATATGATTAATACTGAGTCATTTTCATTTTCTCTCTTGCCTGCCTTTCTGCTTAATGGCTTTTTATCTGCAGTAAGTTGGTACGAGAATCAAGTCTGTTCAACAAGTTTCTTGTCTGGATTATCCTATCAGATTGCTAACAAGTGTATTTCCTCCATACTAAGGAATCCTTCTCACTCCAAAGATGGCAGTCTGATTTTGATTTAATTCCTATTGATTGCCATTTGCTTTGATACATGAGGAGGAATCCAGCCTCTTAAAATATTCAGGATTTTTTTTTAAACGAATGTGATCTCCTCTCTGTGTAACCTTACCACAGCAAACTTTGCAGACTTAGTATATATGTAGAATGTGTGGTATTTGTGTGGTATGTGTTGTTTTTTAAATGTGAAGGATGACAGTCAATCTCACAGGCTGTCTTTCAAGTAATTCTGTTTCCAAGCAAGTGTCAGTTGCTGTGACACAGTTACACTTAAAGTAATCTGAGGAATAAAGCCATAGTTGGGTATTTTCAAGTGATTTTTGAAAAAATTTAGCACAATGGAGAGCAGTGCTTATTGTTGCTAAATTAAATCACAATGTTCGTTTATAACAATGATTGAATCATGTTAGAGGTAGAAAGGTCAATGATTTAAAACTAATCATATTGACAAGAATATATATGTATATATATAACTGAATCACTTTGCTGTATACCAGAAACTATAGTTGATTGTAAATCAACTATACTTCAATAAAAATAAAATAAAATGAAACTAATCATATTGGAAAATATGCCTCTGATAAGAATCAAAAGTTAGCCATTCCTTCTCCCTGAAACGCTTCCTTCCATTACCTGCCTGACCAACACTTCCCCATTTCTGGTATTTCTCATTCTCTTTTGTGAACTACTCTCCTTCAACCCCACCCCTAGGTTTGTTTGGTCCCCAGGAACTTGTAACTTCTCCTACTTTAACCCATCTCAGTAAACATTCAGTTGCTTAAGCTGGAAACCTATGATTGTTCCTTTTCTCTCCTCCCCACATGTCAATCTACCAGTAAGTCCCAAAACTTCCACTTGCAAAACATACTTTCCATTTATTCACACTTCTGCCCATCTCTACTGTCACACTCTTAACCTAAGCCATTGTATGTCTTGTGTGAAAATAGTGCACAGCATCTTTTCTGACCTTTCTTTCCCTTCTCCTTCCAGTTGCAATTGCCCCAGTTTATTCACTGAAATCTTAAGTGGTCCTTTTAAAACATAAATCAGACAATGTCACTCACTATCCTTGTTTCACCCTGTGAAGAGCTTTCCGTTTCACTAGGAATCCAGTTCTTTCCCACAGTCTGCAAGGCCCTGTCTCAACCAGCTCCTGCTCCTGTCTCCAAATTCATCTCCAGCCATCCTTTCCCTCAGTCAAAAGGCTCTAACTGCCTTTTCCAAATTGAGCCTGAAAACATTGTGTTCTGCCTGCTCAAGTGCCCTTCTCTTAGATCTCCTATAGGGTGGCTCATCTCATCCTCCAGTCTCAGCCTGAATGTTACATTTTCAGACAAGTCTTTATTTCAGATCCCCAATAGATCTTCCCCTTGATTCTACATTCAGCACCCATTTTGTAATGTTCCAAATATTTTCTCTATTTTAACGGTGTTATTTGTTTGTTTACCTCTGTGTTATCTGGCTTCTACTGCTAGAATCTGAGCTGTGTTTCAGTTACCCGTGTGCACTCAATGCCATATAGGAAGCACTCAAGAAATGCTTGTTGAAGGAAAGAATGAATGAAAAATGTAAGGGTCAGGCTGAGCAGACTACTGTATAAAGGCTAGCTTGTACATCTGGAGCAGCATGGTCTTTTTTTTTTTTTTAAGGCTGAAAATGAAATAACTAGTAACATTCATTACCAATCAAAAATGTATTTGCACAGAAGATATACTTACAGGAATTATTCAAATCTAAAATCACAGTTAAGAATGGAATCACTGCTGATCAGACACATCAATCACTTTTTCAATGGTATAATTCCTTTAAAAAAATTCCCTCATCGTCATGATTATGTAAAAGGCATGCTTTAAAAAATTTTTTTTCTTTTATTAATATTTTTACTGAAGTATAGCTGATTTACAATGTTGTGTTAATTTCTGCTGTACAGCAAAGTGATTGTTATACATATATATACATTCTTTTTTAATATTCTTTTCCATTATGGTTATCATAGAATATTAAATATAGTTGTCTGTGCTATACAGTAGGACCTTGTTGTTTATGCATTCTCTGTATAACAGCTTACATCTGCTAACCCCAACCTCCCACTCCATCCCTCCCCCAACCCCTTCCCCATTGGCAACCACCAGACTGTTCTCTCTGTCCATGATTCTGTTTCTGTTTCGTAGATAGGTTCATTTGTATCATATTTTAGATCTCACATATAAGTGATATCATATGGTATTTGTCTTTCTCTTTCTGACTTACTTCAGTTAGTATCATAATCTCTAGTTGCATGCATATTGTCACAAAGGACATTATTTCACTCTTTTTTATGGCTGAATAGTATTCCATTGTATATACGTACCACATCTTCTTTATCCATTCATCTGTCGATGAACATTTAGGTTCTTTCCATGTCTTGGCTATTGTGAATAGTTGGAGCAGCATGCTCTTGAAGAAGGATGTGGGGTGGAAGTTAAGTGTTCTATCAACCATTTTTCTAACTAGCATGAATGTTTCACTTCTGGAAATTTTTATTAAGAAGAAAAGGTGAGATAACATGTCCAAAAGGACCTCAAAGAAAAATACTCAAAAGACTTACTCCTGAGCAGCTCTCCATGTACCTAGACTCTATCCATGAGGAAAGTTAAGAGTGTCATCGTGGATTACCTCCCCCTCTTCACATCTCTTTATCCTTCTGCCAGCCTTCCTCAGTGATTTCAGAGATTGACAAAAATGTGGAAACCATGGAAGGGCTGTGTGCAGAGTGTTTGCACAACAATCCCTGCATCTTTAATAGCACATTCACATGTGTGGGTAGGTTATAACCCGACCATTCCAGGAAACAGTCCCCTGAAATCCTGGGAGCCACTGTCCCAGAAATACTCTGGAAGCACTGCATCCTGTTGGTCCTCTGAACCCTTTTGTTCCATCTCCTTGCCACAGCTTGAAGAGCCATTGCCTTGGGCTTAGTTCTGCCTTAAATGCCTTTGGCTTAATTCTTTAAGCTATTTATCTCTAGCCCCACTTTTACTTGGTAGCCTACAACCTCAGGGACCAACTCTCCTCCATTCTGTAGCCTGGCTCTGACTTCCGGAACCTTGACCTGGCAAAGCCCTTGCGTTTCCCCTTTGAGTGGCTCGAGGCATTCAGACAGTGTTAGGTCATGTACCTGCAAATATGTTGTTTGCAATTCAGGTGCACTTTGTGTTATGAACCTCATGTCTTCTGCATTTATTTATTATATTCATCTCCTTGGCTTCATGGTCTGCCTGAACCTCTTTATGGCTTCCCTGTTTCTTTTGTCCTTCTCTCACTGATGGTTGTGAACTTATTTCACAATGGATGCATTTTCAGGACTGATTTTGCAGATTTGTAGGTATGGTTTACTTCCATAAATACTGCACTCATGTCAGCAGCAACTACAGGTCACACTTTTTTTTTTTTTTTAAATGCTAATTGTAACAAATCTATGGTAGACATTTTTTTTTGAATTTTTTTAAATTTATTTATTTATTTATTTATGGCTGTGTTGGGTCTTCGTTTCTGTGCGAGGGCTTTCTCTAGTTGCGGCAAGTGGGGGCCACTCTTCATCGCGGTGTGCGGGCCTCTCATTATCGTGGCCTCTCGTTGAGGAGCCCAGGCTCCAGATGTGCAGGCTCAGTAATTGTGGCTCACGGGCCTAGTTGCTCCGCAGCATGTGGGATCTTCCCAGATCAGGGCTCGAACCCGTGTCCCCTGCATTGGCAGGCAGATTCTCAACCACTGCGCCACCAGGGAAGCCCCCCAGGTCACTTTTAAAATCACATTGTGGGGACCCTGAACCAAGATGGCGGAGTAGAAGGATGTGCTCGCACTCCCTCTTGTGAGAACACCAGAATCACAACTAGCTTCTGGACAATCATCGACAGGAAGACACTGGAACTCACCAAAAAAATACCCCACATCCAAAGACAAAGGAGAAGCCACAATGAGATGGTAGGAGGGGCACAATCACAGTAAAATCAAATCCCATAACTGCTGGGTGGGTGACTCACAGACTGGAGAACACTTATACCACAGAAGTCCACCCACTGGAGTGAAGGTTCTGAGCGCCACGTCAGGTTTCCCAACCTGGGGGTCCGGCAACAGGAGGAGGAATTCCTAGAGAATCAGACTTTGAAGCCTAGTGGAATTTGATTGCAGGACTTCGACAGGACTGGGGGAAACAGAGACTCCACTCTTGGAGGGCACACACAAAGTGGTGTGTGCATCGGGACCCAGGGGAAGGAGCAGTGATCCCAAGGGAGACTGAACCAGACCTACCTGCTAGTGTTGGAGGGTCTCCTGCAGAGGAGGGGGCTGGCTGTGGCTCACCGTGGGGACAAGGACACTGGCAGCAGAAGTTCTGGGAAGTACTCCTTGGTGTGAGCCCTCCCAGAGTCCGCCATTAGCCCCACCAAAGAGCCCAGGTAGGCTCCAGTGTTGGGTTGCCTCAGGCCAAACAACCAACAGGGAGGGAACCCAGCCCCACCCATCAGCAGTCAAGTGGATTAAAGTTTTACTGAGCTCTGCCCACTAGAGCAACAGTCAGCTCTACCCACCACCAGTCCTTCCCATCAGGAAACTAGCACAAGCCTCTTAGACAGCCTCATCAACCAGAGGGCAGACAGCAGAAGCAAGAAGAACTACAATCCTGCAGCCTGTGGAACAAAAACCACATTCACAGAAAGATAGACAAGATGAAAAGGCAGAGGACTATGTACCAGATGAAGGAACAAGATAAAACCCCAGAAAAACAACTAAATGAAGTGGAGATAGGCAACCTTCCAGAAAAAGAATTCAGAATAATGATAGTGAAGATGCTCCAGGACCTTGGAAAAAGAATGGAGGCAAAGATGGAGAAGATGCAAGAAATGTTTAACAAAGACTTAGAAGAATTAAAGAACAAACAGAGATGACCAATACAATAACTGAAATGAAAATTACACTAGAAGGAATCAATAGCAGAATAACTGAAGCAGAAGAACGGATAAGTGACCTGGAAGACAGAATGGTGGAATTCACTGCTGCGGAACAGAATAAAGAAAAAAGAATGAAAAGAAATGACGACAGCCTAAGAGACCTCTGGGACAACATTAAACACAACAACATTCGCATTATAGGGGTCCCAGAAGGAGAAGAGAGAGAGAGAAAGGACCCAAGAAAATATTTGAAGAGATTATCGTCGAAAAATTCCCTAACATGGGAAAGGAAATAGCCACCCAAGTCCAGGAATCGCAGCGAGTCCCATACAGGATAAACCAAAGGAGAAACATGCCAAGACACGTGATAATCAAATTGGCAAAAATTAAAGACAAAGAAAAATTATTGAAAGCAGCAAGGGAAAAATGGCAACTAACATACAAGGGAACTCCCATAAGGTTAAGAGCTGATTTCTCAGCAGAAACTCTACAAGTCAGAAGGGAGTGGCATGATATACTTAAAGTGATGAAAGGGAAGAACCTACAACCAAGATTACTCTACCTGGCAAGGATCTCATTGAGCTTTGACAGACAAATCAAAAGCTTTACAGACAAGCAAAAGCTAAGAGAATTCAGCACCACCAAACCAGCTCTATAACAAATGCTAAAGGAACTTCTCTAAGTGGGAAACACAAGAGAAGAAAAGGACCTACAAAAACAAACCCAAAAAAATTAAGAAAATGGTCATAGGAACATACATATCAATAATTACCTTAAACGTGAATGGATTAAATGCTCCAACCAAAAGATGCAGGCTTGCTGAATGGATACAAAAACAAGACCCATATATATACTGTCTACAAGAGACCCACTTCAGACCTAGGGACACATACAGACTGAAAGTGAGGGGATGGAAAAAGATATTCCATGTGAATGGAAATCAAAAGAAAGCTGGAGTAGAAATACTCATATCAGATAAAATAGTCTTTAAAATAAAGAATGTTACAAGAGACGAGGAAGGACACTACATAATGACCAAGGGATCAATCCAAGAAGAAGATATAACAATTATAAATATATACGCACCCAACAAAGGAGCACCTCAATACATAAGGCAACTGCTAACAGCTATAAAAGAGGAAATCGACAGTAACACAATAATAGTGGGGAACTTTAATGCCTCACTTACACCAATGGACAGATCATCCAAAATGAAAATAAATAAGGAAACAGAAGCTTTAAATGACACAATAGACCAGATAGATTTAATTGATATTTATAGGACATTCCATCCAAAACCAGCAGATTACACGTTCTTCTCAAGTGTGCACGGAACATTCTCCAGGATAGATCACATCTTGGGTCACAAATCAAGCCTCAGTAAATTTAAGAAAATTGAAATCATATCAAGCGTCTTTTCTGACCACAACGCTATGAGATTAGAAATGAATTACAGGAAAAAAAACGTAAAAAACACAAACACAAGGAGGCTAAACAATGCGTTACTAAATAACCAGTAGATCACTGAAGAAATCAAAGAGGAAATCAAAAAATACCTAGAGACAAATGACAATGAAAATAGGACAATCCAAAACCTCTGGGATGCAGCAAAAGCCGTTCTAAGAGGGAAGTTTATAGCTATAGAAGCCTACCTCAAGAAAAAAGAAAAATCTCAAAAAAACCATCTAACCTTACACCTAAAGGAACTAGAGAAAGAAGAACAAACAAAACCCAAAGTTAGCAGAAGGAAAGAAATCATAAAGATCAGAGCAGAAATAAATGAAATAGAAACAAGGAAAACAAGAGCAAAGATCAATAAAAGTAACAACTGGTTCTTTGAGAAGATAAACAAAATTGATAAACCATTAGCCAGACTCATCAAGAAAAAGAGGGAGAGGACTCAAATCAATAAAATTAGAAATGAAAAAGAAGAAATTACAACAGACACCGCAGAAATACAAAGCATCCTAAGAGACTACTACAAGCAACTCTATGCCAATAAAATGGACAACCTGGAAGAAATGGACAAATTCTTAGAAAGGTGTAACCTTTCAAGACTGAACCAGGAGGAAATAGAAAATATGAGCAGACCAATGACAAGTAATGAAATTGAAACTGTGATTAAAAATCTTCCAACAAACAAAAGTCCAGGACCAGATGGCTTCACAGGTGAATTCTATCAAACATTTAGAGAAGAGCTAACACCCATCCTTCTCAAACTCTTCCAAGAAATTGCAGATGAAGGAACACTCCCAAACTCATTCTATGAGGCCACCATCACCCTGATGCCAAAACCAGACAAAGATAGTACAAAAAAATTAAATTACAGACCAATCTCACTGATGAATATAGATGCAAAAATCCTCAACAAAATACTAGCAAACAGAATCCAACAACACATTAAAAGGATCATACACCATGATCAAGTTGAATTTATCCCAGGGATGCAAGGATTCTTCAATATACGCAAATCAATCAATGTGATACACCCCAATAACCAAGTGAAGTAGAAAAACCATATGATCATCTCAATAGATGCAGAAAAAGCTTTTGACAGTATTCAACACCCTTTTATGACAAAAACTCTCCAGAAAGTGGGCATAGAGGGAACCTACCTCAACATAATAAAGACCATATATGACACACCCACAGCAAACATCATTCTCAATGATGAAAAACTGAAAGCATTTCCTGTAAGATCAGGAACAAGACAAGGATGCCCAGTCTCACCACTGTTAATCAACATAGTTTTGGAAGTCCTAGCCATGGCAATCACAGAAGAAAAAGAAATAAAAGGAATACAAATTGGAAAAGAAGAAGTAAAACTGTGACTGTTTGCAGATGACATGATACTGTACATAGAGAATCCTAAAGATGCCACCAGAAAACTACTAGAGCTAATCAATGAATTTGGTAAAGTTGCAGGATACACAATTAATGCACAGAAATCTCTTGCATTCCTATACACTAATGATGAAAACTCTGAAAGAGAAATTAAGGAAACTCTCCCATTTACCGCTGCAACAAAAGAAATAAAATACCTAGGAATAAACCTACCTAGGGAAACAAAAGACCTGTATGCAGAAAACTATAAGACATTGATGAAAGAAATTAAAGATGATTCCAACAGATGTAGAGATATACCATGTTCTTGGATTGGAAGAATCAATATTGTGAAAATGACCAAACTACCCAAAGCAATCTACCGATTCAGTGCAGTCCCTATCAAGTTACCAATGGCATTATTTACGGAACTAGAACAAAAAATCTTAAAATTTGTATAGAGACACAAAAGACCCCAAATAGCCAAAGCAGTCTTGAGGGAAAATAACGGAGCTGGGGGAATCAGACTCCCTGAATTCAGACTATACTACAGAGCTACAGTAATCAAGACAATATGGCACTGGCACAAAAACAGAAACATAGATCAATGGAACAAGATAGAAAGCCCAGAGATAAACCCTTGCACCTATGGTCAACTAATCTATGACAAAGGAGGCAAGGATATACAATGGAGAAAAGACAGTCTCTTCAATAAGTGGTGCTGGGAAAACTGGACAGCTACATGTAAAAGAATGAAATTAGAATAAAAATTTAAAAAAAAAGAACCAAAAAAAATAAAATTAGAACACTCCCTAACACCATACACAAAAATAAACTCAAAATGGATTAGAGACCTAAATGTAAGACCGGACATTATAAAACTCTTACAGGAAAACATAGGAAGAACACTCTTTGACATAAATCACAGCAAGATCTTTTTTGATCCACCTCCTAGAGTAATGGAAATAAAACCAAAAATAAACAAATGGGACCTAATGAAACTTAAAAGCTTTTGCACAGCAAAAGAAACCGTAAGCAAGATGAAAAGACAGCCCTCAGAATGGGAGAAAATATTTGCAAACAAATCAACGGACAAAGGATTAATCTCCAAAATATATAAACAGCTCACGCAGCTCAATATGAAAAAAACAAACAACCCAATCCAAAAATGGGCAGAAGACCTAAATAGACATTTCCCCAAAGAGGACATACAGATGGCCAAGAAGCACATGAAAAGCTGCTCAACATCACTATTTATTAGAGAAATGCAAATCAAAACTACAATGAGGTATCACCTCACACCAGTTAGAATGGGCATCATCAGAAAATCTACAAACAGCAAATGCTGGAGAGGGTGTGGAGAAAAGGGAACCCTCTCGCACTGTCGGTGGGAATGTAAATTGATACAGCCACTATGGAAAACAGTATGGAGGTTCCTTAAAAAACTAAAAATAGAATTACCATATGATCTAGCAATCCCAGTACTGGGCATATACCCAGAGAAAACCATAATTCAAAAAGACACATGCACCCCAATGTTCATTGCAGCACTATTTACAATAGCCAGGTCATGGAAGCAACCTAAATGCCCATCGACAGACAAATGGATAAAGAGGATGTGGTACATATATACAATGGAATATTACTCAGCCATAAAAAGGAACGAAATTGGGTCATTTGTTGAGACGTGGATGGATCTAGAAACTGTCATACAGAGTGAAGTAAGTCAGAGAAAAACAAATATCGTATATTAACGCATATATGTGGAACCTAGAAAAATAGTATAGATGAACCGGTTTGCAGGGCAGAAGTGGAGACACAGATGTAGAGAACAAACGTATGGACACCAAGGGGGGAAAGCGGTGGGGGTGGTGGTGGTGGTGGTGTGATGAACTGGGCAGTTGGGATTGACATGTATACACTGATGTGTATAAAATTGATGACTAATAAGAACCTGCTGTATAAAAAAATATATAAAATTCAAAAATGAAAAAAAAAATTTCGTTATACAATTAGCCTGTGATCTACTTTTCACTTAACAATATACCATGGTCATTTTTACAAATAATATTGATCCATTCTCATTCTTAATAGCAGTCCAAAATTTCATAGTACAAATGTGCTATAAATTATTCAATCACTCCCCTATTGGTGAACATCCAGGTTGTTTCTAGCGATTATTCTATTGTCAATAATATTACAATAAATGTCTCTGTAGATACACTTTTAGAAACCAGTGCTTTACCTCTGTGGGATGTATTCCTCAAAGTAGGATCATAGGATCAAAGTGCATGCTCATTAAAACTGGGAACAAACTAAATTTCCAACAGTAGGAGTTTGATTAGCGCACATCTCACACAAAGGAACATTCCTTACAAATAATGACAAATTTCTATTGGTTTTGACAAGTGTTTGTTAGAAGCTATTTAGAGAAAAGCCATGTTATATAGTATTACCCTATTTTGTAAAAATATGTGCATAGAATAAAAGACTTTAAGAACACTGAAAAAAAATCACTTTGTGGATAATTATTGTTGTATTTTAAACCCATCAATCACTTTTGCTTGTATTTATGTGCAGTGGTTAAATTTGAACCTAGAATTGTCATGTTGGAAATACAATAAATATTAACTATTTGCCACTGAAAGGGACAGATCATTAAAGGGCAACATGTTACAAGATGATAGATAATGGATTCAAGTTATAAAATAACATTTATTTATCTTCCTTCTTCCCTTCCTCCCTTTTATCCTACCCCCTCTGTCTTCTTCAATAAAAATTTGAGATAGCTAACTCATTAGATCATAATGTATAATCCATTATGCTAACGTTTTGTTAAGTTTATAAATTCTATATTTTAGATATCTATTGTAAAAATATCAATACATATATAGAAAGCATTTGCTGTGTAGATTCTTATATTCAGACTTCTCAAATATATATATGTTACAGATCATTAATTACATTAGTTACAAAATGGTGACTTTGCAGTTTTTCTTGGAATATTATATTTTTTATCTTATAAGCATAATGAGAGCTTCCTTTTTATTTTGAATTCAAATACAGATATTCACCCAAAGTAACAGTAAATTTTTGTGTACTTTTTCCCCCTCCATATGTATATCAAGTCCATCTGAGGCAGGGTTTGTAGGGAGGAAAGGAGAGAGAGAGAGAAAGGGTGTGTGCTCAAGATAGAGAGGAGAGAACAAATGTGTGAACACACTGGAATCAAAACAAGTTGAATTACATTGCTGAATTCAAGAGGTGTTTCTATGTGAGAGGGTATCTCTCTGTAAAAGCTACAAGACATGCTCAAACTTCTGTAACGTGAAGAATGAATTAGATCAGAAAAGGAATCGCTCTGAATGAACCATCACAGAATTTTTAAAACCATAGAATTATTGTCAAATGGCCGGAGTTCCCTGCTGATACCGGTGCAGTGGATTTGTTGAGTCTTTGTCCAAGAGAGTTTAAACATTAAAATGGCTAAAGGTATGTGAAAGACAGAGAGACAGAGCTAAAGTGACAGAGAGACAAAGAGAAAAAAAGGCATCAAGAGACAGGAGAAAATATGAAAGTGCGTGTAATGAAGGAAGGTCAGAACAGTGTTTATTTCATGCTCGTAGGGAGTAGACCTGAGTTCTGCTTTAATCTCTTACTTGAACTTGGCAGCATCTAGCTTGTTGTGTCTCTGTTTTCTTATCTGTCAAATAGGAATAATAGTAACCTCTGTTCTACCTACTGCACAGGTTTTTGGCAATAATAGAATGAAATGTTAGACGTGGAATTGTTTTGAAAGCATGAAATGCTCTCTGCAGATAAAAGGTCATACTATCCAAGCATAGCATTTTTACTTTTGCAGAATTAGAGATAAGTGAGAAGAATATTTGCTTTTAGATTTTATAATTGAGATAATTTATTCAAATTATGAATACAGTTAAGTATTGTGTTCTTATAAGTCAAATGATTTAGTAGAGTGTGGCTCGGAAGTCAGACGGGTTGATCTTTAAATCTTGCATCTACCTGTCACGTACTGGCTGTGCAATATTGCGTAGACTACATAACTGCTCTGAGCCTCAGTTCCATGATGGCAAACTTAGCAAGTCATTGTGAGACTTACATGAGGGGTGGCTTTTCATTGCAGAATGTGGAGTAACCCCTTAATAAATATTAGTTGTAGTGGTATTAGTACTACTATTATGATGATGACTCATGTTGTCATTATTGGTTAATTTTTTCACTTTGGTTAAGAAGCCTTGAAACTTCAGAGCTTTCACAACTAGGGGCATGATTGTTTGGTTTTTAAATTTTAGTTATTTAAAAGATTTTTCAGTATATATGCCATCTCCCTTCAGGCAGACTCAAAGTATAATGTATTGAATGTATTCTAATGTATTAAAGCCTAATGCAAACTAAGCTGTTTGAAGAAGAAATTGAACCAAGTTCATCAAAGTAGAAGATCTGCCTTCCTAAGACCTGTAGGTCACCGTAACAAGGCTAAATTTGGCTCTCATTTTCTGGAAGCATCACTAGAGGAAGTGATGAATGACCCAACTCATAATTTTCAGCCAAGAGAAAGTATACACATTTAGGGCTTGGGGGGTTGGTAGAGAAACATGTTATTTTCCTCATGCTGAATTCAGACAAATGTAAGGTAATTTAAAATGAAAGGTAATTTATCTCAGAGATTAAATCTGAAAAGCAACTGAATAAGAGAATTTTTTTAAAATGATGTCTTTAATGATCAATTTTAAAATCAAGCCATTACAATAATTGAAATGACAGTGCATAACACATGCTGATGACGTGAGCTATTGGGTTTCAAAGGACTAGACAAAACATCATGGCTCCCAATCTATGCCCCGCAGGCAGGGTCACCCTGGGTGATGAGGAACTTAATAGATGTTCATAGTGTGACCGTGTTGACCTTATTGGGAACAAATGAACGCTAAGAGATCTCAATTGTTTGTGTGCTTTGAAAGATAAAAAATAAATTGCTTTGAAATGTCGAATTGAAATTAGACATATAAATATATGCCAAATGTTTTCTTCTCCATCATTGCTCTGTTTTTGTTTTGCAGTTTAGATCTCTAACTTAAAAAATAGAGTTAATTCATAACAGATCCAGCCACATGGTTCTTACATTCTGGAAGGTAATGTGTGTAGTCTTATTCTCCTGGAATTCTTAGGGTCATTATTCTCATGGAAAGCTGTTTACAGTTCTTCGATGAAACCCCACAGTTCTTCTTCAGTGATATGAAAGAGGAGCTTATAGGACAGGAGTTTGATCTGGGCTCTTGGAGACTGCTCTATTTCGAGTTAGGCTCACTAGTGTGAAGTAACTGTTAAATGTCTCTCTGGAGCACTGAATGACTGCAGTAGTTGAATGGGAGACTTTAATATTGATTTTTTTGGAAGTTGATGAACACCTACAAAGAGCAATATCTTCTTTTTCTTTCATTAATACAAGTTTGCTTCATTTGTTAACATCTAACTAGTGATTTCAAGAGCTACTTAGCATCATTCCTAGTCAATGAGAATAAGATAAGAGTATTAGTTAAAAAGAAGGCTTAAGTGATACATCAGCAAACAAATACTTTATGGGTTAGCCATCTTCTCCTTGACCCAAATCATTGTTTATCTTTAGAGTTATAATATCTAAATTTCATTTAGATACTCATCTATTTTAGTACTACAGAAAAAAAGTTAGAAGAGAAATGGCAACTGGAAATTATTTGCGACCCATGTAATAAACAAAAGATTAATATCATTGACCACCTAAGAACTATGTTGCTATCATATATTTTGTCCCAGTTTCACATGTTTTGTATCATATACTGATTATAGGTGTGAATGCTGCAAGTAGTCTTGATTTCTTCATGACTTTTTGTGATAAGATTGGGATAGCTATAGCAGAGTTTGTTGATGTGAAAATTTCATCTGAAACCTGTTGAAAACTGATTTTCAGTTTTGAGGAAATATCTCAATTGGCCAATAGCTTTGCAGGATTAAATTTTATCTTTAAAAAACGTGGGCTGCTTGATATTTCTTAGCTCTGTACCTACAGAGTTCACTCAGGAAAGCTGTTAGGCTAGAAATAGGACCTACTGTTTGGACAGAATCTCAACAGTTGGGGCAGTGAGAGGACTACTCCATGAGTTTTTCTTATTTCTAGATGATTCATTGAATATTTCACAGTATGTAGATGGAGTTGTCTTGCCACAGTGACTCCTGGAATTAGACGCTTTTAAGGGGCCCTGCAATTACTGTATCTGCGTAAAAGAGCCATGATACCAATGGGGGTTTGGATTTCTGAGCTGCCAACTGAAGATACTATACTGTAGATTAAGGACATTGAAAGTGCATTTACTGCTCTCCTGACATTTGAGCCTAAGACTGACCTTTGAGAGCTAGAAAGATTTAGTGAGAGTTTTTTTCAGTCAAAAAGTTGATTATAGAAATTTCATAAACCATTTTTAAATTGCTTTAGCTGATTTCCATTCTTAGTAATAATTTTGACTGTTTTTTAAAGTGCCTAGCAGTCTTTGTTGAATGAAGGGATCAGATATTAATTCTCACATTTCTGGCCATGGCTGTTTTGAGCATATTTACGATTGCTTGGTATGTGTTCAGGGGGAAACTAATCTAAAGAGAGTCTGTGAAGGGAGAGTGAATTGCTTTTACGCCACTGGAGATAGCTGGAAATTGGAGATGAGACCGCGTTCTCTTCTAACATGCAAAAGTTGCATGAGAGTCGGTGATTTGAAGTTCAGGTAAATGTAAGAGTTGTGAGACAGTGGTTCCTGAGAGGTTCAGTTATAAGAACTCATTAATAGGATAATAAGTGATGCTTTTAGTATGTGTTAAGTGATGAAATATGACAGAAGCCTCTATGAACTCAGTAACATTTTACAGTAAATTTATATTATTTATTCCTTATGTCAGGTATATTACCTGTAAGTCATACCTCTTCTTATATTCAACCCTTCACTGTATTCTTAAGGCTTTAGAATGAAATAAAACTCTTTACCACAGCCTTCAAGACCGTATGAGACCTGATTCCTACTTCTCTTTGCAATGTCATTCTCCTTTCCCTTTCCTTCTAGCTCTCTCTGTGCCTCAGCCACACAGGTCTCCTTCCTGAACCAATTGGACAGATCAAGTTCCTTCCAACCTCCGGACCTTTGTATGTGTTTTTTCTTTTACCCAGAATGCTCTTCTCCGTGATCTTTGCTTGGTTGGATCCTATTATCATGCAGTCCTCAGCTCAGAGAAGCCTTCCTGACACTTCGGTCTGAAAGAGCGTTCCCCACTCTTTGAAATAACACTAGTGCTACATAGATATTGCAAGCTACTACATGATAACCACAACGTAGAATAGCCTTTTATTAATGTCGAGAAAACTAATGAGGCTCTGTTTATTAATAGTGAATAATGTCATCTCTCTTGTTAGAGAAGTAGCTGTATATTTCCCTATGCTCACCTCAGAATTGCCCATTTTTATCTAAGATTGTGTAGAAAGACAATTAGTCTTTGAGTCTATTCAGGAACTTTCTCTGCAATAAGTAAATGGGGAAGTGGGCTCTCCAATTCATTTTCTTAAAATTGAAATTTTGGAAGACCTGTTGCTAATCCTGGCATAAAGTTATCTGGGGATATTATACCACCTAATAAAATTTTTAAGGAAGGAAAGAATCATCATGTTAGTTTTAGCATTTATAAACTAAGGCACAGTAAATTCTTAGGGTGTTAGAAAAAGAATCTATATCTGATGTGTTGGAGCCAACGTACTGGCTCATATAAGAACTGCTTGTTAAATTTTCAGGAATTTTTTGCAAGCAGGTTGACTTTACATTAGTAGCTTGAAATTGGCTATAGTGGGAGTATTTATACCATGGAAATTGGCAAACACTACAAACCAGGGCTTCTTTTTCTTTTTTTCCTGGAGAGTGCATTTAGCAGCACACCATTATATATAGCCAATATTTCAGAGACTGACAATTGGATGATGACAAATCAGTAGGGCCAACTCGAAATAACCAAGTTACTTTTATGGTTGTTTGCATTAAAATGTCACAAATTTTGGACATGGAAGAAAAAGTTGTTTTTGTTTTTGTTTTAAAATAGATTATTTGTACACAGAAGCAGACAGGAAGGATAAAAAATCAAGATCTTTGTATTTGCTTCTTATGCCTTTCAGGTCAGCCTGCTGAATTCTTGCAAAATGTTCTTAAGCTATATACTCTGGGTTAGGGCAGATAGCCACATTCTGGAACTTGCGCTAGCAGCTTTCCTCAGCTCTCATACTGATAACACAACTCAACTGATCTCATATGTAGCATCATGTCTTAGTTACAGTGAGTGTGTTAGACTATTTCTTTAGGGAAAGGAAAAGATTCCAAGAAGAGTTAGGTGGAGGCTCTGATTGATTATGGTTTATAATGTTGGAGCAAGTGGACGCTAATGAGAGTTGCCCTAAGATTTTGAGCCTTCAATGGGAAACGACTTAAAGGAAAATTACACGAAGAGGCAGGGCTTTAAATATTACTCACTGACAAGAACATCTTTGAGTTACACTACTCTGTGAAGGCAGAGAGGGATTATTTGGGATGTTTCAGAGGCAAATGTCATTGGACAATATCTCTGTGAAGGGATATATGATTAGACGTAGGTCCTATATTTCTCAGTTTGTTTTAAAGTAACACAAAGGCATGTTTGAAAGCCTCCAGTTTGTTTCTTCAGGGACTTGAGATTGAATGTCCTCCATTTAAAATGAAATTGGAGAAGTAAGAGCATCCTGAAATTCCCCCCATCCCCTCCAGTTTGTGATAAGCACTTGGAAAAGTTGGAAAATTCTGAGGGATTGTGTAAGATTGTGTTATGTCGTCTTTTCTGATATCTTTATAAAACAGGTTAGTTGTACCGTTTATGAGAAGAGAGAAAGTGGCTTTCTTCAATTATCTTTGGATGTAGCTAATTATCTTCTTGGAAGAGGGCTTTATTTTTAATGTTGCAGCATTTCTAGGACTTAGATTTTAATGGAACACTATTATTATTTCCCAAAGGATAAGATATCATCTGTAGCTAAACAAGTTGGGATTCTGGGATTGATAATATCCAGTTTTTATTATATTAAAAAATATGAACCCATTGATGGCCTTACTCTCTGACTCAATGAAAATAAAGGAATTTGTAGTAAAGAGAATATTATGCAATGTGATTAAAATTAATTTCTTAAAGACCAAATAAGTCCTGTTATTTGGAAAAGTAGATCATTAGTAGAACAGTAGATCTCAGGAGTCACTATGAAGTTGCTACTGGTATTCTCGAGGTCAGGAATGGTGAAGATAATTAAGAAAGGAGATTTTATGAAAATCATAGATGGGCACAAAGTTTTGCATCTTGTGTTGAATACTCAAGGGAAACAACTCTTTGCCTTAGGAAAAATAAAGTTTTAGCAAGCCAGAATTAAAAAAAAAAAAATTAAAAGAAACATATAGTTAAATAGTCCTATCAAACTAAAGTAAAAGTCTCACAAACAGGACTTTTTAAATAGAGTCTATTCTGAAGACTCTGAAGTTCTTAACCACTGGCCATCCCTCACCATCTGTTTATTAGGTGAAAATTCCTGCCATTAGTATTTAGACACAGGCCATGTGAAAGGGAATCTATTGAAAAGAGTAGTATTGAATATGCCAATAACGGTCAACCAATATTAAGTATCTAAGTCATTATTTAAATGAGAAATAGATTATTATTTTTATTTTTCCTCATAGCAGAGTTACTTTTCATAAACTGCCTTTGAAATTAAAGAGTTTTTTCCATATAAAAAAGCATGCCCATTCTAGAAAATTTTATAGAGAAAAGTAGAAAGAAAAAATATAATTCTGTCACCAAAGGCAACCAATGCCAGCATTTTATTTCCTTCTTATACTGTTTCAAGTCATGACTGTATACTCTATTACTACTCTTCCTATTACTGCAACTGCAGTTACTACCACCACCTTTTCACCCACCATTTACTCAAAGTAACATTATATTTTTACCAGTCTTCACATATTTTTTCCAGTTTTATTGAGAAATAATTGATATTCATCACCATATAAATTTGAAGTGTACAGCATGATGGTTTGATTTACCTGTATTGGGAAGTGATTATCACAGAAAGTTAGTTAACTTCCATCATCTCATATAGATAAAAAGAAAAAGAAAATTCAAATAATTATCCTTGTGATGAAAATTCTTAGGATCTACTCTCTTAACAACTTTCCTTTGTATCATACAGTAATGTTAACTATAGTCATTATTTTGTACATTATGTCACTAGTACTTATTTATCTTATAACTGGAAGTTTGTACCTTTTGACCACCTTCCTCAGATTCCCCCTCCCCGCCACACTGCCTCTGGTAACCACAAGTCTGATCTCTTTTTTCTATGAGTTTTTTTTTTTTTAATTAGATTCCACATAGAGTGAGATCATACAGTATTTGTCTTTCTCTGTCTGATTTATTTCACTTAGCATAATGCCTTCAAGATTCATCTGTGTAGTTACAAATGGTAGGATTTTCTCATTTTTTATGGCTGAATAATATTCCATTGTGTATCTATATCTATGTCTAGATATATATATATATATATATACATGCCACAACTACTTTATCCATTCATCCGTCAATGGATGCTTAGGTTGTTTTCATGTCTTGACTATTGCAAATAATTCTGCTATGAGCATGGTAATGCAGAGATTTTTTTCCAAGTTAGTGGAAATTCAGAAAAGTAAAACAACCTGCTCAAGGTTTTAATACATGACAGGACTAGGATTGGGACCCAGATATATCTAATTCGAAAGCCTATTTTCTTTACATTTCACACACACATGCTTTTGTGTTCTAAAAACAATTGTTTCATGCTTTTTCACTTAAAACTAGTATAAGATTTTTTCCATGCTGTTAACACTCTTCATAAACAATTTAATTGCATCATAACAGTCCATTCTAGGTATATTTTTCACGTTGATAAATTTTATATTGTTTTAATTTTTTATGTATACCTTTTTACTACTTAAAACCAAATCATTACAAAACATAATGTGAGAAGGCTAGATCAGTTAGACTGAGGTCTAGAACGGAAAACAGGAAGAATTGAGGAGTGCTAATGCCGTAGTCAGTATTCACTACTGCAGGTCACTTCCCTAAAAGCCACTCGTTAAGCAAATGTGGACAAGGACCAGCTTGTAGTCAGATGCTTTTCAAATTAAGACTTTTAACATGAAATTCCAAATGTGTTGCTAAGGACTTTGCTTTTGTCTTATCCAGTTTCTGACTTTTCTGACAGTACTCTGATTGTACAACTCCTGACAATATATTTGTCAGTTTCTCTTTCCTTTGAGTTTTGTATCCTTAGGAATTTATTTGGAACTTCTTATCCCAGAGAATCAAATGATCACCGTATTTCTAGTTCTGCAAAACTTCCCTGTTAACCACTGAATCCCAGTTATAGAATTTGTAAATATTTTTCCTGCCGACTACCTGTTTAATCCCATGTGTAAACCATATTGTGTTTAAAACATCTTGTTCAATACAGTTTTATCTGCCTAGTTACCTCAATTTAAGCTGCTTGAAGAAATAAATATTCTCTAAAGAAGCATGAGGTATGGATAAAGAACTGTGACATTTACACCAGTTTTTCCAAACAGCTAATTAAGTCTCCAATTCTTTACTATTTTTTAAATCCAACATATTTCTTGAGCACCTGTACTGTAACTGGCGTTGCAGTAGACACTGGGCGTATAGTAGAGAAAAAGCTAAAAATGATCCCTGCCCTCACAGAGCGTCAAGTCTAGTGGAAGAGGCACACAAAAAAATAAGTAAACAAATTGTGTTTTACTGTAATTGTGTATCGTACAATACATCCTGGTATTCTTTTATAATATATAAACATAGTAATAATAGTGTTTCTTCTATAAAATTTTGTTGTATTTTGTTCCTATTCATTCTTTAACTAAGTTGCAAGCTTCAATTTAAAATGTTTGTCCATCGGTTTGCCCGTGATCTTTGGGTTAAAAAACATCCTAAAACAAAATGGAATTGTATGGTTTTGCTTGTTTGTCGGTCCCATAGTCATTAAGTTATATTTTACTTAAAGGAAAATTTCTTAATGTCTTTCCTGCTGCCATGGAATTACTTTGTTCTCAGGTCTGTCAGGAAATTATTGGCTTCCTAACAAGAAAATGCCTTTGTGGTGTGCCTGAATGCTATCTGGCTCTGCTCAACTTCACGAACTGTGAAAGTGCTTGTCAGCTCTGCCAGTAAATCTTCCCTCTCTTACCATAGGTCCAAGGATCTTATAAAGGAAGCCATCCTTGACAATGACTTTATGAAGAACTTGGAGCTGTCGCAGATCCAAGAGATTGTGGACTGTATGTACCCAGTGGAGTACGGCAAAGACAGTTGCATCATCAAAGAAGGAGATGTGGGGTCGCTGGTGTATGTCATGGAAGGTATGGTTTGTAACTATGTTCCTCTGACATTCAAATATTCTCTTTTCATCTTATCAGCCTGCACACAGATGGCAATGCATTGCACGATACAATTCCGTTTTTCCTTTTTGTTGTTGAGAAATGGTTTGAAAAGAGGTAGAACATTGCTTAGTGGTTGATTAATCGTTTGAAGTGTTTGGGTTTAGAATTATTAATATGAGAATCTAGTATTTTTTCAGACATGGGGAAAGGATGATAACGTGAAAGAAAGAATTGCTATTTATTGCACTGAATAAGACCACACACTGTCAGATCATAGAGCAGACTCACAAAGCTTCAATGAAAGCTTAAGTCTCTTGGAAGTATTTTTGGTCAGATAATCAAAGTGTCTTCAGCTCTACTTTTACCTCCCAGTATATGACTAGGTTTCCTGCTATGATGCTTCTATAAAAAGAGAATGTTTTCAGTGTTTCATATGTGTCTGATAGAGGCAAATCATAAAGGTTGGATGGTATATTAGCCACCTGATTAATAAGAGCAAAGCTTGCTTCATAAATCTTGCACAAACTAAGATAGAAACTTCTTTGAAAAAAACCCGAGCCATGCAGTGTGTAAATATGTTTTGCGCTTATGTAAGTTTTCATAATATGTATTTCTAACTTGCAATTTATAATGGCATGTTTTCCTTTTGGAGGAAGAAAGAAGCCATGAAGAAATCATGACTGAATTAGCTGAGAAGAAAGTGAGTTCAGAAATGTCTGTAATAGAAGACGGTTGGCATAGAAAAATCACAGTCGATTTATTTGATGGCAGTTAGTGTTTTACCCAAAGCATTCATGGCAGTGTCCTATAACTGTCAGGTTTCTAGGTCATTCAGAGGAGGGGTGTATTTGGGCAAGTCAATCAACTTCACTGAGTTTCACCCAGCTTATAAAAAAGAAGGTACTATTTCTTTCTGGCAGTGGTTTTCAACTGGTGATGATTCTGTCCCCCAGGGACATTTGGCAATGTCTGGAGACATCTGATTGTTACAATGTGAGTGAGTGTGGAGGTTGGTAAAGACCAGGGGTGCTACTCAACAGGGCAGTGACCCACAGCAGAGAATTACCTGTCCTTAGTGCCTATGCTGAAAAACTTGCTTTCTAACTTCTTTGTAGGATTGTTACGAAGTTAGCATGGAATAATTTGTGTGGATGTGTAATGTAAAGTGTAAAACATTGTAGAATAGCAATCAGTATTATTCATATACGTAGCTGATTCACTTTGTTATACAGCAGAAACTAACACACCATCGTAAAGCAATTATACTCCAATAAAGATGTTAAAAAGTAAATAAAGAAAGAAAGAAGAAGAAAAAATCAGTATTATTATTTCCATTAAATACTTGACAGTATGTAAGAAGTGTTCTTTCTACATTAATTTTTCTTTGTGGTCTTTTTTGACATATATCAGGCACTTGATATTTAAGTATTAATTTCTGTCATTTTTATTTCTTTATAGTTTTCAGCTTTTGTGTCAGTGTTATAGAGTTTTCCTCAAGCCAAAAGGACATAAATGTTCAGCTAGGCTTTCTTCTGACAAAAACAAAATACAATAAACAAAAACACAAACAATATACACTTGATAGAGAATTGCAGGGAAAGGAGGTGAAATTATAGGGCAAGGGTATATGTGGGTATTGAGCAAGAAGGATGAGAGAAATGGAAGAAATATATAGAGGCCAAGTGGAGGCTATAAATATAGAGGCAAAATGTTAAGAACTATTAACAATTAGAAACCAAGTTTAAAGTATTTATGAGATTATAACATATCAATAGTTTCATATTATTTGATTATTTATGTATTTTATTGGCAGGTGTGTTTTTAAGAACACAGCTATTGTATAAAGCAGGGTGTACTTCACTTCAGCGATTTTCAAATGTTCGTTATTGATATTCCATTCAAGAAATGAGTATTTTGAAAACCTGTATGTTGCAGTTTTCCTTGTATATTTTTTCTAAAAAAATTCTTTTTATTCACGCCATTTGTGTTTTCTAAGACTAACTGCTACTTTACTAGCTATATTAGAAGAAGCTTGGAAATCATAGTTAATATTTATTGAGTTTTTAGAACTCAATGTCCAACATATAGAGCATGCTTTTTCTAAACAGTTTCCATGTATAAAATTTATTTAATTCTCAAAGTAATCCCGTGAGGTTAAGGGCTAATATTTATTATCCCCTTTTATAGATGAGAAGACTGAGGCCCAACTGGTTTAGAGTAGAGTTAGGAGTGAACCCAAGTAATCTGGATTCAGAACCCAAGCTCTTAACTATAGGGCTATGTATTAGTGAGGGTTCTCCAGAGAAAAAGAGCCAATAGGGTGTGTGTGTGTTTGTGTATCTGGGTATTGAGAGAGAGGTTTATTTTAAGGAATTGGCTTCCGTGATTGTGGAAGCTGGCAAGTCCAAAATCCGCAGGGTAAGGCCAGCAGGCTGGAGACGCAGGGAAAGGTTGATGCAGCAGCTCAAGTCTGAAAGCCAACTGCTGGCAGAATTCCCCTTCCTCAGGGGAGGTCAGTCTTTTTTCTGTTAAGGCCTTCAACTGATCGGATGAGGTCTACCAACATTAAGAAAGTAATCTGCTTTAACTCAAAGACTAATGATTTAAATGTTAATTCCATGTAAAAAATACCTTCACAGAAATGTCTCGTGTAATGTTTGACCAAATATCTGGATGTCATGGGTTTGCAAGTTGACATGGAAAATTAACCATCACAGGTCCATTCCTTGTCAACTTGGCACCCGTATACATCTCCTTAAACCATACTCAGCCTCCGAGTAAAGACAGTAACAAGATCATACTTCTGCCTAACATGACATAATGATCCTGTGTACAATGAAAACAAACAAACCCTTTTCCCAGAAAAGGATGCAAAGTCCTTGGGTAGTGTTTACTCTTCTCCTTAATACCCCATAAATCAAATGCTATGATGTAAAGTTAACAATACTTAAATACTATGATATAAAGTCAATACATCTTATGTTACATGATAAGGACTTATAAGAGAGAAGGAAACAAAGATTTTATGCACACATGCACTCACTCATACATACAGACAAACACATTTGTAACAAAATAAAGAAGAAATACCCGTGGCAGACGTCCCTAAGTAAAGGTAAGTATACTAATTTTTTCCCCATTGCATCAAGCTAATTTTAATATATTTTATTTATCTTCTTTTTATTGCTAGATTGACTAAATAGCAAGTCATCTTAATTATGGTTTAAAAACAGTGTACCAATATTCAAAGTAACAGATTTTGC
Organism: Eubalaena glacialis; assembly: GCF_028564815.1. Classification (NCBI taxonomy): domain Eukaryota; kingdom Metazoa; phylum Chordata; class Mammalia; order Artiodactyla; family Balaenidae; genus Eubalaena; species Eubalaena glacialis. Next base: position 40,259,522 of record NC_083716.1, read on the forward strand.
TATGATGCTGTTGGTTGCTTCAGTTAAACTCACTAAATGACCATGATCTTATAACCTGATGCTGATCTGTCCCCAAGCCGTAATTCTAATCAGTTCCATGTAAGTTTGGCTGATTTTATGCTAATATTCTCATGTCAAAATAATTTTTAAAAACCTATCATTTAAATTTTTATAAGTTTTAATTGAGGAAATGTTTCATTGCTTAGTTTTTTCTTTTTTTTTTAAGATTTATTTATTGATTGATTGATTGATGGCTATGTTGGGTCTTCGTTTCTGTGCTAGGGCTTTCTCTAGTTGCGGCAAGTGGGGGCCACTCTTCATCGCGGTGCGCGGGCCTCTCACTATCGCGGCCTCTCTTGTTGCGAAGCACAGGCTCCAGACGCACAGGCTCAGTAGTTGTGGCTCACGGGTCCAGTTGCTCCGCGGCATGTGGGATCTTCCCAGACCAGGGCTCGAACCCGTGTCCCCTGCATTGGCAGGCAGACTCTCAACCACTGCGCCACCAGGGAAGCCCCATTGCTTAGTTTTTTATCAACACATTTAATCTTCTCAAAATTTAGATAGCACTCTTCTTGATATAGATGGATTCTTTTTCATCTGTGAACATGATTAATATTTAGAGAGTATACCATAGCAACAATGGATGAATAGGCTATAGAGGATCTTTCACAAACTTGCGTATTATCAAAACATTCAGAAAAACACCCAGGAGTTTACATGAAAAATCAGTCCAATTTTTCCTGTCTCTCTTCGGTTAAATGAAGTTTTCTTCATAAAATACTTGTTTAACCTGTGCCTTTAATGATTTTTGTTTTAGCTTGGGCAGTGTCCCAAGTATTACTGCATACCTAAATGCCAAATTTTCTCATCGTTTTAACAAAAGAGAATGGTCATATGTTAAGACTTTATTAATTAGGATGACTGAGGAAAAATCATCTGGAGGTAGTGTAAATATATCATGTATTTTCAAGCAAAATGAGTTGTATGACTTTCAGATATTTACAGTTACTGGCTAGTGGAAGTTTCATTTCAAGTTTTGATCAGAATTGTTTTGGTATTAGTTACTTAAGGCAGCAGTGGATCAAGTTGCTAAGGCTTGATTTATATTTTAATTATGTTTTCAAATATATAAATGACTCTTACAAAATACTTGAATACAGCTTATTTTCTTAAACCAATAGATATTGGCCTTAATTATGATGTAATATTTGTTAATATCTTTACACTCTTGCCCTCTCTGTTTTTTCCATAAACATAAACGTCTGTCTACTGTCATCCAAAAGAAATTCTGATTTAGTGCTTGAGAATTGGTTATGTAAATCAAACACCTTCTTTAGGAATCTAATATTTTTGTAGTGAAAAATGTCTAGTTTATATCCATTGAAGTGGTTGATTTGCTTAGAGATATATTTTCTGTGATCTTTCATTGTGGAAGCAGATAGATTATATTTTGTTTTCTGAAAATGGCAAGTATCTGTTTAGTGTTCTTTGATTATTAGCTATTTTAAGTTAAACTTTTAAGTGAAACCATCAAGTTGTTGTTTTTCACAAGGTGCTTGTTAATGATAACGGCTTTTATTAAGTCCTTATATATGGTCTCACATCCATCCCTCTCCTCTTATTAGTTCCTTCTTTCTTTCTGCAAGCATAACTGTGATTTGAGTCTTTATTGTTAAGGACTGTGCCATGTACCTTGAAGGCCCTCTTTTTTCTGTCTACCATCAATATCATGGATTTTGTTTTCCTCACAGTTTTTTAAAAATACTTTTTTAAGAAGGAACAATTCTTTCAACTCATCACACAAGTGATTTTTTAAATAGGCCTTTTGTACACTAATTCGAAGTGATCTGTGATTATTCGCATCAACTCTCAAGTTTCTGTTGTTATTGCATTGAGATTTCCCTTTTGTCTTCTGAAGACTGGTCATCTGCTTCCCTTTCCAGCGAGTCGGTTGATACCAGGTCTGCTTGTTAAGCTGATGTCCAACACTATTTATTCTTCAACATGGATATGGCTCATGCTGGCCACCCACCATCAACAGTAAACTTATGCAACTTCATACTGCAAGTTCTCTCCCACCCCCACCCCATCCCCTGAAACGTTTTTACTGTTTTTATGATTAAATAACATATGAAAGCTGACATTCAAAGAGGGATTTTTATGTAAAATTGAACATTAATGAAGAGCTTCACCATGTCAGGTGGCATTCAAAACACTACCTGAGAGTATGAGGGAGTTGAATGCATTTTCATATGAATTAGTTCAGTAAATTTAACATGAGAAACAGACCATTTTATTCTCCAAAATCAGGTGTTGCCTTTTGGTCTTTTGAGTTTTTCATGTTCATCTGAAAGCTATGGTTAGAATAGTTAGAATATCAATGCACTTAAAGTTATTTTTGCAGTCCCTTTACAGGACCAAGCTTATCATGTTAATGATGAAGAACAAGCTGATGTGCTGTGTTAAAAATAAGACAACAGGCCCTGAAAGCATCCACTTATGCTAAGCCCCATGTCACCAAATTGAGACTCAATTATAGTTTTGGGTCTCCCAGAAATGGAATCTTAAACCAGTCAATCAGGAGTCACCTAATTAGCAGTAGTTAGGTAATCTGCCTGGTAGGCCCCTGACATCCCCTAAAAGGAAATTGACCTTGCCATAACTAATCCACTTTTTTGTCTAATATCGCTTCCTTGTTCCTGCTCCCTTCTGCCTATAAAAGCCTTTTATTTTGTACAGCTCCTTAGAACTTCTTTCTTATTTACTTGATGGAATACTGCCCAATTCATGAACCATTAATTAAAACCAGTAAGATCTTTAAAATTTACTCAGTTGAATTTTGTTTTTTAACAACTGCTTATATAAAAACAAAACAAAACAAAAAATCTATTTAGAAAAAAGTTATAAGCAAAGGGAATCTGGAAGTTTTAAATGTGAATATTAAAATGTATTTCAGTTATGGAGTTAGTGGCAAGAACAGGGAACTGAGATAGTTAGATGCCCCATGGGGTATCATGTTTATTTTGGGGTGCCAACCTTCCAAAAAGACTTTAATATACTTGAGCGAGTGCAGGAAGCATAACATTTATATTTAGCAAGTTGCCATATCACGCACAGATGAAAGGTTCAGGAGGAAAGAATAACTAATTTTAAAAGCTGAAAACACTATCACATGAAAAGGGAATTGGTCTTCGTGAATCTAGATGACCAAAGAAAATGCAAGTTATAGGGGGGCTTACATTGGGTCTGCTTGAGAATCAATATTCTGCTAATTAATACGTTCTAGAAGTGATGAAGCAACCTGATGTCATGGCAAGAACCCCATCTCAGGAGGCATTCTAGCAGTGACTACATAGCATCTGCTTGGAGAAAGTTTGTGTGGGTGGAGGGGGGGGTGGTTCCCTGTGGCTGAATTGAACACATCTCCTAATCCCTTTCCCAGTCTCCAAGATTCTGAGTCTGTGTTTCTCTGAACAAGTACCTTACAAGTTAGCTTATGAGAACCCAGCCCTCCAAAAGTTTCTTCTTAAAAACCCACCCTGTATACAATGGGCATGTTTACTTTGGAATGTTTTTGTACTTTATATTATATGAATCTAGTCATACTGCATGTATTCTTCTGCTACTTCACTTTTCCGTTCAATATTAGCTCCCACTATTTTATACCCAATTTCTTTATCCTTTCTGCTATTGATTATATTTGGATTGTTTCCAGTTATTTTGCTCCTGATTGCTAATGAGGTTGAGCATCTCTTCATGTGTTTATATGCAGTTTGTGTTCTGTGAAGTGTCTGTTGGAGTCTTCTGCCCATTTTTTTGTTGGTTGGTTGGTTGACTTTACATATTTTGGAGTTTAATCCTTGTCAATTACATGCATTGCAAATATTTTTCTCCCATCTATATAGCTTGTAGTTTTACTACTTTGTGAGTATCTTCTGAGGAACAGAAGTTACTAATTTTAATGTAGTTGAATATATCAGTCTTCTTCTTGGTTTGTGCTTTTTGTATCTTTGTAAGAAATCCTGGAAGGCAGTGTTTCTCATGGCCACATATGTGTGTATGAGTATGTGTGTGTCCCTGAAGGCATGTGTGTAGTAGGTTAGGCAGGTGAGGTATTATCTTGAAGGAATATATCCACATTTGTAATCTAAAGGAGAGTTGTCTCTTTCAAAGCAGGAAGCTGGAAAGGCAGTACATTTTTGCTTCTGTGTTCTTTTTTTCCAACGTATTTAAAGAATTCTGTATAAGTTGTCCTTAGGGGACAGTAAATATGTTTTTGAATATGCTTGATGATAGCGATTTCTTTTTCCTGTGAGGGTAGATTTTTGGAAATAATCACAAGCCATTTAGTGACAGATTTGATGAATAGGGGTAGGTGATTAATATTTTTTTTGGCTAAAATTTGTAAGGGTGTATGTATATGTACCACTATAAAGTAATGACATTTTTTGTATAATTCAAGAAAAATTAAAGAACTTTGATCAAGAACATCATTGTCCAAAATGACATATTTTGAAGGATAGTATTCTTAATACCGATTTGGCTACTGAAGTCCTTGTTTGATTTTGTAAAATAAGCCTTATCACGTTGTGGTTATACTAATGTATAGTTCTCCATTTTCTTTCTAAATTATTAATGGTGAAAAAGAAAATGAAGAGTGTAGCTTTTCTTACTTTTGAAGACTCCTGAAAGCCAAAATAATTAAAACTTGCTATGCTTATTTTTTTGAGATGATAGTTGAAAAGCCATCAATTTTTTTCAAAAAATTAATCTGAAATTGGTACAACAGATCAATGGATTATGTTAAAAAGGTACAACTATCTTTTTTCTTCACAACAGTTATGGGATTTACTTCTATGCTGACTCATTTTGCTAAAATATCAGTATATCCATTCTTCAATTTTGAGATAATGGCAAATTTGGAAGTTTAAAAATACATTTTTGATGAAAACGAAAACCAAAAACAGCATACCTGAAAAAGTGAAAAGAAAATGTGGATTAGTACCTCCTTGACAATAGTGTAATAACACATTGATTTCTTGCTAATGAGGTGAAATTTACTTCAGCCATCCTTTCATGGAACTGTTGAGTAGTTTGCATGCTGAATAATAAACAGGATTCTAAAATTGTTGAGGGCTCATTTTAAGAACACACAGATGTATTTCTTTAGGGACTTTAACAAGATTTCCAGTGATTTTTGTGGGGGGCTAGATAGACTAATGCTTTTAATATCCATCCCTCTAATGAAAAATCCTTGAATGGTTAGTAATCGTTTTGGCACACTCTCAAAGGGCAGGGAAGATGGGCGCTACTTCCCAGCACAGTGAAACTGCCTGGTGTGACTACCATGGCAACAACCCACCCACCCCCACTCCAGGGAAGATTGAAATGGGTCTCTGAAGTCCTTATTGGAATTCTCCCATGACTCCGCATTTGAGAAACGCAGCCTGTAATTGCACATACTTTATCTGAATTTAACTACTGTACCTTTGGAAGGTTGCGGTCTGAGTCTGATCTTTATGTTTTGATATTTATATTTAGATTTATATAATGATCTTTATATTTTATATTTAGGCCCTTCCATAAACTCCTTTCTGATGAAAATGAAAATATTTTTGTACCAAAGCTCCTGCAGAAGTGCACAGATTTAGAATTATGATAGATGACTTAAAATGGTATTAAAATCAATTCCTGAGAATCCACATTTCATGCATATTTAAAGTATCAAGGACTTGTTATTGAGTATATTTACATTAATGATTTATTTAATACCATTTTTTTGCCTAATTTGCCCAACTTTACCAAATTAAGTAGCTTTCTTTGTATCCAAAACTATCTTACAGTTATTCATAAGAATATATGTGAGCTAATGCTTTTAAACCCAAACATTTACTTTTTATTTGCTCTTTGCAATCTTGTGTAACTTAACAAGAAGAGTTAAGTTATTCTGTACACTTTTCAATATCAAAGCAAGTTACTCTGTTAATTTATCAATAGCAAAGCCATATTAGAAAAAGCATCTAGTGAAGGTGGCCAAACTCTTATGAAAGGTGGTTTTCCATTTCACAAATACACAATGGTGTATTTTCAGAGGAAAACCAAAACTTTTCATAAACTCGAAATTAATAGTCAGTGTTTAAAATTTTCCTTCAAAAATCGAGTATGCTTCTTTAGAAGATCATTTATTCCATACTGGTAAAAAGAAGAGAGTGAGTGAACATTGATTCCCAGTAGAGCTTAATTAATAGCCTATTTTAATAACTTTCATTAAAAGCCATTCACATACTCATCAATTTTTTTCATTTTTATGACTATAAGAACATAATTCAGTGTTACATTTTATATTTGGCTCATGTTTATAGACCATCATTTTATATTACTCTTTTATTACATTGCATTTCATAATGGTTTAGAATATTTAATACCTTCAGCATATTCTTAAGGTAGATCTATGCTTTCTCCGATGGTTCATTCAATAATGGTACATGCCCTCAAATTAAAGCCATATTTAAAAGATTTCTGGTGCAAAGATTTGTACTGACTCACCCTGTTGGAAATATACACACGCACATATTTGTACTTTGTGCCCATGTACGTGTATATGAATTTACATGAAGTTATCCATTCTCAGAGTTCAGCTTATCTTCCAGGAGATGATGGGGTGGTGGTAGTATCATATATAGGATTCTATAAATGGTTAAATTCAAATTTACAAGAAAAGCAGAAGATTAATGATAAGTATTGCTGATAAGGCTCTCATGTGATTTAAAAATTAGTCTGCAAAGAAAAAACATTTGGTTTGTAGGTTTTTGAGTACCATTGTGCAGACCATTCTCTTAAAAGCAAATTAAGATGACTTGTACAGAAAGTTTTGAAATTTTATTTAATCCTATGAATTTGAATTTTTATATAGTATACCAATTCTAAAGGTCAAAGGCATATGAAATAGGAAAAATGTTTCAGCAGATTTTTCTTTGTGTTGAGAATTAGGTTACATATATACATAGCAGGCATTGCTGAACTACCATACTTTCTCTCCCTCCATATGGTGTGTTTCTACAAAAGTAGAAAGGGTGTTATAGATAAAGCAGAGCTTGGATTTGACTGAATGTAGTTCATGAATATATGAAATTCTTTGTATTTCCCTCAACAATTGAGAATAGCAAAGAAAGTTTTCAATGAAGTTCTTCAATAGTTTCCTTACTATGATTTACTAATTCATTTATTTGATTATTCATTTCTCAATTTCGATTCCTAAAAACTACCTCCTCGATGCTGACTATATCTCAGTGGGCACTGAGGATGTAACAGTGAACAAGACATACACAGCCCCTTCTCTTCTAGAGCTTCCATCCTGGTGATGGTAATAGGGGAAAAGGACAAAGAACAAGCATGGAGGCAAGCAAATACATTCAGATAGTGATCAGTGCTATGAATACATTAGATACAACAGGATGATGTACGAGAGAATCATGAAGGTGGGTCTCGTAATGATTGGGTGGCTCAGGGAAGGTTTCCCTGCGAGGGTAACATTTGAGGTGAGACCTGAATGACAAGACGGAGCCAGACGCAAAAGTGTGGATACAGGATTCCAGATGAGGTCAGACAATGGCAAGTAGTAAAGCTACAAGGTGGGGAAACGTTAGAGACAGAAAGAAGTCAATGGCATGAGTTAAGGTTGGAAAGGTTGGCAGAGGCAAGGTCACATGTGGTACCCTATAAGTAGTTGATTTTTTATTCCAAGAGATTTAGGGGTTTAGGTTGATGTGGGACCTGGTTTGATTTATGTTTAATAGGTAAAAAAAAAAAAAATGGATGGCACTAATAATCAGAGGTTGGAAAAAATGTGTTGTAAAGTGGTGGGAGGAACGGGTACCATTTGGGGGGCTATAGCAGTAATACAGGCAAAATATGATGTTGGCTTGGGCTCGGATGGCAGTGTGGGAGATGCGGGAAGTGTGGTATATTCTGCAGCTCACAGTTGTGATATGGGTGAGAAAGAAAGAGAAATTGGGAATGACTTTTAGGTTTTTGATTTAAATAGTTGGGTGAATGGTGGTGCCATTTTCCAAGATGGGAAAAAGCGAGAGGTGTTCATGTTTAAGAAAGTAAATCAAGAATTCTGTTGTGACAAGGTGAGGTTAAGGTGCCTCTTAGACATCCCATTGGAGATTTCAAGTTGATGACAGTGGATACATGTCTGAAAGCTCAGTTAAGAGATCAGATTGTGGAGGTAGAAGTATTATAACTAAACCAAGCGTAGGAGGCAATTCATAAATATTTTAAAATTATCCATGAAAAATCCTCACAGAAAACTGAAAATTTCTTCCTACTTTGTGCCAACTAGTATCCTTAATGCAGCGATTCTCAAAGTGTAGTCTGTGGACCCTTTTAGGGGCTCCTTGAGGTCAAAACTATTTTCATAATAACATGAGCATGTAATTTGTCTTCTGTCTCATTCTCTCATGAGTGTACAGTAGAGTTTTGTAGAAGCCACATGATATGTGATAGAGCAGCAGGTGGAATACAGAAGCAGAAAATGCATCTGTCTTCTATTGAGCCAGACATCAATTAGATTTCCAAAAAGTATAAAACAGTGGGATGGTTCCTATTAAATTTTTTGCTTTTAAAATGTAGTTAATTTTATTTAAAAATATATTTTAACATGTAATAAGTTTATTACTTTCAAGAGAATGACTATTTTAAAAAATTCTCAGTTTTAAGGTTTAATGGAATAAATATCGATAAATGCAGCCCATGTAAGCAAAAGCTTTTTGAGGTTTTCAGTAATTTTTCGTAATGTAAAGAGGTTTTGAGGATAAAAGTTTGAGAACCACTGCCTTAAGCTATATGACCTGAAGACAAATATGACCAATTGGATGTTTGTTTCAGAAAACAATCGAGGATTAGTTTAAGGTTCAAAATATCAGATATCAACTCCCCAGCCTTCAAATAGCACAGAAATAGGACCATGTTACAAAACAAATGTTTTTTAAATAAAGTCTTGGTACATTAGAAACAAAATTTTCTGTAAGGGCTGGCATTTAAATCTAGAGCAAATAGCCAATACGTATCAACAGTGGGCGAGTAAGTTACACTGAAGTGCTTATTATTCTGTTAATTACATTCCATTTCACAGTTTTGAAAGGTATCCTTGAGGCATTTTGTGGGTTCTGTTTGCACACTTTCTAATGTTTAAGATTTGGGAATCGAATTGAGTTCCCCAGTGATTATCCTGATTTAGTTGTAGTAGGATACCGATTTTTTTTTTTTTTTGTAATTAGACTTTAAATATAGTTCTAAAGGAATAAAAGAATCAAAATTTTTTAATCCAATCAGCATTTTTGGAGAAGAAAGTGGCTTTATCCTGTGCTTATTTCTCACTTAAAAACATCCTTGAAGATGCAACATTTTGTATTCTGAAGGCTCAGAACAACTCGTCTGATACCTTAAATGCTTTCAGATTTAAGAAGAGAGTGCATCAAAAAATCTAGAAACAATAAATGCTGGAGAGGGTGTGGAGAAAAGAGAACACTCTTGCACTGTTGGTGGGAATGTAAATTTATACAGCCACTATGGAGAACAGTATGGAGGTTCCTTAAAAAACTAAAAATAGAACTACCATACGACCCAGCAATCCCACTACTGGGCATATACCCTGAGAAAACCATAATTCAAAAAGAGTCATGTACCAAAATGTTCATTGCAGCTCTATTTACAATAGCCAGGACATGGAAGCAACCTAAGTGTCCATCGTCGGATGAATGGATAAAGAAGATGTGGCACATATATACAATGGAATATTACTCAGCCATAAAAAGAAACGAAATGGAGTTATTTGTAGTGAGGTGGATGGAGTTAGAGTCTGTCATACAGAGTGAAGTAAGTTAGAAAGAGAAAAACAAATACAGTATGCTAACACATATATATGGAATCTAAGGGGGGAAAAAAAAAAAAAAAGGTCATGAAGAACCTAGGGGCAAGACGGGAATAAAGACACAGACCTACTAGAGAATGGACTTGAGGATATGGGGAGGGGGAAGGGTAAGCTCTGACAAAGTGAGAGAGTGGCATGGACATATATACACTACCAAACGTAAAATAGATAGCTAGTGGGAAGCAACCGCATAGCACAGGGAGATCAGCTCTGTGCTTTGTGACCACCTAGAGGGGTGGGATAGGGAGGGTGGGAGAGAGGGAGATGCAAGAGGGAAGAGATATGGGAACATATGTATATGTATAACTGATTCACTTTGTTATAAAGCAGAAACGAACACACCATTGTAAAGCAATTATACTCCAATAAAGATGTTTAAAAAAAAAGAAAAAAAAAAAAAGAGAGTGCATTATTTTACATGTGGTCCCAGTGTAATACTCTCAATGCACAGGTAAACCTAAACTGTCAGCTTATTGCTTGGTTATCTCTTTTAAGATACTCGTTGCTAAGTAAATGTTTGAAATCTCTCCTTATTTGTCTTGTGATACATTTTGCAAAGAGCTTTTTCATTTGCTAGTGCATTTGCTTGTTTTTGATATCTCACCACCAAGCATTTTCTTGGGATGAGTTAAAAAAAAGATGCTGCTTTCATTTATTGTTCTTGGAAAGACAATGTTCTTCTTTCTACTCTGCAAAGCAGCTTTTATGAGACAAGTAACATTGGGAGATGAAAGACTTATTCCAACTGTGAACACACATGACATTATATTGTGATGAGAAATTAATTTTAATATTTGTTCTTTATGCAAGTTATAGTTCAGTGTTTTATACAACAGTACATTTTGTTTCCTGTTCTCACAAAGCACAGACTATTCTTGGCATAACCAGATGACTGAAGTAGGTTTCTGTCTCTTGTGCTCTATGTTATAAGCTTTGGCCATTTGGTCTCAGTTGTCTCGTAGAGAAATGACCACTGGACTAAAAGCTATAAATTCTAGGAGTTTAATCCAGATTCATCCCTTAAGCAGCCATGTGACCATATTGAAATAATCCTCTCTGTACTTTACCTGCTCTATTCCCAAATTCATGGATGATACCTCCTTTTCCCCTGGCGTTAGATCACGCTTAGAAACCCAGGAGTGGTTCCAGGCTCCACATCTGTTGATCTGCAAATCTTCTTCAGTCCATCAGCTTATCACTATCCTGTGTCCCTGTTTGCTGCTGCCCTGGTTGAGGACTATTATAACTTCTTTTGAAATTTTCCAACAATTACTCTAGGTCTTTCCGTCTCTAGGCTTATTTCACTTTCATACATTCTCTACACTACCATAAGCAAGATCTTACTCAAAGACAAATATGTTTATGTCAACTCCCTGTTTAATGTTTTCCAGTGCCTTCCCATGGTAAAAAGCCAAACTCCTTCTGGCAGATGACCGTACAGTGTAATGAAGAGAGCTGGGTTTTGGAACTTAGCAGATGCGAACTTCAATCTTGATTTTGCCATCTAACTGGCTCAGTAACCTTGGGGAAATTCTCTAACCTTTTCTAGTCATCGTTGCCTCATTTGTCAAGTAATATAGTATATGTCAAGCATCGAGTCCTGTGTCTGGCACCTGTGGTGCACCATTGCTTATTGATCTACCTCTGCTTCCCTGTTAGATTCCCTGCACTCAGCACTCCGTGGCTCTGGCTCAACTTCCTCAAATAGTCGCTTGTCTTTCTGACTCTGTGTTTTCCTCTGACTGGAGTATATACACTGAAATATTACTGCTCTTCAGAGTCAATGTAGATGTTGGCTCTGCTAAGAAGCCTTCTCTGACACCTCCTAACTGGGCTGGATTCTCTTTTCTGAAGTTCCTATAACATCTTCTGGGTCCCTCTATACAAGAACATTGGTCAGACTGTGTTTTGTTCATTCATCCAATTTATTCATTCAGGAAATACTTATTTTGCATGTATTATGTGCCAGACATTGTTCCAAGTGTTTAGGTTATAGTAGAGACCAAAGGATACAAAATTTCTCTGGTGCTTTTATCGTAATGGGGGAGATACACAACAAACAAACAAACACTATGTATAACGTGTGTGTTGAGTACAGACATATATATATATATATATATATATATATATATATATATATATATATATATATATACACACACATATATATACATGCACACATATATATATAGTGTGTGTCTGTGTATGTGTGTGTGTGTGTGAGCTATATATAGAGATCAGGTACCGATAAGTGCTATGAAAACCAAAGCATGGTAAGGGGACAGAGAGTGACATGCAGGATGGGGAAGGATTGGTATATTTTGCAGGGTAGTCATGGAAGGACTCTATAAGTTGAACATTCAGCAGAGGCAGAGACATGAATGAGGTGATGATGGGCCATGCTAATATCTGAAGGAAGAACATTTTAGGCAAAAGGAATAAAAATGTGTCAAGCCGTGAGATGGGGTCGTGGTTGACATGTTCAAAGAACAGTATGGAAGCCAGTGTGACTGGAGTGGGGTAAATGATCACAGGGGTGCAGGTGAAGGAGTTAGGTAAAGAAAGCAATGATAGCAGAGTTTCAATGGCATTGTAGCCCTGATAAGGGCTTTATATATATATATTCTTTTTTTGCTTTTAATCACGGTGGGAATTCCTAGAAGGGTTTGAGCAAAAGAGCAACATGCTTTACCTTAGAGCTTTTTTGCAGCTATGACAAACTCGCTAGTAGCAAAAGGAAGCTGGGATATCAGTTAGGAGGCTATTGAAATAGTTAAGAAGGGGGATAATGATGACTTGGACTAAAGGGGTACAAGTGGAGATGGTAAGAAATGGTCAAATTTAGGAGCTGTTTTAAAAGTTCCGCCAATAGTATCTGATAATGGGTTGGACTGGAAATTGTATGTGAGCTAAAGAGAAGAGTGACGGATTCCGAATTTTGGGCCTGAACAACTCTAGAACAATGGAGTTTGCCTTTCACAGAAATTAGGAAGACTGTGTGAGGAGCAAGACTGTCAGCAGATGTCTCGTGTTGGCTTATTTATTGTATTAGGGATTCGCTAAGTTGGAGTATCAAAAAAGCCCTCAAAATACAATGGTTCAAATAAAATGTAAGTTTATTTCTCTTTGATGTAATGTCCTTGAGGTCAGTGGAGGAGGCTGGGAGCAGCTATACTCCATGTGGTTATTCAGGTACCCAGGTTTCTTCCATCTTGTTGCTCTGGTATCACCCAGGTGTGATCATTGTATAGAGAGCTGAAGCTGGGTCATCACCAGGGACTACTAGGTGTTCCCACGTCTGGGATGGGGAGGAGAGGAATGACAGGGCAAGGAGCTCCAGCCTCAAAGGGAAGTTACACCCTTCACCTGCTCTCATCCTCTTGTCCAGAATGTAGCTACAAGAAAAGCTAGAAAAAAGTAATCTCTACAAAGGTAGCCATTTGTCTAGTCAAAAATTGGTGAGGGTGGTTCTCTTACTAAAATGAAGGAGGGAATGACTTTTAGGGGATAGACATTTAACATATTTTGCTCTTTCTCAGTAACTTAAGGTCAGGAACTACTTGTGTTCTCTATAACCCCAGTTCTCTAACCATAGTGCCTACACACAGTACATAGTCCCTGCATGTTGGCTTCATTAATACCAAACTAATTATATGGGACAGAAATTATTATATACTGGATGTTGCGTTTCCTCCTAGGAACTTTCTAATTAATTTCATAAATCATTTTTTACATTTCAGACTATATTGTTAATGTGTCTTTATCACTAATGCAGAAAAACTATCTTTAAGTCAGTGTTTTACGTTTATTTATTATCCAGGATGAACAAATGATGATGAGCCATTACTTATGTTTTTTAAAAGAGTGTTTACCTCACACATTTGCTTCCAGATAACGATTCCAGAAATCACACTCGGTGGTGAAAGAATGAGTCACTTCCATGTAATAAAATTGCATCTCCTATTCCAAACTGCTTAATTCTCCAGACCTCACATAACATTCCACTTAAGCTACATGCTGCTGCTTCCTCCTAGTACTGTTTAGCTTAGGAGTTAGAGAAGATGTATTTGGGTTTAAAGATTTTTTTTTTAATGAAAGAGTCGTAAACCATATAATGTTTAAAAATATGTTTTGGAATAAGGAATCTACTCTGAAGATAAAATTTAATAAGAAAACAAGTTGGAAATACAGTAAAGTGTTTTATAATCAGGCAACTGAGATGACACACAGGAAATATTATGTCTCTTTTGAAAAGCTTGAGGTTGAGCTACTAGTATGAAAGAAAAATAGTTCCTATTTCTTTGTAATATGCCGTTTTGAAAATTGGCCCTATCTTCTGTTCGAGATCCGTATGTGTGTATATATTTCTTGTAAGGTCATCCTATTTGTGGAACCACACACTATTTTACAAACACCGTCAGTGGGAATGATTGAATTCTTTGGTATTTAGTTGGACATCTCCAAGCCTAGGTCTATGTATCAAACATGTTTTCTTAATTTATTAGCAGAATTTTAGTTCAAAAGATTAAATGAAGACATGGGTATTGAAGAACCTCTTTAGTCTACCAGACTCTAAGTTCCATGTAGGCAGAAACCTTGTGGATGTTCCCCAGTGCCTAGCCCTGCGCCAGCACATAGTAAGTGTTTCATTCATTTAGCAAATAATTATTAATGGAATCTTGCTTGCTCCCCAACACCAAAACTTTACAGTATATTTTAGGGAATCCATACACATACCCATCCACATGCAAAAATGTATAACACACACAGACAAATCTGTATCAAATTCCCTTCAAATCTAGAATTATCTTCTCATAGATAATGAAAATGGATAATAAGCTATTAGAGCTTCTGAAAAATTTTAAGAAAATAATTATTAAGCATCTAGTTAATTCTGAAAATTATCTACCTGTTTTCCCTCTAGATGAAATTTTTATTTATTTATTTTTAAAATTAATTAATTAATTTATTTATTTATTTTGGCCGTGTTGGGTCTTCGTTTCTGTGCGAGGGCTTTCTCTAGTTGCGGCAAGGGGGGGCCACTCTTCATCGCGGTGCGCGGGCCTCTCACTGTCGCGGCCTCGCTTCTTGGGAGCACAGGCTCCAGACGCGCAGGCTCAGTAGTTGTGGCTCACGGGCCTAGTTGCTCCGCAGCATGTGGGATCTTCCCAGACCAGGGCTTGAACCCGTGTCCCCTGCATTGGCAGGCAGATTCTCAACCACTGCGCCACCAGGGAAGCCCAAAATTTTTATTTATTTAATATTTAAAATCCTCTGTTGAAATTTAATAAGCCAAAGGTTTAAAAACCTGTTTGCTTGTTTGATCTAACATGGTATTATTTAGACTGTGCAGACTTTCTATTAAGATCCTTAGAGGTGAGCCCTGTGTGTGTGTGTGCGCATGTATGTGTGTGTATACATTTATAAATTTTCAACTCTTTAAAGATGAAAATTTGAAGGGCACTTGGTATATTTAAGATTCCAAAAATATTATTAGATGGTAGTAATAGAGACATTCACAAAACTGTATATAAATCTTCCATCAATGTGGAAGCGTATCCCGTTATGCTCAAGAGATAATTTGTTGAGCTAAACTTTGCCCTAAGGAAAGCAAAAGATATTAGAAACATTTTGAGTAAAAATATTTAGCTTCTCATATCTTATAATGCTTTGCCTGTGGCTAAAATGAAACTGAGTTTAATAAACTTTTACCGTGAATGACAAATGTCTTTCATCAATTCATCATACCAAATATATTCATTTTAAAAAACACCCAACCATAAAAACACACAGAATTGCTAAATTTGAAGGAACCTTTAAAAAATGATCAAATATTTCTTGAGGCTTCATTAGATGAACTATGTAAGGTCAAGCTTCATGTCCTAAAATATTTGAGAGAATTGAATTTCATAAAATCTGTTACTATTGAGAATATTTCCCCTGTGTTTAAATTAACGCAACCTTAACACTCCCTTTTTTAATTACATTATTTTATATTGTTCAAAATGGATAACTTAGGTTCAATTATCCTTGTTTCCAAGACTGAAGAGGAAAGAAGAATCCCTCAAGTATGTTTTTGACTTAGGGAGACAGTAATGTATACTAGTCAAGAATAAGCCTTGGGCAAGTTATTTTACCTCAATGAATCTGTGTTTCACTCCCTATAAAATGTAACTTAATACCTTCCTCAAAGGGTACTTGTGAGGAGGAACTGAATGTGAAACATTTAGCACTCATTTAAAGACACTGTAAACATTTAAAAAAATATATATACTAATTCTTCTTCTTAGCGTAGGAAATTCAAATATTTAACTGTCTTTTCATCTTCTAATGGTGTGCAAATAATGAGTATTAGTACATTAGCCTCAAGAAGGAGGAACTCAGAATTGAAAATGGCAAATGTTTAACAATCAGCTCTGAAAAAAAAGAAGAAAAAGAGATCCTTTGCTTGTAGTCTTTGCAAATTTTCATGGTGTGAATACTCCTGTCATCACTAATTTCAGATTACCAACATGATGTCTGAATGCAGAGTTGCTAAATCTGTTAGGAGTCCACTCTGGCACACCACTAGGTATGCCAGTTCATAAAGAACTGCTTAATCAATCATGTCTATAATTACAGAATTGGAACAGGAATTTGACACATTATACTTTTATTAATTATTCATGGATGGTATTTTCCATCAGTGCAGTTCATTGATTATACTTCTGATGTCAGTTCCTTTTAGCTCTGAAATTTCAGATTTTCCTTCAAATTTTACCTTTGAAGTTGCAGCTGACTCAGAACCTGCATTTGCCCTACTTGGGAATAACACATTGGGTGCATTAAGCTTCAGCCATTCCTCAAAGTAGCATGCTGTGTTACATGTGTGCAATGTTTTTATTTATATATTTTAAGTAATTTTTTTCTTTCTGTGAAGGATAATGTAAAAGGGCTTATGAATTCCCACTCTGTTTTAACCTGTAACCAGCTATTTCTTTATCAACTTACCAGTAATGCTTCAGAGAAAATATGCATTTTGTAGAATAGGCAATTTCTGGAATTAAAAACAAGAACACACCAGTGATGTAATAGCTAATACACTTGGTCCCTTAGGCCGGAGTCAACATGGTACCATAATGTAGATTGTCTCATTTAACTCTTTAATTCATGCAATATTAGTTATAGATTCAAAATTTCTTTAATAGGTTTTCTTCATACTGGTATATATTAGTTTCTACCGATAAATCTATATCATGGGTTCTTTTGATATAATAGTTGCCACTTATTTCCATTGAACAGAATTTTATACTTTCTCTTCAATTTGTTTTCATTCTTGGATAATCAAAACATCTGCTGTCATATTCATTCAAATATGATCATTTGCACCCAAAAGGTAAAAATCATGAAACCTCATTCAAATCCTTTTCCATCCTTTAAGGCCAGAGCTCATGCCATTTTCTCCATCAAACTCTTGGGATTTTTTTTTTTTTTTTAAGTAATTTCTTCCTTCACAGATTTTCTACTTCTCCACGGGCAAATATCACTATATTCTAGTTCATTGGTTCTCAAAGTGCGATCCCTGAACCAGCGGTGTCAGCATCATTGGAGAACTTGTTAGAGATGAAAATTCTCAGGGCCCACCCCAGACGTACTGCATCAGAAAGTCTAGGAATAACTCCCAGCAGTCTGTGCTTTAACAAGTCCTCTGAGTGACCCTGATTTTGAGTGACTGATGGTATAATTTGGCTTCCTATTTAGTTGTGTGCTCCATGATAACCAGGATTTATGAGTAATTATATCTTTTAAATAGTAGGTACCCAATAAATATTTGCTGAATAAACTGATAAGTCAATGAATAAAAGGACAATTTAAGAAACACAAGCTAATTAACTGGAGGAATAAAGGACAGGATATTTTATTTGAAAGGCTGTCATTCGAAGGAGAAATGAGATATGTCCTTTAAACATCCATGGGCTGGAATTAGGGTAAATGAACACAAATTAGGAGGGCTTATTAGGGTTAGGTTATTTTGATTACCTCATTAATGAACTCATTCAATCCTAACAACAATTCCGTGGAGTAGGTGTTATACTCATTTCACTGATGAAAAAATGAGGCTTAGAGTATATATATGTCTCTATCTATATCAAGATTATATATTCAGGCAGGTTTCAAACCTAGTTCTCTCTGCCTCACTTTCCCCATCATGTCCAGAGAGTCAAATTTCAACTCTAGGTTGGTTCAATCAATTTCTTCAATGTTAACTGTATATAAATATGAGCCAGGCACATGAGGGGTGTTTAGCATTTAACAATGAGCAGCAAGTGTCCTTATCTGTAAAATGTGGAAAATAAAAGTACCTAGTACTTCTTAGGGCTGTTGTGATGATTAAATATGATAGACATCAATCATTAAAGAAGATAAAATAATAAATTGTGAAAAGTGCGAAGATGGAGAGAAAGAAAAGCATCAGGTAGAGATACCTGATATAGACTGAGTGGCAGGGGAAATTGCTCTAAAGCAGTGACATTGATGCTGATCCAGAGTGACAAGTATCCTTTGGCTCGATGACAAACCAAGGGAAGAGCACTTTAGACATAAGACCTATGTGTGCAAAACCCTAAGTGTCAGGAGCTGACACTCTGGAATGGAGTAAGACCTCTGTCACTACAAGTTTTTAAGTGCATCATTCTGAAAATAGTTTTTGGAGTATGATGGAGATGAAACAGCCACAGAAGAGCAGTGTTACACTGCATGGACTATCAATTTCCATCCAATCCTACATATTTGTGTTTTCCACATAAGTCTATAAAATATCATTGATATAACAATAAAGCAAAGTATATATAAATGTACAACTAGGAGTAAAAGCTTGTAGTAAGTATGGCATCAAATAAGTATTTTTTTGAGAGTGAAAACTAAAAAAGCTTAAAATCTGAAGAATTTAGAGATTGATTATTAGTAAACTTGAATTCAGTACAATATCCTCTAGTTTTTTTCCCTAGCACTCTCTAAGACTAACTGAGGATGCCAGATGGCTTGGGGCACTTTTGTTCATAATTAATGTGTTGAACTATTCCCTAACTGGATTATAGTGTCCTTTATAGAAAATCTCGGATTAGATTCCTTCCCGGTTATACTTATCATTTGATATACAGTCTACAATTAAGATAGGATGGAAATGGGGTGGTTTGAATCACTAAGTAAAATGGATGGATTTTAAATGAAATTAAATTGTGGTAAAAATCTTATGTTATTTCTAAGTAGCTCTTTGGAAGATATTACCAAGTAGAAATGTAAATATTTCAATTTAATTGGATTTTCCTGTTAACAAACTTTACTTATTCCTTATTTCACTATAAGACTAGAAAATGGAGGCTGCTAGTTGCTGTATTATAAAGACTCTAAGCCTCTCAATGATCACGTCATATCATCTTTTGTTTTCCTGGAACTAATACAAAACCCAACAGTAATTAGCACCAGTGATGTTTGTTGAATGAGTGAGTGAATGAAGTAGAGATGAACATATCCAGCAAGTAATTGTGAAATTGTGAGTGGCATTAAAGTAACATAAAGAATATATTTAATTTTTATTTCAGAAATCTTAGGACTGATATTAATTTTATATATATATATATATCTATAGAAGGTATCCCATAGCTGTATTGCTCATAACTATCAAAAGTGTAGTATATAAAAAAAGAATCTTAAGAAGCTAATATGGCTACATTGCTTTAAAACACCAGTTTAAAGTCATTTCTGGGGACTTCCCTAGCGGTCCGGTGGTTAAGACTCCGCGCTTCCACTGCAGGGGGTGCAGGTTCGACCCCTGGTCGGGGAATTAAGATCCCACATGCCGTGCGGCCAAAAAAAAAAGAAAAAGTCATTTCCGTTTGCAGCATTATTGAGGCGTAGTGTAGTTTGGATTCACATAAAATAAAATGGCCAGCGAAGACAATTATTGTGAGAAAGCAACCCTCAAATGTCTTTTTCTACCATACATCCATAGTTAACAGAAGGGAAAAATGTCTCTGTGTAGATATAATTTGGGGTGGTTTTTTAAAAAGATAGGCTTACATATTAAAAATTGCATATAACCTTTAACCTATAATTGCAAATTATGGTAATATGTAATATAAATCTTAGGAGTAAACTCTAAGAAATATTTGTATTTAAAGGAGAAACAATGCAATTGACAGATTATAAATCTATAATATGCCTCACATAATAGATACATTAAAAAATACATATTTGGTATTAAATACAAATATTCTTAATCCTTACTCCTTCTGTTTTCATTGTGATTATGCTGTGGAGGAATTTGTGTCTTCATGCATATCCATGTATCAGTATTCTTTATAAAATATAAATTTGCTAGAGTGAGAGAATTAATTGAAGAAAAAATGAAAGGATAATAGATATGATATTCTTCTATAAGGTAGACAGCTTTTAATGTAATTGTTTATGATCTGATATATAGGAAAAAAATACCTTACACACATACCTTCTACCAAGCAATATAACTTTTTTTTTATTTTATAAGTTTCAGGTGTACAACATTTTAATTCACCATCTGTATTACACAAAGTAATCACCCCCCAAAAGTCTAGTTACCATCCATCAATCACCATACAGTTGAACCCCTTCACCCCTTTTGTCAACCCCTCAACCCTCTTCCCCTCTGGTAACCACCAATATGCTCTCTGTATCTATGAGTTTTTGTTTTGTTTGTTTATTTGTTTTGTTTTTTAATGTTCCACATATGAGTAAAATCATAGGATGTCTTTTTCCTGCTGCCTTATTTCACTTAGCCTAATACCCTGCACGTTCATCCATGTTGTCACAAATGATGAGATTTCATTCTTTTTTATGGCCAATATTCCATTGTGTGTGTGTGTATACATGTGTATATGCATATATATTCATATATATGTACATATTCATATATATATATATACACATACATACCGCATCTTCTATATCCGTTCATCCATCAATGGACATTTATTTCCATATCTTGGCTATTGTAAGTTATGCTGCAATGAACTTAGGGGTGCATATATCTTTTTGAATCAGTGTTTTTATTTTCCTTGGATAAATACCCAGAAGTGGGATTGCTGGATCATGTGGTAGTTCTATTCTTAATTTTTTGAGGAATCTTCATACTGTTTTCCATAGTGGCCACACCAATTTGCATTCCCACCAACAGTGTATGAGGGTTCCCTTTTCTCCACATCCTTTCTAACACTTGCTATTTCTCGTCTTTGTGATGATAGCCGTTCTAACCGGTGTGAGGTAATATCTCATATTGGTTTTGATTCGCATTTCCCTACTAATTAGTGATGTTGAACATCTTTTCATGTGCCTGTTAGCCATCTGTATGTCCTCTGTGAAAAATGTCTATTCAGATCCTCTGCCCATTTTTTAATTGGATTGCTTGGTTTTTTTTGTTTGCGTATAACATTTTGATATACAGTGTTAGTACACTAGACTGACTAAGAGAGCCTAATGCAATCAAATGAAAGTCACTGATGGCCTCTCTATTTTTATATTGTTGAAATGTATTTTTTATTATGTAAGAGCAAAGGTATCTTGATATTTCTATAAAACACTCAGAGATGCTTTACTGTAGCTTCATGAGCTACCAATGGCTTGCACTTAAAGGTGTCAATTTCAGTCAACTAGGGGTTATGAATATGTAAATTGGTGTTTAGAATTTTATTGTGAATTCTAAGAGTGAGGTTACTATTATCAAAAAATACGTTAAAAAGTAAATTCTTTGGACTCTACAAAATACGTACTAGTTTTATTCAATATCTGTTTTAAGACTAGCCAAGAAGACAACTTATCCTGCATCCAATATTTCGCTTTCTTAAAAAGAAGTTTTTTGAATAGAGAATATATAATGGCCAAATTTAATATATATAATATATTATATAGTATATTGGAATATATAATAGCCAAATAAAATTTAAATGAAGATAAAAGTTATGATTTAGGTAAGGTTATAGAACGATGGGGTTTACATATGATAGTTCATTCTCAGCTTTATCCATACATATCCATTCAAAATATTCACCTAAATAATCTTTTTCATATTTTCTTGTACTTTTTTAGATATGACAGAATATGACTGTTGGGGAGGATTAATAGTCTGAATCACAGAACTAGTGAAAGGTTGAAAGTCTTACTTTTGATTTTACTCAACATGCCAACTGTGAGATAATAGACTGGTCTTTCTTCTTGAATCTGCTTCCTTCCCTAGGAGTTACAAACTATAGTAGACTGACTTGCTTATCCTTCAGTGCTCTAATCCCACAGACACATGGTGCCCAATAGCGGTCTGGATGTCCCTTTTAGTCTTTACTCTTTGGAAAATGTTTTTCCACACTGGAATTTTCTTGGACCCTCTCCTTAAATCTAAATGTGCTTATCCAAATGCTAGGATAGTAGTAAAAACTCATTCTCTTGAGTTTGCCCCAAATCCAAATCCTTGCTCTGCCCATTACTAACTATGTGATCTTGAGTAGATTACTTAACTTTTCTGAGCATCTGTTTATTTATTTGTGAAATGAGGATAATAATAGTCCTTACTTCATACTAACATTCCCTGCTATGAAATCATTTCATGTAAATGGCCTGGCATGTAGACAGCCTTTCATAAATGTTGTTCTTCTTTTACCATTTTGTCTCATCCCTCAGAACTCTGTAGCTGGCCGTACATCTGTTCTTTTAATTTACTTCAAATGAAGATTATACTAATTGACAAGGTCTTAATGTGTTATAATCTCCCTGCTGCCCCATGGCATTTGAGTGAGGACTTTCAAAGATTTAACGCATAGGAACAAATACTGCAGGAATTTTCAATGCCACTCACAGACTCGCTCTGAGGGGACATTTATGAGAGGGGTGGATTCTGTCAGAATTCTTCAGATCATCCTGTGGAGGTTTATTCTCTGTACATGTAAGGGCAACTTGGTTGATTCTGTCACTTGTGCCTGTTGTCTGATTCCTTTTTACTTCTAACCTCAGGGCTGGCCTCAAGGCAAAAATAGTTAAGTAGACTTGGTTTGCCTTTGCTCTCTGCCTTCCTCCCTTTGAATATGTTTTTCCCATATACTAGTATCCCAGAGATCCCCATCTTTGAACTTTAAAGACAGCTGATATATAAGTTATAAATCATATTTAGTAGACAAAGAAACCCAGTTAACATATATGGAAATTTCAGTATGATATTCTAGCATGTAATTTCAATCTAGTTAAACCTAATGACTGGGTGTGCTTTTTTAGTAAACAGGAACCCAAGTAAAATGTGTGAATTTCCCCCTATCTGCTCATCATACTTAGACCCCTATTAAGATGAGTCTGCATGATTTCAGAATAAGTAGGTCTGTACATAGACACAGCTGCCACAGCAAAATCTGCCATTTCTCATTAGGGGTCTTTCTCTGGCAGCGACAGTGCTCCTAGACAAACTTTACTTCTATTCTTGTTGTAAATAGCTCATTCCCATATTTAAATAGAGATTGGGAGAAGGCGAAGGTTTCAGTCTGCCTTTTTCTCAGAATTTAAGGAAGACTGTTTTAGGAGTTCTTAATTTAAGGCAGATTACTTTATGGAAGTACTCGAAAACAAGTAAAAATGAACTCTCTGGAACTCTGATTTCTTTGACACATCTCCTTTTTTATTTTGTGTATAAATTCTCATTTAAATGTTTATAACATTTTTATCTTATTTAAAGTATGATTCTTATCAAGGATGGCATTTTTTACTTTGGATCAGGGGACACAATACAGACTATACTGAGGAGAAGACAGGGATGCTGAGAGAAATAAGGTCTCATCCCAGTTCATTGCAAAAAACAACAGCAAAGTCTTCCTGTTCTGTTTCTAGAAAGAACACTTTGCAAATAAAACTGTGATTATTGCATAGAATATTTTTAAAGGAAATTTTGTAATAATAGTTTCTAGGGAGTTTTTTTATTGTAGGTGAGGGACAAAAAGCTGTTCTTAGAATATAAAAATAAGACTGCACTTAATAATGCTTACCTTGTACCAGGCGTTCTGTTCTCAGCAGACACGTATATTATCTAATTTAACCTTCGCAGCAGCCCTAAAAGAGGTAGGTTCTATTATACCCATTTTACAAGTGAGGAAATTGAGGCTTAGGTTAACTTGCTCACCACTGTATATCCGTTAAAGGTTCATAAAAAGGAGTTCAGCACACGTCTACATGACAGTGGAGTCTGTGTACTTAACCCCTGCATGATATTGCCTCTTGGAGGTATCTTACATATATATAAAGATTGGATTGCAACGGTTTTGTCTGTCTACTAAATAATAAAATTTAAATTTTTACTGAAAAATGATTTTGATGTAGCCTTATCCATAGTTGGAACAATACCCTTTGTGAAATCCCATTTTGTTGTGAGGCTTCTAATTCCCATGACTGTACACAGTCATCTTTTATTTTTTTTTCCCAAAGCGTTATTTTTATTATGTAGACACCAACAGAATATAACATATCTCTTGTATAGAACACAAATCCTTTGAGCTGGCTACAAAAAAAAGTGCTTCTCTTTCAAACTAATGGTGTTTCAGGTCGTGCTTTTTTTGGTATTGAAGACTCTGCGATAAAGAATGAGAATTCTGCTATGCAATTGTTTCTTTTAAAATCAAAGTACTTTCTTGATATTTCATACTTACTTTAGCTCTATCAAGAAATGTAAAATATGCCTGAGAATAAATTTAGTTGGTTATAAGGATTTCATTTCAAAATCTCCAAGGGCCAACAAGTTTCTCTGTTTCAGAACAGCTGTAGTGGTGACCATTTCATTCCATTCATACTCCTTTAGCAATGGGTCTCTGTTAGACATTTAGGCCAGGTCTCTTTGTGGCCAGCAAGACAGATGCAAGCCCTCTCACCATAGTTTGGGGCTTACTGTTACCAATATTTATAACTGATAACGTGTCATAGGGGAGAGAGTGATTCATGGGACCCAGCTTGGCTAGAAGTGTGTGCATTCAGTTACCCAGTGGCTTCTAGCAGATAATATAGAACTAGACAGGCAGTGGGTCTTAGCCAGGATTTCCACAAAGACATCAAAGAACAGATTTGCATGCAATATCCAGCAAGACCACCAGGTCTAGAGTCTGCTAGGTGCAAAGTCAGCATGTGCAGCAACTTTAAAGTGCAGGGGACATCACTCTTCTTGATTTCCAGCAGCCCTCAAGGAGCACTGAATTTATTCTTAGCCAGAAGCCCTTTATTCTTGGCTTTATTTCATCCTGCCTCCTGGAAATGGCAAGCTCTGGGAATAGAGGGTTGAACATAAGCCAAATGCCTATAGAATTATAAAAAAGTAGAATAGCAACAGTTCTACTGATTGTGGAGGTATTTTGTATTGACCAAGAAGAGTGACATTTGTGAACTACTTTATAAGATATAATCTGGTAATGAGAAAAGATGAATAACCTTTTCTCTGGTCTTTTTTCACCCTTAAATTGTTGCTAGTTGTGTAATGAACTTTTTTGGTAGAAATATTAAAAGTATTATTAAAAAATAAAATAATGAAACAACAACAACAATTATCCTCCTTCATAAATAATGACGATGCCACACAAAACCTGCAAGCTCTAGCACAGTGTGCAGTTAATGTTGGGTTGTGGGAAAGCATAGACTGTGCATAAAGGAATTCATTACTGAGTGAAATGAATCCTTTTGCTTTTCCCTGAATAAGCTGTTCTATATTAAACTTTGGAGTTCCAAGGCTTACAAATTAGCTAGTACTCTGGATCTCACCCCTCAAGTCCCCATGGAGCTCACCTTAAGCATTCTTCTTCCTGTTAGGCATGAGTTCTGAATATCTGGCGCCATTTTGCATTATGTAATAGCTACCATTTATTGTGCATGATTACATTTGATCCTGTGAGAACCTTTGAGATAGGTCGTATTATTATTTGTGTTTTATAAGTGAGTAAACTTCAATCAAGAGAGGTAAAGCTGAGATGACCCAAGATCTTGAAGCCTGGACATATCAAGATAAGCCAGGGACTGATTCACTTTGTTATAAAGCAGAAACTGACACACCATTGTAAAGCAATTATACTCCAATAAAGATGTTTTTAAAAAAAAAAAAAAAAAAAGATAAGCCAGGGACACTGACATTCCAAAGTCTTGTTTCCCCATTTGCCCATATCTATATATTAATATAACAACATGCCTTTTTCAGATGTATAAATACACACACACGTTCTTAATCTGAAAAATATGTTTAACTCTGCCTTTACTGTTCTGATACTAATTCTAGCTGTGTTTTCCTTGTCTACCTAATTTACTAGTCTAGGGATGCCAAATTCATAGCTTGGATTTCACAATGTGTTTATTCCTTGTCCTTGGCAGACATAGCCAATCAATCATAGCAATCCTCTCTGAGCCAGGTTCAGTCTCCTTGTCTCTTCAGCCCATCTCTCTAGACAGGCATGGCCAATGGATTGGTACTGGATCCCAAGTTAAATCTCTTTGCCATTCCTGTACCATATATTTTTGTCTCAATCATGTCCTCCAGCCCAAGCACACACAGCATTTACCTCAATCTCCCCTCAGATATCCATCTCTTATGACACCTTTATTTCCAAAGACCAATGGTATTTGTGAACAAGCCTGTTTCATGGTGTTTTGGATTCTTTCCATCAAAATTCCATTTTTTTAATTTAACATTCATAAGGTAAAAGTGATTTATCTATAGTCTCTCTCCAAAACCTTCTTGATGGACCACTGCTCATAGACAATGTTATATCTTACCTGTTATTATTGAACAATTTGGTCTCACCAGATTTGAGAAATTTTATCTGAATTTTGTGCCTTTTGTTTCTTTTTTCTCCTTTAAGTAAAATATGTAGTAAATTCATACACTAATAAGAATCACCGTATTTTCTTATTAAACATTTCTGAAGTTTATATATCTTTATCCTGCTGTAGCCATGGTAATTTAGGCAAAAATGAGCAAGTGGGAAGTTAACCTATACAACTCGTAATTGCCTTACATGTCATGCCATTTAGTAGTGACTGGGGTGAAACTAATGAGGAGTTTCCTGTTTTTATTTTAAGATGATTACCTAGGTCAAAAAAAATTCATCAGGTTGTGGTTTTATTTTTATATTTTACTCCTTTAAATCTAATCTGATTAGGCAATATCACTTAGCTAATTCCATAGAGTTCTTAATTCTAATTTGTGCAACTCTGTGGCCAGTCTTTTTTGAAAGTTCACAGTGAAGAAGTGTTGTTTGCTGCTTACCTCACCGAGGTCAAGAGACTGATGTTATTAGGTTTGCCACTTTTCAGATACAGAAATGCAGCTCTGGCAACTCTCTGCCAGGAGGTGCAGGAGAGAGGCCAATGGATCCCTCAGTGTCCAGAGACTGCCAGACCCTTGCTTTTAGCATTCAGATTGCTGACTTTACAATCAATTTTACAAAATCCTAAAATTGATTCTGATAATGATGACACCTCACATCATCAAGTGGGGATTTGACAAATATCCTGCTTGTTTTATCAGTATGGACACTGTCCATACAGAGTAGCCGTATAGAGAATATACAGGAGAATAGCTACATCTACAAACATTGAGTCCTGGCTCTGTCATTTTGCAAACAACATGACCTTGAAAAAGTTACTTAACCTCTCAAGGTTTTTTCTCTTCTGTCAAATGGGACAATAACATCAACCTCAATGGAATATTGTGAGAGTTAAATAAGACAGTTTAAAGGAAGCGTTTATAAGAGTGTGTGGTGAATATTAAGTCTGTAATAAGATAATTATCTTCAAGTTCAGGCCAATATTTTCATTTCGTAGCCTGACTTTACTTACATTCTGTCATTCTATTCATAAAGTAACAGCAAGATGAAATATATTGTACATTACCGCATTTAAACTGACATGGATTGATGTTTATTTTACCTTGATGCTTGATTCTAAAATTTTTAATTTATAAGAGAAATATATGTTCGTTTTAGAATATATGTTAACAAAAGGATGAAAATTAAAATCTATCTTAATCCTATGAGCCAAAAGAAGCCATTATTAACTATTTTAGTCTATAACTTTTGAGTCTCATCCTGCGTACGTATAAGTATATATGTACACTCTGTAAAAAATGGGATTATACTGTTCATGATGATTTGGAACTGTTAAAGGGTAAACTGAAGCAATTAAAATGTACAAGATTTTATTTGAGCAAACATCTATTCAATTTGGACAGCACCAAAACAAAAGTGGTTAGAAGCAGTTGTGCCAGCGGGAGCTGGGGGAAAGCTTTTTATTAGAAGACACGGAAGCAAAGCAAAGGAATTGTTTGATTGGCTAAAGCTTAAGCTGTTGCCTTATTTGGGAAAGTCTGGTTGGCTTTTTGTGAATAGCGGTCTTAAGTTTTGTTTTCTCAGATTCCAGTGCATTGACTCTGCCTTAGATTTCGTTTTTGTTCATGTAGGCTGCCAAGGCATTAGAGCCACCCAGGCCAATGGTCTCCATGTTTAATTACCTGAACATAACCATAAATATATGGTGAACATCTTTCCAAGTCTTTAAATATTATTTTACAACACAATTATTAATGATTGCATAGTATTCTGTAGTGTAAATATAATGGCATTTATTTAAGTAATTCTATACTGTTCGGCATTTGAATTATTTCTCTTTTTATCTGTTTTTCTCTCTCATACTCACAATTACAAACTACTCTGCAATGAGTATTTCTTATGCTTATGTCATTGTGCACATTTAAATCATTTCCTTAGAATTAATTCCTAAATATAGAATTATTTGATCAAAGAGTATGTGAATTTTAATGTCTTACTTAAGAATGATTTTTTTAAAGGGTAATATGTTCATGGAATACCAAAATTAAAAAAAAAAAAACAGACTACAAAAAGGTAGATAGAGGTAAAATTCTTTCTCTCACTATAGTCATCAATTCACTCATTTCCAATCCATCTACCGAGTTCTCTACCTGCTTCCTCACCAGTAATTCTTTTCCTACCCTGCAGGGTTTTTTTTTTTTTTTTAACAGTATATTCAAACAATATAAACCTACACTGTCTACCTGTCCCTACCACAGAAATGGACACATATAAGATACATGTACTGCTTTCTTCTCTCAAAGGCATATCTCATTCTTATTTATGCCTGCATACAATTCTACTGATTGGCAGGATGGTTGGTTTTATCTTTTACTATATAAGGAATACTGTAATAATTATAACAGCGTACATACATTATTTGCACTTTTTGAGTGTATCTGTTGAATAAAATTCCCGGAAGTGGAATTGCTGAGCAAAAAATATATAATTTATAATTTGCTAAATATTGCCTGCCTTAGAGATTTGGCCAGTTTACACTGCCATCAGCAGTGAATGGGTGTCCCTTCTTCCCTCCAGCCTTGCCAAAAGAGGGTGTTAATCAAACTACTGGATTTTTGTGTAGTAGATGAAAAATGTTACCTTCGAAGTAGATGTAATTTGTATTTCTCTTAGCACAAGTAAGATTGAGCGCCTTATTCATAGAAGCCATTTGCATTTGTTGTTTCGCTTTGAAGTATTGGTTTTGGTTTTTTGCCATGAAGATTAAGAAAACACTTTAGATATTTTTATAGTTGAATTTTTCCTTCTTTCCATTTATGTATTTTGGATTTTGGGGGGTATTGTTACAAAGGCCTTCCCCATTCTGACACTATAAATAAGTTTCTCATATCTACCCCTCCCCCCCTTATGATAACAGTGGCTCCTCCTCCTCTTCCTTCTTGCATTTACATCTTCTATCTATGTGGATATTATTCTGATGTAAGCTGTGAGGGGTGGATCCACCTTTATTTTTTTCCTGAAGTCCTTAGCTGTGCCAGCACCATTTTCTCTCCTGTTCTGAAATGCTACCTTCATCAAAGACTAAATTACAGTTTTCTTGGCTCTATTTCTGAATTGTTGTTTCTGTTCCATTTTTCTGTGCCAGTGCTACATTGCTTTTATTATTAAAGATTTAATACATTTAAATATCTGGTAGGCCAAGTCTCTGCTTATTTCTTTTCTATTTTAGAATTATCCTGGATAGTCTCTTGGTTTTTGTTCATATAAACTTTAGAACTATCTTGTTTAGTTCCAAAATTCGTTTAAAAAGAAAATACCTGTTAGAACTTTTTATTGGAATCACATTACATTTATGAATTACTATGAGTTGAATTGACAAGTTTATAATGCAAGGTCATCCTCTTTCAGGAACTTGTCCATGGCATGTCTTTCTACTGGGATAAATCTTCTTTGGCATCATTCAGTAGTGTTATAGTATTTTCTTTATATATGTCCTGAACGTTGCTTATTAAGTTTATTGCTACTTTTTGCATTTTTTCTGTTACTTTCTGTAAATTTTTTTCTCTTATTGTATATCTAGCCCTCTAATTGTAAGTATACATGGAAGCTATTGATGTTGATATTAACTTTGTATGTCATTATGTTAGTGAATTCTGTCATTGCTTACAGTAATTTTTCAGTTAGATTCTCATGTTTTTTCTGGGTACTGATCAAAACCTTTACAAATGTGAATAGTTTTTACCTCCTCCTCTATAAGCTTCATGATTCAAATTATGTTATTTTGTATAATTGTATTGTTCCCCAGTTGCTTGCCTTTACTGAGAATTTTCTCATTAAGCATAAAGAAAATTTTGTTAGGTGAATATCCATGTAGTCCTATGTTATCAAGTGTTTTGTGTTTGGTTTTTTTATTTGTTTTTTTATCAAGAAAGACTGTTGAATTTTATTAGATGCCTCTCAGTAGCTTGTAAAATGATCATATTATTTTCCATTTATATGGTTATATTATTAACTTCCTAATATTGAATAATTCTTGATATTTTATATTTTAATGCTGCTGAATTCTATTTCCTAATATATATATATTTTTTAGGATTTTTGTGTAGATTGTCTTAAGTGAGATTGGGCTCTAGTTCCATGTGTGTAAGTATAGACAATGTTATGTGAACTTCACGAAAATGATTTGGAAGACTTCCTCCTTTCTCTGTGCTCTCAAACACTAAATAGACTTCAGTTGTTTATTCTTTGAAGATTTGTTAGAAATCTGTGAAGAATTTTGGCCTAGTGCTTTTTTCTGGTGGTAGCTGTTGGGTAACTTACCTTACATATTTTGCGGAACATCATGTGTTTTCATTGTCTATTTCTTTGTGTCACTTTTGTGAAATTACATATGCATATTTTGCCTGGTAGCCTGAATAATTCTTTTTGTACCTTTAAATTTGAATAACATTAAGAATATGTCTCAGTGAGACTATTTTTATATGTAAATCAAGACTTTTTCTTATTTCAACATTTTTTCCCTTGAGTTCTATTCTTACCTACTTGTATTTTAGTGGTTTGCTTTCAGGAATAAGGAAATTATACCTATCTAAGATCTTCTTTGTCTGTCTTTTATGTATATAATTTTGTCTCTTATCCTTCCTAATTCTTTTTTTTTTCTGTTTCATTTTCTTTATTTTCCTCCCTCATTTAGTCCTCTATTTCCCTTAGCGCGTCTTCTACAATTTCTGTTTTCTCTTTGGCTCCTTCTAATTATTTCTTCATTTCTTGGATGGCTTTGCTTTATCCTTATAATTCTTTCATGAATTCTGCCAGATCACATTTCATCTTCTCCTTGTGTCTTACCACATCACTTCTGAGGTCTTGTGTTTCTGCTTTGGGCAGCCAATGTCTCAGGATGGAACAGGAGTTGGGGGTGGGGGAGGATTGGGAGAGTACAGTGGGGGAAGAGTCCAGGATATTTTTTCAGTCTTTCCAATTTCATAACATAGAGGTTCTCTTATATTATATATGGAGACTGTGTTCTACAAATGTACCCCCTCTGTGTGATTTTGTGTGTATATCCTTACCTCTTCTACTTCTATGAATAATTATTTCCATTAATCAGCCTTATTTCTGCATCTCGGGGTATGCTCCTCACCTTCAGAAAGCATTATCACTTTCTGAGATCTCTTGGTCCTAGACCCACTTACCACTGCAGTCTCTCTGTGCTTGTTTTCACTTTCTTCCATGGCACCCTTTCCTGATTGCAGTCTTTACACAAATTTTAAAGTCTTCAGATTATACCAGTTTCCTACTTTTGCTAAAAATGAGTCTTACAGGGTATTCTTTTTTCATTGTCCTTGTTGCTTTTAGATGCATTCCAGGAGGAAACAAGGAAGATTCTGATTTAGACAGTCATGTTTATTATACTAGAAGTCCAAATTGATATTTTCCTAGTTATTTAACCAGAATTGCCTTGAAAAAATATTGTTATATATGATGAGTTTAGTGTGAATCATAAGTTCATTTGAAAAATCAATGTTTTATTTATTTATTTAGTTTAGGCTGCATTGGGTCTTCATTGCTGCCCACGGGCTTTCTCTAGTTGCAGTGAGCAGGGGCTACTCTTCGTTTCGTGCGTGGGCTTCTCATTGTGGTGGCTTTTCTTGTTGCAGAGCACAGGCTCTAGGCACGCGGGCTTCGGTAGTTGTGGCACACAGGCTTCGGTAGTTGTGGCACACAGGCTTCAGTACCTGTGGCTCGCAGGCTCTAGAGTGCAGGCTCAGTAGTTGTGATGCACAGGCTTAGTTGGTCCACGGGCATGTGGGATCTTCCCGGACCAGGGCTTGAACCCCTGTCCCCTGCATTGGCAGGCAGATTCTTAACCACTGCACCACCAGGGAAGCCCCCCCAAAATCAATATTTTTGAAGTTAATTGCAAAAGTTCTAGCAAGGAAAGCCCCCCATTTTTCCCCCTTTTTACTGGCAATATGTAAAAGGAACTTTTAAAATAGCATCTGGGACTTCTCTGGTGGCACAGTGGTTAAGAATCCGCCTGCCAATGCAGGGGACACGGGTTCAATCCCTTGTCCGGGAAGATCCTACATGCCACAAAGCAACTAAGCCCGTGTGCCACAACTACTGAGCCTGTGCTC
Organism: Eubalaena glacialis; assembly: GCF_028564815.1. Taxonomy (NCBI): domain Eukaryota; kingdom Metazoa; phylum Chordata; class Mammalia; order Artiodactyla; family Balaenidae; genus Eubalaena; species Eubalaena glacialis. The sequence continues at coordinate 40,292,434 of NC_083716.1, forward strand.
TAGAGCCTGCGAGCCACAACTACTGAAGCCCGCATGCCTAGATCCCATGCTCCACAACAAGAGAAGCCACCGCAATGAGAAGCCCACACACTACAACAAAGAGTAGCCCCCGCTCGCCACAACCAGAGAAAGCCCGCGCGCAGCAACAAAGAGCCAATACAGCAAAATAAATAAATAAACAAACAAACTAACTAAATATACAACTACCTTAAATCTTGCAGTTGCATTCCCAGGCCTTTATCCCAGAAAAATGAAGACTAAAATAGGATCCACGTCTAAATAAGGGCAATGGATTAAGTTCCATTAAATTTTAAAATCTTGGCCATTCTTTCCTTGAGAATAGAATAACTGGAAGAAAATATAATTTTAGTACCAAAAGAACAATGTTGAAACTTTAAGAATTCATAAAAATAGACTAGAATTATTTGCAAGTTGACATTTCCTTCTTAGGTTGGTTTCCCTCAGACATTGAAATTTTACAGTATTTTTGCTCAAGAACTTTAGTGTAGTCTGAGGTTTGTCATAGCACCTGAAGACTTGAGTATGCTTCACTGTGTTTGGCTACTAAGTGAATAGCTTGGGCAAAACAAGTTTAAATTATTTAGATAGAAAGTAGAATAATTTATTGTCGTATCTCAAAGAAGGGTCTAAATGTTGGCCTAGTTTTCACCACACAAATTATCCATCTTGTGAATTTCTTGTTACAGTTATATAGACTTTTATTGCTTCTCAGATGACAAGGCTATGGTGTCTATCCTAGTTGTATATAGCATTTAGAGTGAACAATGGGAATTTTCTCCTTTCTGTGAAAATATGATTTATTTTAAAGTGTCTGAGAACCACTAGAATGGTGAAAACTACCGGAAGTTAGTTAGATCTTATTTTGGATTCTTGAATACATTTGACCTATGAAACAAAAGTTATTCTGCTGACAAAAAAGGAAATTATATAATTAAGCTTTCTTTTGTTTCATGGTTCTTATTGAGGCAGTGCTCTTCATGCTTCTGTCTTCTGTTGCTCCCAAGTTTAGTACAATGTCAATGGGAAATTAGGAGTATAGAATTTTCCTAGTTGATTTAGTCTGAGGCTCTAAACACTTAATGCCATTTTCTCCCACCCTATGATAAACACTGAAGAGGAAATGCAGGGCTAACTGAGCCAGCTGTGTTTATTCACTACTGGTGGCCCTCAGTCTTGTCTCTATGAAGGGTATTTTAATTATAACTAACCTCATCTAGCCGTGGGCTATTTTTTAATGACACAGATTCTAAGAAGAAAGACACACATGAGTAGCGTTAGAAGATCAACCTTTTCACGTCCTTTTTCATCTTGACAAACAACTCCACACCCCAACTTTGGAATGTTTTATTTCATAGTTTCTTTTACGTTAATAAAACCAGCCAAAATAATTCTTTCAATACCTGTCTTATATGATTGTTTAGATCAAATATATATTCAAATATTTTTTCCTGCCTGTTTACTCTTTATTTTTTCAAGACAGTTGGAACAAATTGAGGAATAAAATCATGACAAGGTGGTCCTTTTGAAAGTAACTTGAAACACAGTCACATTTTTAAAGGACAATTTATTTAATACCTGGAACTTGTGGTAGACTGGGTGTTCCTGGTCAGGCCAGACTTGGCATCCTAGAAGGTGAACTGTGGTCGATATCCTAACCCAAGTATACAGATATGAAAAGATCCCATAGGATGAGTCTGGGTCAGATCCCGTAGAAAACCCAAGGCAATCAAATATAGACATTGCATTCCATACCTCTGCTCATCATGTCTGCCTTTGTGGTACGTCCTCCCATCTTTCTTCTGTTCATTTACACTGTACCCAGAGAACTTTGAAACTGAAAGGGGTCTTAGTATCATGGACCAGCATTTTGTAGATGTCAGAACTGCAGCTTGAGGGGGGCACCTTGACCAAGGTTAGACAGCTGCATGTGGCAGAGCTGAAGGGACAGTCTCTTGATTGTACCCTGCTGCTTCATGCTTATCCAAACAAATATGGGAAATCTTAGTTTTTCCCACAAGACTCAGTTCCAGTCTCCCTCTTCAGCAGAGCCATCTCTGACTATGTCACAAGGGCACTGATTTGAATCTAGGCTACACTGCCCACTTGCTCTATGATCACGATCAAGTTCTTTTATCTCTATTGTCTCAGTGTCCTAAGTAGTAAAATGGAGAAAATAACAGCTCCTAGGGTTGTTAAGAGCCTCGAATAAGTTAATATTCATGAAGCACTTAGAATAGTGCCAGGCCATAGTGAGGGCTCAATAAACATTAGTTGTCATTATTATAATTGTCCATATGGGGCTTCCCTGGTGGCGCAGTGGTTGAGAATCTGCCTGCCAATGCAGGGGGCACGGGTTCGAGCCCTGGTCTGGGAAGATCCCACATGCCGCGGAGCAACTAGGCCCGTGAGCCACAACTACTGAGCCGGCGCGTCTGGAGCCTGTGCTCCGCAACAAGAGAGGCCCCGATAATAAGAGGCCCGCGCACCGCAATGAAGAGTGGCCCCCACTTGCCGCAACTAGAGAAAGTCCTCGCACAGAAACGAAGACCCAACACAGCCATAAATAAATAAATAAATAATTAAAAAAAAAAAAAGTGTTAGAGATGCAGAAGGGTTAAGACCAGGCCCACTAGTCTAACACATCAGCAAGAAATTAGCCAGAGGCTACAGACTTTAAAAAATAAAAAATAAAATAAATAATTGTCCATATGAATCACTCTTTCTCTCTTATTTTGTATTTTTCATGAATACGACCCAGGTAGCACTTACTTATTTTCTAGCTGTTTTATATAAAATGTTAGTTTATTCCAGTTTTCTCTTGCCAGATCAAGTCATTTCAGGGCAGGGACTATGTCCTATAGTTTTTCTTTGTACCTCAATAAGGCCTGAACAATGTTTGATGCAAAATAGAAATTTTGAAAAAAACTATTTTTTTTTTCTGCTGGTTGATATAAAATTAAATAGATTTCTAATAGTTGCAACTCTGGCCAACTTTTAGTTGTTCTCAAAGAAAATGGCAATTAAAATGTGGAAGCAGTATAACACGGCAGTGTTCTGTGTAAAAAAAGCAAAGACCGCTGCATTTAAAGGTACATAAGGAGGTCATCAGAATACATGTTTGGGATGGATTTAGGAGTAGTGGGTAAAAGGATAGGATATTTTGCATTGCTACCAGGGCCATTATGTAAGATGCTCCTGGATACTTTCAAACTGTATATTGGTACCATAGTGATATGAATAGCATTACTCTTAGCCCTAAATTCTAGACAACATTCTACTGACACATGTTTAATGCACATTGTTGGCTGCATATTAGAATTGCTTGGTGGTAGACTTTGTTTTTAATTGAGATATAACTGACATATAACATTGTATTAGTTTTAGGCGTACAACAGTATGATTTGATATATGTATATATAGTGAAATGATTACAAGTTTCATTTACAGTTGATCCTTGAACAACATGGGTTTGAACTACAGAGGTCCACTTACACACAGATTTTTAAAAATAAATACATGTGAAAATTTTTTGAGATTTTTGACAATTTGAAAAAACTCACCGATGAACCATGTAGCCAAGACATATCAAAAAAATTAAGATAAAGTTGGCTATGTCATGAATTTATAAAATATATGTAGATATAATATAACATACAAAATATGTGTTAATCTATTGTTTATAAGTATGGTTTCTAGTCAACAGTAGGCTATTAGTAGTTAAATTTTAAGGGAGTCAAAAGTTATATGTGGATCTTCCACTGTGCTGGGTTGTAGAGAGGGGGTTGGCACCTCTAACTATTGTGTTTTTCAAGGGTCAATTGTATATTCATCACCACACAATAGTGTCAGTTTTTTTTCTTGTGATGAAACTAGGTGTTTTTCTTTTTCAGTCTTTTTACAGTCAAAATAACACCTTGTATTTGAAGATCCCAAGTTTTCTGATTTCTATTAATCAAAGAAAAATCTATGTTCTTATTAGGGACAAAAAAAGGTATATAGGTAAGAAAGATGGAACTGAATTAAAGAAACAGTATTTGTAGGCAGAAATATAGATATTTTATCCATTTTGCCTTAAGGTGCTAACAAATTCCTACCAGTAAATGGGATGGTGGAGAATGTAACTTGTTCCGTGTTGCCCGTGGAGCTCACCCCTACTTTGTTTTAATGTTAAGACTCTAAAACCTATATTTATAAACAGTAAATGCAGAGTTTTCATAATAAACTCTTGGGTCATAGTTGTTTGTTTATTCATTCAACAAACATTTATTGAATGCCTATTATATACAAGGCCCCATTTGAGGACATAGCCTAAACCAGATAGTTTTTCTGCACATCTGAAATTAAAATATTAAGGACGTAGAATTGGAATTAAAAGAAGAATGAGACCAATATATTAACACTAAATGGATATATATTGAGAGCCTCTGTGTTGGACACTATGCTATGTGCTGCTTATTATTTATTAGTTCACATTATCCACACAACTTTGTAAGGGTGGCTTATTGTGCCCATTATATAGATGAGGAAACTGAGGATCAAAGTTGTAGAATGACTTACCTAAGGCTACACAAATAATAATAGGTAGAATCAGGATTTTAACCCAGATCTTCTGATTTTTTTGTTCAGTGACCTATCACACACAGATCTGAGAAATGTGTGGTCAAAGCAGTTGGTTATATGTGTGAGCCTGTGTGTATATAAGTCACTAAACACTTGGGCTCATAAACCACCATGTTGTATTCAGGTCATATCTACAGTCTATCTTCATCTTTTGTGTTTTTATTTAAATTTTCTTTTATTAATAACTTTACAACCAATTGATCAGTTACTTGTCAGCCAAGTTAAGTAAAATTAAGAATTGAATAAGAAAATAAGAAAACAGAAGATGCAATACTTGAATACCTGAAGCCAGTCTACAGATGATGGACCATAACAGTTACTTTCACTGAGGTCTGTAATTGGGTAAACTGGGCAAATGAATGAAGCAGCATTAGGAGAAAAATCTAGGCAAGAATAAATGCCTGTGAGCAAATGGTACAATAGAAAGAGATTAGCAAGGCAGATGGACGCTAATGGGAGTCAGCATGCAAATAAAATACAGAATAAATGTGAATAGCTGGTTCATAGGTCCAGTGAGAGAAAAGGCAATATGAATGACAGGAAGATATTCTAAAAAATGGAACCTCAATAATTGGATGTACTAGGTTATGCCATTGCATGAAATACTGGACAAATATGGGAATACCCAGGAGTTCTCCTCTCTTCCTTTGTCCTCCCTTTCCTTTGTATACAGGGACTCTTGTTGTGAAAAGTTTTGATTCATGTATGTGACTATTTTGGAATAAGAAATCTTGACAGAAAAAAACATCATCTAGACCTTTATTTAAAAATTCATCCTAAAATATTCTCAAGACTTAATGACCTACCAAAAAAATTAGAAATGTTGCAGGGGAGTTAGGAGAGTGAGCCTGAGGGGGAAGGCAGTCTGATTAGAACCTTCTATATTGCAGTAAAGAGCCTGATAAATATTTTACCTTGTAGAGGGATTTTCATCTTAAAGGCAATTAACCCAAATTAACTTCTAATTTAATGGATTATCAGTCAATATGACAAAGTGAAGTAAAAAAATTCTAATATCCTTTTCCTGTGAAAAGTGATTGCTTGGGAACAGGAGGATTTGGGGAGGTACAGCCCCGATAGCATCACTTAGACAAGCCCTTCACACCTGGAAGTCCACTTTTGAAGTCAGTTCATTCATTCGCTCACTTAGTCTCATCTATTTAGAAGTATTTGTTGGAAACATCTGCTTTGTACCAGGTCCATAGTTCAGTGGAGGAAACAGACAAGTGTACCAATCATTGTCATATAGCTATTTAAATATCAGAATAAAGCTAAACGCAGGGTTCTTAGTGAGGAAAAGGACATCTAATTTAGCTGTCATTTAGTTGGTATGGACTATGAAATTATTACCAGAGAACTTCATGCTTGAATTAGGTTTTGAAGGTGAATAGGAGTTAGCCTAGACTAGTGCTGAGTAATGATTAGTTGAATGACAGCAATGGTGGAGAAGGAAGTCATGAGCCATCAGAGAGCATGGAATTTGGGGAATGTGCCTTACGCATAGGAACATGATGCGTAATGATGCGTATGATAAAAAGATACACATTTTATCTGTGACTCAGGAACCACCCGCCTCCGAATCACCTGTAAGTACTGCTTAAATGTGTACATTTCTGGGTCTCCCTCTACACCCTCTGATCAGAATACAAGGGTAGGGTCAAGAGAGCTTGGCTTTTTAAATAAACGTTGCATCTCAGTGATTGTTATATATGATAAAGTTCAAGAACCACTGGTTTAAGAACCACTGACACTGATTTTATATTAGAAAGTGATTGAAGGTGAAGAAGAACTAGGAATGGGCCAGATCGTGACAAGTTACTAAGAATTTTGCCTTGGTTTTAAATGAAGTGTTACTGTATTTGTGTCTTTTCTTGCTATGCTTTGAAACCATTGATTGTCCCCACTGTTAACTCCATATATGTTAACTTTCAGATGTGGCAGTGACAGGAGTTGTCAGTCTTCTGTCTGAAATGTTGGTTTGTAAATTCGATGTTTAAAAATTAGGGGAACTCTGCCTTTGGGTAAAAAGCTAACTTCCAAAATCAAACGTCTAACTATTTTATTCTAATCTCCAAACCCAGCTCCTCTGTGGTTGGTCACCAGAGATCTCATGCCAAGCAGAAAGAGGTTACGATTCTTAAAGTGTGCATTAACTTCACCCTGTTCTATCCATTTACCCACAACCCCTGCTCAACCCATAACTCCCATCAGCCAATCTGCATATTTGTGGGTCTAGGCTAGAACAGGTGGGAAGGAGGGCATAAAATGACAAGTGTTCCTAAAGGAAGCAACACCCTGAAGCATCACTCAGACTGCTCCCAGGGCTGGTCAGGAGCACTGCTGTGAATTGTTCAGAATGAAAGACGATTGCCTTCTACTCATCCTTATTAGTTTCAAATATGACCTTTACTCTCAGTTCAAATCCATTACTTTCAAATTATTTTTCTATACTTCTTAAGTATATTATTATGACTTTTTCCCACTATAAAAGTAATACTTTTTTATCCTTTGGTAATATGTGAGATTGTATTTAAGAAATTATATCTCAAACTCTATAAATTATAATGCATTTTGGGGCACACAGTAAAAGATTAAAAATGCTTATCAGGGTTGAACATTTAAAAAAATATAATCAAGTTTCTGTGTCTAAATTTTCTGGAAGTTTTGGTCCTCTGTTGAATATTATAAAACCTCCAGTCTTTCATTTTACTCATGATTTTTTTTTTAGGTAGGAAAGAATTCCAAAAGTCCTAGGACTGTCTGCCTCTCTAGGTTACATCAAATGGAAAAAGGTGTTTGTGCTTGAATTAAGTGTCACATTTCAGTAGTTTCACGGCATGTGTGTCAAAACCAGCTCCATGTATGTTTGCCCATTCAGGAAACCCAGAGCCTTCAGCTTAGGATTTAGAAATTGATGGAAACTTATTTAAGAAACAAGGTACTATATTAAAAAAAAAAAACTCAATTCAGATGGATTCAAATTTGATTCCTGGGCTCATTAGCTGCTGATAAGGACATCTTATTCATCAATTGATGCTTCTTTTAGTTATCTTCATGCTGTAATTAAGTATCTTTGAATTGGGCCCATTCATCCCTGAGGCAGGTTAGTGTTACTTGCATTTGAATTGCCTCCTTAATTCATTTCAAACATCAGTTTTCAATTTTCCAATTCTTTTGCTGTTTAAATTAATCAAACAAATTTAAGATGAATAATTACTGGCTCTGTTCTTATAGTAACAAGTGTCACATTCTGACAACTTCAGAAACAAGATAGGTTATTTTGAGCTCTCTTTGTTTACACTCTTTAAAAACAAGACTAGGCAATGTGTTTTATTTTCTTTTTATTAGTCAATAATTCCTAAATAGGAGGTAAAATCAGAGTAATCTGAAGGATAAATTAGGGTCCAAAAAAGGTCATTTTAAGATTGGCATCTATGTTAACTTTAGACCATGGAAGTTTGGATATATAATTTCTTTTGTATCTTTTAGGAAAGTGTCGCAAGTCTCAAGTTTTTCACTTGAATTAAATGTGGTGACAGCAACAGAACAATCAGAAGTAGTTATTCTACTAAATTAACTTTCAGCTAATAGTTATTAAGTACTTAAAGTGTGTCAGCATTGTGATAGGAGCTGGGGATACAAGTTGTGTGGAGAAATGCAGTTTTTGTGATGATTTTACATTAGAGGTCTGGATTAGGTGGAGACATTTTCTGCTTGGGCTGCAGCAAGATTCCAACTCAAAACATGCTAGGGTCTTATTAACTCAGAATTTTCCACTGTCTTACCCAAAGATTAAGGGTAAAGGAAGAAAAGGGACAATCCTTGCTATTATCATTGTGAAGAAGGAAAGAATATAAATTGGCCTGTGATAGGATAAGATTGGTATTTAGCACTGTTGTCTTTGCAGGAGGTTAAGAATCATTCTTAATCCCAAAAGGGAGTTAGTTGTGTCAGTCATACTGAAAACTGATATGTGAGAGGGGGGTAGGCAGGAGAGAAAGACATGTATGTGTGTGAAGGCTTATATAAAATATACTTATGTTTTATACACTTTTTCAAATAATATGCACATATACAGTCAATCTTGCGATTACACGACATATGCATTTCTAAAAATCACCACATTATGCAAATTTCACAAAAACAACCACAGGCCTTGTGGGAAAAATGGAGTTAGAGACACAACACTCAAACACTGTCAGTGACACATACAAGGAAGACAGGGACCTAGTAAAAATGGTAGCACGCTATTACACATGTTAATTGGTTAAGAAATACATAAATACTATAATAAACACGGTACTTTACCTTGCAAAAGACCTGAAGTTTGCTAATGGAAGTCAGTGTCAGAAGGATTGCAGCTTGTGAGTTATTGCAAAAGGAGATAAGGAAGAGTATCTGAAACTGGACAGAAAATTTTAACTCTAGATATCGATAGGTATGATTCATAACACACTGAAGTCGCTGGTAAATGTTTGAGGTGTTTGCATGTGTATATTTGTTGTATTCTTACACAGCTCAGTTCAACAGGGTGCAATATTCTATAGATGAAATTGTGTAGATGAAAGTGTGAACTTTGATTTATGCTTAAATTGTTTCCTAATACATGAATTGTACCGGAATAAATTTGCATTTCATAATAAGTGTGATATATATGGAGATCATATCTCCATTTTGTCTCAAAGTACTTGACCTGTGTCTTGATTTTGGTACTTATATTCTGCTTATAACTGGATTATTTATATATATCGTTTCCTCAGTTAGATGGTAAACTCTTTGAGGGCAAAGCATGTCTCTGATAGAGCTTTGATTTCTATAGTACCTAGTGAGGTTACTTACTCCTAAAATATCATTATAAATACCTGTTGAATGAATAGTGGTAACTGTATGAGATTGAGGCATAGATGAGTAGATTTCAGGAAGGCAAGAAAGGAGAGTTTCAAAAAGGAGATAAAATATCTGGTGGTATGTTTTGGGGAGTTGTGTTTATTATGAGGTTGTAGTGAATCTACAGGACTGAGATACAGCTATGAAGAAATATACTCAGTGTGTATACTCAGGACACATTATTAAGAGGCTGTTTACCCCCTGATGTACTTTTTGATGGAAATGAAATAATGGGCTCTTTGACAGGAGAAAATGAGTGACACAGGAGCAGCTCGAGTAGTAGGTTTAGGAGGTGAAAGTGCTATGGCATCCTTTTGGATAAACATTGGATTTTAAACTGGTTTTGATGAAGCCCAAGATGCTTCCTAGAGTCTTCTCAAAGCTGTCGTGAAGGTGGAGGACAAAGACAAGAGCTTTTAGCACCCTTGCCTTCATTTCAAATTTAGATGATTTTGTTTGTGAAACACATGGTTCCCTGGACATCAAAGGAGAAAAGTTTGCAAGTCTGTGGCTGTGGCTTTGGGCAAGATAGTCCAGATAATGGGGATGGTAGCATTATGCATCAGTTGTGTGCAGATGAGTGTACTGGCTTTCTTCATCTCAACTGGTATCCTCTTATCTCCCCCCCCTTTCTTTCTTCTCTGCATGACAGTAGAACTCCTGCAGTAGGAGGAGGGCTTTCAAGTGTACAGCTTGGGGGAGCTGATTAGGGCCGGTGGTTTAAGGGGAGATATTTGGAGATATTTGGGCTGCATCATGTAAAAAGGCGAACTCTTCCATTCAAATATAATAAATATGCAGTCAAATTCACAGTCTTAGATCTAAAGACTTAAGAGCTGTTTTCCTATAAATGGGTATAAATTAATTTAAAATGTTCAAAACACAAGTAGGAGCATATTCTATCTCAAAAACAGTGCTCTGTTACAAGAGCAGTGATTTTTCTGTACAACTGACAAAACAGCTATAAAAATTGCATTAAAGCACTGATGGGAAGAGGACTCAGTAACATACACTTGGCTCAGTAGTTCAGCTACTGATTATCCAGTTTATAGGTGATTTAGACCTTTAATTTTTCCTATGTTGTCTGTTTTTTGGCCACTTCCTACACCAGCTATTTGACAGGAATATTCAGGTTGAAAGTTAGTGAGACCTCAGTCAGTCAATTTTGTTAACAGTTAGTTTCATTTAAAGGTTTGATAGAAGAGGATGATGAAACCCTTAAGTAGGATTTAGAGTCATCTGTAGATTTCATTAATCCATGATCTTTCTCTAGTAAATTGCCATCAAAAAAAGAATTATTCCATTAGCACTTCTGGAAATGCAATTCAAATTCTTTGCCCTGGAGAAGGAGGTAAGGAATAGCATCATCTTTGATAAAGAACAATTTCGCAAAATCAGAGGTGCAAAAGGATGATGGAAATCGAATTGTCAAAGCATCTTTTTTATTTTTCTGGGTTAAAATTGCAAATGGATGAATTGCACGTGAAATTATTTTCCATATGAACCAACTAACCGAATGGCTGTACATATCATCAATTCTGAAAAAGTCGGGAAGTGAGGTATCAGCCTCACTGTTTTGCTGAATTACTACACCCAACAGTTAGGATCTTCAATATAGGTAACAGCAAGGAGTGGTACTTGCATTCCTATGCTCACTGCCCTCAGTCAGATATAACCTTGTGCTCTTCTGAATACTGGTATCCCTTAACGCTGCTTTTGTAATGCAACATCCATTAAGAAAGTACTTAATAAGCATTTATGTTCCAGATGCTGTCTTAAATACCAGGTTATATTGCAAATTCAGACTCAGACTTTAACTTTGAAGAATTCAGAGTTTGGAAAAGGAGGCAAATGTATAAGTGTGGCAGATTTCTTTCCTTTGCCCCAGCAGCTCTGTTCTCTACCCTTACCCACCACTTCATCTGCCCCAGCACAATGACCTGCGTGGATGACTACAAAGGCTCCCTGGTCCTCACGGTTCTGGTGGGATTCAGTCTATTGCACCCCAGCAGCGGATGAGAGTGAGAGGAAAGTGAGGTTAAATTATTCCTTCTCCCTGTGAAACTCCTGGGGTTGGCAGTGTTCCTCTACTGAATGTCACTGCTCCCCTAAAGGTACCCCCCTCTGCTGACTTTCTCCTCCTGGATAAGGGTGATCGTTCCTTCCTTTTGACTCTTTGGAATAGTTATGGTGACAGCGCCTCTGCTACTGTTCCTGGGTTATGTGTTAATCTTTGTGTCTCTTCTCCATCCTGCCGGCACCTCTGTTAATAAATAAATGCTCCTCAAAATGATTCTAATGCAAGAGTTGGTTCCTCTTAGGACTCTCTCTGATACAGTAAGTATTGCTTATTCAATCATATAAGTTGTTGAGGAGGAAGAAATGTTCCTCTCTTCTTCTAGGTTCTTCTAGGTGGTTTAAGAATTAACTAACATGAGACAGATCAACAGGAAAAATCAAATAAAAGTTTAATAGCATGTCTACATGGGAGAGACCCAGAAGAAGAGAATAACTTGCCAAAGTCCTCACCTTAAATACCATCTTCAGCTGAAGACAAAAGAGGATGTTGGGGGTAGGGTTTGGGACTGCAGAGGGGAGGAAGACAGTTCACATGGAGATGGAAAAGCACATGTTTAGCAAATGAATGTTTGAGGCAATGGGAGGCCAGTGGGCTCTGATCTAGGCCTTGCTGAGTTTTCCCCCCCAAACCTGGCCAGTATTCTTTGCGATACCTCTGGTGGTAGCTCTATGTCAGGAACAGGCCCTTTATCTAAATTCTTTAGGCAGCTATGAAGGAGATAAAAAGACTTCCTGTGTCTTCTGTTTCTCAAAACTAATCAGCCTAAATTCATCCTCATACCAAAGAGACACAGTTTGGGGTGACAGATTTTGCTGCCCCACAGTGTCAAGTAAGAGAAAGGCTACAGTGAACGCGACAGATGTACAAAGGAGAGAAGGACCACTTCTGAATAGTAGATATCAGGAGATATAGCTTAAAATGGTGGCATGTGGACTAAAATTTGAAGGATTGGAAGATTTACTGAGAAAATATGGAAAAAGATATACCAAGTGGGGAGGAACCACTTGCCAAAATCACAGAGGTTGAAAATTCAGTGGCCAATTCTGGGAGTGGTTAGGCATGTGTGTGTGATTGGAGTGTAATGTGTATGAAAGGGAAGAGTGAGACATATAAAGATGACAAACGCAAAGCTGGTGTGTATCTTGTCTACCAGTAACCTGGTACTTAGCCCAAATGTGGTGCTCAGTAAATAATTTATTGAGAAAATAAAATCAATAAATAGAAAGATGAGCAGGGGTGTGATCTTGAAGGGTTTTGAATGCTAAGGAATTTGTATTTCACAATGAAGGTGATGGAGAAATAAAGATTTTGAGCAGGGGATTGATGCATTTTAATAAGTTAATTATATACTTCCTTTTCAATATCAGTACATTTATTATCTCCCTTGCTAGATTGTAATCATCTTGAGAGCAGGAAACAAGTCTTATTCACCTACATACTCCCAATATCTCCTAGTAGAATGATTTGCATATTGCTGGCATTCAAAATGCACTCGATGAATTATTGCAAACGTAAATTACATGGTTAGAGTTTCCATAGTATGTGCATTTTATTTTAGCCATTTTTTATTAGAGCTTTTAAAATGAAACCATACTGATTTTACCCCAAACATTGATTTAAACACCATACAGTTGAAGGCAGAAATACAATGCAACTGATGAGTTTAATATGCTGCCTACAGAAGTATTGTTTATTTATTACTCATTGATCCAAAGAAGACCTCAACTTGGAAGATGATTGACTACAGCTAAGAGGCTCTCTTGGGGTTTGTAGGGAAAGATTTGGCTCCTTCTGCAAATATTCATCACCATAGTCAGTGGCTTGATGGGTCAGTAGTAGACATTCTGTCCTTAAGAATAAAAATGATCACTTTTCTCAGAAATTATCCTCAATGTTTTTACTGATCTTCATCTTAAATCTCTAAGAGTTGAAAACTGTTCAGTTTTTCATGAGCGTGAATTAATTCATAATTGAATATATTAGCTCAGACTTGCTAGTGAGTCCAAACATTTAAATTAGGGAAATGCAATATAACAATTCCATATATTTTTCTTTCTGTTTGCTTGTTTGTATACCTGGGGGAGAGTAAGTGTTGTGGACTGAATGTTTGTGTCCCCCCACCAGCCAATTCATATGTTGAAATCTAATCTCTAATCCCTAATCCCTAATGTGAAGGTATTTGGTGGTGGGGCTTTTGGGAGTAGTTATGTCATGAAGATGGAGACCTCATGAGTGAGATTAGTGCCCTTATAAGAAGAGGCCAGAGAGCTAGCTCCCCCTCTTTCTGCCATGCAACGATACAATAAGAAATAAGCCATTTGCAGCCCAGAAGGAGGCTCTCACCAGAAATCAACCATGCTTGGCATCCTGATCTCAGACTTCCAACATCCAGACTGTGAGAAATAAATTTCTGTTGTTTATAAGCCACCCAGCCTATGATACATTGTTATAACAGCCGGAACGAATACAATAAAGTAAACAAGTTGCAATTTGTAAGAATAAAGTAATGTACTTTCAGTAGGAGAATAAAGTCATTTCTTCATGTTGGCAGTTCTTTTCAAGAGGCATTTACTGAGCATCTACTATTGGCTCTTAGCTATTAGAGATGTTATAAGGGATTCTGAGTAGGTGATATAGTATACTCTCCAGACCTCCTTTACTGGGTGGGTGCACCTGTTCCCCAGCTGTGGTGGATGTTGGTTGTTAAAGGTTCACACCTATATCTCCCAATTATTGCCTGCAGCTTAGGGGAGTTTCCCCAGCCCAGAGATGCCTGGGAAGTTATACCACCCTCCAAAGGTGGCCCATGACCAGTGAGTGACTGATGCAGTATATGAGTCCAGCTTTCTCACTTCAGATGGGACAATCTCTGTGGTGCATTCTCTTTCATAGCTCTCATGGGATCAGACTGAAGCTAGACTTCTCTTGGAAGTACATCTTTGCCTCGCTTCTTCTTCTTCTTCCACTGTTTATCCTGCTTTCCTCACTCTCCTACTTTCCCCTGAGAGCACTGCTTCAATAAGTATCTTGCAAGAATCCCTGTCTCAGGCTCTGCCTCAAGGAAACCCCACAGAAGACACATACAGAGAAAAAATAAGACATAGGCTCTTTTCAAGAATGCATAATTTAGTAGAAGTGTATATCAAGTTTGCAAATAATTTAAGCTAGAACATAATATGATTTAAAAGAGATACAAGGATAGTAGTGCTGTGGGGATTTAAAGAAGAAATTCTTCACAAAGATTATGACAGGGTTGTAAAATCCTTGAAACAAGAGAACTTGAAGTTTGAGAATTGCATTTTGAGAATTGCATTCTCCCCATTTTGTCAGGGAAGTAAGTGGAAGGTAATGATGGGGCCATATGAAGCTTCTTCATGCTTTGAAAGCTAGAAGAAGGGGTTTGTTCTTAATTTGAAAGGCAATGGAAAACCACTGAATATTTTTGAACATCACAGTGATTCTGTTGGAACTGTACTTTTGAAGATATATCTAGATGACTATGTAGAATACATTTTAGTGGGGAGAACTAGGAATTGAAGAGACCAGTAAGGACGCTAATAGTCATATGAGAAAAAAATGATGTTCCATAGTGATGATGGGGTGAGAAATAGATGTGAGAGACATTTTGGAAATAGAATTGACAAGACTTGGCAAGTAATTGGATATAGAGAGCATTGCATATAGAGAGAACAGTGACTCAAAGCTTTTGGGCTTGTCTAAATGATAACCTCTTAATGCTTTCCCAGAAGTGGAATTGTTACATTGAAGGATTTGCACATTTAAAATTCTGTTATAAAATGCAAACACTGAGTTTTGTCCCTTTTTAAAAACCTGTGCCATTTTCGTGATGGGGGAAATGATATCTTATGTTATTTTCATTTATTCTGAAAATTATGAATAAAGTTGAAAATACTACCTAGGTTTTATTGACTGTATCTGTCATGGGCTGAGAGAGGGAAGCAAATATTCCTTCTACTATTGTGTTTCCATCTCTCCTGTCATTTGTAGTAGTTCTTGTTATACGTAGTTTGATGCTATGTCAGTAGGTCCATGACAATTTATGATAGAGTCCTACACAGACTGTTTTCTGACTACAAGCCAAGAGAAATAGGGTACCCAAGTGGAATTTTGCATGCAAATAGAAAGGGCTCACCTGTTGTGTGGTGATGCTAAAGAAAAGCCTTTTCTGCACATCCTCACACAGTACTGGGGAAAAGTTTTAGGTCAGAAGACCTGGGTTTGAATCCTGGCTCCACCAACAGCTGGTTTTATATACTTGGACAAATCACTTAAACTCTGTGGGCCTCAGTGTTCCCAATCTGTAAGGCAGTACTTTCTTGAAAGTGTGATTCTGAGAGACAGTTGCAATAATGGAAATAATTTTTCCTTATACTCACAAAATGAATGTTGGTGGATTTTATTCCTGCTGGTCTTACCTCCTCAACGGCAATAACTATTTTTCCATATTTCTTTGCCCAGCATCTTTCCTGATACATAGTAACTGTTCATTAAAGCTCGTCATATGGATGGATGAATGAATTTTTGCCTTGGATGAGATAAGTGACATTCTATATACTTCATTCTCTTTTGCTCTCTGAAATAAGAAACAGGAAAGAAGAGGTGTATTGGGAGGGTTTTGTTATTAAAAACTCTTTGCTTCTCCATCTATTGTGGCTTTGTCTGGAGAAGTAGGTATTTCATTTCAGATGAATGAAATTAGTTTCCCCCTCTTCATAAAGTGTTGTATTATTTCTGATGGGCCTCTGGATTCGACTACTGTTATTTAAACAACAGTGTCCTGTTAAGGTAGTAGCAGCTGGCCTAGCACATGGAAAAACTGTTGTTGCATCTTTTGTTTTTACTTTTTTTGGCATTTCCTGAAAATGTTAGGAAGATGAAAAGTGACCTGTTCTTTGGTAATTTTTTTTTTTTTTTTCTGTTGGAACAGCTTGTTCAGATTATCTGAGCAGTTCTGGATGTGGATGTGTGTGTGTGTGTGTGTGTGTGTGTGTGTGTGTGTGTACATTCTTGTACTCCCAAATTTCCTTTCCCATCCTTCAGGAAAGGATTTTGATGCTTGATAATATTTTTCTGAGTTTGATAGTATATTTGTCTTAAACTCTTGGTCAGGCCATTTTCAACATAATCATTTTGTGCTTAGTCTCTTTAGCCTCATAGCTACCCCGCTGCAGGTAGGCTAGACACGTATTAGAGTGACTTCCACTTTACAGGTGAAAACACTGTGCACCAGAGGAACTGAATGAGTCGCCAAGTGAATCAAGACTGGAGATTACTTTCTGGCTTCACCTGGGGGGTCTCTTCATAAGACCCAAGGGAACCTTTAAATATTTATGTGCCAACACCTATAGGGGTGTCGGTTGTCCTTGAGGCATGCCCAGATGTGAATGTGCCTGACTCTCCTTCAGTTTGGTTTCATGAGGCTGTGCAACATTGAGTCCATCCTCCCTGGGCCTGAGGGGATTGGCAGTGGGTCATTCATAGCTAAGATTATTAGCACATGTACTGTCTGACCCAGTGTTCCAAACGAGAGACTACTTGCCATTTCTGAGCATGGTCTGTACTTGCCAGTGCTGATGAATTTGCTTCCATCATTGCCATCCTACAGTACCTGTCCCCGTACCCGCCCTGAAATCCTAGCTACTTTAAAGCCTAGCTCACGTGTTATCTCCTTTGTTAAGCCTTTCCCTGTTGTAGCAACCTGAATTTTCATTCTCATCTATGCTTCCGTAACACTTTTCCCCCATTTCATATGACTTTTCACATTCTGTATTGTATGATGGTTAATTGTTTGCATCTTTTTCTTACCCATTCAATTTTAATTCTATGGCATTTCTATATCTTCCAGAGCACTCACCCCAGTGTATAAACCTCAAGTAGGGGACTGATAAGCATTTGTTGTTGGCAGGTTAAATTGTCTGCCCGAAATGGAATTACATTGATAATTTTCATTTAACCTGTTTTAAACTTAAGAAAGCAGCTGGGGAAATAGTCGTATTTTAGTTTCTCCATGTTCTATCTTCTGACTTTTATTGTATTTGGTCCAGTGAATGTAGCTCACACGCATACTTTATAATTCTGTTTTTAAACATACCATCATTTCTGGGGACTTCCCTGGCGGTCCAGTGGTTAAGACTTCGCCTTCTAGTGGAGGGGGTGCAGGTTCAATCCCTGGTCAGGGAGCTAAGATCCCACATGCCTCAGTGCCAAAAAAACCAAAACGTTAAGCAGAAGAAATAGTGTAACAAATTCAATAAAGACTTTTAAAATGGTCCACATCAAAAAAAAAAAAAAATCTTTAAAAAAAAAAAATACCATCATTTCTGATGGGTTACTAGCTTGTCAGGAATGTACCCATTACCAAAGATGGAGCCATAAAAGTGTTTTCAGTTCGTTCCAGTCAGGTTTAGAACCAAAGACCAATCTCCTCTTCTTTGTTTTTTTAATTAATTTATTTATTTATTTTTGGCTGTGTTGGGTCTTCGTTCCTGTGCGAGGGCTTTCTCTAGTTGCGGCGAGCGGGGGCCACTCTTCATCGCGGTGCGCGGGCGTCTCACTATCACGGCCTCTCTTGTTGTGGAGCACAGGCTCCAGACGCGCAGGCTCAGTAGTTGTGGCTCACGGGCCTAGTTGCTCCGCGGCATGTGGGACCTTCCCAGACCAGGGCTCGAACCCGTGTCCCCTGCATTGGCAGGCAGCTTCTCAACCACTGCGCCACCAGGGAAGCCCCCGAAGACCAATCTTAATGCCAAAAATATACTCCCAAAAGATAGCTCATTGAGCTACACAGGACGGGCAGCCACACTACTGTGGAGAACAGAGACCCACACAGAGCTAGTGTTCGTGTCTAGTTTTTCTTGGGATACAGTCAGAAAGATGGACTGACCTTTCCCCAGATCACTTTTTTTTTTTGACTCAGAAAACAGTCTCTTCAATTGACAGCAGCTTTTTCTAAAACTGAAACTCAACTTCAGTTGCAACTTTTTGGCAGAACTTTTACTCATTGGGACAGGGAGAAGCGGTTAGTTTTTCTAAAATAATGGAAACAGAAAAAAAGTGATAGTGTATGAGTTCATATGATGAATACAGCCCATATCTATGCATTTTGTCCTGGATATGTGAAATTTCACTTTTCTCATTGGAAAACTTGAATCAAGTTAGTTAATTTTTTGAAAAAAATATGATTTGTAATTTTAGAGTCATATTTCTTACAGAATATTTCTGAGTACATCTTATGAAGAAGTTTCTATACTATTTTCTCTTCTTGGTAAGTTAAACCATTTCTGATTTCAGTTGCTAGAGAGTCTGAAGCCCACAAGCAGAGTGTGGGAATTGACCACGGCACGGTGACTGGAGAGAAGAGATTACGTTACAGGTCATGAATATCTATTTCCAGGCTTTATAATATTCTCTAGGCTGCTAGTTGTCTCAAAAGGAAAGGAATTATCCTGATTAGCTCTCAGCGATTTCCCTCCTTCCCTATGTTAGTGTTTGTTTCCTTTTCCCTTAAAAGGAGGATGCGTGGGTGCCCAGGGCAGCTCTTGTTCACCACATCTCTAATTACTCACCTGGGTGGATGGAATGAAAAGAAAGGATGTCCAGCTCCTTCCCCAGCACCACTTCCTGCCTGGGCTCTGACTGTCCTTCAGGACATGTCTCAGCAGATAACATTCCTGGTTACCTAGTTTGTGTCTGTATTTTCTTATCCTCTCAAGAGTACAGACTTGGTGTTCACAGACCCATCCCAGAGATCTCCTGGAATGCACCCAACTCCACCAAGGCACCAGATTCTTCTCTGGAAGGTATATGACTTTGTCTTCTCCCAAAATACTACCTGCATTTTCTCTCCATGTTATGGGCCAAATATTCCTTTAGATTTAGCTTGCAGGCAGATCTCAGGTGAGTTGAAGCCAGTGGCAGCTTCACAACATTTTCCTACTTTCTGGAATTCTTACAGAATTTATGGGTACTCCCTAATTCTATTACTTGCTTATTTTCAGTATACTGTCTTATATTCCTACCACCCCAAACCCCAGTCAGAAGTAATTTCTCTCTTCTATTCAATTTACCATTCCTGCCTTGCACGATAGTTACAATATAGGCATCTTATCTGTGACCTCCCCTCACCCACCAGCAAAGGTAAGCTTTCAAAAGGGGCTATTTCTTATTCATGGTGGTCTCCTCAATTCAGTGCCTTTCATGCAGCAAGAACTGAGGGCTGGGTGAACAAATTTTAAGTCCCATTAGAACAAAACTCAATTTTCTTTGTTTTTTCTATTTCACAAAGTTTCAATTATCTAGATAAACAAGAATTTAAATGTATATTATCATTTCCTTCACCAAAGAAGTAGAAGATATAATCTTTGGCATCAGGACTTTGCTGGTAGAAAAATAAGCTAACTGTAGAGTGTGTGTATATGGAGTTCTTGTATATGTAGATAATCAACAAATAATATGAGATGTTGTTTAATTAGTGCAAGACATGTGACACTAGTTACAAGCTCTGTGGTAATTCAGAGACGGTCAAATTATTAGGTTTAGGGAAGTTGAGAGAGGAAACAGTGTAATTACTAATGAAAGAAGGTTCCGGGGTCTTGTACTACATACACTTATAATTTTTCCTAAGTAAACCTGGACTCAGGATCAAGCAAACACAGACCCATTGTTACGAGTTGTCAAGTAGGCATGTATATTTCTTAAACAGATGGGCAGACTCCTATCTGCAATGTTAAGGACAAGGAAAAGGCTGTGGAGTTTGGAAATGAGAGAGAAACCACTTATTTCCTCAAATAATGAGAAGGGACTTCAGAAAGCCAAGGGCTTAGTGGAGTTTTGATTTGGGAAGGTACAGGAAGGGAATAGATCAGATTCAGAGTACAGAGGAGGGTAGGCAGGAAAATCAAGGCAGAGCCTCGGGCTGGGGAAGTGGGATTTTTGCTACCACAACTTGGACACGCTCTACCAGTGATGTCTTTGACATGTGTTGGTATTTTGACATTCTGGGACATACTCCTAGGGTTTTATATTCTTCTCACTACTTGCCTCAAAGGGAATAGGACTATCATGTAGAAAATGAGAAAGGGCTTATGTGTTAATATTTGACATTAAATTATGTACTTTCTCCTTCATGCCCTCATCCATTCATTTATCTCCTGAAAGCTTTTGGTGACTTACAATCACTGCAGAGTTCACCAGGTGTGTGTGCACTGAGGCAGGCAGATTTAGAAAATGGGTCTGGAAATCAACCTGAAACCCCTCCAGCAATGGGAAAATTTGGTTTTTCTTAAGACATCCATGATATATTCACTTTCAGGTTTCTGTGTTTATGTGAAAGAGAGAAACAGAAAGATATTATTTTGACTAGTGTTGGCAAACTGACAAAAGCTATTTTCTGTCTGAAATGTTTTTCTCTTCTCCTGCAAAGGGTGCAGAAACGTATCCCTTTACTGGTTTGAAAGTGTGCAGATATGCATTGCCCTCATACTCGTAGCTGAATTGCCAGCCTCATCCAGCTTGCGTTGTAATCTGTGTCCCCAGGCATTTATGCAACTGCCCAGGCTGAATCCAGTGAACATATAAGTGTTTGGAATAAAACATCATGACTTCAGCTGAAGCATTATAGTTTCCACCTGGTAAAAGTAAAGGACTATATGAGGACATAAACTGTTTGCCCATGAAAGGAGTTTTCTTATTCTAGCCACAAAGGCAGTGTTTATTGCCCAATGTATGTTCTTGTTGTAACAGTTATTAACACAGTTGATTGGTAATTAGAACTGCTCCTAGTATTTGAAAAAGTAGCATTGGTTTAATCTTTTATTTATGTTTTGTTTTCCTGGAATATTATTCTTGATGAATTTTGCCTCTTTCTCAGGGCTGGTTAATTATCACAAAGGGCGGATCAACATTAATGAGGCGTGGAAGCAAAAAAAAAATAGTATTCAAAATTTTGGACGAGTGCTATTTCATTCTGACTCTGTGTTTTCAAAAGGGACTGAAGTGTTCTCTAAGAATAATTCCCACTTTCCTCAGATTCTCTCTGGATATATTCAGGTGCAATTTTCATTGAACTTGAAGGCAGTTGAAGTGATTAGTCATACCTATTACTTTTCCTGGACTTAATTTCTTGAGGACAGCAGAAGTGGGTCCTGAATTTTTCAACTCCTATTATCTTTGTAGTGTAGTGTTTGAAAACCTCTTCCCCAGCCCTTTTTAATACATCATGCACAATTTTCTTTCAGTAATAAATTAATAGTTGTACGTGTCTTTATAGTCATGAGATTTTGCAAAAGACAACTGAAGTATCTCATATGGAGTAACCACTCATTTGGAATTGCTCACTGTCTGAGAAGATGTTAGAAGAATTTGCAATATATTAAACAGCCATACCTGGTGAAGTCATTGTTATAATTAGGTTGAAACTAATGCAGGATTCTTTAAAAATATTATGTCTATGAAGATAACAGCTTATTTTTTTAAAAGGCTTAAACTGAACCTGTAGTTTTGATTAAAGCATTTTGTGAATGTGTGTGTGTGTGTGAGAGAGAGAGAGAGAGAGAGAGAGAAGGAGAGAAAAAGGGAGAAGATGGGGAGAAATATGAGGGGAAAGAGAACATTTGAAGAAACTCAAGAATAAGTCACAGAATAGGAAGTTGTTTTGTTCATCCATTATTTGAGGGGATTTTTCCAGTATTTTGAAGATATATCCCTAATATGTAGAGACAGAAGAGTGGTCTGAAGGGCCTAGGGCTCTCATTCAGGGTCAGATTCTTTGTTATTGTACAATATCAACAACAAAAAAAGAAACATAGTATTTATACCTTTTACTATAACGATATTGTAGGTAACATTTTTACAGCTATGTTCAAAGAATTTTTTAGAGGAACTAAAACATCTAGAATTATTTCTGGTGTTGAAAGAATGTGATGTTGGCCGTATCACCCCCAAAAGCTTTTTTAAAGATACAAAATATGTGACATAAATTCCTTAGTACCCTCATACAAAAGCCTCAAGATGGACAAAGGAGCATATGAAAAAAAAATGTTCTACCATGATTTCAGAATATGTACAGATTTGTTCCTCCCATGATATTTGTTCCACGATATTCCAGTATCATGACTGAAATACCTAGTCTATGGTACTGATGGAGTGAGGTCAGCAGTATGAGTTAGCTTCCGCTTTGTGTAGACACAGATTCTACTCTTCTAATATATTCAGGCAGGATGAACCAGGTATTGCTACAGGAAAAAAAAAAAAAAAAACCTCTCAAATGTCAGTGAATTAATTGAGCCAAGGTTTATTTTTCAGTTACTTTGCATGTCCCCCATGCCCACCCTGCCCAGCTCATCGCATGGAAACCCACACCGATGGGGACTCCATCTTGGCACGTAGCTCCAAGTCACCACAGAAAGGGCAATGAAAGGTCACCACTTGCTTTGAAATCTTCTGCCTTTAAGTGGCAAATGTCACGTCTACAATTCCTCTCATTGGCCAAAGCAAGTCACGAGTCCACATCCAACCTCAAAAGGATCAGGGAAGGCATGTTCTGGCAAAAGAGGAAAACCAAAATAATTGTGAATAGTCTAATGCCAATCAAAACTACCATAAATGATTAGAATGGTACCAGGAAGGAAAAGGTTAGTGTAAATTCGTTACTCTTATTAGAAAAGAAGTTCAAAGCACATTTCCTGCTAATTAATGATGTCACGTTTGAAGAAGGAATCCAGAAATGCATATTTTTGAAAATTGAAAAATAAGAGCTTTTTCTTTAATCATGAATTAGTCTGTGGTAGTTGGATAATAAATTACAAATCATTTCAACTACCACTGATGATGCTGTGAAATTATAACTCTTCAGCACTGTTGCAAATGAAAAGGAAAGCTGGTCTCCCTGGAGGTCATATACATCTTTTTCTTAGGAGGAGAAAGAGTAGGTGTTGGAATTCAAATGGTGTGAGACATAGGTTTGTAGGGAGGATAAGAAGAGAAGCTGAGGAATGCCTTTAAGGAGCTCTCAGGAATTTCTGCAGGAGGGATGGGGGAGAGAGGGAGGGGATGAATATCAACATTCTTTTATTCATGGTGAGAGGTAATTTGGACAAGATGGGATGGAAAACATATTCTTCTTTATAAAGCATTCATTGCTCAAAATTCTCCTGGCCCCTCTCTTTTTCCTCCCTCCCTCCCTCTCTCTTTCCCTCCCTTCTTCCTTTTCCTTCTTTCACCAATATAACAAATATTTACTGACCTACTACTATTCCAGATTGTGGATATAGAATTGGCAATCCCTGTCTATACGGAGCTTACAGTCTAGTATGTATGACAGTGATAAGTAGAAAATATAAAGCAGAATAAGAAAATACAGAGTCCTAGACAGCACTACTTTGTTTAGGGTATTTAAGGAAGAGGCCACTAAAGGCATAACAGTGGAGGAGAGAGAATATAGTGAGGAAGCAAGCCTTGAAATTATATGGAGAAGAGATTTCCAGACAGAGGGCACAGTTAAATGCCAAAGCCCTGAGGAGGAAGTGCGTCAGTCTGGGTCTAACTGTACTGGGTCTTGGGAGATGAGTGCTTACAGGGCTTGGCATAGCACTTTGCTCATAGTACTTGTTCAGTGACTAGTTGTGGGATGAATGAGTGAACAAATGAATGAATGCAGACCTCATCCTCAAGGGATTCACAATGTAGGAGGGGACAGAGGCTTAGCTAAAAATAATTGTACTTGGTAACAACAGCGTTCAGTACTGCTATGTACTGGGCATGGTACTAGGGTCTTTTCCTGAATGATCTGACTTAATTTAGCAAGCAGTACCATGGAGACATACTATTTGTTCCCATTTTATAAACAGAAAATCAAGAGAGATACCATAGTCTAATGATTAAGCATTTGGACTCTGAGGCCAGGCTGCCTGGATTTGAGCAATAACTCTTCCACTTGCCAGCTCTGTGACTTTAAGCAAGTTGATTAAGTTCTCTGTGCCTAGGTTTCCTCATCTGAGAAAATTAAATGGATATAATCCTTTCAGGAGCTGAGTGTGAGGATTTCATGAATTAACACGTAAAGTGCTTAGAACGGTGTCTGGCACTCCTCCTGGGAGCATTGTTGTAGTCATCATTATTTTCAAAACTCTGGAGGGACTGACTACTTGAGAATATCATAGAAGGCTTTGTGGATGAGGTGTGTGAGCTGAGGCTTGAATGGAAAACTATGAATTCTAAAAGGGTAATAAAAAATATATATTCAAGTATGTGTGTGTATATTTCAACGTTATTTTTCAGGAGGTTTTAAAAAACATATATTTGGTAGTAAAAATGTCTTTTTGCTGAATATCAGATTACTGTAATATAAATTCCCTCTTGTTCTCCAGAATGCTTCAAGGCTCACAACTTGTAGACTTGAGAATTAAATCATTGTTGTTTTCTATCTTACAAGACAAAAAAATAAATTCAAATCACTTTAGTGTTTTTTTTCATTAAACATAAAGAAAGAAAATGATGTCCTGTGTAGATAGGCAAATTGAATAGGTAGTGGTGATAGTTAAAATTTAACATTCACTGAGGATATTTGATTTGACTGTGTAGGGTTGTGTGTGGATGTATGTGTACATTTGTGTTAGTTCTCTATTATACAATCTGTTACTGAATCACAGATGCGATGCCTTCTTTTAAAAGCAGAAAAAAATTAGACCTGGAAATATTCCCTGGGTTTATAGAAGAGAAGAGAATGGTACATTTTTGTACACATATGAAAATTTGCATATCTTTACAACATCTTAATCAATTTTTCTCTTTGGAGGAACTTGAAATATGTCAAGAGTTCATTCCCTAATGAAGCTGAGACTCACTTTTCAGGTTAACTCCCGAGGCTTGCTTTGCATTGTTGAGATGACCAGTAGGCTCATGAGTTATGTTGAAAATTTAATCCAGTAATAAAAATTGAAACTACATGATGATAGCAGAAAGCTCAAGTGTGACGTGGCAACCAGGTGAGTATTTATCTGCATGATAACCAAGTACCTACAAAATAAAATTGTATGCTTATTCACATAAAATTTTGTGTAAAAAAAATGCCTGAGAAAGAAAGCAAAATCTATCACCCTCTCTTTTTAAATAATAAATATGCAACTGGATGATTAAAAATGGGAGAGCTGGAGGTGACTGCAAAAGAACATAATGAGGATGTTGGATTATTGGAATTTTTATGTACTAGAATTCAGTATCTATTTTGAGAATGTAACACATTTTTCCTATTTACATTTACTTAAATAAAATTCCTGTAACTACAAACAGCCTTTTTATGAGTTAGGAATACTTTTCCTGTGCTACACATTGGTACTTCTGTTTCTGGCCTTAGCTCTGGGCTCACACAAATGGCCATTATAAACATGATTTATTATTTACATAAATTGCTTCTCTCTTCACCCCTCGTGAACATTCCTTTGCAGTCCTTTGAATTCAGACCTGATTATGAGTGGCAAAGTTATAGCAAGAAAAAATGGGAAATCTAATTCGTTTAACATTTGGATTTCTTTTTGTAAAATGATTACCAGGTATTACTTTGGAGTTTCTTTACGAGGATGATAAATTCCTCATTTCTTTCAGAACCCTCCTTCCTGTAAATCTCAGGTCTTGTAAGTGATTAAAATCTCATAATTCACGATAGTTTTAGCAGTTGTACTTTCCAAAGACCATTTTAAGAATGGCAGTAACTCATGTTTATATATTTTGTTTTGTAAATGAACTATGATACTGATTTATATTGGTAAATGTGTGAATTTAGGAAGGCATATGTTTCCTAGCCACGTTAATACACTATCTGCTGTAACCACGATGGGCTGGCTTTGAATGTTGCAGTGGAGGCCCTGAGCAGTAAGATGTCATATATTTGAATATGACATTGTTTTCTAACCAACAAACTGCTCTAAAGCACAGATCCTTGCTTTGGTGAAGTTGAAGTCCCTAAGGAACATGTGTGGCTTCTTCATTCTCACCATCTGTGGTTCATACAATGTCCCTAGCTATGATGAGA
The DNA here is from genome assembly GCF_028564815.1 of Eubalaena glacialis. Taxonomy (NCBI): domain Eukaryota; kingdom Metazoa; phylum Chordata; class Mammalia; order Artiodactyla; family Balaenidae; genus Eubalaena; species Eubalaena glacialis. Next base: position 40,319,088 of record NC_083716.1, read on the forward strand.
TCACAGTTGGGCAAGATGGAATTTCCTTGTTTAAATTTTCTCATCGGTTTTTCCCACACAAAGTTGCTAATGACTAGCATATTATAAAGTGTATTTTCGTTATAGTTCACATGTCTTTGCAAATATGCGGCAGTCACATAAAAGCAAGATTAGTAATGGATGATTTTAAGTACATATTAAACATAAATCAGGTATAATATTATTATTTAATGAAGTAATGGTTTAATTTTGTGTGTGCATGTGCAGAAAGTACTGTAAATACATATGATAAAGATATTATTTCTAACAGTATTTTGGGAGTCAAGTCTATTTAATGAAAATGTTAGCACAATCCCTGGTACGTAATAAGTGTTCAATAAATGTAACTATGGAAGAAAGGGAGGGAAGGAGGGAGGAAGGAAGGAAGGAAGGAAAATAACATAGGGGCTCAGCAGCCATGGCTTTACTACTTTGTAGATGTTTGACTTCGGGCAACTCTGAAGTCTCAGTTTTCTCATCTGTAAAATGAAATTGTTTTGATTAAATGAGATAAAGCAGTTATCACAGTAGCGATGTATGCTTAATAAATTTTCAAAAGTTTTTTTCAAATTATTTTTAATGAATGTAAAATTCGGATTAAATGAATAGTATGGTGAGCTGAGAATTTTATCTATGATACAGATTGCTCATTTATAAACACTTAGAAGTAAATACACTTCAGTACTATATTTACATTGAACATAAAGTATTTCTTCTTTGAATTTAAAGGCACATACAAATTGTTCAGCGAGCATTTATCAGATGAGCATCTTTATGTTGCTTGGCACTGGCTTAAATACTGGGGTTACATAGGTACGAAGTCTTCTAGAATGACAAACAAGCAAACGGACAGTGTACTACAATGTGATGAATGCTTTGATTGAGGTACACAGTGGATGCTGTAGGAGTACAGAAGGGGCTCCATGCAAGTAAGGAGGGAGAGAAGGCCAGGAGGAAGAATGAATGTGTGGACACCCAAGGTTTTCTGTATGTGATGAAATTTTTGTTGGAACTTTGTAGTAGGCACAATTTCTAGGAACACCCCCAAGATTTCATGCCTGATCTAATCAAAGAAGTCCTTTAGAGCAGAAACTTTCACCAGCCCCTGACAGAAGAAGAGGGCAGAGAGAATTGAAATGCAAAAAGGATTCAGTGTGCTGTTGTTGGTTTGAAGATGGAGGGGACGACACAAAAAAGGAATGTGGATCCCTAAAAGAGCTGAGTGAGACCTTTGGCTGAAATGGAGCCGTCAGTCCAATTGAAAAAAAAAAAGGAACTGAATTCTGCCAACAGCCTGCAAGAGCTTGGAAACAGATTCTTCATCAGAGGTTCTCCAGGCAAGACTCCAGCCTGGCCACCACCTTGATTTTGGTCTTGTGAGACCTGGAACAGAGAACCTAGCCAAATCCACAGAGAATTTCTGACCTACAGAAACTGTGAGATAATAAATGGGTGTGGTTTTAAACCACTAATCCTATGTGAATTTGTTACGCAGCAATAAGAAGCTAATGTAACAGTGAAGGATGTGTTTTTAAGAGTTAGCCAAGAGAAGAAACAGAGACAAAGAGGCCAGTTAAAAGGCTGGTTGGAAAATCTAACAGAGAAGTCAAAAAGGTTTTAAAAAATGCAGAAAATCATGGCACAACACACAAACATTAGGGATAGCAATTACCATATACCAAGAGCTATGGAGCTGTAGATAAACATGTATTATCTAGAACAACAGCAGTTTATTCATGGCCTGGTGTGTTTGACGAATAGAATGGCTAACTTTCATGTGGAGGTAAAAACTGTTGTTCAGTCATATCTATTCTAAGTATCTATGTGTAAAAATGTTTAATTTTGGAGAGGTGGAAATAATGTACATTGAATAAAAGATTATTAAAAGTTGGTCCAAATTAAAATATATGAGAGTAATTTCAATTTGGGAAGAGGGAATGATATGTACTAAAATTCACAATAAATTAAAATAGAGGAAAGAAGATAAAGGCAAGCTGGAAAGAGTGGAAAGAAATAGGAAGTGTTTTCTGTAGTGAGACTTCAGTATGTGGAAATTTAGTCTTAGAATATATTTGTAAATAAGGTGCTTAGTTTCAGTGTGTTTCAGTCTCCACTTGGTTATTAAGTTTAGTACCTTTCTCCAATGATGAGAGAAAATGTATTTTAATATAAATAGATGTCCTGAGTTAGATGATACACTTGCTTTAGTAGTCAACTAAAATCAATATATTTTTGCCAAATATAATTTTCTCTTAATTTTTCATATTTTGTAAAAAATGTAGGATATATTTAGTGTAACTAACCACCTAGTTCTCTACTAAATAATGTTTTGAAGAAATAAGGACTGCTCTTCTCCTGATGTAATTTTTATAAAATTGTCTCTTATAGCACACAGTAATAAATGCTTTAAAATTCTCAAGTGACTAAGTGGGGTTTACATTATTTTTACATTATTATGTCAGTCATCTAGGTCTATGACATCAAAATATATTTATTTAAAATGTGCACAATTTAATTAAAATGATGAGTCCCTTGATCTCTCTGTGTATAAATTCAGAGAATTATAAAATAGCAGTATTAACCATTCACCCGGTTCATGGTAAATTTTATAAAGTGTGTAAATGTGCTTACAGGCCAGCGTTTCTACGTGGTTCTTTGGTTTACGACTTCAGCCGCCATGATGATTTCAGCAAGTCATAGGGTATATTCAAAAAAGAAAAGAAGATGGATGAAAATGTGCCATTTTTTCCTACCCTATGTTTTCTGCATTAGTTAACTTGAAAGTTGAGCCCATCTTCCCACACTGGCAAATAATAAGCAGTAAACAAATCTCTTTTGATAAACTAACAACAGTGAATGAAGGGAATTATCTAGTCCAAATAGCAATGTCTAAACAAAGGCTAAGCATCAGAGTCAGAACACTATAAAAGAGAAATGAGCTAAAATGTAGTTTTCATCCCCTTATATCTTACTTCCATATTTTCCTATGGAAAAATTGGACTGTATGGGGGAAACAGAGGAAGAGTTCACTCCCACCTTGACTTTGTCTGTCCCAAGACCAAAGTTACTTCACAGTAAAGGTGTTTTGAGCAAAGTTGTCTGTCGGCTTCTCTTTTTCAGCAGAACTAAACTAAAATGTGATTTCCAAGTGGAACATTACTCGATGTTGTCTCCCTTTATCTTGGTGGTTTAATTGGTCCAAACACTGGCATTAACTACCTGAGGATTTTCTAATTATGCCTGTGGTCAGAAATGTTTACCTGATTTCTGCTCTGACCTTTTCATAGATGTTCTGACCCTTTCTTTAGTAAAACTTCCTTGGTTCGTTTCTTTAATGAGGTTGAGAAATCTTGCCTAGTCTGTTTCGTAAATAACTTTTGTCCAGAGTTTATAGAATGGATTTAGAAATAACACTGAGAAATTCACAGAAGGAAGTTGAATGGCTTCGTGAAGATAAGAATTATAAATTCTAAAGATAAGAATTATAATCCAGGCATGGTTTATACTTCTCATGTTGTAGTGGCCATCATAAATATGAGAATTTCATGAGAAGAGGCCAGGACAGTGAGATTTATGGAATTCCCGTCCATAGATACCACTGTTAAATTTTCTAAAATCTGCCATTTAATTGTGTTTCAAGTAATCTGGGAAAATATAGAACATTTTGCAGTTATTGAACAGTTGAAAAGTATTATTTTTATATCACAAGTAATATGTGCCAGACATAAAGATACAATTAAGAATAAAGTATAAGCCCCATGAGGACAGAAGTTTTTGTCTTTGACATCGGTTAATGGCAATCTTTGAAACCATACTATATGCTCTATGTGGGTAGAAGCCATATGTGTTCTTGTTTACCAAATGCTTAGCACCATGCCTGGTACATTTTTATACACATCCACAGGTGAATATCTATACTATACATGTATACATTTTTTTTATATGGGATCTTACCATGCATAAACTCATCTTTTTACTCATTATGTCATAAATATATACCATGTTAAGATATACATTTCTAAAATATAATTTTAATGGCAAATAGGATTTAACATAATTTACTAATTCTTTATCATTGTTCTTTTGGGCTCTTTCCGTTCTTTAATTTGTTCTTGTTATAAAAACAATGCTTTGAGAAAGACATCGTAGTTTCATATTACACATATAACTGTTTTCTAATGACAAATCCTTAGAAGTAGAATTGATGGATAAGTGTGTTGGTTCACAGACATAGTGCAAATATTCTACTGAAGAATAAATTGAAGGAGTCACTCATGCCAAGCTGAAAATTAAATATAGTTAACTTAATTATTTTCCTTTGCATATATTGCTGAAATGAGTGGCCCTGAGGAAAAGAGTATTTTGATTGGGAGCAAGTTCTGATAATTCTCCTCTCCCTGCCTATCCTGCAAAGGTTATCTTTGGATAAAAAGAAGGAAGCATAAGGACACGTAGACTGGATCCCACACATAGAGAGAGATTCGGGAAGGGGTAAATAGCAAAAAAGATACTGTTGGAAGACAGAAGATAAACCGCATTTTGCAGTTTTGCAAAGATCTGCCTTTGCCTTCACCTAGACCTGTTTCTAAATGTGTCAGGTTTGGGCATATTTGGGAAGAGTTAACAATTTCAGTGGGACGTTCTGTATTTCAGGTCCTTCTATCTCTTAATTCAAGTATCATCAGCATTACCATTAGAATTACTAAGGAGTCAGGGAAAGGTGTGACCACTTCATTGTAGAGCCTGAGTGCCAGGTAGACTCTTCCGTGGCAGTGTTCCTCGGGATCTCTTCAGCCTGTACCCATCCACTTCGCTTTAATAAGAAGTTGTCATTGCCTAGCAGTGGATATTTACTGCTCAGAGATTTATCAGGTAGTATTTTCAGACATCAAACTAATTTGCATTTGTGCTTAAGAAAATTCCCAGGTGGTACAATATTTTACATTTTGATGTGACTGAGAAGGTTAGTTACATATGTAAGAACAAATTTGCTTCTTAAAAGTTTTCCACCTATAGGGCTTCCTACACATTCATAGACTGTATTACAGGGTACTTAGAAGGATGCAGCCTATTAAATAAAATGCAAGCCTTATCTCCACCATCATGCTTATTCAGAGAATAGGACTGAAGAGGCCCACATACTGCTGAAATTATAGAAAGGGTCGAGGGTGGCAGAATCTGGCCCAGTGGAATCATCCAACTTGGAAACAGTCTATGAAAACTATTTGGCAGTTTTAGCCATGCCCCTATCCCCTCATCCCCACCAAAACTGTAAAATCAGTGTTGGCAATAAGAATAGGAAGAGACAACTTTGATTTGCAATGTGTATGAAAAGGGATACACACTAAATTTTTAATTAATTTTATTAAATATAGTTTTATCATAAGAAAGTTCTACTAGGCACCCAGATTTGTTTATTGATTTGCTTTTTTCACTTCTTCAAAGCAAAGATGAGCATACTTTAGCATATTTTTCCTCTTAAATCTTTTGTTGAGGATATTTGTTGTTGCTAAAGTAGAAAACAGGGTTCATTTCACGTTTTATTCAATTATACATGTTATTACTAATATTTATAAATATAATGTGTATGTATTCTTCTATAGGTTAGGGGTTGCTTTCTGAGTGAATGAATCTATAGGCTGATACTTTCTTAAATGTAATTATCATTTAAAAAACTAGATGGTTTAGAAAAGTTCTAGGTTCATTGTGTAGAATTCATGGAATACAGGAGAGTTGCGAGAGCACAAAACTTGGTCATGTTTCAATTTCTAAGAAAAAGAGTCAGACAAATTTAGATTCCTTCATCTCCAGATAAGTAACTGAAATTGGTTCTGGCATATGGGGAAGAATTTTTTACAAGATCGATTTTTAGAAAAGGAAAAGTTGATCACTAAGAGTCAGAGTAGGTTCACTATGATCATGTCATGCAGTCAGACATCACTTTTTTTTGGAATGAGTTACTTTACTGATAGATTACTGGAATGTTGTAGACACTGTGCATCTGGATTTTAGGAATATGTGCATCAGAGTTATCTATGCTCTCCTTATCAGTGGGGAGAGGGTTGTGAGCTGAGTGATAATCTTTTTAGGTAGATCTTTGACGGAATCATTAACTATAAACAATGTCATTAATTAATGCCAACTTGGTGGAAACTTTAGTCTGGTTCATTATATTAATAAATTCACAGAGAGGCTTAATGACTAATAAAATTGAGGATATTAGAAGCTGGGAAGTTTAGTTCATATCTTGAATAAGGACACAGAACCAGAAATAACTCAACAGAAATAAATGATAGATAGATAGAAGAAATCTTAAGAAGAATGTCAGTTATTTAATATTTTCAAATAATAGATGTGAAAGAGGAAATGAATTAACTCTGAAAGTTACCAGAGGAAGACAGAGCACTGACAAATAGAAGTTTCAGGAAAATATATTTTGGTTCAGTGAAAGAAAGAAGTTACTAACTTGTGTAGCTGTCTGCAATTGAAATGGACTATCTCAAGAGGTACCCAACAACATATATACACTAATATGTATAAAATGGATAACTAATAAGAACCTGCTGTATAAAAAAATAAATAAAATAAAATTCAAAAATTCAAAAAAAAAAAAAAGGTACCCAACAAGGTGTTCCAGTAACAACTGGATGAGCCCAGGGACCACTGGATGAACACTTGGTTAGTATTTATCACTAGGCATTCAGTATCCAGTTCCTTAATGGTAATAAGGTAGAAGGGTAGATGATATGATATCTCCAATGTTTAGAGGAACCCTCTGTCATTTGAACTCTCACAGGACTTGATTGACCTTAAGTTCTTTGACATAGAGACTTGGCAATCATCAGTATGGCTAATAGTTCCTACTATAATATCTTGCACATCACAGATAGTGAGTAAACAGTGGATAAATAAATGAATGAATAAATTCTATATTTTCTTCCATAGGAGTCAGGACATCATAAGGCCTTGAGGATGCTATGTATACCCTGTGTTTATACAGCATGGTACACACTAGGACTTCAGGTTCTTGCTCTCTTCTTGGGTGGTGGTACACTGAGTTTATTATTTTTGTCTAGATATATCCAAGTTACTTTGTTTAACCTTATTTATTAAAGACAATTTCATAGTCACTGGGAATGTAAAGGCGTATAATTATGACCTTCTTGGGGACAAGAATTGTGGTTTATTCATCTTTATATCCCAAATGCCTGGTTTACAGCTGGTTCTCAAAAATGTTGAATTGCTCCCTGACTGTACATTAGAGTTTGGTTTGAAATGATGAGTCAGAGTTCTGCAACGAGAAAGGGCGTTTTATTTGGAGAAAGCAGTATGAACCAAGAGGTGTGGCATAGTGTCATTTGGATTAGGTAATCCATGTAACCGGACGATAAGGTATGAGAGGGATGAGGGAGTAAGAAAGAACTGGTACAGATATGGTTGTCAGCACAGCTGCGACTGTGGAGGAAGGGTCTTGAGAGCTGTGCCAAAGAATGCATCATGGGACTCTGAGGACCCTGGAAACTTACCTATCTCACGGACATCTCTAGATTTCTCGGCTCTTCTACTTTAGGACAACTCTGAACCCTTATGAGCATTTTCCATCACTGGATCGTATTCTTCAGGAATTGTTGGAGGGGGATGGGGAGAGTTATAGGGGAGCATCCATGTGGTACCCAGCATGACCTAGACTTTGAGTATTTGGGTTGGGGGCCCCATAGTACCACATGTTGAGATCACACTTTCATTCTTAGGCACAGAGGCTAGCATTCCAGATTTCTGTGCACACAGTTTATGTCTGGATTATTCTTTCAGAATGTTTAAAGGTCTGAGATAGACATGTTTAGGCAAGAAGTTATGTTATTGTGTCTGGCTGTTGGAAACTTGACTTTGCAGTGGAGCCTTAATGCTTAGAATGCTTAGAGAGGCTGAAGTTATGGGGTTAGTGACAGGGTCTCTTTTCTGAGGCAGGTGCCACACTCTCGCCCTAAGTGGATTCTTCCTAAAATGTGCTTCCTCAAGTGGCTACTTGTACTGCTTATGCAGTTGGTTAATTTTAAATTGATGTCAGCATTTGCTGCTAAGTTGATTTGGAAAGCTTTCTAATTTAACTCTGCATGTGTATTGCTGTCCCCTGATGATGATGGTGATAATTTTCATTGCAACTTCAGATTTTACAATGTAATTTAGGTAAATTGCTTTTTAAGAGAGAGACAGAGAGAGAAAGTACATCAGGTGTGGTTATTAGACACGTGGAGTTTCTTCTTGGGGAAGTTGCCTTCAATTGCATGTGTATTTCATATACTGATGAGCGCTAAATAATCATTTTCCAGTCTGCTGCCACTGTGATTTACACCTTCCTTAAAACCTTTTGATGCTTTCTCTTTTACTAATGATAACATTCCTTCCCTAGATTAATAAGGCCCTACAGGGCCTGCTTACATTTTCTCCATTCCTCTCTTAGGACCACATGGGCCTTGCTTCACTTCTTGGGACTTGCAGTGTTTCCTCCCACAGTAGCTGTTTTTTTTTGTTTTTTTTTAATCTTTATTGGAGTATAATTGCTTCACAATACTGTGTTAGTTTCTGATGCACAACAAAGTGAATCAGCCATATGCATACATATGTCCCCATATCCCCTCCCTCTTGAGACTCCCTCCCACCCTCCCTATCCCTTCCCTCTAGGTGGTCACAAAGCACCAAGCTGATCTCCCTGTGCTATGCGGCTGCTTCGCACTAGCTATCTATTTTACATTTGGTAGTGGATATATGTCGTTGCTACTCTTACTTTGCCCCAGCTTCGCCCTCCCACCCCATGTCCTCAAGTCCATTCTCTATGTCTACCTCTTTATTCCTGCCCTGCAACTAGGTTCATCAGTACCATTTTTTTTTTTTTTTAGATTCCATATATATGCGTTAGCATACAGTATTTGTTTTTCTCTTTCTGACTTACTTCACTCTGTAATGACAGACTCTAGCTCCATCCACCTCACTACAAATAACTCGATTTTGTTTCTTTTTATGGCTGAGTAATAGTCCATTGTATATATATGCCACATCTTCTTTATCCATTCATCTGTCGATGGACATTTAGGTTGGTTCTATGTCCTGGCTATTGTAAATAGAGCTGCAATGAACATTGTGGTGCATGACTCTTTTTGAATTATGGTTTTCTCAGGGTATATGCCCAGTAGTGGGATTGCTGGGATAGCTAGTGGGATAGCTCTATTTTTAGTTTTTTATGGAACCTCCATACTGTTCTCCATAGTGGCTGTATCAATTTACATTCCCACCAACAGTGCAGGAGGGTTCCCTTTTCTCCACACCCTCTCCAGCATTTACTGTTTCTAGATTTTTTGATAATGGCCATTCTGACTGGCGTGAGGTGATACCTCATTGTAGTTTTGATTTGCATTTCTCTAATAATTAGTGATGTTGAGCATCTTTTCATGTGCCTCTTGGCCCTCTGTATGTCTTCCTCGGTGAAATGTCTATTTAGGTCTTCCACCCACTTTTTAACTGGATTGTTTATTTTTTTGATATTGAGCTCCATGAGCTGTTTGTATATTTTGGAGATTAATCATTTGTCATTTCATTTGCAAATATTTTCTCCCATTCTGAGGGTTGTCTTTTTGTCTTGTTTATGGTTTCCTTTGCTGTGCAAAAGCTTTTAAGTTTAATTAAGTCCCATTTGTTTATTTTTGTTTTTATTTCCGTTACTCTAGGAGGCGGGTCAAAAAAGATCTTGCTGTGGTTTATGTCAAACAAATACATTTCCTCTGACTGAAATGGAATGTGTTTTCCTTCCTTCTTCCTGTTCTTGATTCCAAGCTCATACTGCTCGCCACAGGACAGACCAATAAATTGAGAGATGAGTTCTTGGGGCAAGGGGTAGTGACTTTATTCGGAAAGCCAGCAGACCAAGAAGATGGTGGACTAGTGTCCCAAAGAACCATCTTGCCCAGGGTTTGGATGCTAGTTTCTTTTATAGAACAAAGAGGAGGAGGTGAGGAGGTAAAGTGAAAAAGGTGGTAAGTTGTTGCAAATATTTCCTGGCTCTGACCAGACTCCAGATGGGATGTGTTAATTTCTTCCTTCCTGCAGCCATTCACAGGTGGGCCTGGTCAGGATGTTTCCTGTGAGCTAAACAAAGGTATTTTAGCTTAACTCTCAGGCTTGGGAGGCAGGGTGCCTGGAGATGGGTCATCATATACACTTTAAGCTATAGGCAACATCCCTTTAGTGATAAAACTTGTAGCAAAAGCAATAGAATACTTGTAGCAAAAGCAGTAGAATACAAAGTTTAAAGTAAAAGAAACAGATCCAATATGGAGTCAGATTTGTTCTTCCCCATCATACCTCTGGTTACACCCAGCTGTCCTATAGATTTCAACTTAGTTGACATTACCTGGAAGAATTCTATTCTGAGCCCTTGCCTACATGAAATCCTGTTATAAGCTCATCTATCACTGATACGATTGTACTTGTCAATTAGAATTTTACATTAATTTTAATATGATTTGGTTAATGTCTTGGGTTTCCACTAAAATGTAGAAACCCTGTCAATCTTGTTCATCATGGGTCTCGATGGTGTAATACTATGCTTACCAGAGAAGAGGTGCTCAATTATTATTTTATAAATGAATGAATGATATTATATTTAAATATTCTTGGAATATCATTTTCCTGGTAAGGAAGAAATGATCAATAGTTTGTCTCATCCTGGGTAAATTTTTCATTGTCCATGCTGTACCAAACTGACCAAACTGTTCCTTCTAGTAATTTAAGAACTACATATTAGACTATTTATTAGACCTTTAAGGTTTTAGGAAGTCAGGTGACAAGCTTGGAGCCAGATAAACCCGATTTCAAATCCTTGCTCTGCAACTTTGCTTACCAGCTTTTGTGACCTCTGCAATGTATCTTAACTTCTCTGAGCCTATTTTCCCACAGAATAAAATGAAGCTAAAACCTTTGCTTCAGAAATTTAATGATGTATATAAAAATTTAAGCTGTCCCTAATTTTAACCAAGAAATATCAATATAAATATTATATTCACACAAGTACACAGATATTCTCTGAATCATTATTAGTAAAAGTAAAAAACTAGACACTAATATTGAGAAAGGTAGTATAAATGATATTAATGTCTATCCCGTGGAACATTATATAGCCATGAAAGAGAATGCAAATGAATTAGAAGTGGGAAATTAGATATGAGAAAATGAATTTGATATGGGGAATGTGAATAAATTAGATATGAGGAGATGTCCAGGATATAGTGTGAAATGAAATGTTTCAGAAGAGTATAAAAAAATGCACACAAAGACAAATGCATAGAAGATTTCTGGGAGATATCCAAAGAACTGGTAATAGTGATTACCTTTGGGAATTTTGATGAGAGCTCCAGCTTATTTGTGAATAGAGGTAGTATTTACTTTTCACTTCATAGTTTTCTTTACTGTTTTTACTTTTAAGAAAAACTTATATTGCTGATATAATTTTTTAAAACATCTTAAGATATAATATTGACCTTTTAGGTTCTTGTGAGAATTAATAAAATCATGTGAGAAAAGTGTCTGGTTCATACTAAAGATTTAAATAGTCACTTTAAAGGAGAAAGCCCTTCTGAAATGTACTCACAGAGGGCTTCCCAGTTTAGAAGAGTTTCACCAGAGTTTCAGCTGCCCTGAGTAGCCTGGTAACCATTAGCTATGAAGCCTGGAATTTACCTATGCAGGTCCTGGCCATCTGGGTAAGGTCTGCCTTAGCCCTTCTTCTTGGGAGTGAAAAGGGAGAAAGAGTCCTTTATTCATTCCAGGAGGTAAAAAGTCTCTAGGCTGGGTCTGCTGCGTCCTGATTACAGCAAACATATTTTGTGCTAAAAATTGCTGAAGTTAATTTTCAGAGAGCAATCCCTAGTTGCTTTCTTATTAAAGTTGTATAATTTCCTAATGAAAAAAAATAACAGAAACATTAGTGGCAAAAGGGAAGGTAACATGAGTTCTGGAACCAAATTCTTAGAGCACTGAAACAGATCAAGTCAAAGAAGCGCCCACCTTTGGGACTTATGAATGTTCAGTCTTTATTGCCATGTCAGAGTGAGTTGTTAAACTGTGTGTTTGTGTTTCTTATCTGTCCCTGCGGAAGCCTAACTTCTAGTCTCTTCGAAGCATATTTCTTCCCCACCACAAATACATGGTCGTTCCTTTGCTACTTGAACCTAGATTTCTTTCAGTTGTATTCAGTGGTGTATGGAAACTGCCTTTCATTGGAACCATCCATTTTTGTTGAGCTCTGCCCTTGAACATGAGCTGACCATACATGCGTGCGCACGCACACACACACACACACACACACACAAACTGAAAAGCCTCATCTTGAACTGGACCTTCTAATGAGCTCAGATCATTCCGGAGCTATTTGGTGAGGTCTAAGATTTTTTTTTTCTCTACAGGTTTTTGGATTTGATGTTTCCTGGGGAATTAGTAACTGATCCGATTGCCCTTAACTGGCTCTCAAGCTAAGTTTTACATCACAGCATAAATATATATTTTCCTTGTCATATAATAGCATTTATTAGAGAATCTGACAAAACCCCAGATAAAAACACTGCGTTTTATCCTGGTTAACAGCCTGAGGTTTTATGGGGTTTTTTGGCAAGGTCACAGTATACCAGTCTTATTTTTACTGCCTCTATTCTTGAAAACAGTAAACACTCATACCTTTATAGTTCTACATGATGCCACAGACTGATGCATTGTCAAGTGATTTTGATTGACTGCTTTTCACTTGGTAAACTAAAGGTAATAAAAGGGGTTCACAGTGGAGACTTATGCAGGGAGGGGAGCAATTTCTGAGGGCATGTGTGTGTACAAACTAAATCTGTGAGCTCCAGCAGAGCTGTATCCAAGACTCTAAAAGTAGAACAGACTGATTTATCTGTGACAATGTACTTAAGCCGAACCTCTGTGCTGGTTTGTTGGCAAAACCTAACATATGGCCTTTTAATGACAGACACATTAATAATTGCAGGTATGAGTAATTTAGCAGGATTGGTTGTGCTGTTTTTAATTTTGATAAGGAATTGGAGTTGGTTACTCAAGAAACAGCTGTTTACCAGGTATGGCATGCTCCTGTTTGAAATATAGATACTTTAATGCAAAAGGGGATGCTATATGGTATGTACTTAGAAAAAATGTATGGAGTACGTGTGTTTGTGTGTGTGTACGTTTTATGCTTAATTTTTTCAGGCTCTGTAATATTACAGTAAGCATTTCACACTTCACACCCAGATCATTGTTCTTCCATACCAATTGTCTTATGAAAATCTACAGAATCAACAGTGATGATATTTATTATCTTATTGCTCTTTGAGAGAAAAGACTGCAATGAAACAGAATAATAATTCTTGACAAAAGGATCAAACAGATGTGATGGCACAGTTTCTGGAATATAGGGCATTATTCAAGAACTGATTAAAATCAAGTGCAAATTCTTGTCCTGACCTGTACTAAACATGTTTCTTTGCCTGCTAGAGTCCACAGCCCCTTCTAGAGAATCAGCCTCTCCCGTAGCTTCTGGCAGTGGCAGCCCCCTTATCAGGTGACCCATTCCCATTCCTCACCATGATTAATTGATTAGGGGTGAAGCCCTAATCAAAAGTGAGCTACTGTATTCATTGGACAGAGGTCAGTCAGGTTATTTCTCTTAAGAACTTGAACACACAAAGACTTAAGCCAGTCAGTGATGAACCCCGAAATTAGAATGTTATATGCAGAATGGTCTGTGTAGGGGACCACGCTGCACGTAAACAAGACACGTATGCATAGAAAGTGAAGGGTGAGGATGGGATGGGAATGCAGTGGAGATTATAGAAGCAGAATTGAGTGAGAGAGCTGGCAGGAGTGACCTTGGTGTCTGACATTCTCCTTCAGTTTTTCTGTGACCATGCTTGACATTGTTATGTCCACCTAATAAACTCCTGTTTACCTAATCTACCTTGAGTGAGTTTCTGTTTCCTACAACCAAAAGAGTCTTGATGAGAACATCCCATTTTACAAATATAATCCTGTGTCCATGACTATAATTTGGAATTTATTTCTACATTCAAATATGTAATATAAGATCATTCTAAGTAAAACCTCTAAGACAATCAAAAACTAGAAGGGATTCAGTATTAGGGTGTGATAAAAGTAGTTAGTATCCCATTATGGGAAATGTATTCCAGGTAGAATGTTATTAAAACTTGTAAGTCTAGAGTAAACATGGACGTGTTCACCAAATTCTTGATTATCAGAACCAGATGGCATTCTTTAATACTTGAAAAGGATTATTTTCATTAAAATAAGCAACATCACTTTACCAAACAAGAAGGGGATGAATGAAATTCTTTAACTCAATGTGTATACTTAAAGTATCAATATAAATGAGGAACTCAGATAATTCATGTGAGCAATAGCCATAATAGGTGACTGAGATAAATTAGGGAAGTTTGAGAAATATTATTATACTATTACAGGGAGAATGATTTTGCATCCCAATAAAATATCCCCTTGATGTTAGTATCAAATTCTACAAGGTGTACCATTTCTTCCAGTGTTCTCTATGGGTAGCAGTGATAAATTTGCCCCATGACACTCAGATATCTTGTTTCTTTCTTCTTATGAAGCATATAAATCTGATTCATCCTCTTCTCAAGAGTCTGGAAAAATAACACCATCCTGAAAGTTTGGGGAAGGGTTTCTTTAAGTTCATCAGAGTCAGAACTGAGATGCATATTTTCCAAACCCACATGGGTCATTTCAAGTTAGGGGTCTATTTAGTGCCGAATCTGGCCATGGAGCACTTTTGCTCAGCTATGCGACTTGGGAGAGCTACTTAACTTCTCAAAGCCATGGGCTTAGGTCAGTCTGTCTGAAGTCATCAATGGTTATCAAATATCCTCCTACCCTTCAAGGTTTTATATGATAGTAGAACCCACTTCCCTACTGTGATACCCACCAGACTTTCTCAGAGTAACACCTTCTGTTTCTCTTTAACCGATGAATCCCTTTTCTAGTTTGGGATGATTATTCTTTTCTACCCCAATTGCACTGAAAGGCAGAAGATGTTTGCTTCTTCTTTGTAAGGAAAATTCAACCCTTTCAAAAATATAATGTTAGAATTTCCTTCTTGGAGTGATAATGGAAGAAAATCTCTCTCTCTCTCTCTCTCTCTCTCTCTCACACACACACACACACACACACATACACACACACACACTTTCTCTCTCTCTCTCTCTCCTGTAAAATGTCTTAGAACAAATATTGCTACTAATACATTCCAACGCAAAAATATAAAAATAAGAAGCAATCTTAGCTTTGTTTCCTGGGTTGAACTTGAACTTTTAGTTTTTCTTACCAAGCACGATTCATCTCTGCTCTATGAATATATAGTTTTAATTTGTCACTTTTACTCTCCACATTAAGTACAAGGGTAGCACAGGAAGATAAAATAATTTTCTTTTAACAAAAGGGAAGTAAAGCAGTAACAGGCAGCAGAGAGAAAATGTCCTTTTAAATAGTAGTTAATCAATAAAAGTCTACAGCCCTTTTTTGTCATTTTTTTTTCCCTCAATGAGTCTTAGCCAAAAAACATTCAGGTCAGCCAAAAGTTTCATTTCTGAATGGAAAAGGAAAGAATTAGAAGCCTATCTCCAAAAAAAAAAAAACCCCACAGAAAATCAACTTATGTTCTTTGCCAAAATTGATGACCAGATACATTGGACAAACTCTTTTTTCATGTTTCATGGGCTATGAATAGACACATTTTATATAACTAATAATATATGCCATTCTTAAGTAGCTTGAAAGAAGATCGCTAGAATTAATTTTGATTTTGTATTGAATATGACCTGGATCTGGAAATTCAAACCAGTCCTTTCCATATGATCTGAAGAGGCGAGCTACGTATTCTTCCTGAGATTGTATTCCATGCAGGAAGCCAGGGTTGTCTCGTATACCAACACAAACTGCTTAATCAGAGAAGCAGAGGCTCCAAACCACCAGCTAAGTTCTGTTTGAAATGACTTTGCCTTTCTCTTACTTACTGGGCAGCTGGAAAGGCAGATATTTTCTTCTTTGTTTCTCAGTTTTAAGACTAGGTTTTGCTATTCTATTCCTCTTTGTCCAGAATGGCAAATTTTATCTCACTAAATATTTACAGAGTTCGGTTATGTTAAGTCACTGCTGCACAATATGTTCTAAATCAGTTTGCGTCTTTCAATATAAAACCAACTTATATTTTTGGAAAATACTAATAATTGTTATTCTAAATATTATCTCATAAATCACCATCTGCATTTCATAGAAATTCTTTTAGTTTTCTTCACTTAACTCTCCGGAGATAGATTTCATGAAGCCCCACTGCTGAAGACATACCTTTGCAAAGTTTCTTTCAAAGTTTTATGATGACTTTAAAATAAAATTCCAGAAGCATAGTTTTCTATTTTCTTCAGAGGATATCAGAAAAAAAAATACTTCCTGCTAGAATAAGTGACAAGGATACATGAAAATGAGGAGATAGATTTTTAAAATAACTATGTATCATCAACATGCTGAAAATTGATTAAATTATGTATGTAATCTATCTCTACAAAAATAGGAAAGCATGTAAAACAAATTAGAAAAATTTCCATCAGAAAGGGTTAAAGCTGAAAAAAAATTACATTTCTAACATCTGGGAGGGAGAGGGTATTTGCAGATGTTCATTATTTCCCTAGGTCAGGGGTTCTCGATTTTGAGCACATCAGAATCACCTAGAGGGCTTGTTAAAACACAGATTGCTTGCCCCACTCCCAGAGTTTCTGGTGGCACTTTGGAGCAAGAATTTGGATTCTAACAAGATCCTAGATGGTACTGATATACCTTGAGAACCACTGCTCTACGAATAAGAGCAGTTGGTTCTAAACCCGTAGTATGACATTGCGTAGCACATTTGACCCATTAGTCTCACGTTCTTCATCTGTACAAAAAGCATAATTCCTAGCTGGCTACCTCACAGGCAAGAAAGGACCAAGTTAATCAATAAATGTGATAACTTTTAAATTCTAGGCAATTATAACCTGTTACACTGATAATTCAAATATCATTAAAGCAGTTCCCCCTTATCTGTGGTTTCAGTTACCCACGGTCAACTGCAGTCTGAAAAGTATTAAATGGAAAATTCCAGAAATAAACAATCTATAAATTTTAATTTTTTTTAACATCTTTATTGGAGTATAATTGCTTTACAAGGTTGTGTTAGTAGCTGCTGTATAACAAAGTGAAGCAGCTATACCTATACATATATCCCCAAATCCCCTCCCTCTTGCGTCTCCCTCCCACCCTCCCTATCCCAACCCTCTAGGTGGTCACAAAGCACCAAGCTGATCTCCCTGTACTATGGGGCTGCTTCCCAATAGCTATCTATTTTACATTTGGTAGTATATATATGTCCATGCCACTCTCTCACTTCGTCCCAGCTTACCCTTCCCCCTCCCCATGACCTCAAGTCCATTCTCTACATCTGCATCTTTATTCCTGTCCTGTCCCTAGGTTGTTCGGAACCATTTTTTTTTTAGATTCCATATATATGTGTTAGCATGTGGTATTTGTTTTTCTCTTTCTGACTTACTCTGTATGACAGTCTCCAGGTCCATGAACCTCACTGCAAATAACTCAATTTCATTTCCTTTTCTGGCTGAGTAATATTCCATTGTATACATGTGCCACATCTTCTTTATCCATTCATCTGTTGATGGACACTTAGGTTGCTTCCATGTCCTGTCTGTTGTAAATAGAGCTGCAATGAACATTGTGGTACACGACTCTTTTTGAATTATGGTTTTCTCAGGGTATATGCCCAGTAGTGGGATTGCTGGGTCGTCTGGTAGTCCTATTTTTAGTTTTTTAAGGAACCTCCATACTGTTCTCCATAGTGGCTGTATCAATTTACATTCCCACCAACAGTGCAAGAGGGTTCCCTTTTCTCCACATCCTCTCCAGCATTTATTGTTTGTAGATTTTTTGATGATGGCCATTCTGACCGGTGTGAGGTGATACCTCATTGTAGTTTTGATTTGCATTTCTCTAATGATTAGTGATGTTGAGCATCTTTTCATGTGTTTGTTGGCAATCTGTATATGTTCTTTGGAGAAATGTCTATTTAGGTCTTCTGCCCATTTTTGGATTGGGTTGTTTGATTTTTGATATTGAGCTGCATGAGCTGCTTGTAAATTTTGGAGATTAATCCTTTGTCAGTTGCTTCGTTTGCAAATATTTTCTCCCATTCTGAGGGTTGTCTTTTCATCTTGTTTATGGTTTCCTTTGTTGTGCAAAATCTTTTAAGTTTCATTAGGTCCCATTTGTTTATTTTTGTTTTTATTGCCATTTCTCTAGGAGGTGGGTCAAAAAGGATCTTGCTTTGATTCATGTCACAGAGTGTTCTGCCTATGTTTTCCTCTAAGAGTTTGATAGTGTCTGGCCTTACATTTGGTCTTTAATCCATTTTGAGTTTATTTTTGTGTATGGTGTTAAGGAGTGTTCTAATTTGATTCTTTTACATGTAGCTGTCCAGTTTTCCCAGCACCACTTATTGAAGAGGCTGTCTTTTCTCCTCTGTATATTCTTGCCTCCTTTATCAGAGATAAGGTGACCATATGTGCTTGGGTTTATCTGTGGGCTTTCTATCCCGTTCCAGTGATCTATGTTTCTGTTTTTGTGCCAGTACCATACTGTCTTCATTACTGTAGCTTTGTAGTATAGTATGAAGTCCAGGAGCCTGATTCCTCTAGGTCCGTTTTTCTTTCTCAAGATTGCTTTGGCTATTCAGGATCTTTTGCGTTTCCATACAAATTGTGAAATTTTTTGTTCTAGTTCTGTGGAAAATGCCATTGGTAGTTTGATAGGGATTGCACTGGATCTGTAGATTGCTTTGGGTAGTATAGTCGTTTTCACAATGTTGATTCTTCCAATCCAAGAACATGGTATATCTCTCCATCTGTTTGTATCATCTTTAATTTCTTTCATCAGTGTCTTATCGTTTTCTGCATACAGGTCTTTTGTTTCCTTAGGTAGGTTTATTCGTAGGTATTTTATTCTTTTTGTTGCAATGGTAAATGGGAGTGTTTCCTTAATTTCTCTTTCAGATTTTTCATCTTTAGTGTATAGGAATGCAAGAGATTTCTGTGCATTAATTTTGTATCCTGCTACTTTACCAAATTCATTGATTAGCTGTAATAGTTTTCTGATAGCATCTTTAGGATTCTCTATGTATAGTATCATGTCATCTGCAAACAGTGACACCTTTACTTCTTCTTTTCCAATTTGGATTCCTTTAATTTCTTTTTCTTCTCTGATTGCTATGGCTAAAACTTCCAAAACTATGTTGAATAATAGTGGTGAGAGTGGGCAACCTTGTCTTGTTCCTGATCTTAGTGGAAATGATTTCAGTTTTTCACCATTGAGGATGATGTTGGCTGTGGGTTTGCCATATATGGCCTTTATTATGTTGAGGTAAGTTTCCTCTGTGCCTACTTTCTGGAGGGCTTTTGTCATAAATTGGTGTTGAATTTTGTCAAAACCTTTTTCTGCATCTATTGAGATGATCATATGGTTTTTCTCCTTCATTTGTTAATATGGTTTATCCTATTAATTGATTTGCCCATACTGAAGAATCCTTGCCTTCCTGGGATAAACCCCACTTGATCATGGTGTATGATCCCTTTAATGTGCTGTTGGATTGTGCTTGCTAGTATTTTGTTGAGGATTTTTGCATCTATGTTCATCAGTGATATTGGCCTGTAGTTTTCTTTTTTTGTGACATCTTTGTCTGGTTTTGGTATCAGGGTGATGGTGGCCTTGTAGAATGAGTTTGGGAGGGTTCCTCCCTCTGCTATATTTTGGAAGAGTTTGAGAAGGATGAGTGTTAGCTCTTCTCTAAATGTTTGATAGAATTCACCTGTGAAGCCATCTAGTCCTGGGCTTTTGTTTGTTGGAAGATTTTTAATCACAGTTTCCATTTCAGTGCTTGTGATTGGTCTGTTTATATTTTCTATTTCTCCCTGGTTCAGTCTCGGAAGGTTGTGCTTTCTAAGAATGTGTCCATTTCTTCTAGGTTGTCCATTTTATTGGCATATAGTTGCTTGTAGTAATCTCTCATGATCCTTTGTATTTCTGCAGTGTCAGTTGTTTGTTCCCCTTTTTCATTTCTAATTCTGTTGATCTGAGTTTTCTCCCTTCTTTTGTTGATGAGTGTGGCTAATGGTTTATCAATTTTGTTTATCTTCTCAAAGAACCAGCTTTTAGTTTTATTGATCTTTGCTGTCGTTTCCTTCATTTCTTTTTCATTTATTTCTGATCTGATCTTTATGACTTCTTTCCTTCTGCTAACTTTGGGGATTTTTGTTCTTCTTTCTCTAATTGCTTTAGGTGTAAGATTAGGTTGTTTATTTGAGATGTTTCTTGTTTCTTGAGGTAGGATTGTATTGCTGTAAACTTCCCTCTTAGGACTGCTTTTTGGTGCATCCCATAGGTTTTGGGTCATCGTGTTTTCATTGTCATTTGTTTCTAGGTATTTTTTGATTTCCTCTTTGATTTCTCCAGTGATCTCTTGGTTATTTAGTAGTGTATTGTTTAGTCTCCATGTGTTTATATTTTGTACAGATTTTTTCCTGTAATTGATATCTAGTCTCATAGTGTTGTGGTTGGAAAAGATACTTGATATGATTTCAGTTTTCTTAAATTTACCAAGGCTTGACTTGTGACCCAAGATATTGTCTACCCTTGAGAAAGTTCCTTGAGCACTTGAGAAGAAAGTGTATTCTGTTGTTTTTGGAGGGAATGTCCTATAAATATCAATTAAATCTATCTTATTTAATATATCATTTAAAGCTTGTGTTTCCTTATTTATTTTCATTTTGGATGATCTGTCCACTGGTGAAAGTGGGGTGTTAAAGTCCCCTACTATGATTGTGTTACTGTCGATTTCCCCTTTTATGGCTGTTAGCATTTGCCTTATGTATTGAGGTGCTCCTATGTTGGGTGCATAAATATTTACAATTGTTACACCTTCTTCTTGGATTGATCCCTTGATCCTTATGTCCTCCCTCATCCCTTATAATAGTCTTTATAAAGTCTGTTTTGTCTGATATGAGAATTGCTACTCCAGCTTTCTTTTGGTTTCCATTTGCATGGAATATCTTTTTCCATCCCCTCCCTTTAAGTCTGCATGTGTACCTACGTCTGAAGTGGGTCTCTTGTAGACAGCATATATATGGGTCTTGTTTTTGTATCCATTCAGCCAGTCTGTGTCTTTTTGTTGGAGCATTTAATTCTTTTACATTTAAGCTAGTTATCGATATGTATGTTCCTATTACCATTTTCTCAATTGTTCTGGGTTTGTTATTGTAGGTCTTTTCCTTGTCTTGTGTTTCCTGCCGAGAGAAGTTCCTTTAGCATTTATTCTAAAGCTGGTTTGGTGGTGCTGAATTCTCTTAGCTTTTGCTTGTCTGTAAATGTTTTAATTTCTCTGTCAAATCTGAATGAGATCCTTGCTGGGTAGAGTAATCTTGGGTGTAGGTTTTTCCCTTTCATCACTTTAAATATGTCCTGCCACTCCCCTCTGGCTTGCAGAGTTTCTGCTGAAAGATCAGCTGTTAACCTTATGGAGATTCCCTTGTATGTTATTTGTTGGTTTTCCCTTACTGCTTTCAATATTTTTCTTTGTATTTAATTTTTGATAATTTGATTAATATGTGTCTTGGCATGTTTCTGTTGGATTTATCCTGTATGGGACTCTCTGCACTTCCTGGACTTGATTGACTATTTCCTTCTCCATATTAGGGAATTTTTCAATTATAATCTCTTCAAATATTTTCTCAGTCCCTTTCTTTTTCTCTTCTTCTTCTGGGACCCCTATAATTCAAATGTTGTTGCGGTTAATTTTGTCCCAGAGGTCTCTGAGACTGTTCTCAATTCTTTTCATTCTTTTTTCTTTATTCTGCTCTGCGGTAGTTATTTCCACTGTTTTATCTTCCAGGTCACTTATCCGTTCTTCTGCCTCAGTTATTCTGCTATTGATTCCTTCTAGAGAATTTTTAATTTCATTCATTGTGTTGTTCATCATTGTTTGTTTGCTCTTTAATTCTTCTAGTTCCTTGTTAAACATTTCTTGTATTTTCTCCATTCTATTTCCAAGATTTTGGATCATCTTTACTGTCATTACTGTGAATTCTTTTTCAGGTAGACTGCCCATTTCCTCTTCATTTGTTTGGTCTGATGGGTTTTTACCTTGCTCCTTCATCTGCTGTGTGTTTCTCTGTCTTCTCATTTTGCTTAACTTGCTGTGTTTGGGTCTCCTTTTTCCAGGCTGCAGGTTCGTAGTTCCCATTGTTTTTTGGTGTCTGCCCCTTGTGGGTAAGGTTGGTTCAGTGGGTTGTGTAGGCTTCCTGGTGGAGGGGACTGGTGCCTGTGTTCTGGTGGATGTGGCTGGATCTTGTCTTTCTGGTGGGCAGGACCCTGTCCGGTGGTGTGTTTTGGGGTGTCTGTGACCTTATTATGATTTTAGGCAGCCTCTCTGCTAATGGGTGGGTTATGTTCCTGTCTTGCTAGTTGTTTGGCATAGGGTGTCCAGCACTGTAGCTTGCTGGTCTTTGAGTGGAGCTAGGTCTTAGCATTGAGATGGAGATCTCTGGGAGAGCTTTCACCATTTGCTATTACGTGCGGCCCGGAGGTCTCTGCTGGACCAATGTCCTGAACTCAGCTCTCCCACCTCAGAGGCTCAGGCCTGACACCCGGCCAGAACACCAGGACCCTATTAGCCACACAGCTGGTTGGCGGGAGGAGTCTTGGTAAAAGGCAGTTTCTGGGGAATTCCCTGGCAATCCAGTGGTTAAGACTCCGTGCTCCCACTCCAGGGGGCATGAGTTCGATCCCTGGTTGGGGAACTGTGGCCGGTACCCGACCCTTGAGAGAGCAGAAGGGTTTAAAGTGAGAAGAACTGGATGAAGTGATGCCTCAGTCACTTGCTGGTTGTGGAACCCAGGCACAGCCGAAATCTCTCTGAGCCTGTTTCTCACCTCCACTCAGCCCCAGGGCTGTTCAGTGTCGTCAGGGCTCCTCCTGTCACTCGGGGCTGGTGTACCTCCTCCCCGGTGTCCGCCCCTCAGCTGACCCGGAAGCAGATGCTATAAATTTTAAACTGCATGCCTAAGTAGCATGCTGAAATCTGGAGCCTACCTGCCTAAGACGTGAATCATCCCTTTGTCCAGAGTAGGCACACTGCACACACTACTCATCCGTTAGTTACTTACTTAGTAGCCGTCTAGGTTATCGGATCGACTGTTGAGGTATCTCAGTGCTTGTGTTCATGTAACCCTTATTTTACTTAATAATGACCTCGAAGGGCAAGTGATGCTGGCAATTTTGATATTTTCTTACTGTGCCTAATATATAAATAAAACTTTATCATAAGTGTGTATAGGATAAAACATAGTATATATATTTCAGTACTATCCAAGGTTTTAGGCATCCACTGGGGATCTTAGAACATATCCCTCGCAGATAAGGGGGGACTACTTTGTATTATTATTACACATAGTATAGAAATGTTAGTTATTTCCAGTGGTATCAATTAACTTTGTTGTCAGTCTTTGGCATCTATTGTGTGATATTTCTTCCAACTCTTAATATACTTTGAAATGAGGGAAGTAGTTTACATTCTGAACACAAATTTGGGCCATAGTATAGATGTTAAACTATCTAAAAAAACAGGTTATTTTGAGTTCTGTAGGATTCTGGTATAACCTATTTGAATTAATTAACCTACATAAAGCAGCATGACAATCAGAAAGGGTTTGGAAAGTCCTTATCCCAGCAGAATTCTTCTGGTCAAGAGGCTATTCCCAGTGTGAAGATGAACTTGGAAAATTTTAGTCAGGGCAACCATAACTCCTAGTTTACCTGGTTTGGTTGTTCCAGTTCAGGCCTGTTGTTCTGACATACCTATTAATAATGCTCTCTTTACTTTCACGAGTGTCCTGTTTAGATAACATTTTATGGTCTCCCAAACTCTAGGCAACAAGCTTTGAATATATGCATCCTTATGGGCAATTCACTCGTAGAAGGTAGGAATGAATCCGACTTTCTTTTCCTGATGACATTAGTTCATTTTTACCAAACGATCTTCTGATCCCCATATGTATGTTTCAGTATCCTCAGGGCATGGGGTGGCTATTTGCATAGAAGAGTTGCTCAGAAATGCATGTTGCATGAAAGCATGAGGCTTCAAGGGCACTTACTGGGGAAACACCCAGAGGGTTGCCATGGATGTCATAGTGGTCTACTTCCACAGGCCCAGGGCATATTTACATAACCGATGGGGCCTGTCAGTTAGGCAAGACTAAATGTTTTAATGGTCCCTGAATGCTGGAACACTGAAACTGAATTTGGTGCTTTGGGAGATAATGGAGCCCAATCCCTGCAAGAATCCTTAATACATGTACCAGGAGGTGAGACAGACAGTCTTGGCTAGCAGACATGAGCAAAGCAGGCTTCCCCTAAAGACAGGAGACACATGGGCATTGAAGTCTTAAGATTTTTGAAATATTTGAAAGAGTAAATACAGGAGAGTGTTTTGATAAAAAGAAGTTGCTTGCCACAGCACCTCTCTATCTACGAAGAGAGAAAGTTCTGGTTCTGAGTTTGCAAGCACTTCTGACATGCGATAGTTATTTTTCTTATTATAAATTCACAAAAAAATGAAATAATATCCAGCTGCTGACTTTAATGTTTCAGGGCCCAATCCCTAACGAGTTTTCAAGTAGTTGGTTAGATGTAGCTTTAGATAATATTATTGCTAGAAATTGAATTCCAGATTTATTTCACTTACCGATATCTACAGTGTTATCTGCACATATTCTTAAGTATTTTCCATGTGGAGAAAGTAAGATCTCACTGGAATTGATCATTGTTAAACCATAAGATAGATAGTTATTTCTTTTTAAAAAAATTATGAGTATTCACCTAACACTCCAGTGTAAGAATTATTTTAACTCATCTTCCGACTCAGGCTGCTTTAGTTAGGAGCATGATTTTTTTTTTTTTTTTTTTCACTATAGTCTGGAAAGCACTGATTCACCTACAAGTAGTAATAGAATAACAGAATCATAAAATGTTAGAGAGTACCCAGGTTTCATTGCTGGAGTTGTCAAATCACCATAGACAATTTCATTGCTACTTAAAAATGTTTTTCAAGGAATCATATAGAATGTAGTCTTTTGAGTTTAGCTTCTTTTATTTAACATAATGCACCTGAGATTAATCTATATTGTATCAGTAGTTGTTCCTTTTCATTGCTAAGTAATATTCTATTGTATGGATGGATATACCACCGTTTGTTCATCCATTCACCTGTTGATTGACATTTGAGCTTTTTTCAGTTTTGGGTGATTATGAATAAAGCCATTATAAATATTAAAAAAATGTTTTTCACACATAGTTTTAACATAGGGCTTTCACATTTAAAATATAAAGAGCTGCTGTGAAAATTCTGGAATATGGTCCTCAGGTTTAAATACATTTATAATTAGACACATCATTTGTTTATGTTATAACATAATTTTTAAATGTTTTCCACATTTGGTATGTGTACCCCAAAGTTAAATGGTAAAATCATCAAGAATATAACAAGCTTAAGATAAGGAAAGAAAAATTAACAAGAAAGGATATGGGGTTATAATAATGGAAAAAATCTCTCTGGAAAATAACTCTATGGTTTTAGAAAACATGATAAACATACTAGCAAATTGGAGTTTGGCCAGCTGCTCTGTGAAAATACATTAAAATAGAATTTGTGTTCTTAGCTAAAATCTCAGCTCACACCCTCTCTAACCTTGCCAGAAGAAACCAGTTCTTAAATAGCATCTGTAACCCAGAAACTAGAAGTAAATAATAGAAATATTGGAACATATAAAAATAATACAGAAATAAGCCAGATTTCATGAGAGATTTTTTTCAAGAAAATATAAAAATAAATAGCAGGGGACCAATTTTAACACCTTCTGACCTTAAATAGCACACTAACAAGTATATATAAAAGTCCAAATCGGTGCTTCCCAGATATTCCTTTTATAGAACAGCCTGGGTAAGGAGGTTATGAAAAGCACACTTTGCCAAACAACTAAATAGAGGCATTAGGCATTTAGGTTTTTTGCACATTTGGATAATGTGTGAAGATATTTCCAACTTTAAAACTATCTTTACACCTTCCTCTGTGTTGAGAGTGAGGGTGAGGGTGATGCCTTGACACGGGTGCATGAAAGCTGGACAGGCCTGTGCTGGAGAAACGAGAAGCTGAGAGTGAGGTTCTCACATCCTTTTCCTACTTCTCTATAATTAAGGGGTTTTGGTGTTTTCATGGGGTGAAAAGTGGTTAAGAGAGGGGACGTAACATAGTGGCTGAGAGTAGAATTCCAGAATGAGACCAACGTGGGTTTGACTTCTGTTTATGTGATTTTCTGGTATAAAATCTTGAGCAGGTAATTTACCATTTAGGAGCCTCAGTTCTCTGGCTGTCAAGTGGGATAATAGTGCCTGCCTCATAAGGCTAGTATGATAATCTAGTTATTTTTGAAAAGCATGTAACATAATTCCAGGCATATAGAAACTTTGAATAAATGTTGGCTATTAGAAACTGAAGACCTAAGGAAGCTAAAGAATGTTTCTGAGGCTCACCACCCACATAGCCCTCAGTCTCCCATCTGAGCAGGTATTATTTCAGATGCTGTCGCAAACATTGTCATTTATATATTAAAGACCCTCACTTGCCTGGCATATGATAGGGGCTCAATATACTCTGCTGAACAAATATATCACTTTTGTCCATCTCAGGTCATATCCTCCAATGCTTAAGAACATTTATTGGCTCTCAGTTTTCTACTCTAATGAGTCCAGTGCACCCACATTGAACTACTACTGACTTACAAGCATGGCAATGCTTTCTTATAGCTGTATCTTTGTTTTTGCAATTCCTCCTTCTCAAGCAGCCCTCCCCTATCAATTTTGCCTGATAAAATGTTACTGATTCTTCAAGAGTCATCTCAGATGCCCCCTCCTAATACAGTAGGCTTTGTAGCCTCATAGCATTATGCACTTTAAATATGTCTTATTTTACTCACCTTTAACACATCCACATAGCTGCTACGGCCAGCTGTGTCTCTGTGTCCTCTTCAGTGTATAAGAAAATGTTTTCACACAAACGTTCAGTATATATTTAATTTAAGAAGTGCCTCTACATAACATAAAATGATGTAGGATCCAGATAAATATCAAAAGAAATAACATCATGAACTTCAGGAGAGAATTTCTTTGTATAACCTGGATGGAAAAGGCCAGAACGGCCCGGCTAGTAAGTTGAAGGAAACTCCCTGCTTAAAGGACTAAAAGGTTGGGACAATGAAAGTACTGACCTCTTAAGGATCTAAGGAGAAGATTCTGAACCAGAATTAGGCTAGCTTTGGGGTGGGTCTCTTCTAAAAGAATAAGAAAATAAGAGTCTACGTCTTTTCTATGTCTGGCCCATCAGAGATTCTTAGTAATCCTTCTATAGTAGTTCCATCTGTAGTCATTCTTACTTTTACAGTTATGTTAATATTGCTACATCTATTGAGAATTTACCACATGGCACTCACTGAGCTGGGTGCTTTACATGTGTTTTTTCTTTTGACCTTCACAACAATCTCACAGAGTAGGTATTATTTGGATCCCAATTTTACAGAAGAAGAAACAGAGGTTCATGCAGCAGCATGGATGGACCTAGAGACCATCATACTAAGTGAAGTAAATCAGAAAAAGAAAGACAAATACCATATGATATCACTTATATGTGGAATCTAAGATATAACACAAATGAACTTATCTACAAAACAGAAACAGACTCACAGACATAGAGAACAGACTGGTGGTTGCCAGGGTGAGGCGAGGTGGGGGAGGGATGGATTGGGAGTTTGGGATTAGCAGATGCAAACTATTATATATAGAGTGGATAAACAATAAGGTCCTACTGTATAGCACAGGGAACTATATTCAAAATCCTATGATAAACTATAATGGAAAAGAATATGAAAAAGAATGTCTATGTGTGTGTGTGTGTGTGTGTGTGTATGTATAACTGAATCACTTTGCTGTACAGCAGAAATTAACATTATAAATCAACTATACTTGAATAAAATAAATTTAAACAAAGGAGAAAGAAACAGAGGTTCAGGCATGTTTAGCCCAAGTTCACCAAGTTAGTAAATGATGCAGTCAGAATCTGAACCCAAATCTGCCTGATGCCAGAACCATATTCTTCATTCATAGGCTGAATACTTTAAAAATAAATAAATAATATAAAAGGCCCTCCCCTTGGACAATGGCCATGGTACAGGCACCTGTGGAAGTATCTCATTACTCTAGTCACAAAAAGTACCACCTTAACTACTGGCTTCTTTCAGGGAATCATTGAATGTCAGAGCTGGGGAAGATGTTAGCAAACATTTACTACAGCTCACATAATTTTAAGAGGAGGTAGCTGAACCCTAGGGAGATAAAGTTTCCTGCTTTAGATCAGTGAATTAGTGGCAAAATTGGGACCAGAATTCCGTTCTCCTTCCAGTAGCCCAGTGTAGTGTCTCATGAGGCCGGAATAAACAGCTTTACAGAGTAACCTTGCAAACCCAAACCTATAAAGTTACAGCGAATGTCACAATTCACATAACAGATGTTGTTTTAGGTTGCAATTGTTATCACTTACTCTTTCAGCTAGATCCTTTCTTTTTAGACATCAGAGCCCAATCTGACAACCTGTAGAACTTCAGATGCAGAGAAGATAATTCTTCCTTCTCCCAACCCCTTGCACTTCTCAAACTTGAGGAGGTTATGTCTGAGCTCATGAAAATGCCCTTAAAAACCAACTTTTCAATAGCCCAAAGTCGATTTTCTAAACAGCATTATTTACATGAGCTGTACTCAAAACCCTGGATCCCCGATCCATATCATTGCCAGTGGAAAATAGTTTTGTGCCCTCTGTGCCAGAAATGAAAGAAAGAAAAGAAAAGAAAAATCAGTGGATAATACAGCAGTTTGGCCTGAAACGAAAAGACTGCTGAATAAGTTGGAAGCTCTCCGAACTGAAATTCAAGTAGAATAATAGCTGCGGATTGTGGGGAAGGGGAAGTGGCCCTGTGTATAAATGACTGGATGAAGAGTCCTTTAATGAGTTCACAGAGGAACAAGGACATGGTGTTGGGAGAAGAGCCAGATAACCCAGTGCAGGTGTCAGAGGCCTGGAGGAAATGTGTCAAAGGCTGAAAATGCAAAAGAGAAGAAAAGTTTTATAACTATGTTGAGAAAAAGAAGACGGAAGATGAAGGGATGGTCCTACCAGAAGGCCATCCCAGAAGCATGTCACACTTTACTTGTCTTCCCTCAACACATGAAAGTTTCTCTATCAGAGGAGGTAAATATTAGATTGCACAAGATCTAATCCTAGTGAGAGGAAACTGAAGCCCAAGGATATGAGGAAATTTACAAACACCACGTTGGTGCTTTAAATTCAGTTCCGCAAACGGTTATAATATGCTAACATTTTGCTAGGTGCCAGGGATGTCAAGATGAATAAGGCATCCTCCCTGCCCTCAAGGACTCACAGTCTAGGGGGTAAAACAACCACAAGATAAGTTAATTATATAGCAGGGTGATAAATGCAGTATTATATTGATTTCTGGTTACTTTGTGGAGCTTGAAGAAAGGGAGTGGAATAAGAGATTATAATTGGCCCAGGGTGATGATTTTTAAAAAGAAGCTCATTTCCCTGATTTATAGATGAATTAGATTGGTAGTTTGATACCAATCATGAGCAATAATATGGAATCAATTCATGAAAACAGACAGTGGACCTTAATGCAAGTTGGAGATGATTCTAAGAATCACTGCGGATTTACTAAGAAAGACTAGACTAACGTGACTTCATTTTCCTTTTAAAAAATAAAAAAGTAGATTGGGGGCTAGAAGCACAGTGCAGACATGCATACCATAGACCTCATATCATCTACTGGTTTTCTGTGAGTATTTGATTACATCTTCAATAACATACTTGTTGAATAAGAAATACAGACATGATGCTAATACACTGAGATGGACTTGGAAATGCCAGTGAATTGGCAGAGGTCAGTGAGAAGGCAGGTTTCTGGTGATGGGTTGTAGGGTCCCTTACTACGGTGTGGCTGTGTTGATCCTTTCATTCATCACTTGGATGATGTGTCAGTAAGGGACTCCCCAGGAAACAGCAGACTTAAGCAGGGACATTTGAGGAGAGTTTAATAAAGGACCTATTTACAAGCAGGCACGCTTTAAGGGAACTGATAAGGGATAGCGCAGAGTCTCACCACTGCCCTGAGGACCTGAGAAGAAAGACCAGTCCCTGGAACCTATAGATGAAGCCAGAGTAGCAAGCAGAAGTCTCCTGCCCTGGCCAGGGCTTTGGATGACTTTTCCTTCCATTGCACTTGTTGACCTGCTTCTTGGTCCCTGCCCTGGTGTTCCTGCAGGCACTTACCCACTCTGCCATGTACTTCCTCCTCCCTTGGACTCATTGCCTGTGTAGGGACCTGTGGAAGTTATGTGCTCCTCTGTTTATAAGCTATTTCCTGTCTTTGATTTATTGCTTGTGAAGCCCTTAATTAGTCAGATCTCTCCTGATGTACTATAATTGTGGCATGGGCAGTTTTGATCCCCATCATGCCTGCGAGCATTTGGCAGGGTGTCTTCTGATACATCTGTGAACGAGGAGAAATCTGAGCCTGACCCTAATATTTGAATGGACTTGGAAATGCTAATTAAGTGGTAGATATCAATAGATATGCTCCTAGGGAAGTAGGGATGGGAACAGCGATTGTACTTGGAGGAGACTGAATTCTTATGTTACCCTCTCCCATCTTTCTTCCTGGTAAATTTCTAAAAGTTTTCTTTGTATTGCTTTGGTAAATAAATTATTCTGAGAACAAAGACGATCAGGGTATGCATAGTTGTTCCCAAACAAATGTAATTTTTGAAATTTTTTTTTTTTTAAGCAGTCACATCTTTCTTGGGCCAGTATTCAATTAACTTTTTTTCTTATTTGAGGACACACTAACACAGAGTTGATAAAAATTTCACAGGAAAGAGCAAACTAAATGTTTCTAAAATGTATCATAGGTACTTTATATAACAGATAATACTTATGGGGCTAATCAAGACTTGTTAGTAATTTAATGAAACTTTCCATGTTTTATGTGTCAGACTGAAATGAAAAAAACAAAGCATTTGAATTTGATCTAGGAATATTCCATTCCTTCTTCACCATTTATATTGCCAAGGTGAATCCAAGATAATAGTTTGTTGCAGGTAGACTGAAATTTTAAGATTGTTCCTGAGTTCACCCCCCTGTCTAGTGGGATGTGCAAAAGAGATCATATTTATTTACAGATTACTCAGAGAGGTTTTCTCTCTTTCTTTCTCTCTCTCTCTCTCCCTCCCTCCCTCCCTCCATCTGCCCGTCCCCCTTGCTGTGGGGTCTCTGTTTCAAAGAACCAAAGGGACCCTTTTAATTTCTCTTTACCTCAGGATGTCCTTAAGGACCTTTCCGGGGGTTGAAACACTGTAAGTTTCCTTTATTCTTTCATAAGTTTGAAACTTACATATATTTCAATTACTGAAAAAAAATGACTTCACATTTTAGCACATTTGTCATGAAAACCTTCTGAAGATAAAAGATGATGTTACCCTTCTTTTAAAAGAAATTGATATTTGACTGGACATGATTTTTCTATTATGTAGCTGTCTTATAACCACTTATTGGAAAAAATGTCTGAGAGCTCATCGAGGCTGCTTGAGGTTACCTTATCATTTCTTTCCTACAAATGAGATCGTATCTTTTGAACTGCACACTTCACAGTGGAAGCAGATTCCTTTGTGAGCACTGGCACACATTCCTGAGCCTTTGGACACCAATTCAGACTGTAGCCTTCCCTCCCCCGCCAAGTCAGGCAAGCAGAATGCCAAGAGGTGATTAGAATTTTACTGCCCCCATCCACAGACCTTCAGCTTTCCCTGTCTCCCTAGCTTCCCTTTGCTTAGCAACAGGAATGTGGCAAGCACTGGATTGCCAACAGATTTCTTTTTTGCTCTCTCATCGAAAAGAACTTAAGGGTATAAGACTGCCAGTAAACCATCACACATTTCACACGGGCTTCCCGTTAGAATTTTGTACTCTGAATACCAGGAGCTTCCTGGGGCCACAGGATTTTCCCAATATTTCTGGTTGAAATTGACTTAATCATATAACAGCATCTAGGCCCCTGTTACCCAGTGAATACAGCAGAATGTCAGCAGCTAAGGAAGTGCCAGCTCCTCTTTCAACTACAAATCTGCCCTCTTTTCTCCCCCAGGTACTAATTTTAGAAATTTAAGTCATCCAGGTCAGGAATTAAGGCTGTCGTTGTAATAGTAGTTAAAAGGAATTTAGAGGTGTGCACATCATCTTCATTACTCTGTGAATGCTGAGGTTTTTAAAATTCAGCAGGTCAGTTCAACAGTATTGGTTCCTCTTCTCTCAGCAAGGCATTGTGTTAGATACCCGGTGAGTAAGGAGATGAATGAGACTCAACCCCTGCCTTCAAGGAGTGGAGTGGACTTGGTTATTTATATAGCATTAAGCAGAATATGTTAGGTTTCCAATATCCGACCATTTTTGGCCTAAAAAAATGGCAACTTCTTATGATATAGCCTAATAATAAGTGCTGTAGTCATGCTTAAGGAACACTAAGGCTTGAGAACCTTAAATATAACTGATGAAATTCAGGAAAGGCTTATGGGGAATATATGATTTCAGTAAGTTCTTGAGATTTGTGTAGAATTCGATTCCCGTTAAACTAATCTCCTTCTGTCCTAGGCAGTAGGAAGCTTGATCAAAGCAATGGAAAACAGAAAGTAAGAGTTAATACTTAGAAAATATCAAGCAGTCCAGAATGACTGGAGCAAATAATTCATGAGTGGGGCAGTGGAGGACAAATACAGCTCAGACAGTAAATAGGTGTCAGAGTGCATTTTTTTTTGTCAGGCTAGAGGGAAGCATGAAAGGTGCTGAGGAAGGGAACAGCAAATTCATAGCAATGTGCCTACTATTCCACTAGTCTTGATATCTACACTTGTCTGCTCCCCAGGATGGGCTGACTTTCTCTGGCACAGAAAATTAATATACACATTTGACAATATCTTTTAATGGCTATTTTGAAATGAACATCAACATTAACAAAAGGAGTCCAAAGTGAAACTGAAAACAGGTTTTGTGTGATAGACAATAAAGCTAAAAAGGATAGGGCAGAGGTCACATGCATAGAGCATCCCGATAGATAGCATAAAACAAACCATGACTCAAATTCAGCCAACTGCCTGTTTTTGTAAATGGCGTTTTATTGGAACACAAGCCCATTCGTTCTCCTGTTGCCTGTGACTGCTTTCATGCTCCACTGCAATTGCAGAATTGAGTAGCTGTAATACAGACAGTATGACTGGTGAAGCCTAAGGTATTTTTCTATTTAGCCCTTTGCAGAAAAAGTTTATTAACTCCCGGCACTTTAAAAAAAAAATAGTCTGACTTGGTTAATCTGTTATTTTCAACTTTTCTGACAGATATTGGGAGAGGAAAACCAGCAGTACAAGTATGACGATAAAATGATAACTGGTACCCTTGGCCTCAGGGTCAGTCATCAGTAGGAGAGTTGGGGGCTGGTGATTCGGTGAACACTTGCTCACTGCTACTTATACGAAGTTTCAGAACCTTCATTGATGCCTTATAGCCAAATCTTCCCAGCTTTCAAGAGAACCTAGACTTTGGGACATTTATATGATATCGCCCAGTTTTTAAATAATGTCTGTTAACGCAATGGGAAGTTTTTAACCTCGGGGGTCAAAAGCAATATTTCGATTGTCTGGATTCAGTTCATGACCACGCATTTGTGGCTCTAGATTTGAGACCAAGAAGAAGATGTCATTATGAGAAGGGAAGGGTGAAAAGTTAGGGGGAAGTAAGTGATACAGCTACAAGGTGAAGCAGTGAATGATAGGGTTCCCACATGCCCTGCCGGACTTGTGAACGAGAGTAGAGTCGAGGTCAGGAAGAGGAAAGGACTGTGTATATTCCTATGTGTCAAGTTTGCTTTAGAGCACAATTTGTTTTCAGGGCACTGGTGAAATGATTCAGATATACTGACAGTTTTTATGACTATGTTTATTGGACTAATTGCCCCTCCCTTACCCCTCATATGGGACTCTAAAATGCGAGAAGAAAAAGGAGTTAATTGTGCATCTGGAACTTAGATGCCTGTGTTAAATCTGGAAAAAAAAAGCAGATTAAGGAATTACATGGGGAAAACGTATTTCTTGGTCTTCTTCAAATGTCTGTGAGAAGAAGAAAATATTCAAGGGACAAGAAAAAGTCAATATTCTTTTTAGTGAGATGTTAGATTTAAATAAATATCCCCTGAACTGTATACCCTTGACAATTGAATATACACAGCAAAACTTGTTTGCCTTTTTAATGGAAGTTAATACCCGGCAGACAGAACCTTGTTTAACTTGTTTGCTCCCAAATCCTCTGGCCCTAGCATGATGCAACCCCATCATACTCAGCTGCTAAGTTTGTTGAATGAATGGATACAGGAATGAATGGACAACTGGGGCCCCACATAGATCCTGTCTTGCACATCTCATGTCTTCCATTTATGGCCTCTGTTTCTGCTCTGATGACCTTCTCTTCTCTCCCGTGTCTCTTGTCTTCCTTTTTCAAAACAAAATTCTTTTTAAAACCAAATTGAATTGTTTTTCAAAAATGTATTGAAAATATAAACCTGGAAACGGTCATTTCTTATTTGTTGTTTATGATCGTTTTTCCTAATGACTTGGCTGTGTAAGGTGAATTATAATTTAATTGCTGTTTTTTATTCAGCCGTATTTCTAAGTGGTGCCTTGGGTTCTGATAAAGGGTAGACTCAGATTTTACATTTTTATTTGCAAAACAATTCAGTTTTTGTTATTGAAGAAGACAGAATAAATGAGAATATGTGATTGTTTATTATAATAGTCATGTAGCAGCATATTATAAATTGCTGTCTTTAACAAAGAATAATATTAATTTATTCATTCAACAGTAACAGTTGAGCATCTACTATGTGTGAAGTGTTGTTACAGGGTTTCCATCGACCAGTGAATATAACCAATACCCTTACAGTAGTGAAGCGTACATGCCAGGCACCCGGAATATTTATCGTCTTTGTATTCTAGGAGAGACATTTATAATTACAGACTCTGAAATGTCACATTGTGCTTAGGTGGATTTAAAAGAGTAAGTGATACTTTATGGGGGACAGTGCTTCATAATTTAGAATATATTCATATTTGTTCAATTCTTAAACATCTGGGGTATTTGGTTTTTCAGAGAAGAAAACGGAGACCCTGAAAGGTTGACTGACATCCTTGAGTCTCCCAGGTAGTAAATGGCAGAGATGAGATTTGTCCCCTCTCATTGCAGGGCTGTACTGGTTTTACTCCCCTACTCTGCCCTGCTCAGCATTTTGATGGAAAGCCACATGCAGCCGTGGCAGTGGGCAGACATCTAAACCTGTCTTGATTGTAGCAAGAGAGAGAAAATGAATGTTTGGTGGATGAAAAAGACCACAGATGAACAATATTAGGAAAACCTAATATTTAGCAGTGATATCAAGCAGTCAAGTATCAGTTCATGGCATTTGAAAGAATTAAGAGTGAGTGAGTGCCTGAGACCAATGGAGAAGCGTGAAGGGTGCTTGGGTGTGATGGAGTAACCTGCCGTGGAAAGGCAGAGAGGCCTTTCATGGAGACCAGTGAATTCCTTAAAGCAGTCTTGGGCTGCGATGGATGACTTGTCAGCTGTTTTCTCTCTGAATGCACGGTGTCTCCCTGCTTACCACAGAGGTCAAGGAGGTTTGCGGGAATTGCTTTCACAAGGTAGTCAGGAACATACCTTTCCTTCTCTCTGGAAGTTTGTGCATTTCTCAGCTTAGAAAAGCACTCTGCCTTTCCATTTGTGACAAGTGACTCTGCAAAACTCCTTCTAAGATAAGGTAGAATTGTGAGGGTGAATAGCGAAAGGATGGGAAACACATGTCCTCTGGCAGGTCATTCAAGGCCCTATACTCACTATATTGCGGTAGCAGCTGTAAGAATAGGGAAAGAAGTGCAAAGTGTGTGCTAAGCTCTCTAGATGTCCTATCCCTTCCAGCCCCCACCACACGCCTGTGGGGAAGGTATTGTCATTGTGCCCATTTTATAGATGAGAAAGCTGAGGTGCTGTGCTCCCTTTTTACATTATTGCCTATGCCCTCCCATCTCTCTCTCTAGACAGATTTCACTTTTCCTGAAATACTCATTGTAGCAATATGTCTCTCTTTTATCCTGTTATAATTTTTAACAGTTTTATTTTTTTACTGAGGTAAAATTGGTATATAGCATTATATAAGTTTCAGTTGCACAACATTATAATTTGACATTTCTGTATACTACGAAGTGATCACCACAGTAAGTCTAGTTACTGTCACCCTGCAGTTGATCCCTTTCACCCATTTTGCCCACCCCCCAACCCCCTTCCCCTCTGGTAACCACCAATCTGTTCTCTGTATCTATGAGTTTTATTTCGTTTTATTTGTTTTATTTTTTAGGTTCCACATATAAGTGAAATCATATGGTATTTGTCTTTCTCAGTCTGATTTATTTCAAGGTCCATCCATGTTGTTGCTTAAGGGCTTTATTGAGGTGCCTTGATACAGAAAAACTGCACATGTTTAATATGTAGAATTTGATGAGTTTGGGCATATTCGTAAAATAAAATAGAGTCAAGATAGTAGATGTAGCTATCACTATTGAAAAAGTGATAGTCAAGATACTAGACATAGCTATCACTGTCAAAAAAGTAGCTTGTGTCCCTTCTTTTGTGTGTGTGATAAGAACATACATGAGATCTACTCTCTTACCAGATTTTTAAATGCATACCTAGTACGGTCTTGTTAACCATAAGCACGATGTTGTATAGCAGACCCATAGAACCTTGCATCACTGAAACTTTATACTAATTGAACAACTCCCCAGTATGTCTTAAATAAGGGATGGCTTTTTCTACTGCTTCGTGGATACACCTGAACCTGTGTGTCCCACCTTTTAGTACAAGGTGGAAAACTGATCAATATTTGTTGCATAGAATTGGTTATAATAATTTGGGAGTGGGGACAACTTTGTATTACTTGCTTTTTATGCGTCAGTATAGAGTTATGTTATGTTTCCCTCCAAGGCAGACCAGGCATCTATTTCATAACTTGGCAAGGCCATCTGCAGGTTGTGTCTTTGCCCTGGCATAATCAAGCCAAAACTTGGCAGGAAGTTTCGGATTGCTTTTTCTCTGTTAGGTGTTGATCCTCCTAAAAGTGTTTGATCAGCTATGAACTTTTTGTGGGTATAAGTTGACCTACAAAAGAATACCACCTGGAAGGATGTGTATAATTCATTTCCATTTGGATGGACCAGCTAATTGCATCTTCCAAGACCCCAGCCAAACTGTGCCGCATTCCTTTATGTTTGCAAGTTTTAAATCTAAAACTTTTAATCCAGGTCATTAAGGACTCTCCTATTAGGGGTGATTGATTGATAATTAAGTAGAGTCCAACTTGTATAAAAAAATCTTTAGGGACACAGAAAAAAAAAAGAGAATGTTACCATTTTCTTACGCTATAAGTTTTTTTACCCCATAAATTTCTTAGGAACTCACTACTTGGGAACAGAGAACATAGGACTTCATGAGTATCCTTCAGAACATGTGCACATATAATTCTGTTCGGAATCAACCTCTGGCTTTTAAATACTTGAAATAACTCTACTCAATGTGTTTGGAGGTGCTGTGGTTCACAAATGCAAGTGATTTTCCCAGATTTTGAGCTATTCAGTTGCCAGATGCTGAGAGTTTTCTCGACTTCTAGGTGTGGGTTATAAACATGAGACACTGTCGTAGTTAGTTTCCTGCTGTTCTTAATAAGTGAAGACTCAGCCAATAGCGTATAATTGTAATATTACATATAAATGTGTTGATAGCGTAGTTTGTGTGTGTGTGTGTGTGTTTCTCTTTTGAGGAAAACTCCAGCTGTGTCAGAGCAGGCCATATATTGGCAAACTGAGTCCCACAGATGAGAGAAGCAGAAAAGAAAGGAAAGCTTAGAACCTGAATGCTCTGTGTGTAGTGTTTGTCATCTTCCAGACTAGGAATTGCAAGCCTTCAGATGCTAATACTTTTGGTGTATTGAATAAATATGATTGATTTTAGGCACTGTTTTTACTCTAAATACACACCAGTGCATAGATAAATGCCTATTAAACGCACAGTGTTGCTTTTTAAACACACATATAAAAATTATGCTTCTTTTAAATAGAGAGTAAAATGTCACGTTAAAAGAAAAATATTTTGTAAAATATAGTAAATTCTCTAGAAACAGATCAACTCTATATCTGTTTGAACACAAGCGCTTCTCAAATGATTACAGTGCTGATAAAGCAAAAGAAAAATCATAACTCTCAGTAAGTTCCAGGAAGTTTCTTTTTTTCTATGAAGTAACGAGAGTTTAGTTTACTATCCTTTCAACTCTTTACATGGCAATTTGTTTGATTAACTTCAACATTTCTTGGCAGTGTAGTGTAGTCGGAGAAACATGGAATTTGGGATCAAATCTAGTCTGACCACTTATTAGCTACTTTATGGTGAGCATTTATGAATTGCAGGTTCTTTATCCTTTAAATGGAAATTACGAAGGCACTGTAATGTTATCTTGAGAGCTAAAGAGAAAGCATATTGAAGCTCCCGGTGTAATATCTAGAATAAAGTAGAAGCTCAAAACTGGCAGCTGTTATTGGTTGGATTGGAAACAGCAGAAGACAGAGGAGAATGGGCCTGATCAAGTGAAAGGAATCTGGCAAGAGATGAGCCATGTGTGGTGATCAGCCAACCCACCCGTGAGGCCCCCTCATGGTTAAAATCACTGGCAAGCATTTTTCTGTCCCCCCATAGAGATCGGTTTGGTGAATTTCACTTGGAAAACGCTGCTGCTTTTAGGTTTCTAAAGAGAACTTACAGGCATCAACATTAATATGGCAAAGCAGAGAAAGTCTAGAAATCATTAAAAGTATTTCCCTCATTTAGGTTTGTATAAAGAACAGCACCGTATCGCTGATGGTTATAAAAAGGGGCAAGTCCATCATTTAAGAAGTTAATTAACCTTTTCAGACCACCATTTTGTGAAAAGGAAGAACCATTTCACTAAATATTCCCAGTGGCTAGAAAACTACAGATCGTGAGCAGTTTTATTCCTTATAAATCTTGTATGCTGATGAAATTCAGGTGAAGCCGTTTGGAAAGGCTGGTTAGATTATCAGATTATCGTATTTCCCTTCCCTGAGCTTAATTTGTGATGGGGTAAAGAACTCATCATTTTTTCCCCAATAGACCTCTCTTTTTACCACCAGGGTGTCCAGTCTAATTTTGAGATCAAAGAATTTTAGTTAACCTCTGGGTCGGATGTTACATATTTCATTCATCTCCAAGCCAATTATGTGCAAATTCTACTTTCTGAACCCAATCAGTGAGTCTCAGAGAAGTCAAGGTTGGTCAGAGAAGGAGAGGACTTTTGTCGGCTGTATTGTACTTCTTGTTCGCTTTGAAGCGTTCAAAACCATTGCTTCCACTCATTATCATCAGAGGGGTGTGGAGGTGGCACAGATCACAGACATCCCCATCAGAGTGGGAAGACTTCAGTGCTTCACCTCCCTTTAATCTTTGTAAATGCAAAATGTATATTGTCAAGGAGACTTAAGATTACATATTATTCTGCATCAAAAGATTTGAAGTTATTTTTTTTCTCAGAAGGAGTCTCTGATATCAAGAGTTGCATATCGTTTCTGTGTTGCAAATCAAACAACTTGGAGGAAAAGTTTTGTCATGTTTTTGAAAGAGCAGCACAAACTATGATCATTATGGATCAATCTGACAGTTCATTCTCATAAACTTTTAATGTTTCAACTGAGCGGCAGTTGCAAATGAAAGCAATGTTAAGATCAGACCTGTGTATTATGTGTACCACATTCAAGATCTTACTATTTAGATTTGAATAGATCATTCAAAGAAATTCTGTGGTTGAAGCAGAGTCTAATTTTTCCAAGAGTTTCTTCTGACTTGCAATAAGTTCCGTTGCTAGTTCGTAAGTATTATATTTTAACATACTTTTCCTAGGTTAGCTATTTTTTAAAGCACACCTATAAAACATTTAAATTTATATGTCTCAGTCATAATGGTATCCCAGTATATATATTTTTGCAAGGTATTACGCAAAAAAATCAGATTTTTTACTAATTACTAGTGATAAGGAGAATTGTTGAACTATACATTAAATAATCTCAGTCTGATCCAAGTCTTCCTGTGGAGCACCAAATTGACCACTCTCTTCAACTTTTTCATCAGGCAATTCAGTAAGAAGAAATAAGCCAATCTAAGGAATTGATTTTGTAATCATAAATTAGTAAACCAATAACAGCACCATACATAGCAACAAAAAGCTATGCAATGCAAAATTAATTACTTCAGTGCTTTTCCTTAGGGAATGTAGATTTATAGTTAATTGAGCTAAAGTACCTGACTGCCCTGGGATAAGTTAATTTGTATTCATAATGATTTTAGGTATTTATAAAGATAAAAAACAACTAAGTCATTATTTATTTCTTTAGACTGAAAGTATCATTAAAGATGTGACTTGGATAAAAAGCTGAACTTCTCATTGAAACCAAATTTGTATTCCCTGAGGGAGAGGAAGCAGTCAACATGTAGATCGATGGCCATGTTCTTTGGCTCAGATTAATAACATGGCAGACATTTGGATTCTGTTCCTTTTGATGGACTGAGGTAAATGTAATTCAGAATAGAATTCCCCAAATAATAACATCCATGTGGTTAGTTGAAGTTAGAGTAATTTTTGTTTTTACAACCACAGTTATAAGTGATGATTTTAAAATAAGAACATGGTAAAAGTTTTTTAAAATAATGTAATGACTTTTCACCATGTCTTAATGGTTTACATTCAATTAAATCAGCATTGAGTGCCACGTATAAGCAATGATAATAATGTATATAAACAGGCAGAATTTTAAAATAGAAATAATTAGTGGAATTCAATCTTCACATATTTTTTGGCTAGGAAAGAGAAATTAACTAATTCATTCACTTCACTTGGAAGCAAGTATATTAATTTCTAGGTTTAAGCAATTGATTTCATGGCTTTTATCTTTATCCCAAAAGAGAAAATGTAAACATTCAAAAACACACAATTTTAGAACTGCAAGTGTCTGCATAGTCCAGGATCTCTCAGGTATCAGTCAGGATGCTTTTGGCTGCAGGTAACAGAAAAGCATGCTTCAAACTGTCTCAAATTGGCTTAAACAGAACATTTATAATCTCACATAAAAATTTCTGAGGTAGGCTATACTGCAGGTGTGGTATGACAGTGTCCCTGAAGTTCTCTGATTTGGATTTGGTTTCCACCAAGTGTTGGTTTCCTGTTCAGATTGGCAGCAAGATGGCTGCCAATGACCAAGTCCCCATTGTTCAGAGGAAGCTGTGAGACCATTACTTTCTTAGGCTTCTTTTTCAGGAGGAAGTTACCCTTTCCCAGGTGCTTCCCAGCAAAGGTACTCTCATTTCTTGGTTGGGCCACATGCCAGAGATGTGGAATTACCATGATTGGTATAGAAGGATCCTGGCCACCTTTGGAGCTGGGAATTACTCCCTTCCCTGAGTCACGTGGTGTGGGATGGTCAACTGAAAAAAACTGGGGTTCCTTTTGAAAGAAAGAGAGGGAGAAATGGATGTTGAATAGGCAATCATTATTCATTTTGCAGATAAGGAAATAATGGCCTGGAGAAGACATATAACGTGTTCAAATTACAAACTGAGAGCCATTTAGTCCAATATATTGAGTCCACATTACTTACAAATTTTCCCCAGTGATTTAAAAAAAAATGTCACTCCGGTCATAGTTGTACTTGCAAATGAAGAGAAACTTTACCTGAGTGTCTGAAGTTGAATGAAAGCTGAAACAAATCACTTTGATTTTATACTTCCTGAGGGAAGATATATCTGATCTTCCCATGCACCCACCAAAGACCACTCCTTCTTAGACCTTTTCACAGAGTTTTTGTTTATTTGTATGATTACTTCAAGTTGTTCCTTTTATTAAATACCAATAGGGACACTGCCTACTTTTTGCTTAGCACTCTGTTCTTGGTACATAATGTGACACTCAACAAAGGAATGCGTGAATAAATCCTGAGATTTTTTTTAATCCCCAAATCATGAAATATGTTTAAACTCTGTTGTGTGTTCCAGTATGAGTAGAAGGTACTACTAGGCAATGTGTAGACATGGTCCCATGTCCTGAGATAGTGGGGGTAGGTAGGATATACAAAAGACATGTAAAAATAACAATACAAGATAGTCTATGCCAGATGAACACTACAGATAGTAAGTGCCATACTAAGACTTCAGGAAAGTTTAGTGGAGAGAGCAATGGTGTTTGGAGACTGCTTCATAAAGGATGGAGAATTTGGACTGGAAATTGAAGGAAACGTGGAACTTACATAAGTGGAAAGGAGTGCTTCCAATCCAGGAAGGTGAACCAAGAAAAAGGATTCAATTTCTTTTAGGAGCAAAAGATAGATGAGTTTGGTGAAGGCGTTTTGTTATTGGGAGCGATGGAGATTGTGGAGTGCCTTCAGCCCAGGCTGAGATGTTAGACTAATTGGGAAGCTACTGAAGCTTTCAGAGCAGGATTTTGACATTAAAGAATCAATATTTACAAAGATTAATTTGAAAACTATGTGTAGGATGGAACATGAGGGAGAAAAAGCAGTCAGGTGGTACAGTAGCCCAAGTATAAATAAAGATTCAAGAAGTAAATGAAGGAAATGAGTATAAAAGGAAAGATGAGACAAATTCTGAAGAATTAAAACAGGACAAGATAAGTGATTGGATATAGGTGCTAAGATCGTCCCAAGCAAAACTCCCAGGCACTGAGCCTTGAAAAATGATGGAATCCACTAAGTGAAATAGTGAAATCCAGAGGAGAGTTCCGTTTTTCAGAGAAGATGATTAGTTTCGTGTTATGTGGTCTGGGTTTGCAGAGTCAGTGGGACACTTAGCTTCTAGGCAGCTAGTGATGTGTCAATAAATTTCAAAATTAGCGGAGCTGGTGCTACAGGTTAGCGAGAATGTCATGCACATTTAAAAATCAGAATCACTTGAGTCGGAGATTTGCAGCACTTAGCAAAACACTTGGCATATATGTATCTCAATACGTATTTGTTGAATTGAAACTGGACTTTATTAACCAGAATACTTTGGGTTGGCAGTGACAAAAAAACATCAGATATTGACCTAAAAATTGAATTTGTGGGCTCATGTAACATAATAATCCAGAGACAGGGCTGGCTTTAGGCATGGCTGAATCAATATGTTTACATGGTTAGGGATCTCTATCTTTCAACTCTGCTTGTTCTATGGTAGTGTTTTTTCAGGTGGGCTCTCTAATTTTATAGCACATTCTCCCAGCTTAGCCTCCTTTGCAGACAGAGAGCTCCTTTTTTTCCACCAAGTCTTGAGTAAGCACCTGAATTTACTCTGCCTGGAAAAAGTTGGAACATGCCATCATCCTTGGAACCAATTGCTGTGATTCTGATTAACCAGGCCCATCCCTAGAATCAGAGGTAATGTAATATCCTCCAGAATACACTTAAAACCTGAGAAGAGGTTAAGGATAAGGATAAATTTATAGAAAATCAAGTTTCTTTTGCCACAAGAGAGGAGTTAGGATGCTAGACAGGTAAATATAATACAGGTCTACTACAGGCTTTATGGTGAAATCCTGTAGTAAGGCTGAAACCTGGGCCTACGATATACTCAGGTTTGTAGGGCAGGAGGGAGTTGGGACCAGTGAAGGAGAAACAAATGAATCAGCAGGGGAGGCTGAGCTGTGACCGTGAAGCACAGGTGGGAACTAATCAGGCCCATTTCCTGATACACCATTTTTGTGTAAGGCTTCTGGGGACGTGACTCCAAAATGGTATATTCCCCTGGATAAAGCATAAGAATGCCTCTATCCCTG
The DNA here is from genome assembly GCF_028564815.1 of Eubalaena glacialis. Taxonomy (NCBI): domain Eukaryota; kingdom Metazoa; phylum Chordata; class Mammalia; order Artiodactyla; family Balaenidae; genus Eubalaena; species Eubalaena glacialis. The sequence continues at coordinate 40,363,418 of NC_083716.1, forward strand.
CAGGGAAGGTTCTTTTCAGTAATTTAGAAATATAGCAAGACAGTCAAAAGTCCAGAGACTGTAGTGAAATAGCTACTTCTCACCTTCTTACATCTTTCGTTACCAGATTCAAAGCCTGTGACTTAGACATTTTAAGAAGAAAGAATATCCTACGCAAATGATGTATTGTATGGCTTTTGTAGTTCCGGCTTTTTTTAAGAGGTTTTCAGAAGAAAGAGAGAGAAGAGGACAAATGTCAGTACCTGGTGACTTAAGGCTTCAATCTCTACCTTTTCTTTATGTATTTTAAGGCCTATCCACTTATTGCTTAACTTCAGCCCAGCAGTAGGCTGGCCTTGCTCTGTTATCACTCTGGCCTCCACCTTCTGACCTGCAGTTTGCTTCCTCCCCTGGGAGGGTGGAAGGCCCTGCCACTGCTGAGCCAGCAAGGGACGGGGCCAGGGCTCCTGCTTAGTGACTGATGTGGCCACAGTCAGAGGATGGTCTGTTCTCTCATCAGAGCTGTCAGGACCATCCCTGGCATGGAGTAAGTGCTCAGCAAATAGATTTTGTTGTTATTACTATTACTGTGATGATGATTCTAAAAAAATCTATCTACTTGGCAAATGCCGGCGCTTGGTACATTACTCTGCATAGGAACTCACCGATTTTGTGATCTTATTTCTCTCCATGAAATGCTTCTCACACCCCAAGAGCAGGTTAGTCTCTTTGGTGTTGGTCAGATCCCTATTGCTGGACCTGAACCTCACATTTAACAATGGTTTTACTTTCTAAATATTCTTTCTTGCTTCTGATTTTAGTAATTTCAGAGCTTCTTGGTTGATTACACATTTTATAGTTTTTAGGGCCATAGTTTCTTTCCCCCCAGTGCTTATAGGTTTGGCTTACTTTTTGAGGTATATGTATTTTATGCAAACTGTAAAACCTACAATATAGTGTGTGTCTGTATGTTAGTATATTTCTATATATACATATACATACATAGACACATAAACCGCACTCACATATGTGCAGTCATCAGTACTTGAAGCTTTAATGAGACTGAAGTTGTGTGCATGCCATTTCTTGTCAAGAATAACCATTTAGCAGACACATCTGAAAGATATATTTTTTCTTGAAGCACATGTTCATAACAGCTGTGATTATTATCATTTACTGTGTCCTGGCCACATGCTGAGGACTGCGCTAGGTGATTTACATACATTATCTGATTCCATTTCACTTTGACAGTAACCCTGTGGGGGTGGTGTTATCCTTATTTTATATACGTGGGAGCTGAGATGCGAATTAGAAAGTGGCAGAGCCAGGATCCACACGTGGGTGCGTCTGTCTCCCGTGACTGTGCTCTTACTTGCTGCACATAGCACACCTGTACATCCTTACACTTGTGAGCCAAACTAAACCAAACAAACACCACTATTTAAAAAAGGTATCCCTCGGACTTCCCTGGTGGCGCAGTGGTTAACAGTCCACCTGCCAATGCAGGGGACACAGTTTCGATCCCTGGTTCAGGAAGATCCCACATGCCACGGAGCAACTAAGTCCGTGTGCCACAACTACTGAGCCCACGTGCTGCAACTACTGAAGCCTGTATGCCTAGAGCCCGTGCACTGCAATGAAGAGTAGCCCCCGCTCGCCGCAACTAGAGAAAGCCTGCGCGCAGCAACAAAGACCCAACGCGGCCAAAAAAAAAAAAAAAAGGGTATCCCATGGAATAGAAAGCATTTATTACATTGCTATTTTGATTTTGTGTCCTGATGCTTGGATATTAAATCAATAAACATTTTTATGAAGGGTTCCATTGTACCCAAGTTACCATTTTATCCCTTTTGAAGATCTGTCAGTGTGCATATTTTACTCTCGTAGATGTTTTCTTCACTCTGTACCACAATTTTAAAAAATTCTTCTCATTCCTTTGAGTTGTACTGATAATTTTGATAGTTTCTCTAGGGAATATATGCTATTCTGGATAGATATGTACGTATATATGATGTTTTTCCACAATAGGGTTACTGACTGGGAAAGTGTAGTGGCTTTGAAAGCATTCCCTGAAAAAATGAATGTGCTGAGATGCAGATTGCTCTGATTTTCTGCTGAAATGTCCGTCTCTGCAGGGAATGTTACTCTCCAGGGTTGAGCCATCAGAAATCACCTCTGCTCACGGAGATTATCGAAGATTAAGAGCAAATACCAAGTCCAAAATCAATGTGATATGATTATATTTATCTGTACAAGTACTGACAATTTTTGGTCACTGAGAAATTATATGAACCCTAAAAATGGTTTAGGTGAGACTTAGCCAACAGAAAACTCATTTGATTTCTTTTCTAAAGGAGGATATTTAGGAAGTGAATTCCAGCAACTACCATAGTATATAAAACAAGAACACTTTGTGTCTGTTTCTTATTCAATAAGAACTGTGCTGTTCTTTCTTTAAAACTCAGCAGCTTACAAAATATGTCATAACTTAAACTGGCATATATAAACAAGAAGTGGCAAATGTTCCTCAGCAAATTTTCAAGGGATTGGAGTATTTCCCAAGTCTTTTTGAAGGCAAGAGATAAAGTATTTTTCTTTTGGACTCCCAAAGGAGGATACTATTAAATACAAATGCAGAGCATTTTGAAATTGCTCAGCAGGCCATTAGTTTTAATATGCTGCCTTTTTATCCAAAGCTTTAGTATTGTTTTCAATGGATCATCAGATTTCACAGAGAAAAATCAAGAATTTTTTTTTAAGTTTTGGTAAATTAAATCTGGAAAATTTTGGCTTGCTACACTACTAGATTCTGAGATATTCCTGGAGCCTGAAATCAAATATCTGCATTTCTCCAGATTACTTCTATTTGGGGTATTGTGAAATAATTGCAAGAAAAAAATACACATCCTATTTTTCCACCATATTTTCTTTTCCAAAAGGGAACCAAAGAGCTGAAATTTAAGATAATGAATAAACCTTCAACACTTTCAGTTATAAACAATATAACTGTTGAAACAAAGCCAACATTTACACAACCAAGAAAGATTCCTAGGCACGTGTCTATGGCCAGTCTGGTCTAGGCTTATCTCACTTATGCTGGGTGAAGATCAAGTTTTATTTCCTCTTGTTTTGATCCAGTGCAAAGAATGTTTCAGGAATATGCTCCTTGATGGTGTATATGGAGTACACTAGCCCCTAAAGCTTCTTTGAGGTCTCACTATCCTTTGAAGCAAGGGTTGCAAACTTAAATGTCTATGAGACTTGGCAGGGGAAATACATGAGTGAAGGTGGGACTGTTGTAAGACTGATCTTCTGTTTAGGAGGTCAGCTGCCCAACAAAGTGTTGGCCCATGGAAATTCGAAGCCAGTGTTATCAGAATTTCTTTTTTTTGTTTTTTGTTTTTTTGAAAAGAATCCTTTGTTATTGAGAAATATCCTGAATTCTTTATGCTATAGGCTAATTCTATTTAAAAAAAATAATGTATGGGCAAAAAAACCAAACAAAACACATCTGTGAACCAATGAAGACCACCAATTTGCAAGTTCTTGACTAATGCACGACACCATCAGACATCTTTACCAAATATTATTTATTGAGCGCTTGGTTGAGGTCTCTGGCAGGGCTGCTGATGTTTGTTAGTAATCTGATGCTCTGTTTATTTCTCTGCTTTTGAATTTCACCATTTCCCTTAACTATTTCCATTTTATCCCCAGTTTGCACGTGAAGTTCTTAGATTAAAAAAGGAGAATTTGGCATAGCAAAAGGCCCACATTTTGGTTTTTAATATTGTTACTAATCTAGTGTTGGTATCAGAGATTCTTTCTTTTTCCTGAGACAGTCTTTTTCTTGTATTCCACTTTTAGTCATTTGTTTTCTGCCTAGTTTACTGTATCTAAAATGCATGCCCAGAAACCAAATCTTTATAGGATTGGCCTTACATTGTTTAGTGTCTTCCATTATTTAACAGACTTCACTGCTACTAAACTGTCTGCCTTCCTTAATCTTCATTGGCTCAGTCTAAAATTTTAATTGCTGTTCAGAACCTCTCTGTTTCGTTGTGATATCCCCGATACCCGTAACTTGCCTGTTCAAATTGTTCTGGATTCTGAGTTGTACCTGCCTGGCTGGATTTGCTCTCTCTAATTATAACTCTTTCTGCCTTGGTGGTAGATATTTTTGGCTGTCCCAGTTGGTCAACTCTTGCTCTAATTAACCCTTCATGGCTGTGTGTACCATCAGGTTAAAAACCTTGGGAGAGTGGTGCTTTTGGAACTGCTTTTATCATAGAAAAAAAAAGGAGGAATAAAATCTTGCTATCTGTATATACTCATGCAATTCAAGTGGATTTTTTCTTATTCAAAGCTACTATGTATATATATATGTGTGTATATATATATATATATATATATATATATATATATATATATATATAGTATACGAAAAAATAGATTGGTGGTTATTTCATAAGTATAGCTAATTGATACAGGAATTGAGGTTTTAACTTCCTGCTGATTCATGAAAGAATAAATCCAGTGCTGGTAGAATGAGAAAGGTACCAACCTATGAAAACCCTCTTGTGGAGTTGGAAGAAAAGATATAGGGGTTGCTGAAATGATTAAGGTATTACCTGTTAAAATCCTCTTTCAGAGTGTCACATCTCTTTGGGATTATTCTCAAAGAGTATGTTAGCCCCTAATGTATTACTATTTGGATCAGTGAACTCAAACAACAGCCCCAAAGAGCTGAACATTGATATGGAAATTTCCTTTGAAAATCAGTTTCTCAATTCCAAATTCCAGAAAGCTTCAAGTTATTTTCCTGTAACCTCTACCACACTTGTCATATTGATTCATTTTGTTTTTGAAGAAAGGAGAATATTATCAATAACTCATGCCATCCCTCTTTTGCCCCCTCTCTGCCCATCTGCGAGACTGGGAAAGGTGAACAACAAAGTGCCAAATAGCTTTGAACCTGGAGTATCTCAGGAGCATAAGTAAATCCTCCGTTAAATATATTTGAAAGTTGGATCCAATAAGTTGATTGGGTATGCTCCAGGGATTTTAACTACAGTGAGGTAGAAAACAAATTGCTAAAATGTTGATTATAAATACCTTCTCTGACTTCATTTATTATATGCCATGTCCTATATAAGTCTGTTTCAGAAGGTAAAGAAGTTCCTATTTTCATAGTATTCCGATCTCAAAGAAGAGATATAAATAAATATGTAAATGATAATATGCATACTCATGGAAATAAAATGTGATATGTAGCTAGAAAACACGTACTGATATCACATATGTATGTATGGTATTCTGTGGCAAACAGAGTAACTGTTACTTGGTTTGGCTGCAAGTCTTTTATTTTGCTTATCTACGGAGGTCTTTGAGAAGAACCCATGGCATTTGGGTTTTGCTTCAAAGGGAATTAACGTTTGGTGGCGTGGGGATGTGGCATAGGTGAAGTCTGGAATCTTGAGGAAGGAGTGATTATAAGGAAATGTGACTTTTTAAAAAATTAAAGAGAACCAGACTTGACACATTTCTTTGAATAACACCTTTGTATTAACATCTTGGAAGCTTATATATTTAATCCAGTGGACTTCATGAACAGTTTTGTGTTTGTAAGGGAATTGCCATTTTAAGCCCTAAGTATATTTTGAAATTATTTTCAATGGTAGCAAGTGGTAAGCCTTTCAAGATAAATTTGACCTTCAAAAAGAGTAAATGATATTGGATGTCAATGCTGAAAAATCAAGTAAGCTATAAAAATAGTAATACACTTGGTGTATTTTTTAAACACACAGCTTTCAGATAATGAGGCTGATTTTCTCATGTAACCAATAGGAGAGTTTTGCATACAATTTAAAAAGTAATTTCAAACATATTTTGAGCAACATCAATATCAGTGAATAAGTACAAGTGTTTCCAAAGTGATTTTTTAAAGGAAAACATTTATTTGGGTTTATAAGGTTTTTTATTAAAAAAATTCTTGGTTATACTTCCTAGAGAATGACTAGCAAGAAGGTAAACCTGAATCAAGAGACAAAGTAAATATGAACAATAGTGATAGGATTGTCAGATAAAATACTGGATGCTCAGTTAAATTTCAATTTCAGATAACAAATAATTTTTCCATATAAGTATACAAATTTGTCCCATGAAATATTTGGACCTAGTGATAAAAAAATGATTTGTTTATATGAAATTCAAATTTGACTGGGAGTCCCATATTTTTATTTACTAAGTTCAGTGATCTTAAATGCTGATCAATAGTTGCTTTTTTTTTGGACAGACACATGTGGAGTACCTTCTTTGTGACTATATGGCCCTATATCTTGTAGAAATTTAACAGAATTCATGTTGCCTACGCTCTAGCAGAGGAGATAAGAAATATGCGGATAACCATAGATGAAGAGAAACTGCAGTAAATGCTCCAAGAAGGATACAGGCAATGGCAGTTCAAAGAATAAAGTGGTCATTTATGGTTGAGGAAACCAGGGAAGGGACAGTTGAGTTGATACTGGGTTTTGACCTGAAAGGTTTGTTGGGTTTTTACTCACCTGGAGATAACGAAGAAATTGCACATCCAGGTAAGAGAACAACACTAGGAAAAGTATTAATTTGGGGAAGTATTGGATATATTTAAGGAACTACAGTTTGGTTAGAGCAGGGGCTCTCCAACTTCAGAATGCGTCAGCTCCCTGAGTCTGACTCCCAGAGTTTCTGGCTCAGTAGGTTCGTGTGGACAGAGAATTTTTATTTCTAACAAGCTCCCAGGTGATGCTGCTGCTGCTGCTATGGTGACCAAACTTAGGTAACCGTGTGCTGGAGTGCAGCGGTGGGTGACTAGTGGCAAATAAGTGTGGAAATACAGGTTGCGCCCTGAGGGGCCCACTGTCACGCTGAGGAGCTTGAATTTCATTTAATAGGCAGTGGGGAGCCTTTAAAAGGCTGGTGGGCAGAGTGACATATCATATTGTGCTTTAGGAAGATTTGTCTGGTGGCCGTGTGTGGGATTGATTGAAACGAACACTGACAGACCAAAGAACAAGGATAGTTAAATATCTGGTGCATGCACTATTTGCAATAGCCAAGACATCAAAACAACCTACGTGTCTGTTCATGGATGGATAAAGAAAATGTTATACACATACACGCACACACACACACACACACACACACACACACACATAGCTAATAGCTATCCAATAAAAATACAATTTTACTGCATGTTTTGAAATGTTAGGTTACTTCCAATTTTCACTGTTAAATATTTCTGCAATATACATCTGTAATATATATCTGAACCTTTGTGCTCATCCTTAATAATTTATTTCCTTTGGATAGTTTCATATACTAAGCTGTTTTCCAATATAGGGAATCAAATGCTACTTTATGAAGATGATGCATAATTTAAAGTTAGATCCAACATTTTAGTGCATAGTTTGGATCAGGGCTTTCTAACATGTTTCACTTTGGCACATAGAAAATCATAGAGGCTGCCCACAGCTTGAGGTGAAGGAGGTCAGTATTGTGATTGTCTGTTACATTAACTACATCTGCTCAGAGCAGCTCAGGCTAAGTTATCAAGGTTTTTTAATTATCCCCTGGGCATTCATGCTTATTGATAATTTACAATTATAGAGTGGGAGACTAGTTTTATAGTATTGATACATCATTATAACTTGATCTGTAAGGTGTACTCAGACTTTACTTTGCATTAAATGGACAAAGTTCGTGATAGAAATATTTAGGGATGGCTAAAATATTGATCAGCAACGTATTCAGTGGGAAAATTAGCATACTAATTTGTAAAGTACAGATTATCTTCATGATAACAAGGCTCTGATTATTCATCTTGGAATCTTTGAGAGTAATTTGGTAGAGGTTCATCGAAAATATTTAGTTTTTGGATATTTTATGTCTTCAAGTACCTTTCTATAGTTAAGGTGTATACTGTCTTTAAAGTGAATCAGGTTTATAGAATTTTCAAACCATTCACTAAAATCAAGTTCATAACGTTAATTGGAGGGATTTGGAGGCTGGATCAGGAAGTGAGTGATTCCTGGAATCCCCAGCAATTTGGAAAACCATGGATAGATCTCAGAGATTCATGTACTCAGTATTTCCGTCTTTCTTCTGCCTTCATTGTCCTGTGTTTTCCTCGCTCAGAAAAACCAGTTCCAGATGGTCTTTCTGTGACCGTGAGCTTCCTAGTGATCTACAGCAAGTGCACCCCATTGCTCACCCTGTTGGTATCCACAGCTCTCCACTCCCTCCTGGTCATGGAACTTTGAGAAAATCAGGAATTGTCTTTCTGAGGGGAAAAAAAGTCAAGGAATCAAGGCTAGGAAGTTACAAGTAGCAGCAAAACGTAATATTCCAATAATTCTAGTGAACATTACAAAATATTCAGGCAGAAGAAAAAGAGTAAGTTCTAGTACCTTCTTAGAAATGAGAATTGTTGGCTTTTAAAAGATTTTAGAGACCCTCCTTCTTAACCTTGTCGTTTTGTCAATGAAAAATGAAAGCCTAGAGGCACTAAATTCATTCAAGATCACCAAGGTAGTTCCTGATGGGACTGAGCTGAGGGCTTAGGTCTCCTATATACCCATTCAGTTATCATCAAGGGGATCGCTACACTTAAGAAACATCTATGGTAGGAAGAAAAGCTATATTTAACTGTAGATGGTGGGAGGAGTAGAAAAGTTAGTTAATTACTTATTTTTTCTCATTCAAGAAGAAATACAACTTTTTTTGCAATCCTTTTGAGCCTGGCCATCATCTAAATTTTTTCCTTGCCACAAGTGTTTAGTTCCATGTGTTTGATTTCTTCCCCCTGCCCCCGTGGATACAGGGCTCTAATTGTGTAGCAAAGTCCAAAGGGGAAATTGGGTTTGCTTATAGAAAATCTCTTTGTAACCAACTTCGTGGACAGTTTCTATCCTGTAAAGTGAGATATGCTTATATTAGTAATATTATGGATGTAAGATGTACTGTCTACGTACTGAGCTTTGCCAGTGGCAGTTAACATTAAATAGGCTTTTCGGATCTAGATAGCTTTTACTCTCACAGAATATTTTTAAGAGATTTAAAAATCTGTGGTCTAATATGATCAGGAAAGTTCAAATATTAATTTCACTTGTTATTCTGTAGACTTATTCAAAGTGGTCTGGGTTAGCCAGAGGCTCTTCCCCACTTTAAGGGGTTGTGAATGAATGCCCCTAGAGTAAAATTGAATAGAAATGGAGAATGAGAAGTGAACAGGACAAATGAGTGCATGCTTGTGTTATGGGGCTCTCCACCCTCTTTCCTCGATGGGTGCACATCTGGAATCGCAGGCGTCAGGAAATCCACTCAGTCTTGTCAGTCTCAGAGGACCCAACCCAGCCTCTGTGTGGGTTGTTCGCATTTTAATTAGATGGAATTGTTTCTAGTGTTTCCATAGGGATTCTGCTCCCTTCTAATGAAAACAGCTTAGGCTAAACAGGATCCATGTGAAAGTAAACCACAAGCCCTGATTCCACTGTGGGTGCAACCCTGTAATACTGTTATGACTTGTATTAGAATCCTAGGTTCACCTTAGTTTAAACTGCAAGTACTCATCATAATTAGCCTGTACTGTGACAGGCAGGCAGGAAGTACACACCTACTCACTTCTTCCATCAACAGGCATAAAGTTGAATTTACTTTTTTTTTTGACTCATCAAAAAGTGCCTTTGACTCCATTTCATTGGGTTTGGAGTCTTACCAAGCATTAAGGTTCACATTTAGAGTTTGAAAAGCTATACTTCTTGCTGCTGGTATGCATGACCGTTAACATCAGAAGCTGCAAACTAACAGCTGTTAGACCTGGTCCAGCCCAAAGATGTGCTTGGGGCCAGCCCAGTAAAATGTAACTAGTTGTCAGCATTTAAACATTGGGACATCTCCCATAAAAATGTAGGTTTCTGACTTCTAAAACTTAGATAGTATGGCAACCCAGAACCTGTATTTCTGCATGATAATATCTGCATGATAATATCTGGCTCGAGGAGAGGAGCCTGGGGGCCCCTGGTCAGATGAGTCATGTGCACCTTTGTACATTACCATTCTCTATCTGGTCTGCTTCATGTATTTATACTTCCTACCTAACCCTTCAGGTGCTTGAGCCCCAGATTTGAGTAATGGTTTCCCAAAGTAGACAGGATGAGGCATGTGAGTGTGTCAGAGCTGTGTTCAATCCCAGCTTCTCCCTTTCCCAAAGCTGTGAACACGTGCCACTCTCCCAACCTCCATGAGATGCGGCATCCACATCTGTTAATAGGGAATGTCTCTTCCTAAGTGTGTGGTGAGTTTTAAATAAAATAGCAAATCAATGTCCTCCTTATATTAGATGCTTGGTGAAAATTTATCCTTCTACCTTCCTGGTCACGTAAATTTTGTTTTCTGATTGTTTATTCTGACGTGAAAGTATTTGCTACTTTTAACTTTACAAATTTGCTCTGAAACGACTACCTCAAAGTATTCATCACCCTGGTCATCCTTGAGAACTTGTGCTGCTCTCACCTTTTCTATATCCTGTGGACTTCTGAGAACTTGTTAATGGATATAATACTACCTTTTAACTTTCATGTCTACTGATATACACTCTGACTTTGATTTGGATTCCCATTGAAGTTTGGTTAATACACACTAAAAATATTGCCCTGAGGTGAAAATTAAGAGAAGAAAGTAATAATCATTCTGATTGTATTTGAAACATTGTGTCTCCTAGTCTTTCTCTCTGAACCTCAGTTTCCCCAGCCTTAAAATTAGAATATAGCATTTTACCACTTAATAGTTAGAGTAATGCTGTCTACGATAGGAAATAGATCCCAAAGCATCAGTGCTAACCCCTATAGAAGTTGATTTCTCTCATTCATGCAAGAGTATCGAGTATTTGAACAGATGACAGGACAGATCTTCTCCACACAGTGGCTGTTGCCATCTTAAGCACACACTTTAAAAGGTCAAAAATCTATTTCTGATGCCTGACAGTAAAAATAAAAAAAAAAAAAATGGAGAAATACTGTATGAAAGGTTATTATGTGCCAATCTTGGAAGGCTTGCACTTTATTCCAGTCACACCGCTGCACCTGACTGCAGAGGGGCCTGGGCAGGGCACCCCACTGCTGTAGATAGGGGAGCAAAAACTTTTGGTGGAAGATAGCTGTCTCTACCACGACCAGCTGTGAGGGTTAGGAATACTCCCTACAGCGCGTTCCACCGTACCTGCCCCTCACGGCTTTCAGCAGAATGGTGGCGGCTCTTGTTCTGTTACTGGTGCTGTGGCATTATCACTTGCCATTATTGGACACCCAAATGCCATTGTCAAGTCATTGCATGACTTAGACTTTCTGAAAGTAAAATTGAAATTAAATTCTATAGACAGGGGCTTCCCTGGTGGCGCAGTGGTTGAGAGTCTGCCTGCCATTGCAAGGGACACGGGTTCGAGCCCTGGTCTGGGAAGATCCCACATGCCGCGGAGCAACTAGGCCCATGAGCCACAATTACTGAGCCTGCGCGTCTGGATCCTGTGCTCCGCAACAAGAGAGGCCGTGACAGTGAGAGGCCCACGCACCGCGATGAAGAGTGGCCCCCACTTGCCGCAACTAGAGAAAGCCCTCGCACAGAAAAGAAGACCCAACACAGCGATAAATAAATAAATAAATAAACCCAAAGTTAAAAAAAAAAAAAAAAAGTTGGTGTGTTAAGGTGCTCAGTTATGAATAATTATTAAAAAAAAAAAATTCTATAGACAGCATCCTGGAAGTTGAGGTTACCTAGGAGTATAAAGGGTGAATGAAGTATTGGACATGGCATCCTTGTTCATCAGAAGACTACACTGGTCAAGATAAAGTCCTGTGTTTTATTTATTTAGTCCTGTGTTTTATTTATTCCTTACCTACATTAGTAAGTTGCCTTTATTGTCTATCATCATTTTCCCCAGCTCTTATTTCTTAAAGTTTATAATTTTAATTTCATAGGCAGTTTTGAGTTAAGGACAAAAGCCAGACTCTGAAAATTACCTTTATGCCCCCATATATTGGTAAACCCCATTTCTGTTAATACATTTTTTCTATTAAAAAATCATTTCAACAGAAAATAATGGATTTCTAATTTTGTTTTTGGAAAACATCTCTGAGTAGCATTCAGTAATGTTTCCTTGCAGTATGGTGAATTGAATGCGAAGGGAATGAGCTTAAGGCTAGTGAGCTTGAGTTTGAAAATTGGTGAAAATACTCTAATGGATTTGAAATGTTGACCTGATACAAATACCTTTATTTCTAAATGGAAATCAATTTAAAAATATAATTCAATTTTATATGTTCTTATAGATATTCACACAGTGCTTGATGAGCACATGTAAAAAAGCTGCTGTGCCAGGAGCTTTGTGAGACAAAAATAAAGGTACACAAACTGAGTCAGAGAAGGAAACTTCGTAACACAACCCAGAGGGACAAATGCCCCAAAACAATGAGACCCATAAGGCTATAGAAGAGGGCATCTAATCTACCTTGGGTTGGTTGGGATGTGACAGGCAAGGCTTCTTAGAGTTAAGGAAAAGGCATGTAAAGATGATCCAGGTAAGGAAATAAAGGAATATTGCAGACAGAGGAAACAGCATGTGCAAAGGCACTAAAGCAAGAGAGGAAAAGCCTCAAGTACAAAAACAGTTTAAATTGTCTGATATTCTGTCATTTAAGGTGCCCATGATGGGAGCAGGAGGGCAGAAATTGGTATGGACCAGATTGTGAGGGGGTCTTAGTAATCAGACAACAGAATTTGGGCTTTATCCTGAGAGGAGTGGGTAGTTTCTAAAGCAGTGGATTTCAGCACTGGTCACTCATTAGAATTATGTGAAACTTTCTAAGCACTTTCCATGACTGAACCCACCTCAGACTAATTAAATCAGAATTTCTCAGAATGGTGCCCAGGTATTAGTATTTTTTAAAATCTCCCCCTGTGGTTCTAATGAGCAGCTACTTGAGAACTACTCTTCCGAATAGTTTTAAACAGAGTGCACGGTGATGTAATGCCAACACTTTCAACCAGAGGCTCCCAAAAACTGAAATGACATGACAGGCTGCGAACCTGACATGTTTTGATCATGGAGTAGAAGGAGAGAAAAATAGCAGGGATGATTCTTAGGTTTCTAGTTCCATAACCGTGGGAAAGATGGTGGTTAAATTCAGCAAAGTAGAAAATATAACAAGCACATGACTTAATGAGGAAGGCAGGATTTTGTCCTGGTTGAACCTGAGGTTCTGAGAGACGCATCCAGAAGGCTCTTAGCATACATGCCTGAAACTCAGGAGATAGCTGGGTTGTGTATGTAGATGTGGAAATTACCAGCATATCGCGGGAACTGACTCTACAGGAATAGTAAAAAGTGCTTAGGGAGTTTGTGGCAGGAGAATTAGGCAGATTATTGAACCCTAAAAATCTCCAACATTTAAGGACCAAGGAGAGAAGAAAGAATCCACAAGGGAGAACAAGCAGGGGCCAAACTGAAGGCGAATGACATTAACTGTCTCCTTAAATGCTGCCAATATGAATTTACAGTTTGTTCAATTGGAGACCATTTAAAGAATACAGAACTTTTCAAAAGCAAAATGTATTTGAAACTGCACATTCAAAACTAGTTTATATTCTTCTAGCAAACATTTCCCAATGGAGACAGCTTCCACATTTCATAAGTTTCATTTGATTCCATTCAGATTTTGTGTGTGTGAACTACATTTGTTTTACGAATAATACATAAAGGTAAATCCCCTGGTACCCATTTTGACGACTAAACTTTTAAACCCAAGAATTTCTACCTTTATTTTCTCTTGGGCTGAATGACAAGGACAGATGCACCTTCCTTTTTAGCAAGGAGAAAAAATGAAATCTCTTAGTTACAAATAACCAGTATTATAAACAGTCTCTTCTGTCCCCCACTTTCCATCTCCCAGTCCCCCCAAAAGAACAAACAAAAAGCTCCCACTGCTAGAACCATCACCCCTGCCATTTTGGGAGCTATTGTTAACAAATAAACAAACAAACAAGCCAACAAAAACAGCTTTAAAAGGTGAAGAATCAGAGACAACATCGGAACTATAAGAAGAAAAACTACCTTTGGGGAGACAGATTACTAGGCAGGGCTTACCTGCTTTGAGATGAAAATAGCCTACTAGCTCCATGGAAATAGAGCTTTTCCCAATAAGGAAAAAATTGCTTCCCTTTTGTTACATTGCCTGCAATTGTACCAACTAGATAATTACTTTTGGTGAGCAGGTTTATAGTTTTGAAAGCAGCAAAAGGTTTTTAAGGGTCCTAGAACTATCGGGCCTTTATATTTTTGCATGTTTATGAATCAGTCTGGGGCTCTCCTAAGCTTTGACTGAGATCAATGGCAATGAGGCAGTGAGCATGTGAGGGGGTAAATTAGAGATTGGTAATTTGAGACCACTGAGCATTTAGGATGGTAGGACTAGATGGTGGGTACCTCAGTTGAAAGGTGGTGAACTCACGGGGCGTACCTTAGGCCTAAGTACACGGGAGCCTTGGAAGGTCTAGATGGTGTCCATAAGCAAGGATAAGATTATGCCAAGAATAATCCAACTACTTTTAAATTGGACCTATGTCTAACCTGTTAAGTAAAAGAGTTGATATAACTCGCCACACTCTATGACAAGCTACCCTTGTACCATCCACTCAAGACCCCAGCCCAGATGTTGGGTTAGGTCAAAACCCAATGTCATTTTTAATATCAACTGAAGTATAGGTTCAGTAAATATTTGCACACTGCCCCTGAGTCTGGTTTTATGCAGTCGTTTCAACAAGGAAATTAATTCTTGATTCTAAACAACCAGTTTATAAACATAGTGCCTCTCTAAACAGAATTTTGTCTGCTAGACTTACATACATAGGTATAAAAATGCCAAGGCATGAAGAAAGAGATTTGACTGTCATGCTGGACTGTAATACAAATGATTTGGAAATAAAATATTTATAAATTTTCTATGCCAGGTAGCATGAAACAAGGAGAATTTTTCAAATTGCTCATATTAAATCAAGAGCTACAAAATGAAATCCAGTGAAAAGTATATGAGTTTACATGATTTGTTATAAAGTAAGAAATACCTTAAAACAAAAACTGTTATATGGCTCATAAAGGAAAAGGGAACTAGTATTTATTGCATGTCAGGCCCCAGATTGGTTAATTCTCCCAACAACCACATTGTGAAGACATTATTATTAAGACCATTTTATCTACTAGGAAACTGAGGCTCAAAGAGATTGAATACAGCCCAAGAACACAAAACTGGTACCTGGTGTAGCCAGGGCTAAAACTCAGGTTTGACTTGCCTCTATATAACACTGGCTTGCAAAATATTGAAATGAGTTTATTGCGTTTTGCAAATGTATTTTAAAATAATTCTTTCTGATGTACTATCAATACTTTGTAGTTTTTATTATTGAGATGTGTTTGAAGACACTTCCTGCAAAAAAAATCCGAGTATAATGCTTGTGCATTTTCTAAAGACGGATGTTCTCATTATCAACTTGGGAGCAAAAGTGCAAATCAGTATCTCATTTCTGTCCCAACAATTTCATAAATAACTAGAGGCTTATTATGTTTCCATCCACAGAGTTCATGCCACAGGAACATGTTTATAGAAGATGATGTTTTCAAAAGATCCTTTTGGTATTTTTTTGTAGCCTTACAGTTGTATATCTGAGACAGACACAATAATGTATTATATTGTGTTTTGTGTGAGGCTCTGGTGTTGTGGATTTTTAAAAAATCTTCCTTTATTAAACCTTTACTAAGTTTCCATTACACTGAACAATGGGCTTCTAGTTGAATGATGTGCTCTTTCAAGAAATAATTTCCATGTATTCTAAAAAAAAAAAAAAATGTCTTTTAGAACAGAAAGCAGCAGAATTTGTATAGTAGGTCTTGCTAGCTTCACAACTCTCTCTTCTGTTTCTATTCCTTTTTTGTGAAAAATGAAGTTAAAATTTCCTCAGCCCTCATTAATACTAATTCCATGACTTTGGTTTGCATATTCTGTTCAGGACCTTGGGAGAGACACCTTTTCTTTAAGAAGACATCACCTATAGGCAGAGGCGACACGATCCATTAAATGGTATATTTTATTTCAAACAAGACAAGTTAATATGCGGGTTACATGAGATGACTTGATTCTGCCCTGCAGTGAGTGAGACCAGTAAGCTGCAAAAATGGAGGAACCGAGAAGGAAAGAGGGGGATGAAGCTGTAGCTGGTCGTGAGCACAGTGAGAGAGAGCGGGAGTGCGTTGATGGGCGTGGTGGGGCAATCACCAGTAGCAGTGCACATAGACAGGGGTGACAGCGCTGAGGCCCAGTGGTGCACAGACGTGGAGAGTTCTGAAGCCCTTCTCCTGGAATTCGAAGCTAGCGGGAACCATCAGGAAACAGAAACAGCAGACAAAGCGGGTAGTGGTGTATTCTAGGAGACAGGATGAGGAGTGCAACCCATTGGAAATGTCAGAGGACCTGAGACAAAGGGCTGATGCAGAGGAGCTTTCAGCTGATGGGGCTGGCAGGGACCAACAAGGAATCTTTCAAAGGAGTTCTTTAAAATTCACAAAAATATGTATTTGTTGGCAGAGAAAATGAACACAGCATGAACAATTATGTATGACCTCCCCTCACAACATCTCCAATTATGAATCATCCCTGCCTCTTTTCCATTTTCTACTTCCATTTTTCCCCTTTTATAACTTTTATTTTTTGCTCCCTTTTTTTTTGTTGTTTTTTTCCCTCTTTGGAAAATCTTACATGCACTAACCTGAATTTCCTCTAATTCCCTCTGTGGCTCTTTCCCTTTCCACTATATTTTCACTCTTTGGCTTATTTGTAGATTTGCTTCTGAGAGCTAAGACAGCGTGGTTCAACTGGGCAAGATACAGACGGAGGCTCAAAACATTATGCTTTTAATCAAGATAAATGGAATGGGCTCTTCCACTGCAGTGGCTGCAGTATATGAAGTATCGTAGGGAAGGGAAGGGATTGGCATTGCAAATAGGTGGCCCTGGGACCAATCCTACCCATATTCATTCTTTTTTTGAACAAAAATTTACTGAACCCCTTCTGTGAGTCTGGTACATATCTAGGCCCTGTGATACAGCAGTGCATGAAACAAAGTTGCCCCAGTGGAGCTTATATTTTCAGGGAGGAAAAGTAAGTAAGGAAAAAAAAAATAAATGAATAATACAATTTCAGGAAGTAATACTAGTTGGGAAAAAAATGAAGGTGGAGATGGAGCATGGCAGCACAGGGAGTGGTATTGGTGGTGACTGTTTTAGAGACAGTGGTCAGGGAAGGACTCCCAGAAGGTGACATTGAAGCCGAGATCAATGATGTGTTTCAATAAAATGAGGCGGTATGAATTCCTCAGGTGATCACCCCCTCTTGTTTCCTTCTCCCCTTCCTCCTTCAATTTCTTTGCTTTCCCACAAAGTAGACCCTAAGTAGGCTATCTAGTGTGAATAAAGAACTGATCTTTTGTCCTTTTAAAAACTTTCCTTCTCGGAAATTACATGATCACTTCTATTTGGTCATTAGTCATCAGAATAACTACTTTTTGCAGAATGTTATAGAGAAGCCTCAAGTTTGAATAAAGAGGTGGCGATCCTTTTCCTTGGAAAGACTAAGACAGACATTTCCAATCTGTTAATCAAGAGAAATTATTACTTTGATATAATAGAAGCCCTAATGTGCATATTTATGTAGCTTTACACAGCTTTTATAATGCCGGGAACCCTTCATTCATTCATTCTTTCTTTCATTCATTTATTTGTCAAGTGTCTACTAAGGTCCACCATCATGGCCTCAACATGAGGTCCTTGATTTGGCTTCAGAGAACCTGTGAATTCCCTGAAATAATTTGATAAAATACCCATATGTGTGTGTACATCTGGTGGCAGGAGCCATGGCTGTCAGTAATTTCTCCCCGAAGTTCCCATCATGCTTTTGGTTAAGTGTCCACTGCTTGAACTCATGCTGGGACCAGATGATGGGACAGAGCTGTGGACAAATCAGATGAGGGATCTGCTCACACAGAGCTTAAATTCTAGTAGGGTGAAAAGAGGGAAGGAGATGATGAAGGTTAAGAAGCAAACAAACAAGAAATAAACAGAATAACTTCAGATAGTGATAAATCTATAAAGGGAGCATTCTGGATGGCACTACTGCCTTACAGAGGATGGTCAGGGAATGCTTATCTGCAGTCATTTGAAGCAAGATTTGAATGGGGAGAACAGGGTCATTTTAAAAGCCTGGGCCAGGTTGAGATACAGATATAACTAAACCATGCTCCTCCTCAGTTATTAAACTAAGAGGTTTTATTATGTTTTCTCATTTGTTCACCTTTTATTTTTATAATTACTGTTAAGAACTTTAAAAATTATATTGTCACTTTTTAAGATGTGTTCTTTATTCCTATAGCAAGAGGAAGTTGGGCTAGATGATATATATAATGTTAAGTTTAAAAATACAGTAATTCTAACATAAAAGAAATGCAGCATACCATAAGATAGAATTCTGGAACCTATGTATTTTGTACCCATCGATAATGAAAATAGCATGTGTTGATTTGTTATTCTTCATCTGTTCTCTTTAATTTCAATCATAATATCACCCCAATTACATTTCTAGAGGATGTTTTATTTTTTTTTTCTTTCTTAGGCTTTCATGTATTTAGATGAACATGTTCTCCAAGAGTGATCCTGAGAAGCCAAAATGCTATTTTTTGGTGGAGATTTTAAATTTCAAATATTGTGCACTGAAAAAGGAAATAAATGTATTGCTGAACAATGTGTTCTCCAAAACTAAGTGCTGCAGTAAAAGGTCAAGAAACTAGTCTGATTTTATACACTTGGATTAATTATTAATATTTCTCTTAATTCCACTCCTTTAAAGTATGGTGTGAAGAACAGATTCGTTCTCAATGCAATTTTAAAGGGACTGAATCTTCAGTAGCTTCATGGTTCCAGAGTCATCAAATTTTTCATATTTCAAGGTTGTTGATAATTATGATAGTTCAAGGAGATTTCAAGTGAGTAAGAAATGAATTTCTATTATTGTCTTATCTTTGATTGTGAGGATATTGGACCACAAAATATTTAACTGCTTATGCATCTCAGTGCACACTCGTGCACTAGAAAAATGATGAGTTTCAGAAGCTGAACGATGTTTAGAAATAATAATGCTGCTTAGTAGTAGTACTTTCTGGCAGAAAGAATGAAAGAGGAACTAAAATATCTATGTAGTTATTCTGTCAATCTTATATGCTTATGTGATTTAAATGCTTCTAGTTTTATTTAAAAGTAGGTTTTTTAGTTAGGCACTGATTTATGGGGTATTTCTATATTCTTATGATATATGCATGATTATATATGATGTATAAAATTATACATTGATTAATACAATATTTTGTGCATAAAATAAATTCACATGTTTAACAATAATAAAATCTCTATCTAGAGTGGAAAAGTTAGAAAAACGATTATCAAAAATATCATGGGTGTGAACAAGAAGAAAAATTTCTACTAGACAACTAACTTTAAAGAGATAAAAAGATTATAGTACACTCACCCAGTTCAAAGCTACCTGTGGAATGTCTCTTAATACATCCGTGAGCATCCACCCCTACTGCTGTGCTTCTCCTTCCTAGTGTCTACCGATGTTGCTAGACATCACTGGTTTTCTGCTTAGTGTCACCTCTCTCACTGGGCACCGCTGGCTGTTACCATGATTTCTGAGTGCCGTCAACTCTTGGTGGCAATGCTATTGTTTTTGCTATTGCCATCACTCCTGTTAGTATTGTCACCTGCTGCCACGTCAGCCAGTCACTGTTGATGCTTCCCAATGAATCTTTTTTTTTTTTTATAAACTTATTTATTTTATTTATTTATCTTTGGCTGTGTTGGGTCTTCATTGCTGCGCGCAGGCTTTCTCTAGTTGCGTTGAGGGGGGGCTGCTCTTCGTTGAGGTGCACAGGCTTCTCACTGCGATGGCTTCTCTTGCTGCAGACCACAGGCTCTCGGTGCGCGGGCTTCAGTAGTTGCAGCACGCAGGCTCAGTAGTTGTGGTGCCTGTGCCTAGTTGCTCCGCGGCATGTGGGATCTTCCCGGACCAGGGCTCGAACCCGTGTCCCCCACATTGGCAGGCGGATTCCCAACCACTGCGCCACCAGGGAAGCCCCCCAATGAATCTTGAGTGATGATGTTCCCAATGAACCACTGCCCATGCACTAGTGAACCATACCCTTCAAATGCTATCATTTCCAGCGGTCTATGACAGAACACAGAGACCACTTCTCTTTCCTTTAATACCCTTAAGAACAGCTCCTTGTCCATATTAGGAGATTTCACTAGATCTATTATCTTTAACCCTGTGGACATCACAACCACCTAGGATACTTGGGAAACACACAGTTCCTTGGCATCACTTAAAACTTTCTGAATCCTAATCTCTGATGGTAGATTTCATGAATATGTATCTTTTTTTGCCAGGTACTCCAAGAAAATGTTTATGCAGACAGCTCAGGATTGTTCTCAGAGCACATTTGGGAGGCAGGAGTCTAGGTGATTGTGAGTTTGTACAATTCACTCTACAGCTTTGAAGGGAAGTTGTGATTGTCTCATTCAGCTGAGGATTTATGTGATGTTCATATTTTCATTGTGGGTGGCATTCTTTTTCAGATTAAGTCTTTGAATCTGACACATGTTAAAACCACTCTAATCTTGGGTTATCTTTTTGATAATTTGCTGTTGTCAAGTGATTTGAAATAAATATATAGTGAGGGCTTGGTTGTCTGCTTTGGGGAGATATAGATACTGGTGTGTTCACGTCTCACCCAGATGGTAAGACTCTATTGCTGCCGCCGCTGCTCAGCTTTAGAAGTCACAGGACTAAAAAGAAACGCTGTGGTGGGCACAGGTGTTCACTGTTGTCTCTGAAAGTCTACAAGGCAGAGACCTAAATACTTTCTCTCAGACTGAAGATTGATAAATAACTTCCATAGTTAACCTCAGCATCATCCAGCTGTTGTTATTGTGTTAGCCTTGGCATCCTGGCTGGCCAAAGGGATATAGATTTATATGGATGTGAAAAATACAGGTTTCTAAAACTCTCCCGGGGGTAAATACCAGATAGAGCGGCTTTTATAGTAAACAAGTTACCTTTTAACTTTTCCCCTCTTTTGAATTCTGTTCTGCCTCGATTATACCATTCTGTCTCTTCTAAAGGAGCTGTTGTGATTTGTGTAGGGTTTTAAAACTTTTGAAAAAGCAACTTCATCTTTTCTAGATTTTCTTGGCTACTGCTTCCTGTTGTGGAGCCCTGTTGACCAATTCTCCTTTCTTTGTGAATTAGTGGAAAGAATACGGACTTTGGAACAAGGCAGAATTTGTTTCAAACTTGGCCACTTACTAGACACATGACTTTGTGCAAGTTATTTAACCTTCGTGAGTTACAGTTTTGTCATCTGTAAAGTGAACATACAATTCATGCAGGGCTATTGTTAGAGCTAAGGTATGTAAGTATGTAATACTGTACTCAGAACATAGCAAGAAGCAAGATCATTTTTCATCTTTCTTTTCATTACTCAAAAAATGTTTGCTTTCCCATTTCTGATACCCATCCTCAAGCTGAGAATTTAGAAGTGTTCTCAAAATGTAGTCTCTGGACCACCAGTGTGAGCACTCCCTGGGAACTTGCTAGAAATGAAAATTCCCAGGCCCCACTCAAAAGGTACTGAATCAGAAACCATGGCTTTGGGGCCTAAGATGTGTGTTTTCTCAAGTCTTCCGGTGATTCTACACACGCTAAAGTTTGAGAACCTTTGTAGTAGTGAAAGAGAAAGCCAGTTTAAGATTTTTATTTAATCTGATCTTCTTCATCACAGTATGCAGAAGTCCGTTCAGCTCTAAAATCTATGTTTCTTTCAAACATTTGTACACTTCAGGATGCAGTAGAATTAGAGCTTTACTTCTCCCTGACTAAAGGAAAGAAAGTTAATCTATTTGAATTTTAAAGAAACAGTAATTTAGGATCGAACCACCTGTGTCTCTTTAGGCCATCCCAACCGAGGAATGAAAATGAGGTCATCTGATCGGTCTACGAATGACATTTCTTAAGCTCTCATCTTCACCAACTACTAATGAATTTTTTGTCCCTTCTGAGTCTCTCTGACTTGTTTCTGGAAGGTCACAGGTTCGGGAGCACCTCACATGTGCTCCTGAGCAAGTCCCTAAGTTCTCTCAGCCAGCACCAGACAAGGAAGGTGAGCTCTCACTGTGAAAGCTCGTGACGGGGCCACCTTCTGATAGCATCTCTGCTGCTGGCACAGCCATCCATTTTCCTGAAGCTTCTCCTGGTGCTGAAGTCACTGCTCTGTGCCAAGCAGTCAGTATTGCTGGTGCTCTTGACGATACTGATGCAGGCGCTGGTTCACCGGTGTTGATGTGGATGCTATCAAGGGGACACCTCCCATGGTTCCCAGTCTCTGTCCTGCCTCCCTGTGCTGTTCAGGCTCAGGCTCTAGGCTATCTCCTGCCTCTCAGCCCTGGAGGACTGCGGAAGGCCCCTGTAGTGAAGTCCTCCAAGTGTCTAGGCTGTGCTGTAGTTTTTGGGGTCTTCCGTTGTGCCAAAGCCATTCCATTCCATCCTTGTGCATTATTCCCCAAATAATACCGTCTTGGGCATCTGAAGTCTCATGGAAACTTCTTAAAAACATTTTTATTGAGGTAAAATGTATATACAGTAAAATATTGAAATGTTAAAAGTCTTCAGATGAATGAGTTTTGATAATTTTCTATGACTAAGCCACCACCACCCAAAACAAGGTACAGAGTATTTCCATCACCCCAGAGAGTTCCCTCATGCTCTTTTTAGAGTCCATCACGCCAGCCCAGGCAAACACTTTCCAATTCTACAGCCATACACTAGTTTTGCCTACTCTAGAACTTCATGTAGAGGGAATCATATTCTTTTGAGTCTGGCTTCTTTCATGCAACACAGTGTTTCTGAGATTCATCTATGCAGTTGTGTGTATGAGCAGTTCTTTTTATTTCTGAGCAGTCGTCCATTTTGTGACCATACCTTCTGTTTATTCATTCTTTTCTTGATCTACGTTTGGGTTGTGTCCAGTTTTTCGCTTTAACTCTTCGTGTTACTTTTAGTGATCCTTCTAGAAATTATATGTATCTCTAACTTCTCAGAGTCTACCTTCAAAGTGTTATGCTAATACATGAACAATGTAAAACCTTAAAAGAGTCACATTCCGTATTCTTCCACCTACGCTTTGTACTCTAGTTTTTATATAGTCTTCTTCAATATGTGCTATAAGCTCTACTATGCATGGTTATTATTTTTACTTTAAATAGTCAGTAGTCCTTAAAAGAAATATACATCATAAAAATGAAGTCTTTCGTGAAGTGAGCCCTTTCTGGTTTTTCTTGTAGACTTATTTCTCCATAGGACTCAACTCAGAAGACCAGTCTGAGTAACAGTCATCAAAATGACTGCTCCCTTCCAAAAGCTGAAATACTTTTATAAAAAGTTAATGTCCCAGACACTTTTATATGAAGATTCCTTCATCAGCTAGGAGTCTTTTGGAGATAGGTGAAAGGAAATCCAACCGCCTTGACCTAAGCCAAAAGTTTGTAATGGTTTTCTTATCTGTTAAGTTCGTATTGGTTTTATCTGTTAAGTTCAAGGATAAGTGGGCTTCAGACATGACTTAGTCTAGAGGCTCAAAAATGATAAAAAGAAAGTGGTTTTTCTTTTTCTCTGGACACTACTTGGCATTCCTTTACTCATTCGTCTTCTCACGGTAGCATGATAATAGTCATTGTAGATCTCACCATAGTCTACCATGTAAGTGCAGCAGAAAAGAGAGAGCTTTTCTCTCTAAAGGCAAACCAAATTCAGATTCTGTTCGGAATTTTGTTGCCCGAATTCGGTCATGTGCCCATATTGAACCACTCGCTATAACCAGGGAGAAGGGCTTCCCTGATTGACTGAAGCCCCTGAAACAAACCCACCAAACCCACAAAGCTTAAGAAGCAGCAGTGGGCTCCCTTAAAAGAAAGAGTGTTCTTTTACAAAGGGTGAATGGATGTTAATAGCTAAAACAGATGGTCATTAGAGTATTTATGCAAATAGATTCTTGGTGGCTGATATCATCAGTATTCTAAAAATGTTCAGATGTGCTTAGATTTCAGTATAGAACCTAATTTAGACCCTACTCCCTGCCCTGCCCTGTACTACCCTGATTATTTTATAGCTGAGGTCTTTGGGACATTTCTTGATTGCCTTTAAGTGTTTCTAAATCTGTCATTTAACATTTTTTGAGTACATCTCTCAGTTTTAAGCCCTAAAACTTGTATTTTCTCTGGAGTCTCTGATTGATGTTGTTAAAGTCAATCTCTTCTTCTGGAGGGAGCCTGAAAAAAATCAAAGCTGCAACTTGGCAGTTATTAAATTTGGTTTTAAATTATCTTCACTATTGTGAAACAGAATGAAAAATGAACACAGTCTAAAACCCCAGCTAACATTGCTCCAAGACGTTCTCAGTACTCTGACCCTTAAACTGTTTATATGTCAAGGTTGGGGTAACAGTCCTAAATTCTAGCTGGCTTTACTCTGGGCTTGGCCATGGACATCTTCCATGGATTAAGGAAGCACTGTCCACGGTCCCGTCCTGCGTAACACCAAACCTTCATTTGCTCAAACCTTATCCCACTTGCTCTCTGCTTCATTGCAGCTCACAGAATAGGCGAGGCTCACTCGCTTTTCTAGTTTTTGTTTTGATTTGGTTTTTTTGGTTTGGTTTTTTCTTTTAGGACAAGTGATATAGACTTGCTATTTAAATAAACAAAGAAAGGACATATTTTTTTACATGGTCATTTGTTTCACAGAACTATTCACCTCGGTGCTGCTTTGAGGGATTAAGAGTACAATATACCTGTGAATCCTGTTCAGTGTTAAGTCATGTTCATTTGTAAAGTTAGACTCAGTATTCTAAGCGGGATGGGATTTGGTTTCTCCGAATTAGCCACTAGCTCAAAATGCTACTTTAAAAATGTATTGGTTCTTTCCAACTGATCTTGTCTGTAGATATGCAAACCCATATGGAAATGTTTCCCTTTCTAGGCACAGCTGTGTATGTTTATGCACCTTGTATGTATCAACATTTGTATACACACACAACACACACCTTTCGCCTATACTATTCTGTATTCTCTGATTTTCTACTGTGAGTTAGAAGTCCTTTGAGCCTTTAATCAAGATTTTCACCCAACCCCTTTTTATCTGCTCAGTTATTGACATCACCTTTCCTAGTCTCATGTATTCCTCTAATGAGATTTGAGCATTGCAGTGTGCTAAGCGTTGTGCTAAAGACTAAGGTTACAACTGTGAGCATGAGGGGCCCACCCCCTGCCGTCCGAGTGTCTTGGCTTGTTGCATATTTGCTATTAGTTCTTTTTGTTTTGTGTTGTTTTCATTATTCGGTTTTTCAAATTTTTTTAATTTAATTTTTATTTTATATTGGAGTATAGTTGATGTACAATGTTGTGTTAGTTTCAGGCATACAGCAAAGTGATTCAGTTATACATACACATGTATCCATTCTTTTTCAGGTTCTTTTCCCATATAGGTTATTACAGAATATTGAGTAGAGTTCCCTGTGCTCTACAGTAGGTCCTTGTTCATTATCTGTTTTATACGTAGTAGTGTGTACATGTTAATCCCAAACTCCTAATTTATCCCTCCCCCTGCCCACCTTTCCCCTTTGATTAGACATCTAGTCACATTTGTCAACTCTGCTTTTTCCTATTTTTCTTAGTCTGTTTCCCTTTTAACCTCACCCTCAGATCTTCTGTCCTTTTTCATTTTGGATCTCTTGGATAAATATCAAAGAATTAGCAGTGAAGGGGTTGGTCCAGTCCTTTTAAGGAGGCTTTTCCTCTGAGCTACCAAGTGTTCACATCATTGGATTCTACAGGACGCTGCAAAAAGGGAAGAATAAATACAAACCATTAAGGCCGAAAGCAGAGAAGAGCAACAGTTCACCTCCCCTGGCAACAGCATTATTTTCGGATTCAGTGAATCCTTTTCTCCTGCCCTTCAAGCTGTGAAATTAGCGGATTTCTATTAGGGAGAATAAGTGCCTGTTCGGAGGATAGGCATTTGGGGAAATTAAATGTCCTCGGGGATACTAAACTCTGGGAATCAATTTGTCCTTTGAAGTTGGAGAATATTCCACTTCTGAAAGATGAACTTGTAGGTGTCCAATTGAATAGCAGAGTCTCACAAAAGCTTCACTATCTGAGGTGTAATAAGAACACTGCTTTCTCTAACTGCTAAAATACCATCTGTTATCAACCCTTTGCGAATGATTTATCCCCTTTCATCCCCTTCCTCACCCCCACCCCACTAAAACATATAAATTTTTGGATTTTCATATTATGGTCTTCCTGCTCACTGTAACTAGTATTGAGAGGAAACTTTGACGATGCCTTATAAAAGAAATTTACTAGCTTGTAAAAATTCATACTGGGGATTTGGCAAGGGCTGGGAAGAAAGCAGAGGAAAGTGGGTAGCACATAGGTGACCCATGTGCGTTTCTATGCCTTGGACAACACAAATGGCAGATCATTTGTTCATCAAAAGTTGTTTCACAATCTACTTATACACCAGTCAAGCTACAAATATACCTACATTGGTTATGTAGGTCTAAAAGAAACACTTTGTTATATGTCTCTTTTTTAACCTCAGTATCTTACTCATGCGTGTTGCAGGGGAGAGTGTTAGGCATTTGGGGAAAGTAAATGCCCTTGGGAGTTTATAATAAATTTTTATAAATGTTGTTATAGTTGATAATTTTGGTAATAATTATGATAATGAACATGCATCTCATTATTTTCTCTTTATTAAAAAGCACTTTCTTTTTTGGCTTTCCCTGGAAAAAAATGCAAGCAGTTTTTAACCCTAAAAGTTAAGGATAACAGATCCCACCTCCTCGCCCAGAACGGAGCCCGTGTTTCCACAGAGCTGGAACTCCCGGCTCGGGGTCTCTTCCCTCCGCCGTCACTGAAGTTCCCCGGAGCCCGAGGGGAGGGCGGCCTCACTGAGGCTGCCGGCTCTGGAGGGGCCCCGGCGGCCAAAGCCGCGACAGTCCTGGGGACCGCAGGCCGGTTGTTTCAGCAAGTAACTTAAAGACAAAATGGAAAAACAAGGAGGTTTGTGCCTGAGATCATGTTGATGTGAAACCAGGGATGGCCACCTTGTGCCAGTGAGCTGTCTGAGATGTCGTGGGAGTTGCCTCTAACCAGGACCTGATACCCAATGCCCTGACAACGCTGCCTTTTCAAAGGTTGAACTGCAGCTCTTCACTTGGCTCCGCAGGCCCAGGGCAACTTGAACACCTGGCAAGACAATGGCGGAGTAGAAGGACGTGCTCTTACTCCCTCTTGCGAGAGCACCAGAATCACAACTGGCTGCTGGACAATCATCGACAGGAAGACACTGGACTTCACGAAGGAGGATACCCCACGTCCAAGGACAGAGGAGAAGCCACAGTGAGACGGGAGGAGGGGCGCAATCAGAGTAAAATCAAATCCCGTAACTGCTGGGTGGGTGACTCACAGACTGGCGAACACTTATACCACAGAAGTCCACCCACTGGAGTGAAGGTTCTGAGCCCCACATCAGGCTTCCTAACCTGGGGGTCCGGCAACGGGAGGAGGAATTCATAGAGAATCAGACTTTGAAGCCTAGTGGGAATTGATTACAGGACTTCGACAGGACTGGGGGAAACAGAGACCCCACTCTTGGAGGGCGCACATGGAATAATGTGTGCATCGGGACCCGGGGGAAGGAGCAGTGACCCTGGGGGAGACTGAACCAGACCTACCTGCTAGTGTTGGAGGGTCTCCTGCAGAGGCGGGGGCTGGATCTGTTTCACCGTGGGGACAAGGACACAGGCAGCGGAGGTTCTGGGAAGTACTCCTTGGCGTGAGCTCTCCCAGAGTCTGCCATTAGCCCCACCAAAGAGCCCAGGTAGGCTCCAGTGTTGGATTGCCTCAGGCAAAACAACTAACAGGGAGGGAACCCAGCCCCACCCATCAACAGTCAAGTGGATTAAAGTTTTATGGAACTCTGACCACCACAGCAACAGTCAGCTCTACCCACCACCAGAGCCTCCCATCAAGCCTCTTAGATAGCCTCAACCACCAGAGGACAGACAGCAGAAGCAAGAAAAACTACAATCCTGCAGCCTGTGGAACAAAAACCACATTTACAGAAAGATAGACAAGATGAAAAGGCAGAGGGCTATATACCAGATGAAGGAACAAGAAAAAACCCCAGAAAAACAACTAAATGAAGTGGAGATAGGCAACCTTCCAGAAAAAGAATTCAGAATAATGATAGTGAAGATGATCCAGGACCTTGGAATAAGAATGGAGGCAAAGATTGAGAAGATGCAAGAGATGATTAACAAAGACCTAGAAGAATTAAAGAACAAACAAACAGAGATGACCAATACAATAACTGAAATGAAAACTACACTAGAAGGAATCAATAGCAGAATAACTGAGGCAGAAGAACGGATAAGTGACCTGGAAGACAGAATGGTGGAATTCACTAATGCGGAACAGACTAAAGAAAAAAGAATGAAAAGAAATGAAGACAGCCTAAGAGACCTCTGGGACAATATTAAACGCAACAACATTCGTATTATAGGGGTCGCAGAAGGAGAAGAGAGAGAGAAAGGACCAGAGAAAATATTTGAAGAGATTATAGTTGAAAACTTCCCTAACATGGGAAAGGAAATAGCCACCCAAGTCCAGGAAGCGCAGAGAGTCCTATACAGGATAAACCCAAGGAGAAACACGCTGAGACACATAGTAATCAAAGTGGCAAAAATTAAAGACAAAGAAAAATTATTGAAAGCAGCAAGGGAAAAACGACAAATAACATACAAGGGAACTCCCATACGGTTAACAGCTGATTTCTCAGCAGAAACTCTACAAGTCAGAAGGGAGTGGCATGATATACTTCAAGTGATGAAAGGGAAGAACCTACAACCAAGATTACTCTAGCCGGCAAGGATCTCATTTAGATTGGATGGAGAAATCAAAAGCTTTACAGACAAGCAAAAGCTAAGAGAATTCAGCACCACCAAACCAGCTCTACAACAAATGCTAAAGGAACTTCTCTAAGTGGGAAACACAAGAGAAGAAAAGGACCTACAAAAACAAACCCAAAACAATTAAGAAAATGGTCATAGGAACATACATATTGATAATTACATTAAACGTGAAAGGATTAAATGCTCCAACCAAAAGACACAGGCTTGCTGAATGGATACAAAAACAAGACCCATATATATGCTGTCTACAAGAGACCCACTTCAGACCTAGGGACACATACAGACTGAAAGTGAGGGGATGGAAAAAGATATTCAATGCAAATGGAAATCAAAAGAAAGCTGGAATAGCTATACTCATATCAGATAAAATAGACTTTAAAATAAAGAATGTTACAAGAGACAAGGAAGGACACTACATAATGATCAAGGGATCAATCCAGTAAGAAGATATAACAATTATAAATATATATGCACCCAACATAGGAGCACCTCAATACATAAGGCAACTGCTAACAGCTATAAAAGAGGAAATTGACAGTAACACAATAATAGTGGGGGACTTTAACACCTCACTTATACCAATGGACAGATCATCCAAAATGAAAATAAACAAGGAAAGAGAAGCTTTAAATGACACAATAGACCAGATAGATTTAATTGATATTTATAAGACATTCCATCCAAAAACAGCAGATTACACGTTCTTCTCAAGTGCGCACGGAACATTCTCCAGGATAGATCACATCTTGGGTCACAAATCAAGCCTCAGTAAATTTAAGAAAATTGAAATCATATCAAGCATCTTTTCTGACCACAATGCTATGAGATTAGAAATGAATTACAGGGAAAAGAACGTAAAAAACACAAACACATGGAAGCTAAACAATATGTTACTAAATAACCAAGAGATCACTGAAGAAATCAAAGAGGAAATCAAAAAATAGCTAGAGACAAATGACAATGAAAACACGATGACCCAAAACCTATGGGATGCAGCAAAAGCAGTTCTAAGAGGGAAGTTTATAGCTATACAAGCCTACCTCAAGAAACAAGAAAAATCTCAAGTAAACAATCTAACCTTACACCTAAAGAAACTAGAGAAAGAAGAACAAACAAAACCCAAAGTTAGCAGAAGGAAAGAAATCATAAAGATCAGAGCGGAAATAAATGAAATAGAAACAAAGAAAACAATAGCAAAGATCAATAAAACTAAAAGCTGGTTGTTTGAGAAGATAAACAAAATTGATAAGCCATTAGCCAGACTCATCAAGAAAAAGAGGGACAGGACTCAAATCAATAAAATCAGAAATGAAAAAGGAGAAGTTACAACAGGCACCGCAGAAATACAAAGCATCCTAAGAGACTGCTACAAGCAACTTTATGCCAATAAAATGGACAACCTGGAAGAAATGGACAAATTCTTAGAAAGGTATAACCTTCCAAGACTGAACCAGGAAGAAACAGAAAATATGAACAGACCAATCACAAGTCATGAAATTGAAACTGTGATTAAAAATCTTCCAACAAACAAAAGCCCAGGACCAGATGGCTTCACAGGTGAATTCTATCAAACATTTAGAGAAGAGCTAACACCTATCCTTCTCAAACTCTTCCAAAAAATTGCAGAGGAAGGAACACTCCCAAACTCATTCTATGAGGCCACCATCACCCTGATGCCAAAACCAGACAAAGACACTACAAAAAAAGAAAATTACAGACCAATATCACTGATGAATATAGATGCAAAAATCCTCAACAAAATACTAGCAAACAGAATCCAACAACACATTAAAAGGATCATACACCATGATCAAGTGGGATTTATCCCAGGGATGCAAGGATTCTTCAGTATAACCAAATCAATCAATGTGATACACCATATTAACAAATTGAAGAATAAAAACCATATGATCATCTCAATAGATGCAGAAAAAGCTTTTGACAAAATTCAACACCCATTTATGATAAAAACTCTCCAGAAAGTGGGCATAGAGGGAACCTACCTCAACATAATAAAGGCCATATATGACAAACCCACAGCAAACATCATTCTCAACGGTGAAAAACTGAAAGCATTTCCTCTAAGATCAGGAACGAGACAAGGATGTCCACTCTCACCACTATTATTCAACATAGTTCTGGAAGTCCTAGCCACGGCAATCAGAGAAGAAAAAGAAATAAAAGGAATCCAAATTGGAAAAGAAGAAGTAAAACTGTCACTGTTTGCAGATGACATGATACTATACATAGAGAATCCTAAAACTGCCACCAGAAAACTGCTAGAGCTAATTAATGAATACGGTAAAGTTGCAGGATACAAAATCAATGCACAGAAATCTCTTGCATTCCTATACACTAATGATGAAAAATCTGAAAGAGAAATTAAGGAAACACTCCCATTTACCATTGCAACAAAAAGAATAAAATACCTAGGAATAAACCTACGTAGGGAGACAAAAGACCTGTATGCAGAAAACTATAAGACATTGATGAAAGAAATTAAAGATGATACCAACAGATGGAGAGATATACCATGTTCTTGGATTGGAAGAATCAACATTGTGAAAATGACTATACTACCCAAAGCAATCTACAGATTCAATGCAATCCCTATCAAATTACCAATGGCATTTTTTACGGAGCTAGAACAAATCATCTTAAAATTTATATGGAGACACAAAAGACCCCGAATAGCCAAAGCAGTCTTGAGGGAAAAAAATGGAGCTGGAGGAATCAGACTCCCTGACTTCAAACTATACTATAAAGCTACAGTAATCAAGACAATATGGTACTGGCACAAAAACAGAAACATAGATCAATGGAACAAGATAGAAAGCCCAGAGATAAACCTACGCACCTATGGTCAACTAATCTATGACAAAGGAGGCAAAGATATACAATGGAGAAAAGACAGTCTCTTCAATAAGTGGTGCTGGGAAAACTGGACAGCTACATGTAAGAGAATGAAATTAGAATACTCCCTAACACCATACACAAAAATAAACTCAAAATGGATTAGAGACCTAAATGTAAGACTGGACACTATAAAACTCTTAGAGGAAAACATAGGAAGAACACTCTTTGACATAAATCACAGCAAGATCTTTTTTGATCCACCTCTTAGAGTAATGGAAATAAAAACAAAAATAAACAAATGGGACCTAATGAAACTTCAAAGCTTTTGCACAGCAAAGGAAACCATAAACAAGACGAAAAGACAACCCTCAGAATGGGAGAAAATATTTGCAAACGAATCCACGGACAAAGGATTAATCTCCAAAATATATAAACAGCTCATGAAGCTCAATATTAAACAAACACCCCAATCCAAAAATGGGCAGAAGACCTAAATAGACATTTCTCCAAAGAAGACATACAGACGGCCATGAAGCACATGAAAAGATGCTCAACATCACTAATTATTAGAGAAATGCAAATCAAAACTACAATGAGGTATCACCTCATGCCAGTCAGAATGGCCATCATCAAAAAATCTACAAACCACAAATGCTGGAGAGGGTGTGGAGAAAAGGGAACCCTCTTGCACTGTTGGTGGGAATGTAAATTGATACAGCCACTATGGAGAACAATATGGAGGTTCCTTAAAAAACTAAAAATAGAATTACCATATGATCCAGCAATCCCACTACTGGGCATATACCCAGAGAAAACCGTAATTCAAAAAGACACATGCACCCGAATGTTCATTGCAGCACTATTTACAATAGGCAGGTCATGGAAGCAACCTAAATGCCCATCAACAGACAAATGGATAAAGAAGTTGTGGTACATATATACAATGGAATATTACTCAGCCATAAAAAGGAACGAAATTGAGTCATTTGTTGAGACGTGGATGGATCTAGAGACTGTCATACAGAGTGAAGTAAGTCAGAAAGAGAAAAACAAATATCGTATATTAACGCATGTATGTGGAACCTAGAAAAATGGTACAGATGAGCCAGTTTGCAGGGCAGAAGTTGAGACACAGAGGTAGAGAACTGACATATGGACACCAAGGGGGGAAAACTGTGGTGGGGTGGAGATGGTGGTGTGCTGAATTGGGCGATTGGGATTGACATGTATACACTGATGTGTATAAAATTGATGACTAATATGAACCTGCAGTATGAAAAAACAAAGAAACAAAACAACTAATAGTAAACTTTCATTGGGTTATTTGTATGGAAATATGTTAATATAAATGTTTCAGACATTACATGAAATTTCTAAAAAAAAAAAAAAAAAGTTAAGGACAACAAAGGTATCCTTACCTGTGAGTGATATATTTATTTAAAGAGATGTACTTAAATCCATTCATCCACTTATCAATCTACCTATTCATTCATTCCTTCATTGATTCTTTTTTTTTTTTGAGCACAAATTGAAAAATCTATTGCCTTTTTTTTTTTAACATCTTTATTGGAGTATAATTGCTTTACAATGGTGTGTTAGTTTCTGCTTTATAAAAAAGTGAATCAGTTATACATATACATATATCCCCATATCTCTTCCCTCTTGCGTCTCCCTCCCTCCGACCCTCCCTATACCACCCCTCTAGGTGACCACAAAGCATGAGCTGATCTCCCTGTGCTATGCGGCTGCTTCCCACTAGCTATCTATTTTACATGTCCATACAACTCTCTCACTTTGTCCGAGCTTACCCTTCCCCCTCCCCGTATCCTCAAGTCCATTCTCTAGTAGGTCTGCGTCTTTATTCCCGTCTTGCCCCTAGGTTCTTCATGACCATTTTTTTGTTTTGTTTTTTAGATTCCATATATATGTGTTAGCATACGGTATTTGTTTTTCTCTTTCTGACTTACTTCACTCTGTATGACAGACTCTAGGTCCATCCACCTCACTACAAATAACTCAATTTCGTTTCTTTTTATGGCTGAGTAATATTCCATTGTATATATGTGCCACATCTTCTTTATCCATTCATCTGTTGATGGACACTTAGGTGGCTTCCATGTCCTGGCTATTGTAAATAGAGCTGCAATGAACATTTTGGTACATGACTCTTTTGGAATTATGGTTTTCTCAGGGTATATGCCCAGTAGTGGGATTGCTGGGTCATATGGTAGTTCTATTTTTAGTTTTTTAAGGAACCTCCATACTGTTCTCCATAGTGGTTGTATCAATTTACATTCCCACCAACAGTGCAGGAGGGTTCCCTTTTCTCCACGCCCTCTCCAGCATTTATTGTTTGTAGATTTTTTGATGATGGCCATTCAGACTGTTGTGAGGTGATACCTCATTGTTGTTTTGATTTGCATTTCTCTAATGATTAGTGATGTTGAGCATCCTTTCATGTGTTTGTTGGCAATCTGTATATCTTCTTTGGAGAAATGTCTATTTAGGTCTTCTGCCCATTTTTGGATTGGATTGTTTGTTTTTTTGTTATTGACCTACATGAGCTGCTTGCATATTTTGGAGAGTAATCCTTTGTCAGTAGCTTCATTTGCAAATATTTTTTCCCATTCTGAGGGTTGTCTTTTTGTCTTGTTTATGGTTTCCTTTGCTGTGCAAAAATTTTAAGTTTCACTAGGTCCCATTTGTTTATTTTTGGTTTTATTTCCATTTCTCTAGGAGGTGGATCAAAAAAGATCTTGCTGTGATTTCTGTCAAAGAGTGTTCTTTCTGTGTTTTCCTCTAAGAGTTTTATACTGTCTGGCCTTACATTTAGGTCTTTAATCCATTTTGATTTTATTTTTGCGTATGGTGTTAGGGAGTGTTCTAATTTCATTCTTTTACATGTAGCTGTCCAGTTTTCCCAGCACCACTTATTGAAGAGGCTGTCTTTTCTCCACTGTATATTCTTGCCTCCTTTATGAAAGATAAGGTGACCATATGTGCGTGGGATCATCTCTGGGTTTTCTATCATGTTCCCTTGATCTATATTTCTGTTTTTGTGCCAGTACCATACTGTCTTGATTAATGTAGCTTTGTAGTATCATCTGAAGTCAGGGAGCCTGATTCCTCCAGCTCCGTTTTCTTTCTCAATATTGCTTTGGCTATTCAGGGTCTTTTGTGTTTCCATACAAATTGTGAAATTTTTTGTTCCAGTTCTGTAAAAAATGCCAGTGGTAGTTTGATAGGGATTGCATTGAATCTGTAGATTGCTTTGGGTAGTATAGTCATTTTCACAATGTTGAAACTTGATTAACTATTTCCTTTCCTATATTAGGGAAGTTTTCAACTATAATCTCTTCAAATATTTTCTCAGTCCCTTTCTTTTTCTCTTCTTCTTCTGGGACCCCTATAATTCAAATGTTGGTGCGGTTAATTTTGTCCCAGAGGTCTCTGAGACTGTTCTCAATTCTTTTCATTCTTTTTTTCTTTATTCTGCTCTGCACTAGTTATTTCCGCTATTTTATCTTCCAGGTCACTTATTCGTTCTTCTGCCTCAGGCTGGAATAGTTATTCCGCTATTGATCCCTTCTAGAGAATTTTTAATTTCATTTATTGTGTTGTTCATCACTGTTTGTTTGCTCTTCAGTTCTTCTAGGTCCTTGTTAAACGTTTCTTGTATTTTCTCCATTCTATTTCCAAGATTTTGGATCATCTTTACTATCATTATTCTGAATCCTTCTTCAGGTAGACTGCCTATTTCCTCTTCATTTGTTAGGTCTGGTGTGTTTTTACCTTGCTCCTTCATCTGCTGTGTGTTTCTCTCTCTTCTCATTTTGCTTAACTTACT
This sequence comes from Eubalaena glacialis, assembly GCF_028564815.1. NCBI lineage: Eukaryota > Metazoa > Chordata > Mammalia > Artiodactyla > Balaenidae > Eubalaena > Eubalaena glacialis. Next base: position 40,399,320 of record NC_083716.1, read on the forward strand.
GTGTTTGGGGTCTCCTTTTTGCAGGGTGCATGTTCATAGTTCCCGTTGTTTTTGATGTCTGCCCCGAGTGGCTAAGGTTGGTTCAGTGGGTTTTGTAGGCTTCCTGGTGGAGGGAACTAGTGCCTGTGTTCTGGTGGATGAGGCTGGATGTTGTCTTTCTGGTGGGCAGGTCCAAGTCTGGTGGTGTGTTTTGGGGTGTCTGTGGCCTTATTATGATTTTAGGCAGCCTCTCTGCTAATGGGTGGGGTTGTGTTCCTGTCTTGCTAGTTGTTTGACATAGGGTGTCCAGCACTGGAGGTTGCTGGTTGTTGAGTGGAGCTGGGCCTTGGCGTTGAGATGGAGATCTCTGGGAGATTTTCGCCATTTGATATTACATGGAGCTGGGAGGTCTCTTGTGCACCAATTTCCTGAAGTTGGCTCTCCCACCTCAGAGGCACAGCCTGACACCTGGCTGGAGCACCAAGAGCCTGTCATCCACACGGCTCAGAATAAAAGGGAGAAAAAAAAAAGAAAGAAAGAAGAAGATAAAATAAAATAATTACAATAAAAAATAATTATTAAAAACATTTTTAAAGTAATTAAAAAAAAAAAAGAAAGAAGAGAGCAACCAAACCAAAAAAACAAATCCACCAATGATAACAAGTGCTAAAAACTATCCTAAAAAAAAAAAAATGGACAGACAGAACCCTAGGACAAATGATAAAAGCAACGCTATACAGACAAAATCACACACAGAAGCATACACATACACACTCACAAAAAGAGAAAAAGGGAAAAAAATATATATATCGTTGCTCCCAAAGTCCACCTCCTCAATTTGGGATGATTCATTGTCTATTCAGGTATTCCACAGATGCAGGTACATCAAATTGATTGTGGAGATTTAATCCTCTGCTCCTGAGGCTGCTGGGAGAGATTTCCCTTTCTCTTCTTTGTTCGCACAGCTCCCAGGGTTCAGCTTTGGATTTGGACCCGCCTCTGCGTGTAGGTCGCCTGAGGGCAACTGTTCTTTGCTCAGACAGGACGGGGTTAAAGGAGCAGCTGATTCAGGGGCTGTGGCTCACTCAGGCCGGGGGGAGGGAGGGGTACGGATACGGGGCGAGCCTGCGGCGGCAGAAGCCGTCGTGACGTTGCACCAGCCTGAGGCGCGCCGTGCGTTCTTCCGGGGAAGTTGTCCCTGGATCACGGGACCCTGGCCATGGCGGGCTGCACAGGCTCCCGGGAGCGGAGGTGTGGAGAGTGACCTGTGCTTGCACACAGGCTTCTTGGTGGCGGTGGCAGCAGCAGCCTTAGCGTCTCATGCCCGTCTCTGGGGTCCGCGCTGATCGCCGCGGCTCGCGCCCATCTCTGGTGCTCCCGTAAGGGGCGCTCTGAATCCCCTCTCCTCGCGCACCAGGAAACAAAGAGGCAAGAAAAAGTCTCTTGCCTATTCGGCAGCACCAGACTTTTTTGCGGACTCCCTCCCGGCTAGCCGTGTCACACTAACCCCTTCAGGCTGTGTTCACGCAGCCAACCCCAGTCCTCTCCCTGGGATCTGACCTCCAAAGCCCGAGCCTCAGCTCCCAGCCCCCGCCCGCCCCGGCGGGTGAGCAGACAAGCTCTCGGGCTGGTGAGTGCTGGTCGGCACCGATCCTCTGTGTGGGAATCTCTCTGCTTTGCCTTCTGCACCCCTGTTGCTGCGCTCTCCTCCGTGGCTCTGAAGCTTCCCCCCTCCGCCACCCGCAGTCTCCGCCAGCGAAGGGGCTTCCTGGTGTGTGGAAACTTTTCCTCTTTCACAGCTCCCTTCCAGAGGGGCAGGTCCCATCCCTATTCTTTTGTCTCTGTTTTTTCTTTTTTCTTTTGCCCTACCCAGGTACCTGGGGAGTTTCTTGCCTTTTGGGAGGTCTGAGGTCTTCTGCCAGCGTTCAGTAGGTGTTCTGTAGGAGTTGTTCCACATGTAGATGTATTTCTGATGTATTTGTGGGGAGGAAGGTTATCTCCACGTCTTACTCATCCGCCATCTTGAAGCTCCTCCCTTCATCGATTCTTAATTAAGCACTTATTGCATGTCAGATGCTGTAAACATTTTATATGCATTATTTTCTTTAATTCTTACAGTAATGCTGTATAGGGAAAGTAATATTATCCTATTTTATAAATGATAAATTGAGGCTTAGAGATATTAATTATCATGCCCAGGGTCACACAGCTGGTAAATGGTGGAGTTGAAATTTGAACCCACATAATCTGATCCCAGAGTCCCAATGTCAATTTTTTTTAAATGTGCCTTATTTTATAGGCAAAGAAAAGTAACTGAATTAAATATTGTGACTAGATTCATGATCTTAAATAGTGTAACTAGATTCATGATCTTAAAAGATTTAAGTTTTGAGTTAGATCTAATTTAAAGTTCTAACCCCACCAGTTACTAATTACATGAACCTGGTGGGAATTGTTCAATCTCTCTGTACCATAGTTTCCTTCTTTTTCAACAGTTATTGAGTGCATTAAATGAAACAGCTCTATCTAGTGATCACTGAACATAGTATACCTTTTACGTATGAATAGATGTTAGCTCTTACTCTCAGGGCTACCATACTACTCCTCTCCTTCTCTGGAGGGAAGAGAAGGATTGGGTTTTATTTGAAGATAGTGAGCCTGGAGTCTGGGGGATAATGCAGGAGTCCAAATGTGAAATGTTTGGTTCTGAGCCGACAAACATTGGAGAGATAAGAGACTCTCATGGAGGTAGAATTAAAAATTGTTGAAGTATTTCATGTGGGAGTGAGAGTAAAAGAATTATTGGAAAACTTCAGCATCTACAGTTTGTGTGATTGGGGGAGAGGGTGCCATTAAACAAGATAGGGAATAATAGAGAGGAGCATCTGTTCTAGGACAATGTCTGGCACATAGTAGGCATGCAACAAATGGTTGCATGTATAATTGCTGTGATCTTTGTACAGACATTTTTATGATGACATAAATTTGTTCATGTTGCTCTTTGGTAAGTATTTTCCAGGTATTTCAGTAGGGTGGAACACCAGGTTTTTGCTTAAGTTGTAGTAAGTAAAGCAATATGACAATTACTCCATCTATAACTTTCACTCCTATCTTTAAATGAGTCCTTTTCTCCAAAACGATGGTCTTCTTAATGACCTCTTAAGGCCCGGTGAACATACATGTCTTTCTGCCTTATTATTTATTATTTATTAAAATAATTTATTGCTTTCTCAAGCAATTTGACCACTGTCTATCCTTGCCAATTCTTTAAAGTAGAGACTTTGTGGGCATCTCACAGGCACTCTGTAACATACAGCTGTAGCCCTAGCTTGGCTGTAAATCCCGTAGTTTTATTTTTGAAGTGCATTGTTCTTTGTGCATGTGGGTGTTTCTGGCCTCTCAAGGGGCATTGTATGCTACTTTTGTACCTCCTAAACCATATGATATACGTGCTCTGCAATAATAGGAACTCAATAAAGGACTCTTACACTGAAGTTGCAGTTAAAGTCAAGAATGAATTTTGTGGAAAACCTTGGTGCAAATGTACAAAAGAACTTCAAGAAAATGAGAATACCATGAGTCATATGTTTCCTGGTACTATTCATTCCTTTTTAGGTATTATCATTCTGTTCAACCTTACATTTCTACCACCTATACCTACCATCTGGAGTTATAGGCAAGGGGGTGTAAAGGGTGCCAAATCTTGAGAGGAAATTGCTTTTCCTCAAAAGTTGATGAAACTACACCAGAGTTGCCTAGATTACCTTCTTAGGAATAGAATACATGAATTAAATGTCATAATTTTGTCTACTTGAAGATGACCATGAAGAATCATGGTCTGTGGCAAGTTACCATGTTGCTGAGACTTCAATTTGTGGGGGTTTTTTTTGTATTGTATTTTATTTTATTTTTTTAAATAAATCTTTATTGGAGTATAATTGCTTCACAATATTGTGTTAGTTTCTGTTGTACACCAAAGTGAATCAGCCATATGCATACATATGTCCCCGTATCTCTTCCCTCTTGCGTCTCCCTCCCTCCCACCCTCCCTATCCCACCCCTCTAGGTGAACACAAAGCACGGAGCTGATCTCCCTGTGCTATGTGGCTGCTTCCCACTAGCTAACTATCTTACATTTGGTAGTGTATATATGTTGGTGCTACTTTCACTTTGCCTCAGCTTCCCCCTCCTCCCTGTGTCCTCAAGGCCATTCTCTACGTGAGACTTAAATTTAAATTGTGTATTGGTGAGTGAGCCTGGCTGCTGCACACCCGATAAGAGCAACTGCGTATCTGCACAGCTTTTCTTTTCTTTGATCTCTGTGCCATACACAGTAATCCTGGTGAGTTATTCATGACTGCTTCTTGTGGGGTAATAGTATATTATAGTGGTATCATAAATTTGGGGTTTATGAAAGTCTTGGGACATATCTCTTCATGAATGTCAATGGATTACTGTATTTAATGATTTGCTCTCTCTTTCTTGATAAAGAAATTCTTGCCAAGCTACTGAGTTCTTATTTAAATGTAATACACCCTTCTTGTTTCTCATAGCAGAAGTATAGCCTTACTGATGAATTTTGCTTTACTCTTGAGTATGGTTTACTTTTGTAACAGATATAAATTTAGAAAGTTGGATTTAAAAACCACAGTTAAACCCAGGTCTCCCCAGAGGTAAGAAGCCATAACAGTGTCTGTGGACACCAGCAGCAGAAATACCTTCTTTTTCAAAACAATGTTCTTTTTAGTCCACGGTCAATTAGACACTGAACCTCTATGTTATCTGGAAGGCAAGCAGCAGGGCTGCTTTCCCCAGAATTATATCCAGCAGTTCTCCTCCCTGTTAGCATACCCTTTCCTGATGTGTTGATTCTTTTCAGAGGGTTCCAATCCAAATAAGGCTCAATTAACAGCAGCCTGAAAATAGTGTGTCTGCCTGTCTTTTACTCTATAAACCTTGGGAGTGCTAAGGTTTTAATTTTACTTTCCTCTTAATACCAACTGAAAGTGCCATATCTTTCTGTGGAATGTACTTTTTTTTTTTTTTTTTTGAATGAGATAAACTCTTATTATTCCATCTAAAGCTCATGTTTTGGTGACAGCATTTTGGAGAGATATTAGGAAATCTGACAAGGAGAGACATTCATGTATGACTGAGTCTAGCAACAGATTAGCAAAAGAAACTGGACATCCAAACTCATCACCATTCATTTCCTACTCTAAGTCAAAGAAATCACTGTGCTTTTGCTTAAGCTCCACATTGAGTTCATTTCACTGACCCTTCCTTAATTTTGGCTGAAGGGTATTTTTAATAACTCAGTATGTTTGGGAGGCAAAGGAGGCCAAGTTTCTGGCTAGGCTCCGGAGAGATGAAATAGTAATGAAATGTTTGGGGAATTATAAGGAAAAAGTCTAAAAGAAAGACGTCTTTTTTTAGATCTGTTTAATATAATTTACCTAATCATTTCTGAATGAGGGGGGAAAGAAATACACAAAACCCTCTAAGGAAAATTAGTTTTAAAACTTAAAGACTTGAGTGAGCCACCTCAAAATATGCAGTGAATTAGTGCATATTTTATTTGGAAACTAATATTTAAGTCCAGTGGAACAGCAGAAATTCATACTAATCTAACTGAAAAAGACCAGAGGATTGGGAGTAGGTCACGGTAGGGTCAGGAGAGCCAGGGGAAGGGTAGCGGCCAACACAAGGCAAGTTGGCTGGAGGGTCTGCTGACATGAGACCTGGATGGCTAGGTTGAGGCCACTTTTCTCTAAGAAGCCCTGTTCTAATTGTTCCTGTCTCCTGAGACCCTCCCCCCTCCCTTTGGACATTGAAGGTTTGACTTCCTGGGCAGTGATTTTGCCAGTCAGAGGAGTTAAATTCAGCCCAACTCAGTGTAATGAGTATGTATAAGGCACCATGAGAGAGGATGTAGTAAGATGAGTGGGTCCCTTGCTTTCTCTTCCCACATGTCATCTGTATGAATCCTTCCCATCCATCGGCCTCTTCTGAGACATGTCCCCCAGTTAATTCAGTTCTCTGTGCTCTGACCTCTCACAAGCAATTTCATTCACATTGTTGATCACACTTTGAAACCGCAGTGTTGTTAGCCATGTCTTTCCTCTGTCTAGTCTGTATGTTCCTTGTGGATATGTCTCCTGCTTTTGAAATACATCCTGCCACTAGCCAGTGCTGAGCCCTAGTGGGGGATATAATTGGCAGCTGTTGATTAACTGGTAAATTAAGGAAAATAGGGCTGTATGGTAAACAGTCTTCTAAAGATGCTTAAAAACGTTTGTTTAAATTTGAAATGACATCTGCTTGCTAAACCTTTATATTGAATATGATGATGTAGAAACTGAGCATTATTTCAGGTAAAATGTTAAAGTCATTTTAATATTTTGAGGTAAAGGGCTATTTACTCACTGTATTTCATTCACTTCACATGTTTATGAAGTGTCCACTGTGTGTACCAAGCACTGATGGTATAGTTGAGACCTAAGAGTTAGTAAAAATACGAAAAAAAATCATATTTAGGGAGAATAGCTCCCTATTGGTTATTTCAGGCCAATCTTTGTTTGTTAAGGATTAATTGCAAATAAAACCCAGAGACCATTTCTTTACCCAACAGACATTTATAACTGCTACTAAAAAATAGGGAGAGTTGGCTAAATATGGAGGTGTGAGCACATTGTCCTTATCTGGAAAAAGCTTCCAGGCCAGAAGAGAGGATAAAGACAGGGATGGGTAACATTAGAAGTATATTTTTTTAATTTATTTAACAAATACCCAATAATAGCACCCACAATGCACAGGCTGTCTTCCAAGCAGCAGCTGATTGTTTAGAATCTTCCATAAATATGACCTCATTTAATCCCCATAGTAAGTCTATAAATTAGGTACTATTATTAGCCTCCTTTTATAAATAGGGAAACTGAAACCTAGACAGGTTAAGTGTTTCACCCAAGGTCACTCAGCCTGTGCTTGACAAAGCTGCTTTCAGAAGAAGTGTTTTTGGACCTTCACAGGAAAGAGAAATTAATTCTTAGGGAAATAAGGGAATAAAGTAGGCTTCCGAGAAGGGATGCCATTTCAACTGGGTCTTGAAACCTGGTTAGGATTAGGATGTTTGCAAATATGGGGGAATTAAGCATATACCAAAAGCTGTGTTCTAGATGGGACAGAAAGGTAAGATAGAAGCAAAATACAATTTTCTGCCCCATTTTAGAATTTTGGAAAGATATTTCCTCTCTCGTCCTCCTCACTCGAGCCCTTCCCGAGTTTTAGGTTTTCTCTGCAATATTTTCTTTAAATTCCTTCAAATATGAATAATAAAATATAGTCTGCCTGACACTTTCATGTTATTTAAATCTCAAGATTTTGTGATAGTTATATGTTCACCACCAAGCTCCACAGCAATCAATGACCAACACGGGTCACCATGTAGGGTAATCAAACAAGCTTCTTCAATATAAGACAGCCCTCCTGGGTGGGCTGTCAGTAACATATGCCAAAACCCATGCCTTATTGGCAAGAAATGCCCCAGGTCTCTGCTTGTTGGAAAAGTGATCAGTCTCTTTTACTCTTTAACTCAATGATTAGCAGTTGTGGCTAGCCCAGAAGGCTGTGCTGCAAATTTGTATAATAATTTTCAGCTTACTGGGCATGACAGATCCTATTTGCTTTTTACCAGAAATATTAAATGTATAAATACATTTTTATTTCCCAGATAAGATTGTAATTTTAAATTTAAAATTTTGTTTCTGTTGTTATTGCATTTTCTACTGGAAACCTCAAATAAAAGATTATTAGTAATTTAATTTCTATTCAAGATATCACAAACTATTTGCCAATTTTAAAATAAAAACTAAATCCAGAATATCTTAAAATACCCTAAACAGTGATTGGGTTTCAGTGGTCTAAATCAGAACTTTCTTTAGAGGAAAAATGTTGTAAAAATAATGTACCAATAAAAATAAATCAATGCAAGTATGTAAATAATAAGTTAGAAAAGAGGAATCCAAAGCAACAGGAAACACATAATAAATATCATATAATGACATAATACTAAAAAATCAAGTTTTTGAAAACATGACATGGGCCTAAGTGTAAGGGAAAACATGTTAATGACTGAGGTCATAATTAAGTTGAATAGCAAAGGATGATGTAAAATCTATTTCACTAATATACCAGGGATTGGACTTTATGATAAGACGCAGAGACACTTGAAATATCTCTCAGATGAAGAAATGGAGGACCAGAAAGTTTAAGTCATTTCCCAATTCACGTTATTTGTAGGAGATAGAAGCAATGGAGTCAGCGCTTCAACGCAGGAGTAGAGGGAAGCAATGGGATGTCTTCATTGCTGTGCTGGTAGAAAAATGAAAAAAGACTTAGTCATTTGTGCATTCAGAAGCTTTGATCCATTGGTCAGTTGGCAATTGGACATTCTCCATTTGCCAGAGCTTTTGTCTAAGGACCGAAGACTCAGTGAGACATAGGACAGAGCTTGCATTCTGTGGAAGACTCATCCCTGGAGAGGCAGCCCTTCTATTCAGGGCAATAGCTACAACCCTTGCTCTACCAATAGTAGAATTGCATAGCACAGAGCAACTTTATCTCAGTTCCCCAAAATTTCCTTTTAGAAATCAAATTGTAACTTTATGGGATAAGCCTCTTATACTCCTTTTTGCATTTTCAGAAATGCTTTCAACCGGCACATCATTTCATACTCTTGCTTATTAGCTTTCCATTACCTTGGCTTCCTACACCGAAGAGCTGTTGGGAGTGGCTAGCAGATATACTAGTTAAACAGCTAATTTAGAGAGGACCCCTACACAGGTAAATAGATAAACACATCAATAAATTTTACCGGAAATAAAGCTAAACTTAAAAGAAAGAAAAAACCTTTCTAGACATATTCACCTTGTGGAAACCTTCCAGTTGGCTTCGAGGGCAATGAGAGCAGGATGTTCCGTTCACTGAACGTTCAGGGCCCTCAGAAGGCTGTGCTGATTTCAGCATCTTCCTCACATCCATGTACACACCAGAATACGACTTCTTTTTCCCTCCTCCAGCTTTTGGAAGAGCTGATGGTAACTGTTTTGACTCTGTGTGAGGTATAACATTTTGCGCTGTGTCATGGTTTTCTGGATAAAAATATAATTTTTTTTCGTCGAGAATTTGACTTGCTAAACATGAACATTGGGAATTAGTATCACGTTCCTGATATAGAGAGCATTAGAGATCAGAATAATTCTATCAGACACCAAAGAAAAACGTGAAGCCTCCTTGCAAATATGGATACTACACAGACCATCACTTCTTGGAAGCCATGCTGAGTGGAGACGAATAGGCACTGAACTAAGCGTTCTCTCTACCTTATGGCAATGAATTATCTCAACAGCTCTGGAAAGGAGACCTCCTGATCCTTATTTGCTGATGACAACACTAAACCAAGGATGGTTTCACGATTTACTTGAGGCCACACAGTGAGTGACAGAACCTAGATAGAAACCAAGTTAAGCCTGGGTCAACGCCAAAGTTGTTCCACTGCACGACACTGAACAGGCTCAAAGGGTACACTGCAGGGAGAATATGCCATGTGTGCCCACTTTGGGGCATATTTTTATAGGTCACTTGTATTTTAGGTGTTTTAACAAACTTTAACCAAAAGATAACGGCAAGTTGCGTATTCTCAGAATCTAAGAGTGAGATTTGGGCTTGCTAATTACTTATTTGAAACTACAATGCATATTCCCCTTCCCCCACTCTCCATACAAAGCCAGGCTTTTACCCGTGATGGTCTTGGGTGCTCCCCTGTACAGGACCTGGAGCTCTCATGGGTGTTATGTGAATGCAGGGGGTGAGCTGGAGTAATGTCAAATACCCCTTCTGAAAGCATTTTTTGAGAGTTGCTAATAGGTTTTCCCTCACTCCAAAGTACATGTCCAGTTCTGCATTCGTGAAGTCAGCAGTCCAGGAAAGAAGTTTGTGCTTCACCCTCTGCATGTAACGTCTGGTGAAGAAGGATCAGCCTCATCTTTCTTCTCTGGGGAGACAGGATTCATGACCAGCTGATGCCACTGAAGACAAGATTAGCATAAACTATGAAAGGAGCTTACAAAGTTCTTACAAAGGAGCTTACAAAGTTTTGCAAAGTTCATTCACAAACATTGCCAAATGTTATGTTATTTGATTGAATCCCTCCAAAGTCTCCTAAGGAAGTTGACGGCATCTCCATTTTCTAGATGAAGAAGCTCTGACTTAGAAAAGTCAAGGGGACTTGTTGGGGTCATGGAGGCTTCTGTCTCCCAGTCCTGGGTTCATCTGCCTTCACTCTCCTCAGCTGCCTTTCGCATCTCAGAAGTGTGAAAGTGAGAAGCAGACGGTTTCTCCTTGATTCTGAGTGTCAGTTGCTTCCTCTGTAAAATGGGCAAATATAAACAAACTTTCAGTTCCTATAAGGATTTGATAGTTGCTAGTAACAATGATAATGTATTAATATACATTGTTGATGTAATTATACACCTTATTAGTATAATGCATAACTAATATACATATATAAATGTGTTATGTATGTGTGCATACACACACACACACAATCCATTTATAACTCGTGTTTTTCACGTAAAATGAGAGTTAACATTCATTGAGTACTTGCCACATTCCAGATATTGTGCTCAGCTTTTCGGTATGGGGATGTATTTTTATCCTCATTTTGTAGACGAAGAGGCTGAGGATTGTGGAGGTTAAGTAACTTGCCTAAGGTAATGCAGAAGTAGTGGCACCAGCATTTGACCCCAAGATGGTCTACTCCAGAGCATGTGCTACTAACCACTCTTTCACTGACTTTCCCATATTTCTGATAATGGTGGTTAAAAGTTGGGAAGGCAATGTGAAATTTGTGACATCCTTTTTCAGTAGACTGGTGCTTAAATAATTCACAGGCATCTGACATTTTCCTCAGGTTCATGTTTAATCTGGAGCTTCTGGTCTCTAGGTTTACTCACCTTTTATGTAAATACGTAGAGACCTGTGGAGATAAAACACCAGAGACTGAAGTATGTTATATATGATTATTTTTGCCCATCTTTTATAAAGCTGTGCTATACTTTTGAGGTACTCTACATAATTTTTAAGAACTTTAATTTTCTGTGTCTTAATAGCATATCAATACAGCCCCCAGGGAAGAAGAGATTCAGTGAGAAAGTCTATTGTATCTTATTTTGTTTCACTAGGTTTTTCGTTGTCAAAATGTAGGCATTCAGGCATTCAGTGAATACAAATGTAGATTTTATCTATCTGCACCTTTTCATTGATTTCCCTTTTAAATCAAAGGAAAATAATTCAAAATACAAATAAGAAAATGAAAACAATTAACAAGTGGGAATTCAAGTACCATGGGTATATTAAATATTTATGTGCTAACTTACCCATGGAACCTTTCTACATCCCCTTCATCAACATGAATTTTTTCCCTTGTACTTTGTTACCATTTTTCAGCTTTGTTACATTACCTTTTATAGATTGCCTGTTATTTTGGTGAGTGATTGTGGTGGCAGGGAGACTGAGTAAGAATTATGCACCAAAGTGCTGAAAGCACTGACTTTGTGCATAAATTGAAGCAGGTCTCCATCACTGTCTCACCATTTATTTTCTGGTGAGCTTGAGCAAGTGACTTAACTTCTTTACGCTTCAATATTCTTAAATGTAGATGAGCCTATTGTTGCTACCTACCTCATAGAAATGTTGTAATGATTAAATAACACATTTCATACAAAGCACAAGGGCCTAGTGCTCGTTAAGAATTAGCTGATATTATTGTTAATTTCTTTTCATTCTTAGTTTCATCTGCTGTGTTGGGGGGCTTATTACCTTGTCCCTGAACTATTGTATTAGCCTCCTAACTAGTCTTTTAACCATCAGTACTTTATTAGTGTCTGGTCAGAAAACCGGATCATACAAGTTATTTCAACAGAGAAGATTTAATATAGGAATTGTTTGAATAGCTTAGGGGGAGCGCTGGAAAGTGAACAAGGAATTAACACAGAGATAATAACTGCAAGAAACAGTTACACATTTAGGGCTGGGTAAATTCAAGGGAAGAGATGGACATTTAGAACTCAGAAGCTTGGAGAAGGGGCCTTGCAGAGTGGGACCCAGACCTTTGAGGAGAGAGTGCCATTGAGCTTCTTTGAATATCTGGGACGTCTGAGGTGGGGACACCACTGGTGGCTGCTGGTGCTGGGGGTATGCTGAGTCTGCTTCTGGGAGGGTTGAAAAAAGCCATAAAAGGAACCAATAGCTGCAGGCCAGGCTGAAGTGCCATTGCAGGGGTACTGCAATCAGAAAGGGCAGGCCAGTGGGAAGGAGCAAGCTCCCTCTCCCTCCTCCTGCCTCCCAGCTTCCCACTAGGTTCTCCCGGGCAGATCCTAATGGACTTCTGGCTGACAAAGGAGAAAAGTAGTTTGCTGAATTATGGGGTAAGCATCAGAAAACAGAGGACAGAGAATGGGTTTAGAGCTGAGAGACAATAGCTTAGTAAGCAACCCTGATGTCTTCCCAGTGCTAATCTCTTCTGTAAACTCCATTGACTTCATTTTCCCACAGTACCACTTGGAACACAGCTTTTACCTGCTCTGATATCTTCCTGTCCTACTGAACAAAGTCAATTCAATACACATTTTTCTAAAGAGCTTACTATGACCATTCTGCTTCGGGCTGTGGGGATATCAACATGAATAAGTTTTTTCGTCCTCACACAATTTAATTTGGTATGAAGTAAACATAAGTCATTGCACAGCGAAAGCAGAAAGTACTTGGAGAAAGTGATGCATTCTAACTGGTGAGACTTAGCAAGATTTCATGGAAGGATGAGTATTAAGATTTCACACTCAGTGGCATGGCCCCAAACTACCCTACTTGGCTGATTTCTCACAGCTCCCCCTCCATCTTTATCTTTTAGCTATAAAGTGTAACTGATTCCTATTCCACCTTCAGTGTTTCTGTCTGTATACTTTTGCTCATGTCAGCCACTTAGCCCCCTGGCCCACCAAGGCCAAGTGCCTCTTATGTATGCATTGAGTATCTAGCTCTAAGGATCTATATTGAACAAATGAGACCAGGTTCCCTCCTCTTGGAACTGGTAGTCTAGAAGGGGAGTCAGTTCTTAATTTTAGAAAGTCACCCATATGACTGCAAAATTACAAACAATGGTTAGTGCTGTGAAGGCCAAGTGCAAGTTGCAGTGATAGGAGGGTAACCAAGTTTGGAGTTGGAGTCACAGAAGGCTTCCTTGGGGAATAAGTTAGAGAGAGGAAGGCTGTTTCCAGCCTGTGCGGAAGACCTCAGACAGGAAGAAGCAGAGTGTGAATTTGAAAGAAAGTCAATATTGGTGCAGAAAAGGGAGATGGGGAGCATAAGCAGCACCTTTTCAGATGTTAACCATCTCTCAAGGTCCCCTTCAAAAGGCACCTCCTCTGTGAAGCCTTCCTTAAATTCTTCAGCTGAAGATGGCTGCCTGTTATTGAATTGTGTTTAGAGGGACATCGGTGGTTGCTTGACATTTGTGCCTAACAGGTAAGGAAGTATTCCCTGGCTCACTTTGGGAAAGGTGTAGGAGTTTGGGATTTGAGGACCTAGACTTCAGACCTCCGTGAATCATGGTGAATGGCTGCTTCACCAAAGTTCTCAGAAATCATTAGTGTTGCATAATTTATGCTCAGCCAATCAGATTTGCTTTATCAGTTTATTTTGCCACCTGAATGGCCCTGCTTTTGTTCTTCTTCTTATTAGACACAAAGAGGATGAGCATATACCCACGCGCAAACACTTGGATTCCACCAGAAACAGAGGTTCCCTTGAAAAATTAACTTACTGTAGAGAGGAGGACCTAGAGGGTGCAAGGTGCCTATTGGCCTTCTTCCTGATAACCTTTAGGTCTCTTTTATTAAGAATCTAGCTGTACATATTCCCTTATCTCTCTTGGAATATGGTCACTCATCAGCATCTGTGATGGAGAAGTGGGAAAATGGCTATGAAGTGAAAACTACAAAACTCTCACTAAACATTATTTTACAGAAGTGTTGGAGTTAATGGTTATGGCAGGACTGTGTCTACGTAGGAAGACCAAGCTATGACAAAGAGCCCCAGAGTTGGGAGGCAGCCAAGTCACTGCTAGGATGACCCAAAAGTCCTAGTGGGTAGAAATGGTCATTTTATGGAGGTTGTCAATTTGATTAACTTTCACTCTGAGATGAGGTATAAAATTTCATGCCAAATGACGGAGGGGGTGGGGAGGGAGAACAATAGAAACAGCTGGTTCTGAACTGGTCTGAAGGACCATATTGGAATTGTAACTATGTAGAGAGATATGTAAGCATAAATAGGAAAAGTTGGGATGGATATTTATGTGTGGGTGTATATAAATATATACTTTAATTTATTTATGGACTTATGTCTGGTGAATTAACCTTCACTAGTAGACTGTTACCAGCCCCCAAATAATGGAGTACACAGTTTTGTTCCCACTCTAAAAATACATTCTTTGATGGGACATGTTGCCAAGTTGTTCGGTATGTGACTAATCTCAGGGCCATATGGTGAAGTGTAATTTATGGCAGATATTATCCAGCAGCATTTCTTTAGCAGTTGGTAATTACAATGTTTTATTATTTCATTTTAGTTATGTCATAAGTTTGAGACATGGGCTGATATCATTATTCCACATTGATATAGAAAGATATTTAGTGGCAAGCATAGTTCCTAATAAGTTGCAATGTGTGTGTGTGTGTTTGGTGATTGTGGGGGGGTATGCATGTGGGGAATTGTTTTTGAGTGACATAGAACATTCTTACCCATAACTGATGATCTAGATTAAATCTTAATTTGTGGAGTCTTGGGCAAAGTCTAAATTTAAGTAATGTTTAGGAGAAGGGGCCAAGACGTTAGATCCTATGTCAGACTGGTCCTACAAGAGAGAGGAGAGCTTACTGGATTCTGGCTTCAGTATGTCTGGTCCCCATCCTGGATGAGTAAAGATTCTGACACAGCAACGCAGCTCCATGTCTCTCTTCCCCGCTCTTCCTTCCTATCTGGAGTCTATTCCATCTCATTTTTCACTTTTATTTTGGTGGGTGAATCTCACTACAGAGTGCAAGGGCCAGCCTGCTCTAGGTTAGGAAAGACAAGACCTCCGTGTACTGCTTGTTTGTATCCTGATTTCTCAGGGACATGAACCAGGAACAATCAGAAGAATTTCCTGGACCTTGAGAAAGGAGTATTCTTTTTCCAATAGGTTAAATATTGAGATAAAAAGGAAGGGAAACAAATGCTTCTTGATTCTGATTTAGGACTATTGCATACATTCAATCCTTGAAGCAGCTGGTAAGGGGCACAAGCAAGAAGTGTAATGAGTTCTAGTCTTTTCTGACTAGGGCAGGCTGGCCCTCACCCTCCTCTTAACAGATGAGAAGACTCTGATTCAGAAAATTTTAGAGTGTTGTGCAATGTCACAGAGCAAAGACATGGTAGAGCCAGGACTTTAACCCAGGTTAGTGTAACTCCCAACCCTCCCTCAATGTTTATTAAAACCACACTGCTTTCCTCAGGGACCCTGAGAATCTCAGAATCCCTCTTTTCTCTGACCATATTCTCTCTGCTTTCCCACCAACTGACCCTTGAAATGCTGGAGTTGTCATGGAAAAAAAAAGAAAGGTAAAAATAATTAAATGAGATCATGTTTGTGAACCCAATTTATAAATCGTAAGGCCTTACAAAAATTTTCTATGTTGGCAATAGTTGCAATATGCTCATTTACATGAATCACTTATTCACACCTAATTACCATGCAGTACAGTAAAAATTATGTGGATGATTAAATACACAGCAGATCAACTCTTTTGCAAACTGTTTGAATTAACAATACTAAACTTTCCTCCCTTAGTTTCCAGCTTGGTATATACTGCATGGTGAGCTTGATCACCAAGCGACAACTGAAAAAAAAAAACGGTGAACATTTATCGTACAAGGAGTGAGCATTCCCCCAGAAAAAACCAAGTCATAAAAGGTGGGATTACATTTCTGAGCTCCCATCTGCTTTTCTCATAGGGACTGAATATGTGGACTTTGCTGCATTTTTGTAAACCTTACATTGTCTAAGTCAGGGATGACCATTTAAGTTATTGTGAGAGCAGCTGGCAGCCCATCATCAAGTTCTGTAATTCAGACTCTATGTCCTCATTGGTCTCACGTTTGTGACCTTGAGTTGGTTTCTTTTCAAGCCATTTTTCTAAAATAATTTTAATTACCAGAAAAATTGGACAAGCAAATATTAACTTGCATGGGATATGGTTTTCAAACTACATCACAATATAGAACAGTTTGTAATGAAATTGCCTACTACCATTTAAATAGGAGAAATGAGTACTCATCTCTTAACATTCTGATATGTTCTTTCAAAATACTGTGAAAATAAAAGAGCTTTTTTAATGGGAAAAATGAGTAATTTATCTTTAGATTTCTTAATGAGAGACAAAAGCATAAATGGTCATTGGTGATCTGCCAGCAGATTCATAATTGTAATGTATTGTAAAATATGATTGCTCCTGTGAGAAACAGTTGATTGTGCTGGATATACATGGGGCAAATAAGCAGAGGTAACAGGTGCCATTTGTCATTCTAATAAACTGTGCTTTAAACAAGTTCATTTTAAAGGTTATAAATGAATAAGGAGACTTTAAGAAAGGAAATATGTGACCACAGTATCTTTATGGGAGTGTGGGGCATCTTGATCACTAATTTGGAATGTTATTGGTAGGAGGGCCCATTTACTGAGTTCTATATTTTGAACTCAGACTATGTACTATTTATCCCATTTAATCCTTACAGCAACCCTGTGGGAAAACACAGCTTGGATTATCTAAGCCATTTGCCCAAGACCACACAGTCTGTAAATGGCAGAGATCATATTCCATCGTGGGTCAATTTCATTGCTATTTCCACTGTCCTAGAAGTTTTGCATACATATGTAATATTATAAGGAATTAAATATTAGAATAGTTAAGTACAGAGATTTGAGAGAAAGCTATACAATTTGATGAAGATGAGCATTTCAGTCAAGAGGGAGCAGTGATAAAATAATATGTAGAGATGAGTAGGTCCTATTTGGATAACTCATTTGTCTTCATCTGATCTGTATCTTCAGGGCTTTGTAACCTGTTTATATCACACTTAATTTGGTTTTCCCCCAAATTGCTATAATTGGATTTTCCCTCCGTATCAGGAATAGATGATGTCAATCTGTCAGTCACAAGAGAATCAATGAAAATACTAACCAGTAGCATTCAGAGGACACTTACTATCTGCCTAAAAGAGGGATGGGTTAGTAATAGCTTGTCTATGTTTCCAATGAACGTTGAAGTTTGTCTCATTTTAAACCCACGCAGGAAAATCCAAGACAGATTATCCTTAGGAACCTTATTCAAATGCCCCTTTGGGTAAAGTATGTGCAGGGAGTCTGAAAGCTAATGTATAAAAATAATACTTTGATGGAAGAAAAAAAAACAACTAGAGAAGTAGTTATGATGAATCAAGTGAAAACTGTGTGTATATTCTTAAAGCTAAAAAATATGTGGTTTTATTACTTTAAAGAGTTCTTATATCACATAGGGAATATTTCATTCTCTCTAAAGACATAGTTGGGCAAAAATGAATTGCAACGCCAAAATTATTACTGATGCCTTAGAATTCAAGACACTATCAAATATTAATACATTTCAAAATTCCTTTTTGAGATCTTTTATAGAAAACTTTGAGCAGCAGTCACCAACTCATGACATGGCTTTTTTATTCTGTATCAGGCTTGGGAAATTATACAAAATGAGTGGGTAGTCAAATGTCTTTTGAGCTGGGTGCATAAAATGTACTCTTGGCTTTATCTGACAGCTGAGAAATCTTCCCACACGCTATCTGCAGCCCCAGGTAGAAGGAGCTGGTGATCTCCGTGGTCAGGGTCATGTACCATGGAAATCCACGACAATTTTGATAAAGTACACAGTCTCAAAATTGGTTTCTACCAAATTCCTGTGAATTGTGAATTTTCTTCCTTGAAAACTTTCTAAGGAGCTCAACATTCACTTGGTCTCCCACTTGTTCCCTTGAAGGAGATTTTGAGTGGCTATTACCAACTGGTTAGAGGACTTGGGCCAAGTTGGTGCACTCATTTCTGCTTCCATTTTATCGCTTGCTGAATGGGAATCACTACCGAGCTCCAGGGAAAGTGCATACAGAAAAATGAAATGACGTATTTCAACTATTTTATATATCCCCAGAAGAAAGGAACCGAGAACATAATTGTTTGACCTAGTTAACACTTTCTAGCCTGCTTTGTGCTATTGGTGGATTTGTAGTGCTGTTGTTGTTTTTCCTTCCATCTGATTCTATGGACTGCTATCCATGTAATGCCACTATTTTAGACACATAAAACTAGTCAACAGAAAGAGGATTCTTTACTCTTAGTTATCAGACAATATCCATCTTTTAGAAACCTTGAAATGAGGATAGAGTTCAAGTATCACTGTGGGATTTATCTTCCAGGCATCTGCCTACTAAAATGTGTTGACTGTCTCCCTAATCACTACTCTCTCATAAAATGAAATAAGTATTCAAATAATCATGGCTTTGCATATTTTGCCAAGTAAAAAAGGAAAGTTGCCTGTCTAGCAAACAAAAGTAAATAGGTTGCCTGTCTAGCAAACAAAAGTAAATAGCTTCAGAAATAAAATAAAAGGCAAAATGTATTTTATAACTCACCATTCTATCCGTAAATAGTTGGAAGTGAAACTTTTCTCTAACAGGTTCAGTTACTGACATAAGTGATTTAACAATAAATCAAGTATAATTGGATTCTAAGTACCTGCAGGTACAATTTGACCCGAGTTGTTTTATTCAATAACAGAAAAAAACACTTCACCTTGTCTGCGACTTGACTGCATTTTCTGGGAAGCAGATAAGGTCAAATGCTTCAGAAGAACTTTTTATCTAGAAGAAGGTGTCCTTTTATCCCACAAAGATTTAGTGAGATTTAAGAAAAATTTTTTTTGTTTAATTTTTTTGTACATATGGTACAATTCAGTGCTTATTGATAAATGATTCTTTGGGAGGCTGTGGACAGAAGTTAGTATTAGGTAGTCTTTGAGTCAAACATACCTCAACATTGGCAGATTTGAGCTGTGTAATCAGAAGCAAGTTACTTAAATCCTCTGAGGCTCAGTTAGCCCATCTGTAAAATGGAGTTAATAGTGTAACTTTTTATAGAGTGAGATTAAATGAGATAATGGATGAAACATGCTTTGCATAGTGCCTGGCACATAGAAAGCATACACTAACTATTAACTGTACTTACTGTTATCTAGAGAGTTAGTGAAATTACTTCTCTTTGGGGGCTCTGTGGAACTTAATCATTTCATAATTAAAAATATGCAGTATAAAAGCTAGTAAACCACAGTATGAAGAGTCGTAGGAAATCTCCCATCACATTAAATTCTGTTTTTTTATACCAAGGCTTTGCAATTCAGTATATATTTTGTACTTACAGCACATCTCAATTGGACTAGCCTCATTTCAAGCTCTCAATAGCTCTGTGTGGCTGCCATATTGGATACAATCACCACCTTTAAGCTCTCAGTTGAGTTAATTCTTTATCCGGAGATGAACTCAGCTGGAAAGAGAATCTCGGCTTTGCTTGTCAGTCCTGAGGCCAGGGACAGCTATGCTTTTCTGTGTTACTGAAAGCAGCTTTGGTGTCAATGTTAAAAAAAAAAAACACACATCTCTCACCCTAAGAGAGTCGACCTGAATAAGTACGGTCAGTCACTCTTTTTCTCACCTTTGTGTAAATCTTGAAAGTGCTTCTTTCTTTAGCTTGACGTGAGTCTGGTCTCTAGAATGTGAACAATATAACAAAACTGTCTGCCCCTGAAATATGACAAAACTGTCTTCCGTGGTCCAGGGACTTATTTCCTAGGCAATAGAGTGGTTCTTATTGTAGTGTGCAGGACAGCAAAGAATATACAGACAGAACAAGATAACAATAATAAAAGAATCGACAACCTCTACTATAACCCACCCACCTTCCAACATTTTCTAAGGACTAACTGTGTGTCAGGAAGTATGTTAAGTCTTATATATACATCATCCAAATCAATGGAATGTAATATTTTAAAAACTGTATCTTCTAAGGGCTTACAGAAAATAAAAAACACTTTTTTAGATGAGCTATTTGAAAGCTAAGGACAAGTATTATTTTATTTCTCAAAAGCACATTAGATGCAGTGGTGTGCGCTTGAATCTTGGACCACATTAGGCAGAATTTTCTTAAAGGACACCTTCTTACTTCCAAAGGCTCATATACACTAAGCTTGCCTTTTCCTTACCCTGTTCCTAACGACTGGATATTATTATTGCTATTTTAATATTATTTTTAAAAAATACTTATTGAACAGTTCCTATGTGCTAGACACTGACATAAGCACTTTTTATACATTATCTCATTTAATCCCACAAAACTCTAGATAATAGACACTATTTTTGTATTACTCACGTATGGAAAAATGGATGCTGAGTGAAGTTAACAACAAAACAAACAAAAGACCTCTCCCATTATCACACAGATATTAATTAACAGAGATGAAACTCAAATTCACGTCTGTCCAGCACCAAATCCTGGACTTTTATACATTAAACCACATCGCATAGGGTTATTGAGGCAATAATGCCTCATGACAGGTGCATTTTTATGTAAGAAAGCACAGGCACGTTACACTTTCCTGAATATATCTATATGGTGAGTCTTTTGTGAGCATTCTATTGCAAAATAAAATATTATTATGATGTGATATGTTTATGTATAACACAGTTATAATTACCTTTTTATCTCTATTGTGGAAAAATGTTTAGGTTATTAATATTGAGACAAGAAGCTGTTTTTCCCGCACCATAATTAACAGTAAACTTATTTAGTTAAGTATCAATTAAAAGTACAGGCTCTAGAATCAGATAACCTAGGTTCAAATTCTAGCTCTCTTAATTGCCAGCTTGGTGAGTAATCAGGAGCAAGTTACTTAACTTCCCTAAACTAGTTTTCTCATATATAAAATGGAAATAATGATAGCAGTAGACTATGGTGAGGACTAAATGAGTTAGGCATGCAAAGCACTTAGGTCCATGAATGTTAGTTTTGTTACAATAATAATGATAATGATTAAACTTGCGTATATTTCTGTATTCGACAAGAGATCAACAATCCTTGGAAAAGAATGCTTTCATCCTTTAGGTTTTAGAGAAGAAAGGGAAGTAATGCTGTTTGCCAAGTCCTGGTTTTGATGAGGTACCAAGTAACCTGTGAAAGCTGCTGGTTCCTCTCATCTTGTGTCTCACGTCAGGAATTGCCCACCTGCACTTGATAGTTGCAGCTTGCACCTAAGTCACTGGGATTGCCTAAGAACATGCGACCTGAGGCAGTTGAATAGACATATGATTATGTGTTTCTATTACAGGACTAAGATCCTTATCTGAAGGGTAATAGCCTGTAAATTCTCAATTTATTTTACCATTCACACTTTAAATTAGTTGGGAAAACTGGTAAAAGTTTAAATGCAACTACTGACCTCATTTCAGTTTTCAAGTCAACTCACATATTTTTCAAGGGACAGCACTATTTAGATAAAAGAGTTATTGGTTTATCATCATGGGTCTGGATATGAGGTCTGGCATTCCTATGACTCCTTAAATTTCTCCAGACACACATTTCCGAAGATTACGAAATATGGGAGTAAATAGGTTTCTGGGGCATGACTACATCAGTTCTGAAGTAATTTTTCTTTATTAATATCCTGCAAATTATTAAATTAATGGGAACAAAATATTCAAGTTATTACTCCAGCGAGTCTGCAAGATACATTTTAAGTCTGCACGCTTTGTCTTTGAAAAAAATAGGTAATTGTATTTCTTGATATCTGGAAGAGAAGAGAATGGCTAGGGTAAAAAACAAAAATTACTTTCAACATAAAGCTTTTTCTTTATCAGAAACATAAGCCTCTACTTCCTGACTTTCATGTGAGTTAGAAGAATAACTTTCCGAGTGCTTTTCCATTTAAGCATAAGTTATTGAGATACTGTGTTCAGTAACTTAAATATCTGCAGTCTTCTCAATGAATTAAAGACCTTGCATTCTTTCAAAAAGTTAGAATTATTGCATGGAAGTAAAGAGTTGGTGGGAACTGTATTCAATATTTTGTAATACCCTGTAAAGGAAAACAATCTGAAAAAGAATATATATATGTGTGTGTGTGTGTGTGTGTATAACTGAATCATTTTTCTGTACACCTGAAACTAACACAACACTGTAATCAACTATACTTCAATTAAAAACAAAACAACAACAACAAAAAGAATTGGTAAAATATTTGTAGTCATATTACATTGGCCAGCTTTCTTGTTTACTTGGGAACAAATGTGTTCACCTCATATATTTTGTAGCTTATGCAAATAGTATTCACTACCCTGAAACATTACAAGAAAATTAAAAAGATAAGAATGAATACCTCATACGAATTTTGCAGACTATTTACCATCTAATAGAGAATCTAAAGAAATGTAGCCTAGCTCCTGAAAAGTAACATCTGTGGTTAAGTTGTCAAGGTAAAGAAAGTAGAACAAGATGGCCAAAAATGTGGCTTTCTTAAAATAACTAATTAAGAACTATTTCTTGTGCTGGCTAGTTTCAGTGTGCCTTTAGATTGTCAATGTGGTTTAATGGTTACTTTTGAAATATAATCCTGAAGAGGAACTATAAAAAGGTCACGGTTGTCATGCATTGTAATTATAATCACCGACAAATATTTACTGAACACCTATTCTGAACAAGGTGCTCTAGTAAATGCAGTCATGCCCTCAAATGAATATTCCTGTGGTAAGCATTTTGTGACATGAAAGGAAAGACTTTCCTCATCAAAATGGATGGATATCCATTAAGTCCATTAAAGTAGAGTTAACAAATATGAAAACATGTCTGGTATGCTTGGAAGATCTTTTAAATAGTTTGTATCTTCTCTTCAGACCAGTCTTGAAATGCTTTGAAAATATTTTTTTTTCAGGAGAAGAAAAACAAAGAAAACATTACCTAAATTCACAGGAGTTCCATGACAGAAAGCACATGCAATAGTGTCCACGAATAGTGTCCATGATCCATGAACTATGTTATAAAACCTGGTGCAAGACCTTGATCATGACCAATTCAAATTTCCTACCGAAAAAAATGTGTGTCACATTGAAAAAGGTGAAAAAGATCAGCTCTTTAAGATGTTTTAGTAAAATTTAATTTAGCTCTGATGAATGTATTTCAAAGGCCAAAATTTAGGTAAAACTAAGAACTGTTGAATGGAGAGTTTTGATCAGAGGGAGAATCTACTTATATGAGGATAAACAAGTCATCAAGGTTAGCTAGTGTTAAAGAAAATGAAGATGAAGTTAAACCAGTGACTATAGGCGAACTCTGGGACTTCCTTCCACACCTTATGCAGAGGGAGAGTGAGTTTCTGTGGATCTACTGTTTCTACCACCGAATCAGAGTAGTTTCTTTATCCACGTGATCTCACTGGCTCTAACCATTAGCATCTCTGCCACAATCTGGGAAAAGGTGAAGGACCATTCTCCTGGTGCTCTGTGGAAACAGACCTAGGTTCTAAGTGACCTAGGCAGCCTGCTTCTGGTCTCCGTGCCATCCCCATCACTCAGTAGTAGAACAGGGGGTCAGTAGTGGTTAACATTTACTCAATACTAAGTAGATGCAGAGTGCTCTAATCTTTTCCATGTATTATCATCTTTACCTCACAGTGATGTAGGTACAGTTATTGTCTCATCTTATAGATGAGGATAGTGAGTTTCAGGCAGGTTATATAACTTTCCCAAAGCCACATAGTGGCAGACCTCATGGTCTTACCCAAAGATACCACCACATTTGTAACCACTCTGTCAAAGCCACCTCTTAAAGTTGCTGATGTAAGTCCATCAAGTCTTCAGGCCCATGGCTGCAGCAGGAATAACCTGAGCTTTGGACATAATGTGGACTCAAATCTCGCCTTAGTGGCCTATTCAGTTTCTAACTTTGGATATCTAACTCAGCTTCTGAGTACTGGTTTTCTTAATTTCTGTGAAGGTAATGAAAATAGCTAATATTAAGTGCTTACTATAGACCAGGCACTATTCCAAGTACTTTATGAATGAACTCGGTAGTCTTTACAATACAACTATAAGATAGATACTATTGTTGTTATCATCATCCGTTTTATTTATTTATTTACTTTCCTTTATTTATTTACAATTTTATTTTATATTGGAGCAGAGTTGATTAACAATACTGTGTTAGTTTCAGATGTACAGCAAAGTGATTAAGTTATACATATACATGTATCTGTTCTTTTTCAAATTCTTTTCCTATTTAGGTTATTACAGAGTATTGAGGAGAGTTCCCCGTGCTATACAGTAGGTCCTTGTTGGTTATCTGTTTTAGATATAACAGTGTGTACATGTCAATCCCAAACTCCCAATCCATCCCCCCCCCACCCTTCCCCCTGGTAACCATGAGTTCGTTGTGTTTCTGTTTTATAAACGAGTTCATTTGTATCATTTTTTTTAGATTCTGCATATAAGAGATATCATATGATATGTCTTTCTCTATCTGACTGACTTCACTTAGTATGATAATCTCCAGGTCCATCCATGTTGCTGCAAATTATCATCACCAGTTTTATATGAAGAAACAAAGATCCAGAGAGGCTGAGTGCCTACAGTCACCCAGCATCTAAATGATAGACCTGAGGTTCAAACCTATGTAATGTCTGGAGGGAAGACAGCTTGACACATGTTTACTGTCTTCACCACTAAGCCCATCCCATCCCCGTCCATCCAAAATGCTTGTATAAAAACATTTCAGCCCTTTTTCCTGGGTTTCTAAAAGCAAAAGAGTGCTGGACATACTGCTTCCATGCTCTTCAGACATCACTGAGAGGCGTTAGAGATGATACAGATGGGGGACAGGAAATGTGAGCCATTCTGCCGAGTGGTCCTTCTCTAGGCCTTTCCCTACGGATCCTTCTCTTTCACCTTGTTCTCAGTAACTTGTCATTTCGTGCCTGCAACATAGGAACAGCCCCCTAACTAGTCTCTGAGCTGCCAGTCTTACTCTGCTTAATTGCATTTTTAAATTTCACCCAGTGTTATTTTTCAAACAAACCAATGGTGTCACCCTTTCTCTCCCCACCGTTAACTCGAGTCATAATTGCTTCAGGTTGCCCTTATGATAAAGTCCAAACTCTTTACTATGACCCTTTATATCTCACCTGTTGCCTCTGGTCCTCTTCACGTGCTGGTCCTTCAGCCTGTGACACACTTCTGACTTACACACACACACACACACTCTCACCGTCTTTGCTTGAGTGGCCCCTCTTGCCACCATTCAGATGTTAAAGACACTTCTTCAGGATATGTTTCCTCTAGTCCAAATCAGATGCCTCCCTGAGTTATCTGCTCTCACAGTCAGAAGTTAAATTCTTCTCCTTCTAGAATATAATACCTATGAGAGAATAGACTGTGTCTGGGATATAACAGACACTCAGTAAACATTTATTAACTTGGATGGATGGATGGAAGGAAGGAAGTAAATCGTAATTTATGAAGCCTGAAATAGAAATGCCTCCTTTCAGAAGCTCTCTTGTGCCTCTGTGTTTCACAGTCTCATTTCTTCTTTTCCAAAGCCTCTTTGCAGCTAAACCAAGCTTTTGCTCCTTCATCCCCAATACAACTAATCAATTTCCAAGAACCAACTTTTATCTGGTTAAGCCCGCTGTGAACTCCCACACATTCCTAAAATCTGCCACGTTGAATGGGAGAGGGTAAAGGAGGAAACTCCTTTCCTTTTCGTTTTCACAGAAAAAACAGCGGGGTCAGAATTAAAGCAGCTCAGAAGGGAACCTAGTGACAAAGTGGCCTTGATTAGATGAGAATGGAGGAGTAAGGGATCAGGATGCCTAAGAGGTGATGTAAGAGAAGACTTTTACCTTTACCCTGACATGATGTCTAGACATTTGCCTTTTCTCTTAAGGAAACAACAAAATTTTACATATATATATATGTGTGTGTGTGTGTGTGTGTGTGTATATATATATATATGTATGTATATATATTACACACACACACCCCATATATATAGGTTTTATCCATAGCAAA
Organism: Eubalaena glacialis; assembly: GCF_028564815.1. Taxonomy (NCBI): domain Eukaryota; kingdom Metazoa; phylum Chordata; class Mammalia; order Artiodactyla; family Balaenidae; genus Eubalaena; species Eubalaena glacialis. Next base: position 40,425,585 of record NC_083716.1, read on the forward strand.
CATATATACTTGGAGTTAGCAAAAATTTATTTTCTGATAGTTTTCTTAATCCCCCCCAGTTTTAAAACCTCAGTCTAGATCTGTAATATTTCCATTCATCAGTGTTTCGTGACTAGTCAACTTTTTATGTATTTGCCATCTTGATATATTTTTGTTCTGTTATTTTTGCCACATTATATAAAAGGAAATTTTCCCAGGCCTAGGAATCTAAGAATAAAACTGTATGTTTAAATGTTTCTAAAATGTTACTTACCAAAATATTTTGCTATTTATTCAAGCTATCAAAGTTTTTGTATGATTCTAAGATATCTGTATTAAAATAGTTTCTTCAACATTTTTAACCAGAATCCCTGGAGAAATTCTCAATAGCTTTCTTTATCAGAGAGACTTATTTTTAACTGTTATTTTTTTAATCACTAAATCACTTCTGTTGCTGTTACTCAAAATTAAAGGAATAAATTTACTGTAGAACCATCCTTTAAGTATCATGTGTTTTATATACTGGTGTTAGGTTATTTTTATAAAGAGACATTTTATTTAGAGACATTATCCCCATAATCTTTGCAGAATGACAAAAGAATCAATCTGATTTAGGATTACAAATTAAAACTGGTCACTCTGGAAGATCATGTGAAATTCATAGGGACCTTCTCAACAAAAGCAGGAGGGAAGGTCAGGGAATACACAGTAGTTCTCAAAATTTAGTGGTCTTCAGAATTTCAGAATTAAAACTCGTATTTCTGCCCACACCTCCACTGTTTCTGATTCAGTAGGTCTGGGTGGGTCCAAGAACTTAACATGTGTAACAAATTCCTGGCTGGTGCCGATGTTAATTGCTGTGAACCTCACTTTGAGTAGCACTGGTCTAGACAATTTCTGAAGATGTTCTCTGTCCAAAGTTAGCCCGTAAAGTTTGCAAACCTGTCCAACACATAGAAGCAGGATAATTTTTTCAACTGTTCTCTGCTTTTCTGAAGAATATCCAAGAAATACAAATTGATAGCACTGTCAGCTAATGGAAATCTGTGCCCTTTTTCTTATTTCTACAGTAGCAGTTGCCTTGATAAGTATATAATACATATATGTATTTTAAAAGTAGCATTTATATCTTCTATTAAAATGTAAATCATCTACCTCTTGTTACAAAAATTTGACTTAATTTGCTTATCTCTTGAGCCCTTATAAAAAATTAAACCTCTACAAGTATACGCCACATAAAATCTGACCAACTCCACTGTCTAATAAATGCCTTTTGGAAAAAAAAAAAATCACATTAAAAAAAGTGTCATTCCTGAAAAACTTAGTGAAGCAACAATTTCATGATTTTTAACATATTCCAGGCATTAAATTTTTCTCTTTTCTGATAGGTACGCTATATTTTACAAAATTATGGTAATAGAAATAGGAACCTTGGCTGTTATGATTTTGGAAACGTTTCTTAGTAAAAACTGTCATCATACAATTTTCAGGTAAGTGATTAAAATTAAAATGCTTCATACGCTAATTGCAGAGTCCCTAGTTTGACATGAATCAAAGGGTTGCTGTTTGTCATTCTAAGTAGACCTTAAAAAATAGTCCTTTGATCTCAGGTGCTTTCATGAGAGATGCTAATAGGTATGACCTTGTATGTCAGTGAATAGAAAACCAAAAAGACAGGTTAAAACTGGACTTCAGAGTGGTTTTGAGGCTAAGCATATGTTGGAGAAGTCCAGTTTGAAAGTATGCAAATAATAGAGGGTTCTGAGGCAATAAAAGGAAGGAGCAGAAAAGGTGTATGTAAATACAAATGTTCTCCAAGCTCAAATTTTGAGAATCAGGGTAAAGCAAAGATAAAATTTTGGTGATTTGGGTAGAGATTTTTTTTTGTTCTGTTTACTTGTTTATTTAAAAAAAAAGTTATTTTATATTGGACTATAGTTGATTTACAATGCTGTGTTAGTTTCAGGTGTACAGATAAGTGATTCAGTTACACATATACATATATTCTTTTTCAAGTTCTTTTCCCATTTAGGTTATTACAGAATACTGAGTAGAGTTCCCTGTGCTATACAGTAGGTTCTTGTTGGTTATCTATTTTATTTTATTTTAACATCTTTATTGGAGTATAATTGCTTTACATTGTTGTGTTAGTTGCTGCTGTATAACAAAGTGAATCAGCTATACATATACATATATCCCCATATCCCCTCCCTCTTGCGTCTCCCTCCCACCCTCCCTATCCCACCCCTCTAGGTGGTCACAAAGCATGAGCTGATCTCCCTGTGCTATGCGGCTGCTTCCCACTAGCTATCTGTTTTACATTTGGTAGTGTATATATGTCCATGCCACCCTCTCACTTCGTCCCAGCTTACCCTTCCCCATCCCAGTGTCCTCAAGTCCATTCTCTATGTCTGTGTCTTTATTCCTGTCCTGCCCCTAAGTTCTTCAGAACCATTTTTTTTTTTTTTTTACATTCCATATATATGTGTGTTAGCATACGGTATTTGTTTTTCTCTTTCTGACTTACTTCACTCTGTATGACAGACTCTAGGTCCATCCACCTCACTACAAATAACTCAATTTCATTTCTTTTTATGGCTGAGTAATATTCCATTGTATATATGTGCCACATCTTTATCCATTCATCTGTCAATGGACACTTAGGTTGCTTCCATGTCCTAGCTATTTTAAATAGTGCTGCAATGAACATTGTGGTATATGACTCTTTTTGAATTATGGTTTTCTCAGGGTATATGCCCAGTAGTGGGATTGCTGGGTCATATGGTAGTTCTATTTTTAGTTTTTTTTGGGAACCTCCATACTGTTCTGCTTATCTATTTTAAATATAGTAGTGTGTTTATGTCAAAATTTTCTTTTTGATCTCTTTGGCCTCCGATTATACAGCTTCCTCATAGCAATGTTTTACATCAGCATTTATAATGTTCTGCTTTGCTTGTCTTTATCCATAACTGGCAGCATTTAATGAACATTAAACATATATCAGATTGAGTACAAGACAGGAGGGAAGTGTCTGTGAGGGACAGGGGTGGAGGCTGTAAAAGACAAGAAATGGAAGAGATGAGAGGCAAGGAACCAAAGAAAAAGGAGGAAAAGAGGAAAGAGAAAGGAGAAAAAAAAGGAGAAGAACCTAGCAAGGAGGAAGAAAATAAGAAGTGGGAAGGGACTAGAGGAAAAGAAATAGAAGTAGGAAATTCAGTAACAAGAAAGGGAACAAGAGAAAAAAAAAAATGTCCCTGTCCTTACTAAGATGGGCTTGTAACGCCCTTACACCCTGGCTTTTTCCCGGGCTCCCCGCAGTCATATCTCCTGCCAGTTCTGGTTTCTATCCATAGCAAATAAACACCCACTGGATGTTTTACTGGATGAATTACTCCTGGATTGGAGTAATTCCAATCCAGGATGAATTACTCCTCAGAGCCACTTACCTTTCCCCACAGACATTACATTAACTTCTGCTCATTTCCTTTGCTTTGATCTTCCAAAACAGGATGAAAACTTAGAATGAACTGTTGGGTACCTTTTTGTAGAAGTCAGGATTTGATTTAAGACTGCATAGAAACTGGAATAACAAAATGGAATACAGAAATTTCCCTAGAACAGCAGAGATGTCACCTTGCTTTAAAGGAGAATCCAACTTCTCTTTGACTCAATGTCATTCAACAAGGATAATTGAGTAATTATATTTATCTGGAACTATGGCTAGTTACAAAAGGAGTGGGTGCAGCCCTCTGTCTGTGAATGAATTAGGTTCCAAGAATTCATTTGTGAAAATCAATTACTTGGAATTTCAAATGCATTTTCCCTCAGAAATAATGTTATAAATAATAGTTAGATTTTCCCATATTTAATCCATAATGTAGCCAAGATATATTTGAAATAAAGAGTAGGAAGGGCTACTGTTAGAATACCTAAAATCAATCAGGGAGAAACAACAGTGTAACTGAATTAAAAATATGTCTCCACAGCTACATATAGAAGAATGAAATTAGAATACTCCCTAACACCATACACAAAAATAAACTCAAAATGGATTAAAGACCTAAAGTAAGGCCAGGCCAGACACTGTAAACTCTTAGAGGAAAACATAGGCAGAACACTCTTTGACATAAATCGCAGCAAGATCTTTTTTGACCCACCTCCTAGAGTAATGAAAATAAAAACAAAAATAAACAAATGTGACCTAATTAAGCTTAAAAGCTTTTGCACAGCAAAAGAAACAATAAACAAGACGAAAAGACAACCCTCAGAATGGGAGAAAATATTTGCAAACGAAGCAACTGACAAAGGGTTAATCTCCAAAATATACAAGCAACTCATGCAGCTCAATACCAAAAAAAATAAGCAACTCAGTCCAAAAATGGGCAGAAGACCTAAATAGACATTTCTCCAAAGAAGATATACAGATGGCAACAAACACATGGAAAGATGCTCAACATCACTAATTGTTAGAGAAGTGCTAATCTCTAAACTACAATGAGGTATCACCTCACACCAGTCAGAATGGCCATCATCAAAAAATCTACAAACAATGAATGCTGGAGAGGGCGTGGAGAAAAGGGAACCCTCTTACACTGTTGGTGGGAATGTAAATTGATAGAGCCACTATGGAGAGCAGTATGGAGGTTCCTTAAGCAAACTAAAAATAGAACTACCATATGACCCAGCAATCCCACTACTGGGCATATACCCAGAGAAAACAATAATTCCAAAAGAGTCATGTACCAAAATGTTCATTGCAGCTCTATTTACAATAGCCAGGACATGGAAGCCACCTAAGTGTCCATCAACAGATGAATGGATAAAGAAGATGTGGCACATATATACAATGGCATATTACTCAGCCATAAAAAGAAACGAAATTGAGTTATTTGTAGTGAGGTGGATGGACCTAGAGTCTGTCATACAGAGTGAAGTAAGTCAGAAAGAGAAAAGCAAATACTGTATGCTAACACATATATATGGAATCTATGAAAAAAAAAAAAAAGTTCATGAAGAACCTAGGGGCAAGACGGGAATAAAGACACAGATCTACTAGAGAATGGACTTGAGGATATGGGGAGGGGGAAGGGTAAGCTCTGACAAAGTGAGAGAGTGGCATGGACATATATACACTACCAAACGTCAAATAGATAGCTAGTCGGAAGCAGCTGGATAGAACAGGGAGATCAGCTCAGTGCTTTGTGACCACTTAGAGGGGTGGGATAGAGAGGGTGGGAGGGAGAGAGATGCAAGAGGGAAGAGATATGGGAACATATGTATATGTATAACTGATTCACTTTGTTATAAAGCAGAAACTAACACACCATTGTAAAGCAATTATACTCCAATAAAGATGTTAAAAAAAATTAAAAAATAAGAAAAAAGACACATGTACCCCAAAGTTTATAGAGGCACTATTTACAATAGCCAGGACATGGAAGCAACCTAAATGTTCATCAACAGAAGAATGCATAAAGAAGATGTGGTACATATATACAATGGAATATTACTCAGCCATAAAAAGGAATGAAATTGGGTCATTTGTAGAGACGTGGATGGACCTAGAGACTGTCATGCAGAGTGAAGTAAGTGAGAAAGAGAAAAACAAATATTGTATCTTAACGCATATATGTGGAATCTAGAAAAATGGTATAGAGGACCTTATTTGCCAAGCAGAAATAGAGACAGACATGGAGAACAAATGTATGGATACCAAGGGGGAAAGGAATGGGGAGGGAGGAATGGGGAGATTGGGATTGACACATATACACTATTGATACTATGTATAAAATAGACAACTGATGGGAACATACTATATTGCACAGGCAACTCTGCCTAATGCACTGTGGTGTCCTAAAGGGGAGGGAAATCCAAAAGGGAGGGGATATATGTATATGTATGGCTGATTCATTTTGCTATGCAGTAGAATCTAACACAACATTGTAAAGCAACTATATTCCAGTAAAATTAATTAAAAAAACATGTCTCCAAATTATATTAAATTCTGGTGCAAAAGCAGAGATTGATTAGTTTGGGATGGGACAAACACAGTAGGCTACTACATCTCTTCCCCTCCTGTGGCATGAACTGCTAATTGGTCATGGCCTCTCTTTCCACTAAGCCTTCAGCCTCAAAATGCTTCCCCAAACAGTGTTTTCTGCAACTGCTGATGTCACAGTCATACCTGACAGAGAAGACTTGGTTGGTTTGCCATTCCACCAATAGAGACACCATTTATTTTCAACATCGTAAAGCAAAGAAACATGTAATGATCACTTGCAGGAAGGAGGCAAGGTGGTGGTAAGGATAGAGTAGAATAGATGGAAACTTTGGGGCATTGATTGGCAGAACTTGGCCAAAACAAATGGTTAAACTTAGTTGAAAAGCAGGGTTTTGAGGTCAGGGGTTAGCTACACCAAGGCAGAATCTGGTAGGAAAGAGAAAGTGGAAACAAGCCCCTTACCTAGTCATGAGCTAGTTATTCTCTAAGATCATGGATCAGGGCCCATGGAGCCAGTGCCCAAATTCTCATTTGGCAGCCCTCCTTGGATTGTGTATAATGAGATGCTTACATACAGCACTGCCGCTCAAGATAACTGAGTAGGGAAGAATCTTGGTTCCATGATTCTAAGGAAGTTTTTATTGGCCTCCACTCAAGTTCCTCATTTCAGACAAATGGGGGCTCTTCCAGATACCTGATTAGTGATGCTATGATTGAGTTAAAATGTATGGTCAGAAATATGACCTGAGGTTGGAATATTTAATAGAGTACAAAAGTTTGTTCTTGCTCCTCTTTTGTAAAATGATTTTCACAGACTGACCACAAAGGATATCTAGAGCAATGCTAAGTTTGTCTTAAAGGATAATTGAAAAATTTAAAAATGAAATATGATTGCCTTGAGAAATGCCCAACTTATTAATAGGTCATGTTTTAAAAGCCCTAAATAGCATATATTTATTTCATTGGCACATGTAAGTATTCATTAAATCGGGGAAGGGAGTTCCTATAAGTAGTCCTAAATTTTGCCACAGTCTAAGCTGTTTTAAGTTTTAAGCTGTTTTCTGTACAAAACCTTTACAAACCATAATACTTGAAATATGTAAGAAATACAATTTATTTGGCATTGTTCTTCACTTACCAAAAGGCTCATAAGTTATCTGAGCTTATGAAGTACTTGCTATGAGTGACCAAATATGAGGTTGACTCATGGTTTTGGAACATCATATAATCCACAGCAGGAGAGCTGTGTATTTTCAAATTGCCCTCCGGAGGGGTTCATCAGAAAGTGCAAAAATGCTTAGGTTTCAGAGAAAAGGAGAAATAAAGCATAGTTTACTTTGAAATATTTATTTCAGAAATCATGCAGTTTGCAACAAATCTTCCAAGTTTCTAGCTTTTTTTCTGACTTTTTAATATTTTTTAAATAATATGAATGTTATTAGAAAAGAGTTATACATTTATTGTAGCAAATTTTTAAAAATAGAAGCAAAAATACATTAAAAATTCTCGTAAGACACCACCACCTATGGATGACTGCTGTGAACATTTTGAGGTATATCCTTTTAACCTTTAATATATATATGAGCATACACATAACATTTATATAATATATATTATATATATTATCTATGTATTATAGATAATATATATTATATATAAATTATATATAATTTTGTGTGTACTCATTTCCATGTAATGGGCTTATATGACATATGTTGCTTTATAAAATGATTTTTTTCACTTAAAATATATAATTAACATCTTTCCATGTAATTAAATATTCTTCTGAATCATCATTCTAAAGGCTATATAGAATTCCATGTGATGAATGCACCATGGTTTAAATAATGTCTTATTGTTGACATTTGGAATTTTTCCTTTTTTTTTTTACTAATCTAAAATAAATTGTGAATATTATTCTTACTGCATAATCTCTGGTTATCTGTGATTATTTCCTAAGGATAAATTCCTAGAAGTCTTGCCGAGACAAGAATTTATCACATTTTTAAGGCTTTTATCTTCCAAAGTAAGTACCAATTTATACTTCCATCAGTATGTGGAAATGTTTTACTTACTTTCAAATGGAATTAAAGCCTCTTAGAAGTGCCCAGGTTTATAATAATTTTATAGGAGAATCAGACTTAGGGCAATTATCCATTGACTTTTTGAAATAGTTGCCAGTTCATTCTGCCCAACTTTGTAAGATTAGATTTCATTTTATTATTTTAGGTTAAAGACATTTTTATATACCAAGATATTCTAAGGAAAAGAAACCTGTCCCTTTCTGATATTTTCCAGTGATAGCTTGAACTACTCTTACGTGTTTATAGCTCTCAGCCATGTGTTTTTAAGAGGTTGTTTTTAAGAAGTTATTATACTTAGCTGATGAACAGGATTTTGCTTTCCCAAATTCATTTAGAATAGTTTAATCTCCCTCTTCTCAGTTCAGTCTATGTTAAGATTGTATTTTTGTTCACAGTTTGTATGCCTACAAATTTCCAATTTTTTATTTCATTCCAAAGTACTTGCTACTATGATAATGCATGTAAAACATACATGAATATGCAAAGACTCAAAGCTATTTGGATTTGAATTGCAAAGTCCCTTGCAGGTCATGAGCCAGGCATAATACTCTATCAGGAAAAGAAATTACTAAAACAAATCACTTCCGAGCCAAACCAATACATGTCTCATTATTTCATTAAAGCTATCTGACTTCAGATAACGCCTGACTTTATGCACTGAGATGCTTGAAAAAATAGCTGAAGAATTTTTCTTTGAAAAAAAATCAATACCATTAAAGTCAACAGAAAACCATGAAGAGGGTCTGAAGTCACCTAAGAAACATATGCCTAGGAAGCAGTAAATATGACAATCTGATGAGGTGGGTAGTGGTAAAGGTCACTTTATACATATTAAGGTTCAAGTTCTCAGTAACCGACTCTTCATCTCACATGGACCTACGTGCAGCTTGCTGATGGGGAAAAAAAAAAAATCACCTCAGAACCTTTTTCCACTAGCTATTCAAAATATCCATTCATCCAAAGAGTCTGTTCCATGAACTTGGTGGAAAACCAGACTGATTTCCATAAAATATTCATATTTTATAATCACAGTGTGTTGCCTCAAATATATCTTCTAGTGTTTAAATTGCCTTGGAATCAATTAAGGGGGTAAAGGGATTCAGAAAAATGTGACCAAGGGAGAGCTGTATTTCAAAGGGTTTTATAGACAGTATATCTATCATTTGGTTTCCAAAAAAAAAAAAAAAAAGGGCAGCTACATGTTTCAATGAATAATTATCTTAAATGTCTATCTTCATTGGGTTGTATTAGAAAGAGGAAGCCAGGTTATTCTTTTGAGATTTAATATTATAAAAGTCAACAGAAAGTTATTTTTATCCTCCTGTGGCTGAGCAAAGGCTGTGTGTGATGAAGGCAGGGCTGACAGAGGGAAAGCTCGCTTTTTTCATATTCTTTTCTTCTGACCCCCATGTGGCACTCTTGCTTACGTCCAACACCCCAGGGTTCTCCAGCCTTGGCTTGCCTTACCTAGGCAGTGTCATGCCTGGGAACCTAAATAGCTATTCTCAACCCTTACAGTGGAAGGGGTATCTACAGCTCATTTCATTCTGCGTTATAACCGCAAGTGATTTCGTGTGGTATATTTCTCCTCCTGGCACTTGATATTTAATAGGGAAGAGTGTACAATGATTTAAAGGAATAAGAGAGTTCCAAGGGTAGAGTATCAGGTATTAGAGACCAGAGAGAAGGCAGGGATGAGGGTGACATATTTGTAGTTCAGAGGCCCTTCCTGATTTAATCTTAATCCCTGCATGATGCTAACCCACATCTCCTCTTGGAGTAAGGCGAGGACTCCTAAAGGTTATCTGTAGGACAGACAATAACAGATGAGGGTGAGTGTTCAGGGGTGTGTACGACGGGGGTGGTTGTGTCCCACCCACCTGATGAAGGGATTCCCATTTTAGGATTATAAAAACAATCCTACAGAGAAAGGCTTTAAGAGATTAAGAAGAATAGTTCAATTCTTTTCACCTCTTTAGATAGAGAAATACCCCAGAAAGGATAAGACGTGACTAAACTTTCTAAGAGACATGGAACTTAGAGAAAGGTGACTATCTTTAGGGGAAATAAAGCAGAGTAAGGCTCAGGGACTTGTTTGTTTGCCAATCCAGAATTTCCTGGGCTGCTTCCTAAATCTATATCAAAGTCATGAGTCATCACATATAATATGATTTTTTTTGCTCTATTTAAATTTTACTATGTCATATACAGACCTAATTTTTATCCTAGTCACTTTTGTACTCTGCTAACATCAAAAATAGATTTTATTTATATTATACAATAGACTAGCAAATAACTCAAATAATATGACAGGTAATAAAGTCAGAGAATCAAAATAGCCTTATATACCTCCCCCGCAAAAGTAATTATACTTACTGCTTCTTTTTCTGAAACAAGGTAGCTTTAAATTATGTAAAATAAAAAGTGTTCAAAGTTCATTCTGTGGGTTCATCTGCATTAGATTCTTTTGGGCTTCAATAACATTAAGTCTTTTGATTAAAAATTGAGAGGGGATTATCCATAAGAAATCACGTGGAAATAAAAAAGGTGATAAACATGGCCCTATGGCCATCCTGCATAGGAATCCAGGCGACAGGGACTACGCTGGACTTCACAGGGAAAAGCGAAACTATACATTTGGGCTTCAAAGAGACTGAACTAGTTTGCTAGTTCAACATTTGTCCCCAGTTTACTGTAGCACAAGCTTCCATTGTTACCTCCTTACTTCCTCAGCATCAGAATCTTTTTCAGGAACATGAGTCAGTTACTTGTGTTGTTTGTACTCTTTATTGTGCATCTTTTTTACTTCTGTTCCCCACTATCACCTAACTCGATTCTCTGAATCTCCAGTTCAAGCTCTGGGGAGAGGGAGCTATCCCTCTTGTCCCTATGTTAGCCTACAGTTTGGCTTCTGTTGAACCAGATGCTATTCCACTGCCCTGTCATCTGTGATGTCAACTGCGTGTGGTTATTTCTGTTAGAATAGGGCTCTGGGCACAGCAGGTATTCTGCAGTTTTGTATATATGAAGCCAGTAACCTAAGTAAAATATCCGTTAAAAACATAGTGATAGAATTTTCTACCATTTTTATTTTAAATAATTACTTGATATAAAAAGCATAGGTAATGTCATGTAATACTTAGTTCAGTAGATAGCTTACCTGTGCATTTGCTTAAAAATAGACAATAATATATTTTTATAAAATGCATAGTTTGTAAGTTCTTTTCACTTAATTTTTCACATAAAATGACTTCACAAAAATCTATGAAGCATGCAGGGAATATATGTTACTCCTACCTGGGACCTTAGTATAAGGTTGACCCTCAATAGACAAAGCCATTATTTGTTGGTTAAATAAACAAAGCAGGGTTGTGTCTTTCTCCAGGTCAGGTAGCCAGGATACAATGGAGCTGAACTGAAGCCCAAGTCTGGTAAGTGGCTAAGTGTTCCTTCCACAATACCTAGCGACTCAATGGGAGTCAGCTGGTGGATGTTTTTTGATACTAAGAGGAGCCTAGATAAAAGGCACTAAAGGATAAGAAAATACAAAAAGGATATTTAAAAGTCTAGATAATGTGTGCTGGCAATAAATCTGTATGTCTTAAAGTTATCGCCCTTTCTTCTGAACATTTCTGCCCTGTGGACTCACTCAGGGCTTGAGTATTAGGAAACTCATGTACAGTGTAAATCTTCCCAAATCTCAATTTCTCTGCATAGGTGGTGACTCTAGCTTAGTCAGTTGGGGTCAAAACCATGTGACTGTGTGAGCGGTAATTGACAAGATGACTACAGAGATAATTCCATACTGGGAAGAGAGAGAGAGATTTAATGAGTGATGTGGGTACAAGCTGTCCTCATTTTTTTTTTCACCATCTTTGAAATGTAGTATAAAATGGGGATTTGAAGAGAAATTTCATGATGTTAGTATTCGATTGTCTTCCTATGACAAGGAAGTATTATTACCACTGGGAAAAATACTCAATATGAGCAATTTACTATAAAATGCTAAATTATCAAGTCAAGATAATTTCATGCTCCCTTTGCCCCCAGTGAATTAGTGCAAATTGCATCTCATGCTTATTGGTCTACAAAAATCCATGCACAATAAGAACACAGGGATTTCTGCGATTTGTTTGTAAATGTATATACAGACACAAGTAACAAGACTTTTTTAATTTTAATAGTTTGTTAGAGACTAATAGGTGCACTCATTAGCCTACCTCTACAAGGGTTCCTTTTGGTGACTTCAGAAACCATACTAATTAGCAGTTATTGGAGGAATATAACCAGAGAGCAAAGACATGGGTGCTGGATCTGAGACAGAGAACTTTGAAATATGTGAAATCTTAGAATATAAAGTTTTCAAATAAAAGGGCACCAAATTATCTTATTTTGTAAAGTGTTTCTTACATTACGGCAGACTTCTTGCTGACTTGAATAATAATCCAGTGCTTTCAAGTCTTTTTATATCTTCTTCCACTGCATGGACCCCATGTTTTGAAATATTATTGCCTACAAACTATATTTCCTAAGTAATGATGAATTTATTGCCCATTTTTAATTAATCCATTGTAGGTAACTGTTCTTTTTTTTTTTTAAGTATTTATTTATTTTATTTATGGCTGTGTTGGGTCTTCGTTTCTGTGCGAGGGCTTGCTCTAGTTGTGGCAAGCGGGGGCCACTCTTCATCGCGGTGCGCGGGCCTCTAACTATCGCGGCCTCTCTTGTTGCGGAGCACAGGCTGCAGACGCGCAGGCTCAGTAATTGTGGCTCACGGGCCCAGCTGCTCCGCGGCATGTGGGATCTTCCCAGACCAGGGCTGGAACCCGTGTCCCCTGTATTGGCAGGCAGATTCTCAACCACTGCACCACCAAGGAAGCCCTAGGTAACTATTAATGAGGACTTCTGAGCAGCATGGATTGAAGGTACTATGTTCAGATCATATAACTCCAGCCTAAAGCAAAGCTGTAGGATATATAGTCAGCAGTGGGATATTTAATTGGGAGTAAATACGTAGCTTCTGATAGGCTTTTTGAAGCATCGGGCAGACCATAATCACCTTTGTCGTTATCTATGAACTCTAGGAAGGCAGATTGAAAATCCCAGAGTTCATTTCATTTAGAAAAAGCAAACAGTAGGAATCACATAAGGAAGAGAAACGGCCTTACCCTTGATAAGACCTTTAGTGACTCTGTACAATCCTGAATTTTTATTTGTTCATTTTTGTTTGTTTGTTTTGGTTTTTTGTACTGCAGATTCTTATTAGTCATCAATTTTATACACATCAGTATATACATGTCAATCCCAATCGCCCAATTCAGCACACCACCATCCCCACCGCACCGCGGTTTTCCCCCCTTGGTGTCCATACGTTTGTTCTCTACATCTGTGTCTCAACTTCTGCCCTGCAAACTGGTTCATATGTACCATTTTTCTAGGTTCCACACACATGCGTTAATATACGATATTTGTTTTTCTCTTTCTGACATACTTCACTCTGTATGACAGTCTCTAGATCCATCCACGTCTCAACAAATGACTCAATTTCGTTCCTTTTTATGGCTGAGTAATATTCCATTGTATATATGTACCACAACTTCTTTATCCATTTATCTGTTGATGGGCATTTAGGTTGCTTCCATAACCTGGCTATTGTAAATAGTGCTGCAATGAATATTGGGGTGCATGTTCTTTTTGAATTATGGTTTTCTCAGGGTATATGCCCAGTAGTGGGATTGCTGGATCATATGGTAATTCTATTTTTAGTTTTTTAAGGAACTTCCATACTGTTCTCCATAGTGGCTGTATCAATTTACATTCCCACCAACAGTGCAAGAGGGTTCCCTTTTCTCCACACCCTCTCCAGCATTTGTTTGTAGATTTTCTGATGATGCCCATTCTAACTGGTGTGAGGTGATACCTCATTGTAGTTTTGATTTGCATTTCTCTAATAATTAGTGATGTTGAGCAGCTTTTCATGTGCTTCTTGGCCATCTGTATGTCTTCTTTGGAGAAATGTCTATTTAGGTCTTCTGCCCATTTTTGGATTGGGTTGTTTGTTTCTTTAATATTGAGCTTCATGAGCTGTTCATATATTTTGGAGATTAATCCTTTGTCCGTTGATTCGTTTGCAAATATTTTCTCCCATTCTGAGGTTTGTCTTTTTGTCCTGTTTATGGTTTCCTTTGCTGTGCAAAATCTTTGAAATTTCATTAGGTCCCATTTGTTTATTTTTGTTTTTATGTCCATTTCTTTAGGAGGTGGGTCAAAAAAGATCTTGCTGTGATTTAGGTCAAAGAGTGTTCTTCCTATATTTTCCACTAAGAGTTTTACAGTGTCCGGTCTTACATTTAGGTCTCTAATCCATTTTGAGTTTATTTTTGTGTATGGTGTTAAGGTGTGTTCTAATTTCATTCTTTTACATGTAGCTGTCCAGTTTTCCCAGCACCACTTATTGAAGAGACTGTCTTTTCTCCATTGTATATCCTTGCCTCCTTTGTCATAGATTAGTTGACCATAGGTGCGTGGGTTTATCTCTGGGCTTTCTATCTTGTTCCATTGATCTTTGTTTCTGTTTTGTGCCAGTACCATATTGTCTTGATTACTATAGCTTTGTAGTATAGTCTGAAGTCAGGGAGTCTGATTCCTCCAGCTCCGTTTTTTTCCCTCAAGACTGCTTTGGCTATTCAGGGTTTCTTGTGTCTCCATACAAATTTTAAGATAATTTGTTCTAGTTCTGTAAAAAATGCCATTGGTAATTTGATAGTGATTGCATTGAATCTGTAGATTGCTTTGGGTAGTATAATCATTTTCACAATGTTGATTCTTCCAATCCAAGAACATGGTATATCTCTCCATCTGTTGGTATCATCTTTAATTTCTTTCATCAGTGTCTTCTAGTTTTCTGCATACAGGTCTTTTGTCTCCCTAGGTAGGTTTATTCCTAGGTATTTTGTTCTTTTTGTTGCAATGGTAAATGGGAGTGTTTCCTTAGTTCCTCTTTCAGATTTTTCATCATTAGTGTATAGGAATGCAAGAGATTTCTGTGCATTAATTTTGTATCCTGCAACTTTACCAAATTCATTGATTAGCTCTAGTAGTTTTCTGGTGGCATGTTTAGGATTCTCTATGTATAGTATCATGTCATCTGCAAACAGTGACAGTTTTACTTCTTCTTTTCCAATTTGTATTCCTTTTATTTCTTTTTCTTCTCTGATTGCCATGGCTAGGACTTCCAACACTATGTTGAATAATAGTGGTGAGAGTGGACATCCTTGTCTCATTTCTGATCTTAGAGGAAATGCTTTAGTTTTTCACCATTGAGAATGATGTTTGCTGTGGGTTTGTCCTATATGGTCTTTATTATGTTGAGGTAGGTTCCCTCTGTGCCCACTTTCTGGAGAGTTTTTATCATAAATGGGTGTTGAATTTTGTCAAAAGCTTTTTCTGCATCTATTGAGATGATCATATGATTTTTCTCCTTCAATTTGTTAATATGGTATAGCACATTGATAGATTTGCGTATATTGAAGAATCCTTGCATCCCTGGGATAAATTCAACTTGATCATGGTGTATGATCCTTTTAATGTGTTGTTGGATTCCGTTTGCTGGTATTTTGTTGAGGATTATTGCATCTATATTCAACAGTGATATTGGTCTGTAATTTTCTTTTTTTTGTAGTATCTTTGTCTGGTTTTGTTATCAGGGTGATGGTGGCCTCATAGAATGAGTTTGGGAGTGTTCCTTCCTCTGCAATTTTTGGAAGAGTTTGAGAAGGATGGGTGTTAGCTCTTCTCTAAATGTTTGATAGAATTCACCTGTGAAGCCATCTGGTCCTGGACTTTTGTTTGTTGGAAGATTCTTAATCGCAGTTTCAATTTCATTACTTGTGATTGGTCTGTTCATATTTTCTATTTCTTCCTGGTTCAGTCTTGGAAGGTTATACCTTTCTAAGAATTTGTCCATTTCTTCCAGGTTGTCCATTTTATTGGCATAGAGTTACTTGTCGTAGTCTCTTAGGATGCTTTGTATTTCTGTGGTGTCTGTTGTAACTTCTCCTTTTTCATTTCTAATTTTATTGATTTGAGTCCTCTCCCTCTTTTTCTTCATGAGTCTGGCTAATGGTTTATCAATTTTGTTTATCTTCTCAAAGAACCAGTTGTTACTTTTATTGATCTTTGCTATTGTTTTCCTTGTTTCTATTTCATTTATTTCTGCTCTGATCTTTATGATTTCTTTCCTTCTGCTAACTTTGGGTTTTGTTTGTTCTTATTTCTCTAGTTCCTTTAGGTGTAAGGTTAGATTGTTCACTTGAGATTTTCTTGTTTCTTGAGGTAGGCTTGTATAGCTATAAACTTCCCTCTTAGAACTGCTTTTGCTGCATCCCATAGGTTTTGGATCATCATGTTTTCATTGTCATTTGTCTCTAGGTATTTTTTGATTTCCTCTTTGATTTCTTCAGTGATCTCTTGGTTATTTAGTAACGTATTGTTTAGCCTCCATGTGTTTGTGTTTTTTATGTTTTTTTCCCTGTAATTCATTTCTAATCTCATAGTGTTGTGGTCAGAAGAGATGCTTGATATGATTTCCATTTTCTTAAATTTACTGAGGCTTGATTTGTGACCCAAGATGTGATCTGTCCTGGAGAATGTTCCATGCGCACTTGAGAAGAAAGTGTAATCTGCTGTTTTTGCATGGACTGTCCTATAAATATCAATTAAATCTATCTGGTCTATTGTGTCATTTAAAGTTTCTGTTTCTTTATTTATTTTCATTTTGGATGATCTGTCCATTGGTGTAAGTGAGGTGTTAAAGTCTCCCCACTATTATTGTGTTACTGTCGATTACCTCTTTTATAGCTGCTAGCCATTGCCTTATGTATTGAGGTGCTCCTATGTTGGATGCATATATATTTATAATTGTTATATCTTCTTCTTGGATTGATCCCTTGGTCATTATGTAGTGTCCTTCCTTGTCTCTTGTAAGATTCTTTATTTTAAAGTCTATTTTATCTGATACGAGTATTGCTATGCCAGCTTTCTTTTGATTCCCATTTGCATGGAATATCTTTTTCCCTCCCCTCACTTTCAGTCTATATGTGTCCCTAGGTCTGAAGTGAGTCTCTTATAGACAGCATATATATGAGTCTTGTTTTTGTATCCATTCAGCAAGCCTGTGTCTTTTGGTTGGAGCATTTAATCCATTCACGTTTAAGGTAATTATCGATATGTATGTTCCTATGACCATTTTCTTAATTGTTTTGGGTTTGTTTTTGTAGGTCATTTTCTTCCCTTGTGTTTCCCACTTAGAGAAGTTCCTTTAGCATTTGTGGTAGAGCTGGTTTGGTGGTGCTGAATTCTCTTAGCTTTAGCTTGTCTGTAAAGCTTTTGATTTCTCCGTCAAAGCGGAATGAGATCCTTGCCGGGTAGCGTAATCTTGGTTGTAGGTTCTTCCCTTTCATCACTTAAAGTATATCATTCCACTTCCTTCTGGCTTGTAGAGTTTCTGCTGAGAAATCAGCTGTTAACCTTATGGGAGTTCCCTTGTATGTTATTTGTCGTTTTTCCGTTGCTGCTTTCAATAGTTTTTCTTTGTGTTTAATTTTTGCCAATTTGATTACTATGTGTCTCGGTGTGTTTCTCCTTGGGTTTATCCTATATGGGACTCTCTGCGCTTCCTGGACTTGGGTGGCTATTTCCTTTCCCATGTTAGGGAAGTTTTTGACTATAATCTCTTCAAATATTTTCTTGGGTCCTTTCTCTCTCTCTTCTCCTTCTGGGACCCCTATAATGCGAATGTTGTTTCGTTTAATGTTGTCCCAGAGGTCTCTTAGGCTGTCTTCATTGCTCTTCATTCTTTTTTCTTTAGTCTGTTCTGCAGTAGTGAATTCCACCATTCTGTCTTCCAAGTCACTTATCCGTTCTTCTGCCTCAGTTATGCTGTTATTGATTCCTTCTAGTGTAGTTTTCATCTTGGTTATTGTATTATTCATCTCTGTTTGTTTGTTCTTTAATTCTTCTAGGTCTTTGTTAGACATTTCTTGCATCTTCTCAATCTTTGCCTCCATTCTTATTCCAAGGTCCTGGATCATCTTCACTATCATTATTCTGAATTATGTTTCTGGACGGTTTCCTATCTCCACTTCATTTAGTTGTTTTTCTGGGGTTTTATCTTGTTCCTTCATCTGGTACATAGCCCTCTGCCTTTTCATCTTGTCTATCTTTCTGTGAATGTGGTTTTTGTTCCACAGGCTGCAGGATTGTAGTTCTTCTTGCTTCTCTATTTGTTCATTTTTCATTCATTTATTATGCATATACTTTGTGCCAGACATTCTACTCTTTATCGTACATAGAAAGATAAAAGATAGTTCCTCATTTTAAGAAGTTAAGCCAACAAGAACAACAAGCAAGTACACAATCTCAGTACAGTGTGACAAAGGCCATGTTACAAGACAATTTGGAAGCTTGGTGGACTGTCAACTATGAGTTCCAGATCTTCCCTTGATTTTAGCAGGAAAGTTATTTATGTTTCCTCTAGAGATTATCATGGGTACAGATTACATTAGTGTATTAAATAACAGTTTCAATGTTTTTAATTCTCTGCCCTATTTAACTTCCCTTGCTCTATGGAAGTCCAGTTGGTGTTATAAACTGCTACTTGGTCATTTCATCATTGTTAGTTTGCTCTGAGTGTGATGTTCTCAGTAGATGTCATTTTAATACATGCTTTGTGTTTGGTCTAAATTAAATCTGACAACAGGAGGTTGAATTCCAAGACATTAGTTGGTGGTCATTGTGGAATTTTGTTCTCTGGTAATTTATTTCAAATTTTAGGCCAGCATGAAACTGGGTTTAGAAAAAAGGGACAGGACATAGCCTTTAAAATAATAAGATCTCTCTATGTTCATTTTTAAAATGGTCTTGTGGTAGTGTTTTATTTGAAGATAAATGTGTCTTTTAGAAACAAGATATATGTTATATGTTTACTTATTTTTAATGCTTCTGATATTCTAATGAGATTTATAGAAATTACTGTTGTTCCCACTTCTTAATAAAGAAATTGAGATCATTTCCAAACTGCTAACAAATATTTAAGTGAAATTTTGAGAGTATGCAGCAATCTAGATGAAATCAAATAACTGTTTTTAATATGACTTTTTATAGCATACTTAGTAATTTGAGGGCCACATATGCATATTTGGGGTACCCAGAGTCAAAGGCAGAATTATTTAAGAGATGTTGTACCTAATGCCATTGCTTATTATAAAGAAATAATACAAAAATGCAAATCGCTTTTCTAGTTATCAAAATGATATTTTCTACATGAGTATAACTTCCTTAAATTTGATGTCTGTGAAGCATATTTGATTTTAGATGATACTTTCCAATTTTAATGAAATGGCCATTTGGGGCATTGGATGTAGAATACTACCTCACCGTATCTAACCTCCCTCCCCTATATGTGTGAGGCTCTCTTAAATTAAATACAGACTTTGTAAGTTATATGTAATCTCTCTCCAGTGAAACAATGGAATACTTTTGATTGAAAGTAACGGACAGACTTCCTCACTCAAACCTTCTTATTCAGTAACAAAATTTATTTTCCAGACATAGCGTAGGCTTCAAGGCTTGGTACAAGCAGCAACTGAGTGATGTTGCCAACTACCCAAGTTCTTTCCATCTTCATCACTCTGCCTCTCTCAGCACTGGCAGCTTCTTAAATCTGATTATTCTCACAGCCACAAGATGAGTGCCAATGACCACTGAGGCCACATGCTTCCCTGTTCGGGAAAGAGGTAGAAAGAGCAGCTTTTCCCCACCACCATGACAATTTAGAATATGTGCCCTCTCCTGAATCAATAAATGTCACTAGAGGAATATCAACACACTTATTATCTTAGACTAGTGAGTATATACTCTTGGAACTGGGGTCGGACATCTTACCCTGGATCATGTTGAAGGAGATTGATTATATGAGTCAAATTAGGGTTCTTTTAACAATGGAGAAACCTAGGGGAGGGAAGGCATTAGGGAGCAGTAGACAATCTACAGAGTGTTCCCTGACAAGGAATGGATACTTTTATAACCTTGGCCTTATGAATGAATTGCTTGGCAGTAAGACAGTAGTTGTTGGATGGCCACCCAGGTAGTACCCCCCTTGGAGAAAAACTGATAATGCCAATGAAAATGTGATAGTTTGCCACTGATTTTCAAAGAAACTTTCTTACTCCTTTTATGGACTTCTAGTTGGACTTGTCTTGGAGTCTAAAATGGAAACATTTGGTAAGATTAACAAAACAATTTATGATTATTCTCAAATGGGATAGGCTTTCTCTCCAGGGATTCTCAGTGGTGTACCAGGAAATACAAAGATCCACTGGCCAAATTTGGCCCATCTTACTAGTATATCAAAGTCAAGACAGTTTGGGGAGAAAACAAGTAATATAAGAGAAAGCCGTTCTAAATCTTCACCTAAAATTTAACAAACATATTACATTAGAATGAAAAACTTACTAAAAGAAATTTTATACCAAACGCTACTTCTGGCCACACACCAAGTTCACTCTGGACCACTCCACCCATACACACTCTACTGCCCCTAAACCTGCATGTGCAGTAATTCTTCTCTCTGGCAAGAGTACTTCTGTGGAGAAACGTCTTAATATGTGCAACAAATTAAACATATAACATTCTAATATAAAAGTTAACTTTTCAAAGGGTTTACATATTTTTTCCTATATCTCAAGGCAACCTGTTACTAATCAGTACCTCCAGATAAGCACCTTGGAATTTTACTCTTAACTTCTTCATTGAGAATGAATCCTCCCTAAAAACATGAAAAATAAGCCTGCTAGAGAGCCCACATGAGGATGTTTATTCACTGGAGAAATAAGGCTCCCTTTTTTTTTTTTTTTTTTTTTTAATTTATTTATTTATTTATTTATTTTTGGCTGTGTTGGGTCTTCGTTTCTGTGCGAGGGCTTTCTCTAGTTGCGGCAAGCGGGGGCCACTCTTCATCGCGGTGCGCGGGCCTCTCACTGTCGCGGCCTCTCTTGTTGCGGAGCACAGGCTCCAGACGCGCAGGCTCAGTAGTTATGGCTCACGGGCCTAGTTGCTCCGCGGCATGTGGGATCTTCCCAGACCAGGGCTCGAACCCATGTCCCCTACATTAGCAGGCAGATTCTCAACCACTGTGCCACCAGGGAAGCCCTCCCTTTTTTAATGTTTGAACAAGATAGTCTCTCTTACAAGGTGAGAGACCTTGTAACCCTCTCTTAACCCATAAGTACTGACCTGTAGTGAGGCCCCAGGAAAGTCCAGCAAGAACCTGATTTGGGTCTCATTTCTTGTTCTACTGTGAGTCTGGTGCACTCACCACCAGTGCTGCTGCTTGTTCTGACAGATCCCATCAGTATGAAAAGCCAGGAGAAGTGTACTGCACCCATCTTTCAGTATGACTGGTCTGTCACAACATTTGAATTTCCTTGATTCGTGTAGGGGTTTCTAAGCTCTTGATTCTTTTTTTTTTTTTTTTTTCCCTGTATGGTATGCTTTGAGGCTAGTGAAAATGTACTCACTGGAAACAGGTGAAATTCAGAGGTGGGAGCTCACTTGAGGACATTATACTTGACCTCATGGTGAGATGATGTTAATTCATCTCTTACCATAAGGCAGGTCTGGTGCCCAGTGCTTCACAGGGATGATCTCAGTCTCCCAGCAGGGCTGAGGTGAGCACTGTATTCTCTCCCCTGTATTGATGAGGAATCTTAGAGGAGTAAACTAACCTGTCTGAAGTTGCACATCTTTCACCTGCTGCTGGTGGCTTCTCCTGCTAATCCCAGTAGAGTGTGTGTTTGTGCATTTTGGTGGGAGACGACAGATTTGTGTTTCTTATGTGCCATGACATAGGATCAAGATAGATGCTCACTGACCTATTGTCAAGGTGAGAGTTTAGAACCATTCTGTTGTTTCTGATCTAATTGTCAAAGCACAGTTTATTGGCTAAGATGCAAATTCTATTTTCTAAAATCCTAGGTAAGAAATTTTATACCTTATGCAGAGAAAATATGAAATTGTCTATTTTGAGTTGATATTTGTTATATGTGTATGTGTATGTTTTTAAGCTGGATACACCCTCCTTCTAGATACACCATTCTCAGGGGTTTACCAGGAAATATAAGGACCCACTGAATTGGACAGATAATATCAGAGATTTATAATGCACAGCTCCTTCCCTAAATGAGCTTCCTTTCCATTGAAAAGGCAAGATGCAGACAGATAATTATAAATTTAAGGAACATAAATACCATGGAGCTAAGGAGAGGAAGAAATTAAACCTTAGGGTCATGTAATAAAAACCGTAAATCATTTTGGAGCACTTCTGTGCCAGCCACTGTGCTGCATTCATTATTTGATTTAATCCTGAGAGGTGTTCTTGTCATCAGTATTGTAAGGGTGCAGAAGCAGAAGGTCAGGACCATGGAATGACTGCCCAGGGTTCCACAGTGGAGCTGGAGCAGTGATGTGAACCCAGCCTGTCAGACTCACATGGCCTCTGCCAGTTCTCCGTCTACTCTCCCCAAGATAGATTGACTTAATTACAAGGCCATTAAAAAGGTGCAAGTGTTCCAGTTCATGAACATAGATGATGAGGGCAAACTGAATGCAGGAGATATCAGGCAAATATCACGGTTAGGTGTGTGGTTCTACCTCTAACCACATGGATGAGATGATGTTAAATACCTCCTGTTCTATTCCATATTCTTATCAATGAACTGAGATTCAAAAATAGCATTTATGAAGTACTTGATTAGAACCAAACAATACAGTATACCAAGTGTCAAAAATCACTAGAGACTCTAAGTTGAAGGAGTCTACTTAACAAACATACCAAACATCCATGATTTCCAATCATGGATGTCCCACTTTATTCCCCATTTATTCCCCGGGTTGTGTAATGTTTATCTCTCCCACATTGCTTTCAGATAGTTACTAATGAGTGTATGAATCTGATGAAAGCTGCTCTTTTTAGATCTAATATAAAACTTAAAGAAGTTAGACTTACATTTCATAACAGAAGGGATGACTTATGTGTTTCAAACATGAACTGAAAATCTTTGGGTGGAGGGTGAATGAGCCATACATATGACTTGTCTCTTTTGATCAGAGCTACCAGAAAGCAGAGGAAGGGTCTTTCCACCTGTGCTGTGCAGGCTCAGACGCTAAAAGTTGATGGGACCCTCCTTCTGAGCATGGCTGTCAATGGGCGCAGGAGTGACAGTATAGTCTTCAGAGTTAGACACAGGAATCTGAGGTCTGACTCTTCCACTTATTAGCCGTATGATTTCTAACAGATTTTTGACATTACTACACCTTAATTTTTTCATCTGTAAATGGTGGTTACCCCATGGGATTGTTTTAATCATGAAATCAAATAACGCATGTGTTAAAGTGTGTTGCATGGTGTCTAGCACGTAGTAAGTCCTCAGTAAGGATAGCTTTCATGATTACTAGTATTATTCCCATTTATAGATTGCAGGCATGCAATAGAAAATTCTAGAATCTCTCAATCTTTTAGGTTTGTCATTCTTTAAAGATCCCTGGAAATGTAAAGTGATTCACTAGTGTTTTTTAATTCCTTTGAACATTCTGAAAGTATTTTTGAGACTTTGCAGAAAGGAAAGTAGAGTCACATGTGTAGCAACTTGTACACAATTATTCCGTAGGTTCTTAATCGAAGTATCCTTTGTAGTCTGCTGTCCTTTCTCCACCACACTGTGCTTCTTTTCGTGGATACCAGAATTCAATCAATGCTGAAACATTTATCAGAGAAGAGCTTTTGTTGTTGCTTTTTTCCCCTTCTTGAAAAGAAAACTAATAGGTTCAGTGAAGATATAACCAGCCTGATAACATAACCTGTTGGACAGGCCTTCTCTACCTCAGATTTTTCTTTTCCTTTCTGGAAAGATTGTCTTGTAGCAGGTGGAAAAATAAAACTGGGCCCTGAATTTTTTTTAAGGTCATCCAATTAGTTATAAGAGAAAGAAAAAATTGCCTAGGGTTTTATTAACAGGAGAGGACAGCCGTGATGGGTGTTGTCTTTGCAAATATCCCCCACGATAGTAGTAGATGAGAGCATGGATGACATCGTCACATTGATGTTATGAATGGGATTTTCTTGACACCTGTGTTTTCACTGTGATAGAATTGCCGATCCTTTTTGCAGGGAAAAGGGTGGGAAAAACCCGAGCTACAGCTCTGCTAATGTTAGTGCTTCTTTATATAGACAGATCCTGCTAAACCTGCACAGTTTTTATTCCTGTATTCATTATGACAATAACATTTTTCCTCCCATGATAGAATCTGGCTTAGTAGTCAACAGCTGCACACTGCACACCTCCAGAGTTTTATTTTAAAGCTTTGCTACTGTGTTGGTGGCAAAGATCATCGTAAAGGAGAAGAAAGGATTCTAGTACGGAAATGTAGATGAGCCAGAATGGTTAGTGAAAATACTACTGAAACAATGAGAATTGATTCTTTTTTTTTTTTTTTTTAAGGGAGGCCGTTAGTAATGTCACTGTTCAGGGTCAAACAATTGTATATACTGTCCACGCTCAGGGAGAAAAAAGCTATGAAGTCCAAAATAGAAAATCAGCTTTACATTTTGCTCTCAAAGGCTGTTCATGTTATACTCATCTGTCCATGTGTAAACAGAATAAATCATCTGTTAGAGCCTATCAGCTGTAAACTCCTTGTGGTGCTCTGGACAGTCTATGCCAAAACATGCTATGGTTTCAGTCTCAGTGCTTCCCTGCCTCCCACCCTCCAGTGCCTTCTCCAGCCTCCACTTCCTCTCCTCTGCCCCTTCTGCCTGGTGAACTACTATCTGTACTTTAAAACCCAATTCAAAGTACACTCACTATTTTGTAATAACCTACAAGGGAAAAGAATCTGAAAATATATATATATATATGTGTATATATATAACTGAATCACTGTGCCGTGCACCTGAAACTAACATGACATTGTAAATCAACTCTACATCAATAAAAAACAAACAAACAAAACCCAATTCAATTGTTATTGGTAGTCTCTTCTGTTGACATTTTCCTCCTCACTTCTCCTCTGACCAACCCCCATACCTCATACATGTGTCTCTGATTCTGCTTTTCACTATAAGTTTTAGTTACTGGTCCTTCTCCCCTAGGTAACTTTTCTTGACTCTTTCCAACCTTCATCTCTAGCCAGTTGGACCAGGGTAAAATACTGAGGACTCCCAATGCACCAAGTAAGTATCTCCGGTGCTGCACTATTGCCTTGTAATTGGGGAGTTCTGTGGAAACACTTGTCTCCTCTATTAGGCTATAAATTCCTTAAAATCAGGAGCCCTTCTTCATATTCACTGTTGTGCCCACAGCAGCTAGCATATGGGCCACTCTCCATAAATAGTTGTTAAAGGAAAAGACTATTTTAATAATTGTGGTGCCCCAAGAAGTAGTACAGTGCCTGGAGATGGCAGGAACTAGATAAATATTTGCTGGATTGAATTAGTCTTCTCTATTAGAATGGGGCTTATTAGCAAGCAGTAGAATGGACCTGTACATACCTGGCAGATGGTGGAGGGAGTGGTGGAATGAGGTAGAGAGCTTTGAGTCATGGCAGATAGGCAACCAAATTTTTAGGTTATAGCAATATTTTTTTCTGAAGATTGTTGAAGGGATCTAAAACCTTTGGGTTAAAGTAAATTCCATTACAAAGGTCCATGGCCAAGGAAGTGTTATTGATCGGTTTAACCCCGCTCCACTTCCCAGTGAGAAGAAGCAGCTTCTATTTAAGCTTTCTCATTTTCTGTTGGAAATATCACTCTCTCCTCAGTGATAACCCAGACACATAAACATGGGAAGACAACCAAAAGGACTGTACACTGTTCTCAAAAATCTTTTGGTCAAACCTCTCTAGCTGTCAGCTCAGTGTCAATGACAGGCATTCATTTGAGGGGATTCACTGATTTTCAACTGTAAAATCCTTTATGGTTACTTAATGGATAAAAACCTCCTTTTCCACCTTTCAGAAACTTCCTATTGACAGGAATAAAACATGAAGGCTTCTAGTTTTGCTTTCTGCCACAAATAGATGTTAATGGTCATATCCCAAGGTCATTAGGGTTCTTTTTCTCTTTCCTATTCTTTCACCACAATTTTAATGAGGAAAATATTTCTCCGTATAATTCCTCCTCTGACACACAGTAGCCCTAAGAGCATTTTTTCTGGGTCCAGCATCCTATCTGAAAGTAAGCTATTTGAATGACTACAAAATGAAATACTTTCAAATCTCTTGAAATGTACTTTAATGTTTGGAAAGAATATATAACCCATGCTAATTGCAAGGCACTTTGGTAAATGCTATATGGTTTCCAGTAGTATTCAATAAATTTATTTTATATATTAAAGATTCCTAGATTTAATTTTTTAAAGAGTTATACTGCTGTATTAGTCATCCGTTGCTTTGTAACAAATTACCCCAAAATTTAGTAGCTTAAACAGCAATAATAATTTATTATTTCTCATGGTTTCTTTGGATCAGGAATTTGTGAAGGGCTCAGCTGGGGGCAAGGGGCGTCATGAGATTGTACCAAGGAGTTGGCTGGGGCAGCAGTTATCTGAAGGCTAGATTGAGGCTGGAGGATCCATTTCTGACATAGTTCACTCATGCGGCAATTGGTTCTATAGGGAGGGTCTCCTTTCCCTCCATGGAGCCCTCTTATTCAGAGAGCAATCCAAGAGACCAAGGTAATAGCTTTTATGCTTTTTATGACCTGCTGAATGCTACTGAGTGAGGCAATTTCAAACTTTTACTTAGGTTAAGAGTGGTTGGGGGATAGGAGTAGACACAGACACATCTCTCAGGGGTCAAGGATTGACACTCTTTGAAGCAGTGTCAATGTCACATATAATGATGGCACACACACACACACACACACACACAGCTCTCTTAGGAAAATACAGTCTGCCACAACTGGCACAGTAGAAATTGAAAACCATCACCCTGGAGACTTGAGTAATAAACAAGATATATGACCTCTGCTTTTAGAGAGCTTATGGTCTAAGGGAATGAGACAAGAAAAGGAGGGCATGAATAGTCATTTTACAAGCCATAACAGGAAGGTTATGTGAACCCAGAGGAGGGGCAATCTCTTGGGGGCATGGATGGAAGCCCATCCTGGATGGAAGAGTTGAAATTTGTTTGGCCTTTGAAGCCTAAGTCAGCTATTTTGAAATAGTGTCATAGACTCTTCATCACTATGGATGTGGGTTTCCAATCTGTTATCAGAATGCTCTAATACATGTAGTTTTTACATATATTATTTAGGTCCAGCTTTGAGAAACAAGTTTGCTTTTATTATAAAGCTCCAATCCTTGTTTTAGAAACAAATTATTATTCATTGGGGCATTTCAACGATTTTTCCTGTGTGTAAAGGTGTGACTTCAGTTTCAGAAGTTTAATTTAGATCTCCTGAAGTGTCTGTAAATTTACATGGATAGTGCCTAAAATTCCACTTGACATTGAAAAGCAGCCAGGATCCTTTATTTATGGTCTTTGAAAGATTATGGTTGTACCTTTTAAAAATGACTAAAGGGTTCATTTAGAATTAGTATGTATGCCATTATTCTAAGCCTATTTTTTCCTTCGAGTAAAATCCTTTTAAAGTGTAATTCTGTGCTAGTGAAAAATATACACATATACTCTAATTTCTTTTTTGTTTTTAACATCTTTATTGGAGTATAATTGCTTTACAATGGTGTGTTAGTTTCTGCTTTATAACAAAGTGAATCATCTATACATATACACATATCCCCATATCTCCTCCCTCTTGCATCTCCCTCCCATCCTCCCTATCCCACCCCTGTAGGTGGTCACAAAGCACCGAGCTGATCTCCCTGTGCTATACATCTGCTTCCCACTAGCTATCTGTTTTACATTTGGTAGTGTATATATGTCAATGCCACTTTCTCACTTCGTCCCAGCTTACCCTTCCCCCTCCCCGTGTCATCAAGTCCATTCTCTACATCTGTGTCTTTATTCCTGTCCTGCCCCTAAGTTCTTCAGAATCTTTTTTTTTTTTTTTTTTTTAGATTCCATATATATGTGTTAGCATACGGTATTTGTTTTTCTCTTTCTGACTTACTTCACTCTGTATGACAGACTCTAGGTCCATCCACCTCACTACAAATAACTCAATTTCATTTCTTTTTATGGCTGAGTAATGTTCCATTGTATATATGTGCCACATCTTCTTTATCCATTCATCTGTCGATGGACACTTAGGTTGCTTCCATGTCCTGGCTATTGTAAATAGAGCTGCAATGAACATTGTGGTACATGACTCTTTTTGAATTATGGTTTTCTCAGGGTATATGCCCAGTAGTGGAATTGCTGGGTCATATGGTAGTTCTATTTTTAGTTTTTTAAGGAACCTCCATACTGTTCTCCATAGTGGCTGTATCAATTTACATTTCTTAAATTAAAAGTTTAGGTTAAAATAGCCTCAGAATTGAAAAGGTTTATGGTTATAACTCTTCAGCTACTTTATCAATCCTAAGTAGAATATAGTGCTTCCTGCGAAGGGAAGGTAAGCTAGAGGTACAGAGACCCACCAAGCTCAGGGAGGCCGTATAACGAGCTGTGTCACTTAGCACATCATTTTGATATACATTAAATAACTATGACTTGTAGCCTTATTAATCTTATTGAAATCAGA
Organism: Eubalaena glacialis; assembly: GCF_028564815.1. Lineage (NCBI taxonomy): Eukaryota > Metazoa > Chordata > Mammalia > Artiodactyla > Balaenidae > Eubalaena > Eubalaena glacialis. Next base: position 40,454,407 of record NC_083716.1, read on the forward strand.
TTTATTTAAAGAAAAAGTAGGCCACATTTGATTTTTTTTTTAAGTGGAAGAAGAAACTACTGAGTATGAATCTTGCAAGTAATAAAAATAACAGAAAAGAAAGGGAAATAGCAATACTTGGTTTCTGCCATTGTGGCTGGCTATGTTTCTGTGTTAGGAGTGGGGCTCTCCTTGATGTGTTTAATCATATCACTCACCTAGAACTTGAGGGGATAGGTGAATGGCAGGAAATGCAAGGCAGTCATGTAAAAAAAGGGGAATGAATACATCAGAGGACTGGATAGGAAAAGAACTCTGACTTCCATGCACAAAATAACTTATGGAAATAGCCCTTCAGTGTAGATCTGTAAGAGTGGTGTTAAACTCTGGACCAGAGAGCTGGTTCACAATTTCCAAAATATAGGGAAAATGCTACCTTTTGGAATCCTGCTTCTCCCCACTGAGTGACAAGAGTATTTTTAAGTCCTTAGAAAGTTGCCTAGGAGCTGCTGGGATGTCCTGAGGGAAATGCTACAACGCATGGCTAGGAAGAAAATGTTAGTTGCAAATTAGGGTAGTTTTTAAAAAGCTCATTAGATGGTTGACACTTGAAAAAAAGTCTTTTAGAACACTGCTTTTTATACATTTGAGCTGTAGGAACACAAGGTATAGGTGGTGTTAAGGAATCCTTGAATATACCTGCTGAAACCTGAGATGTAAGAATTCACCGTTACATTATGTAGCATCAGCCCTGTGAAACAGAGACCTGATTGTGATTTTGTCTCATTCCTGTGTTTATGACCTCATGAAGATTATACAGGTATACTTACTTTTCCAATTCTATAAATAAAGTCATAAAATATATCAGCCTCCGATATATAGGGTAGAATGTTCAGTACCATTCATTTTAAGTGAAATCAACTTATACAAGGAGAACATTGGATTAGAAGTAGAATTTCTGTTTTCTAGCTCTGCTGCTTGTTAACTCAGTTGCCCTGGGACAAATAATTTAAATTCTCTGATTTTCAGTTTACTCACCTGTCAATTGGAGATGGTGATGGCTGCCTTGTCAGCATTATAGGTTAGGGAGAGGGTGAAATAATGAAGTGGATAAGAGATCATTTCTAAGCTGGAAAATTCCCTGCAGAGTCCAAAATTATTATTGTCCTACCGACAGAATTGTAGTACTTTTGGCTTTATGGGTATCATTGTTCATATTCAGAGGTGATGTTACTGACCCTCTGCACACTTTAAACTGTTTCTTTTAGGAGTAGGTTGTTGAGCGCTCCACATACTCTTGCTCAGTCCTCGTATTTTGGAGCCAGGTACACATTTCAAGATAAGCCATGGCAGGAGGGGCAAGCTTTTCTCTGGGCAAGTCGATCTACTATGTCATTAACACCATGGTCCAGCAAAATAACCAACCACCCCAGGCACTTTTTCCCCGAAGAAACTAGTGAAGAGTATGTTATAGCTCATTAAAAATATCGAGCAAAGAAAGAGAGTTAGGAAAAAAAGGGGCCGTTGAAGGTATAGGATATTTAAGGGCATTTATTAGCATTTTCTGCACCAATGAAAGAGGAATGTACTTTTAAAATAATATAATAAATAAGTCTGGGGTGTTTTATTGCTAGAAGTATGTAGACAGTTTTGGGAGTATGTGACATCAAAGAAGAAGGACTCCCAGAGCAATGCTGTAAGCTTGCTAGAATCACTGCTACAATTAGCATCACCACCATCCTCACTCGAATTTCTTTCTTTCTACATGCCGTGCACTGCTGTAAGGGCTTTCCATGTATTAGCTCATTAAACCTATTCAACAGTATGGGCACCATTATTATACCCATTTGGCATTGGTAATAGTTGTTTTGCTCTCCTTTAGCTCCTGACCAGCTCGATTGACACATATGCAAAACAAAATCTTCCCCAGCTTAAGTTAGTAAAGTAGTGACCCAGGATTGCTCCAGCCTTTTGAGTCATGGTATAGGTCACACAATAAATTAATGGTAAGATATATTTGAAAACTTGTTCATTCAATTATTGAGAGACCTCAGTCCCATGGTGAGGAATTTAAGATTTTTTTTCTTAGGATTCCTGAATTATAAAATAGTTAAGGGTTATCTAGTCTAACCATCCATCTGATACATTATAATAATCATCCACTTACTTTTGAAATGTGAAATTACAATATATCAGCTACTGTTGGCTCTTATTAAGGTAGAATTTCTGGCCTAAGGCCTTCCATAAATAAAAGTACAAGGAGACTCATTGTATATTATTACCCATGTTAGATCTTTATCTATAATATTCACCTCCAAAGGTTATTTTCCATATGGCTTTATTAATTCTCATCAATCTATTTAAACTATATTACTCAATTTCTAGTTATGCCTAGTAAATTTTGTGTAAGCTAATTTTTTTTCCTGCAAATGTAGTGTTATTTAAAAACCTCAGACCTATTTTAACAAGTGTCATATGTTCACTTTTGTATTTATGTAGCTAGAGTAAGTTATTTTAAAAAATAACCACCAAAATAAAAATTATTAAATGCTATGGTTATATAAATGTGAAGTGGATTCAAATATTGGACATTTCATTGGCAGGCAGCTGAAAGGTAGACTAAATATTTAAGACATGGAGCAATAGGAAAAAATGTTAAAGAATTTATGTGTCCATTAATGTGATTATCTTTTTCAGGAAAATAAAATTTTCTTTGATATCTATCTTGGATCTTTTCAAACTTTAATGTGGATCTTCTATTAAGACCAACCTTGGGAATGTAAATTGATACAGCCACTATGGAGAACAGTATGGAGGGTCCTCAAAAAGCTAAAAATAGAATTACCATATGACCAGCAATACCACTACTGGGCATTTACCCTGAGAAAACCATAATTCAAAAAGACACATGCACCCCAATGTTCACTGCAGCATTATTTACAATAGCCAGGTCATGGAAGCAACCTAAATGCCCATCGACAGACAAATGGATAAAGAAGATGTGGTACATATATACAATGGAATATTACTCAACCATAAAAAAGGGACGAAATTGTGTCATTTGTAGAGATGTGGATGGTCCTAGAGACTGTCATACAGAGTGAAGTAAGTCAGAAAGAGAAAAACAAATATCGTATATTAATGTATATACGTGGAATCTAGAAAAACGGTACAGAGGAACCGGTTTGCAAGGCAGAAATAAAGACACAGATGTAGAGAACAAACATATGGACACCAAGGGGGGAAAGTGGGGGCGGGGTGGTGGTGGTGGGATGAATTGGGAGATTGGGATCGACATATATAGGCTAATATGCATAAAATAGATAATAAGAACCTGCTGAATAAAAAAATACAATTAAATTTTTAAAAAATTAAAAAAAAAACAGACCAACCTTTAGATAGTGTTATGATAAGCATTAGAACAAGGGATTCATGGAGAAAAACACAGCTCTGGTTCTCTGTCCTAGTTGCCTATCAGAATTACCTGTGGTGTCCTTTTAAAGTACAGATATCCTGCCGCCAAACCTTTTAGATTCCAGTTCAAAAGGTGCTACATGGAGCCCAGAGATCTCTATTTTTTGAGATCTCCACATATGAATTGGAGGTTTAATCAGCGATGATAATCAAGTGTTTTGGGGAAACTAAAAATAAGGTCTTCCAGAGGGGAGAAAAATTCTAGTACCCCATCGAAAGTAGATTGACTAAAAATCGTTTTTTGGAGAATCTGTATTGATAAGTATGCTCCCTTCCAGACCGCCTGCCCCAGTAAATTTTACTTCTTTCACAACTCTCCCTTCTCATCCCTCATGGAATTTACCAAGAGTAGATACGCTTTTTTTTTTTAATTGCTATTTTTTAATTTTATTTATTTATTTATTTATTTATTTATTTTTGGCTGTGTTGGGTCTTCGTTTCTGTGCAAGGGCTTTCTCTAGTTGCGGCAAGCGGGGGCCACTCTTCATCACGGTGCGCGGGCCTCTCACTGTCGCGGCCTCTTTTGTTGCGGAGCACAAGCTCCAGACGCACAGGCTCAGTAGTTGTGGCTCACGGGCCTAGTTGCTCCGCGACATCTGGGATCCTCCCAGACCAGGGCTCGAACCTGTGTCCCCTGCATTGGCAGGCAGATTCTCAACCACTGCGCCACCAGGGAAGCCCCCATAGATATGCTTTGATATTGGCGTCATGAGGATGTGAATGCCAGATGGTCCAATTTCTTCACTGAAGTAAATCAAGTATATTGAATATAAAGAATGCAGATGTAAAAGGAACAAGAAGGAGGAAGTGAAATAGGTAAAACTGAACAAAGGTGTTAGACAGTAGCAGGGAACAACCCAGGGATCTTAATGACTTCAGTTTATGTATTATCTTGTTGTTGGTTAGCTACAGCTGCTCTTTATTAATTCAGCTCATCATCAGAAACATGTGTTTTTGTCCTACTGTTAGAAGGCTTAAGGGTAATGGTGGTAGGAATCATTGGTATTTCCACTGTGGCTCTGCCCTCTGCACTACTTTAGAAGAGGTCAAGACATGTGAACCCTGTGGTCCCCATTAATCAGTCCCGTGTGGAGCTCTCTGCCCTTCTCTGCCCTGGTCACATCAATGTAAGTTTTTTGTTTTTTGTTTTTTTTACATAGGCAAAGGCAAGGTACTTTAATTGAAAAGGTCCTTATTTCTCTAGAATCAGAGAGAGTGCATACTAAATAAAAAATAATCAAAATAAATTAAATAGCTATGTTCTGTACAAATGGAAAGTTGAGAAGAGGATCTCTTCGAAAATACTCTTGGAAAATACTAAGTCAAAAAGGTGCATTAGATTTGAAGAATGACAGAAGCAATGACCTCTCTTCCTGACCTCGACAGCAAACTGGCAGGACATGCTCCTGCATTCTCCGTACAAGAATTAGATTAAAGTCACTGCAGTTTTGGGTGAGATGGCTAAGGGAAAAATACCATCCACGCTGAATTTTATTCTCAGCTGGTTTCTCTGTATTCTGTTCCATTTACTCAAAACTCGCTTGTCACTCTTTGCTTAGGCTTTTATGACTGACCATTCATTTATCCTGTCTACTATCTTAGGATGGGCTCTTAAGTAGTCAGGCAAATGGGAGGAACCATTCGGTCACTCCTAGTTCTTGATTTCCAAATATCTGGTTTTGCACACAATATCCTTGAGAGACATGGCATCATAGAAAGCCATTGACATTTATGAAATGATATTTTTGCTAATTTGTAGTTTGCACTTGACCGACTCCAATACCCACTAAAACCCGTGTGCTTAATGCCATTGGCGATATATTTCATCACATTCATTTGCACAAGGACTATATGCATTAGAAATAGAAAGAGAACTATTACTTTAGCAAATATGAGATTAAAAAGAAGGGGAAAGACTTAAATTGTCTTTATGGGGAAAATATCCAGCCAACCACAAAACGGGTAGACATATAAAAAAGTCTCAAGGAGGGCTTCCCTGGTGGCGCAGTGGTTGAGAATCCGCCTGCCAGTGCAGGGGACACGGGTTCGAGCCCTGGTCTGGGAGGATCCCACATGCCGCGGAGCAACTAAGCCCGTGAGCCACAACTACTGAGCCTGCGCGTCTGGAGCCTGTGCTCCGCAACAGGAGAGGCCATGACAGTGAGAGGCCCGCGCACCGCGATGAGGAGTGGCCCCCGCTCGCCACAACTAGAGAAAGCCCTCGCACAGAAACAAAGACCCAACACAGCCATAAATAAATAAATAAATAAATTAAAAAAAAAAAAAAAAGTCTCAAGGAAAGGCCTATAGATAGGAAAAATAATAATAATTCTTTGGTTAAAATGTCTGAGAAATGTTTTACTTATCTGGGTTGCTTTTTTTAAAGTAATTGCTCAGATAGACTCCCTGGGAGGCTTTACTATGATCAGGAGTTTAGTCCTTAGCTTTACATATTGAAGAAATCAATATGATTAGAGTTGATAAGGCTCATGGAGTCTGACTCATGTTAACCAAATGCACAAAACACTCAAATATAAACTCATATATAAGCCATATATAAAAATTGGAACATGTAACTGCTGTTTACTGAGTGCTTAACATTAGTAACAATTATAATAAAAGGTTCTTCACATACTGGGATGTGTATGATGGCAAAGAACATATATTTGGAATCAGGCAGCCATAGGTTTCAGTCTCGTCCAGATCCCTTCTAGCACTGTAACCTTAGGTTTCTTAATATGTAATGCAGGGATAATAGGATCAACTCATAAGATTGATCTAATGTGTGCAAAGCACTAAGCATAGTACCTGGCACATAATAAGCACCGCTGTAACTATCTGCTGTTGCCATCATCATTGTCATTTTTCTCCTTCTCTTGTTACTCCTACTCATCATCATCAGCGACATTATCAAACAAATCCTATTCTCTGTGATTTAAAGCCCGTTTCTTTCCATACCATCATCCTGCCTGCAGGAGTTGGGTTGTCTAGCCAGCACAATTCTCTCTAGAGGAAATCCTACACAAGAGATCAAATTATAATAAGAAGGCAGTTCAGATAAAATGCAGTCAGATAAAGGGGAATCAACCTAATAATCAGAATGTTTTTGTTCCCACCTCTGGTTGTCTGATATAGCTATTTACACAATGGAGAAATCCTGCCGTTCAGATGCAATAATTGAGTTAATTTATTAGGACTGACTATTCCAGTCACTTTAATTGTTCTTACTTGTTTCTAATAAAGTGTGTTGGGAGGACTCTGAGCATTGGGATCACCTGGGAGCATGTTTGAACTGCAGAAACTTAGCCCAATCCCAGACCTGGTGAGTTAGAATGTACAGTTTAGCCAAATTGCCCAGTGATTCAAATGCACAATCTAGTGTGAAAAGTATTATCATAAGATACTCCTCAGTCTTTCTCATAGATACCTGGTCTCATACATTATATGTAGATTCTTACTACTTTCCCTCCCATAGGGTAACCTTATTCTCAAGTAATCTTATTTACAAGCCATATAGCCTTACACCATAAGTTTTTCCCCTCCATCACTATGCCAAAAAAACAAAACAAAACAAAACTGTTGTATAAAAGAGACTAGACCAGAGGGCAGACAGCAGAAGCAAGAAGAACTACATTCCTGCAGCCTGTGGAACAAAAACCACATTCACAAAAAGATAGACAAGATGAAAAGGCAGAGGGCTATGTAACAGATGAAGGAAAAAGATAAAACCCCAGAAAAACAGCTAAATGAAGTGGAGCTAGGCAACCTTCCAGAAAAAGAATTCAGAATAATGATAGTGAAGATGATCCAGGACCTCGGAAAAAGAATGGAGGCAAACGTAGAGAAGCTGCAAGAAATGTTTAACAAAGACCTAGAAGAATTAAAGAACAAACAAAGAAAGATGAACAATACAGTAACCAAAATGAAAACTACACTAGAAGAATCAATAACAGAATAACTGAGGCAGAAGAATGGATAAGTGACCTGGAAGACAGAATGGTGGAATTCACTACTGGAGGACAGACTAAAGAAAAAAGAATGAAAAGCAATGAAGACAGCCTAAGAGACCTCTGGGACAACATTAAATGCAACAACATTCGCATTATAGGGGTCCCAGAAGGAGAAGAGAGAGAGAAAAGACCAGAGAAAATATTTGAAGAGATTATAGTCGAAAACTTTCCTAACATGGGAAAGGAAATAGCCACCCAAGTCCAGGAAGCGCAGTGAGTCCCATACAGGATAAGCCCAAGGAGAAACACACCAAGATACATAGCAATCAAATTGGCAAAAATTAAAGACAAAGAAAAATTATTGAACGCAGCAAGGGAAAAATGATAAATAACATACAAGGGAACTCCCATAAGGTTAACAGCTGATTTCTCAGCAGAAACTCTACAAGCCAGAAGGAAGTGGCATGATATACTTAAAGTGATGAAAGGGAAGAACCTACAACCAAGATTACTCTGCCTGGCAAGGATCTCATTCCGCTTTGACGGAGAAATCAAAAGCTTTACAGACAAGCTAAAGCTAACAGAATTCAGCACCACCAAACCAGCTCTACAACAAATGCTAAAGGAACTTCTCTAAGTGGGAAACACAAGGGAAGAAAAGGACCTACAAAAACAAACCCAAAAAAATTAAGAAAATGGTCATAGGAACATACATATCAATAATTACCTTAAACGTGAATGGATTAAATGCTCCAACCAAAAGACACAGGCTTGCTGAATGGATACAAAAACAAGACCCATATATATACTGTCTACAAGAGACCCACTTCAGACCTAGGGACACATACAGACTGAAAGTGAGGGGATGGAAAAAGATATTCCATGTGAATGGAAATCAAAAGAAAGCTGGAGTAGAAATACTCATATCAGATAAAATAGTCTTTAAAATAAAGAATGTTACAAGAGACGAGGAAGGACACTACATAATGACCAAGGGATCAATCCAAGAAGAAGATATAACAATTATAAATATATACGCACCCAACAAAGGAGCACCTCAATACATAAGGCAACTGCTAACAGCAATAAAAGAGGAAATCGACAGTAACACAATAATAGTGGGGAACTTTAATGCCTCACTTACACCAATGGACAGATCATCCAAAATGAAAATAAATAAGGAAACAGAAGCTTTAAATGACACAATAGACCAGATAGATTTAATTGATATTTGTAGGACATTCCATCCAAAACCAGCAGATTACACGTTCTTCTCAAGTGTGCATGGAACATTCTCCAGGATATATCACATCTTGCGTCACAAATCAAGCCTAAGTAAATTTAAGAAAATTGAAATCATATCAAGCATCTTTTCTGACTACAACACTATAAGCTTAGAAATGAATTACAGGGAAAAAAACGTAAAAAACACAAACACACGGAGGCTAAACAATACGTTACTAAATAACCAAGAGATCACTGAAGAGATCAAAGAGGAAATCAAAAAATACCTAGAGACAAATGACAATGAAAACACGACGATCCAAAACCTATGGGATGCAGCAAAAGCAGTTCTAAGAGGGAAGTATATAGCTATACAAGCCTACCTCAAGAAACAAGAAAAATCTCAAATAAACAATCTAACCTTACACCTAAAGGAACTAGAGAAAGAAGAACAAACAAAACCCAAAGTTAGCAGAAGGAAAGAAATCATAAAGATCAGAGCAGAAATAAATGAAATAGAAACAAAGAAAACAATAGCAAAGATCAATAAAAGTAAAAGCTGGTTCTTTGAGAAGATAAACAAAATTCAAAACCCATTAGCCAGACTCATCAAGAAAAAGAGGGAGAGGACTCAAATCAATAAAATTAGAAATGAAAAAGGAGAAGTTACAACAGACACCGCAGAAATACAAAGCATCCTAAGAGACTACTACAAGCAACTCTATGCCAATAAAATGGACAACCTGGAAGAAATGGATAAATTCATAGAAAGGTGTAACCTTCCAAGACTGAACCAGGAAGAAATAGAAAATATGAACAGACTTATCACAAGTAATGAAATTGAAACTGTGATTAAAAATCTTCCAACAAACAAAAGTCCAGGACCAGATGGCTTCACAGGTGAATTCTATCAAACATTTAGAGAAGAGCTAACACCCATCCTTCTCAAACTCTTCCAAAAAACTTCAGAGGAAGGAACACTCCCAAACTCATTCTATGAGGCCACCATCACCCTGATACCAAAACCAGACAAAGGTACTACAAAAAAAGAAAATTACAGACCAATATCACTGATGAATATAGATGCAAATATCCCCATCAAAATACCAGCAAACAGAATCCAACAACACATTAACAGGATCATACACCATGATCAAGTGGGATTTATCACAGGGACAGAAGGATTATTCAGTATATGCAAATCAATCAGTGTGATACATCATATTAACAGATTGAAGAATAAGAACCATATGATCATCTCAGTAGATGCAGAAAAAGCTTTTGACAAAATTCAACACCCATTTATGATAAAAACTCTCCAGAAAGAGGGCATAGAGGGAACCTACCTCAACATAATAAAGGCCATATACGACAAACCCACAGCAAACATCATTCTCAATGGTGAAAAACTGAAAGCATTTCCTCTAAGATTAGGAACAAGACAAGGATGTCCACTCTCACCACTATTATTCAACATAGTTTTGGAAGTCCTAGGCATGGCAATCAGAGAAGAGAAAGAAATAAAAGGAATACAAATTGGAAAAGAAGAAGTAAAACTGTCAGTGTTTGCAGATGACATGATACTATATATAGAGAATCCTAAAGATGCCACCAGAAAACTACTAGAGCTAATCAATTAATTTGGTAAAGTTGCAGGATACAAAATTAATGCACAGAAATCTCTTACATTCCTACATACTAATGATGAAAAATCTGAAAGAGAAATTAAGTAAACACTCCCATTTACCCTTGCAACAAAAGGAATAAAATACCTAGGAATAAACCTGCCTAGGGAGACAAAAGACCTGTATGCAGAAAATGATAAGACACTGATGAAAGAAATTAAAGATGATACCAACAGATGGAGAGATATACCATGTTCTTGGATTGGAAGAATCAATATTGTGAAATTGACTCTACTACCCAAAGCTATCTACAGATTCAGTGCAATCCCTATCAAATTACCAATGGCAATTTTTACGGGACTAGAACAAAAAATCTTAAAATTTGTATGGAGACACAAAAGACCCCGAATAGCCAAAGCAGTCTTGAGGGAAAACCGCAGAGCTGGAGGAATCAGACTCCTTGACTTCAGACTATACTACAAAGCTACAGTGATCAAGACAATATGGTACTGGCACAAAAACAGAAATATAGATCAATGGAACAAGATAGAAAGCCCAGAGATAAACCCACGAACCTATGGTCAACTAATCTATGACAAAGGAGGCAAGGATATACAATGGAGAAAAGACATTCTCTTCAATAAGTGGTGCTGGGAAAACTGGACAGTTACATATAAAAGAATGAAATTAGAACACTCCCTAACACCATACACAAAAATAAACTCAAAATCGATTTGAGACCTAAATGTAAGACCGGACACTATAAAACTCTTAGAGGAAAATATAGGAAGAACACTCTTTGACATAAATCACAGCAAGATCTTTTTTGATCCACCTCATAGAGTAATGGAAATAAAAACAAAGGTAATCAAATGGGACCTAATGAAACTTAAAAGCTTTTGCACAGCAAAGGAAACCATAAAAAGGATGAAAAGACAACCCTCAGAATGGGAGAGAATATTTGCACGAATCAACGGACAAAGGACTAATATCCAAAATATATAAACAGCTCATGCAGCTCAATATGAAAAAAACAAACAACCCAATCTAAAAATGGGCAGAAGACCTAAATAGACATTTCTCCAAAGAAGACATACAGATGGCCAAGAAACACATGAAAAGCTGCTGAACATCACTAATTATTAGAGAAATGCAAATCAAAACTACAATGAGGTATCACCTCACACCAGTTAGAATGGGCATCATCAGAAAATCTACAAACAGCAAATGCTGGAGAGGGTGTGGAGAAAAGGGAACCCTCTTGCACTGTTGGTGGGAATGTAAACTGATACAGCCTCTATGGAGAACAGTATGGAGGTTCCTTAAAAAGCTAAAAATAGAATTACCATATGATCCAGCAATCCGACTGCAATCCCACTACTGGCCGTATACCCAGAGAAAACCATAATTCAAAAAGACACATGCACCCCAATGTTCATTGCAGCACTATTAACAATAGTCAGGTCATGGAAGCAACCTAAATGCCCATCGACAGACAAATGGATAAAGAAGATATGCTACATGTATACAATGGAATATTACTCAGCCATAAAAATGAATGAAATTTGTTGAGTCGTGGATGGATCTAGAAACTGTCATACAGAGTGAAGTAAGTCAGAAAGAGAAAAACAGGTATCATATATTAACAAATATGTGTGGAACCTAGAAAAATGGTACAGATAAACTGGTTTGCAGGGCAGAAATTGAGACACAGATGTAGAGAACAAACGTATGGACACCAAGAGGGGGAAGCGGCAGGGGCGTGGGTGTGGTGGTGTGATGAATTGTGTGATTGGGATTGACATGTATACACTGATGTGTATAAAATTGGTGACTAATGAGAACCTGCTGTATGAAAAACTAAATAAATAAATGTATAAAGAGAGACTAAATAAGAAAACATCTTTTTCTGATTCTTTATTTAAAAATGTCTCCATCACTCAAGCCCTGGGTCTTGGCCAATGGCCTCATTTATATTTAATGGAAAAGATAGTTTTATCTTCTTCGGTTACAGTTATTAGAGTTTGCTTTTTACAGGATAATTTTTTGTTTTCTGTGACCTCTTTGAAGTTTTTCACTTTTTTTTTTTTTCCATTTTTGTTTCTCTGCTGTGATTTCTCAATCACTGCTGCTGAAATAAGCTCAATGTCAGCCTAACACTGACCAACTGGAAACCTGGCAATTATTTTTGGAAATTCTTGGTCTTCTAGTTTTTCTCAACAGAACATAGATGCCTGTGTTATAAGGCATCTTATAAGTGGATATTCAATAAGTGGATATTCAATAAGCCACTAGTTCCTTTTTAAATCCTTTGGATTTAAAAGAGAATTCTTCAGTCATGGTCTATGATGAGTTTCGTCTCCAAAAAGAATGTCCATGCCAAGGTCTTTAAAACTTTGGAGGCACCTGATGAGCCTATTCTTCGTGGAGACAGCCTCTCTATAGCCTGTCAAGCTTCTACTTATCTACTCTTCTCCATGAATTAATGGAGCTGATAAAGCACCAATCTATAAATACAGTTTTCTCCAGATTCTCTCTCTCTGCTAAATTAAAATACAGGAATCTGTGTAAACAAATTGGAGGTTCTTCTTGGTCTTCAGGTTCATAGAACCCAAACACACTATTTAAAAGTTTTTATGTATTTGTGTTATACATGCATGAGTCTTTTCTTTTTTAAAGTTAAAATTTTTTTTAACATATTTATTGGAGTATAATTGCTTTACAATGATGTGTTAGTTTCTGCTTTATAACAAAGTGAATCAGTTATACATATACATATGTCCCCATATCTCTTCCCTCTTGCATCTCCCTCCCTCCCACCCTCCCTATCCCACCCCTCTAGGTGGTCACAAAGCACCGAGCTGATCTCCCTGTGCTATGCGGCTGCTTCCCACTAGCTATCGATTTTACGTTTGGTAGTGTATATATGTCCATGCCACTCTCTCACTTTCTCGCAGCTTACCCTTCCCCCTCCCCGTATCTTCAAGTCCATTCTCTAGTAAGTCTGCATCTTTATTCCCGTCTTGCCCCTAGGTTCTTCTGACCATTCTTTTTCCTTTTTTTTCTTTTTTTTTTTTTTAGATTCCATATGTATGTGTTAGCATACGGTATTTGTTTTTCTCTTTCTGATTTAAAATCTTTTGCACAGCAAAGGAAACCATAAACAAGACGAAAAGACAACCCTCAGAATGGGAGAAAATATTTGCAAATGAAGCAACTGACAAAGGATTAATCTCCAAAACATGCAAGCAACTCATGCAGCTCAATATCAAAAAAACAAACAACCCAATCCAAAAATGGGCAGAAGACGTAAAATAGACATTTCTCCAAAGAAGATACACAGATTGCCAACAAACACATGAAAGGATGCTCAACATCATTAATCATTAGAGAAATGCAAATCAAAACTACAATGAGATATCATCTCACACTGGTCAGAATGGCCATCATCAAAAAATCTACAAACAGTAAATGCTGGAGAGCGTGTGGAGAAAAGGGAACCCTCTTGCATTGTTGGTGGGAATGTAAATTGATACAGCCACTATGGAGAACAGTATGGAGGTTCCTTAAAAAGCTAAAAATAGAACTACCATACGACCCAGCAATCCCACTACTGGGCATATACCCTGAGAAAACCCTAATTCAAAAAGAGTCATGTACCAAAATGTTCATTGCAGCTCTATTTACAATAGCCAGGACATGGAAGCCACCTAAGTGTCCATCAACAGATGAATGGATAAAGAAGATGTGGAACATATATACAATGGAATATTAATCAGCCATAAAAAGGAATAAAACTGAGTTATTTGTAGTGAGGTGGATGGACCTAGAGACTGTCATACAGAGTGAAGTAAGCCATGCATGAGTCTTGATGTAACTTATTTAAACGGGATCATGAAGAGTCGTTTCTCCAGCATTTGCATGAAAGCTTTCTCCAAAATATATTATTTTTCACATCCAGAATCTAGTCTCTCATTATTGTAAGAGGAAATAGGAGGTAGTTTTCCGTCATTTTACTAAGCCTTATAGTTTAGAGAGGTAAAAACACTTACCTAAGTCTAACTGCCCCCCCAAAAAATCAATGAGTAAACCGATTGTTGTAATCCAAGTGTCTTAGGTTCTGAGCCATTGCTTCATTAAATAGCCCATATCAAAGCAACTGGATGGAAAATTTTAAATTTACTAATTCATTATTTAAGAAGATCAGTGAGGGATTACTGATTTATTTTACTAGGCTTATCCTCCCATTTAGCAGCTCCATTTAGTGGCTAAGACACTTTTTCTTCATGTTGTCAGAGGGGCCAAAAAAAACAACAAAAGAAGTATTTTTCAGCTCTAAGGATTTCAGCGAGGGAGGCTGTAACTTAGTTATGCTGCATGTATTCAATTAGCTTCTGAAATCTTATCTCTTCTACCAGTAAAAAAAGGAAAATAAAGCATTAAAATTCCCAAAGGAGCAAGAGGGTGTTTTTGGCAAAAGAGTGACTCAACTGGAGAGCTTAGTAGCCAAAAACGGTACTCTTGTCGTTTTGTTTTCCTTTCAAAGAGGTGCGTTGAGCTTTAGGGGGAGGAACTGAATACATGTGCGTGAAAAGCTGCCAGGGGAACATTTCTTATGGTGCTCAGGGCTGGAAGGTCATTTGTTCCTTGTTTCTTTCTCTTCACTTAACAACTAGCTCTATAAGAACAACTAGATGAGAGTCTTTCTGTGATAGATACCATTTTTTCCTTCGTTTCATCTGTCCCCTTATTTTTGTGCATTTTATCCTTTTTAATGGCCTTTGCTTTGTTGATTATTCTGTCACCATCTAAACCAAGTGATGAGTACTTTTTGTGGAGTGGTAGAACTCCAAGGTGTCTATCAATTCTAAAATATGAAATGTTTTGCAGTGACCTAATATGTAATTAACTCAGCATTTTTTTGTGCAGTGGTAAATTGGCATTTTCCTAATCAGAAAATGTATCACCTTCATAGTAATTTCAATTCTCTTCAGTTGAGATTTGGGGCCTTCAAAGATCCAGTTCTTAATAACCCTTCCTTCTTTATTGGGTATGACACCTCAACTGGACCCCTCTGTCCAGACAATTCAGTCTGCAAACCTTTCACAAGGCTCCCCTCTCCTGTCTGATTATTGTGTTTTGCTGATGTCATTTCCTTCCATGGAACTATCCTCCCTTTATATTTCTGTTTTCCAAATCTTACCTGCTTTCCAGAAACCAGGCCAAATACCAATTCCTAAGAACAGTGTAGGGCCAGAACATTTTCTTCCATAGTCTTCTCTGATATTCCCAAATAGACATAAATTCTCTTTTATTTTTACAATGTAAATATTACTCAAGATACCTTCTTACCCATTGTAAATCTGGTTTTCTTAGGTTAATATTTTATTTGAGAAACATTCAGTCTTCAGCCTTCGCTACTTCATGATTGAAACGTATTATACTTTTGTGCACTTTCCTTATAGAGGACTCTGTCAACAAAATGAGAAATTTTATAGCTTCTGTTGACCTTTCCATAGCCTTCACCTAGTTGACAAGACTTTGGTATGGATTGAGCTACATGAGATTAATACAGATTCCAAATTTCTTGTGTTTGGAGTGAAATTGAACTTTCATATTACCTCGGGTCACGGTCTTTTTTTTGATTTTCTGGCACCTGTATCTCTTAGAGCTTCTCACATTTTGGCGTTATATTACTTCAAAATCTCACATGGAAAATGTTCTCAGAAAATGCTAGGCGAACTTATTTAAGGTTACAGAGTGACTTAGGGGTACATGGTACCTTAAAAACTAGAGTGGGGCATTTAAAGTTTGAGTATTTAGTATTTACTGTGAAAAAAAAAAGGCCTACTCTCTTTTTCTTCCTAGTGGGTCAAGTTAAAGGCTACTGGAGAACAGGGCATTTCAGGTAGAAGAAAAAATGTTCCAGAATGTTATCTGATCAAAACATTTCCTACACATTTGAAAAATGGTAGACTGAATTGACTTAACAAATTTCTCTTCCTGGGAGCATAGTGTGCTCAAGGATTTATTCAAATCAACATCCATCAGAAAGTAGTCTCCAAGTATGTGGTATTTTGATTGGAGGAATGAGAGTAAGAAGAAGAAAGGAATAGTCTAGTTGAAGCAACCTTAGAGATGTCCTTCACCCTCATAACACTGGAAAAGATATTAAAGATAAGATTATCTCTAAGATTCTGAAAGGGAGTGAGTCAGATCTCCCAAATACCGGCAGATTTTGATACCCTGGGCTTGTATCTCCACAGCTGGAAATCACTGTCTTAGTGCCTGCAAGTGCCTGCCAAGAGTAGGTAATCATGATTTTTTTTTTTTTTTTTTTGCACTAACAGTGATTTGCTCTTCCTAAAGGAAGGGTCTCATATCTCTCATATGTGCTAGAAGAGAAATAAAAGTTGAGAGCTACCAATTTAGAAGGCCTTCATCTGGTAGAGGAGATGTATGGTATAGAAGGCCTTCATCTGATAGAGGAGATGTATGGTATAGAAGGCCTTCATCTGATAGAGGAGATGCATGGTATAGAAGGCCTTCATCTGATAGAGGAGATGTATGGTATAGAAGGCCTTCATCTGATAGAGGAGATGTATGGTATAGAAGGAAGGGCTGCTAACTCCCCAGGGTTGCACAGCCTCTAAGTTGCAGAGCAAGATCTGGAATCCAGGTCTCTTGGTTGCCCATCCCAACGCTGTTGGCTCAGCACCACACTTTCCAGTTAATAGCTCCCCTCCATCCTTTGGCCTCCCCTGACAACTCCTACCACCTTTATTAAATAGGGGCATTTCCAAGTATGTGTTTGCAGGAAACTTTAGGACCCTCTGCCCCTTATGTTATGTTATGTTATATCTGTTACATATGAGAGACAAGGGATGCCCATGAACAATATCCGTGTACACCAAAGACATGGACACACACTAAAATGTTGAACAACTACAATGGAATACCCTGAACAATCAGATAAGGGTTTATTGTTTACTTTTTTCTTGTACTCGCTCTCACAGGCTAGCTCAGGCCACTCGGTTTGGGAGCGGCTGCCTCCTTACAGTGGGTGTCATTTTGCTGGTGAGATGAGTAATTTCTTGGCACCATATGAAATATCAAGGTCAGAGGGGCTAGAATATAATATATGGCAAAGCAAGAGTGAGTCTCCAGGCGACCGCTGAGGCTGCTCTCTGTGATCTTGTGAACGGGAGCTCCCTGCTTGAGTGCTCTTTCTGGAGCAGTAAAGGCTTTGGAAACTGACTTTTCTTACAAAGACATCGTTATTGTTTTGTTCCCCACAGGCACCTTTTCTCTTTAGGATGTAAACGCTCTCTGGATGCTGAATGAATCCATCTTTATTTCTTACAAAGGAGCTTGGTTAAACTATTTTCATTTCAGAGTTTGCAGTAGAACTGCAAACTGCCATTTTTTTCCCTAGTAGGAGAAGAGTCCTGGCTGCCTGTTCCTAAAGAGGCTTGGTGTAAAAAAAAGAAGAATAACAACAAAGGGCTGAGGGTGTGTGTGTGTATGTGTGTGTGTGTGTGTGTGTGTGTGTAAGGAGGGGAAAAGGTTAAGTACAAGAGTCAGCCAGTCCTGGTCTTCCTCTCCCCATACTTTACATGGCCTCCCACTGGTAACCAGTAGAAATACAATGTGAGCCCACAAATGCCGTTTTAATTTTTTCAATAGCCATATTAAAAACGTAAAAAGAGGTGAAGTTAATTTTAATAATAGATTTCATGTAACCCAGCACATCCAAAGTATTAACGTCAACATATATTAATAGAAAAATGACTACTAAACTATTTTACATGAGATTTTTTTACATTAAGTCTTAGAAGTCCAATATACATTTTATGCCCAAGACGTGTCAGTTCAGAGAACCCACACTGCCATGCAGAGTGTCTACTAGACAACACGGTTATAGAATAAAATTAAAAAAAAAAACAAAACAACTTGTCATTTGGCATTTAAAATAGTTCATGATCTGTCTGCTAGTTATTTTTTTTAACTTCCTGTGCCCCTGCACCCTCTGTACCCCACTTCACCAGGTTACTTCTCATTTCCAGAACATGATACAGACTTTCATCTTTTCATGTCTACAGCATCCTTTGCCTCCCTTTACTCTGTCCACGTCTCTGAACATGTCCCAGCCTTGGAGGCATCCTAATATGGATTTTCATGGGTTTTGATTGAGATTCAATTCCAACTTCATTGCCTAGTAACTAGGTGAACTGAAGAATGTTATTTAGCCTCTTTGACCCCATATTACCTATCATTTTTTTTTTAATTAATTTATTTATTTATTCATGGCTGTGTTGGGTCTTCGTTTCTGTGCGAGGGCTTTCTCCAGTTGTGGCAAGCGGGGGCTACTCTTCATCGCGGTGCGCGGGCCTCTCATTATCGCGGCCTCTCTTGTTGCGGAGCACAGGCTCCAGACGCGCAGGCTCAGTAATTGTGGCTCATGGGCCCAGCTGCTCCGCGGCATGTGGGATCTTCCGGGACCAGGGCTCGAACCCGTGTCCCCTGCATTGGCAGGCGGATTCTTAACCACTGCGCCACCAGGGAAGCCCCATATTACCTATCTTTAAAACTAGAATAGTAGCTGTGTATGAGTGTGAGTGTGCGTGTCTGCATGTGTGATTATCAGAGACAGAAAGAGAAAAAGGGAGGGAGGGAGAGAGAGAGAAGTGATAAAAAGAATGCAAAACAAACAGAAAATATATAGTACAGTTCCTGGCACATCGTAGTTAAAATTCTCTCCCCTTTCCTAGTTGCTTTCCAAGTTGCTTCTGTGAGTGGCACTCCCATCCCCATCTGCCAGCAGTGTCTAATGCACTAAGTAAGCATCTCCTTGTTTTTATTCTGCGATCTATTTGCCTGCAATATCTTAGTCCCACCTTTAACAACTCATGTTCAGTCTTTGCTCCCCAGTTACAGTTATCATACCCTTTTCTTCTTTCCTACTGCCGAAATGCTAACAACAAAATGTACAGCTGCTCCTTGGAAATGAGTGACTCCATTGCCAAGTGGGACAGCACAGGTGCCCTTCCACTGGGGCTGAGAGCCAACAAGCTACCACTGAAATCTCTGCCCAACTCAGAGTGACAGCACAGCTGGTCCTGTCCCCTGCTGTAGCAGTTTCCTAGGCAACCAATACACGCTACCATGGAGGAAATGGAAGGAAAAAAAAGGCAAAACCTACATCATTTCCACAGTTTTCAATATTTGTGTGCATTGCTAAAAATATTGAAAATATATGGATAACTGAGCATATGTTTTATTATTTCATGTCTTGCTGGTTATGGCCTCTGTCATAATTCTAACAGAATTGAATGCTAGTGAATTACTAGTGATGGTGTTGCATGAGTGAAATTGGATCTTTCTAATGGAGGAAGGTTTATAGTTTTTTGAATAGCAGTCTTGCCCATCTTACATTAGATTTAATCCTGCCTTTGATGTGTATTGAACTTTTATAAATAGTATTTTAAATTTCCTTTTCTAATTGCTTGTTGCAATTGAGTTCTGTACTTTGTATCCAGAAATCTCACTGAATCACCTTATTAATTCTAATAGTTTCTATGCGGATTCTTTAGGGTATTCTACATATTTATAATCAAGTAATCTGCAAATAATGAGAGTTTTAATTCTCCACTTTTTTATAACCTGTATTTTTCTCACTTTAATAGTGGCTAGGACTTCTACTACAATGGTGAATAAAGTGGAGATAGTGGACATCCTTGACTCATTCTTAAAATCAGGAGAAACCTTCAAAATTTATCATTAAACATATAATTTCTATAGTTTTTTATAGATACTTTTCTATTCCCATTTTGCTAAGAGGCTTTTTTAAAAATTACGAATGGAGATAGATTTTGTCTTATTCCAAATTTGCTAAGAGGGTTTTGAAAAATCACGCATGGAGGTATAATTTTATCAAATGCTTCTCTGTATCTACTGAAATAATTACATGATTTTTTTCCCTCCATTTTAAACATCTCCATGATGTTTTAAATTGATTAATTTTAGTGACTAAACCAATATTTCATTTCTGGAATGAACCCCACTGGTTATAATTTATTATCTTTTTATGAGTCATTGGATTCATTTTGCTAATACGTATTTTATTTAGAAATTTTGTAATAATGTTCATTGCAGAGTGTTGCTGATATATATATATGTATATATATATATATATATATATATATATATACACACACACATTTTTAATAATGTCTCAGGCAGGTTTGAGGATCAAAATCATTGTAGGCTCCTAAAATAAGCATGTATTTGTCTTTGGCTATATAAAGTAGCATCATCGTGTCCATCCATCCATTCATTCATTCCACAAATATTTATTGAGGGGTAATATAGTATAGTGGATATAAGTATAGATTCTAGACTGCCTAGGTTTGAGTCATTTTTAAAAAACATTGTGACTATTTTAGTAATCTATTGCCATCTAACAAATTACCAGAAACTTAGCGGCTTAAAGCAACACATTTATTATATCACAGTTTCTGTGGGTCAGGAATCTGGGAACATCTTAGCTGGGTCCTCTGCTTCAGGGTCTCTCACAAGGATGCAAAGTGTTGGCCAAGGCAAGGATCTTATCTGAGGCTCACCTGGGAAGTGATCTGCTTCCAAGTTCATGTGATTATTGGCAGGATTCAGTTTCTTGCAGGCTGTTGGTCTGAGGACCTCAACGCCTTGATGGCTGTAGGCTGGAATCCGCCCTTGGTTTCTTGTCATGTGGGCCTCTCCATATGGCAGCTTATTTAGTCAAAGTCAGAAATGAAAGTCAGTAGAGAATCTGCTAGGGAAACAGAAGTTAGAATATTAGGTAACATTTTCGTCTTTTTCCATACGTTATTGATTGGAAGGAATGCATAGCTCCTATTCACACTCAAAAGGAGGGAATTAACTTTAAGAGCCACATGGAGCCTTGGTTTAAAACTACGTTGGAGCTTACATATACTCGTGCTAGTTATTCACAGATGATGGTTTATTCCCAAGTAGCTGGGCCTTTGTTTGCAAAACAAAATTGTTACAGAAAATGTTTAAAACGCTAAGAGCTCATGCTCCACAGGGACAGTTAAATGGTTAAACTATAGTCCTGGAAGTCTGAAGCTGAGTGGTACTTGGATGCTTATCATAATTTTGATTGAGTTCAATCTGGTTGCAACAAATAGCAAATGCTACTACAATGATATTAATAAAAGCAGTTGAAAGTCCCTTATTTCTTTTCTAAGCTATTCATAATTTAATTAATTAAACATTATGAAATGATCCCAAAGGCTAATTTGTATTTTTGTCTAGCCTGTATTTTCATAGTTTTTACCTAGTTCCAATCAGAATACAGATGTGATTGTCTCTTTCGTTTTATTTCACCTAGTGTTTAATAAATGATATTTTTGTAAGTTACCAATAATCATCAGGGCTTCAATTTTTAGGGATTATCTAGTCCCTATTGGTATACTAAAAGTATTTGCTCTTATTCTCCTGGGCCATTTGGTTATTTATTTTGTTTGCTACTGAAAAATTGGATGCTGGTAATTCTTCTGAACGGATACCTTTTTCTTCCTTTAAATTATGTTTAGAATCAATTATCAAGAGTAGATTACCTGGGCCAAGGATCTGAACATTTTTATGAATTTTTAGTCCAAACCACACTGACTAAGGTACATTTTTTGGTAGTAATACAAAAACATCACCTTGTCCATAAATTTTATTATTATGCCCTTTATTCCCATACACTTAATTTTATAGCCTATTAACAATTTTAAAAGCCAGTATTTACCCCTTCAGATTATAAATGGAAATCTTATACTCAGTACCCTTTATACTAATTGTAAGAGTAACTGTTTTATAACACAGAGTGATTCAGAGTAATCTAAAGCCTGAATATTTGCGTGGGCACCCAATTCTATTACTTGATAGTGGTGTGGCCTTGGGCAGATGATACACCTGCTTAGTTCCTCAGTTTCCTCATCTGTAAAATGAGGATAATAAGAATATCCACCTTACCAGCTTTGTCTCAATTAATCAGAGTGTTATATACATGATGGGGGCTCCATAAATATCATCATGTATTCATTATCATGTGTTCCTAGGTTATTAGTCAAATCAGACCTTGTTGAAGCAAACTTGGATAGGAATTCGCCTGAAACTTGAGCAGCACCTCTGAGTAGCCTGGCATCTGCTGGCACTGCAGAGAAGACAATGTAGCAGGACATAAGTCACAAACAAGGCGCCTATGGGCCAAATCATGTCTCATGACTATGTTTGTTCATCCCACACAGTGTTATTATTTTTTAATTAGTTGCTAACATTTAAAATTTTTGAAATTTTACATAAAATCCGGAATCATAGTTTCTCGCACAGCAATGAAGACCCAATGCAGCCAAAAATAAATAAATAAATTTACCAAAAAAAAAAAAAGAATTGAAAAATAAAGCAAACCAGGATGTTTTGCTTTATGGCAACCATCAGCTAGAGCAGAGTAGCAACTACTTTCATTAGAAGAAGTACTGAAAAGGACCACGTGTTCCCCGAGGGCCGCATCTTTGTTCCCTGTTGCTTGCACCTTGCCTATTTTGCTCATTTCCTTCACCTTCCTGGCTTCTAGAGCATTTCAATTTGCCTCTACCAGCACAGGGATTGAGATCTTGTCCTCTGAAGACCAGAAGAACCAGGTTATTGTCCTTGCTCTGGACTACTCACTAATTAAAATCCAAATCACCTACCTGATAATTTCCATCACGGGGTACAGCCGAGCATCGAGCGGCAGAGTACGTTTCTCACCAGGTCCTCCTCGGATGTCTCATTACGAGAGATGCTCTGTTTGTTTTAGCCTTGGTCTTCAGACCACAGACATGCTTTCCTCTGCTCTATAAGAAGTGTGAGTTGAGAGAATTACAAGGAATAGTAGAACATCTAAAATGCTACAGCAAAGAGCCTGTGAGTTCTTTCTCAAAAGGCTGAAAATGGTTACTTCGAAACAGTGGGGAATCCATACCAATAGCACTAAGCTTCTATTTTTATGCCTGGGAGAGTTTTTGAAGCCATTAGCCCATGTTGTCCAGCCTTATAATGCATGATTCATACACAGTACAGATTGGAAATGGCAGAGGTTGATTTTAGGGAAGAGATGTGCATTTTACCATGACACTAGCCGACCATGGAGTCGTATGAGAGGTTGGGAGACCAAAGCTAATTGGCTCTTTCAGGCTTTTGAGAGCTTGTCTTCAGGGTTCCACTGAGCTCTGCCTTTTAACTTGTTCACATGTTGTAATTAATAGAGGAGGGGACTATTGTACATTCACATGAAACCTCCAACCTCGATTCACATGTCCTGAGGTCTAGTGAAAACAGTGTATCGTTGTTTCTCATTGTATTGGGGGTTACTAGCTGAGCAGCGCACGCAGAAAAAACTCAGCGATGAAGGGCTTGGGACTGGAGTCCAAAAGACGGGAGTTTAAGTCCTGGCACTGCTACTTGGGATCTGTATGACTCAGTGTAATTTATTTAAATTCTCTTTGACTCAATTTTCTCATATGTAAAATAGGATAGCATTAGTACCTCCCTCATTGGAGTGGTGGGGGGGAGTATGGAAAATAATTCATATTAAGCATTCAGGACCTAAATAAGCACTTAGTAAGTAGTGTTGACTATGGTTTCCTCTCTGTATTCATTCAACACGATAGTACTTTCTATACAGTAGTAAATGCAAGTCACATGGTTCTTGCCCTCATGGACCTGAGAGTCTAGTCGGGTTTACACTGGCCTAAATGTGTTTTTGTCTTATAGCACAGCTGTTGAGAATTTGACAGTCTGGTTGTGAATCTCCACCCCACCTCTTACTCTCTCTAGAATATAAGGCACCTTAGTAAACTTTCTGTTGCTCAGTTTCCTTATCTATTCAGCGGAGATAATAAAAAGGCATACCTTCCAGTGTCTGGCCCAAAGTGATAACAATAACGATAATAATAGTAATGAAGATGTAAGGGAGAATAGCTAACCTTTATCACATGTACTCCATTTATCATTTAATCATAATTATTCCATGTAATTAACATTAATTGATGTGGTAACTTTTATCTGAATTGATTTATTCAAACCTCACAGTCACCTGTAAGGTAGTTTTCATAATTAGTCCCAATTTGCAGGTGAGGAAACTCAGGCATAAGAAGAGATACATACGCAGGAAATGTCAGTTGCTGTGGTTGGTATCATTAATAAAATGAATATCTTTCTACATCACATTGTTAGATTCACATCATTGTTTTAAATTCCTTCTTAGTAATTCCACTGTGTCTCCATACTTTATCAAGCTTTCTGTTGATGGAAATTTTGGTTATCATTATGACATGCACATGAAGAGCAAGTTTTGAAACCCATCTCATCTTATATGAGAGGCTGTCTGCCTGTTTGTTTTAGCTCTGAAATAAATTTCATATCCTTCTGTTCAGTTGACAGATTTAACTGAAGATTTCAGAGAGTGAGACTGTCAGGCTAACCCTGGAGACCAGGAGTGAGAATTTTGGACAATGCACATTGGCCAGTATAGGATTATGTTACTAAGAGACCAGGTGAAGTGAACATTTTCAACCTGTGAATTTTTAGCCTTTTGTGTGCAGGCTATACCTGTGAAGAAAAGCACAGGTGGCAGCGTACTGGGCTAAGTCGTGTGAGGGACCTTGTACACAGACCGAGACTGACATCCTCAGTTGATATGCTTCTAAATCACTGAGAAACTGTGTTGTTTCCACTGCCTGGGTCATTCTCTCTACACTGTCAGGTCTGTGACCGGACACCACCTTCTCAGGGCAGTGCTCTTGTCCAGGCTATTTATAATTGCACCCTCTCTCTTTGTTCTTAAACATTTCATGTCCCCTTTCTCTGCTTTATTTTCCTTCATAGCACTTATCTCTGTTTACAGACTGCCCATTTTACCTGTTTATTGTCTATTCCCCTACCAGTGGTTACTGGAGCGCACTCATACTAGTTCTCAAGAGCGGACTGCTAAATAGTCAGGACGTTTGCAAACTGGCTGTCAGATTGGTCATAGTGAGAATATTTACACTGTGGCAATTGGCAATTGCTACAAATTGGGGACTTTTTTTTCCGAGTCAATTTACCAGCACATGACCACCCTCTATTAAGTGTAGGCTCCATGAGAGAACACATTTTTGTTTGTTACATTCACTGCTGTATCCTCTGTAACTAAAAAGGTGCTTTACACACTGTATTTAAAAAGTATTTGCCGGAAGAGGTATAGAACAAATGTGAGAGTGAGTGAGCAAACAAACTTCCATTTTGTTCATGCTTAATATATGATCTATGCTCTTCTTAGGACTTTTTATACATCCCATTCCAAGCTTAAACAACACTATGAGGTAGGATGTACCCCTACAGTATTATTATCCTGAATCACAGCTGTAGAAACTGGGAAGCCATGAGGTTCATCAGCTTCTCCAAGGTCATACAGGTGGTAAAGGTAGAAACAGAATGAGGAGGAGGAGAAGAAAGAGAAAGATAAAAAGAAGGAGGAAAGGAAGAGAAGGAAGAGGAGAATAAAAGGCAACAAACTCTTCCATCAGACTTAGCTATGTGTCAGGCACTTTTCTGAGTACTTTATAGAGCAATGACAAATAACGTATTTGATTTCCACAACACGCCCATGAGATAGGTGCTATTATTATCCCCACTTTACAGTTGAGAAAACAGAGGCACACAAAGGTTAGGTACCTTGCCAAAGAGCACATAGCACAAGCTTTGGAGCTGGGATTTGAATGCCAGAAATTAGGCAGCTCTGGAATCCACAATTTTAACTATTCTGCTCTACTGTCTCTTGGTTGACCTGTCTCATACCAGAGCTCCTGGTTTAAACGACTGACCTACTAGGGTATTTGTTCATTCTTGTGGGACTTAATACCTTGCTTTTCAGACCTCATAGATCTTGCAGCTTGCCTTGACTTGGCATGGCCTTTCTAACCACTGTGTGTTGATGAATTTGACTTTGATTGCCAACTCTGTTTTATCAAATGAGAGTGCAGTTCTGTGAATTGTCTTGAATTCCTTTGCTTTCTGAAAGGTTGCTTGTGCTTCCTTATGTTTATTCCACTCTCATATTCTAATCTTCATCCTATGTTGATTAAGCAAAGAGCAGTAAAGGTTAAGAGAGTGATGACTTGTAAATGAGGTACATTAACAAAAAGGAGAAAAAAGCACTACCTGAAAGGCTTCCTTCTTTTTGATCAAGACATCAATATAACTGTTAAATGAATTCTCTTTGAAAAATTTTTTTCATTTTTGTTTTATCATCCTGCTTCAAAGAATAGAGAAGGCATTGGGAACCCACTTCAGAAGCAGAGCTAAGATTGTTGCTGAGCCCACCTCACAGAGCACTCTGAATTTAGGATGAGGTCTTCTTTCTAACGTTCTAAATATACATTAGTGCGGTAAGCTGTCTGCAAAAGTACTTGGCTGGTAAAGAGAAATAAACTTGAAATTTCTACTTATTTCGTGGGACACTAAAAGTAATCGCCCCCAGAAGAGCCCTGGACTTCTTAGTACATATTCCAGAGGCTGAGGGATTCGGGTATCGTGGTGTGATAGATTTAGATTTAAGTCTCCATCTGTCACCAGCTCTGGTGAACTTTCTGGACCTCAGTTTCCTTGTTCGCAAAATGTTTTTGTAAGGCCATCTTCTGAGTTTGATTATTATTCAAAATTGTTCCACCTAAAATTTTTACCGATAAAACCTCACCCACCTAGTCACTCATTCTCACCCAGCTGTGCTTCGATGATGTTAATCCCTCCATGCTTTACCTGGTCCTCTCCTTTCTGTCTATTATTAGACTCTTCTTGGCATCACTTTTTGTCTCATCCAATTTCTACTTCCCTCATTGCTGTTTCTACTTCCCTACTTAGACTTTCTGTGAGGGCAGTGCTTGTTAACACATATTTCTCTGGAATCCCCCGCAGCTTTTAAAATGATGCCAGTTACATAGGAAATAGCTGTTGAATGACACTGAAGACGATGGAACAGTGAATTAGAACATTTAACACTATTCTCACAAGTTCCGTATGATTTATTCTTGTGAAAATGAAAACAAAATAAATCTAACAAGTGAACCAAAAGAGTATAATACTTTTAAAAAATAAATGCCGTAAGTAAAGGGTTGTCTCTAAAACCTTGCTGCTGATGTTAGAAAAGCCTTTGTATGAAGTTGTTCTAATTGATGTTTTTATTGGTACATATTAAAGTTATTAATTAAACACAGGAGTGCTTAAAATGAATGCCTTGTAGCCTTGTGAAATGGCTGTGACTGGATAATTCAGTACATTATGTGTTATTAGGAAAAAAAGTAATGCTGCTCTGGCAGAAGAATAAGTACTCCAGATTTCAACATCATATTTGCAGATGACTTGAGTATTAAAACTTCCATACACTGTATTTTTTCCTATTTAATATTTTCAAGCCTTGTAACAATCAAGGCAATGAAAAATAGACAAGAGAGCCTGAGATCTGTTAAAAATGCTTGACAATGCATATGTTAGGGAGAATATATTGAATGAATAGTTCATTTATCTATTTTTAAAATGTAAACATGTAAGCAACCAGTTTAAGTGAATGCTTTGTACCCATAATAGTCTATTCCATTCCTGGAATGGACCAAAGATATTCTTAGCCCATCCTGGTTCAGGTGAAGCGAGGACAGATGTAAATAAGCTCGTCATCCTAGACTTCGAGCATCCTCAGAATTGAACCTCTTGATAGACTCCTACGTTGGCCTTCCATTCTTGACTCTAAACCAGTGTTCATGGAATTGGCCTCAAACAAATGAATCCTTAAAATGGGACATAAATGTAAGTGTCACCATGGTGTTTTTAGCCACTCGGATCTTGAAATCATTTCCTGATAGTTTAAACTCAGAAAGACTCTTCATTTCTTCTAACATGTTTCTTTTCTAACTAATATATCCTACATTGAAAAAGGAGTATAGGGCAAAAAGGAAACCTCTGTTTCCTTTCTTTTTTTTGCCCCCTCACATTCCTTCCTCCTGGTCTACTAATAAGTGCCTTTCAAATGGGTACATACAAAAGAGGTTGCATTGACGTTTTAACACATTCAGACATCTTCACCTTCAAGAGTGGAACAAGTCATGAGTTAATTTTCTCATTGATTTAAATCAGAGCATAAAAGAGTACTCCTGCTGGTAACAAGAGTTAAATTTACTACTACAGAGAAGTATAGACACCCTATGTTCTTGAAAATTATTTGGTAGAGGTTGCATGCAGATTAGCCCTCCTTTTCCAAGAGAATGTTTCTTCTTGTTTCATTATTCAGCTGTTTCAGTCCTTCAGATCCCAGAGTGAACTGAGAGTAGCAAAATACTGTTTACAATCCTCTTGTTCTAGGAGAAATCCACTTACCACTTTCGAAAATCAGGGACCTGTATTAACAAGAACATGACTGTTTCTATAGCACTCTTATATTCTTACAGTAAATCATTTGAAGGAAATACAGTAAGAACCACAAAAGAAAAATATTCAAGTCTTTGTGTTGGACATAAAAACTTGGTTAGTCAGTACCTGGGGAGAACAGTGCTGCCATGTTTCCATTTTAGAATTTTCTTGCTGTCCTTGCTTATGGATTCATCTCTTTCTTAAGACCTTTAAGAGGAGAAAGAAGCATTGTGATTTACAATAGAATTGCTATTGGGAGTCACCCACCCTTCAAGCTAATGATAATAGCTATTATTTTTTGAGGATCTACTGTTTACCTATCAAATAATATATATTGGTTAATATGATTTTTACAACATGCCTATAAGGGCACTTTTATGGTTTTAACTATTTTACAAACAAAGAACCTGACAGTAGTCAGTTGACTGGTACAAGGTCTCCTGCAGAGCTGTTAAGTAACTGAGCAGGGATTTGAGCTGTCTGCAGGGCCAGCATCATTGGTGTGTGGTCTGTGCAGTCACACAGGGCCCCCTGCTCTCAGAAGAGTTTAATGCTCCGCTGTAGGCATCTTAAAATTTGTAATTTTTTTTTTATTAGTTGTTTTGTTTGTTTGTTTATACTGCAGGTTCTTATTAGTCATCAATTTTATACACATCAGTGTATACATGTCAATCCCAATCGCCCAATTTAGCACACCACCATCCCCACCCCACCGCAGTTTTCCCCCCTTGGTGTCCATATGTCTGTTCTCTACATCTGTGTCTCAACTTCTGCCCTGCAAACCGGCTCATCGGTACCATTTTTCTAGGTTCCACATACATGCGTTAATATGCGATATTTGTTTTTCTCTTTCTGACTTACTTCACTCTGTATGACAGTCTCTAGGTCCACCCACGTCTCAACAAATGACTCAATTTCGTTCCTTTTTATGGCTGAGTAATATTCCATTGTATATATGTACCACAACTTCTTTATCCATTCGTCTGTTGATGGGCATTTAGGTTGCTTCCATGACCTGGCTATTGTAAATAGTGCTGCAATGAACATTCGGGTGCATGTGTCTTTTTGAATTACGGTTTTCTCTGGGTATATATGCCCAGTAGTGGGATTGCTGGGTCATATGGTAATTCTATTTTTAGTTTTTTAAGGAAACTCCATACTGTTCTGCATAGTGGCTGTATCCATTTACATTCCCACCAACAGTGCAAGAGGGTTCCCTTTTCTCCACACCCTCTCCAGCATTTGTTGTTTGTAGATTTTCTGATGATGCCCATTCTAACTGGTGTGAGGTGATACCTCATTGTAGTTTTGATTTGCATTTCTCTAATAATTAGTGATATTGAGCAGCTTTTCATGTGCTTCATGGCCGTCTGTATGTCTTCTTTGGAGAAATGTCTATTTAGGTCTTCTGCCCATTTTTGGATTGCGGTGTTTGTTTCTTTAATATTGAGCTGAATGAGCTGTTTATATATTTTGGAGATTAATCCTTTGTCCGTTGATTCATTTGCAAATATTTTCTCCCATTCTGAGGGTTGTCTTTTCGTCTTGTTTATGGTTTCCTTTGCTGTGCAAAAGCTTTGAAGTTTCATTAGGTCCCATTTGTTTATTTTTGTTTTTATTTCCATTAATCTATGAGGTGGATCAAAAAAGATCTTGCTGTGATTTATGTCAAAGAGTGTTCTTCCTATGTTTTCCTCTAAGAGTTTTATAGTGTCCAGTCTTACATTTAGGTCTCTAATCCATTTTGAGTTTATTTTTGTGTATGGTGTTAGGGAGTATTCTAATTTCATTCTTTTACATGTAGCTGTCCAGTTTTCCCAGCACCACTTATTGAAGAGACTGTCTTTTCTCCATTGTATATCTTTGCCTCCTTCGTCATAGATTAGTTGACCATAGGTGCGTGGGTTTATCTCTGGGCTTTCTATCTTGTTCCATTGATCTATGTTTCTGTTTTTGTGCCAGTACCATATTGTCTTGATTACTGTAGCTTTGTAGTATACTCTGAAGTCAGGGAGTCTGATTCCTCCAGCTCCGTTTTTTTCCCTCAAGACTGCTTTGGCTATTCGGGGTCTTTTGTGTCTCCATACAAATTTTAGGGTGATTTGTTCTAGCTCCGTAAAAAATGCCATTAGTAATTTGATAGGGATTGTATTGAATCTGTAGATTGCTTTGGGCAGTATAGTCATTTTCACAATGTTGATTCTTCCAATCCAAGAACATGGTATATCTCTCCATCTGTTGGTATCATCTTTAATTTCTTTCTTCAGTGTCTTATAGTTTTCTGCATACAGGTCTTTTGTCTCCCTAGGTAGGTTTATTCCTAGGTATTTTATTCTTTTTGTTGCAAGGGTAAATGGGAGTGTTTCCATAATTTCTCTTTCAGATTTTTCATCATTAGTGTATAGGAATGCAAGAGATTTCTGTGCATTGATTTTGTATCCTGCAACTTTACCGTATTCATTAATTAGCTCTAGCAGTTTTCTGGTGGCAGTTTTAGGATTCTCTATGTATAGTATCATGTCATCTGCAAACAGTGACAGTTTTACTTCTTCTTTTCCAATTTGGATTCCTTTTATTTCTTTTTCTTCTCTGATTGCTGTGGCTAGGACTTCCAGAACTATGTTGAATAATAGTGGTGAGAGTGGACATCCTTGTCTCGTTCCTGATCTTAGAGGAAATGCTTTCAGTTTTTCACCGTTGAGAATGATGTTTGCTGTGGGTTTGTCATATATGGCCTTTATTATGTTGAGGTAGGTTCCCTCTATGCCCACTTTCTGGAGAGTTTTTATCATAAATGGGTGTTGAATTTTGTCAAAAGCTTTTTCTGCATCTATTGAGATTATCATATGGTTTTTATTCTTCAATTTGTTAATATGGTGTATCACATTGATTGATTTGCGTATATTGAAGAATCCTTGCATCCCTGGGATAAATCCCACTTGATCGTGGTGTATGATCCTTTTAATGTGTTGTTGGATTCTGTTTGCTAGTATTTTGTTGAGGATTTTTGCATCTATATTCATCAGTGATATTGGTCTGTAATTTTCTTTTTTTGTAGTATCTTTGTCTGGTTTTGGTATCAGGGTGATGGTGGCCTCATAGAATGAGTTTGGGAGTGTTCCTTCCTCTGCAATTTTTTGGAAGAGTTTGAGAAGGATAGGTGTTAGCTCTTCTCTAAATGTTTGATAGAATTCACCTGTGAAGCCATCTGGTCCTGGACTTTTGTTTGTTGGAGAATTTGTAATCACAGTTTCAATTTCATTACTTGTGATTGGTCTGTTCATATTTTCTGCTTCTTCCTGGTTCAGTCTTGGAAGGTTATACCTTTCTAAGAATTTGTCCATTTCTTCCAGGTTGTCCATTTTATTGGCATAAAGTTGCTTGTAGTAGTCTCTTAGGATGCTTTGTATTTCTGCGGTGTCTGTTGTAACTTCTCCTTTTTCATTTCTGATTTTATTGATTTGAGTCCTCTCCCTCTTTTTCTTGATGAGTCTGGCTAATGGCTTATCAATTTTGTTTATCTTCTCAAAATTTTTTTAAAAACTAAGGTGTCCTGCATTTTCATTTTGCACTGGGCCCTGCAAATTCCTTAGCCCATCATGTCTCTCTGGCTATAAAGCTTATTTCATTTCATCACACCTCTCCCAGCGATGAATTTTCCCTTGCAAAAACAGCTCCAGCAGGAATAGTTACTACCTGCTTCCTACCAACTCAATGACAGCATAGTCTGGTGTAGTGTGCCTGCCCCACGCAGGTAGATTTGATATCTGAATTGATTGCTGGATTGAAACTTTGACATGATGAATATCTGAAAGGCCAGTTTTTAGTTTTCTAGTTACTGAAGTGCCAGAGAACATGAAACAAAATTATTTCATATATTTTACTAACCCCCCCTTAGGTTTTTTGTTTCTTGTAAACATATGAAGTTTTATTTTTTATTTCTACACAAATGGAGACATTTTCCTTCTCCTCCATCATGTTCTAATATGTTTCATTCTATTTTGGACTTATCTAAAATGCATTGATTTTCTAAAAGTAATACTAATGAACATTTACTTAGTGTTGAACATGTGGTTTGAAGCGATTTTTTTCTATTAAATCAAATTTTTCACAATCTAAACTAAGAATGTAAGCTTTAAAGTCGGAAGTTCACTGACATAATGACATTTTTGTTTTCTCATTTTTTTTGTTTATCTTCAAATGTTCAACACTTAATTTTCAAATTTAAGAGTTGAAGAAATGGTGTGGTATATTTTGACATTTACTTTTATCCAACCCTAAAATAAATTTTTGTTTTAAGCCATATTTATGACAGTTACCATCAGTGTTTTGAATTATGACAGTTTCTTTTCATTAATAAATACACATCCCTCCCTTTTATTTTAAAATTTTCTCTATTACCATCACATATTGTTAAACCTTTGGGGGGAATGTTAGAAATCATCTGATCCTATCCACTTGCTTCACAGGTGAAGAAATTCATGTCCAGAGAGGCATATAAGACTTGTTTAAGGTTGCACAGCCAAATAGTGATGGAGCAAAGACCAGCACACAAATTCCTCTGAATTTAAATCCAGGACTCTTTTATTACACCACACAAATCTCTTTTGATGCCTAAAATCACTAAGATTTCTTGTTTAATTTTCTGTCCACGATAAATATTTATACAGCTTTAAGCCTTGAGTTAAAGTTTAGCTTACCCAGGCCCTATGAATATGAAAATCAGAAATCTGGAGGGAAATGTTAGCTTTTTAGTAAAAGGGCAACAGTGTTTCTGAAATTTTCAGTGTTATATCAGAAAAAAACTTCCCCTTTTCCAATTAAATTCTCCTGCAAACAGCAATGCCTTTGGATTGTTCTGGTAATTTTATAACCCTGTAACATATTTTATAGAAACAAATTGCAGCGAAGATGTTGGTAAAATTCATGCCCAATTAAGTACACTGTGAAAAAAACCTGGTCAAATCTGGTGCTATAATAAGGAATGCCAGCAAGGCAACCCTGTTAAAAGGAGCTTTTTTTCTCACCAGGGCCCTGGGTTTTTGGTTGCTGGGGGGAAACTGAAATACATTTCCAATAAAGGCAAATTGTCAATTCCATACGAATGACAACAGGTCTGATGAGGATCCTTGGAAACATGATGATTGACTCCAAATTGCCATATTATTAGTGTTAACATATATTTCATCTTAAATCTATCCACCTTGATTATGCTCCAGGGATGCAATATAATTTGGCTGACCAGACTTGGTAACTTATGATAGCCAATTACAAGACTTTTACATGATGACTTGTCAATATAAATCAAGAGTTTTGATTCAGTATTTCTTAAGAAAGATCCAGCACAGAATCTTTCAAAAAGATATTATTTTTCCTATTTCTCCATAGCTGATTTGCCTAACATTTATAGATTCACTTCCATTCTGCAAGGAAACTTTTAACCTTATGCAAAGACATTATCCATCAAGGAATAATTTTTTTGTTCCTTATCCTGCTGTCCCTCCCCAAAGAATAAACATAGTCAGTTCTTGTTAGGAAAAGAACCCCACAGAAGTGGGACAGAGAGCTAAGATTCAAACACTGGTTATCCTTTTACATTCCTCATCAAACAAAATCATTATTCTTAATGAACTTTCATCTCTGTCCACCACCGCTAACGAGCAGCTAGACAGTCCCCTGTGTTGCCATTCAGCCAGTAGGAGATAGCCCAGGCAGGTGAATGGCTCTAGGTATGAACTTTCACTCTGCTACTTGCCTGGTGTCCTGCCAAGATCTTGCCCAAGTTAGTTAGCCTCACTGAACCTCAGTAACTTCTTCTTTGAAATGGAGATAATAATACTAGATTAATTCATAAGTTATTTCCTATATACCGATGGGTTATTGGGTGATACATGAGATGACAAGGGAGCAGGATAATTCTAGAAGTAAGACTCGTCACTTTTAGTGACCATTCTGCCAGCAGTCCAACCCGGTGGCTGTATTCCAGCATCGACAGGGAGATGAGGGACTGAAACCGGTTGCTTTGACCCTGAGAAAGGTTTGGCATTGCCATCTGCAGAAAAGCATGCCTGTGGACCCCAATAAATTGCAGTCCACTGGCCATATTCAAAATCTGGTGGAACTTCATCCATACTTAATCCTTGATTTTAGCCTGAGCAATATGGCTTTGGTCAGCAGGGATGTTTGTGGTCAAGGCATTCAGTTGATTTAGCTGAATTAAAATGTTTCAAAATCCCATAGTTATTTGTCCAGCATTCAAGGGAGAATCTTGTGGAATACGTTCCAAGTGCAAAACTCCGTGGGACTTGCACCAGACCACACGTCATGGCTTTATATCCAAGGTGACTCAGTGGATCCAGTAGGTGAGGCTCCTGGCCGTGTCCATTTAGGGACCATACCTTGACCTCAACTTCACAGACTGATTCACATGCCTAGCAACTGCAGGATGCCTGAATACACGGATATGTATATTCAAGACATGCGTGTCTTCATAGATGTTCTGAAACTTAGTTCAAGGTGACAGCACACATGTTTATATGTAATTCAACTTTCATTTATAAACATCATCAATTAAGCGGTCTCTTCATGGGAAAGACTTTTGGAGAAACCCCGGTACTGATTTGCTAAGATAGTTGTGAAGATGACATGAGTTAATGCGTACACGTAAACATGGAGACAGTGCATGATGCTTGTCAACCAACATCTTCCTTCTTCCCACATTACATTAGTATACCTAAAGCCACAATGGTATTTACTTTCTTATGGAGAGGTGAGAGGTTCTTCATTTGAAGAACAGATAAGACCAACTGAAGAGACATGAATGTGCATTTATTCAGGAGTTGATAGTCACCAGGCACTAAAGCACCGGTTATCAACTGGGAGTGATTTTGCTCCTCAGAGAACATTTGACAACATCTAATGACTTTTAAAAATTGTCATTACTGGTGTCTAATGGGTAGATGCCATTAAACATTCTACAGTGCACAGAACAGTCCCCCACAAAAATATATTTTTCAGCCCAAAATGTCAATCATGGTATGGTTAAGAAACTCTGCACAAATGTAATTGGCTTTGATTTATGGTCCTCATAAACACTGTATGAGGTAGAGTCTGTTATTATCCCCATTTTACAGAAGCAGACATTGCATCAATGAGAGGTCAAGACGTTGTCCAAGATCCCAGAACTAGTGAGGGAACGTAGGTTTGGATTCATTTAGAACCCAGGCTCTTCATGCCTGCCTTCTGAGGGCAAAGCAGGATTAGAACCCTTTTCTCTGCTACTATCTCACACTGTTGCCTTTGATTAAAGCATTATTAAGTTGAATGACTGTAACATTTGCTGTAGAGTGAATGAGTTTTTTAATGTTCTTTTTTTTGTAAGCAGACAAAGGAATGCCCATATTTAGTAATTGTGGGTGCCATTGAAATTGTTTTCGTGAGAGCTGCACTAGTGGCAAGGTTTGCTACCCTTGCTGGTGTCAGTCAGATGGAATATTTTGTTATGGTTCTCTGTTCCTCTTGCTGTTCAGTGGTAATGTATCTGTTGAGAGAGATTTATAGTTCTATCCTTTTAGGAGAGAATATTCACACTCTGGTTTTGCCTTTTGAGGCTTACACACATTATCACTAAAGTACATTATCATTTTTTATCTGGTGTCAGGGAGGTTTTTATCATCTTCTGAGTTAGATGGTGTGCTCCAGAGAAGGAAGGGATTAGGACTCATTAGAGCTAACAGGATTGACTTTGTTCCACTGTTTTTCCTGCCAGTCAAAAAGAAATAGGGGATAATAGAAACTCATCAGTTGCTATTTGCAAAACTATTTACTTTCCTTGAATATTTCGGTCTCTTGTTGACATGAACATTGACCGCTCTTTGCCATGGTGGGTAATTTATTTTACATGAGGTGGTGTTTTCAACAACCAATACAGAATGTTCTGAATCATTCTGAACTATATGTGGATAAAAATAAATGCTCTCATTTTCTCTGATGGATGTTTTCTTTTGCCCACGAAAGTTATGACTGGCTTTGATCTTTCCCCAACCCACTCTATGAGCCCCCGATCAATGTTTGAACAAAATGTAAGAAATATCATAAACAAGCAAAAATCCCACAGAAATAAAATGTGTGGTCTACCTCTGCTCTTCCAAGTCTGACCCATCAGTTAAATCAATCCTTGGGCTCTCTGAAGAGTAGGATTTTTGTAAGATGAATTTCTATCTAAATAGAAAGAAAGACGACCATAAAGGCAGCATCTTAATAAATTCATTAAGGCTCAGAGACCAGGCTCATTCACTCATCTACATAATGATGAAAATCACCAACATGAATTAAAGGATGAAATTAAGAAGTTGGAGTGGGGGCAGGTGGCTCTGGCCATATTTTGACTGTTGTCATAAATTTCAAATGAAGGTTGCTACAGTCTCTCCCCACAGACACCCACATGCATCTCCCCTTTGCACTTGTTTCTCAATGTGCAACACCTCATTCTCTGGTTTATTTCTTAGATCAGATTCCTGGGGGGAAAGATTCTAGTTGGTTCTGCCATGATTTTTTTTTTTTTTAATTTATTTATTTTTGGCTGCATTGGGTCTTCGTTGCTGCATGCGGTCTTTCCCTAGCTGCAGTGAGAGGGGGCCACTCCTCACTGTGGTGCACGGGCCTCCCACTGCGGTGGCCCCTCTCATTTTGGAGAACGGGCTCTAGGCGCACAGGCCTCAGCAGCCGGGGTTCACGGGCCCACTTGCCCCACGGCACGTGGGATCCTCCCAGACCAGGGCCCAAACCCATGTCCCCTGCATTAGCAGGCAGACTCCCAGCCACTGCACCACCAGGGAAGCCCCCCGCCATGATTTTAAGCCAGGCCATTTCATAGATCACTGCTTATTCTACGTGTTGACTGTCCTTAGTTCTCATGTTTGCCCTGCTTCACAGGGAGGCGTAGAGTCAGGGCTGGGTCACTTCATCTAAAGAGAGCTGTCCCTTTCACAGGAACAATTGCCGGGCAACTTCCCTTCAAAGGGGCTGTGGGCAGGATGACTGAAACACTATAATCAAGATATGATTAAAATATGAAAAAAAATTGATCAACTAAGCAGGAAAAGGGGGTGAGGGAATTGAATGGCTGAGTGGAAGTAGTTTTTCAGCATTGGAAGAGACCTCCAAGACATACTAAGCCCCAGCAGTGTGCTGTGTTCCTGAACATTAGGGAGAAGGGTTTGAGATATAAATGAAGGTCTTGACCACATCCACTGCTGTGACTGACGTGACATTATTGTGGTTGAAACTAACGGTAGATAATGTTTTGAGTAGGGAGGCTGTAGCAGAGGAGAGATATCCGCTGCCCTACGAAAGGATAGGGTCCCCGTAATTGTGCAGATCTAAGTATATTTGCAAAGTTTCCTCCAAATTTTTCCTGTCTAAACTATCAGTTACTCTGCATTGCTCAGATTAGGATAATTCCAGGTGACCAGCTCCTAGAAAATGTAGATATTAAAGAATTTTAATTTTAAGAACATAGCGTACTAGATTATGTTATATACGTAAACACCTTCTTCTACACTGTACAAATCAAGGTATTTGATAATATATTCATCCATGTTTGATTCTTCAAGAAAGGGATACAAGTTGTTTTTGATCATTTTTATTAATTCAGTAAACAAGTACAACTAGAAGGAAAGAAGTTCCTCAAGGGAAACAAAACATGACGCCACGAGCAACGTAAAGCAGTTTCCCTCAGAAGAAACTTATCGAATCTTTAAGTGGTGATTAGTAGCGTAGACCATTACACCAAACTGCAGAGAACTGAATCCTGATTTACCATATTTTGGCTTTACTGTATTATCCTCACCAAGGAACTTCAGGTGCTCACCTGTAAAATGGGAAAATAACATTCTTATGGAGGTGCTGTCAGAGTGAAATAGATCATGTGTGTAATTCACTTAGCAAATTATAATATTCAATGAAGATGACTAACTGTAGTATGTTGAGCCAGACAACAGTAGGAGTCGTTTGTTTCAAAAGGGTGCGTAACAGAGCCAATACTGGGGTGAACCAAGTGAAACATCTGGGGTGCAAATTTTAAGGGCATACCAGAAACTCAATATTCAAGATAATATTTTCATGCAATATTTTAAAATCAATGCAAAAGACATCCATGATAAATAACATAATAACATCACAATTATGAATAAAAACAGGCTCCAACTCTGTCTCACCTGATTCCAATACAACATTATTTATAAAAACAGGCAGCCAGCCTGTGAGCCAGAGTTCGCTGATTTGACTTTTTTTTAATGCATTAAAATATTATTTATCTTGATTACTGA
This sequence comes from Eubalaena glacialis, assembly GCF_028564815.1. Taxonomy (NCBI): domain Eukaryota; kingdom Metazoa; phylum Chordata; class Mammalia; order Artiodactyla; family Balaenidae; genus Eubalaena; species Eubalaena glacialis. Next base: position 40,493,458 of record NC_083716.1, read on the forward strand.
GTTTTATGATGCCACCTTAAATTTTATGCCTGATGGGAGTGCCTCGCTTATTTTATCCTAGTCCAGCTCTGGTGTACAGTTTTTTCACGTTTAACTCAGAAATTCAGAATTCTAGAATTCAAATCCTAGATATTGACAAGACCTTTGGGACCGCCAAAGGCACCATGTCCAACCTCTATGTGGTTGCAGTGCTTTAGTAGCACCGCCTTTTTAATGTCAAAGATGGTCACTTTGACTTGACTAGCCTGTGACTGAAAAGTCATGTGTACACATGTGGAATTGTTGACCTTTTCCAATAACACTAAACCTTGACCGCCTAGGACATTGTGTTAAACAAATGAGACTGCCTCTCTCCCAGAGACTTTGGCTCACTGGCAGTTTAGGGGTTGCATTTGCTGTTCCATTTGTGTTCATTTCTTTTGCACTTTATATTTTTCTTGACTTTCTTTGACGGTTTTCTGAGGGCAAATTTTGACCATCCTGAAGACAAGGAACACCTCAGGAGATTGTTTTCTTTGTTGCTTTTGGATATTGATGGGATTTTGGCAGTGGGATTATAATGAATCTCACAGCAGTTGTCAAGCTCCTTTTTATAATAAGCCTTTTATCCCTTTACATAACCTGCCACTGCCTTTCCTTGTTTCTCAGGGTTAACTGGCAGGGAGCCCTTTGGCTCACCCAGCTGTACCTTGGCAGGGCGTGCCATGAATCAGATGCCCTTTCCTCCTAGAAGGCAGAATGTATCTCTTGCTCAAGTTCGTCTCACATTTCAATTTGCAGATGAGCCTGTGGTTTCTGTGTCATTCCATTGGCAGCAGTTGATATATCAATCTAAATGGTGGCCTTTGAATATGTAATTACTTCAGCTTTTCAGGTCTCCCCATCTTGAACCACTACCCCTGTAGTCCGTTTTGTGCTTCTTTAAGGTAAAATATTCACCCAGGGATCACAAAGGGAGACTACTCCCCCTTAAGGAACTGAAGAGTACCATAGCAGGTTCCTAGTCAAACAGTGGGCTAAAAACTGGCCATGGCAAAGCTTCAGGCTTTGAGTTCTAACTGAATGGTTGAGTGTCCCTAGATGGGCACGTGTGATGGTTAATTTTATATATCAACTTGACTGGGCCATGGGGGAGCTCAGATATTTGTTCAAACATTATTCTGGGTATTTCTGTGAGGGTGCTTTTGGATGAGATTAACATGTGAATCAGTAGAGTGAGTAAAGCAGATTGCACCTCCTTAATGTGGTTGGGCCTCATCCAATCAGTTAAAGGCCTCACTAGAAGAAAAAAGCTGACGCTAACCCGAGGAAGAGGAAATTCCTCCTGCTTGATTACCTTGAGCTGAGAAATTGGTCTTTTCCTGCCTTTCAACTCTGCCTGAAACATTGGCTCTTCTCGAGTTTTGAGACTGCGGCCTTCAGTCTAGAAATTCCACCATGTGCTCTCCTGATTCTTTAGCCTTTTGTCTCAAACCAGAACTACACCATTGCCTCTCCTGGGTCTCCAGCTTACTGACTACAGATCTTGGGACTTCTCAGCCTCCATTGTTGCATGAGCCAATTCCTTATAATAAATACATATAATATAATAAACAATAGTATAGTAAATGAATAATAAAAATAAATACATATATATACAAAATACAGCTAGAACCAATGGTAGGTACATATATATTTACCCAGTGTTCACAAAGGGAGACTACCTCCCTTAAGGAACTGAAGAATACAGTAACAGGTTCCTAGTATGAATATACATGCTATTGGTTCTGTCTCATTGGAGAACCCTAATATAGCATGCTATTTATCATTCGGAAATTTGCTCCAGTCTGAGAAGCCTAACAGTAGGACATACAGTAGTTAGGAACATATCTGATCAAAGGAAAAGAAATGGATGCATCCCCAATCACATATAGGAGTATAGGGAACATTTGCCATTTGGGGAATCAGCCTGGCATTTGAATCCTTTCTCTGTACGGGGAAGTCCCTGCCTTATAAATTTTAATGAGAGGCAGAACGCTTTTCCTTATATAGAAGGAAAAAAATACTAGATCCTCATTACCATTTTCTCTAGTAGGTAAGGCATGAGCCATGTAGCCAAGGTTTGAACAATCAGATGCACACACTCAATTCTATGTACGGAGTTTGTGACACAGAGAAGTGAAGTCAATGCAGAATTCTTTTTGGTGATAGCTCAAATGACAGCAGCATACAATTTCCAAGGGCAGCTGTGGAAATGGTAACTGCAGGGACAACCAATGGATATGGTAACTGCAGGGACAACCAATGTCTAAATCCAGTGGTGTCAGCCAGTGGTGGAGAGCTAGAGCATTGGGTGTTGGGTACCAGGCAGAGGTGTAGTCACTGGGCAGGGTCCATGATGTGATGCTGGCTGTAGGGGTTTTGTTCTGGCTGCATGGCTTCCCTCTGTTCTCTGTGTTTTCCAAATTTGATTCTCCAGCCTTCATTAGAAATTATGCTAGTTAATAAATTCAATTAACTCAGTTAGTTAAGAAATGAATTAGTTAATAGTTTAGTTAATAATTATTAATTTAGTTATTTAATTAGTTGATAAATTCTGTTAAATCAGCCAACGTCGTCCTTGGTTGTTTATATCTATGAACCAGGTCTGATTCATTTATTCATATCCGTAATATTTCTTGAGCACCTTGTATACAGTAGGCACTCTTCTACGTGAGCTAGATAGGGCAGTGAGTATGACAGACAAGGTCCTTTATCTCATGAAGACAGCATTCTTGTGGGGTGAATGAATAGGTGAATGAATGAATGAACAGCAAACAAGGAAATATTTAAGAATATAAGCAAGGAACATAAGCAAAGAAATAAAAGCAAGGAAAAATTATCTTGATATTAGTGCAATGAAGAAAATAAAATAGAGTGAGTGAGAGAGTGACAGGCGGACCACATAGGGTGGTCAGGGAAGAGCTCTCTGCGGAAACAAGCTTTGTATTGAGACCTAATTGGCAAGGAGCCAGCCCCACAGATAATGGAGAGAAGGGAGTCCGCAGTGGGGGGTAATGGTTACTTCAAAGGCCCTAAAACTGAAGCAGTCAATACAAGTTCAAACTTAAAGGGATTTTTATAACTCATCAGATCCAAACTCCCAGGTGTATAATTAAAGAAACTGAAGTGCAAAAATTTTTCAAGCCTTTTGTGAAGACTCCTGAATGGTTCAGGAAAGCGATCATCACTGTGGTGAAAAGTGCAGAGTGCAAGGTGGAAGTGAGTGCATTTCAGTTTAAATTTAAATTCTGAACACAAGTGTTTTCCTTCTGTTTGGTTCTTCTTAATTTTTTCTCAATTCACATTTTCCCAGACCAGTTCTACCCTTTGTCTTGCCTGTCTCCTATTCTGCTTTCTCAGCAGCATGTATTAAGTAAAAGAACTGGTGGAGGTGGGGGGGATGAATACATTAGGAGTTTGGGATTAACACATACACACCACTATATATAAAATAGGTAAATAACAAGGACCTATTTGTAGCACAGGGAACTATATTCAATATCTTATAATAACCTATAATGTGTGTGTATATATATGTATAACTGAATTACTTTGTTGTACACTTGAAACTAACACAACATTGTAAATTAAGCATACTTCAATTTAAAAATAATTTAAAAAAAGAAAAGGAACTAGTGAGCTAGTAGCCACCATTTTCTCCTCGTGCGTTCCCTCAGATGTGTGAGGGTGGGAGTGGTCATAAATTTCAGTGTAGTTCAAGTGTTAAGAGTCACCCAGGAAGAACAAAGGTGGCTGATAGAGCAATGAGAAGTTTGGAAAGTTTGGGACAGGCCACTACAGTTTTTGTCAAATGGAAAAATAGTCGTGGGTAAATAGGTTCAAATAACTTTTTAAAACCCATAAGAGCAATGCTATCAAATCTAAGTATCTAAGTATCATCTCTGCAAGCCATGTACGTAATTTAAAATTTTCTTGCAACCATATTAGAATGTAAAAAACAAATAAAAATAAGTGAAAAGCAGGTGAAGTCAATTTTAATAATATGTTCCATTTCACTAAATATTGGGTTGGCCAAAAAGTTCGTTTGGGTTGTTCTGGAATCTGTTACAGAAAAACCCAAATGAACTTTTTGGCCAACCCAATATATCCAAAATATTATTATTATAAAAATTATTAGTGAGTTGTTTTACATTCTTTTTTTGCTAAGTATTCAAAATCGGTGTCTCTTTTATACTTAGAGCACGGTCCACACTTGCCACACATCAAGTATGGAACAGCCATTTGGGGTTAGTGGCCACCATTTGGAAAGGGCAAACTTAGAGCAAAGCTGACTTACTTATCGTTGGCTTGGAGACAAAGAAATAGAATAAATCACTTTATGTGAATCCTTGTAATCCCCTAGGTATACATCTTTATGATTTCTTTCTTCGTTTTCCGTGTTCGCTGGCCCTTTTGTAAGTCCTCTCTATTTCGTCACCACTTCCTCACACCAGGGCTGCGTTTTCCCTCCTCCCTGAAAAGGGTTATTAAGCATGTTAAAGATGCCTTTTTCAAAACGTTTTTTTTTTTTCCCTTGGTGATTTAATTTTCACCTTATCCTTCATTTAAAGAAGGCAGTATTGAAAAGCACAATGAACCCTTCTGAGTCAGTCGACACCTTCTTTTGTCAAATGTCCCCTTCCCTCCACAATTAAGAGTTTATAAAAGGAATCAGGAAGTGTCTTTTCATGATGCTTTAAACACAAAAATAGGAACACTAGAAGGTTTTCTATCTATATGGTAATAAACTTGCATCCTTCTTGAGTCACTGGCTGATTTTTTAATTTTAGAATATTACTTCTACACACCTACTTAACCTCGGTATGCCAAAAATGAGTTTTATGAAATGTTTCCTCCTGCAAAAATATTGCTTCTCCATGTATCCAAGAGACCACTTTGATTTCATTGTGCCTTTTTTTAATAGATCTTTATGGAATTATAGTTGCTTCACAATACTGTATTAGTTTCTGTGGTACAAGAAAGCGAATCAGTCATATGCATACATATGTCCCCATATCCCCTCCCTCTTAAGTCTCCCTCCCATCCTCCCTATCCCACCCCTCTAGGTGGTCGCAAAGCATGGAGCTGATCTCCCTGTGCTAAGCTGCTACTTCCCACTAGCTAATTATTTTACATTCGGTAGTGTATATATGTCGATGCTACTCTCACTTCGCACCAGCTTACCCTTCCCACCCCGTGTCCTCAAGTCCATTCTCTATGTCTATGTCTTTATTCTTGCCCTGCAACTAGGTTCATAAGTACCTTTTTTTTTTTTTAGATTCCATATATATGAATTATCATACAGTATTTGTTTTTCTCTTTCTGACTTACTTCACTCTGTATTACAGACTCTAGGTCCATCCACCTCACTACAAATAACTCAACTTTGTTTCTTTTAATGGCTGAGTAATATTCCATTGTATATATGTGCCACATCTTCTTTATCCATTAATCTGTCGATGGACATTTAGGTTGGTTCCATGTCTTGGCTATTGTAAACAGTGCTGCAGTGAACATTGTGGTACATGACTCTTTTTGAATTATGGTTTTCTCAGGGTATATGCCCAGTAGTGGGATTGCTGGGTCATATGTAGTTCTATTTTTAGCTTTTAAAGGAACCTCCATACTGTTTTCCATTGTGCCTTTTTTATTTTGTGTTCCCATAATTTTAAGAGGTCCACTCCTTTTGAAATGTTATCGAGATTTTAGTAATCATACAATAAGAACAATAGGACTATAGCTAGTGCCGATATATTCATTAACATTTATGTATTTTTTATTTTTCTTACTAGTATTTGAAAGAAAACAGGTAACAGTTAAATGAATGTGTACATGAACCCACATATTCCTTATCTTTACTCACTTATAATGTTACTATCATAAATCATTAATTGAGATTCACAGAAAGAGAGACAAGATGAAAAGGCAGAGGGCTATGTACCAGATGAAGGAACAAGATAAAACCCCAGAAAAACAACTAAATGAAGTGGAGATAGGAAACTTTCCAAAAAAGGATTCAGAATAATGATAGTGAAGATGATCCAGGACCTCGGAAAAAGAATGGAGGCAAAGATCGAGAAGATGCAAGAAATGTTTAACAAAGACCAAGAAGAATTAAAGAACAAACACCTAGAAGAATTAAAGAACAAACAAACAGAGATGAACAATACAATAACTGAAATGGAAACTACACTAGAAGGACTCAATAGCAGAATAACTGAGGCAGAAGAACGGATAAGTGACCTGGAAGACAGAATGGTGGAATTCATTGCTGCAGAACAGAATAAAGAAAAAAGAATGAAAAGAAATGAAGACAGCCTAAGAGACCTCTGGGACAACATTAAACGCAACAACATTCGCATTATAGGGGTCCCAGAAGGAGAAGACAGAGAGAAAGGACCCGAGAAAATATTTGAAGAGATTATAGTCAAAAACTTCCCTAACATGGGAAAAGAAATAGCCACCCAAGTCCAGGAAGTGCAGCGAGTCCCAAACAGGATAAACCCAAGGAGAAGCACGCTGAGACACATAGTAATCAAATTGGCAAAAATTAAAGACAAAGAAAAATTATTGAAAGCAGCAAGGGAAAAACGACAAATAACATACAAGGGAACTCCCATAAGGTTAACAGCTGATTTCTCAGCAGAAACTCTACAAGCCAGAAGGAAGTGGCATGATATACTTAAAGTGATGAAAGGCGAGAACCTACAACCAAGATTACTCTACCTGGCAAGGATCTTGTTCAGCTTTGACAGAGAAATCAAAAGCTTTACAGACAAGCAAAAGCTAAGAGAATTCAGCACCACCAAACCAGCTCTACAACAAATGCTAAAGGAACTTCTCTAAGTGGGAAACACAAGAGGAGAAAAGGACCTACAAAAACAAACCCAAAACAATTAAGGAAATGGTCATAGAAACATACATATTGATAATTACCTTAAACGTGAATGGATTAAATGCTCCAACCAAAAGACACAGGCTTGCTGATTGGATACAAAAAACAAGACCCATATATATGTTGTCTATAAGAGACCCACTTATGTGACCTAGGGACACATACAGACTGAAAGTGAGGGGATGGAAAAAGATACTCCATGCAAATGGAAAGCAAAAGAAAGCTGGAGTAGCAATACTCATATCAGATAAAATAGACTTTAAAATAAAGAATGTTACAAGAGACAAGGAAGGACACTACATAATGGTAAGGGATCAATCCAAGAGGAAGATATAACAATTATAAATATATATGCATCCCACATAGGAGCACCTCAATACATAAGGCAACTGCTAACAGCTATAAAAGAGGAAATTGACAGTGACACAATAATAGTGGGGGACTTTAACACCTCACTTACACCAATGGACAGATCATCCAAAGTGAAAATAAATAAGGATACAGAAGCTTTAAATGACACAATAGACCAGATAGATTTAATTGATATTTGCAGGACATTCCATGCAAAAACAGTAGATTACACCTTCTTCTCAAGTGTGCATGGAATATTCTCCAGGATAGATCACAGCTTGGGTCACAAATCAAGCCTCAGTAAATTTAAGAAAATGGAAATCATATCAAGCATCTTTTCTGACGACAATGCTATGAGATTAGAAATGAATTACAGGGAAAAAAACGTAAAAAACACAAACACATGGAGGCTAAACAATATGTTACTAAATAACCAAGAGATCACTGAAGAAATCAAAGAGGAAATCAAAAAATACCTAGAGACAAATGACAATGAAAACACGATGATCCAAAACCTATGGGATGCAGCAAAAGTAGTTCTAAGAGGGAAGTTTATAGCTATACAAGCCTACCTCAAGAAACAAGAAAAATCTCAAGTAAACAATCTAACCTTACACCTAAAGGAACTATAGAAAGAAGAACAAACAAAACCCAAAGGTTACAGAAGGAAAGAAATCATAAAGATCAGAGAAGAAATAAATGAAATAGAAACAAAGAAAACAATAGCAAAGATCAATAAAACTAAAAGCTGGTTCTTTGAGAAGATAAACAAAATTGATAAACCATTAGCCACACTCATGAAGAAAAAGAGGGAGAGGACTCAAATCAATAAAATCAGAAATGAAAAAGGAGAAGTTACAACAGACACCGCAGAAATACAAAGCATCCTAAGAGACTACTACAAGCAACTCTATGCCAATAAAATGGACAACCTGGAAGAAATGGACAAATTCTTAGAAAGGTATAACCTTCCAAGACTGAACCAGGAAGAAATAGAAAATATGAACAGACCAATCACAAGTAATGAAATTGAAACTGTGATTAAAAATCTTCCAACAAACAAAAGTCCAGGACCAGATGGCTTCACAGGTGAATTCTATCAAACATTTAGAGAAGAGCTAACACCCATCCTTCTCAAACTCTTCCAAAAATTTGCAGAGGAAAGAACACTCCCAAACTCATTCTATGAGGCCACCATCACCCTGATACCAAAACCAGACAAAGGAAGTACAAAAAAAGAAAATTACAGACCAATATCACTGATGAATATAGATGCAAAGCTCCTCAACAAAATACCAGCAAACAGAATCCAACAACACATTAAAAGGGTCATACACCATGATCAAGTGGGATTTATCCCAGGGATGCAAGGATTCTTCAATATACGCAAATCAATCAATGTGATACACCATATTAACAAATTGAAGAAGAAAAACCATATGATCATCTCAATAGATGCAGAAAAAGCTTTTGACAAAATTCAACACCCATTTATGATAAAAACTCTCCAGAAAGTGGGCATAGAGGGAACCTACTTCAACATAATAAAGGCCATATACGACAAACCCACAGCAAACATCATTCTCAATGGTGAAAAACTGAAAGCATTTCCTCTAAGATCAGGAACGAGACAAGGATGTCCACTCTCACCACTATTATTCAACATAGTGTTGGAAGTCCTAGCCACGGCAATCAGAGAAGAAAAAGAAATAAAAGGAATACAAATTGGAAAGAAGAAGTAAAACTGTCACTGTTTGCAGATGACATGACAGTATACATAGAGAATCCTAAAGATGCCACCAGAAAACTACTAGAGCTAATCAATGAATTTGGTAAAGTTGCAGGATACAAAATTAATGCACAGAAATCTCTTGCATTCCTATACACTAATGATGAAAAATCTTAAAGAGAAATTAAGTAAATACTCCCATTTACCATTGCAACAAAAAGCATAAAATACCTAGGAATAAACCTACCTAGGGAGACAAAAGATCTGTATGCAGAAAACTATAAGACACTGATGAAAGACATTAAAGATGATACCAACAGATGGAGAGGTATACCATGTTCTTGGATTGGAAGAATCAATATTGTGAAAATGACTCTACTACCCAAAGCAATCTACAGATTCAGTGCAATCCCTATCAAATTACCAATGGCAATATTTACAGGACTAGAACAAAAAATCTTAATATTTGTATGGAGACACAAAAGACCCCAAATAGCCAAAGCAATCTTGTTGGAAAAAAGCAGAGCTGGAGGAATCAGACTCCTTGACTTCAGACTATACTACAAAGCTACAGTAATCTAGACAATATGGTACTGGCACAGAAACAGAAATATAGATCAATGGAACATGATAGGAAGCCCAGAGATAAACCCATGCACCTATGCTCAACTAATCTATGACAAAGGAGGCAAGGATATACAATGGAGAAAAGACATTCTCTTCAATAAGTGGTGCTGGGAAAATTGGACAGCTACATGTGAAAGAATGAAATTAGAACACTCCCTAACACCATACACAAAAATAAACTCAAAATGGATTCGAGACCTAAATGTAAGACTGGACACTATAAAACTCTTAGAGGAAAATATAGGAAGAACACTCTTTGACATAAATCACAGCAAGATCTTTTTTGATCCACCTCCTAGATTAATGGAAATAAAAACAAAAATCAACAAATGGCACCTAATGAAACTTAAAAGCTTTTGCACAGCAAAGGAAATCATAAACAAGATGAAAAGACAGCCCTCAGAATGGGAGAAAATATTTGCAAATGAATCAATGGACAAAGGATTAATCTCCAAAATATATAAACAGCTCATGCAGCTCAATATTAAAAAAACAAGCAACCCAATCCAAAAATGGTCAGAAGACCTAAATAGACATTTCTTCAAAGAAGACATACAGATGTCCAAGAAACACATGAAAAGCTGCTCAACATCACTAATTATTAGAGAAATGCAAATCAAAACTACAATGAGGTATCACTTCACATCAGTTAGAATGGGCATCATCAGAAAATCTACAAAGAACAAATGCTGGAGAGGGTGTGGAGAAAAGGGAACCCTCTTGCACTGTTGGTGGGAATGTAAATGGATACAGCCACTATGCAGAACAGTATGGAGTTTCCTTAAAAAACTAAAAATAGAATTACCATATGACCCAGCAATCCCACTACTGGGCATATACCCAAAGAAAACCATAATTCAAAATGACACGTGCACCCCAATGTTCATTGCAGCACTACTTACAATAGCCAGGTCATGGAAGCAACCTAAGTGCCCATCGACAGACGAATGGATAAAGCAGAAGTGCTACATATATACAATGGAATATTACTCAGCCGTAAAAAGGAATGAAATTGGGTCATTTGTTGAGACGTGGATGGATCTAGAGGTTGTTATACAGAGTGAAGTAAGTGAGAAAGAGACAAACAAATATCTTAATTTAACGCATGTATGTAGAACCTAGAAAAATGGTACAGATGAACCGGTTTGCAGGGCAGAAGTTGAGACACAGATGTAGAGAACACATGTATGGACACCAAGGGGGGGAAAGCCACGGGGGGGTAGGGGTGGTGGTGTGATGAATTGGGTGATTGGGATTGACATGTATACACTGATGTGTATAAAGTTGATGACTAATAAGAACCTGCCGTATAAAAAAATAAATAAAATAAAATTCAAAAATTCAAAACAAAAAAAAGAGTTGCAAATAAATAATACATAAATAAATAAATCATTAATTGACTGGCCAGTCACTTTCTTGATATTGGAAGACAGACAAAATCCACTCTCTCCAGAATAAAATTCCCAAATATATGGTGCATAATAAAGATCTACCAACTTATAGAAGTTACACATTCCCCATAAGTCTATAGAAAACAAGGAAAAACAGGGATATTGCAATTACCTTCTGCCTTAGAAGTGTCCCCCAGTCAGAATACTGGACTTTCTTCAACTATCTAAGGAAGAATAGACTAGGATCTGCAGTGTTTTTCATGTCATGACTCAAGCAGAAAATGTTTTCTACATTGACTGAATTAATGGTAAAGGATGATGCTGGACTCTAGGCCTCCCTTGGTGGTGACAAGGATTGAGGAATTAATACCAGGCACCGCTATAACTCACTCGCAGAGGTCCAGTGGCTGGAAACTCTGGCCTAGAAAGGGTAGGTAATTTTTACTCTTAAAGGAAGACTAAAATAAATGCCTTATTAGTAGTAGGAACTGCTTTTTTGGGAGATGGATCAGAATATTACTTCCTTGATGGCTGATTGCGATTGAAAAGGGGATACTCTTTTAGGAATGCCCAGCTCACTGCCAAGGAGAAGAGGCTCTAATCATTGTCTGCCTCACATCTCACAAGGTTACCAGATTACTGTATGGTGGGTTGTCCTTAGTAATCAAAGGGCAAAGCTACTACTATACAGAAAAGAAATGACTGCTTGACCATGGACTTGTGCATCCTGGAAACTGGAATGAATATAGAAAGAAACTGCAAACCCAAGAGAGCATGGAACCAAAGGTCTGCATTGAACACATCTACTTGGATTGAAATCAGATTTCCCGATGGATAACTCATGCAGAAAGAAACCACTTCTAGTCTTGTCTAGATAGACTTTCCCTCTTCAAAGTGATGGATGTCAGGGCTCAACTTTGTAATTAAGCCATGAGAATGAGTTGCGAAGTTAAAGACTTGGCAAATAGAAATATGGCGTGTAAGCTACATAGGGCACTTACTGTCTGTTATTCCGAAATACTCAATTTCCAGGTTTAAAGCTGCATTTGGGGATCCGAAGAAACCTAAAATGTACTTTTGTAGGGAAATAAGATGTCCCTCAAAGGTGTCAAAAACGTCCATAAATACTTGGAAGATAACAGTTAACATTTACTGAGTATTTAATCAGTGCACGACACTGCTCTTGACATCAGTTAATTCATTTAGTCCTTCACAACCTCCATATGAAATAGAGAAGTTATCATTCTCCTAATCTAAGGATGAGACTCAAAGAAGTTTCATAACTTGCAGAAGAATCCATTTAAGTAAGTGATGGAGCCAGGATTTGAACCTAGGTCTCCGTTTTATAAGTCCTTTTGTTTAACCAACTGTTGTACTCTTTCCCAAGAGAATGAGCTCCTACCAACAGGATCTTTAAACAGAACACTGGGCAATGAAGTAGGAAAGGAGGGAAAATTAGCTGATCTAGATAAACCATTGCATTTCTTTCCAGCCCTCAGTTTCTGTAATCTATATGCTTGTATTTCATATATTGGAGTCTTAGTGCTTATAAAATAATAATTATAAAAGAAAGAATGATTCTCTTTTGGCTTAAATATTTCCAAAGCAATCCAGCATTTTAAATCAATGTTACTGCCTAGAAGGCCATTTGGTTTCTTTATCCTAGTAACACTGCTCCCCTTTTTCGAGCTTTGAACGTTCTTTGCCCTGATACCTAACATTTTGTTGAATTTCAGTGTTCTATAAATAATTTACTATTCTCCAAAAACATTGGTGCATGTACTGTTGCAGTCAAGAAAACCAAACAGAGGTTTGGTACCATCAAAATGGTCCTGTAAGTGAATATGATGTAGCTAACACTTTCTCAAATCTACACCAAGAGTATTTCAGGTAGTTAAAAGACTTTGTGTCTAAGGAAAGTGATCACATGCTTAACAAGTCTCAGGATATGAAGATCTTCCTTTAACTGAGTATTTGAACAAATGAGAGTACTTTATATCATGGTATGCACATTTATATTCATAAACCTTGTAGATCCATAATTGTTTACGAAGAAGCAATAGATGAGGTACACATAAACCTACATGTTGTATGTCATAGAGGCCAAAATATTTCTTGCTGCCAATGTCAGAAAACATACCCAGCTGGACTGAGTCAATTTGTCAAACCTAATTTGATACTGAAGTAGAAATCCAGATTATGTAAGTATAGTATGAAGGACAAAAGGTTGTCCTGTCAATGGAAAAGTCAATATGGTAATAGTTTGATATTTAGCTTTAAAATCAAACATGCTTCCTAGGTTTAAATCCTCATTTCCCACACCTACATGTCCTGAGAGTTTGGACAATTGGCTTAATCCCTCTGGGTAAGTCCTGTCTCGTAATGTGATCATGCCAGTTATACCTGGCATATTGCAGAGGCTCTAAAAATGGTGCCCTCCTCCTTCCCACTTCAAACGTCTAACTTCAAACGCCTGCAAGAATCATGGCGGAAGAGACCATGTTTATGCCAAATGTGCAATTTTGGCCACGGAGAGCAGCCGTCTCTCTTGCCTCTTTGCCCCTCTCACCTTCAGGCCTGTGTAACATAAACCAGTTTAGGAAATAAATAGTGAGCAGGGGACCGTGCTTTGTGCTGTAGAAAATGCTGATTACAGGGCTTTATTCTCTTCTTTTTCTTTTTGAGTAGTGATTAGGGAAAAGAAATCACAAAGTACTCACTGACTTCTAATAACAGTTACAAGTAAACACTGATGTTGAATCAGAAGCCTTCTAAAAGGGTGAAAAAAATAGGAATAAGTCTTACTTAAGCTTTGGGAACTGATAATGTTCTGTAAATTTGTCTTCATTAAATAGAGGGCCTTTGGAAAATGTTTCTTTTTGTGCCATTCATCCATCATTCTAAACAGTGGTGCCAAATTTCTGGCACTTTACTGAAGGTTAGATCTTAGAGAAGATGACAGTGGAATTCTAGATCTTTTCTTTTAGAGAGAAGCCTTTACAGCTTTTAGAGGAGGTACTTCTGTTTGGAAGAGGTCTTTACACTTGCCTTTTCAAACAAGTCCAGCCAAATACCTCTCGTCAAGTAAATGCAGAGATAGCTACTACTAAAATCCATCTACAAAAGGCTCTCCACACCATGAGTTTAGTTTCTTCTCTTATACACACATGCTGTTTGAGATATGTAAACCATGCGGACTTAAGAATTGGATTAAAACCATATCGGAAATTTGACCCCTAGACATGTACATCTGGCACGTATATTCAGGAAATGAAGCCTTTGGAAACCTTTTTCTAGGATCTAAATATTTGGCTGTTGTAGACAGCAGTTTCCTGCACTTGTGCCTCATCCGGCTTCTCTAGTCGTGTGTTTTGATATTAGGTAGCTTTGCTCCCATGAAAGGTATCCAGAAAGACGTGGAGTCTCCCTCTGGGTTCTCACACACAGAGGGTGGATGTGGAAACCACTTGGGTTTCACCTCCTATAGTGTCTGCATGAGCCTTAGGGAGATGGCAAATTCCACAGTGAGCTCTGTATACTAAAAAGGAAGCTGCACAGTGGGACCTGGAAAAACTTATTCATTTTCTTATCTGACAACAGGGCTGTCGTGAAGATGGGGTAGCAAGCGGTGTTTTGCCGTCCACCCTGCTGTTTGTTCCCTTCTTTGTTGAAGGCCCGTGGAGTGCCCTGTGGATCAGAATTCTACTTCTCTGCCCTCCTCCCTCTGCAGTGATCCTAGCTCTCCACTTCTCCCGTTAGGCCCTCTTGAATTGTCTTAATGTTGTTAACTACCCTGGTGGGGAGGCACCGCAGCTCACAGCAGCTCCTGACCCCCTGCCTGCTGCTATTGAAATCAACCAATGAAATCAATTTGTTGACAACAGTTGTTCCTCTCCATGCTCATTCCAAGAGCTTACACATCATTCCTCTCCTCTTTCTTGAGGACATAAACCCTGCCCCAGGTGTAGGGGAAATGTGTAGGTCCACCAAGATTTTTAACTTTTCTTCTCTGTAGCATACCATCTTCCTATTTGCCATATTAAGTCACTTTATCAGCAGATGGTACCCAGGCAGGATGATGCCAGAGCAGAATTGATGAGCCTTAACCCACTGGAGATGGTTTTAGTTGAAAGCCTGTTTCTAAACAAACCCACTTAGGAAAAAACAATTTCGTTTTCCTACAGACCCAGAATTCTCTAGATGGAGAAAGAAGGTGTTTTATTTATTTATTTTTTAATTATTTTTTTTTAACATCTTTATTGGAGTATAATTGCTTTACAGTGGTGTGTTAGTTTCTGCTTTATAACAAAGTGAATCAGTTATACATATACATATGTCACCAAATCTCTTCCCTCTTGCATCTCCCTCCCTCCCATCCTCCCTATCCCACCCCTCTAGGTGGTCACAAAGCACTGAGCTGATCTCCCTGTGCTATGCGGCTGCTTCCCACTAGCTATCTGTTTTACATTTGGTAGTGTATATAAGTCCATGCCACTCTCTCTTTGTCCCAGCTTACCCTTCCCCCTCCCCATATCCTCAAGTCCATTCTCTAGTAGGTCTGCGTCTTTATTCCCATTTTGCCCCTAGGTTCTTCAGGACCTTTTTTTTTAGATTCCATATATATGTGTTAGCATATGGTATTTGTTTTTCTCTTTCTGACTTCCTTCACTCTGTATGACAGACTCTAGGTCCATCCACCTCACTACAAATAACTCAGTTTCATAAGAAGGTGTTTTAAAAGGGAACTATTGTGTTAACTACTAAGTTTCTCAGCAAAAATGAAGTATTATGCTGGCTTTTTTTTTTTTTAACCTGAGACCCTTCCATTTCTATGTATTTCTGTGGCAGCGGTTCATTTCCCATGTGCAACAGCAGATTCATACTCTGCTAATACTTATCGAATAAAATGTGCCAAGAAATAAATGTTATGACATGTTCAGATGGGTTATCTCACTTAACCCTCCTGGTAGTAAAGCAGGTCTGAAAATCTGCATTAAGGAAACAAGGAAATTAGGCTTTGGATTTAAAAAATGATTTAAACTTTTTTTTATTACACATTAATTTTAACTGCTATGTTTATTTTTAAAGCTTTCTTGGTAAATAGCATGCCATACACAAATTTTCTTAATGATTTTCAGCTCTGAGAAGTACAGTGAGGTCATTTCACAAGTTAATTTTGAATGCTGAATAATTGAATGTTGATAGAGTTTAACCAAATTTTTAAATAGCACTGATAAGGAAGGAACACTATATATGTTTAAATACCTGAGGACACAAGACTTAAGGAAAAATTATCAAATGTTAAAGACATGTTTCTACCCACTTCCTTCAGGATGTGTTCGTGCTTGTGTGTGTGTGGGGGGGGGGGTGTTGAGAATAATGGGAGGAAGGAAAGCGGAGAGAAGAGAAAGTTTCCTTTAAGACCCCTGCCTTGTTCTTCTCTTCTGATGATGATGATACTCTCTACTTTGGATGACAATTAGCAGTTTCTCAATGGGCTCCAAGCTGTAACTTTGATCCCTTTTCTGTCTTCTTTTTCTTCCAGCTGGGAGCAAAGTTACTTATATTTTTGCATCAACAATAGAACAAAGACCTTCACCCATATGCTGCTCTTGAATATTTTGACTGTGTTTTATGGCAGTGGGGAAGTACAAAGAAGTTGATCAGAGGATAATTGTGCTCCTAAATGAAGGACATGGATTTAAAACCAATTAGTGCATTGTTGCTGGAGAAAACATTGCTTCTGGGGGAAAAAAATAACAACATCATTGAAGTAAAAAAAAAAAAAAGTACATATATATGTATATATACCATGAAGTATAATGTCTAGTTTTGATTTGGATTTAGCTTACTACCCCATACTTAACAAACAAAAAAAGAGTATGTTATCCTCTGATCCTAGAAGCTATGTGTAATTAAATTGACAGTATTTCTTTTGTCTTTCATCACACTATGAAATATTCCCATACAAGGGTTCTACCAGGTTAAACTTCCTATAAAACATTTATTATCCAAGGAACCAGGCTGATTATATAGGAGAGAGAGAGAGAAATGAGAGAGCAAGAATGCGAGAGAAAAAATTCTTCAGAAAAATATGTCAGTAGGGCCCCAGGAAAAAAGGAAGATAAAAGCACAGGCCCTTAATTCTATCTATTAATATTTGAAACTACGTTGTTCTGAAAACCAGCTATCTAAAATGATCCTAAGTGTTAGGGCACAAGTTCACGTTATGGGGAAATGGAATGCAGTGGCTGGAAGGGAACGTGCATCCAGTTTCTTTTCCGAGAAATGGCTGAGGTGGTGCGTGTGTCCACGTTCCCCAGGGCTGATCCAGATTTGCATGTAGACCATCCTGTCGCGTAGAATAGGATCCTTTGGTGTGGGTGGAAGGAAGAGCAAGAGAAAGGTTGAGAGAGGAGATAGGGAGGTACCACTGGGGGAAGGTGTGGTCCAGCGTTACCACATAGGTGGCTTACTCAGTGAGGCAAGGTTGAATCCAGGCTTCATGGAGGTTAAAACCTTGGAAAAGGGTGTGTTTAAAACTTAATTCTGATTCAGATCATGGCAAATCAAGACGGTTGGCTGAATGGCATGTGAAGTGTTAAGATCGTTTCTAATCCAAAATGATAAGCCTAATATTTGCCATTCCATAATAAATGATGCATTTTGGGAGGGGGGGGGGCGAGGGGATCTTGAAAGGTTTTTGGTTGTTACTTTGTTTTATTTGATTGGATTTTTTGTTTGTTTGTTTCTTTTTAAAATTTTTTTTTACAATTTTTATTTTATTTTATTTTTTTTTAACAGGCAATAAGTCTTTTTTTTTTTAAATTTATTTATTTATGGCTGTGTTGGGTCTTCGTTTCTGTGCGAGGGCTTTCTCTAGTTGTGGCAAGTGGGGGCCACTCTTCATCGCGGTGCGCGGGCCTCTCACTATCGCGGCCTCTCTTGTTGCGGAGCACAGGCTCCAGATGCGCAGGCTCAGTAATTGTGGCTCACGGGCCTAGTTGCTCCGCGCCATGTGGGATCTTCCCAGACCAGGGCTCGAACCCGTGTCCCCTGCACTGGCAGGCAGATTCCCAACCACTGCACCACCAGGGAAGCCCTCTTTTTAAAATTTTTGAGTTCCCCAAATAAACACAAACACCAGTAGGAAGAGTAATAACTTAAGCCTTCGTTAGGAAACACGTTTTTCTAGAAGCGCTTTCTCTTTTTTTTAACGTTTAATTCTTCTAAAGTTGTGCTGTTCACATTGTTAAAAGAGTGAATGCTCATTTTAGAAAATTTGGGATATAGGAATAAAGAAAATATGCTCATTGTTCTACAAACTAAAGATAACTTGTCAACTTCAGTGTATTTCCTTCGTCAGTTTTTCTCTGCTGAGTTTTGGTTTCTTTTGTTAGTTTGATAACCCGAAGACCCAAAGCCTTCCAGAAAGGGACTTTCAGCAGAGAAATGTAATGAGAGACACACAGACTGGTTGGTGAATCTTCACCATGACACATAGTAACTCTGTGACCATGAACAAACTATTTGAACTTTCTGAGCATCAGTTCCCTTATTTGAAAAAGGGGATGCCAATACCCATTTTCAGAGCTTGTGAAGACTCCAGCTAAAGTGTGCAAAATGCCCATCATGGAGACTGATCCCAACAGCAAGATGCTCCGTCACTGCCAGCTCTTGCCTCAGCATCATATTTATCTTTCTGTTTCCTTCTCCAACAAACAATAGGAACATTGTAAATGTTGAAAAGAAGTGGTGATGATAAAAATGGTGGGTAGGTCAAAGAGGATGAAAAGAAGGTGCTAGAAGGAGGAGTTCTGAAGAGAGGCAAAAATAACTGTTGGTGGATTTATAATCTTGACCAGGTGGTTTTTGTTTCTCACTCTTCTGTACTGTGGAAAAAATAGCAGTTATTATTTCAGGCTTAACTTTTCTGTCATCTGAGACATAAGTTACGCTTTCAAGGAGGTGTGCAACGAGCTATGAAAATAAAAAGTTCAGAATTGGAGTCATTTGGGGGGAATGTTGGAATGAATAGTGTAACTTTCTCTAAATCTACTTAACTGCTTGTGGTAATAATATGTCAAATACATAAATATGTGATTACAAAAATCAGCTTTATGCCCCTCTAATGTCTGTTAACATTTTTATTCATATCAAAATGTGTACCTTTTAGAGATTCACTATAAAATATATCACACTGGATGATTTTATTCTTGACATTTACAACATCCTTCCAGGATTTCTTAAAAACAATATTAGGTTTCCACATTCACATTTTCAATGATTTTTATTTGGTTTTTAAATATCTACAATTTGAATTGCTTGGGCAGAGAGACCTTAAATGCAAAAGCAGTCTAATTATTTGAATAATATAAAGATTTAATTAGCATTCTGAATTATAATGATTAACAATAACTAACATTCTTTAAGTACCCCCTAAATAGTAGACATTATTTTAAGGGTTTCATAAGTATTAACTCAATAACCTTATGAAATAACATTTACCACTATTCTCATTTTATAGATGAGGCACAGAGAGGTTAGCTGACTTGCCCAAGGTCACATAGCCAATATAAATCATATATTATTCATATGATAAATAGTCCAGGTAGTTTGACCCCAGAGGCTATTTCCTTGTCACTATGCTGTCTCTCAATAATAGTATCCATTTATTGAATATGTAGTGTGTTCCAGGCCAATGTTAAGAACTTTGCATATATGATCATATATATATATATATATTTATATATATATATGTGTGTGTGTGTGTGTGTGTGTGTGTGTGTGTGTGTATGATAGTGCTAATATACATCCCCTGAGATGGGAGAACTCTCTAATGATAGGACTTACAAGGCTTTTATAAGGTTTCCCAGGCCAGCAGGAGGACATTGTTAATCCCAATTTATCTAAGAGCCTCTTCTCTTGAGACATTTGAAACAAGGCTCTAGGCAATTAATTACATCAGAGGACCACATGAGTGACATCAGCCAAGGATACACAAGAAATCTTTACCAACACAAACTACCGAACCAAAACTATCCCTAGAGACATTGCCCACTCCCCTGTTTCTTAGTCCCAATTCCATTGTTTCAGTACCTCATGGTCCAGGCCCTGTATTCATTGTACAGTGATATTTTATCTAGTGGGTTCTTGGCAGTTGGAAGAAGTGAGATTACTGGTGACCCAAACTGGCGAGCTAGAGCTTCCAGTGTGTGTGTGCATACAAGCACATGCAGATTTCGTTGTCCTCAGAGTTAATTAAGAATCATTGTCTAAAATATTGTTGTAAAATGAGATCAGGAAATGATTGCATTATGCATGAGATGAGAGAAACCTTAGAAAATTTTAATAAAAAGCTCTATACTTGTGAGTAAGCTTCCCGTGTTGTGAATTTAATGGCTGAAGAATGAAACAATTTTAGGGAAAAAAATTGGCTTTCTAATCAAATAATTAGTTTGTACCTAAGTCCCTTGAAATAAATCGTTTGAAGATTTAGCACAGCAAAAATTAGGATGAAAACTCAGGATCATTTAAAGTAATCCCCTTTTTTTCTCTGGTAATAGCAGTATTTTGTCACCTACCTTAGAGTGGAATATAGCACCTAACAATTACATGTTTTGAAGTACTGGATCTTGATCAGAAACAATTAGATTTCTCTCAAAAACATTCTTTATAAAAGGTCCAAAAGGTTTTCAGTTACAGAGATCTAGTCTTTAACCAGTTTTGAACCACGTCATCCAGAGCAGAATACTTAATCTCATTCTACATAAAATGGGGATAAAATATCTACATTACAGGATTGTTAAAAGGAAACTTGAGATAATGCATGTAAAGGGCTTAGGGCAGTGCCAGGCAGATGCAGGCTCCAAAGAATCTGTGATGGTATAAGAAGAATGCAGGGGTGACAGATGGGTCTCCCTGGGCTAAAGAGGGTCATGTCAATTTGCTGCCCTTCTTGCCGTGACCCCCCAGGCCTCTGTCCTTACCAGTTCTTTCACCATGGCTTTGAAGAAGGTCAGAATGCCTCAGAATTCAAAGAATGGCTTTGAGAAAGGATCTGATTCTCAGAATTCAGGCATCCAATGAAGAACATTTCATAAAGACATAGTTTCAGCAAATTCTAAAAAGATAGGTCTCTTTTTCAGAATTTCAAAAATAATGCCACTTAGAAGAAATTAGTAAACATGACCCCAGTTTGCTCATTGAGAACCACCCCTGCATTTTTTCCCAGACCTCAGTCATTCACCACCACCTTCTTAAACAAGGTACTATCATTCACTTACTACTTTTTCTTAATGTATATCACTTTTCACCCTAATTTCTTTAAATAAATTTATTTCTATCACAAACAGAAAAACCAATATCAATTGCCATAATAGAAGTTAAAAAAAATAACATAATTAGTATTGAACAAAAAGGGTGTTCATGTCCCACCTAAAATCATTTCACATATTCCCAAGTGATGTTTATTCCACATTTGGGAAAAGCTGAACCACAGTATCTCACCTTCACTACTTTCAGGAATGTAGAGTTCATCACAGAAGCTTCTCACCTGAATCTAGTATTCCTGCCATCTTTTCACCAGAAGGGACCTTTAGGTCATTTAGTCATTTAGCCCCTTTATTTTACGGATAAGGCATATGAAACATGGAGGGTTTAATAACATAATGAGGGACACATAGCTTGTTAGAGGCAATGTATAATATTCTGCTATGGAGAAGGTACACGAGAAAATTAGTTGCCAGGTCTTTTAAGTGTAAAATCCACCACTGCTATCATTAAGATCATAAAATGATAAAGCAAGCCAGAGAATCATAGGGGGTTAGTAAAGTGAAGAACTGTAAAACATATAGGACTGAATCTTCTATCCATCATTATCAAATATGAGTTACTGCTACAGACATACCTCATATCTCATTGTGTCCTCATTTTCCCCTATGGCATTTCTGCTGTGTGGTTCTCTCACATTGACACCTCTCTTTTATTTAATCAAATTGTATTTCTATTTAGTAGCTGCATTATGGTTGTGATGAATAGAGCTTCACTAGTGCACATGGCCCCCGATATAATAATTACCCAGTATCTCTTAGTTGGATGAGCCTTGGAAAATATTAGCCATTGATTTTTCTATCTTCCTTTCAAAGGAATCCTTGCATATTTCTTGGATTAGTAGCCTAGCAAAGCCCTATGAGAAACACATGTTTTAGACTCGCCTCCCTACCCTAAAAGAAAACAATTAATTTCACCTTTCTGTCTTCCTTGCCCTCTGCAGGTCCTGTGAGGAGATGGTCACGATTTTGACTTTTTAACGTTTTCCTTATGCTGGCCTTCTAGAGACTGTGAGTGAGATAGAGGAGCAGGAAAAGCACAGTTGATTCATTCATGATTTATCTACCTGCCTTTGAATAATTTAGTGTTCTCCAGCAAGAATTTGATAGTGCCTCCAATTTTTCACTGAGGCTTGAGAGTCTATCACTTTGTGTAGAAAGGCAGGACTCAGGAGTTGTGCATATGCCGAAACCACAGAGGCAACATGTTCTTCCCTCCTCTTCCTCAGCTCGAATGCTAAATGATATGATACCATCATTTTTGTAGATCAAAATGGCTAAATATCAGCAATTTTTCGTAATTTAACCCATAGAAAGAGGCGAGAACATTCATCTTGGCCCTGCAGTTAAGATGTCTCAGCTTGAGACTAGCAAGTGGCCATTGGTTGCTTGTAACGTAAAGACCTAACTTTAGACACTATGCCTACTTCTTGGAAGCCCTGTCATCTGGTAAATGTTAAGTTACAAAACGGAATTAGCAAAGATGAGATCTAAGCCAGTTAACCAAGTCTCTGGGCTGGACTGACGCAGGAAGTGAATGAGAAAATAGCCATTAGCTGTTCGTGTATGATGAATGAGGTTGCTGAAAGCAGCAAGAAATATCTTAACACCTGGATATGCAACTTTTAAATGTGTCACCAAACTGCAGCTTCATAGAAAACTAGAGTGGAGGGCTTTTGAACCTGGCAGACACATTTACTAATGCAGTGACTATTTTAGGGAACACCAATAGATCATTTGAGGGGCTGAGAGTCAGAAGCCTAGCCTCAAGATATGCTAACGCCAGAGTAACAATCCAAGGAAAAATTTTCAGGTGTACATAATGGGAAGCACTACCTTTTGGGGTCACAGAGACATTATACACAGAGCAGGAGATCCTTTAGATTGTTTTGGGGCAGAAAGTAACATTTTTCGGTATTCAAAAATGTCTTTCACAAGCATTTCTTCTAAAGAAGAAGTGTTTCTATTCTATGAGGAAACCACAGCAACTTAGTTATGAAAATTCTATTTTTTACATCCTTTTGCAATTTGACCCAGTTGGAAAAGTAGAGTGTTGTGATTTTTATCACAGTGTTCTCACATTTCTATCCTTTAAACTCGTTCCTATAATTTGGTTCTTCAAGTTTCATGAGAAACAATGTCCTTCATTTTACACTGACATAGTCACAGGTACATAGCACAGGTGTGTTGTATCAGTGACAGTCACTGATCCTCAAGGAAGTGAAGGGAGAGGGGGAGGGGGAGGAGTAAACCCTGAGGAATTTTATGTAAAAGAATTGAAGGACCAGTGAAACAAAACAAGATTTTAGCGGTAACCATGGCAACCTGCAAGTGTAAGGAAGAACATGAAGCTTTCTGGTCATTATTATTATTGTATTTCAACGTTTATTGACTGACTGCCTTGCGCGGCATTGGGGCTAATCAATTTTTTCTCAGGAGGAAGAGATAAATGAAGATGAGGTTTTCCTAAAGGGAAACCAGCACATTCTAAGAGCTCTTAATGAAGATGAGAATGTCAGATGACAAAGGAACGTTAAGTTCTCTCTGTTGTGATGTAGAGAACAAACGTATGGACACCAAGGGGGGAAAGCGGAGGGGGTGGTGGGGGTGGTGGTGTGATGAATTGGGCGATTGGGATTGACATGTATACACTGATGTGTATAAAATGGATGACTAATAAGAACCTGCTGTATAAAAAAGAAAAATAGAAAAAAACTATTAGGTTTGTAAACATGTGTGCAATTTAAGAAAAAAACACACACTACTGTTACCTTGAGAGAAAAAAACTTTTTTTTTTAAATAAAAAAATAAAACAAATATCTGGATCCTGAAAAAAAAAAGAAAAGTTCTCTCTGTTGTGCAGTGGAGAAAGTTTTTAAACTTAGAGACTATGTGCTATAAGGGACTGTGCAGTGACATTTATGCCAGAGACATCTGACAGGTAAAAAGATATATGATAAATTCAGTGATGTGGAATAAAAGAAGCCAAAGGTTAGATTCAAGATTAATCAGGTTCTTGTTTGGAGAGAGAGCCAATAATATTATTTTTGGGCCAGCCATAGTCTCTGGGAGCCCCTGGGACAAGATCTGTTTACTATAGCAGCATAATTAAGGCTCTGCCCTATCAAAGAAAAGAGCAAATGTTTAGATACACCAACTTCTGAGATGAACTATTTCTTCTTCAGACCCCAATACAAGAGCAAAACTGTTACAAAACAAAAGCACAGGAGAACAAAAGAAAACATAAAGTCTATTCTGCCCTCTGGGGACAGTAGGGCCGGATTTGGAGGGGGAATAGGATGAGGAATGGAGTAGCAGTTTTTAAGTCTGGCATTGGCCTTGGCTGTTTGCCAAATGAACATTATTAGAATTATTAGCACTGCTCAAATGAATTACCTGGGAGTCTGCTGAAAATGAAGTCTGTAATTCAATAGAATCTCATAGATTCACCAGAATCTGGTGGGACCCCAGATTCTGCACTTCTTATTCCCATTTGATGCCCATGCTGATGATGACTGTACTTTAAATTGTAAAGCTCAACTCTGGCTGTACAATAGATCACCTGGGGAGTTTGTAAAAATCTTGTTGCCTGGCAAGAATATACAGTGGAGAAAAGACAGCCTCTTCAATAAGTGGTGCTGGGAAAATTGGACAGCTACATGTAAAAGAATGAAATTAGAACGCTCCCTAACACCATACACAAAAATAAACTCAAAATGGATTAAAGACCTAAATGTAAGGCCAGACACTATCAAACTCTTAGAGGAAAACATAGGCAGAACACTCTATGACATAAATCACAGCAAGATCCTTTTTGACCCATGTCCTAGAGAAATGGAAATAAAACCAAAAATAAACAAATGGGACCTAATGAAACTTCAAAGCTTTTGCACAGCAAAGGAAACCATAAATAAGACGAAAAGACAACCCTCAGAATGGGAGAAAATATTTGCAAATGAAGCAACTGACAAAGGATTAATCTCCAAAACATACAAGCAACTCATGAAGCTCAATATCAAAAAAACAAACAACCCAATCCAAAAATGGGCAGAAGACCTAAATAGACATTTCTCCAAAGAAGATATACAGATTGCCAACAAACACATGAAAGGATGCTCAACATCATTAATCATTAGAGAAATGCAAATCAAAACTACAATGAGATATCATCTCCCACCGGTCAGAATGGCCATCATCAAAAAATCTACAAACAGTAAATGCTGGAGAGGGTGTAGAGAAAAGGGAACCCTCTTGCACTGTTGGTGGGAATGTAAATTGATACAGCCACTATGGAGAACAGTATGGAGGTTCCTTAAAAAACTAAGAATAGAACTACCATACGACCCAGCAATCCCACTACTGGGCATATACCCTGAGAAAACCATAATTCAAAAAGAGTCATGTACCACAATGTTCATTGCAGCTCTATTTACAATAGCCAGGACATGGAAGCAACTTAAGTGCCCATCCACAGACGAATGGATAAAGAAGATGTGGCACATATATACAACGGAATACTACTCAGCCATAAAAAGAAATGAAATTGAGTTATTTGTAGTGAGGTGGATGGACCTGGAGCCTGTCATACAGAGTGAAGTAAGTCAGAAAGAGACAAACAAATACCGTACACTAACACATATACATGGAATCTAAAAAAAAAATGGTCATGAAGAACCTAGGGGCAAGATGGGAGTAAAGACACAGACCTACTAGAGAATGGACTTGAGGATACGGGGAGGGGGAAGGGTAAGCTGGGACAAACAGAGAGTGGCATGGACATATATACACTACCAAATGTAAAATAGATAGCTAGTGGGAAGCAGCCGCATAGCACAGGGAGATCAGCTCGGTGCTTTCTGACCACCTAGAGGAGTGGGATAGGGAGGGTGGGAAGGAGGGAGATGCAAGAGGGAAGAGATATGGTGACATATGTATATGTATAACTGATTCACTTTGTTATAAAGCAGAAACTAACACACCATTGTAAAGCAATTATACTCCAATAAAGATGTTAAAAAAAAAAAAATCTTGTTGCCCAGGTCATACCCCTAAACCAGTAAAATCAGCATATCCAGAGGTGTCATCTGGGAGCTGAGGACCACAGCAACCTATAGGTCAAAGATGAAGTCACAGATACATCGATTTGGCTTATCCAGGGTTTTACAATTTTTCTTCTGCTTAAAAAGGAGATCTCACATAAAACACGTATTTCTAGCTCTTCATTGAACAAAGGACACCAGGACTGCATTTCCACTTGGTTGTCATCTGCCCCAGCCTTGCGCTCTGTGCCTTTTGTGCCTTTCAGACTGGGCACCCATTCTCCAGGTCTCCCCAGCCTGGCCACCCGCTTTCCCCATTTCTGTCATCTGCCTGCCCCCTGCAAGCATTAGCTTTTGCATCCCCGTTCACAGAAGCATGCTATGATGTCTTCTCTTGGATGGATGGTTTGTAATGCTAGTCTTCCTTTTTTCCTTTAAATCCTTGATTCATGCATGAGAGAAGTGTTGAAGAGTTAGTTTGGATTGCATTGCCCAATCATTTTAATATCCGCATTGAAACACTGATGTGGAAAAACACTTGTGTAGGAGTCAGGAGCTGACTTCTGGTCTGGTTCTGCCACTTCCTGCTATATTGATATTGATACCTAACCTCTCTGAATCTGAGTTTTCCTCATCTGTAAAGTCACAGTTTGTAGGTTGTGTTAAACGTCCTTTGAGTATGCTAACAAAACATCAGCCGCTATTATTCACTTTGCAAACTCTTATTATTGAGAGTTTGTTTACTCTGTGCTGGCGCTCTTGAATGGAGAAAATAAAAAGGCAAGTTCAAGCTACCTACCAGGACTCTGAGGACTTGAGAAGTTCTCATAAAGTAAAGAGTTAGGAATTGGATGGCCATACATCTCTATTTGCCCTAGGAGCCTGGGTTGTGTCTGATGTTCTGATGGGATAATTAATAGCACTTGTTTCACACTCAGAAGTGTTCTGGTTTGGATAAGAGATTATTTGGTCTCTGTAGTTAAAAAAGGGTTGCAGTGTGAGGTCCCTCTAGGGAATGGGGGTACCATGGGGTGCCACAGCTGTGCTGAATCCTGGGCATTTGGCTCCACGGGCAGCACAGAAGGGGAGAAAAGCTGTGCCAGCATTGATATTCACATGCTTTGATGGCCCACCTGCTGCCCCATCTACTCTGCTCCTCAGCATCCCAGAGAAGTCCTCCTGAGCAAGCTCCAGGATGGAGACAGGTCCCCTAGGAAGGGGGGAATGAATTTGGCCAGATTCAGGGGACTCCTCGCACAGTCAGCTCCAACTTCAGCAGCACCGACAGCGTGAGTTGCAGTGCTTGTTCCCTGTTTCTAGTCCCTTGTTTCTGTCCTTTTTCATCTTTAATCTAGTCGATTTCCAGGCATCTGCCTGAGATTATGCTGATGAAATTCACCTGCGCTTCTTTTCAAGTTTTTTTAAAAAACACCTTGTAACCTGGTCTTTCACAGGGCCACACACCCGCCTGCTGCTGCCACCTAGTGGAGGTGTACCACAGTGTCACGGTTGCCTTTATGTTTGATCCAAACTCTGGGCTAGGCTAGAATTCACTTCGAGGAATTATTCGGGCACTGCTTCTGGTTTGATGCAAAGTGATTGGAAAGTAAAGATGTTTTACAAAGTATACAAATACTTAATCTCTACTGAAGCAGTTTTTTTTTTTTTTTTTTTTCTGGCAAAAGGTGTTAGAAACTAACTGTAAAAACACCAGTGTGACAGTTCAACATAGAAACTAAGCAATATTGGCTTGAAGAGTAAATTAATCAAGGATCACAGAGAAAAAAGAATAACTATTTACACCCTTCTTCAAGCAGAGTTGTAGTTCTCTCGTCAAATGCAGTGTCTGGGTCTTGCTTCTTTCCACATGAAGTATAGATTCTCCAAAGTGACACCGGTTGGATTGGCACAGAAACTCTTCTCCATACCTGGCATGTCTGACTCTCTAGGCTGTGCTGTAGTAATCATGGAATCTCCATCTCAGAATAATAACTCCAGAATTTCAAATTGAGAATGCAAATTTTACTCTTCCTCTTTCTCTCTCTCTCTTTTTTTTTAAATCTACCATCTTCTACTAATGTTAGACAAGAGATATTTTCTTTCTTCATAACTCTTTGTCTTCCTTGTTCTGCCCTTTTTTACAAACAGTCATCTGTCCCATTTCCTTTTCCCTGTTTCTGGTTCATTCTGATGATTTTTATCTCCAGATATCTTCCCACAAAGCCTTCTGTTCACCATGAAGATTCCTAGTGGTTCTCATCTACTTAAGTAATTCAAATGGACTGAATTTGTTCTTTAATTTTTGAGAAAATGTTGCTTTTAACAAGCTCAGTATACCGATATACGTGAATACAAATAACAATTAATGAGTAATGTAAGTAAAGCCACATCTATATCATAACGACTAGAACAATAATAAGCTCCCCATTATTCCAACTCTCCTGAGGATCTCTCTGGAAAGCTTAGAAGAATATTTTAGGACATAGTTCACAGAGACCATTGGAATATTTAATATTCTGTAATTATTTTTGATTTACAATATGTTGTCCAAAAGCAGATTCAGAAATAAATCTACAGTGGTTTCACTTAGGGTAAAAATAGGGCATAAATTGAACTATAGTCATCATATTAAATTATACTACCATATTACGTTTGCTACATTTGGAGCTGTGTCATCTCCGATATTTCCATGCTACATTTGTCTTGAGCCCATGCTTTCCAAAAATATTACCAAGACTTTTCTCCTTTTGGTACCATTACGGTACCTGAGTTGAAATATCAAATTGCAGATATTTGAGATCATGGCATTTTATTATTGGAAATAACCTTAGATGAAACATAGCCAGCCTTCTCTTTATTTTAGCACCGAAGAGTTGGAAAGTATTTGCCACAGGTCACATAACTAGATCTAAACCAGAGTTGAGTCCATTCTCTTTTGACCATTCTAGTGTCATTCATTTTATTTATAAATGCATACATATATATGTATATATATTCATGTTATGCTTTCCTACACATATTTTATAACTTTTATCTTGTTTATGAATTATAGCTCTTTCAAACACAGTATGTTTCTAGTATTTTCCCAAGAAAAAAAGAAAAGAAAAAATTTTTCAAGGATTTCTTAGCTTTTAAAAATGTATAGGCAAGTATAGTATCTTAATGGGTACCTATATTAAAATGATTTTAGCTGATGCCTAAAAGTAACTGTCCTCTGTCAAGGAGGACAGTTACTTTTAGGAGGGCACCATTCATTAGATCCGTGAGGTTATGTTGACAACATATCGCTACATGGTCACTGTTTGTCATCTTTCACAAGCCTTTAAATAAGAATAACTGTGGAACATTTAAACAGGCCCTAATATGATCCTGTTGCCATTAATAAGTGATGAAAGACTCACATGTTTCTCCAAATACAACTATTTTAATGTGTTCAGATTTCAAGGGTGCTTTAAAAATGACACTGTATTGCTTTTTTGTTTTTATACATTAGACTAGTTTTGGTAGCAAATGGATGTGTCTAGCAAAGCCAAGGATTAATTCCCTCTCAGAATACCTCAGAGAGGTTTTTCCTTGCTATTTTATTCCGTGACAATTCAAACCAACATTACTGTAAGGAATGTGGATATGAATTTTTAAGATGATTTTCCTGGTTGCTTCTTTACTATTCTAGTTATATTTTTAAATTTTTGAACAGAATACACTCCTTCTTTCTTCCCTCCCTCCCTCCCCCGTTCGTTCGTTCGTTCCTTCCTTCCTTCCATAATTCATCAAATATTTGTCCTGACATCAGTTATGCATTAGGCCTTTTGTTGGATGTTGTGGAGCTTGTGATTTAGGAAAGATTATATTGCACATATGATTTTCTTATATATATATATATATATTTTTTTTTTAATGAAAGCTTCTTTATTTACTTATTTATTTATTTATTTATCTATTTTTGGCTGTGTTGGGTCTTCGTTTCTGTGCGAGGGCTTCCTCTAGTTGCGGCAAGTGGGGGCCACTCTTCATCGCGGTGCGCGGGCCTTTCACTGTCGCGGCCTCTCTTGTTGCGGAGCACAGGCTCCAGACGCGCAGGCTCAGTAATTGTGGCTCACGGGCCTAGTTGCTCCGCGGCATGTGGGATCTTCCCAGACCAGGGCTCGAACCCGTGTCCCCTGCATTAGCAGGCAGATTCTCAACCACTGCGCCACCAGGGAAGCCCTGATTTTCCTATATTTTTAACTTTCAGAACTGTATATCAAATTTGTGATCATATTCTGAAAGACTGTGTATTATTTCACCTTGATCTTTATCATAATCTCTTCAGGAATATTCTGAAATCCACCCTATTAGAAGTATTCAATCATTACCTTCCCAGATTGTGCTGATTTAAATTGTTCCAGTTGTAAAGAAAACTCGTGCACATTTCTGTGATCAGTGTTGTTTCTTCCATTGTAACCACCATTATCCATTGAAAAATACAGCTCTGTTATCTCACATCTTTTCATTTGTCCAAATGAGATTACTGGTGTCTTATAAATTAATTCAGCGGAGATGGAGGGAGAGGTTTTCTTTAGTTGTGTTAGTTGACGAGAGCTCTCCAGCAACAATATTCTCATTCACTAACTAGAAGGCTGGTTTAATAGAGGCGTTGCTGCCTCCGCCCCTGTCGGAAGCCACAGCAGGCAGGCCTGGCTTAGGGTTCATTAGAGTCTGGTTGGGTGACAGCAGACTGAGAAACAGCTGTAAATGATCAGAACCAGGCCTTGGCTAGCTTCAGCTTCTGCCAAGCCCAGCGTGGCTCCAAATACTTTCTAGATTCCAAAGAAAACATGCCAGCCTTATGCCTGCTGATCACGGGACGTAGACGGGATATATGTTTCTGGCTTCGAGGTTTCAGAGGAAATGCTTATCATTGGTGCAAACACTCTTTCTGTCTTGCTGCCATACGTGAGCAGCACTTAAGTTGCATGTGTTTCCTCATGGCGATTAAATAGGTCATTCTCAATTTTCTTTAAACTTTCAGGCTAAATCTGCATTTCAAATGTAATGAGGAAGGGGCCTTAGGGAAGGTCTTGTATAGGCTCCTTGTTTTACAGAAACGTCTCTGAGGACTCAGATCCACACTGGGTTAGGGCTCGGTGTGTAGCCAAGCACTGCACCAGGGATATAGAGATGAATGAGTCCTTTCTGTTCGCAGTGGTACAATGTTTGGCCCATCATTGATGGTCCCTCATTAACTTAATGAAATGATGAAGGGGCATTATAAACTATGGTGATAGATACAAAGATAAATCGATGGACAGAGATAGAGAGTGCTATCCTTATAGTGAGTAGGTACTGAATAGTATACAAGGTACTCTATATAATTAGTTTAAAATTGTAGAGACCTAGCCTCCAATTAAATAGACAAAGTAGGTATGGAATACTCTGAATTCATTTCCATTTCTGAAAGACAAAGAAAATATATAGAAAGTTTTCATATGCATGTTTATCATCCATATTATCTTCTGTTGTTGGGGAGATTTGTTTTGTTTTCATATATTCTCATTCTGTGCAGGTATAAGAATACAGGTTATTTGTCCATATATGGACTTACAGAAAATGGGCTGGGGAGTAAAGAGGGCAAGCAGGTGGTCCTCTTTCTCAACATATCTGTCTTACCTTTACTATTCTTACCTTTCGTTTCTCCCTTTCTTAATCTTAAGGTTTGTCTGTTTGTTTTGTGATTGTTTTTTAAATCCCACTTAGAATATATGCTTCTATGTTTCTGTTTGCTGCATCGTCAGGTCCTATGGATTTCAGAATACTGTTGTCCATTTATTTCCCCACAGCTACGATCTCCAAGAATAAATTAGAGGATCTATAATTGTTTTCATTAGCCGTCTAGCTCCAAAGTGAAAACAAACAGCGAGAGAGAAAGAGAGAGAGAAGAGAGACTGAGAAAGAGAGAAGCAAAACCCACAGCTAAATAGTGCCATTTGTGCAAAAGCTAACACTGCATTTTCCTTGGGAAATGTTGGTATTATGGACACCTGGCCAATAGTCCTCTGCAGACTCATTAAGTTCCAAGGTGAGTTACTCGCCTTGATCAGCAAAGTTAAAAAAAAGGAACCGCTTAGCGAAACACCAGCATTTATTGGTACTGGACAGAGTCTATAGTATGTCTGCCACCTCTAGAGCCATGGGTTTTTGAATACATAGAGCACTGTGCTTTGTACCACTTAATCCTGTGGCCCAGCCCACAGCTGATTGATGGGGGATTAACCTGTGATTCAGAAGCCACCAGCTAAAAGCTGGCCTGTGGCCTATAAGGCACTGTTTGTTGCAAGAGCTCTACCCAGTAGCTGAATCCTGTTCTAAGTGCTAATATAGCTTTGATAGTGAAAGAGTGGTCCGTGTACCAGCAGCACCAGTATCACCTAGGAGAATCTTCAGCCCTACCCCAGACTTTCTAAATCAAAAATATTCATTTTACCAAGATTCTAAGTTGATTATTATGCCCATTAGATTTTGAGGAACACTGTACTATAAAACTCAATCAGATCCTCTTTTTTGTGGAGCATTGAAGAATGTCACAAACGCCAGGTGGGAAAGAATGAGAGAGACATAAAAAAGAAAATAGTAAAGAGGCCATGAGCCAGTGAAAGTCATGAGTTAATGGAATCCATGGAGTAGAACAAATATGAATCAAGTCCCACTAGCTGATGGATAGAGCACAGTAAAGCACAGACAGAACAAAGCTAAGGGCACACATACCGAAGTAGAGGGCAGTGAACAACTTGCTTGAGAGGATGACTTGTAAAATTGATTCTGAGTTAGAGAGCTGCTTTCTGAGTGCTAGAACTCCTATTGCATTCTGGAGAGCATTCTGTTCTCCAACGTCTTCACTGTGCAACTGCTCAAGCATTGCCCTTGTTTCTTACTTTCCTGAAAACTGGCAGCAAATTCTTATTAACTGAGGTAACTTAGGAATACCTTTGACCTTGGGAATCTCAAAGAGTCTCAAAAGCACATCATTCTAAGAACTTTAGTTCTTTAACTTTTATTCCCAGGTAAGGTTCTTGTTTTTCTATGAAAATTTAGCTTCGTGGAAAGTTGAACTTTAATACCACTTCTGGCTTAACCCATTCCTGATGAAGCTATGAAAAAGAGGTGTAGGGGCTTCCAGAATGGTGGTGTGAGGAGACTGGCAAGTCCTTTCCCTAAAAGTAAAAGAAAAAAACTCCCCCCCCCAAATTGACAAAGTAACAATTTCTGGAGTCTGGAAATTGGTCAAAGGCACATGATAATTTGAGAAGTGTTCATTAAGGAAAACTACTAAACCCTGGGTAAGGGCAGTGGGAGTCTATGGTATTTTTGCCTGAGGTTGCTCTCGTCACTCACAGGTACTTTTATATTTTATGTATAAATATACATGAAGATATCATATATAAAACATTTATATATATAAAATAATTTTATAATTATTATTTTATGTATCTTTATGTCTTTACAATCAGGAGGTAAAAGAGGAAAAACTGTAATATACAATTTTTTATATTTGCCTACATGTTTATCTTTTCTGATGTCTTTATTTCCTCGTGTACATTCTAGTCATCATTTGCTGTCATATCCTTTAATGTGAGGGACTTCCTTTAGTACTTATTGTAAGGCATGTCTGCTAGTAACAAATTCTCTCAGTCTTTTTTTAATCTGAGAATATCTTTATTTCACCTATATTTTTGAAGACTATTTTTGCTGGAAATAGAATTCTCATTTAATAGTTTTGTATTTTCTTTTTTGTTTATTTTTAGCACTTTTCTTTACATCTCAATGCTTTCCAGCCTCCATTATTTCTGAAAAGAAGTATGCTATTAATCATATTTTTGGTCATCAGTAATGATGAATTGTTTTCCTCTTGCTGCATTCATTCCATTATCTCTTTATCTTTCAAAAGTTTGACTCCGATATGGCTAGGTGTGGAGATCTTTGTGTTTATTCTACTTAGAGTTTCATGAGAGTCATGGATCTGTAGATTAAATTTCTTTTACCAAATTTATGAAGTTTATTTATTTGGTTCTTCAAATTTATTTAGTTCTTCAAATATTTTTTCTGCTCTCTTTTCTTTTGGCCCTTTCTGGGATTCCTATTATGTGTACGTTGGAAGGTCTTTGAGACTGTTCATTTTTTAATATTCAATTTTCTTTCTGTTCTTCAGGATGGATAATTTTTATTGATCTGTCTTCAAGTTTATTGACTCTTCCTCTGCCATCTTGAATCTGCTGTTGGTCTTCTCCAGTGAACTCTTCATTTCAGTTATTATACTTTTCAGATACAGAATTTCCATTTGTTCTTTTTGATATTTTCTATGCTTTTATTGATATTCTCTATTTGATAAGTCATTATTGTCAAAGTTATCCTTAAATTCTTTGAACATGATTTCTTTTAGCTCTTTGAACATATTCAAAATAGCTGATTTAAAGCTTTTGTATGCCAAGTTTAATATTGGGGGCCCTTGCAGACAGTTCGTATTGGTTTTTTTCCCCCTGAGAATGGATCATACTTTCCTGTTTCATTACATGTATCATGATTTTTATTTTATGAGAACTAGATGCTTTAGGTAGTATATTGTAGCAGCTCTGAATTCTAATTTTCCCACGGGAGGGAAAAGAAATTAATAAGTGAATATCCCAATTAAAAACTGGAGAAGAGACTTGAATAGACAGACATCTCACCAAAGAAGACATGTAAATGGCCATGTAGGAATGGTTAATAAGCACATAAAAGAGGAAAATGCAAATTAAACCATAATAAGAAGGCACTTTATGCCACTAGAATGGCTACAATTAAAAAGACAGACAGTACCAAGTGTTGGGGACAATAGGAGAAACTAGAACCCTTATACACTTCTAGCATGAGTGAAAACAATACAGCCACTTTGGTAAACAGTTTGGCAGCTTCTTAAAAAGTTAAACTTACCATACAACCCAGCACGTCTGCTCAAAAGTAGTATCTATCCAAGAGAAATGAAAACATATGTCCATATACAGTGTTGTACACAAATGTTCCTAGAAGCATTACTCAGAGTAGCCACAAACTGGAAACAATTCTAATAACTATCAAATAATGAGTGGAAAAGCAAAATTGCTATAAGCATACAATGAAACACTATTTAACAATAAAAAAGGAATGAACAACAACATAAATGAACCTCAAAACATTATGCTTTGAGAAAGAAGCCAGATGTGAAGACTGCATATTGTATGATTCCATTTATGTGCAGTATCCAGAAGAGACAAACCTAGACACGAAAGCAGATCAGTAGTTATCTGGAGCTGGGGGTGGGAGCAGGGATTGACTGCAATAGGCATGAGGGATCTTCTGTTGAGAGAGGGAGAGAGAGACAGAGAGAGAGAGGTGCCGCGGTAAGATGCAAATGACATGGACAATGACGTTTACAGAAGAGAAGAGGTGTATCAGTGATTGTACCTTCAGGGTTTTATTTTATGGAGGTGACTGAGCGATGGAACAGAGAAGTCAATGCCATTGAAGGAAGACTTTCTTACTTACATTTTGCAAGAGAAGGGCACAGCCAAATCATGCAAGATCAAATGGGGAAGCATCAGGTTTGGTTAGGAGGCAGAAAAGAGCAAGAGAAAGCCCAGGCCAAGGCCTTTATTAAGGCTTCCTTGTGGAAGACAAGGCAGGACATGGTAAACAGCTTGGGATTGGCTAGTTTGAGTAATTCTGGTAGGCTTTGGGGCAAAGGAACTGTTCCCAATTGTCTGCTACCTGATCCTGGGTTGACTTAGGGTAGTGGGAATATTGGCTTGGTGTATGAGTGACTGTTTGATAAAGGAGTTGATTGGGGGTGTGGGCTCAAGATTGGTTAGTTTATATATGAAAGGGATGTGTCCAGCCTAGCCCTTTGCTATCTCCAAGAACTGGCTGCTCCTGAAAGGTTGTCTCTTCCATCAGTGAGACCACAAATGCCAGAGCATAAAGAAAATAGAAAATAGAAAATATAGGTAATCCAATCAGCCTTGTGATGAATGGATGCTAAATAGACAAATATGAACTTAAGAAGACACAGAACAGGATGAAGGGAAAATTTAAGTGGCTCTGAGGCAGAAACTCTTTTTTCTTTTTTCTTCTTTTTTTTTTCTTTTTCAAAAACAGTCATTTTCAAAGTTGGTTCTCTTTTCTCAGAATGAACCAAAACAAGATAAAAGCCTGCCCACATGTTTTTAAACAAACATGGAAAAATATAGCCATTTGCACAACATGTACTCTTTCACTCTTACAGCATATACTACTAGTACTTACAGCATACATTACTGGTACTTTGGCAGCAAAATTAGGTAAAACACTTTTTGCCAATTGTGGATTTACTAGAGCTTGAATACATGTACCAAGAAGGGTGACATCTTGATTATAATGTAATGCATAATCAGTAATGGAATGTGCTGTAGTCAAGGTTTGATTTTTACAAGGGTAAGAATTCAGATCCTTATTATTAGCCTTTATATACTTATTAAAAGTGTTTTTAACTGATAAGTAATTTTTGATTGCCCAGAATAATGTGATACTGAAATGTATTAATCTCCTTCTTATTTGCTTATGTACACCTTACACATGCAACTCATTTTAATAAAGTAATTAATTTAAATGGCCATAAATATTTTAAGATTTCAGATGATGTTATTATTTCTAATGCTTTATTTTCAGATAAGGATATACATTATCCTTTTTCGTGTTTTGTAAAACTAAGACATGAAAAAACACAACTTCAGAGATTTAGAAGGGAAAGCTTCTGGAGTTAAAACACAAAAATCAAGTTGAGCAGCATTGTCCAACAGATGTTTAAACAGATGAATAAAATGTGCCTTGTGAATTTCTAATGAATTTCAAAGAATACTTTCTGATACTGAGAAATGCAGCAGAGCACCCAAGCGGTACAAGCCACTGGCAAATGGTTTCCCAAAAAAAGTCTATAGCAGACAGGGCTCAACTACCTTAGGATGTCTGCTTATAGTTTTACATGTATGTATATTTCTAACACTCTAAGTTGAAGATAGTAACTGTCACTTAAGATGAGAGTCACACCCAGCAAGCATACAGGTTGGTTCTGTTTCTTAGCCTTGTTTCATCACATCTGCTGGGTCCACCCCTCCTATTTCTAACACCTTTCCTCTCCACTATGTCATTTATCTAAGCCTCTTTCATGATACTTGTCAAAAGATGTGCAAATATCTGGCTGATAACATCACTACTCCTTCTAGGTCTGGAAACATAGAATAACCATCACCTCAGAAAATAGTATGTATAGCTTCTTAGGACAGACTTTGAGGCATGATGAAAATGATAAGTATATCTTCCTTATAGTGTGGACATTCTCTACAAGTAAAAATGGCCAAGTGGATCTCGGGACGTTATCAGATAAGAGAACCTTGCACATAGTAGAGTCTTGATGAATGTTTTCTGAAAAAGAGCTACAAAGAAAATGAAATGATTGAAGTGATTAGGGAGGGGTAAAAGAAAGGAGAATGGATACTATAATTGGGTAGCCTGGTTAAACTTATTAAGAAGGTGAAGAAATGAGACTCCTTTATAGAGAAGAAAAGAATGTGAGCTTTGAAATCAGATGAACGATGGTTTGAATCCTGGTTGCCCCATTTACTAGCTTGAGCATTTTCAGTACCCTCTTGGAGCCTCGGGATTGTCCTTTATAAAAGGATTTGGTTGTAATTATTAAAGATTGCATATGGAAAGGCCAATACATGGCTGGCATTCAATACGAGAATCTGAGAAATAAAACCACGTGTAAGGGAAGATGAATGATGAAAATCATAGCATTCCCCTGCCAGGGATTTGGCTTTTAAATAATGCCTCAACCTGAAGGATTGACTTTCTCATGGTAAAATACCAGCCAAAAGAAATGGGGACCCTTTAGTGACCTACAGGTCCCACCGTGAGGATGGATGGTAAGAATAGTGTGTATTCCCTGAGGACAATGTGAAGGAGGCCTCAGTCCTGGTGACAATTGTGTGGGGTACATAAATAAAACAGTTTTTAAAGATAATAATATCTAAATACTATATATTTCGAGATAGAATATTCAGTCACGATACCTAGCAGGATAACACGGACATCTTCTCAGATATCCTAATGGCATGAAAGATATTTAGTCTGTGTATTGCTTTACCAGTTGGAAGCCTCATGCATCATTTCTCTGCATCATCACACACTTGAGGCAGGTATTAAAACTCTTACTGTATGAGTAAGGAAACTGAATTGGAATTTGGAGGATTTTCCTAGGTTCCACAACTAGTCCCTCACAAAGTTGTAACTCAAACCCAGGTTGTCTGACACCAAGACCAGAATGTTTTCCCCAGTACATTACAGCTGTCATTCTTAGAGCAGGTATACCTCTTTAAACAAAGCCAGCAAGTTTTGCAGCTGGTGCCTGGCTGCTGAAAGGCACGGCCATGGCAGAGTGTGGTTTTTGGGTGACTTAACCTCAGGGCAGTGTGCCTTCAAATCCATATCACAGACTACAAGCAACCTTTTAATCTCTCTGCTGTCCAGGCCAGGCTGCTGCCATCAGTCTTTGTATTTGCCAGTTCATCATGCTCACAGCAAAGTCAAAAGACAAAGTAGCGATTGAAAGGTGGCAAACTGCACCTCTTAAGAAAATGGCATTTTTCTGGCATTGATGAAGGTATCAGCTGCCAGTCAGGAGAGAGTGGAAATTGTTCCAGGTTAGGGATCACTTGGCCAAAACATGCATTTTAAATGAATATAACAGTAGCTATAAATTTCAGTAGCGATTGAAACACCTGCTGAGACAGAAAGGCAATTTTTTTCCTGTAGGTTTTCTTTTTATGAGACTGAAATTTAGCACTTAGGTGGAAATATCTCCATAGAGAAAAATGCTTAACAGGCTTGAGGACAATCAGCTGTTTAAAATGTAAGATTAACACATACGGTGGTTTCATTCCTCTTGTCTCATTTTTAGGAATTATGGGATGTTCAGTTATATCGTATCCATGTATGTGCTGACTGGATGGTTGCCGAACTATTTGTATCTTAATCTCTTACTGCCTTACATGTAATAAAACTGAAGTTATGCATAACAAAGCAAGCAGTCAGTTGCAAGATGTTTCAGCATGAAATTTTATTACTTTTAATTTGTGTGTAGGGAAGAACATTTTAATCACTGTTTTAAAAAATGCCTTCTCTTTTTTCCCCAGTTAGGTGTCTGGACGATTTGGACTATCATTGTATTTTTAAAAGGCAGGAATTGTAGGTGTTTTCGTTGCAATGGCCCTGGAGGAGTTTGGTAGGAAAGGCACTGTGTAGAGCCCAACTTCTATTTAATTGCACACTAGGTGGTCGCTTTGACATGAGAAATCTATAAACATTTTTGGTTTGTGATGGCATTACGTGTGTGTATGTGTTTTATAGTTGACAGATCTCTATTAGTAGCGTTTCCTGGCTTTAAGGAAAATATTGGCCCTCATTTGCATTTCCTGAGCCTTCATAGGGACTGAGTACAGGTGGGGACCCTTGGCCTATAAGGGTAGAATGAGGAACATCTGTTCATTCCAGGGCTTCACTGACTGTAATAGGAAAGCAAAGCACTGAGGATGTTATTGGCCTGGCTCTTGCTTGTGTTCTTTCCCAGTCTCATCCCATTGAGGTTATGTGCATTTATGTTCTTTTTATTTAGTATGCTTGGTCTCTCTTGTTTGGACTTTCTCCGCTTCTTGGTTTGGAGTGCACTGGAAATCGTGTTTATGCTTGCTCTGTTCTTTATGTGTCTGCCATGACTTACCGTATCAGCAACTGTGCTGGGGGGGTGGGGATGGTGTAATGAGCAGGTTAAACTCAAGGGGCGTGAGGTATGCTGGGAAGTCCCGAAAAGCCAACAGGTGATTTCACTATTGTGTCATCTGTGCTTTTGTGGATTAAGTGTTGAGCACTATAAAGGCGGCTCTCCTGTCTCATTTGGGTGCCTGAGTTTGCTGTGTCTCTTCTTGGTCCCAGGTATGTTGCGCAGATGCCATTGATGTTCCTAAGCTACTTTCTAAAGTTGTTCTTCTTAGGATCCTGGTTAATAGTACAGAGAGAACCTTTAAATGTGATGACTGGCTCTTGGAGGAAACTGAAGAGGTGCTAAAATGTAATAAGGTTTAAACCGGTTTGCTTGCTGTGACTTCCAACGAGTCCTTTACCTCTCTAGTCGTCGGTCATCTGTAAAACAAAGACACTAACTCCTTTGCAGGGTGTTTGGAAGATTGAGAGGGTCTGTAAGTTGTTTTCTACCCCAGTCCATGATATATGGGTAGCTGCAAAGTAATTATCAGCTACCACTGCCGTTGATCAATGTCCGATCTTTGAAGTGACAAGCATAAGAGCAAAAGGAAGGATTTTGTGTTTGGGGTTTGCATGTGCATCTGTGTTCAAAGTATATAAGAACCATCTGTACAATTCCCCCACTTGAACTTTTGTATTCTGTTTTCTACCTACTAATGCTGCAGTCCCTTGTCAGATCAGCAAGCTTCAAAAGATAAGTGCTGGATGAGCAAAATTAACTGCAGCTCATTGATCCCTTTTTCTTCCTGAGGTGCCTTGGGAGAGGGTGTGACTAGCATCCATTGATCTTAAGCAAGACATTTCAAGTTGACTAACTTTGCTGGTCACACTGAAAAAAATGGCTCCTAATGAATTCTTGGAAGGAACAGGGGAACTGAGGGCACGTTAATCTCAAATCAGTCTTCATAGTTAGATCTGATACTACTGTCACGTTCTGGGTGTGAGCCTCAGAACCAACAGACATGTTTAGTATGGCTTGGTAGAGTCTCAACTTGAGACCGTGCTTAGGTGGATTAAGTAACACGTGCAAGCTTCCTTGCCTGCACACGCAACTTGCCTATGCATAAGCCATCCAATCATCACTAGAGACTTGTAAGCTAAATTCTCTTATCCGCATTACAAGAGTAAAGAATGCAGCGTTCAGAATAGTGAACTGAT
Source organism: Eubalaena glacialis (assembly GCF_028564815.1). Taxonomy (NCBI): domain Eukaryota; kingdom Metazoa; phylum Chordata; class Mammalia; order Artiodactyla; family Balaenidae; genus Eubalaena; species Eubalaena glacialis. The sequence goes on from NC_083716.1 coordinate 40,534,845, forward strand.
TTGCCAGAGGTTGCCTGAATCAGAGTTACCAGAAATGGAATTAGAAGGTAAGCCTTGTTACTGCAGGTCTGTGCTCTTGACATTGTACCATAACTGTCTTTCATCTCTCTCTCTCTGCCTATCAATTGCTGTGTTATTCACGTTCTGTCTTCCGGTATCTTTGTTAGCCAAGCTGACTGCCAGAATTCTGTCCCTTCTACTGTCTGGTAGACAGTAGCTTTCCGCTACTATCTTAGCTTTCCGCTCAAAGCCTAACTAGGAGAATTTTTCCTATGAGATGCATTAATGGTATTGTGGAGGCTTAGAATTTGGATACTTGGATCTGATCTTTGTTCTACTTTAAATTTCTATTGATACTGAACAAGTAACTGCTGTGAGCCTGTTTCCTGATCTAGGATAATGTATCTTCCCAAGGGTACTTAGCAGGCTCAAATGAGATAATGACAGATGTACAAATGTTCTCTAAATTGTCCAGTGCTATACAAATATATTTGTGGCATCCAATCTTACATTCACCTTTGATTATAAATGCTTACTTCACTGGCTGATATTTTTATAGCTCTCTATCTTCCTATGTTGACTTATATCGCACAACTTTTGCTTAATGGTGAATTCCTGGAAGACAGAAACCATACATTTTATTTTTCTATTTTTTTATTTTTTAACATCTTTACTGGAGTATAATTGCTTTACAATGGTGTGTTAGTTTCTGCTTTATAACAAAGTGAATCAGCTATACATATACATATATCACCGTATCTCCTCCCTCTTGCGTCTCCCTCCCACCCTCCCTATCCCACCCCTCTATGTGGTCACAAAGCACCGAGCTGATCTCCCTGTGCTATGTGGCTGCTTCCCACTAACTTTCTATTTTACATTTGGTAGTGGATATATGTCCATGCCACTCTCTCACTTTGTCCCAGCTTACCCTTCCCCCTCCCCGTGACCTCAAGTCCATTCTCTACGTCTGCATCTTTATTCCTGTCCTGCCCTGCCCTTAGGTTCTTCAGAACCATTTTTTTTTTTAATCATGTTTTACAGTGATAGTGAGTTGATGATTCCTAGCAACTAAACTTAATAAAATAATTGTAGTTATATTTTCTGGAAGCCTGGAACATAGTAAGCATCCAACTATTATAAATAAAGATTTTTCCCCTCTAAGTAGCCCCCTAAAAGTCACATTTTAATGAATGCTCTAAATTAGTGGCTCCCAAATGGAGGTGACTCCCTTCACCACAGGAAACATTTAGCAGTGCCTGGTGACATTTTTTGGTTGTTATAACTGGGAGAAAGGGAGACTATTGTCATCTAGTGGATAGAGAGCAGAGATGCTGCTAAATAGTCTGTAATGTAGAGAATAGTCCCCACAACAGAGAATTATCCAGCCAAAATGTTAATCATACAGAGACTGGGAAGCCCTGCACTAGATTAAGAACCTTGCTACTTAAATTGGTGCTTGGACGAACATTGACCTTACCTGGGGCTTATTAGAAATACAGGCTCCCGGGCTCTGCCTTAAACCTACCATAATCAGAGTCTTCATTTAACAAGATCCTCAGGTGATTAGTATGACCATTAATCTTTGAAAAGCACTGGTTGCAAGTCATACTGTTTTTTAAAATAAACTTTAAGACGAGTTTTCACTTTACAGAAAATTTTAAAGATTGCAGAGAGTTCCCATGTACCCTGCACCCAGTTTCCCCATTATAAATATCTCACATTAATATAGTAATTTGCTACAATGAACAAACCAATACTGATACATTTTCAGTAACTAGAGAGCATTCTGTATTCATATTTTGTTAGTTTTTACCTAATGTTCCTTTTCTGCTTCAGGATCCCATTGAAGATAACACTTTACATTTAGTACTCATCTCTCCTTAGGCTCCTCTTGGCTGTGACAGTTTCTCAGGCTTTTTTTGTTTTTAATGAGCTTCACAGTAATGATCAGATATTTTCTTGAACGTTCCTCAGTTCGTATTTGTCTGCTTTTCTCATTATTAGACTGGGGTTACCTTTTTTGAAGGAAGACCACAGAAATAAAGTATCATTTTTATCATATCAAGGATTCATATAAGTCAGCATGACTCACCACTGATGATGTTGACCTTGATCACCTGGCTGAGATTGTGTTGGGGTAATATTTATCGTTATAGCTAATATTTATTCCTTATCTCATTCAAATTTGGCTAATGAAGGCTGTGCCCTTCAATAGCTGCCTTGCATCTGCCTTGCATTTGGAATTCTGAAGGCTTACATTGTTACAATTGCTAGATTTATTGTACATGTGCAACTTCAAATTGTAAATTATAAATGAACAGTTTCACAGATTAAATAGGGGACTTGATTTTTTTCTCTAGGGAAATATCCAGATTTCAGTAAAGGGGAAATCTTATTAATCAAAAAAGCTAAAAACCACCTGGAACCAACAACTAATTGGGATTTTTTTCTCAAAAATGACAAACCACTCAAATCGGCAGCTTCAGATCTGAATTCTGAAACATATTAGATATGGAAATCAGCATTTGTAGTCAGATATGTAATTTCAGAGAAGATTTTGCTTCCCTCACAAAACTTCTTCTTTTACCTCTTGGCGTAGTAGGGCCATATGCTAGGAGCTGGGAGATAAGGAGGATGGTTCCTGCCCTGATACCCATGGCCTGTAAGTATGTAGTCATGTGATAGCTGTGACTACACTATGCCTCCATCTCTTCATCAGATTTAGGTAATTATTCCTAATTTGTGTGCTTTAATTGTATTCAGAGAGAATGAGATTAAAAAGATGTTAAGAAGTACTTCTGTATCTTAAAATCTGCCTCTCTGAATTCCAACCATTACTTCTCACCACTTCTAGACCAATACAGCACGAGTCTTAGTTCCTCTCCCACCTCTAGCATCTCCACCTCTGCCTTGGTGATAGTGCCATTTTATCATCACAGTTCTTTACTCCAAACTGGAGAACTTCTGTCCCACCTACAGACCTCAGCTTGGTGTTCTACTTAAAAGGTAAAGCTTTTACCTTTTGTCTCCAGATACAGTCAAGAAGTATAGAAGTAGCTTTATTAATATTCTAGACATGTAAATCTTCCACAGCAAAGCACAGTCTAAAATTTAGCCATACAGATGTAAATATCCACTAGCAGCTTCTTTGAGACTCTCAAGGTCAGGACATTCTGAGATTTCCAAGCTGTAATATGAAGAATCCAGGAGCCATTCTGGACCAATGGGCTCTAAGAAACACTTGTTGTTTATCTGCAAGTGGCACATAAAGAGACTCAGGTTGAATAGTAGGAAGTAGGTCTCTAAGATGAAAAAGAATGCTAGCTTAGGTCCCAGAAATTTTTATAGTAAGGCTTTTGTTGAACTTGGAGAGTTCAAGTCTGTATCTTTAAAAATAAAATACTGAAAAGTACCTTTAACTTCTATAAGCCATTTTGCTTTCTATTTAAGTAAACATTAAAGAATCATGTAATCATAGAGCTGGACTGAGCTTGAAACTCTCCAGGATCACTTTGCAGATGAATGCTTAGGACATGGAAAGTGAAAGAGAACTTGTACAGTCATCTTCTTGCTTACTCAGCCAGGAAAAAAATAAAAGTTCTTTTGACACCAAGTATGATGTTCCATTCAGTCTTTCATGCTGCATCTTACTCCAAATAGTATTAGCATAGCTTGATTTTTTTTTTAAGTAAAATTCCGTACAAAATATGTATTTCTCAGGGTAAAATATAGGTGATGATATCTTCAAGATTTTTTTAAACACTTGAGTATTTTTTTCAGATGACAGAACGTAAAGCAAATATCACAATTCTTCTGTCTTGGGAAATATTTAAGGTTAGGGGGAAAATAAAGGGCCATCTCAAGAAAATGCATGAAAGGATACTGTATCCGAACTGCTTCAATATTAGCATGCATAAAACAAGGCAGTTCAAGGAAGATTTATCCACACTCAATTATTATATATACACAGCAGCCGATTTCAATACTGGAGCTAGAGTTTGTGATCATTGTAAATTAAGTCATAATAACATTGACCTTAAGTGTTGCTCTAAGCCAAAAGGTCAAATCATTGCATTTGTGGATCTAATGCTTCCACTCTGGTAAAATGCTAGAGCATTTCTCTGCTTATAGCATCTTTCTAAAGACACTTCTCTGGGAAAGGTAAAGAACACCTAAGGAAGTTACAGAAGGGTAAGGAAAACAGTCAAGAAGGTGAAAATTGCAGGGAAATGATTTTCATAGGTCTATCTCAAGTAAATGGAACTGGAAAAAGCCTATAAAGTTAGGAAAAGAATGGGTATAATAAATGTGGGCTTGAAATATTAAAATTATTTAGAGTTTGAGAGGAATGTGGGACCACTGCAAAGCAACACTGGTTCCCAGAGAAAATTCTTCTTGGTAACTAGCTCCGTAAGTCCCTGGATCCTTTCTAAGTCTCAGCCTCTGCAATGCTATCTCATTTTTGTGTTCTGTACTGCTGTGGATGCTGACTATTGCGGGCAGTTTATTGAGAAAAAGTAACAACTAAACGCTGAAGGCCTAAGAGCTAACCTTCTATTCCTGTCTAGACCATCTCAATTTTATATTTAGTCAGTTTAGCTCTTGCTCTCCCTGATGTATTGTGAATTTGTGAATGAGAAAGTAAAGTATGAAATAAGTGAATATCATAATTGGCTTATCTAGGACTTTTATTTGTCAGTTTCCTTTCTCTTCAAAAATGTATAACTTTATTTTTACTTGTACTTTTTATATGATAGTTGTGTCAAAATTTTATTGATAATATTTACCTAGCATAAAGCCCAGTGTGTTTGTCTTTTTTTTTTTTTTTTTTTTTTTTATGGCTGTGTTGGGTCTTCGTTTCTGTGCGAGGGCTTTCTCTAGTTGCGGCGAGCGGGGGCCACTCTTCATTGCGGTGCGCGGGCCTCTCACTGTCGCAGCCTCTCTTGTTGCGGGGCACAGGCTCCAGACGCGCAGGCTCAGTAATTGTGGCTGACGGGCCTAGTTGCTCCGCGGCATGTAGGATCTTCCCAGACCAGGGCTCGAACCCGTGTCCCCTGCATTGGCAGGCAGATTCTCAACCACTGCGCCACCAGGGAAGCCCCCCCAAGTGTGTTGGTCTTATTCTGCACTGGCTGCTCTAGTGATAAGGTATGTACTTACTCTGCAATGGAGAGGTGACTAGGAATGGCTCTGCCCTTCCATGCGTTGGTCCTCCTCCTTTTAAAACAGCACCGCTGGAGGGGCAGGAACCCCAAAAGAAGTCTAGACAGGAGAACTGAGTTCTAGTTCTGATTCTGCTGTAGCAGAAATTTTGTTTTCCTTTTACCACATTGTTGAGATTCCTGGGACCTGGTTTTTCTGATTTGTAAAATAAAGGGTTGGACGTTATGACCTTGAATGTATATTTCAACTCTAATATTTGATGCCTCTAAGGAAATTGCTCTCCTGAGTCCTATTTCCCCATTCTCATCCCGTTTAACCCAAGGTTTATAATTTTGTCTCCTGTATTCTCTACTTTTTAGCTTTATTATTCAGAATCCTGATTCTTGCCTCTGGGCTATTTCTTTCAGATTTCAGCATCTGTCTCTTTACTGAATTCATAGAAGCACATTAGAATTTAGTTTTCTCACTTTAATAATCTTCCCAGTTGAAGTTATCCAGAGTTATTCTTAGTTAAAACTTGAATTCTTGAGTAAAACTTGATGTGCTCTTTTCATTATTTTTTTCAAAAGTCTTATATTGATATACTCAAATTTACTTGTTCAGTATTATGATTATTGTGTGAACGGGCAGTGAGCTAATCAACCATTCAAAATGTGAGAATCCACTCTAAATTAAGCCTTGTGCTGGAAGTTTCAGGTTTTGAAACAACCCTTAAAATGTGCTGTGTCAATTCTGAAACACTGCGTATTTTCAGTACTAAGTTAAATTTTTTTTTAAGAATTGGCCCTGATTGTTTTAAAGAAAAATGAGTTATGAGTAACCAAATTTGATCACATAGCCGATTTCTGATAGCAATTCTTTCTCAGAATCACAACGCTACAGTAATATGTAGTGACTCCACCCCACCCCTCTTCCTTATTTGTAACAGCTGAAGATCCGGCTACAACATAGGCAGTTCTTCAGGACATCTCTTTGCCTGCACAAGACACGTGACTAAATTTATCTATGATGATTAACATGAGTAGAGAAGAACTTTTAATCTTAGGATACTTTTTAAATGGATTTAATTAATATAGCCATTGTACTTATAGGTGACCTAGACATGTGGCTTAAAATAAGTGAGGCTTACCCATGAATTTTAGAAGTACATTCCTTTAATTGGCCGGAATGAAAAAGTGTCTGCCTTTGTGTATTAATATACTTCTATCCAACTAAAAGCATTTACATTAGCAGAAAAAGCAGCGTCAGTCCCTGAACAATGACAAAAAAGTTGTTCTACTTATATTGTAGCATGCCAAACCATTGAGTGGTTTAAAACAATTTCTCGCCATTCTGTGGGTGACCTGGGTTAAGTAGGTGTTTCTTGTGGGGAATCCCTCACGTGATTGCAGTCAGATCCCTCTATCCCCAGCTGCTATCTGGATACTTGGCCAGGCTGAATGTTTGAGATAATTCAATCATATGATTGGCAATCAGTGCTGACCATACGCTGGAGTTCAAATGAAGTGCCTATACTTCGGCCCTCTGTGCAGCTTGAGTATCTCACAGCATGGCGGCTGGGCTGCCTGGGGGGCATTCCAAGAGATGGAAAGCAAAAGGTGCCAGACCAGCATTATCTCCATCGTACTCTATTGGCCAAAGCAGTTATAGGGCCTGACCAGGTTTTAAAAGGTTGCAAAATAGAAACCACCCCTTGATAGGGGAAATGGTAAAGGCACGTTTCAGAAGAGCTTGTGAGATGGGAGATATTGTTAGGAGATCTTTGGAAAATACAATCCATCATAATAGTTATAAAGAAATGTCTTACCACATCCTTTAATGATGGAGTTGGCAGAGGACAGTCAGAAGATCAAATCCAACCCTCTGGCTTTTGTTGTAAATAAAGTTTTATTAGAACACATCCATGCTCATATATTTACGTGCCATCTATGGCTGCTTTCATGCTACAATGGCATCATCGTTCAGTAGCTGCAACAGGACCATAAGCCCTGCAAAGCCTAAAATATTTACAGTCTGGTCCTTTACAGAAAAAATGTTTGCCAATCCCTGACTTAATGTCTTTATTTTTTAAAAGAACATTATTCACCGAGGACATTTGCTAATAATTCCATAAGTTTACATTTTTATTGTCTCTGAATTTTTCCTGTTGCTTTTTTCTCTAGGGAGAACGTACCAACTCTAAGAGCTCCCACGATTCTGTCGTGGTCCTCTGATACATATAGTTTCCACGATGTTAACTTGTTTTTTTTCCTTCAAAATAGAAGCCCTCCCTTCTGTCTCCACCCCCACCCACCAAAGGTGGGCTTTGTTGGCTCATTTATGGTGTTATTTTCTTTTATCACGTATTGTATGGGTTACAGTGGTCCTGAAGCCCAAGCCTGTCAGCACATGACAATAATCTGGGGAGTGTTAAGAACTGCAGAAGTCAGTACCCCACCCTCTAGAGATCCTGACCTGGACCAAATTGAGAAATAGGCTTCAGTTTGGTGACACAGGGCTTAGCATAAGCAACTCCCTTTTGGACCTGTTGTATTGTTTTTAACAGAGCAAGAAGGATGGTGCAGTGATGTCCACTAGAACCTTCTGAAAGGACGGAAATATTCTGCACTGTTCAATGTGGTCACAACAGGTAGCATTTGATATGTGGCTAGTGCAACTGAGGAAATAACATTTAAATTTTATTTATTTTTACTTATATTTAAATTGCCCAGGTGGCAAATGGCTACCATATTGGAGAGCACAGCACAAAGAAATCACAATGTTCTTGGAAAAGAGGAAAAGGAGATTGAAAACAATTTTTGTTCATCATTATGGGGATAATCCATAAATCAGAACGTTTGCAATTCAAACTTTGTCATAATCATCACAGATGAAAATGGACATATTTTTCTTCCTAGTGATTCATTTTAATAGTGTGTTTGTGGAAATTATGGTTATAAAAATTAGCCTTTGATAATTATAAATACAGCCTGTCAAAGGGGCAGGTAACTGTGATGATTATATGATCAGGAAAAACTTGTTTTTTACATACTCTGGTTTATAAAACTTGGTATAATATGTTATGTGTCACCTTTAGGTTAAACCTAACAAAAAACAGTGCAGCAGATTTAGTCACAGGAGACATCTCATCAAGTAGTTAATTTGTAGAAAAATTTCATTTTTTCAATTTGAATGAACAGATGGCCTATTCATTAAAATTCAAAAGTAGATAATTAGTTGATTCCAGTATTTTTAGCAAAAGGACATTTTATAGCATTATGTTAGGGGAAGACTCATAGGTCTTAAAATGTTTTGTGTGGCTGGACACATAATTCTCCACTGTCTACAACTGTCTGCCATGCTAACTGAATAAGACAGTTAAAAATAGAATTGTAGCTCTTCTTCAACACTGAAACACTCACTTGAAAAAAAAAAAAATTGCTCATCTCTCTAAAGAAAAAATCTTCACATTAACCCTGAAACCCTGCCCAAACATTCATTCAGCAAATGCTTATCTATCATTTTTGTGCTGGACACTTGAAATTAGGATATACATTTGGAAAGATTGCCCCTGCCCTTAAGAAGTAGAGTCCAATGGTAAATGTTCATTGATTTGTGTCCTGGATTTTCTTACAACTGAGTAGCAGTCTGCAATTTTTTCTTATTTAAGTAGTTCAATAAAAGTGAATATTTAGTAATTCGTAACAGAATATTCATATGTTTAATAGTTCTGTCTGGTAAATCTGCTATAGACGGTGCCAGTTTGCTGTGCAATGATGCTCATGCTGATTTTTTTTTTTTTCTTACCACTCAAAGCCAGTATTTTTTTTTTTTTTTTCAGAAGTGTTCCTCCTACTCCTACATACAAAAAATTAGAAGTAACATTTGTTTAATTTCCCTCATTCTTAGGAAGCTTGGAATAAAGTTGCTTCTTCATTACTCTGGCTTTCCTCACCTAGGAATTCTTGGTCTCTTTCTTTACTACTTAGGTCTTGGCTATCTCTCTGTACATGGACTTTTATTATATTCTGTTCCAAATATTGTTGGAATAATTTCATAACTTTTTTTTTCAACTTCTAAAATGCATTAGTTTCCACAAAACACTTTAAGGTTTCTACAAACTGTCTTAAGGTTTAAGAATATAAGTTTATATCTTTCCCATGAATCAAATTATGTAAAGGAAATTTGCCACCTTGAATTTTAAAAGAAAACAACTGTCCTCATCCATTAGATTTGATCTTCATTCCAGGGTTTGCTCTTTTATTTAGTTTTGGCCTGACATATTTTCTCCATTTGGGCCTTACACTTTGAAAAGGATGACCCCTTCACCATAGGCATTTTCTTAGGTCCATCTTGACAAACTTATCGTAAAATCAAAGAGAATAAGAAATACATTTCTATGTATGTGCATTCCTAACATACCTGCTGTCAGCAGTAGTTTTTCATTTGAAATGCAAACATTTTCCCTACATGACTGTTACACAAGGACCCACTTACAATAAAGGGAGAAGCTTTGTCCAGAGTAAAGTATTACCTGTCTGCAAGTCCTTTTTCAGAATCCTTAGGGCCAGATATTTCAGAATTCATAATTTTTCATACTTTAGAAAAGTAATATTGTACATGTAGTATATATTATATAGTACCCCCAATTGGGGAGGGGGGCAGCAGCTATAATCAAACACATTCACATTTCTGCAGCAAAATGTATAAGTGTACATTTAGGTCAAATAAAGACTATAAATAGCCTCACATTAGTTCAGGTAAGGTTTTGAAGCCAAATGAGAATACAACTTTAGGATTTAGAGAGCAGATAAGGAACTGGGCACCTGATAGTAACTATCACTCCCACCCCACTCCTGTCACTCTCTCAGTGACTATGAATATTCATTTGACCAACAGAACTAAGCCATTTGGGATCTGCACATAAGGAATTCCATGAAGAACTATCAGTAAAACCTAGAATCCGTGTAGGTTCAGTTCTGATCAGTTCTCAGGAGATATATAAAAAGAGTTCTCCTAATGGCCAACACAAAACTCCAGGTAATCAAATACTGAACTGTTATTTTTGATACGTTAACTCTTTGCTATTCTGCATCCTATTTTCTTAACCTTATCTCTCTCCTTTTATTTCACAATTCACTGATCCATCATCATTTCCATTTTTCTCTGTCTGCAACTTTTCTCCAACTTTTTCTTTCTTTACCTATACCTTCTCTAATAAAACATTCATATCCTGTCTACCCCATAAATAGATATAATACATAAGGCTTGAATTTTTGTCTAACAAAGTTATAACTCAGTCCATAGCTCCATTTCTCTTCTGGCACATAACCACAAAACTTAAGATTTTAGCTGGCTCCTTGTTAATTTGGATAGGTAATCATTGTTCAACTCAGAATCTAATGTCTTTGAGGGTATCACATATTTATACTGGGCACAGAGAGGGACTAGAAAATGTTTCTTGCCTATGGAAAGCGTGGAATCTTTCAACAAGTTGACATTTACATGTTCCCTTCTAGTAGAGATTTTTGTTTGGTCTGTGGTCTGTGCCTCTAAATGTATCTCACTACAAGTATGGATTATCTCTGGGGGCTTTTCATCTGTCTCTGCTTTTAATTCGTTTTGATACTGTTATGGTAACCCACATAAAGGGGAGAGTATTACTTTCTTCCGAAATGCAACCAAGTTCGTTCTTAGGACTGTTGACTGAATTTTCTACCTATAGAGCTGGAAAAGCTGATCCTTATTCATTTATCAAATAGATTTATTGAGTGCCAGCTTGTAATACTTTTTCATAGCAAGTGAACAACAACAAAAACAACTCAGATCTGTCTCTATGCCATTATCTTCTTCGTGTATTAAAAGCATATATCTCTGGCTGATATATACCAAAGACTTTTTTTTGGGAAACTAGAAATCCTTATTAGTGGATTTTAAACTACCTTCTCTAATGTAAATAGCTATAATACATTGATTTTTATTTGGGAAAATATTTCCCAAGACTTGTTTAAGCTTTCCACTCATCAAAAGCCTGCTTGTTGTAGCAACTAAATTTCAGTTCTGGTCAAACTTGCATACTGTCCAAGAAGGGGTTAAATAGCCCTATGCCTTTAGTGTGTTCTCATTTCTACAGGGTGGTATTAGCACAGGAAAAGTCTTCTGATTTTTGCTATGCTTTGTAATGAATAAAATATGTGGGAAATGTGAAGAACTTATGTAAGCTCTTTGTCTTGGTCTCACTGAAAAGCTTTAATTTTATTCTTACTTTATAATCTTGGAGATGTCAACAGGCCCCCATGCCATCTTTCATGACTTTATACTTTCCCAATAGAGACCATGGACTTCAAAGCTTGTTAGGCGAGCATTAAAAATAAAGGCCCAAGGCTAGTGAACTTTAACATTATTTTTCCCTGTGAAGCTGCAGTGATATACAAGGCAGAGTGTTTTCTTAGTGTTCAAGCATAATTTAAAATCATACTGTGCCAAAAGTCTTCTATATTATATTTGTATTCTGAGTCCTAATAGATTAGATACCAGAGTTTTCTTATAATATTATTTGGGTATATTCTTATATCCCAATTTTTATGTAAAAACTGTCTATTGGCCAGTAGTACAGCATCAGTTAACATCTATTTCAGAATCTTTACAACATAAAACACAACAACTTTTCCTTTGGATCTGTTGGTAATCATTACCCTGCCTTGAGGCAGAGTGCAAATTCCTTTTATTTATTTCTCTGGGGTGTGGATGTGTGAGAGAAAGTTTATAAAAGGAAAGGAAACTAGTTGCTCAAATGAAAACTCCTTGTCTGTCCTTCATGTGAGTCAATGGATGAACTAAAATCTAGGAAACCTGAAATATGGACACTAATATCATTTAGGGGTACTTGAATTCAGAACATAAATTATTTAGGACATTTGTAGATAGGGACAAATTATTCATGGACAGTGCTAAGTCATTAGGAATAATATTTTTTATGTGAATTAGCTTCTTTAATTGCTTAAGATTAGGTAGAACTTCACATCCTTTTAAATATTTTAAACCTTTTGGGTTTCTTTATAGTTTCTCAGTAATAGAATAGAAGGGTGATTAACAAAAATGTGTTGAGACAAAAGCGTTTTTCTAATATCCAAGATAAAGACTCTTTCTATGGTTTCCATTTAAGCAGTATGTCTAGTATGCTTTCCTTTATCTTATTGGATTTGTGCTGGTAGAGCCAACACTCCCCCTTTCCTAACTATGTCCAAAGATATATTAATAAAATAATTCTCTACGGTGAGAGGTACACCAGATGTCCAGGGCGTCAATTGACTTTAGTTGACAAACAGTGAGATGGAATCCATAATGTTAGACTTTAAGTACTCCAGCCAGCAAGGATAGTGTTTGTTTGTTTTGTTTTGTCTTTTAATCTACTTTGTCTTTTCTTTCTCATGCAAATTCTGGGCCATCAGTGATAGTTATTAATACCATAGTAAGATTCTATGAGGAATCTAGAAGATTAAGAACCTTTGGCTAATTGAATAATCTTTTTCTGTACTATGTACCTCTACAGAAGTCTGATATCTAGGGACCTCATTTCAAAATATTCTAAAGTGCATAAAATTGGCTACCCTAAATTACCAAGGAAACAAAGTATATAAAAAATAACAAATAATAAACCTTTGTGATTCATTAATACATGAGTATTTTTTAACACATTAAATAATATCTAACAATGTATCTATTAACTGCCATGTGTTTGAAAGAGTGAAAAGCAAAAACAATTTTTAAGATTTCTGCAATAACTGTCATATAATGAAATGTAATTTTTATTGATGACAATGTCACAAGTACTGTTAAGCTAATATGGTTTGTTACTATGGAAATGCTACATTTTAATCAGAGGTTAGTAAAAATAAAGAATATATATATATATAAAATCTCCATATTCACAGACATCCCCCCCCCGCCCATCCTGAATTCTATTAGGTTAAGAACCTTTGAGCTAGACCATGAAGTTTGAATAAGAGATTGACCGAGATGAAGATTCAGTGTCAGGTTTATTTAGGAAAGATCCCAGTTTGTGGGAAGACTGGATATACAGTGCTAGGAATTTGATTTTTAACTCCGCAAAAACTACTGTGAATTTCTGAGCAGAGGGATATTTTATCAGAACAGTAATCAAGGAAAATGATTCTAAAATCTTTGCTGTTTAGTTTGGTGGCAGAGAATCCAGAAAAGGAGCTATATGTCACTTGTGAACAAAAACTTAGGAAAGACTTTTAGTTAAGAAATAAATATAATTGGGTGGATTAAGTGTGCTTACAGTAAGAAGTATTTGTAGTCATTGGTCACATGACTGAATGATGATTTTGGTGTCGTTAGTCATACAGTGAAGTTGGGAAGGGATTGATGGTAATTTGGGAAGGAAAATGAGGTAATGCATGATGAGAAATGTTGGTGTGAGTGTCCTAAAGGGAGTAGGAGGAAGGTTATTTGAAAAAGATTGAAAAATCATCTCATTCTTAAACATTCTCCTAAAGGATAATATACTATGAATGGCATTAATGGCCAGTCTTATAATTGAGCAATTATTATGTGCCTGTGCTAAGTCCTTGTTCTTTTATAATTTACATTCCATACAATTTACTAATTTAAGATATAATTCAGTGGCTTTTAGTATACTCAGAATGTGTACATCCATCACCACAGTCAAATTTAGAACATTTTTATTATTGTAAAAGAAACACTGTACCCCTATGCCATCATACTCCAATCCTATATCTCTCCCAGCCCTAGGCAACTAGTCATCTACTTTCTGTTCCCATAAATTTGCCTGTTCTGGACATTGCATACAAATGGAACCGGAGTTGGGTCCACTTGCCTACTGCACAGCAAAGCCAATCTACAGACACCAGGTTGTGGTGAGGGAAAGTACAGCATTTATTGCAGGACACGAAGCAAGGAGAATGGGCAGCTAATGCTCAAAAGACCCAAGCTCCCTGATAGCAACATTTGGGGTGAGGGCTGCAGGGTACATGGTTTTCTTCTGATTGGTTGGTGGTGAGGTAACAGGGTGATGTTTTGGGAATCTTAGTCATCACCCTTCTGGTTCCAACTAGTCTGGGGTCTGTGTGCTCGTGGTTAGCATCCTCTGCATGGGTGGATGTCTTAGTTTCTTCGGGACAACTCAAAGTTATGCATCAGATTGTTATGTATATCCCTTGAGGAGGAACTAGGACTCTGTTTAGTTGCTGAACTGTCATTTAAGCTATCATTACTTTTCTTGTTTGACTGCTTTTCCTTTGTTTCTGTATACCCTCACTTTCCTAATTATTAACTGCTTGAGTTTGATCTTTGGAACTAAGGGAAGGTCTAGGAGACTAAAGCCTTTTTCTACAGACAAGAAGTGGGGAACATGAAGGGGCTTTTGTACCTAGGAGGACCCCACAGGGTCCTGCTTGGCTTCAATAATGTGTGGTCCTTGTGACTTGTTTCTTTCACTTAGCATGTTTTCAAGGATGATTCATATTGTAGCCTGAATCAATACTTCATTCCTTATTATGGCTCAACAGAATTCCACATTTTGTTTATCCATTTATCAACTGATGAAGCTCTCTTTCTGCATGATTTTAATCTGCCATTTCCCCTGACTGCCAAGTTAGAGGGGTGTTTGGTAGTTTTCTTCCACCCTCAGTTTAACTTGTTAAAATATTATACTGGATCCACCTTATTTTGTTCTCAGTGGTACATGAGGACAAAGTTCATCTTCTTTGTGTGGGGAATAACTTTCAAACCAACTCTTCTCATTCCCACCCTGTTCCAGGCCATTTGAACAACTGCTTTTGAGAATAAGTTCAGAAGCATTCTTTTTAATCTTTTTATAGCTGTTCAGAGTATTTTGCAGGATGTGTGGTTATTCTTTGTTTTTGCTTCTGTTTTGTTTTCTGTCTGCTTTTTTAAAATGTGAAGGTAGATAAGTGCTTGCTATATGCTCTGGAGAATCCTAACTACTTTAAAGGGGAAAGAAATACAAATGTCACATCGTGTAATCTAAGCTATGAAATAAAAATTCGCATTGTGAGAAATGTACTGCTGGGTAAAATAAGTTACAGTGCAGAAATACTTTTACTAAATAGAGTGGGAGATTGACATTTTTAATTACAATTGACCCTTGAACAAGCACAAGTTAATCCGAGTAAAATTTATAGTTGTCCCTCCCATATCTGTGGATTCAACCAACCACAGACCGTATAGTGATACCGAAAACTTGGCCTCTGTGTGCCGGTGCCAGTCAAATCTCAGAGACAGAGTTTTGGGTGAAGTAGAAAAGAATAGCTTTATTGCTTTGCCAGGCAAAGGGGGACACAGTGGTCTCCCGCCCTCGAAAACTGTGTGTCCCAACCCGGGAGGATTTCTTGAGGAGTTTTATAGCAATGGTTCAAGGACGGGGTTGCTGATCAGATTAGGGTGTGTGTAGAGCCTGCACTCCTTTAATCTGGTCTCAGGTAATCTCTAGATGAGCTTCTCTGGTTCCTTTAATCTGGCCTCAGGTGGTCTTCTCTGGAATGAAGAATGTAACTCCATTTGTTGGGGGGTTTAGTTCTGTAAAGACCTCAAATATATTGTTTTGTGTATCCCTTGAGGTGGAACCAGGACCCTGCCCCAAGGCTTCGCTATTGTTTCTTGGCTGCTCTTCCCTTGTCTCTGCATCCACTGCTTTCCCTGATTAGCAACTGTTTGAATCTCCCTTTTGGACTCAGGGAAGGTTATGGAGGCTGGAGTCTGTTCCCTACAAACAAGAAATGGGGGACATGGAAAGGCTTCCGTGCCCAGGAGCCCCACAGGGTCCTGCTCAGTTTCAACAGTACTGTAGTATTTACTATTAAAAACTATCGGCATCTAAGTGGACCCATGCATTTCAAACCCGAGTTGCTCAAGGGTCAACTGTACTGTTTTTTCTCCTTCTGGACTACATAGGCAATATAATTTAAATGAAATCTTCAAGCTTTCCCACAATTGTGATCACAGCAGCGGGTCGTTTTCACTAACATTCCCATGTATTCACTCATGAGAATTTACTAATCTCCTCCTATTTACAACCAGACACTGCAGGATTACATGATTGGCCCTTCAGTTAGTTCAGTGTATACTAACATGTGTAGAAAGCTTCATCACACACCAAACTCTTTCACATAAGTTTCACGTATTAATCCTGTGAAGCAGGTAGCTATTATTCTCATCGCACTGATGGAGAAACTGAGTGCCTAAATGTCTGACATTTCAAGAGCAGTGAGAACCAGAATATTAGCTTAGAACTTCTGATTTCAAAACTTTTCCTTCTTCTGCCTCATAAGAGTCATTACAAAGGTGTTAAGCGAACTTGGATAAAGGAGACGTAATCTCTGATTGAAGCAACATCATCTTGTTCACAGTGGATTCTTTTCTAACCTTTCTAGTCTTAGGTGAAATTGGATTAAGCATCCATTTGACATCCTATGAAAAGACTGGTGTCCTCCCCTAAAATATCTGCCAATTCCTGAGTCCTTAGTTTTTTATAATTACGTAATTTACATAGTTACTCCAAGATTTCCTACTTTCCAACTTCGCATTATCACTCATTCTTCATTTCCTTGCCTCTCTGTCTATTGATGTATCCAAGCAATGGATCTTTCCTCAAGCTTTTATCTTCCTCCAAGCCCTTCACACAGGAAATTTGTGTGAAGCAGGTTAATTTGGAGAGAAATGTAGGACATTAATTCTGGCAAAAACTAACTGAATATTGTACATTAGAGATCCCTCCTACTAAAAGTCTTCTAGCCTCCTCAAAATGAGGCTTTCCTGCAGGCGCATTTCGCTGAAATCTCCAGCTTGCTGCTCATCTTTTTCTTTTCCTTGCCCCTGCTCATTTATCACTCTCCTCCTTCCCACTCCTAAATTTTATGAACCAAGACCTTGGACCCTGCCTCTCCCTCCTTAAAACTGCCTATCAAAGTATTTTTTCTTTTAAAAAGAAAAAAGAGAATTTCCTCAAGAACTATTTTTAACCTATATATTTTTTGTCTGGCCACATGCATTACCTAATTATCAAAACCTATTAAATAAGTTATTATTATACCAAATCTGTAGTGAGGTAATGGAAGCATAGAGTTAAATAACTTATCCAAGATCTCCAAACCAATCAGTGGTAGAGCCAGGACCTGATATTCTCAAGTATGCCTGGAAAAAGGCTGTCATTCTAACATCAGTAGGATATTCTTATAAGTTTTGCTTCAAAAATTTTTCATAATCACTTCTATTTCAGTTGACACCTGCTGGGGAAAATTATTCGGTAAAGTAGCTTTCTGTCTTTATTCTAATTCTATCCTAATCTAGTGACAACATGGATTACTTAAATATTGCAACCTAGGATTAGCCTATTTTTAGCTTGCAATTTACATCTGGTAGAGATTTTTTAAAAAGTGGAAGTCAAAATTGTCCCTTTAAATGTAGAGTGTTTTGTATACACATGGACATAGTTGACTCCAGGGCTTCCAACTTTGGCACTACTTACATTTTAGGCTGAATAATGCTTGGTTGTGTGGGCTGCCTTGTGCACTGTAGGATGTTTAACAGTGTTCCTCTACCCTCTAGATGCCAGCAGAACCTTCCTAGTTTCAAAACCTCCCTAGAACCAAAAATCTCCAGACATTGCCAAATATCCCCTGGAATTAAAATTGCCCCCAGTTGAGAACCATTGTGTTATATCAAAAACTCTCCCAAGGGACTTCCCTGGTGGCGCAGTGGTTAAGAATCCGCCTGCCAATGCAGGGGACACAGGTTTGAGCCCTGGTCCGGGAAGATCCCACAAGCCACGGAGTAGCCAAGCCCGTGCGCCACAATTACTGAGCCTGTGCTCTACAGCCCAGGAGCCACAACTACTGAGCCCACGTGCCACAACTACTGAAGCCCGTGCACCTAGAGCCCATGCTCCACAACAAGAGAAGCCACCGCAATGAGAAGCCCGTACACCACAATGAAGAGTAGCCCCCGCTCGCCGCAACTAGAGAAAGCCCGCAAGCAGCAATGAAGACCCAACGCAGCCATAAATAAATGAATGAATGAATGAATTTATTTATTTATTTAAAAAAAACCTCCCAAACTTAATATTAAAACATAACAAAGACAAAAATCGTATGATAAGTGCCCACAAGTCTGACAGTGATAATAGTACTTGTCATTTGCCTGTCTCTAAGTAACTACAGACATGGCCATTCATTGTTTAGGCTAATTGAGGTGCTCATGTATCATAGAAATAATAGAGCAAAAATGCATTATACATGGCTAGAATTAAGCTTAATAAATTTGAGACAAATTATCTGTTCAACTCTGATTATTCAGGGAATGATCCTTTCCTTTCCTATGTGTGAATATCTCTTCTCTGGCCTATCTTTACCTTTCTTCATCACTAGAAATTGAAATTAGTCCACAGATATTTATTTAGTGCCTTTTGAATACTTTAAAGTGCTAGAATTTCAAAACATAATGTGTAGAAAGATTATAGAATCATGATATTTGTGAAATCCTTCCAGAGTCCTGTTCATGTCAGGTCAATGGTTGAGCCATCTACAATAGGTTTAGTAAATTCTTACTTATCCCCAAGGACAGAAGTGCTGCAATGTAAGTTGCTCATTCCAGACTTTCACTCTGATGGTGCAGATGATTTTCTGTATCCAAATTGCTTACATTTCAGTCTGTTTCCTCATGTAGGTTTCCTTTGTGGATATGTATGCCCTAAGACCTCAGAGTTAGAAACCAAAACAAAAAGTGAAGTTCAAGTATATTGATGTGCATGTTAACCTAGCTCTCTCTCTCTCTCTTTCTATTTTTTTTTGTAAGTGAGATTTTTAATTCTAGATGCCTCATTTATGTTTTTGATTTTATTTCATATTCAATATGTATTATAATCTACTGTAATTTAGTGCAAAGAAAAATTGTATCAAGTATATTTATAGCAGTCATGACCAGAAGGGAAATCAGATGTGCCTAATTGAAGGAGAAGAAGCAAAGTTCTTCACTCATGTGGCTTGAACCTCAACTAGCCTCTTATACCTCAGATTCTGTTTCATTCCATTTGGATGACTAGTACTTTTGTGCTTCTAGTAAGAATTATTGCTATGATAATATCAAAGAAGTGACTTCTCTGAATGGAAAGCTTGGTCCCATCTAAAGTATTATAAGGACCTGATGGTTAAAGAAACTATGAAAGCACAAATAGTTTAGGGAAGAAAAAACTATGATCTCGCTCTCGCTCTCGCTCTCTCTCGCTCTCTCGCTCTCTCGCTCGCTCTCGCTCTCTCGCTCGCTCTCGCTCTCTCGCTCGCTCTCGCTCTCTCTTGGTCTCCATTTCTCTCTTTCTCTTATTGCTAATCTGTAATGAGAAACTGGTAAACCAAAAAAAATAAAAACAAAAAACACTAAAGCAAACTTAGGAAGAAAACACATAATACTAAATACTAAAACAGGGCAATTTTTCACAGGCTTTTATTCAATGGCCAAAAAATGATTTTTCAATCAAAATTAACACCTCATTTAAGGAACAGGAGTTTAAATCCAGAGAGACCATATCCTTTTGGACTTGAAATCAAACTTAAATAGAAAACTGATAAGGTGCTGACACACTGCCCTTTAATTCAAGAACAAACTTTCGTCTCATAGTGAGACAGTCTTTTTCCTTATACTGGCTTAAAGAAGACATATATAAAAGAAGTATTCTTAAGGAACACTGTCTAAGAATATAGTGTGTGTCCCTGGCAATGAGATGGCTTTTCCCTTTAGTTATCCCGTAGTAGTCTTATTAGTTTCTACTTTCTTCCCAGATGACAGTAACCCACATCTAAAATGACCCTACAAGGCAAGTTCAATATAATAGTATTGTTAATCCATTGAGAAAGCAGAGAGTAAATCCTAAAATTTCTCATCACATGGAAAAAAAAAATTTTGTGTTTATATGAAATGATGGATGTTAACTAAATTTATTGTAGTAATCATTTCACAATATATGTAAGTCAAGTTATTATGCTATAGACCTTAAACCTACATGCAGTGTTCTATGTCAATTATATCTAAATAAAACTAGAAAGGAAAAAAACAAGATACATAAGTAACCTCATCTCCTAGAGAAAATGTATATATGCTGGTCACAGCACAGCTCAACCACCACAATGTTGAATGTTCCTATTGAATCTAGGAGCTACAGAAACCCTCATGAGAGAATACATAATGTAAAAGCTGTGGTCTCAAACCTACAAAATCATGAACGTATTAGAGAATGAAAGAGATGGAAGGTCTTGTCTAGATAGGACCTTTGATAAAACAACTGTCTCCCTTTAAAGACCAATCAAGTTGTCTTGAATGTTCCAACCAGGATTGTTGGAACTAAGCACAGAGTGTTCATAATTAGGTTATTGCCAACCATTCTGTCTCAGCCTGCCAGTAGTAAATCTCTAAACTGATTTGCCTTATCATGAAAGTCCTATGGTACAAAACCACCGGTTAGTGAAAAACCCATGAAGATAAACAAAGCCAGGAGATTCTGGGTCTCTTTGTAAATTCAGTGTCTTCTTTTATTTATAGGACCTACTGATTCTTATAAAAGATAGATAAAAGTATGGATGCTTTATTATGGATCTCTTAACACTTAGCATTTCCCAAAAGTGGTACATAAATAGTGATACCAAAGAGCAACAGGTAGGTTCATTATTCCTCGAAGTGGCAAAATTTAGTACTTATGACTCAGCCCATTGCAGATCATAAATGGGCATGTGGTACCTGAAGTAAAATAAAAAATACAGTCAAGTTACTGTGATAAAGCTTTCAATTATTCATGCTAATGGCAGGAGTGATAAAAAGAGCCAAATGAAACTATAAATAACCCTTACATTTTATCTTAGCCAACATTCCAACATCTCTCGCACAAACAACTTTAGCAGTTTAACAAAGTCCAAATAAAAATGATTTGAATGTTTCTTTTCTTTCCTGGTAGAGATAGGGCATAGTAAAAATAACACCAGTGTAGTATCACATTTTTTAAAAAAAAAATCAAAAATGAATAAAAAGAGCAGAAGTAGAAGACATAAATTAACCACATTTTGGATTATTATGAGTTCCTCAAGTAACAGTTCTAATAGCCTCTCGTCGCTGTTGAGTTTAGCCAGGGAAAATCATGGAAAAAGTCTAGAACTCTACTAGGATGTTTCGAAAATGTCCTTCTGCTATTCTTTTAAAAAAAGTATTTGATTTGAAATCTAACATATTTGAAAATCAAACTAAATTGAAGTATTAAAACAGTCACGAATAAATGCCAATGATTCTCTTCTGTTGTTTAAAGAAATAGAAATTACATTAATCAAAGCTGACCTGAGGTAAATTCATCAAAATATATTCCTAAAGTTAACAGCAAATTATAATTATATAAAAACCTCCAAGCTGGCCTATTTCTACAGTGCTGTAAGCCTCTGCACAAGTGTGCTATATATTCGGCCTACTTGACTTTTTCCCTATTTGTTTCCCCACATCCCTCCCCTCACAACCCTCCCCTCACAACCAAAATTACCACACATAGGCCTACCTACTTTCCATGCACATGGAGTCCATTTAAAACAAATCTTGTTTTTAGACACAGTGTGAAAAAGAAAGGAGTATATATGAGGGGAGTGGCTTCAAGATGAATCTAATACTTTAAAGGAGGTTGATCAGGTGGGAATAAGAGCTGCTGGGTGTATGCAGTAAACTTTTGACTGTCTTGTTCTTAGTTTTCTTAAGTGAACCACTTAGTCAGTAGTTGGAAATCCTTTGTAAATGTATAATCACTTCTAATTCTGCTTCAAGGCTGGTGTGTGGCGCAGTGAATGAGCTTAACCAAATTCACATTTCACATCAATAACTCACCTTATTGGGCTCTTGGAAATGACAGCACTTCTAAATGTCTCTCAAAAAACTCTCATTAATACCTTGTGTGTACCTTTCTTTCTTTTTAGTGCCCAGTCGATCTCGCCTCCCTAAATTACTCACTCCCCATCCACACAACAGGTATGAGGAAGGATAGGTGATCAAATTATGACTCAGGGTAACAATTTACAAACACTTTGTTTCTGTTTAACATTTAGATCTTTCTGTTCATATAAAAAAAAAATACAGTGCTTTTTAGACCTTTCTCAACTATTATATGAGATCAGATCCCTTTCTTCCTTGGCTATTGTGAATATATTGAATCTGCAGTGTTTAACTTAATCTGGAAAAGATGTTTGACATCCAACTTTCTATTTTTGTTTCAGCAAGTATTTTTTAAAATTTTTTTTTGCTATTTTAATTAATATGGGATTCAACCTTCTGTTACCAACACTAATTATTCATATATATATAATCACTTATACCTATCTTTTCCAAAAAAGTGAATTAATCTTGAGAAAATTAAGAAAATATCAGATCAGGAAAATGAGCTGTAACCAGAATTTGCACAAATTCGAAACCCCAGAGTCCTATACAATTATGCTGTGAACCTTCTAGAAGTCATATGAGAATGGGAAACATGAACAGTTATAAGATGAACTGTCCATAAGTTAAAACAGATCAGTGTTATATGAGCATGGTTTTTCAGAGAAGTAAGGGGCTCTAGGACCAATTAGAGTGGTCACTGGGTGGAGGGACATTTACAGTTTCCCAGAGGGAGGAATATCTGGATTTTATAAATTAGTTCTGATGTGATGGGTCCACAGATACCTTTTAAGAAACCACTGAGCTAAAACAAGACTCCCAATGTCTGGTCTTTTTTTTTTAGGTTGGTTAGTGGTTAAGAAGACCTAACTCTGAAACTGTCCAGCAGGATTCTTAGCAGTGGTCTAATTCCTATGGATTCCTTTCCACTGAAGACTTTAAACCGTGGGACCTAAAGAGACAGAATAGCAGACTTGTACAAAATGAGCTGTGTATGAAAGTTCTTTAGGCATTATTCATTCTGCTCTTAGTTTTAGTAATATAGTTAAAGCTAGAGCTTTAAGTCAAAAAAATTTTATAATGTGTGAGAAAATTGTTACTATGTTATTCGTGGGAACCTCCACCATAAGACTATAGTTGTTGAAGCAATACTACAACAAATGTTGGCTGGACATAGCCAAGTAGGAAGAAGTACAAAAACACTGCATTCTGCCAGGTAGATCAGTGTGAATTCTTGAGATTCTTCTTTCTTCTTTGGGTGTGATATTGATTAAAACTCCAAAGTTCTCTCCTCAGCCCCCCACAGGGAGAAAATCTGAAACAAATCCTTTCTCCATTTAAAAAACAAAAACGAAAAAATATTATCCTACATGGACCTTGATTGGTTTCTGTAATAGATGATGGAATCTTGTGCTTCAGTGTAATCTAATAAGCCCTACCTACATTTAAATGATAAGAAAGAAATATAATGCAAATAATACCAATAATAACAGGTAGTATTTACTGAGATTTGCTATATGCCAGCACTGTGCTAAGCATTGCACCTGCTTTATCTCATTTCATTTTATAAACTACAGAATAAGATAGGTGCTTTGCTTTTATCATTTTATTAATGAAGAAACTGAGGCATAGAAAAATTAACATCTTGCCCAAGGACACAAGGCTAGTAAGGAACCGATAAGAGAACCAGAACTTAACTCCTGGTCTGACTTCAAATGATGTATAAATGTCTTAACTATGTTGTATTCTGAGCCTATCTTTCATTCTTGAGTGGCAGATGAAATTTCTAGAGGAATAGGCTTGCCATTGAGAGAAAGGGCTGGGTGGGGATATCATGGAAGGAGCAACTGAAGCTTAAAAAAATGTGAATTTCCTGGGCTGGTTTTGATGTACCTATCAAGAGAAAGTTTCCCTTCCTGAAGTCAAGAAGTAAGGCATGAAAAAGCTAGACTTCTTACTGGTCATACCTGCATAAAAGTATTTCCAAACTTTTAGGATTGTTGGATACATTCATTTCTAAATAGCTTCTTAACACACAGAGGAGGAATAGATACACAGTTCAAGAGTAGTGAGTAGATTTTGTCTGAAATTTTACCCTAATTACTGCAGCATTCTCTCTCCATTGATACCATTCAGATGAAATAGTTTTCAGGGTAGAACAATGCCCTCTGAAGGATTGATCTCGCATCAGTGGTACATGAATTCAGCTTTTTAAGAAGTTTTTTAATATTTAAGATTTTATCTCAATAGGTATTTGAACAACCCTATAATTTTATAAATATCATTGCTTAGGTAAAACTGGATTGATTTTTAAAAAGGAGGGGGTAAATATAAAGCTAAAACTCCAAAAAGTTAAATATTACAGGAAGCACATAGATAAAGTGATAATTATGGAGTCAATGCATGAAGGCCTGACGTTTGGACAAACTTGGTAGCATTAGTTCCTTTCAGTCACTAGCTACTGCCAAGCATTAGGTTTTCCTTCTGTAGACCGTGGCTAAGTTACTGGGAGGAATAATAGAAGGGTAGGATTAAGTGTAGAATAGATTGTGTTGCCTTTTTATTTCTTCCCCCATTATGTTAGGTGATGGAATTTTTAGTGTACATAGCTGTGACTTTTTTAAAAATGCATTTTTTTTCATTTCCTTCATGAATAGCATTTCCTTACTTTCAGGCAACAATGTATACCCAGTGCCCGCTGTTTACTTAGCTTTTTCCTTCTTTAGCATTTCATTTTCCAAATCCTTTGTGGAACATCAACAGTCCCAGTGTCTGTTTCTTTTTCCTCAACCCTTATAGTTTGGTTTCCTTACAGTCCATGTTGCAGGGCTGGGAAGCAGATGAAACAGTCTTGCCCAAGTCGGATAAGATGTTTAAAAATAAAAGATGCCGTGAGCTGCAATTAAATAATGCTCTAGGATCAAAGTAATTTCCCTTTGCATAATAGCTACCTTACTCAGATGAGAATTCCCGAGTATGAAGTGTGCTGTATAAAATGTACCCACTCAATTTTTCTTTCAAATTCAAAATGACTTTAAAATTGGAATTACCAGAGTTTTCTAATATTGCATTTGGAATAATTTCACATGTTGCCATTTTTATCTCTGTCTTTTTTTGGTGTTTACTTTTAGTCTCATCTCTAATCTTATCAGTGATTAATTTAGGAAAGGATATGGATTTCTTAACTTACGTATTGTATTGCATTTCTTGCACTGCATCTTGAGGATGACTTTGTTTTAGTTGGTAGCTGCTTTGCATTTTTGAAAATGAGCCTGGCCCTCTTCATCTCATCTTGGAAATGCAGCAAATGAAATGAAGCATGAGAGAGAATCGAAATGATGTGTTTTTCCTTCTTTTTAGATGGTAAGGTTGAAGTTACAAAAGAAGGTGTGAAGCTGTGCACGATGGGTCCAGGAAAAGTATTCGGGGAGTTGGCTATTCTTTACAACTGTACCCGGACGGCGACCGTCAAGAGTAAGGCTGTTCTTTTTTTCAGATACTTTCAGTGTCTTTTCCGTAGACCTGAGAGGTGTTAACATGCCTCTCGATTTTAATCTTTGTAAAGATTAAAATAATCTATATTCTAATTTTTGCTTTGCAATACAGTTGATATTTTCCTCCTAAAGGATGATTGTTAACATTGAGTTAAATTTTATTGCTGACTTATGAAAAGTATCCTTTAACTTAGAACTCATTAAATTAGGATTTACCAAATGATATAATTTTATAAATTAGAATTAAACAGAAGCAAGACTTTTCATTTTTCTGCCTTTAAAGCCTCAGAATCATATTTAAGAAAATTTTACGTATCTGTCTATTTTGGGTTGCATTCCCCACATACATTTCACTTATTCATTCAGTAGTTTAGAAAAATTGAGGAGAAATGTCCTTTGTCTCATTCAGACACTGAGTAAGATATCCTGAATCCTAGAACTGCGTCT
This sequence comes from Eubalaena glacialis, assembly GCF_028564815.1. Lineage (NCBI taxonomy): Eukaryota > Metazoa > Chordata > Mammalia > Artiodactyla > Balaenidae > Eubalaena > Eubalaena glacialis. Next base: position 40,560,881 of record NC_083716.1, read on the forward strand.
GAGTATATTCTTGTCCTCAGCTGCTCATCAAGCTGTATATTACAGCGTTTTTCTTTTCTACTGATTGAGCTTATTTTAAATCAAGGCGTTAAAGCAGCTTGTTTCCCTAATTTTACATGTATGTGTATATATGATTTCTCTAGCAACTTTTATTGCTTGGTAGAAGCAGCTGCAGTAGTTAGAAGGGAAAGAAGTTTGTTTTAAATATTCCTTCTTCCTGAGTACAGGATGTAATGAGTGTATAACAAACAGAGCTGAATGCCAAAGCCAACAGTGGAAAGTCCATTACATCTTCAGGCAGACGTGTATATTTCATGTTTGAAAAGTTCTTCCGACACATCCTGTGGATGATTGCAGTCACAAGTTACTTTGATTAGGTTGTGTCATTAAAACAATCCTGTTGGCAAAACGACAAATTGTTCATGTTAATTAATCTTGTCTGGGTGTCACTGACTATTTTATAGATTGCTTTTTTTTATTCCTCTCAGAAGTATGGCATATGATTGACAATATGATATTAAAACGGGTTGCAAAGAACTCAAGAATGCATGGCCAGCTAGAGTCACAGAAATTCTTATAGGTCTTGTTAGTGAATCACCTTTTTAGTCACTGAAATCACTGTAACATCAATGGCAGTTGGGGCCCTTATTAGATGAGTCTTTCTTGGCATTTGATTCTTGATCTCTGAGAACACAACTCTGTTGATTGATAGGCACTGCCATGTTTTTATTTCATGTGATTATTTAATTATATGACTCAAAGAATAATGAAGCCCGATGAACCATAAAAGATTCTGCCAGAACTTTAACTCACTTAAAAAGTACCTTAACTAGAAAAAAGAGCAGTGATGACTCCATTAAGTAAAGAGATTTTACTATCATGCTTCATTTTCATGAGAAATATATCACTTTCAGGGCAAAAAGGAGCCATAATAGCACATTTGGATTAAAACAGGCTTTCTCTGTATTCTGAATAATTTTTTAAGGTTTTAAAATATTTAAATTATAAAAATATTTCAGCCTTGTGTACTGCTCATTTAATCTAACTGAAGCTACAAATTTTCCAAAGGCCAGCAATTGATAGTAACATGGTGCTTAATATTTTGGAATATTGAATTATTATTAAAGAAATACTTTAAATAAACTGAATCGAATATTTAAATTAATTATATAGCAAAAGATTTCTTGTAAGATGATTGCTTGGCTTCATGAAAGTCAGTTTTCTTATTAGGTTCTTATAAAATGCTGTTCATTTGCACTAGCCTCTGTTGTTCTCATGCTTGGTAAATTTAAATAGACATTACACATCCGATTGAACAAGAAGGAACTGGCTGTTGAATGCAAATTATGATCCTAACTGTTTTGGCGTCAGAACATCCATCATTAAAGGGAATGAGCGATGGAGCATGTTCTTTAACACAGACTCAGATGTCTCATGAGTGTGTATGTGGTCGTGTGTGTTTATCGTGCCCAAAGATGTGGAGGTTGTATTCAGAAAAGAGTCTGTGGTTGATGGTGTACAAATATATCTCTGCATTTTTAGATGCAGAGGTTTTGTGCATGTGTAAGGAATAATATCTATTAACAACTTCTGAATGTTGTGTAAGAGCTATAAGGTGTGAATAATGGTCATTAGTTTTTCAGGACCTTTTGTGCTGTCTTCTTTGCTATCCAGGGAGATTGTACTTATGATTGATGATTATAGTTCTTAAATACTATTTTAAATTTGTTTAAATTATGCTCTCAGGCTGATCACTTTATAATTCTGATTAGATTCCATCATTGGTGTTAGTTTTACCAAATGACTACAGTAATGCTATCTTACTCTTAACATGTGATATTTTAAAATGTCCTTATTTGGCTTTTTAGATCCAGTCGTTTCTCAGAATTCAGGATTGTGTTGAGTCTTGTCTATTTCTTCTTAACCATTATTTTGCCAGTGATGACCACTTGGAGTAACTTTCAAAATGCATTCATCTACTTGGGTGTAATATCTAAGTCTGAGGAAGTTGACCTTCCTACTCAATAGCTTGTCTATCACACCTTTTTTCTTTCTCACTTACCTGGCTTGTGACCCCTTTTCCCCCAACAATACCCATTTTCTTTCATGATTGAAAATGTTGATCCCTCTTTTCTTTCTCCCTAGATTAGCCTGAAAGCTGCCTAGCATTTTAATGCATTTTTAATTGCACAGTCATCACTAAATCCTAGGTGACATTCAAGAGCTCCTCAATGTACATGAGTCATTTCTTGTTCACAAGAGCACTTTTTGAAATTGTATCAGGCCTTAAATAAATACATTCCAGTGACTTCCTCTGATAACGAATGTGAACCTAACACCTGTGGGTAGTCTTTTTTTTTAATTAGGATATAAAAAATAGTTGCCTTATTTTTTTATATTGAGGTATAATTGACATACAGCATTGTATTAATTTCAGATATGCATGATTCAATATTTGAATATATTGCAAAATGGTCACCACAATAAGTCTAGTTGATATCCATCACCATACATAGTTACAAAATTTCTTTTCTTGTGATTAGACTTTTTAAGATCTACTTTCTTAGAAACTTTTAAATATGCAACACAGTATTATTAACTCTAGCTACCATGAGTACATTACATCCCAGGACTTATTTATTTTATAACTGGAAGTTTGTGCAATTTGACCCCCTTCACTCATTCTACCCACCCCTCACTGCCCCCCTACCCTGAAAACCTCTGGCAATCACCAATCTGTTCTCTGTATTTAAGAGCCAGAACTCTTTTTTTTTTTTTTTTTAAGATTCCACATATAAGTGAGATCACAATGGTATTTGTCTTTCTCTCTCTGACTTATTTCACTTAGCATAATGCCCTCAATGTCCATCCATGTTGTTACTAATGGCAGGATTTCCTTCTTCTTAATGGTTTAATAGTATTCCGTTGTGTATATATACACCACATTTCCATGACTAATTCATTCATTGATAGATATACCTGGCATTTCCATATATTGGTTATTGTAGATAATGCTGAAATGAACATGTGGGTACATATATCTTTAAGAGTTAGTGTTTTTCAGAAAAATAGATCAGTGGAATAGGATAGAAAGCCCAGAGATAAACCTACGCACATATGGTCACCTTATTTTTGATAAAGGAGGCAAGAATATATGAGAGAGAAAAGACAGCCTCTTCAATAAGTGGTGCTGTGAAAACTGGGCAGCTACATGTAAAAGAATGAAATTAGAACACTCCCTAACACCATACACAAAAATAAACTCAAAATGGATTAAAGACCTAAATGTAAGGCCAGACACTATCAAACTCTTAGAGGAAAACATAGGCAGAACACTCTATGACATAAATCACAGCAAGATCCCTTTTGACCCACCTCCTAGAGAAATGGAAATAAAAACAAAAATAAACAAATGGGACCTAACAAAACTTCAAAGCTTTTGCACAACAAAGGAAACCATAAACAAGACAAAAAGACAGCCCTCAGAATGGGAGAAAGTATTTGCAAGTGAAGCAACTGACAAAGGATTAATCTCCAAAATTTACAAGCAGCTCATGCAGCTCAATATCAAAAAAACAAACAACCCAATGCAAAAATGGGCAGAAGACCTAAATAGACATTTCTCCAAAGAAGATATACAGATTGCCAACAAACACATGAAAGAATGCTCAACATCACTAATCATTGGAGAAATGCAAATCAAAACCACAATGAGGTATCACCTCACACTGGTCAGAATGGCCATCATCAAAAAATCTACAAACAATAAATGCTGGAGAGAGTGTGGAAAAAAGGCAACCCTCTTGCACTGTTGGTGGGAATGTAAATTGACACAGCCACTATGGAGAACAGTATGGAGGTTCCTTAAAAAACTAAAAATAGAACTACCATACGACCCAGCAATCCCACTACTGGGCAAATACCCTGAGAAAACCATAATTCAAAAAGAATCATGTACCACAATGTTCATTGCAGCTCTATTTACAATAACCAGGACATGGAAGCCACCTAAGTGTCCATCAACAGATGAATGGATAAAGAAGATGTGGCACATATATACAATGGAATATTACTCAGCCATAAAAAGAAACAAAATTGAGTTATTTGTAGTGAGGTGGATGGACTTAAGAGTCTGTCATACAGAGTGAAGTAAGTCAGAAAGAGAAAAACAAATATTGTATGCTAACACATATATATGGAATCTAAAAAAAAAAAAATGGTTCTGAAGAATGTAGGGGCAGGACAGGAATAAAGACGCAGACATAGAGAATGGACTTGAGGACACAGGGAGGGGGAAGGGTAAGCTGAGATGAAGCGAGAGAGTGGCATGGACATATGTACACTATGAAATGTAAAATAGATGGCTAGTGGGAAGTAGCCACAAAGCACAGGGAGATCAGCTCAGTGCTTTGTGACCACCTAGAGGGGTGGGATAGGGAGGGGGGAGGGAGACGCAAGAGGGAGGAGATATGGGGATATATGTATATGTATAGCTGATTCACTTTGTTATAACGCAGAAACTAACACACCATTGTAAAGCAATTATACTCCAATAAAGATGTTAAATAAAAATTTAAAAAAAGAGTGTTTTATTTTTTTGAATAAATATCCAGAAGTGGAATTGCTGGGTCATAGGGTAGTTCTATTCTTAATTTTTTGAGGAACCTCCATACTGTTTTCCATAGTGGCTGCACTAATTTATGTTCCCACCAAAAATGCACAAGGGTTTCCTTTTCTCCTCATGCTTGCCAGCACTTGTTATTTCTTGTCTGTTTGATAATAGCCGTTCTAACAGGTGAGAGGTGATAGCTCACTGTGGTTTTGATTTGGATTTCCTTGATGATTAGTGATGTTGAACATCTTTTCATGTGCCTTATGGCCATCCCTATGTCTTCTTTGGAAAAAATGTCTATTCAAATCCTCTGCCCACTTTTTAATCAAATTGTTTGGTTTCTTTGCTATTGAGTTCTTTATATATTTTGGATATTAACCCCTTATCACATATATGATTTGCAAACATCCCATTCTGAAAGTTGCCTTTTCATTTCGTTGGTTTTCTTTGCTGTGCAGAAAGTTTTTAGTTTGATGTAGCCCCACTTGTTGGTTTTTGCTTCTGTTGCCTTTGCTTTTGGTGTCAAATCCAAAGAATCATCTCCAAGACTGCTATCAAGACACTTACCACTTAAGTTTCCTTCTAGGAGTTTTATGGTTTCAGATCTTACATTCAAGTCTTTAATCCAAAAAAAAAATGTTTTTATTAAAGCTATAGATTGACATATGCTCTAAATTATGATTATAAGCTTGTTCATAGTGATCCAACTAAAAGAACGGTTGTTTGAATCAAGCTCTTTGTCTTTCATCTGGGAAAAATCAATTGGGATTCTTTTGAAAATAAATAAGTATATACTATTGGTTATTATGGTAGCACCAGGAGGAAGATGTGATAGCACTAAGAAGAATATTTTTTTAGAACAAAAACCACAGTGATATAGGGGGAAAAAAATCCATGTTATCTTACTTTTATCTTATAAAACAACACCATTGATTTTCCCCTGAGGGATGAGGATATAAAAATATAAAAAATTAACATATATTGGAAACAAATCTAACAAATGCCTTGAGGTTATTCATGGCTTAAATAGGCTCAAGTTTTCTTTATTAACTGTGATATGAAAATGGTCACTTTGATTGCATCTATCCAATTACAAGCATTCCAGATGCCATGGGGAGAAAAAAAAAAGTCAGTTGTTATATTTGGTTTCCATAACACCAAACAATGTCTCCAGTGTTGTTTGAATTTCACATTTTTGTCTAAGTATTTTGGGATTATACTAACAAAGGAGAGTGTTACCGTCCATTTTCAAACCCCATAAGGGATAGGAATTTCTAATATGTCCATTCAATACCCCTGACTTAGTTCCCATATCTGGAAGCATATTATTATCATGTTTTTCTAAAGTCTTATTCCTGGTTGTGATTTCACTTTCACTACACTCACAGCTAGAGCAATGTAAATTTACACTAACCCAGGGCCTCTTACCTTAATTCTATGCCCCAGGTTCTCTAAAATCACAAGAATGGAGAAGTTGAAGTTACTGGAAACAAATAGGATGGAAAAGGCACTTATTTTACAATGAGAGAGAGATTAAGTGGCATATACCCTGTTTGTGAATTTGCAAAAACATGTCTTATTTTTACCTGGATTTCCCACAGCCAGTTCTCCCAACTACACAGGGATTTTTTTGAGATTTGAATCACATGCTCTTTGCTCCAACTTCAGCTGTACACGAATTAGAATTTTTGCCTGCAGATACTAAATTGAAGCCTGTTCCTCACACTTTGAGTGCCCTGCTCAAAGTGCCCCAAACCTTAGACGGTATATTATTCAAATGGTCTTATTCAAAGAGACCCCAATAAAAACCCAAGACTAAAAGCTCTCTGTTTGTAGGAAAACATCTTGATACCAGATTAAGGTGATTAGCATAGAAAAGTTATCTGCAAAGTATGTCTATCTTGGCTGTGGAAGCTCTTTTATGAACTGACTTGGGCAAAATATCTGAGTAATTCTTTCTCCTTTGATTATTTATAGCAAGTATTTAAAAATTCCTCAGGACTAAAGTACTTCAGTACTAACAGAAAAGAACCTAAGCATCCTACAAGAAATCTGACAAATTGGTGACTTGAATAACATCTGCTTTAGTTTGAATACTTTCAACTTTCCATACTTAAGCTTTCCTGAGATATTTGACGGGGGGAGCTGACCAATGAAGATATTTCACTGTGTCAAAGACATTTTAAGAACGAAGTTAAAAGGTTTGGATTTTTCTGTTTACTTTTGTTTTTAAAATTAAGTTGAGCCTATGCAGTGAGGTGGCTTGTATATTCCCTTGCAGCTCTGTTTCAAACACGACATTATTCAACCTGACTCAGGAAAATCTGCCAACTGTCAAAACCTTAAAGATGAGTGGGGAAAAAAGTAAAAGGACTAAAGCCAGCAAATACACTTCAGTGGTAGCACCATTGGCCAGTAACATTAAATGCCACAGCCTGAGATAATAAGAATTTTGTATCACAGGTAGTGATATTAAAATATTTAATACCACACATAGTGATACAGACCCCCTTCCTTCTCACTTCATCCTGAAAAAATAGGGGAACTCTATGGTAATCCTAATGTGCCTTTAAAACCACTTTCAAAATGTTAGATACACTTGTGGGTTTGTTAAACATTAACTGTAACATTTACACACATACTAAATTCCGTCGGTACTTTTTATTTTTACCTTGAGAGCTTTAAGTCATGTCTGTTTTTCCAGGATGATGAAAACTTATAACAGAGGACTATATTTTGTCATAATGATAACATAAAAATATTTATGGTACAAACCAATCTACACAAAACAATGGATAATAATCAGGTTGAAATGAAAGCTTCATTTCTGTCAATAATTAGATTGATAGTGAATAACAGTAAACCAGTGTATTAAAGAGAAGAATATTATATTACATAAAAATTTATATTTAAAAGGTTTGTGGTGTTGCACATGAAAAAAGAGAGAGAGGAAGGGGGAGGGAGGCCATGTTTTAAGGATGCTACTTTCAAGTTCAGCTTTGCAAAGTAGTTAATAGAAACATTTGTTTAAAAAAAGAATTACATATATAATTACTGCCTACATATATTCAAATATGATTAATACAAGAGCTAGTCATTTCATTGGCAGGAAGGAAGAAAATAAAATGTCTGATTTAGTATAAGGTGATATATTAAAAAAAAAAAGTAAAAGGAGATTTGAGTATAATTTCTTGCTCAAATCCCTGTATGCACTATAAATGTAATGCCTATACCTATACGGTCAACATACAGTGCTTTTTATTGGTAAAGGAACACAAGGAATGAATGCCAGTTTTATTGTTAATGTAGAGGAATTCTAGATGAAGCTCTTGGAGTGGCTGTAAACCTTGAAGATTTCTTAAGATGACTAAATCAAGAAGTAAGCAGTTAGGTACTTTTTAGGAAATGCCATCATAGAGTTCCATAAAGCGATGTGTTTATGGTAAAGATTTTTGTGTATGAAAATGAAGCAGCCTTGTCTGCCAGTACAATCAATCAACGTGTGTGCAGTTAATACCTGGGGTTTTAATGACCGGAGCAACCCCATACTGTCAAGCTCCCTGTGTGACAGTGCAAAGGCAGAGGAGATAACTGTGTTGAGACACTCTGTTTTACCTTCGAGAGGCAGGTTAAAAAGATGCATGCTTTGCTTTCTCCCAGTCCAATGCATGCTTTGTACCAAGAATCCTGAAGGAAGACACAAAATAAATTTAGATGATAAGGACTAGAAATATGACCCTGATTACAGAAGGAGTAGCCCAGTAACTTCCCAGGAGTTGTCATCATCCTGGATGATGAAGCAAACAGTGTATTAAGGCGTCATCCTGGAGAAGTAGGTACACTTGTTTAGTGACTTAATTCAATAATATTCTTCCTAGTACAATTTTGTATCACATTTGTCTATTAAAGAATACCGTAAAAATTAGTAACATAAATCCAATAATGTAATCCCTGAGAAATAAATTTCTTTAATAAAGGAATCAATTCATAAGGTACCAATGATGATATAACAGACTAGCATGAACAAATGGGCTGCAGAAGCTATTCTTTACATTCCTTTATTGTTTAAGTGGGTTAAAAGTGAATTTCAGAGAAGAAAAGTGTTATTAAACTACAATTGTTCTCTTTTACAGGCTGAAGTTTTTTTTTTCCCCCCTAGTGTTTTTATGGCAGCTGTTACAGTCAGAATTTATTTAGAATTTATATTTAACTATTTCCAGAAAAGATCCAAGTCTAGTATTGACTAGACCTGGCAAAAAGGCATATGTTAGCAGTGCTTCTTGGGGGAAAAAAACAAAACCCTCTCACAGTCTAAGGAAGGCAATAGTACTTAATTCCTTCTTAAGGTTAGATAAATTACTCTCTTGCTCCATCCTTTAATTGTTCAATCATTGAATACCTTGAGTGTTTCCTATATGTAGAGAATAGTCAGGCTCTAACTGATGGGATATTATTATTTTTTAAGAATCATGGGTAATTTAATAGTAAATCTAAACAATGGGCAAGGAAGGCTGATTTTTTTTTTCAGCAGTTTCTTTAATCCTTCAGAATTTGTAATTTTCCCACAAAGACCTGCATCATAAAAAGCTTTCCCACAATGCAAAGCTTGTGTTAGTTTTTGACATATTAAACCTTCATTCATTTATTCAATAATTTGATCAGAGGTAATTTTAGTATTTACTCAGCTGATTGAAAGAATAAAAAGCAAAGTACTAAGAGAGATCAATACTGTATATTCTATAATTGCTTTTTAAAAAATCTTTCCTACACTGTGATGGATTCTCATTGAATGCTCAATAGTAACGATGGTTAATAAACACAACTAACATTTGAATTCTGTGAGTGATGCTCTAGGCTCAGAGCTTTGGGGATGGGTGAAAGCTGAAGCACTGAGACCCAGAGCTAGTTTTAGAGAGAGGGCCAGGAGTTTGACGCTACTTTGCCGTGCTGCGGCTGTCACAAACTTTTAAATTTTGTTTGCGGTGGTTCATTTTGCTTTAAAGCACAAGTGCATCTGTAGGATTACTTCTGTTGGCCTAAGGACTCTATTTTCACAAAAAAGTTACACAGCAATTACAATTCACAAGTCACAACTGTTTTATTTTTTGAATTGTAGCACATGGACACATTAAGTACATCTGTTACGAAAGGATGAATTGTGTGACATAATGAAGAAAAGGCCATAAGCTTAAAGCCTTAGAAACACATAATAAGCAATCAAAACCAACTGCAGGATCTACTTTTTGCAGCGCATTTAAATACTTATGAGTGTTTCATGCAATGAAATTTTATCGTTCAGTATTTGAGACATCACTAAGTAGCTACATTTTTCTATAAATCTACTAGTTAATGAATTTCTTTAAAGTAGGAATTATGAATAAACAATATTAAAAAAGAATAAAAAGAAATTTTTAAATTTTTAAAAATTTTGTACATAAGAAATATATTAAAAGAAAAAATTGAGTCATGACAGGAGTGCTTGCCTTTGTTTTTCCCTTGAACTTCCTCTGACTAGAGGAAACATAATCTCAGCAATTCACTGGTGAATCTGAGAAGCCCACTCTTCCTATGGGATGTCCTTTGCTGCCTGGATAAGTTTCTAAGTAGTCATGATAACAATGCTTTTATAATTTCCAACCTGTCATTCATACATTCTTTAATGTGCTCCTAAAAATATCCTAATCTAATAGGTGAGAGAGGTTGTCCCTGATTTTCCAGGTGAGAAAATGGAGGCTGAGAAAATGGAGTCTAAGGTCATGGAGTCCATTAATTGGAGTTCATTTACAAACCCTCTGACAAATTTAGGTAGCACTATTGAAGCACTTTGCTATAGGCACCCCTTCTTTCCTCCTCCCAGGTGTGTAGACTCCTGAGTCAGGTCTGCAGTTTGCCTACTACCCACACCTAAAGTGTAGACTCTTGATTAGGGAACTTCAAATGTTTACTACAATGTTTATCAAAGTGGTCCCTGCAGTGACAGCCATCAGCATCACTTAGGCAATTGCAAAATCTCTGGCATCCTCCATCTATTGATTCAGAAATTTTTTGAGTGGGGCACAGTAATCTGTGTAAAACAAGCCCTCTGGGTGATTCCTATGCATCTAAAGTTTCAGACCACTAATCTAGATTTTATGGGCACTTAATTTGTATTAACCTAAACATAGTACACTCTCCCATGCATCAAATTGTTTATACGGAAGTATTTAAAAGAAAATTATGAACCCGATAATAAGTAGTCAGTTTTATTCTTGGTGTCATTGTGGTTTTCTTTTTCCTTGTTTTGTTGCTGTTGAACAAAGATATTTAAGAGAAGTTACTTTTTTTCTTTTTTGAGTGAAACAAAATTAGTAGAAGAGTACCATCCTTGTGCAAATTAGCATATTCTTTTGAAGACTAGTGAGAAGTAAAATTAAAAGAAGAACAGGTTGAGAGGGAAGGAAAAAATTAAAAAATCATGGGCTGCCGGGCCATGTTGTTAGCGAGAATAAGTTGTAGATTTATTGACTTTGATGGCTAGCATGTTGGCAGGAAAACAGAACAAAGAAAAAGGTTCGTTTGATTTCGTTGTTTTTCGTGTTCTTGAGTGTAGATTGGATTAGGTGAAAAAACAAATGTGGATGGATGTATTTAAGAGAACCACTTGAGTTGGTGACGTCTGAATAAGGGGAATGTTTTTCACTGATGGTTAAATCCAATCCATTGGACCAATAGTGGAAAAGGTCCTTTATAGTTGGTGTAGCTGGTCATTGATTTAATTCATGGTGAGGGTCCAAGAAGTCCTAGATGCATATCTCTTAATGTATGATAATTAAAATATAAAGAGACATCCATCTATCACAGTCACTGAGAAAGAAAAGGAGAGTTTCTTGGAATTGACGTGTGTACAGATCTGAGGCCTGAAGTGTTGAAGGATGTAGGTAAGAAAGTGAACCAGCTAATTTCTGCAACGTGTTAAGAACTGAGTTTTCACTGTGAATGTGGCAGTAGATCCTAGACAGGCAGTACACACTTCTTAGAAAGGCAGGGAGGAAAGGGTCAAGAAATGCTATGGGCTCAGGAAGCTGAACAGCGTCTTCTACAGCTAAATGTTCTTTCCTACTTGTATTCTCCAAAGGACAGTCTGCCTTACTAATAATACACACTTTATACCCTCATAAGTCCTCCCATTTCTAATAGAGCAGCTTTTTATTGACTTGAAAACACTGTTGTCTATAGTTTTCTGAGTGGGATCAAACAGTATTGTAAAAACTATCTTCATAACTGAATTCTTTGTTTTATTTCCAAAATAAATTTCATGGAGTATGTTTGTGTATGAAATTTATGAGATCAGGGTTTTCTGATTACAGAGCTGCCTCTGGGAGCCCCATCCACTGGCCCTACATCCCCTTACTCTTCATTTCTTCTCACTCCTCCCCCTGGATTAAGTACTTCTATGGCAGTTTTAAGTTCAGCTCAGGTAACACAGTTTGAAAAACACTGCTCTGGTTGAATCCGGGTTTACTTTGAGTATCTAAGGAGTGGTTATTCTTTATCTTTATGTCCTTACACTTGGCTATCTGCAGTATCTCTAACCTTCGCAATGGTCCCGCACCACAGGGTGGTGTAACACCATTGCAGAGTTAACACCATTGCACAGGTGTTAACTGGCATCTGAGCTGTAGAGGGCTTAAGAAACTTCCTTAAGGTCACACATCGGGATTGCTAAACTATACCTCTCTCCTTGACAGTCCCCTGTAAGACACTGAATGAACTACATCATCTCAAACTTTGTTTTTGGCAGTCAATAGATGAAGATCCAACTTCATCTGTACTATCATTCATAACGGATTTCTTAGACTCCTACCAAATCTCATGAGTCACTGCTAAACACCTGGAGAGCAATTAAGATACTTATAATCTACTTAAGGTACAGCATAAAGAGAGAAAGATTGTAAGGAATTCTGGCGAACAGGAGACTTAGAGGAATTTTGAGGGATAGAGAAATCACTGTGGATTGGCATGGGCAGGCTCTGTGGGCTTGTGCCAGCATTAAAGAAGATAGTTCAGAGTATGGGATCTGTAATCATACTACCTGGATTCAGATTCTCTACCACTTACTAGTTGTGTGCCTTTGAGAAAATAATTTGATGTTCCTGGGCCTCAGTTCTTTTACCTTTAAAATGGTAAGAACCTGCCTTAAGACTATGGCAAAGATTACATAAGGGAATGCCTGTTAAAGACTTAGTGTAGCATGTAATACATTCAGTGAACACCTACTGTTCTGTTACAGTTGTTATCACAACTGAAACTATAAAAGCATGAAAGGATTCAGTAGGTAGTTGGGACCTCCATTATTTTCGGACCCTGAGAAGTACTGTAGAGGAACCAAGAGCACAGTTTGAAATCCATTGGTCGAGAAGTGTAAGAAAGGGAAGGGACCATGTCCCCAGACCCTGAGGTCCCTGCAAGGATCCCAGATCCTGAGATACCCCTGTTTCCACCACAGCCATTACCCTGCCAAATTGGTTCAGATGTGTACTTTGAATGAACTGATGCAAGAAACACTATCATCAAAACCAAACTACAGGGCTTCCCTGGTGGCGCAGTGGTTGAGAATCTACCTGCTAATGCAGGGGACACGGGTTCGAGCCCTGGTCTGGGAAGATCCCACATGCCGCGGAGCAACTAGGCCCGTGAGCCACAACTGCTGAGCCTGCACGTCTGGAGCCTGTGCTCCGCAACAAGAGAGGCCACGATAGTGAGAGGCCCGTGCACCGCGATGAAGAGTGGCCCCTGCTTGCCGCAACTAGAGAAAGCCCTAGCACAGAAACGAAGACCCAACATAGCAATCAATCAATCAATCAATCAATAAAATAAATCTTTAAAAAAAAAAAAACAAAAAACCAAACTACAGGTAGGTGGGACGGTGATTAGATTATATGAGCTGGGCATTCCAATGCAATACTTCTGCTTAGAGGTAAGATTTTGGACTGTAAGGAAATAAAGAGGATTAATATGTTGTCTGAAGTCCTATCGTTATCACTTACCTCCTGGGCAGAATTCTCTGGACTTCCACGAGAAATGTTTATGCATGTTTGTGGGATGTTTGCACAGTCTTGAGTAGGCACCTAGTACATCAAGGCTTTGGACAAATTAAGAATATATGGCTATTGGCCATGCCTTCCAAATGTCAATCATTTTCAAAAATAGTATTTCAGACAAACAACACCCATCATTTTTATCTTAAGGTGCAGCCCGGAAATTTAAGACTTCTGCTGTCCAATTCCTTTGTCTCCTTTGATTGTCTTAGGAAGGAACGCTAACCTCTTCTATATTTACCACATTCTTTCTGGATAAAGAGGCTGGTGACAGTCACAATGGTGATGACCATCATTCTCATAAGAATGATCAAAATCCTGCCTCTCCTACCCCCACCCCCAGCAACTAGTCAAGTTTCTTATCATCTGGACAGAGCCTTGGCCTTTTATCTATGGATTGAATTTAGCAATTTCTGGTTTCCCTAAAATTACAGTTACTCCAAGAAATTGTGGATATTCATTGCCTTTCATTGTCATTTAATACCTGGAGGGAGAAATCTAGCCATTTATATGGAATTTGCCACTGACATACGGCCAATAAAAGGTATCCACAAAGCTTGAGTATAGCAGGAAGCAGAGTGGGCTGAAAAAAAATAGGAAATGGGACTCTCACCAATGCGAAATAACTCAAACTACGTGCAGTGCAAAATGTAATACATGAAGTTGTAAGATTATCAAGATGTTAGAAATAGATTCTGAAATGCTAAACATCTTCTGAGACTCAAACTTGAGTTGGAAGAAACAGACATCAAGAATTAACTCTCTTTGTCTATAATTATAGGACTAATAAAAATGGAAATGAGCTATAGATGTTTGGGGGCTTTTTAAAAACAGATCAAGATACTTGGAGTCTTAGATTTAAAAAGAAAAACACTAAATGAAGGATGGAATCTTTTATTTACTCATTCTCTGAATCTCCTACTTGTGCTTCCTGTTTTTCAATCAGAATAATTTAGGGCATGAACAACAGCAAATAATTATAACAGCAGCAGGAATATTTTTTCCGTAATGACTTTTTTTCTAATATTTTTTTGAATTAATTTAATATGCCTTTTACATTTAAAAATATTTTTCTGATCATCAAAATAATATATTTAGAAAAAACATATTTGTAAAGATTAAAAAAATCATTTCTGATGCCACTACCCAGAAAGGATACTTAGAACATTTTGTACTTCCTTCTTTCTCTTCTTGAATGTCTTGAGAGAGAAGATCACACTACTCTGCTTTTTAATGCACATGCTCAATTGTGAACGTTAATCATTTCTTTATAGTTGGTATGTGCTGCTGTTAGTTTTTAAGGTTTTATTTTGGGTCAAGGTGGCTGGATTTTGTTTTCATTTTCTCTTTGAGCTTTTCACTTGTATGGTAACATTATTGTGTCTTTTCTTCCAATCCTGGTCTTCCAATTTTTTTCTGTTCAATTTTTGCCATTAAAAAAAATGGTTTCTTTTCTGCTCTTGATGTACGTATTCTCCTTGGTCCATGCAACTTGATAACTTGAACTAGAATATTAATACTTTGTATTCATGTTTCATGAATACTTTGAATTAGAAGCTGTTATTCATGCCGTTTGTTAACAGGGCTGATTAAATTGGAATACCAAGTAGTGATGAGAGTTGGTGTCTTTCAACAGACATGTTCAATAGCTTATCTAGTGGTTGGCTTGGCAGAGCTTCAGAGCATTTGAATTTTAGGTTTTTCCCAGTGTTTGCTGTGACATTCCGGCATTCTCTTTTAGGACCTAGAAGTTTTACTTAGTTGAGTTACTGGTGGCTTAAAATTCATGGAAAACTTCTGTTGATTGAGTTTAATTGCTCAGCGGAATCATTTCCAAGAGAATTAAATGTTGGCAAGCTTGATTTATTTACAACCATGGCATTAATGTCTCAGAACATTAGTTAAGTAGGTACTAGATTTCTCTTCCAGATGAACTATTAAGGCATATAAATTTAGGAAATTTGGGTGAACAAAGTTGCACTGCTTCTCCTATAAACTGATGTTCAATTGTTATTAATGTTTGGGAAAATGTTTTAATACATGTGGTAAATTTCTCAGGTTAGTTTTCAGATTTTAAGGTGAACTTCATAAACTGGTACCCACAATGCAGTTAAGCTGCTTTCTGATATAATCTTTCTTTTAAAAAATGTTCTTAGTAAGCAAGTCATTCCATAACTGTTTATGGAGGTACTCCTCTACCTTCTTTTACAGATAAGAAGTGTCCATCCACAGAGGCCCCTCAAAAGGGTAACTTATTAGGCTTATAATTTGAACATGTAATTAAAAATTCATCCTTTGTATATTCTCCCTGGTGCTTTCACAGTTCTGCAAACGTTGTCTTTTGAAGTATGGGGTCGGCCAAAAAGTTCATTCAGTTAGTGAACACGTTGTTCAATAAAGTTCTTCGTGAAAATGAAAAATGTGTCTTTTATTTTTACTTGAAACTGAGCAAACTTTTTGGCCAACCCAATAGAATGATGGTATTATAGCTAAAATTATCTCCTCAGGACTTAAAAGAAAATGATGCTCAGGAGACCAGTGGCTAAAGAGTCTTTTGGATTTGGCCATGATGGATTAGCTGTGAACTTTGACTTTGAACCTGTGGTGTTTAGAAGGCCATAAAATACATTTTCTTTTTCACAACAGATCATTTAGAGCATAGAGAATATTGACAGAAAGGTATTGATAGGGATTATTGATAATATGGGAAGATTTGTAAATAGTGTTTTTGGGCCTTAACATTTCCTAATTAAATGGCTAGTATGGCTGTGGATTTTGAGGTCCAGTGAACAGTCAAAAGGATAAAGAAAAGATGGATTTTAGAAGACTTATTAAGGAATAGAAACACCGAAGCCAATTTTTATTGAGAAAGAGCATGGTTTTTACAAAAACTTTTGATTTGGCTATTTTTCACGGAGGCCAAAACCTGGGTGTATCTAAATGTTGAGTAGAGATCTAACAAATGAGGAAAATATTCTGAACATTTTCTCTCCAGTACTTGGGTAGGTACATGAGGGATTGGAGAAAAGAGGTAGAAGGCCCACCTAGTATCAAACTATGTGGATACATTTGCAAATAAAGAAAACCAATCAAGATAAGAAACATATAATAATATTAAATAAACATAATGTCTAATGTATATGGCATTTAGTAAAACTCATACAGAGTAGAATTAATCTACCTTTTGGAAAAAATCACTTTGATATAAAGGGATGGTATGGAGAAAAAGAAAAATAGAGGAACTTTCAATATTTGTATAGCATAAGGCTGCTCTATTATTCAGACTTTGTGGTTCAGTAGAATACATTATTTTAAACGTATGTTGATTAGAAAATTCCTTATTAATTATGGTTTTACTTGAAATTTCAAATACCAAGTTACTCATTATTGGTATAATGCCATCAGTGCCTATTTTTATTCCTCTTAAGAGAAATCATAGTAACTTTGGAACTCACTAATAATAAAGAAAGGCTCTTTTTTTTTTTTTTCTGTTAGTGCTAATATTTTCTGCTAAGTATTATAAATGAAACCTTGAAATGAATTTCAAGTATCTTAATTGTGAATTGAACTTTCATGCTCATTTAACTCACAGAATCACCTGCCAGCATTTAAGGACCTTTTGTAAAGAGAGTAGGTTATATATATATCATGGAAAGAAAACATTTTTAGTTCATCTGCAGTAATCCTGATACATAACTTGGAGGGGAAATTAGCTTTTCCTATTATGACAGTACTTGACAAACATTACTTTAAAGAGTTCTTGGAAGTATCTTGAAAAACTTAGAGGCAGGCATGATATATTTATACTGATATAAGGAATTGGAGCGATTTCCCACTGTTGGGGAGGCAGAAATTTCCCTCTACCCTTCTAAGTCCTTCTGGCTGGTCTAAGAATTAAATTGACATGAGACACATTAACAGGAGAAAACAAAATTTAATAACATGTATACATGGGAGAGACCCAGGAAAAGTAACTCACCAAAATGGTCGAAGCCCTCACCTTAAATACCATCTTCAGCTAAAGACAGAAGAGGATGTTGGGAGTAGTGGTAGGGGACTTCAAAGGAGAGGAAGGCAATTGCCATGGAGATGGAAAAGCACATGTTTGGTGAACAAATGTTTGCTGGGCCTGCAGAGACATTGAGACACAGAGAGGAATTTAACAGACTTTGTTTGCTAGGTTCCTCGCAGTCACTAGGTGAGCACACCTAGTTCATACAATTGTTGTCTATGGTGATGGCTCCCTTCCTGGAACAGGTCCTCTACCTACATTCTTTAAGCAGTTAGGGTGAAGGTCAGCATTTCTTCCTGAGTCTTTTGGACCTTGATTGTTTTCAGCTTGAAATAATCCACATGCCAGAGATATTTTGGGATGGCAAGTTTTGTTGCCCTATGTCACCTTCCCTTTCAACCTTCTCTTCCCCCTAATTCTTCCAGTATAGACTCTACTCATCTCGACAGACTGGCTTAGTGGCAAGAAGCATGACCTTTAGACCCAAGTTTGAAAAACAGCTCTGTTGCTTGCATATTTACCCTAAGCAAGTTATTTAACTCAGGTGAATCTGAACTTCTGAAATGAAACACAGTGGAATTAAATAAACAATATGTAGTATTGAGTAGATGTTCAATAAATGTTTGCACTTTGCCTTTTTACAGAGCACAAGGTAGATAAAAGAGACAGAAAAGAGGGTTACACACTCTGAAGGAGGAGAATCAAAAGCACCTCAAGGAATAATGGCGTTTGTGTCCATTGGTTCTGTCACCTCCTCCTTATCCAGGCTACTACCAGCCTGGCTTAATCTGCTTTACGGCTTTCCCTCTCCTTATGGGTAACAGTGACCTCTAGTCTCTCTCCTCTTACATCTACCCTGGACATGGATACCAAGTTAATTTCATTTCTTTCTGTCCTTTCTAAAAGAGGCATCTGGTTATACAGATACCTCACTTTGACTCCCCAGTATAACCTACAGAGATCCCAACCAGTGGCTTCAACCTCCCACATCTCCCCTAGGCAAGGCAGCATGGTGGTAGGAAAAAGACATCAGAATCAGCTCAGGTGGGTTGAAAACTGACTTGACTTTGTGAAAAACAACAACAACAAAAAGCATTGTTCCTCAACCAGTTATACAAGGGTTAAGTTGCAGCCCACCACAGTCACCCACCAGACAGTACATTCTGAAAGGAATTCAGGATGAAAAAAGAACGGGATAAAGCACTTTGTGCTTTGGAAAAACTGGCCTTAGATAGTCAGATGCATATCTCAGCAAGAATTTTAATGACCCCAGGTTCTTGCATCTTCCCACACACTTAAATCATTAACTTGAGATATCTGTTCTGTGTGATTAGAAGTAATATTTTACCAGGAGAGATGCTTGACTACATGTATTTCTTAGTCAAAAAATTTGTATGTACACTGGCTCCTCTTCGGAAAAGTTCTTCAGAGCTGTCTCCCAGGCTGTAGTCCTAAGTAAGACCCTGAATAAAAACTGAAACTCACAATTTTCATGTTGTCAGTTTTTCTTTAAGTCAACTTAAAAACTTTAAGGGCTTAGTGAGTTTTCTCATTCATAAAATAGAGACAATAAGGCATATTTCACGGATTGTGGTGAGGCTTAAATAAGGTAATATGTCAAGTGCAGGGTGTTGTGACAGATAAAATTATGAAATCAATAAATGGTGATTGTTCTGATGGCTTCCTGTCCCCAGAAAACTATCTTAATTATCCCATAACTTGAGAAACAGAAATTTCTAAGGTTACCTGAACACTTTCTGTTTTGGTTCCTTTGTGCTGGGCATTCTTTCCATTTAGAATGTTTTCTATGTAAAATGTCTTTCGATCCAATCTTACAGGTCCCACTGAATTTCCTCCCCCTTGTTCCAATCCCTTCATTGTTTGTATCCCATTCTGAATGGGAGTAATGTCTCCTTTACTAAGTTATCATGTTTTTATAGGTCTAGGCTATGCCTTAATTTATTTTTTCCACATTTCCCCTTTCTATTTTTGTATATTTCTTGGGGAATCTTCTGTTGAGCTGCCTGGAGTTTGGAGACTATACTCATGGAATGAAGAATTCAATTTGTGACAGCCTTCAAGGATGTTGGCTTCTTAGAAGCTAAAACACTGTTGTAGAGGCATTCCTGCAACTATACCATGAAGATTTCTTAATGATAATGTATTTGGAGTACCTGTTACTCCTTCTTAAGGCTTCATAATACTCTTTTTGCAGTCTTAAACAATCTGAAGGAAGTATCTACGGATATCATGACAATGTTTGCCTTTATACACTTAGGTTTTTACAATACTTTGAAGGTTTCCCTCCCTCTTGATATTTAGCTAATTTGGAAAACTAATACTCTAAGCAATTAATAAGCAAGACTTTTCTTTGACCCATGAAAATAGAGGAGGAATAGCTGTGAAATAATTATGCTCCTAAGCTTTGTTTTCATCTTATTCTACTTGTGACTCTGAAAATATTGTTGCTGCATGAAATGATAAGGTCGGAGTAATTATGATGGATAAGCTGAGTGAACTTGCTAGTGATGTAAAACCTTTACCTGAAGTAGGCCATGGCATGAAACAGAATTCAGTAATATGGTTTCAACCTGCACTTGCCTTTTGATGCTTTTATAAGGAAGAGCACATTGCCAAGCTGGTACCCTTACAGCCCTATTTCCAATCTCTGCATACAAAAGTAATCATTGTCTTTATCTACTTCTACTTCTTTGGAGTCTCCAAAAAAAAAAAAAAGAAAAAATCACTTATTTCCTTTATTTTTTTTTAATGTATACTCTGTTTCAATCAAGTTTTTATTGAGCACCTACTGTTTCTAAGCCCGCATGGGACTCACTACTTAATACAGAGTTCCTCTATGAATTAACCCTGGGAAGTTAGGAATATGCCCTATAAATTTATATCCCCTAACTTGACTGAACAAAGAATGCTTTTCAAATCTAAATTGTGATGTCTGGTTTTGTTTTGTTTTGTTTTGTTTTTTTAACTTCATATAAAAACTCATAGCTTTTTCTTTACTGGAAACATTTTTTGTTGTTGCTATTGTTATTCATAAGTCCCCCAGCTTGACCAAGCATATTGCTTTTTTCTTTTAAAGACAGAGATAATTGATTAGCAAAGAGGAGTATGTACCAATAATTTTCAGTAGGTGAATGCAAAATTAAAACCAGATTATTAGGGAAGTTGAGCTTAATGCTTTCCCATATTATTAAGGAATAGAGCCAACAGTTTTCTTAGACAACTAGAAAATCTAATACCTGCCTTTCATTCAAGGTTTATAGTGAAATTGACTTCCTTCATACTGAGGTTCCTGTTCAGCCACGTTATTAGATACATTAATAGATATCAGTTGTATTTTTTTTTTTTTAATAAAGAGAAAATAGTGTCCTGGTTATCCTCTTTACAGTTTTGGTTGACTATCATTACATTGATAAACACCTGGAACATTTCCTTTGGGGTTCCAATTATTGGAAAGAAACCAGTTGAAATTATTCACAGGATGAGTGGACAACAAGGTTCCTGCCTCGAGGATTTTCTTGTTTTGAATAACAAATCTCCCCCTGAAGATGGTTAGACAGATCTCATTTGCGGTAAGCGCCTGTGTACCAGATCTTGGAAGTAATTAGATTGCTTCATAGCTTAGTTTCACAAGCCTCACTCAGTATATGGATTCTTAAATAAACAATAAGAAAATTATATTACAAAGAATGACAGCCCACATACAAATACCCTAGTATAACAAAAAGTGATTAAAGATGTTGTTCAAGTGAGGGAACGTTCCTAAGCGTCTACCACCAGGCTCTACTAAAACGTCTGTCACTAAACAAATATCACAACATGTTAAATTGCATGTGTTTTGCTTTCATTATTATTTTTTTGTACATCATGTGAGCTGGAAAGGGGCTTCTTTGGAAACAAAGGTGGCTTGGTGGATACTTTTTTTTCCCTTTCAGGACTGATTTGAACTATGTTCACACTTTCTTATGCCTGAAAGTATAGTTACTATTAGTGTCATGTTACATCTTAAATGTGCTAGAATGTAACAGCTTGCTAACAGTGACAGTCTATGATGTTAACAGCTATTCACACCTGGTAATAATACACTGCAAGACAGGGGCTCTTCCTAGCCAGGCTTCGCTGTAGGCAGCAGTTCTCATGAGAACAAGAAGTCTTTTTTTAATCTTTTCGTTTCACAGATATGCCAGTTACCCTCATTATTAGCCCATCCCTCCAGTTTCTTGAAACACCTCTCCAAATCGCCTGCATTGGCTTTTAATGCTTAAGTACATTTTTAAAAATACACTGTTTTGCCAAAGGTTTGATTGGAGGATGGTGTTTCCATTCTTTTTGGCCTTTGAATGGCTACCTACCACTAGCCCCATGTTTTTTTGAGTAATCTCAAAATTGAAGTATCTTTTTAGAGAAAAGTGATCCATCCTCTACTGCGTGATCCTCTCCTTTAAGGACTAGCTAAGCCTTAAATTTCAAGTCAATGCTGATTAAGGAATTACAGAGCTTACTTAGTATACTTTGACATCCTCAACAATTAAAGGTACATTGGCTTGAAACAATTTCATGCTCATTTACCAAAAGGATTTTACTTCCTAAATCCTTTAACTCAATTCACCAATGCTCACTATTTTGTCACTCTGTAATTCTTAAATTCTACAATGTTATGGCTATTTTTTTCTTCAGAATATTGTTCTTCAAGAGGTGATTTGTCTTCAAATTCCAATTAGTATTCTGATTACCATAAGGCTTTTCACTCTTTTCCACATTTGTTAAAAGGTATCATTAGATCTTAAGAGGAAATTAAAGAACATTTGTTAGATACAAAGAGTATATGTGTCAATACAGTAACTTGATTTAGTTGGTTGAAAAGGAAAAAGCAAAATGTAAAGTTAAAAGTACACAAACTTTACAAATGTTGTCAAGTCAGTAACACCTATTCAAATCATTAAAAAAAAAAAAAACAAACTATTTGGAAATTGAACTAAAAAGTTCTAAACTTCTGTACTCTATAATTTAAAAAATGAAAGTACATTTAAAAATTATGAATTTCAATCTGACATCTTTCTGCTAGGGTAAATTATAATTTACCAGAAGATTTTGAGTTTGGGAGTGTTTTGGGTTTTTTGTTGTCTTTGGAGAGGAGAGGGATTTTTTTTTATACTTTACATTTATTACTACATAAGCACCTTGAAACATAGAATTGTACTTTACAAGTGTGAAGTCCAGTATCAAATAAATATTAATGCAAGTAGGAATTAATAGGAGTCAGAGACAAGACATGAAAACTTAATAGGAAATTGTGATAGTCGAGGTCAGTGTGGCTCCCAATGATTCCTGACTCCAGAGGTTCACACCCTTGTTATCATCCCCTCCCCATGAGTTTAGGCTGGACCTAGTGACTAGCTTCTAATGAATAGAATACAGAGGAAGTAAAGGCAGAACCAGACCTATCTGAAAATGGTTCACACTAATGTTCGGGTAATCTTGAGGAGTTTATCTCACCAATGGGGAAAAGCTAAGCCAAAAAACTACCTGGACAATAGAACTCATGACTAATTGGCATATAATTTCTGGGAGCATACCCCTGCCAAAGAAAAGCAGTATAATTGGAAACAAATTAGAAATCACATTAGGACCATTATCATGAATATATAATAAAAAAGTATTTGAGTTATTCTTTGATTTGTATCCATTCCTAATATATGGGGACTGCAGAGAGATAATCAGAAACAGCTAATATCTCTACCATATTAATATAATTGTAAAAATTGACAAATAGCTTTCTTTTAATTCAACTACCATTTATTAAGCACCTGTTTTCTACCAGCTATTAATAGTACATTGTTCTAGGATTAAATTAAAACTACATTGCAATCAAGGAGTCAGTGGGAAAATTCTCACAATCTTATTTGAATTATTTACAACACTTACAATAAATGCCACATCAGCTCTGGTTGACTTGGTGACCTGTAGGCCCAGTCTAACTTAAACATATAAAATATTGGCAGCAGGATGAATGGTTTTCTAAGAAATGATTCTTACAGTGGTGATCCTTCTTTTTTTTTTTTTTTGAATTTTTGAATTTTATTTATTTTTTATACAGCAGGTTCTTATTATCTATTTTATTACAGATCCTTCTTTACTATATGGAACTTGAGCTTTGCATATAACATTTTAAAACAATAATTCTCTAGATGTACTTTATTTGGTCATTGTAGATTTTCAAGTGGCCTATAAGGTTTAATTCCTCGCTATTGCCTTTTAAGGGCTTTGGGGTACAAGCTAACTCAAAATAACAGTAGAAAGACATTTTAATAAAAAGTTCTTAGCATCAGAAGTGTGAAAAACTCACTACATTTCAAGAGTTAGATCTTCTTTCCGTATATAATTGGAATGGAAGTATTTTACTTGGTTGACAACAGCACTATAAGCCAGCTATGCAGTAGATTTTGACCTCTGTATTTACTATTAGACCCTGTTTGTTCAGACCTTCACTCTAAGTTGAAATATAATCATGTCTTGATGTGTTTAACAAGGATTCTAATCTTTGAATCTTCTATCCAGTACCAAGCACAGCATAATTAGTGAAAGCTATGTGGCATTAAAAATTTAAACACACACACACATCATCTAGATAAACTAGAGAATAAGAATATTTGCCTGGGTTCCCCACACAAAGCTCTCTCTACCTTAGACCTTGACGGGTTCCCTGTGTTCACCTTTTCTCCGGTTAACCCAGAGCTTCAGGCTGTATTCTTCTTCTACCCATTCATACTCTTCTGGTTCTTTCTCTAATATGTTGAGAGTGGGTGTAGTCTTTTCACTTTTTTGTTTCCATCCCAGACAAGAAGCACATAGGTCCTTTTCTTTTAGGATGTTCCCACTCATCTCTGAGGGGAAGTGGAAGGGGAAAAAAAAAAAAAAAAAAAAAAAACTGTCAGTGGCAAATTGTCAAGGTATTCTGAGTCATTGTGCCTGATAGAGTTACCAACGTTCATTGAAAAAAATCATTTGAATGCCTTCCTGCCAACTGTCATTTTGCTAGGCACTGAGTATACAAAGATAAGAGACAACTAGCCTTCAAGGACCTCAGTACAGAGTGTAAATAACACAGCAGTTAACTGCACAATGTGATAAGGACACAAAAGGAGAGAAGGGAATGCATGCTATCACAAACACAGAAGGGGGAGGGAGTTGGTGATGAACCTTCGGGCAGAGGGGATAGGCATGCCAGGTAGAGGAATTAGTGTGGACAGAAGCACATAGGCAAGAAAGAACATGATGAGTTTTGGGAACTATAATAGTTGAGAATTTGAAGGGCATCAAGCTGAGCAGTGAGGCACAGTGGGTAGGCATGACTTGGTAAATCACCGGTTCTCAACGTGTTTCCCCAGCTAGCAGCATCAACATCTCCTGGAAGTTTATTAGAAATGCAAATTCTCAGGCCCCACCCTAGGCCTCCTGATTGAGAAACTGATCTAACTAGTCTTCCAGGTGCTTCTCATCGCACTAAAGTTAGAAAACCACTGTGCTAGATTATGTCAGAGTTAAAGAATTCTTTTTCTCTTAAAGCCAATGGATTTTAAACAGGGAATTGCCATTCGTTGAACTTGACTTTTATTGAAAGAGCTATCTGGAAGCACTGTGGAGAATAAATTAGTGCATGTATGATGATGATGGTTGGGGGAATGAGATGGATGGAGGGTCGGGAATAAAACTGGATGATGCTTAAAAGGCTGTTGCAGTAATTCAGGTGAAAAGTAACGGCACAAGCTGAAGAGGTGCAGTGAGTAAGGATTTGAAAAATATTCAATAGCAGCTTACGTCATTTTCACATGATTAAGGGAAATTCTAATGCCACTTACTATCAGTTCAACTGAATATGGGCTTCATGAGTCATCACTACCCCTCTGACCACTGGCCCTGCTTTTAGTGATGGCCACTGGAGCCTTTTCTTCCAAGAATAATCAAAGTGTAAGAGTTCCTCCTGTACAAGTGGTCGGTTTCATTTCTGCACAAGATGAAACAATTGGTTAGGCTGCTGCCCTGGTATCCAGACAGGATTACATCAGAGTATTTCCTCTGGCCTTGAGCCAGAATTCGCTTTATCGTCTGACTCATTTGAACAAAGTTAACATTTATAAAGAGGATTGTCTTCAAGGTGTAAACAATAATTTTATTATTTCTTTGATTCTAAAATAATAAAAATAGGAAATATTTAGCAACTCTTCCAATGGTTCCACATTTGTGGTCCTTGCACAATAGACATTTGATATACTACATTTACTGATACATATTTGGTGTGTACTGTAATGAACTAACCTAAGTAAAAGTTATCTGTTGTATAGCTTAAATATGTAATACCATATGAAGATGAAGATGAAGACAGGAGTCAATAATCATTCAGTGACCCCAGTATTTATTGAGTACTCCTCTGTGTCAGGCACTGTGCTTAGTACTTTACATTATTATTCAATCCTCAAAGCACCTGTGTGAAATACTATAATTTTCATACTAGTATATTTTTCATGCCAATGAAGAATTTGAAGAATAAAGAGGCTAACTAGCCTGTCACTTCTAATAAGCAGCTGAAACTGTTCAAGCTTCAGAATAATCCAAGAAGTCAAGGAAAATGCTGCCCATTTTTTATAGATCATTCTGAAAAAGTTTTCATGACAATATTGGGCAAGGTGCAAGAGACATATTAATTCTCATTAATATGAGAATAATATTTCCATCATATTATTGGTGGAAATATAAAATCATGTTTTTCTTTTCAGGAAAGCAATTGGGCTTTGTGTAACTAGGTAGAAGCATAAAAGTATACTGTCTGAAACAGAAACTCCACTTTTAGGAACCTAGTCTGTGGAAATAATCTGAGATGCAGCAAATAAATATATATAGATGTTTTTCAGAAATATTTAAAATGGAAAAGCAATACGAAACAAAGACAGTATCCGGCAGTTATTCAAATGTTTAATATATTTAATATAAACATGTCATTTATGAAAATATATTAAAACAAACTTTAAAGATTTATTTTAACATAGTAAATATAACATACACATATTTAATAACCCTACAAAATGACGTTTAAAAAAAAAGCTGAATACTAAAATATATGCAAGTGGATAAAATGGAAAAAATACATGGGGTAACTTAAAGAAAATACAGCAAAATGTTAATTATGGGTGAAATTATTGGTGATTAAATTATTTTCCTTTACATTATTTCCCTATTTTTAGAATTTTCTTTAACAAAATATTCTCTCATAATCAGAAATAATGCCCTGTTTAATAAACTAGTCCACAATATGTATTATTATTTTATGGAAGAAAAAATCTATATTGTATATATGAATTAATATGTGGGAAATTTCTTACAGCTTTCTGTTTCCAAGATGAAAAATTTAATAAAATGATCATCTTGGAAACAAAGTAACTGCTTCATATTTGAGCAAATCAGGATGAGGAATTGTATAGAAATTAATATTAAATGATTTCTAATATGGTATAGAAACCAAACTGAGGTATTCTAAGAGTCCTAGATCTAGTAAGTTTGAATTTTTAAAAACAATTATAACAATATCAATGGCTTTCAGTTACATAATGCTTTCTATGTTCCAGGAGTTGTTGTAAGAAATGTCCCACATATAACTCATATAATATACCAATCCAAGAGATGAGGATCATTATTACTCCTGTTTTAAAGATGAGGAAACAGAGGCACAGAGATATTAAGTGACTTCACTCACCATAAGTGTTGGACCTAGGATTTGAACCCAAACACTCTTACTCCAAGACATATGCCCTTGTTCATTACAATATACAACCTCTCAACTACAGTCGGCTCTGAGGGAGGTATTAAACTGATCCTCAAAATCAGCCTAATCATATGGCACCTTGGGAATCCTTCTCAATGGTTTCAAAGATGGGAATGTGTAAGAGAGTCATGAAGTTACAGGATAAGTCTGATTAATCCCTTTAAATCATCTATTTAGTTGATTTGGGTGAGGTTGTTTTTATATTACATATAGATATTGTATTAGTAGAATATAAAAGATATGAATTTTAAAATAAAGTGATGGGCTTCAAAAAGCTTTCTAGTTGCTTTGAGATATGCTGTCAGACCTCCCAGGGGTAGAGTTCCTTTCCCTCTGCCATTAGATACTTTGATGGGAAAGATACTTCAGTGGGAAAATTTGAGAAGTGTGGACTTAAGTGAATGAATGCTGGTAAAACTGTAATATTTCCCAGGATTAAACAGTAGAGTTAGGGCTTCTCTGGTGGTGCAGTGGTTAAGAACCTGCCTGCCAATGCAGGGGACACTGGTTCGAGCCCTGGTCTGGGAAGATCCCACATGCTGCGGAGCAACTAAGCCCGTGAACCACAGCTACTGAGCCTGCACTCTACAGCCTGTGAGCCACAACTACGGAGCACACATGTCACAACTACTGAAGCCTGTGCACCTAGAGCCCATGCTCCACAACAAGAGAAGCCACCGCAATGAGAAGCCCGCACACTGCAACAAAGAGTAGCCCCCGCTCACCGCAGCTAGAGAAAGCCTGCGCACAGCAACAAAGACCCAATGCAACCAAAAATAAATAATAAATAAAATAAATTAATTTAAAAAAAAAAGTAGAGTTATAAAAATTTAATCTAAGGAAGCCACAAAGGTCATCAATCCCATTTACTGATGAGGAAACAGAGCTAGAGAAAGTCGATGACTTATTCAGGGCTTTTTAAATGGTTCTGTCATGACTGTAACTATTATTGGATCTTCGTATTCTCAGTACTTCGTCCAGCCGCCTCTAAGTTATTGAAAAAGAGGTAGTATAGCTGATGCTATTATTATGTTTTCTTGATAAATTAGCGATGATTTTTGTGTCTGTAAATGAACAGGTAATTCAGGTGGGATTAGGTGAAAGGCATAATAAGATTGACTGCCAAGTTTGAAAGTATTTCCAAATTACATTCCTATAAAACCACACTGAATGGACTGTAGCTAAATGTTTTGTTACTCTTAGGTTTTGCGATCTGGACTTTATAGAGACTAACTCTTGGAGAAATCATCCTGTTTTATTTTCTTTTCTCCTCTGAACACCTATCCCTTCTTCATGAACATGGAGTGAAAGCGAAAGTTTTCCTGGGGAAGGAATCACCATTTCGTGATTCCAAACACAGTACAAGTCCTAGCTCTGCCAATTTCAATTCAACAAATACTTATGCCCTTCTCTGATCTAAGAGAGGTCAGTTTATCTCTTGGCCTTATTTTGCTCAACCACGATGTAAATGTGCTTAAAAATGGAAGCAGGGGAACTCATTCATTTGAATATTTCTATCATATGAATAGTAGTTCTAAGGAATTTTGAGTATGGATAGATGAAGCCAGCGGACCAAGTTGACTAAAATTCTCCTTCTGGAAGTCTTTATGTTTGGAAAGGCAGATGCTAACTCTTAGAATGTCTTTAGAGTTTGGTTTTGTTTTTTTTTTTTTTTTATTTCTTAGGAGAACTACTAATTGGATTAATACCACCAAATAGTCCACTTTTGAAAAACCAGTGTGGAGGCTTTATTGCAACACATAGCTAAATGATCATTTGCAATTGATCTAGAAAACCGTCAGTGGAAGATCAGCTGATTAAGACTCCAAATGAGCTTTTCTAACATTCTAAGCTGATCAAGTAAGTCATAAAGGGGCCGCTTTTAAACTTCCCTCTGTGCTATGTAAACAGTCTTTTGTGATACTAATTTAATTCCATATTTTTGTATTTCCCATTTGGTTTGGATTGGCTAAATAAAAGAGAAAGAAATATACAGGCAGTAAAAAAACAAAAAATCAAAATGAATGGATTAAAGAACCTGAAGCCTTAATATACTTAAACACTTTTATTATAATCAAATGTTTTCCTCAAGAGATACTTGAACTTACAAGAAATTAAATAAGAGCTATATGATCAGATGCGTGTTTCAGAGCAATTTAGGGCGGCATAAAATTTGAATGATTTTTGAATGAAAATGTGAATGAATGTGCTATGATTATTGTAGGTGACAAGTGTTAGACTGCATACCAAGCAGATAAAAGCTTATTAGATCTTTTAATTACCTTGGAATATAGGGTATGTCTTAAATTGATTATTATGTAGATTCCTTGAACCAGTAATTTAAAGAGTCTATTAAATCAACTGTTACCTCTTCATTTTCTCCCTAAAAAAATATCTACACTAAATCTGTTTGATTTTCTGGCTATAACACCACTTTGGGATAATGTTCTCCACGTGAAATTTTGCCCAGTAAAAGAAGACATCATTCTGGCCTTTTGTTTATCTTAAATCTGCTCCTTCTAATTCTGATACATGATATAACATGGATGAATCTTGAGGTACCTAGAACAGGCAAATTCATGGAGATGGAAAATAGAATAGTGGTTACCGGGGGTTGGGGAGGGGAAATAATGGGGAGTTTAATTGTTTTTTTTTTAAGAGTTTAATTGTTTAATGGATACAAAATTTCTATTTGAGATGATGAGAAAATTCTGGAAATAGCGGTGATGTTGCAAAATATCATGAATCTACTTAATGCCATTGAATTGTACACTTAGAAATGATTGAGTAGGTTTTTTTAAAAAAAGCCTATTTCTCTTAGGCCAACTAATGTCTCTTCATTTTCCCTGTAAAAATGTTACCCAGTTCTATTTATCTCGTAGTAGATGATTTCAATCATGCTGATTTATTAGAACACAACTTAATCCTTAATTATAGTCCTATACCCTGATCTTATTCCTAGTATTACTCTCTTGAATATTTAGACAAGTCATCTGATTGCTATTTTTAAAATTTTATTCCAAATAGGATTAGCAATTTTTTTCTTATTTTTCAGACACACACACACACACAAAGAAAAAAAATTTACTTTATCAAACATGGATTTTCACCAATTTTAGAATTCATGATATTGTCTATATTTAAGGTGATGATCTTTAACTAATATAACTGGTGGATTAATTATTTGTAATTGCATTTTTAGGGCTTCATAAAATAAGTCATCACTATTACTGTAATAATATGTGACAAAACAGTGTACTGCATACAATAACATTTTTCCCATTTGTATCACTCTACAATAAACTTTAGCTATTAACTGAATATTTCTAGCTGTTGATTGGATAGACACAAATATAGTATTACTCAATCTGTTCTTCTTTGATAGAATTAAGTGAGTTAAGATTCTTTATTTGGAATGATGGTGGTGCCACGGAGAATCCTAGGAAATTCAATGAAATTTAGTAAAAGAAAAAACTGAGCTTGATTCTTAGCATGTCAAGTTTCAACTGCTCCTAGATTTTATTGGTGGTCACCATTAGTTCAAAATTGTACAGACTTTGCTACAGGTTTTTGGTTTTTTGTTTCATTTGTTTTGGTGCTCTAATATTAACCAAGGGAGTGGATAAAGTTTAGGTGTAACTGTTCTTGAACAGTGTCATTTAATTGAACTGTATTTTGAACTGACTTTAAAAGTACTTTATTGAACATTTATTATGAGAGATAAGTAAAAAGTAAGCAATAAGAGCTGGTTAGACAAAAATACTTATATTTGATAAATATAGCTTACCAAATCACTTCTTCTTTGCCTGCAGGTCCCTGGCTGTGCCTCCTGTTGAGTTAGATTGTGTGATTCCCCATAAACCAAACTTCACATACTTGTAGTTTGTGTTATAAAAATACAATACTTATTTTTCCATTTTCCAACATTAACATTTCCACTTTCTAACATGGTAGCGTTGTGTCAAGTACCCTAACTTTGAAATGCTCTCCCCTGATTTTGATATGTGGCCCTCCACCCCTCCCCCGCACCCCACTCAATCCCTCTTTTTTCTCAGACTTTTTTTTTTCATAAACTTATTTATTTATTTATTTTTGGCTGCATTGGGTCTTCCGTTGCTGTGCGGGCTTTCTCTAGTTGTGGCAAGCAGGGGCTAGTCTTCATTGTGGTGTGCAGTCTTCTCATTGCAGTGGCTTCTCTTGTTGCAGATCACGGGCTCTAGGCACGCAGGCTTCAGTAGTTGTGGCATGTGAGCTCAGTAGTTGTGGTTCACGGGCTCTAGAGCGCAGGCTCAGTAGTTGTGGCTCACGGGCTTAGTTGCTCCGCGGCATGTGGGATCTTCCCAGACCAGGGCTTGAACCCGTGTCCCCTGCATTGGCAGACGGATTCTTAACCACTACGCCACCAGGGAAGCCCTTTTCTCAGACTTTTAACCATTCTTAACTACTCATGCCCTTCACTCCAAAACTTTGTCCTCTAATTTCCATTCTGAGCCCTGGGCCCATTTCCCCCAATCTAAAGCTGCTCTTAAAGCATAGAATTTTACTTGTACAAAAGAACTCAGTTGATGTTGATGTCAAAAGCACCCAGGGGAATTCAGTAGGACTAAGATTAGTTAAAATCCTATTTCTTTTTGTTGTTGCTACTCCGTTCTATAAAGATTAAATAATGATAACAAGGCAGGCAAATCAACTTTGATCAGGCAGCAGCTTGTGTTTCAGAGATTAAAAAAAAAAAGGAAGTTATTGCTTTCAACCGCTGTAGGCAATAGG
This sequence comes from Eubalaena glacialis, assembly GCF_028564815.1. Lineage (NCBI taxonomy): Eukaryota > Metazoa > Chordata > Mammalia > Artiodactyla > Balaenidae > Eubalaena > Eubalaena glacialis. Next base: position 40,593,187 of record NC_083716.1, read on the forward strand.
CACAAAAAGTAAAGAAATCCTCTAGCTAGTAAAGTAAATTACCTCCCCCCAACCCAAATAACTCCCTATTTTCATTTACATGGTGTATAATTTCTGATTCTGGGGAAAAATTAAAGTTGAAGGTAAAGAAATAAATTCTCCTTGTTTTCTTGCTCCTGAATCTGGTATGTTTCTCCATCCTGAACCAAGCTGCCTGGGCAAGATTTAAGAGACATCTATCAAAGCCACAGAATTCAAAATTGGAATCTTAACTCTGCCTTAAGACCATGGCGGGCAGTCATTTGTTATTTGTGCCCTATCTGTCTTACCCACTAGATGGCAAATTCTGTTAGAAAACATGTCATCATTTGCTCAATAAACAGTTAAATGAATGGCCCATTGCTAGAAGACTGTGGATTCTTTCCAGGTATTTTGAAATGAACCTCTAGAAAGCTAACCCAGAATTACAAGGCCTCTAGATCCCTGGATCTTAGACATGTGCAACCAACTTTGAGATAGCCTTGTTGGAATGAACACCAGTTCATATTGTAGATTTTTTCAGAGTTTAAAATGGCCTTGCCTTTGCTGTTACTTTGATTTAGTCTTCAAAAAACAGAGAAAATTAGAGTTATTTCAAATCCATTGCTCTGTTTCCTCTTTATACGTTTTTTTGCACAGTGTCTTCTAAATAGTTGATGATGCAAGAGAAAAACAACAAAAATAAACTCTTTTTTTTAATAAACAGGTGAATATTGTCAGAATCCGTTAACTATTGGTAAAATTGCCTTTCATCAGAGAAACCCAAAAGTAGTATCAATGATAGTAGGGGAGTTTTAGGAAAACCTATTCTAGATATGAAATAAGACTGTTTGCCTCTCACTGCTCTGGTGAGAATGGGGATGGAGAGAACTATAATTAACAGCCCAGAACAAAGGGAGATGGTAAATATTGCTAAGCAGCAAAAAAGGTAATTATAGAACATAACTTGCTAGTTAACTGGACTAAGAACCTGTATTTGAACCATGTAGCATGATTCAGTTATTATCTAATACGTTTGCTTTTTAAAGTCTAAAACCAGGAAATTTTCAGTAGACTTCAAAACAATGTGTGCCTTCAATATTTTTCTATTAATGGTGTTTGTGACTTAGAAAAAGTACAGGTTTCAACTTTATAGTTTTACTTCTGTTATGCTATTTGTAATTAGCCATTTCTATGAAAGAATCAGTGGATGATGGTTTCCCATTACTCTTGAAACATCAGGCAGTGTGACACATTTTGTTAACCCTAGGTCACTTGGTAAAAATGTGTTGCCCATTTTAGCTGAAAGCCAGGCTTTTTCATGAGTGTAGGTGAAGATTTTGATGGAGCAAATTGTTTTCTTTAGGTTGTTTTACCAGATTAAAATCAAGTGCTCAAGTCCATAGAATGTACAGATGTACCTAAATCTTTTATAATGGCTTTGAACTTGAAACACTACTTCTAGGATGATTTTGCTTTCTACAGCCTCATTTTAGATTTGGATTAATTCATGAGGAAAAATATCTTTCCATATAGGGCAATAACTTCAAGGAAAGGTGCTCTCACCAGGTTTATGAAAGTAATGAGGGAATGGTATCCAAGTGATATTTCAAAATTGAAAGAAAGGCTAATTTATACATTATTATTATCTCCGTTCCCCGTAGGGTTATCACCTGGACTAAAATATGAAGTGCTAAGTGCTGATTCTATCAAAAATACATCAATTTAGTCTTATAATAAAAAGACATTTAAAACTTTAATGCACAGCTTTGGCAATGTTGTAAAAGTTTCCTCAGTAAGATAGTAAATATATGTTTAGCTGGCTTAAGACAGCGTACTTCAGCCAACATGAAGTGTGGAAGGAAAGTAATAGTTTCATCTTAAAGGTGATGTATATGTGACTCAGGATCATTGTGTTTTGTCCACCCAATTCAGATTCTATATGGCCAATTTGATCACATTTGAAAAATAAATTAATAGAGCAACAAATTTTAAGCTGTTTTGTGTAAATTAAGGCTTTATTCAATACATTTCCAAGTTAGGTATGAAGTTCTTTAGATTTATTATTTTCACCAGTGTATATAAGCGTCTGCTATGAGAGTATCTAGTAAGTTCGGGTACATTAGTTTTTGTTTGCTTATTTGTTTGTTTGATACATGAGGTATGCTGATAGAACTTTTAAGAGTGAAGAAAGTGATGTTATTCTCTTGGGACTGATAATGTCATTCTTTGTAAATGTATTCTGCCCTGTTAGAGCTTCATATCATGACTCGCTAAACAGAAGAGTCTAATCTGTGGCAGGGTAGAGGTTCATTTTTTTTTCTAGATGTTTCCTTTGTACAATGAGAGGCAAATATCTTATCTTCTTAAAAACTAAGTCAGAGCCACTTTGGAATTGTGTGTAATTGAGTTCCAGACAGAATAGTTCTGAGTTAGACTCTGTTGAACATGTCATCATGGGTTAATCTACAAAAGCATGTGATCCTCTTTATAGAAAACAGAAGACCTTTAGTTTCAGTTGCATATAAAAATTTTAGGATTCACCCTTGGGCCCTGTTCTGTTAATGGAAATGTGCACAGAGCCAGCTGTCCCTGGCAAAACTGAGAACTAGAGAGAATTCGGTACCCTTGGCTTCGAAAGATAGGATTCTTCTTCCAAGGTACTCACTGAGTCAACCATTACCAGAAACACCTCAGCATTCAGACCATTGCTGATGACCATCTTCATCCAAGTAGTGTATTTTCTCAGGCCTCTCTTTTCTGCAAGTGTTGTGATTGGTAATAATGATCATAATTATAAGAAGTATTTTTGAGTGCTAACTGTATGCTCTGAATTAATAAAACTGTATTAACTTTTTATTTGTTTCAAGTTTTATAATTTACTTTGGAGCTACAGTACATTGTTTTCTCATAAGAAATATGATTCTAGGCTGTTTCTAAAAATAAGCTCTTTTGAGTTAAAAAATCTCAACTGATTCTTTTTTTTTGGCAAAGTGAGGTCAATATTTAAATGGATCTATTGTTTTTCATCGTAGTGGACCATTTGCTTAATTTAAAAACATGTTCTTATGGAAAGAGTAACTGAATGAGAGAGATGAGTTTCAGACCCATGTCGAAGTCCACTAGTTGTGATAACTACATAAAATTAATTCACCTCTCTGAACTTTAGTTTCATCATTGGTAAAATAAGCGTTTTACCTTGATCATCAGAGTTTTCTTAGATTTATAACTAATTCTTACTTTACACCTTTAGTTGACTTAAAAAAAAACAATGTTCTTCCCTCTTTAGATTTTTCTGCCCTAACGACCTTTTGGTTACCCAATGCTTTTCCAATGAGTCATCCATTCAATCATTTAATAAATATCAATTGAGTACCTACTATATTTCAGGTACAACGTGAGGTGTTGACGTCACAACAGTGAAAAAATTGCCCTTTTGCAGCTTCTAGACTGGTGAGAAAAAAGGCTAATGAAAAATCAGTCTGTTTAACGCAGTATGGCAACTAAGATGTGTGATGCTGTTAGAGTAGCATGGCGCCATGCTAATGAATAATGAGAGACTTCCCAAAGAATGATAATTACAAGGTGGGTGTTAATCAGGATATGTTTACTGGGGTTGATGTTTCTGGTAGAGAAGAACGGTGGGAACAGGATGTGCTCGAGGCCAGGTAGGGGTCTTGTAGAGTTTCTACTCTCTGACTCTGTTCATTCTCTGCAGAAATATTGATTTTGTGTTTGGGATAGAATCCAGCTCTCCTGGGTTTAGAGAAGCAATCTAATCAACTCGGATTTGGCAATCCATGGCTTCATGTGAGCTCTTTCAATAACATTTAGAAGAATATTATAGGGAAAAAAAACGACAGTCCACAAACTCTAGACATGGTTGCATCTGGATGCTTTTGGGAGATGTGTTTTTACTCATAAGCCTCATGCAGATTGGTAGATAGCTACTTGTTCTTCTGACCTCTTGAATCTGGTTCTGGACTGCAAGACTAAGCCATTTTGGGACTTCAAGGACTTGGTTTAATGAATGCGAAGCAGAGAGGTTTTCGTCCTTGAGACGGAAGCCCTATTAGGTGCTAGGCAGTGTGCAGGGAACAAAGGGTATGTAGATGATTAAGACAGTTCCTGATTTTAATGAACTCAAAGTTCAAATTGCCTGGTAACTTCAATCATGCCCTAGTTTGTAGAATTTGAGAAAATAATAGAAGTACTTAGTTTTGACTTTTAGAAATAACTACAGGAACACAATATGGAGTAGTTATTTTTAAAATAAGATTTAATTTCAAGTGGAATAATCTAGCCATGCTTACGTTTAGCAAAAGAAATAGGATTATTCCTCTGGAAGTTTTACAAGATGATACTCTCTGCCAAAGTTTTACCATAGCTGAATTGTTAACATTGTACATAGTACTTTAATAACGGTGAATAATGTCTTGTAGGTCCTGGTAAAACAACATATATATTATGTAGGTAAAGTGAAAGCTGGTAGGTTTTCTTGTCCCTGGAAGTTCTTCGTTCAATTATTAAATCTATTAACTGGTTGAGGAAGAAGCACACCAAATGCAAATGTACTGAGGTTGAATCAGGTCTTTATTTTCCCACAGTTGCTTGTCTGGGTTCTTTTACCTTGTAATCTTTCTCCCTGTTGTCCTCCTGTTTTTCTTTAGCTACCATTCCTTAAATCTATTTACCTTGATTATATTTTTTAAAAATATCAACACACATACAGGAGAAACAAGCCTTCTTGCCTCTAAAGGGCTTGGCCTGACCTGTAAGAGAAAGCCAGCCACCAATCTGTTCCACTGAGCTCTGACTTTTAAAAGGTAAAGTGATCAGCAAGTTAACTTATAATATTGAAACAACAGTTTTAAGTGCTTTTTCAGGTCAGGCAGCTTTGTTTCATGTAAAACAAACCAAAGAGACGTAAGTTAGAGGCACTTTCCAGTGTTCCTTTGGGAGCTGGGGCAAAAGCTCTGAGCAGGGAAAGGATCAGTTCGGTAGTCAGAGACACTTGGACACCCTCTAAATAGAGGCGGCCAGGCAGCTGCCAGCCGCATGGAGCTGTCTCAAGGTGGATGGGATAGAAAGCGTCTTTCTGGGTGTATCAACCAAAGAATATTTGTGCAAAGAAAAAGCTCCACTTCTTCCAGGCTGATGCAGCCCTGCTTCAGGGCACATAGTTTGGAGAGCAGTGGGTTTCAGCACCTCCATGCTCTCTTGGTCAAATGCATTTGTGTGGTACCCAGACTGTACCTCCATATGCTGATTCTCTGAAGGTGATAGAGCCTACCCCTGAAATACAGCCTCGACTTTGGCTTAAGACACCGCAGCCTGGATTTGAATTCTGGCTGTGCAGTTATAAGCTATGAGATCCTAGACAAGATGCTTCACCTCTCTGGGCCTCAGTTTCCTCATCTGTAAAATGGAGACACTAATACTACATCATACTATATTGTAAGGATTAAACAAAATGATAAACACCAAGTCCTAAGTGTAGTCCGTGGCATCAAATAAGCATTCAATTTTAACTGTTTTAACACGGGACAGAGTCTATGCCTGTTGTGAAACTTTATCATCTTAGGATTGACAACTTTGGAAAAGATACCTCTATTTTCAAATGATAGAAAGTGGAAAAATGAAAACCCGAATATTTAGCTCTGTGTAATAGAAACGTTTTGTTGCTGTAATACTTCCTACTCTTCTTATGAGAATTTGACATTTTTTGTTTCTTGTGGTTTTACCATTTTGTATATAAACAGTTCATCATTAAATATATACTATAGGAACTGTTTACTACATTCAGTAAATCCTAGAGTCTAAATTTCCCTTTTTCCCAAGAATAATACATTTCTGTATTAATTTTCCTTTGATAAAGAGCCTGGACTTCACTATCTGTCAAAGTTCTGGGAAAGATCTGTCATCTATTGAATACAAACAGCATCTTTTTTTATTTCACCTCAAATTATTAAGAACATGGATGAGTAAGCTCTTTAGTCTTACACTGTTGTGCTTTAAAATTAAATGCTCAGTTTATTTGTAATGAGGTGGATGGAGCTAGAGACTGTCATACAGAGTGAAGTAAGTCAGAAAGAGAAAAACAAATACGATATGCTAACACATATATATGGAATCTAAAAAAAAAAAAATGGTTCTGAAGAATCTAGGGGCAGGACAGGAATAAAGACACAGATGTAGAGAATGGATTTGAGGACATGGGGAGGGGAAAGGGTAAGCTGGGACCAAGTGAGAGAGTGGCATGGACATATGTACACTACGAAATGTAAAATAGATAGCTAGTGGGAAGCAGCCGCATAGCCCAGGGAGATCAGCTCAGTGCTTTGTGACCACCTAGAGGGGTAGGATAGGGAGGGTGGGAGGGAGACGCAAGAGGGAGGAGATATGGGGATATATGTATATGTATAGCTGATTCACTTTGTTACACAGCAGAAACTTAACAAACCATTGTAAAGCAATTATACTCCAATAAAGATGTTAAAAATAAATAAATAATAAAATTAAATGCTCAGGAATGCACCATCTTTTCAATAATTTGTATTCATTTTCTTTGCTCCTTTATGTTTGCCTGTTGCCCAGTGTTACTAGTTTATCTCTCCCCAACATGCCTCTTATACTATTTGTGGATATTTCTTTGTGTTATAATATCCTTAATCACCGAGGAAGAACTTCAGACGGGATGTTACATGGTGAAGTCAGCAAGGCAGGAAATGGTCCTATATTCTGCTTAACTTGGACTCCTGAAAATTGGAATATCATTTAGAATTGTAGCCACAGCCGCTTAGTCCAAGGCTCATGGAGAGCTGGAATGCCTTAAAGGAGATATTCATGCCCTACCGATTCGTTGATCTCATTGCCCCCCTCAAGAGCATACCCTCACTGTTCACTATTTTACTGTTTCACTGTCACCTTATTAACCTTTTGCATTGTTTTTTCTACTCTATTGTTAATACTTTCCTTGCCTCAGCCTCACAGCTTTTATTACATCACGATATCTACTGTCATGTGCGTGTGTGTGTGAGTGTATGTGTGTGCACACGTGTGCTCATACACTCTTCAGTGCCACTTTGCCATATGCTGATTCTGTCACCCATTCAAAGTCCAAGAAGATTTGATTGGTTTGGCAAATGCTCTTGAGGCCGGCCTGCATTATACACTAACAGCCGGTCCACGGACAGGCCTTAGTAAAGTACCCACTGTCTGTCCGGTCATCTGTTTCCTGGCTGGTGGGGTCAGCTGGTACAAAGCATATGGATAAAGAAGAGTTTTATGGCTGTAAAAGAGAACTGTGAGTATAGCGAGGACTTGACATTACTGTAGGATCTGTGAGAACTAACAGGAAGGCACTTAATAATCAAAACATAAGCTAGAGGGCTTCCCTGGTGGCGCAGTGGTTGAGAATCTGCCTGTCAATGCAGGGGACACGGGTTCGAGCCCTGGTCTGGGAAGATCCCACATGCCGCGGAGCGACTGGGCCCGTGAGCCACAACTACTGAGCCTGCGCGTCTGGAGCCTGTGCTCTGCAACAAGAGAGGCCGCGATAGTGAGAGGCCCGCGCACCGCGATGAGGAGTGGCCCCCGCTCACTGCAACTAGAGAAAGCCCTCGCACAGAAACGAAGACCCAACACAGCCATAAATAAATAAATAAAGTGTAAAATTAAAAAAACAAACAAACATAAGCTAGAAAATAAGCGTAAGAAGGATTTTTATTTATTTTTTAATTATTTTATTTTCGTTTTGGCTGTGTTGAGTCTTCGTTGCTGCACACAGGCTTTCTCTAGTTGTGGCGAATGGGGACTACTCTTTGTTGCAGTGTGCGGGCTTCTCATTGCGGTGGCTTCTTTTGTTGCGGAGCATGGGCTCCTGGTGCACGGGCTTCAGTAGTTGTGGCTCGCGGGCTCTAGAGCACAGGCTCAGAAGTTGTGGCGCACGGGCTTAGTTGCTCCGCGGCATGTGGGATCTTCCCGGACCAGGGCTCAAACCCATGTCCCCTGCATTGGCAGACAGATTCTTAACCACTGCGTCACCAGGGAAGCCCCAAGAAGGATTTTTAGATGAGAGGCACTTGGAGAAGGAAAGATACTTGTGCATTATCACTGAGTTTTAAATTATCTAGTAGAATTACCATGCAGTTTTATCTAATTATCTCACTTAAACACAGGAGCCAAATTCACTGGTCCATAATCTGCAATGTTCATTTTAAGTGTGAAAATAGGCAGCAGGAAAGTAAACTCACTAATACAAACTAAATAATTGTCCCCTAAGTTTTAGGTAGTATGCATCATTTTGGACACAGGGAATAGCTCCCTTTGCTTCTAGTTTTATTCCCCCTTAAATATTGTGGTAATGATTATTTAGTAGCTTTCATCTGATTTAGCAGTTACTGTTTTTATTGTTCATGCCAGGTTTTATATTGTTTTGTTGCTACTTAGAGACTATATGTATTCAAATTTTTTTTTTCTCAGTATTGACTTTTTTTTCCACTTTCTGTCTGAAGTTAAACACATCTACATTTCTAGTAACAGGATTTGAATGAAGGTTCGTATTTCTGGCTTTCCTTCCTGAATAATACTTCTGCTCGATCTTGGCAATTCAACAGTAGTTCCGGTAAATGGAGCCACAGAACAACTAACTTACTGCTTAATGCCACTGTTTAAAACTCTCCTACAGCCACCCTTCTGCATGTGGTCTTTTCCTGATCATATTTTGTATTTGTGAATCACACAAATTGAGATTCAGTGTGTAGAAAGCCTTGAACTGTGCAATAAATACAGTTGATGTATCCAAAAATTATGTTCAGATAGCAGAAACTAGATTCTAGTACCAGATTTTCCTAACATCCAGGCTTGCTTGGAGCTCTTCACATATGGCGTTAACTTTATTGGAGCTGACAGTGTCATAAAGAGTCTGGGTGCCCTTCAAGGTTCCCCACTGTATCTCCGGGGAGGAAATCTCTGTGTTTGTTATTCTGCCTACCAAGGATCCCCTACCCCGTTTTAACACAGCACTTCTTTTGACTCTCTCATTCCACGTGGTCCTGATGGAGCTGTTATTCAAGGCATTGCCATCCCCAGTTGAAGGGTGACTATGTGATCCAAACTAGACCAATCATATTCTCTTGCTCCACAACTTGAATCTTATATAATGAGACACAAAGATAGAAGACAATCGGAGCTACATTTTTCTTTAAGGTTACCGTCCATTGATTTACGTTACTTAGTGCTCAGAGCTTCCCTGATTCCTATCTTTACATGATCATGCTGTTCAGTCTCCCTGTGATTCTCAATCATGCACTGTCCTTCCAAAAAAATGCCTTTTCTTTTTTTTTCTTTGAATTTTTGAATTTTATTCCCTTTTCTTTTTGTTTAAGATGAAATTTTGTTCAAGTTTGCTTAAATTTCTATTGCTTGTAACCAAAGGATTATAACACACTCAGGGAGCCAAGTCGACTGGAATTATTTCTCCTTCCTTCATATAGATTGTTTATTTTGTCAGGTGAAGGAGACCATCTGATAAATTATGTTTTTGTTATCTCTGAATCTGACTTTACAGCTAAACACCGATCATGACTGAGGAGTTCAGGGAGAGTGAGGTATCTGCAGGTGTCTGCTGGGTACCTCTCATCTTGGGGATGTTCCACAGCCCACTGGATGGATTCCTGTGGAACCTCTTCCAGCGTAGCTGGTGTGTGTCTTGGCTGATGGAAGCCCTCTGCTGACATCCAGGCTCTCTCCACCTGTGCTTCTCCACGAATCTCTGCTTTGTTTGTTCCTGTTGTTACCATGTTTGTGCTGACTCCTTGTGCATTTCCCAATTCAGTGAAATTCTCGAGATACCTTACATAGTACTTGTTATTTGACAGAAGGTCTGGCATCCTTCTAGAACTGACCTGATACTAGCTCTTTGACAAAACCCCTTTCTTTACCTAAGATTGCAGAACAGAGGATTCTTTACGTAGAAGCGACTCACCCAATTTTAGAAGCATCTGAACAAAGTTATTGTATCTTGTTGAAATATGGGTACAGATTTTTTCTTTTTTTTTCCCTCCACAGCAAAAGAGCTTATTCTGAATGAGGAGGTGTCTGTGGGCAGGCTTTATAGGTCCAGACATTCTTAGAAATTTTGTGCAGCCTTTGGCGTGATGTGTACTTTTATAAGAAGAGTCGTAGATTTTATCAGATTCTCAGTGTTCCATGACTCTTGAACAAACAAAAAAAAGCTGTTTACAAGCTTCTCTCCTAGGCTGTAGGGTATTCATTATCCGAGTCCGTTTGGGGAATGAATGAATCGGTACCCACACCTGAAATCACTCCAAATTCATTAGATTAGAGTGAAGCAGCCATATTCTAAGGGATGGCACGCTGCTTCTGCTGACAACTCAAATCAAGTACCGGGAAGGTGTAGGCAAGTTATCTGGGACAATCAGAACAATTCCATCCCTGGTGCCAGGCAAGCACATTCAGAGGCGTGCACACATTAGGATATCGTGCTAAGTTTTGCCAAGTGCAAGCTCTGAGAAGCACAGGATTGCTATTTGAACTCACCAGGTTATATATGAAAATAACATTTTTCTGCCATTATATCACATGCATCTCGAGCAGTTTGCTGATTGTTACAAGGGATACATCTGTGTTTGTATACCTATACCTTTCGCACCGATTCCCTAGGGTTTAGAAATTGCACAGTATTTGGGGTTGGAAGAACTGAGATCAATTTCATTTTTACTAATTTAATGGTGGTGTGACCTGGGTGAATCATGTAAGCTCTCTGAGATTTTATTCCTGTAAAATGGGAGTCATGACACTACCTAATTTCACGATTACTTTGACCACCAATGATATCATGCATATGATCTATAAATTGTTTTACTGAGTTATTAACAGCAGATGTATTATACAATTTGAAATGGTTAGTCAAGTGTAAAAGATACTATTTAATTGTGAATCCAAGTCCTTCTCCTTCTCAGACTAACAATCTAAACTACCATGCTAGGTTTCCTGATGATCAACCCCTACTGCTTGGCTCATAAATCAGTCTTAAGATGATATACGTGTTCTGTTTTTCAAAGATGAGTGCATTTGAAATCCAAGAGACAGAAATTCCCCTCTGAGACAGATATGGATTTTTAGAGTAGGGAGCGCCACATTTTGGCTGCACTTCATTCATTTTCAATCTCAATTTCTAAAGCCCTTAACTTCTAGAAAATCACATGCAGGTCTTACTCTGTCCTCTTCTAGAGGAGGAAAGGAAGTGAGAATTATTGGGCATAGAGTGTACCGGGTCCTGTTCTGTTCCGAGAGCTTTTCCTGAATGTTTTCTTTGCATCTTCACTCTGCCATCACCCTCTCTCCCCTACATCTGCTTCCACAGAACCCTGCATTTTTTCTTCTTTCAGTCCCTTTCCTTTAGATGTAAGACAAAGAAGAAAACAAAAACACACAGAACACCTGCACTGCAGCCCATGCATGTTGTAAAAGTTCTGTGAGATAACTTTGGGAACATTGCTTTAAAAAAGCTTCATTGAAGAGCATGGTTTGCATGTTTTGTGTTAAACTAGAGTTTGCTTGTAGAACATGCTCAGGACAGCCAGACTGTCACATTTTCCTATTACTAAGTATCTGTAGGAGCTTAGCTGAGTCTTTGAACCTCTCCAAGTTCAAATGTCCTAATCAAAATGGAACATTGGCTAAATCCTTAGTCAGCCTTTGAGTTATCAGATTCTAGACCTTTGCCTACATGTGACTGTTGTGGGAAAAAAAAAAAAAAAATACACACCGACCTGGTCTATCACCCGGGAACTCAGTCAGCCCTCTAATCCTCAGCCTCTTCTCTTTCACATGTGGATAAAAACATTATCAAGGAAGGAATGTTTGTAGAACACTTGAAAGAAGACTTTATATTTTTCTAGTGTTGATTGTAAAATGCGGTTAAGCAATAGAAAAACAGTGATTTTTAAACGCTTGGGGATTTTAAACAAATACTTCAGAATTTAGAACTGAGATCCTACAGTCCATGTTTAGTGAAAATACTACCAGGTGCATTTGTTGTTGTTTGATTACCAAAAGAGAAAAAAACAAAGACAAATTACAAATTCTTGCTTTAGCAAGAATCTGTAATTCTTTGGATAATGACTGTTTTATTAGAAAATGGAGCCCGCCAGGATAAGAAAGATGTGCCTCCAAATATTCCCATATACAAACCCTTAACCACAAGCCATGGAAAGTTCCTTAGTTACACCACGTTTATTTTATTCCCTGGATTTTAAAGGTGCAAAGACTCTGATTACCTGGCGCAGACCTCTTGATATGCCAAGGATGCTGAAAGAATTCAGAAAAGGATAAAGGAGATTTTTCAGGTCTTTTCCATTCCAAAGTAGATACATTTGGCTTAAATGAGCTAATTATCTGAAGAAAACACATGCATGGTAATTCTTGCTTGTGTGCTTACTTGTACTTCTTTCTTGTAGTCTGTACCTCAATAATGCCTTAGCATTCTGTAAAATTCTTTCAACTTTGTTTGGCTTCCTTTGTATCATGAATATGGTGTTTCAGAGACAGACAGCTGTCAGTTGCAGTTAAAGATCTTGTCAATAAGTACCACTCCCTGGGACTCTAGTTGAACTTTTATACTAGGTTGTTAAGGACTCATTTCTTCACCAGTCACGAGTGACCTGCTTGAGAGAAAACAATTGACTCAGTACACGTCCACTCTCCATCCCCCACTGGGAAGACTGGAGTAGCCAGACTGATATCAGATAGAACACATTGGAAGAGGAAGGATGGAGCGCCTTCAATTAGACCATCCAGGGTCTTCTCCCTGATCATTACTGCTTTTGAGAGTTCTCAAATCTATAGCCTGCAGCCTATCCTGCTTTGCCAATTATGCCCTCTTCTTTTCTGTTTTAGGAAAGAAAAAGATTAACAGTTAAAAACATGTCATTTTTTAAACTTAAATACTTTTATGTCTAAAATAAGGAATGGTGCATATACTATTGATATACTCTTGAGAGCCAGTAGTTCAGTGGTTAGGTGTGTAGGCTGTGAAGTCTGACAGCCTACATTCATATCCTAGCTTGTTGTTTGCTATGTGATCTTGTGTTTCCCCATCTATAAAATGGAGATGATGATAATAACTATACCATAGTGCTAGACTGAAGATGAAATGAGAGTACATGTGATGCATTTAAAAAGAACCTGGCAAAGAGTTAATGCTCAAGAAAGTTAGTTATTGATATCATTAGTATAAATTGATCACAAGAGGGGTCATTACCACACAGGATACCTGTTTATCAATAGGTTTTACTTCTCTGTGTATAAGAACGTACACATGGCCTGCCTTAGTAAATGTAGATTTTCGTGTTGATATTTTAAAAAGTAATTACAGTTACATAAACTAGAAAGAATCCTGAGCATGGATGTGACTAAACCACGCATTAATGATGAGTTACGGAAAGATGTGTGCAGCATTCTATTAATTTTAATGGCATAGACATGTAAAACCAACAGATTGCTTTGAAATGTTTCTAAAGCAGTCCCATTTTGTCTTGCGAGGGTGACTTTTTTTAAAGCCTTAAATATTTTGTCACATCTGAATGATCATGTCACTCTTGTGGCTCTGGCCAATAGCCATAAATTCTTCTTACAATAGATTTTTCTCAAAAGGCAGAAAACTGCCTCATTACTTACATACTGCTATTGTTTTAGCTCTCTTCGTTCCTGTCCAGTTCTGTTCTTTTCATTCAATGTGATTGAAAAACAATGAAATTTGTTCTTTACCCAAAATGAGCAAATTAGAAGGCATTTAATCTACCTTGTATGAAAGTGGAAGCAGTAGAAGGGGGAAATGAGTTGTTTTTAAATCCCATTTTATCATGACATTATTCCAACAGTATTACTGTTAGCTATATTGATCACAGCTTACTTCATGACTGTGCGTTGACCACAAAATGTAATCGGGAGGGCATTTCAGATTTTAAATGACTTTCCAAAGTACCCTAGTTAAAATTGTTGATGCTACATGACAACTGCTATTATTTCAGTGCCAGCCAAATAAAAAAGAGCATTAATATTCATTAGTAATGTTACAGCTGGTGGTTCCTTCACAACATTGTAATGGTTTGAATAGTTATTTCAAACAGTGTGTTGGACTCTTCACACAATAAGCCCTGATTGACACAATCATTAAAGAAGCCCAGTAACACCAAGGACAAAATAAATATGTATGCATATATATTAGGCTGAGTAAATTTTTTTTTAATAAATTTATTTATTTTATTTATTTTATTTTTGGCTGCGTTGGGTCTTCGTTGCTGCTCATGGGCTTTCTCTAGTTGTGGTGAGCGGGGGCTACTCTTCGTTGTGGTGCGCAGGCTTCTCATTGCAGTGGTTTCTCTTGTTGTGGAGCACGGGCTCTAGGCGCGCGGGCTTCAGTAGTTGTGGCACTCGGGCTTAGCTGCTCCGTGGCATGTGGGATCTTCCCGGGCCAGGGCTCTAACCCGTGTCCCCTGCATTGGCAGGCGGATTCTTAACCACTGCGCCACCATAGAAGTCCCAGTAAATATTTTAGAAATAGACTTCAGTTGACAGGCTCTAACACTGTGCAAGAAGTGATTAATTTTTGAATGAGATACGTGGGGAAATCATCATGGTAGAAATCTGGAACAAGATTTGAGTCCTAATTTTATCACAAGTTCCGTGATGGTTTAAATTTCTACAGATTAGAATTTGTGGCATAAATGTGTCTATAGAGGCAGTTGTAAGGATGAAATGAGACAGATGAAATGAAAGGGGGATGGTGGAGTGGTTATGAAATGGCACCAATATCTCTGAGCACCTGATGTGAACTACACACCATGTTGGGCTTTTATGTGTGCTGTCTCATCTCATGAAGACAGTGGTTTCATCTCTGTTTTATAAATGAGGAAACCAAAGACCAGGGAGGGATTAAGTCATTTGCACACAGCTGGACAGTGAGAAATCCTGGTGTTAGGATTTCAGTCCAAGTGTGGGTATTCTCTGAATTTTTTCAGTGCTTCTGGAGTTTAACATGGAGCACTGTGGTGGATGTTATTGGGGATGAAGTAGGGTAGAAAGCCTGGAACCTGCTTTCAAGGAGTTTACCAGTTCTCTGTGATGATAAGACTCAGATCATGTGGCAGTTCGTGGGGTGTTCTACAGTATATCTTGCTTTTGTGACTAAGTTCATTTTGCATAATTTTTTTTTTTGGATTCAACAAATAAGTGATATCATATGATAATTGTCTTTCTCTCAAACAAATGAACTTATTTACAAAATATAGCCTCACAGACATAGAAAACAAATTTATGGTTACCTAAGGGGAAAGCAGGGGAGGGATAAATTAGGAGCTTGTGATTAACATATACACACTACTATATATAAAATAGATAAACAACAAGGATTTACTGTAGAGCACAGGGAACTATACTCAGTATCTTGTAATAACTTATAATGGAAAAGAATCTGAAAAGAATATATGCGCGTGTGTGTGTATAACTGAATCACTTTTCTGGACCCTTGAACCAACACAACATTGTAAATTAACTATACTTCAGTTTTAAGAAACACATTTCTGCTTTGTGTTCTGAAAAAATTAAGTTATACTTCCCTCCCTCTCCTACTGCTTTTACAAACATAACGTGTCGAGGAGAAAAACTGTCCTTTGCTGTATTCTGAACAAACCCACAAAGAGATTTACTAATGTGCTTTACATTTCTAGTTCTGTATCTCTAGACTATTATTGAGAGAAAGTGATTTTATAATTTATATTGAAGATATTACTTGTGGTAGCTTTTCTTCCTACCATTTATTTTACTATACTTTCCTAAACTTCTTAATGCATTTGTCATAGCACGATGCTAATGCCAAAGGCTGCAACCTTATCTTTCATTCAAAATAATATTTCATTGAATCAGTTAATTATTATTGACGCTCTACACAAAGTTCAAGTCCTCTGTTTACCTTAAGTATTATTAAACTCAGTTAGTGAACTATGCAAGTGTTCAAAAATTTAAAAAGCAAAGAAGTAAACAGTAAGAAGCATGTCTCTTAAGATACTCACAGTTAGGACTTCAGATTTCCTTTAACTTAACCCAAATTTAAAGGTCTGCTGATCGCGTCATTAGTGGTGTAATCAGTGAGAGACCAGTGTATGTGTTTGCTGTCAGTAGTTTTATTATGGTTGCATAGTTGACAAATTAATTGCATCAAAGGCCTGGAATTTTATTTCCCTACCAACCCGTAAGATTTCCTTCTATAATCTTATCGTGTTGTCTTTAGGATGTGGAGAGGATTCCAAAGCTCTCCCCATTAGGCACTCATACTCCTTGAGTTTTGCCAGTAGTGGACTTGGCTTTGCTGATCACACATCATGCCCCTGAGCATGTGAAGTTAGAGTAGTAACACCTCCTACTTGTAAGCACTTTATTCTTTACCGATACATGCACGTTGATAATCTAATTTGATCCTCACAACCACCGCTGAAGTGCGTTGCCATTCCCCATTTACAGAAGCAGAAATCAAAAGCAAAGGAAGCCTGTGTGGGCCCTGCCACTTATTAAACTCTGAGACCTTTGGTAAGATTTATTCCAGTCTCTTTGAACCTCAGTTGCCTTATTTGGGAATAATTTCAACTTCATTGTATGGTTCCAAGAATTAAGTACAAACACCTGGTTTAAGAGGATGCCACAGTACCTGAAACAAAGAAGACATTAAAAATCGTTCTTCTTTATTCATTCAAGAAATGACTATTGAACAGTTATTTGTAAATTCTACCAGGTGCAAAGGACAAAATTGTGACCACAGGGGACAGAATTCCTGTCCCAACGGAGATTATAGTCTAGTGAGGAGTTAATAAGAGGTAGATTTAGGGCTTGAACTCTAGTCTTATTACTCCAAATACAGTAGATATGTTGGTAAATAGATGGGTAAGAGGTTGGTAAATAGATGGGTAAGAGTGTGTATATTTACATGCATATGCATGCACTTATACACATATATATATATATGTGTGTGTGTGTGTGTTTATATAATGCTTCCTGGTGTATTCTTATGAAATAGGGAACTGACTCTAAAGCACACATTGACCCCTGTTTACTGATGGAGTTAGGAAGTGGTAAGTTTATGTTTAAGTCAACCTTCATGTTTTCCATCAGTAATATAAGCAACGGATGCTGAATACCTTCACTTGGAAAGGATCAAGCTGTCAACCTTTGAATCCTTCTGTTATCCCCTATTGTCTGATTCTCTCCTGATTTTTTAAAATGAAGTTGAAGTAAATGAAGATGCCTCTTGCCAGAATGAGTAGCAGTGCTTCTGGAATGTTAATTCTCTGAGAAACAAAAGTTGATGAATTGTTATAATTTCATCTCATGCAGGGAACTCTGGGTGCTTCATGGCAATAACGATGTGTATATTACATTCACAGGCACGGTTTCTGGAAATGTTTATATAAACCTGTTTTACATTTGATGATTATATTTTGAACTGTGTATAAATAACTATGCTCTTAGATATGACTCAATTATAAAATAAGCTCCTGAAATCTTCTGGGAGCAAAGAGCAAAATGGAGAGTTCTAAAAATACTTGTTTGCAGAGTCTAAATCTTATGTTTTGTAACTTTATGGGCTTTGAATCACACTTATAGGGTTGCCCCTAATTACTCTTTCTCTAATCCCACCTTCCACTTCTATTTTGTGTTTTTTAAGATCAACTCCATAATCTTGCGTGGCATGTATTACACATATAAATATATCACTCAGTAATTTGATCATTTCACTCTGACCAAAGCAGATCCCTCTTTATTTTTCAGAGAATGGAAACTAACATTTGAATTCTCTCCAAGTTATCAGATACTTTCAAATACATTATTTCATCTTACCCATATACTTTGTGAAAAGAAGAATGTTATATCCATATGAGGAAACTAACGTGAAAGAAAATAAGTAACTTTTCTTATGTCATGAAGGTGCCAACTGGCAGAACATGAATAGGAACTCTGGTCTGATTATCTCCACAGCTACATCATAGCACTTGTTAGTGCTACAGTTAACTACAGTTTAGTAGCACTTGCAGGCTTTCTTTCTCTCTCTCTCTCTCTCTCTCTCTCTCTCTCTCTCTCACACACACACACACACACACACACACACACACACACACTGACTATAGACTATTTCTAGTTGAAAGTTTCATAATTTTATGTAGGATTATTGATGGTCACAAATGTGATGAAATCATATTAATCCAGAGTCTATGTTGTCATTGACCTAGACAACCCCTCTCATTTGTTCCAATTGTTCTGTCCTGTTCTGAATCTGAATTATCTAACAGCACTAAAAGTCAGGGGAAATTATGAGGTCAGGTTCAATAGTGAGGAAGTCACTTGGCAAGAGCTGACATGAGGCACAAGGAGCTGGTGGGTCCTGATACCTCTAGGACTCTCTGTCTTCATCAGCCATTACCAAAATACTCTATTAGCACAATGATGATACTGAGAAATAAAAACAGATGTAAATATCAGGAAAACAAAAGCATGTACATTTTCTAAAAAGGGGACATCAGGGATAGGAGTCTGACTCTTTGGACAGATGAACTTTTATTTTAAATGCTGTTAGATTTAGGTTTAATAATAGGAAATATACTTCTCAGATCAGACAAAAAGTGAAGCTTGTCTCACCTTTCTGGCAAGACCATACATAGATTTATTTTTTAAATCATAATGATACAAATTAAGCTATATCAAGTAACCAGTTACAAAAGTGTCTCTTTCTCTTTATTTCCTACCAAATGTAGAGTTACACAGTGTCTTGCTACACTTGGATTCTATATCTACTTAAAGGTGGGACTCTTCAATTTTCTGAATACTTCAGCACTTGGAACAGGTGTGGATCACTAAGTGAGTGAGGGAAATTATGGCAGAAGGGTTGCCCACTACTCACAACTCAGCCTCTGTGAGTTTGAATGAGGGAACTCAAGTCAGGGCAGGTGTTGATAAGGACAGAAATGGTGATTTTTTTTGTCATTGCTTTAAGGGCAGAAATGGTGATACTCATCTCAGTTTTGTTGCACTTTATTTGAGAAATGTGCAAGATAATCTTTTTGCTTTTATGGAAAAAAGTAAAAACAATCGTAAGTCTTAAACAAGGGGGCTTTAAGGTGAAAATGTTTTGCTCCCCTCTTTCAGATATGCAGCCTCTCTGTTGGAAAGGACTTGAGTGTATCTCATGTAAAAAACAAAAGACATTGATCGTTTCCTGATAATACTACATGCATTTTACAGAAATGAAAACTCTTTACCCAGCCATTTCAGAAGTTCTCATGTCCCATATCAAGTTCCCAGGAGGTCCTTTAACATACATCCCTCCTAAGGTCAAATGCGTTTTTTTGTTTTTTGTTTTTCAATTTAATTAGACAAGCCTATGATGGACTTTGGTATAGAAATATCTGATCTTCCCTCTGCTGAGGCTGTTCGATTTGGAAAGCAAAAAAAGAGCTTCCTGCTCTTCAGTGTAATTGAATAGAACTCTCAGGTTTTATGATTTCATTATATGTGGCAAACTCCAATTTGTTCATGTGTGCTGATTGTACTGTGTGACATACAGTGTGTAATAAATAATCATTAAAATTTTACTTTGTAATGGGGAAACATGTAGTTACCAGTTAATAGCATTATTAAAGGAACTTTGTTAAGGACTCCATTTCCATAACTTAATTAAAGCCAAACTTAAGTAAAGTTGTAAGTCTGTTGCAGATGTAGCAAGGGCATGTATGTGTATGTGTGTGTGTGTGTGTGTACACATGTATACAATTAGACGAAAAATGATGAAGGAAAAATAAAATTATCTTACGTAGATAACAGATAATATCAAATCCAGATCAGCCCAAGGAAGACAGTATCACCTCTGAAAGCATCATAGAACGTGCACCAAGATTCAGGAAAGTTTTGTAACACCCAGCTATTTTCACTTGATGTTACTGATTAAAAACACAATTGTAAGGAAAGACCTATAAATTGGAGTATATTTAAACTAAGAATAGAAATTTAAGCTAAGAGTAGAAACTATTCTTAGTTTAAATATAGTCCAGTTCTTGAGGCGGGGGGTAAAATCGCCTCCCCCTCTTCCCCATGAGAATGATTGGAATAAGGGGATTTATATACTAATAAAGAAGGTAAGAAATAACTTTTTTTTTTAAGAAATAACTTTTTTATATGCCCAATTGTGTACATTTTATATAAGGCATATATAAAGTATTTAGATTACATTAACCACCAGAGGATAAAATAGGAAATAATTTTATTCTGTTCACAAGACATTCAGAGACATTATTTGTGTTACTAATACTCTTGTTCATTTCTAATAAACCTAAGTTATCCTTAACTTTTAAGTAGACCATTTTTGTCAATAAAGAAGGAGAATAACCAGTATACGTAGACAAAATCTGCAAACAAACTATAGAATGAATTGATTTTGGTGTATTCATAGAGTATCATTCATAGTTGTTCTTGATAGGAAAATTATACTGAGATTCTGGTGAAATCTCAGTCCCATTCAATCTAAGCACAATGTTTTGTCATTTGTATGAAATGAATAGCTATATGAAATTCTTATTTATCTATCTGTTTCAAAATGACTTGCTGTGTTATTTCAAGAATGTTACTAAACTCTCCTCATCTCTCTCCTCCTCTGCTAAGTTGAAATATGCCATCTATGTCACAGTGTCATGCTTCGCACAGTTCTTTGTATGTAATAAATACTCAACAGATACATGGTAGAGGACACAACCAAGTTCCAGTGACATTGAATTCTGAGAGGGATAAAAAGAGGGAGAAAGATCCAGTGGAATGACTACCCATTGGGTACACGCTGGGTCCCAGGAATGAAGTGCAATCCAGCTGCAACTTTTGTCAAGTCAGTGAAGGCCTATGCTATGTTGATTTGGTAATTTATTCAACAAATAATTTTTGACTGTTTATAATGAGTTCAGCTCCATTCAAGGCACTGGAAATAGAGGAATGAATGAAATGGAGGAGGTTTCTGCATTCATTGAGCTTACATTTTGGTGGGAGATGTAGACAATAAAATGCACAAAAATAAGTTCTGGATTAAGAAAAGAGCTATTGGAGGAACTATCAAAAACAACAGAGGAAACTGTTTTAGAAGGAACAGTCATAGAAGGCCTCTCCGAGGAGATGTTGTATGAATCAAGACCTAAATGATACAAGAAGCCAGCCTTGTGAAAATCAGAGGGAAGAGTATTCCAGGTGGAGGAAACAGCAAGTTCAGAAGGCCTGGAGATGAGAATGTGTTGGCCTTGTTCTGAGAAGGCAAAGAAAGCAGATAACCTAGAATAAAGTGACTACTGATAGATTGTCAGATGAAATTTCATCAACCTCAGCACTATTGATACTTTGGGTTGGATAATTCATTGTTGTGAGGAACTGTGTTCTGAATTGTAGTATGCTTAGAAGCATCCCTGGCCTCTACCCATTAGATGCTAGTAGCCACACCCCCACTCCCAACATCCAGTTGTAACAGCCAAAATGTTTCAAATATTGCCAATTGCCCCTGGCTGAGAACCGCTGAAATAGAAGAATGAGGACAGGGCCAAATCATGTAGGACCTTCCAGGCCATGATAAACAGTTTCAGTTGATTCTTAATGAAATGTGATGCTATTAGAGTGTCCTAAGTAGAAGAGTAGCATGATCTAACTGGCTTTAAAAAAAAAAAAATTCAGTCTGGTTGATGCATGACAAATAGATTGCGAGGCAAGAAGAATGGAGTCACAAAAACCAGCAGAAGGCTATTGCCAGGAACCCAAATGAGAGATGATGACAGCTCAAGACTAGGGTAGCAGCTGTAGAGATGAGGAGTAGACATAAAAAAATGTTTGCTTGAGGAAGGGTCAGCTGGACTTACTGATGGATTGGCTTTGAGGATTGAGGGAAAGAAAGGAATCAAAGATGACTTCTAGGGTCTGGGCTTAATTATATGGTGGTGCCATTCACTGAGATTAACAAGACTGAGACAGGATCAGGTATGGGTAGAACGACCCTGAATTTTTTGCCTTGTTCTCTGGTTTCCTGAATATACTAATCACAGTTACTTAAAGTTTATGTCTTACAACTCTCCTACCCAACCACCCATAGGGCTGTTTCTATAATTTCTTAATGTTTTCTCCCTCCAGAGAGGATTTTCATTTTTATCTGGAAGGCTGTTAGAGAAAGGTCAAGTCAATCTAATCCAATCAGGGATTAAGCTGACTCAAGTCTGGGTTTCCATTTTTGTAAGATCTCGCCTTACTCTTAGGATGCAGCCTTTCAGAAGTCTCAGGAGAGAGTCTGGCATATTCACCAGGGTATCTCCTACTTAGCAAGCCCTAAACTCCAATTTCTGTCTTTCCAAATTGTGAAACTGCCTAAAGCTCTTCTAATTTCTTAGCCTTTAGTGACCATTTTCTGTTGGGTGCTCCACTTAGGAATTATCAAATGACTCAAGCCATACAATGTCAGGCTTACTTCTCTTTGCTTCCCTTCTCTCTGGGTCTTGGATCCTCAAGTTTTGGCTCTCTTGGAACACTGACATCCAATTGTGAAGCTACTAAGGAAAGCTCCTGAAGAATTTTGAATAGCCACATAATATCTGGCATGGTCTGATTTGTCTTTTAGAAAGTTTGCTCTACTATCAGCAATGTAAAAAAAAAAAAAAAGAAAAAAAAATGGATTGAAGAGATTGAGTATAGATGCTGAGAAGCCAGAAAAATAGGTTCCTCAAATTGGCACGTGCAGGCAGAAGATAATGAGGACCTAAAGTAGGGCAGTGAGCATAAAATGCAGGAAATGGAAGCAAGAAATACCTACGAGGTGGATTTGAAATGATGGCAAATGGAAAATTTAGCTGTCAGCATCCCTTAAATTGTATTTGTATGTCAAAATAAGAATGACATATTGGTTCATTAACTCTCCATTCCTCATAATATTAAAGGCTAGTCAAGGATGACTAGTTGCCAAACAAAATAATCTACTCTTTGAAATTTCTCATGCTTCTGCTATTATTCTTGGTTATAAGGATTGAAAGGGAAATGTATTTTAATCGCCTTCATTGTTCAAACTAAGAACTTGCTTAAGTTAGAGTCTTTATGTGAGTGATCTCTTTGAAGGAAGCTATGTGCTCCATAATTCAGGAAGCATGGAAAATATTTAAAATGAAACATTTATTATTATTCTGATAGCAATATTCTGTGGGAGAAATTGAGCCATTTAACTTGAGGAAACACCGAGCTAGGTTAGTAATATGCACCATTTAGCAATGCATTTGAGATGTGGCACTTGTTCTAAATAAATATTTAGTGTTAAGGGAAGTAGAAAATGACAATTTTTAGTGCCTACTTTAGACCAGAGACCCAGTGTTGAACGCTTTATGTACATTCTCATTTAACCTTTTCGATAACCTTGTAAGTAAGGTATATATTTTCCTATTTTATGGAGACAAGTCTCAAAAAGTTGGGATAACTTGTGTGATATCATACAATTAGTAAATGGCAGAGCCAGGACTGAAAACTGATTCTGTTTTTATTCCATTTGGTTATTCTTTCCAAGGTACCAAAGATCTAAGAACTTTCTTGTGTTTGGAGAAAAGCTGAGAAAAATATGAGGGGAAAATCCAGGTCAGATTATTTAGATTTATTTGAACAAAGCTTTTCATTGTTCATGTCATTTATAGAAATTAATTCAACTAAATTCTTTCCAAATAAAGTAATACTTCCACTTATTAGAGTATAGTGCAGTTCATTCTCTTATTAACTTGAATCCTGAGGCATCTCATTACATACTTGCTCAATTCTAAATATGATCTCATCTCCAATGAGTTTAATATACCTGTTGTCATCATTGATATAGAAACAGCAAAACCAGCTATTTTAAAATAACTCCATCACCTTTCTTTTATTCTTTCCTTGAGCCTGGAAAGTTCTACTGTATGCCTCAGCAAAACTGGTGGAAATCTGGCCCAGATGACAAAATGACTAGATGAGTTCACAGCTGGCTATAATCTTATCTCCAGAGAGAAAAAGAAAACTTAACATTTATTGTATTTCTAACCTGTTCTAGGCACTTAACTATGTCATTTAATCCTTGCAGCAAACCTATGAGGTACATGCTAATTTTACAGATGATTTAGTTGAGATCCAGAGAAGTCAAATGATACCTCATAGCATAAATCCTGGTAAGGGGCAGTTCAATCTAAACCTAATGATAAAATCTTTTTTATCTAAAAGCTCCAATATCTTGGTTAACATAGGTTAATTAAGTATAAGTAATCAGTGACACATTGTACTAAATTTAAAATAGTATGTTGCCATATATCTCTGTCTAATCTATCTGTCTATCTAAATATAGAGAGTTATATATAATATATATTAAGTACATATTTCTTATAATTTGATACCTATTTATATAGAAAATATACTAAAATAGAATACATAGGAGAATGAATATAAAACAGAGTGAATAAGGGAGTTTAAACTATAAAAAAGTATGAGTTAGTCTCTATGTTTTATCAACAAGGGAAAAATCATTACTACACCAGTCTAAATATCACATGAAGAAACCAGTATCAGTCTGTGTTGTATGCAGTTATATCATCAATGTCCAGTTAGTGCCTGATACCTACATGCATAATAAATATTTTTAGATAAATCACTATGATATGATGAAAACCCAAGCAAAATCCCAGATTATCTAGAAATTCACAATGATAATCAGAGGAAATCTGGTATCTAGAGGAGAGGAGTTTGAGGAAAAGTTAAATACTCTGAAATTCTATGAATGATCTTTGCATATTGACCTAATCTTCATGTCCATGGAAGATCCAGCAAGAAGAATTTGGTACAATTACAGAATGAAAGACTTTTGCCAGATGTGGAAGAATTCTCTGTCTATTCAACACTGTTAACACTGGGATGAATTACTCATGAAAAGTTTGGTATCTTCTTTGGACATATATAAAATTAAGGGAGGTCATTATAATTTAGAATACTTTAATGAGATTGCAATCAGAAACTCAGTGTGGATAAGGACCATGTTTATTTTGCTGGTTATTGAAACTACGGTGCCTAACACATTGCCTGGCACATAATAGGTACTTGATGTATAGTAAATAAATGAAAGAAAATAAGCTAAGAGGACAACTGATCCCTCAAAATTTCTTTCAGTCCTATGATTGATGTGAAAGGTGAAGGTTGTTAACTTTTTTGTAATATTGGATTTTGACTAACCTATTGGGCCGCATGAGTTGTATCTAAAATTAAGTACAACTCATGTATTAAGCTGATGAAAATGCTTAGGTCCAAACTCATCAAATTTTATGCATTATTAAAGATGTGCAATTTTTTTGTATATCAATTATACCTCAAAGCTGTTGTAAAAAAAAAAAAAGAAGAAGAAGAAAAAAGAAAGAAAGAAAAAATGCTTAGGATTGGGCATTGTGGGTTACTTCCTACTGGTCCAAAATATATTTTAAAAACAGTATAGAACATGGCTGAGGAGACAGCACACAACTGAATTCTCTTCTAAGCTCTACCCATTTACTCAGCTGATTTACTTAACTTCTCTTTGCATTTAATTTTTGTTCCGGGGGAATTCTAATTTTACAAATAACTTTAACATTTGTAAAATGGTGAAGATCAATTAGAGAGATCTGTAAAATACTTTGAGCTTCTTGAAGAGAATTCTCTATAAATAGAACTTGGCAAGTAATTAGTCATTTCAGTACTATAAATGAAAGTAGTGTGAGTAATTTTTTCAAGTTGCGCTTTTTTATACTCCTCCGCATTTACCATAAGGCTGTGAAATCCTTTAGGGCCCTTTGGTATGCAAAATACCATAACTGCTTTTTTCTTTGCAATTATTTAATTAATACACTTCTATTCTGATGCAGCATGAGAGGCAGAAAAATTAGCTTATAGCCAACAAATTGGGTCTTAATAGAAAGAGGTTTCTGATCCCATTTTGGCTTATTATTTATAGTTATTCCTAGTTGAATCCACTGCTTATAAAAAGATTTAGAAGGGAGACTTCTCTTGTGGCACAGTGGTTAGGAGTCTGCCTGCCAATGCGGGGGACACAGGTTCGAGCCCTGGTCCAGGAAGATCCCACATGCCACGGGGTGGCTAAGCCCGTGCGCCACAACTACTGAATCCTGTGCTCCTAGAGCCTGTGCTCCTAGAGCCAGTGCTCTGCAACGAGAGGCCACCGCAATGAGAAGCCCGCTCACCACAACAAAGAGTAGCCCCCACTAGCCACAACTAGAGAAAGCCCGCGAGCAGCAACGAAGGCCCAACCCGCCAAAAATAAATAAATAAATAAATTTATATTAAAAAAAAAAAGATTTAGAAGAATTAATGTTGTATTTGTTAATTCTGTGGATCTGAATAGATAATTTCAGGATTTTTTCTAATTTCACATTAGTATGTAACTATTGAGCTTTGAGAAATCTTTGCATTTGACATGGAACACTATGTAGGATGGATTTGTGTTTCATGGTTGATGCATTTTCCCAACTTGGGAGTATTTCCTTTTCCTTTTTTCCAAAGAAAAATTTCCAACCATCACATAAATATTGAGGTAGACCAGTGATAACATACCTGGGAAAATTTAACTCATGTTGAATAGTTTGAGGGCTCTGATTGAAAACGTTGCTTGGTGATGAAATTGATTTTCCACTTTCACTGTGGGATTCAGAGCGATGAGAAAGCAGTCTGGTGAGAGAGGAGTAATTCAGGTTGATTCTTCCAAGTAGATAATTTTGTACAACTTTTGCTGTTGTTTTCAACTCTTCTCTCATGTTCAAATATTGATACTTTCTTCTTGAATGAAGTTTTGGGGATAATGAGGCGTGTCTATGAAGGAGTATAGGTAGAAATCAGGTGAAAATAATAAAATGTGTTTATTGTGAATCAGTTCAAGTCTGAGATTTCACTTTTATCAGTCTCCTGGAAATCATTTCCCTCTGTCCCATTTTTAACCAGTGTGTTGGAGCAGTGGAAAAAACTAGCTGATTTTATTAGACTATTATGCCAATGTCAATCACAATTGTGGAACGTGTTGTTGCTAAGGTGATGCCTTCTTACCCAAATTACTTACTTAGAAGGAAACTTCCATGTTCCTAAGTGGTGACTGCTCTTGGATTATTTCTTCATCCATTAAAAATCGAGGGGAAAAGAAAAAAAAATCGAGGGGAAAAACCCAAATTATTTGGGACCTGACAGTCTCATTTTAAATAATGCTATTCTTCACTGATGCATGTGTATGTTCAAAATAATGTCTTTATTGTGAAATAGTTGGTCTAAACAATTCTGCTCAGTAGCTGTCCATGGTTTTACGATTCCTGCGAGTGATACAACAGCAGCTAATGAGAGGCTGGGGGGTCACCTGATTCCTTTTCACCTGGCAGTTGTTCTGAAGTTTTAAGAAATAGTAATGTTAGGAATCAGAGACTGAAATTTAGTCTTTCCATTCTCATGTCAGCAAAAAAGCAGGCACACTGCAGCCATTCTATCGAGGGATCCTGTGCTTGGTGGAGAACATCTCCGCTTGCTGTCCAGACAGTGTTTTCCTGCTTCACCCTCTGTGAGACCGTGACAGGAGTAATAGAGATCGCTGAGTCACTCAGTGATCACAGATCATGGAGTCACTGACTTTTGCAGTTCAGCTCAGTGCTCAGCTAATGCATTTTATATTTAAGTGCTTACTCTGTACTAAGCAGATTTCCAATATATTATCTCACTGAATGCACAACTGTTGTAGGAAAAATGGGGCATGACAGGATGGTCATGCCCCAGGTCTTGAGTGAGTCCCTGGAATGGGCCACCAAGTGAGGGTCCTTGGCTTCATGCAGGAAAGAATTCAAGAACGAGCCACAGTAAAGTGAAAGCAGGTTTATTTAGAGAGATACACACTCCATAGACAGAGTGTGGGCCATCTCAGAAGGCAAGAGGCGACCCCAGGGCATGGGGTCCTCTTGGAAAGCGAGAGCAGCCCCGAGGTGTGGGAGTGGTTAGTTATTATGGGCTGGGTAACTTCATAAGAATATTCTAACTATCTTGAGGAAGAGGCGGGGATTCCCAGGAATTGGGGCACTGCCCACTTTTTAGCCTCTTATGTTCAGCCTCATAACTGTGATGGCACCTGTGGGTGTGTCATTTAGCATGCTAATACGTTACAATGAGCATATAAAGAGGCTCAAAGTCTACTGGAAGTCTAATCTTCCACCATCTTGGGCCTAGTAGGTTCTGACCAGTTTTTGTCGTATCCTGTTCTTCATAATGGTTGTGTCATTCTTTTTTTTTTTTTTTTTTTGGTCATTCTTTTAATGGTTGTGTCCTGCCCCCTTCCTTCCCATCTCACAACAGACCAGTTAAGTTCTTTTCAACTCTACATAGAGCCCAGTGCTTCAAACTGATCTAGTTGACATCAGTGTTGGTAATCTAACCATTATTATTTTTTTTTAATCTTTTTTTTTTTTTCTAATTTATTTTTGGCTGCATTGGGTCTTCCTTGCTGTGCACTGGCTTTCTCTAGTTGTGGCGAGTGGGGGCTACTCTTTGTTGCAGTGCACGGGCTTCTCATTGCGGTGGCTTCGCTTGCTGCGGAGCATGGGCTCTAGGTGTGCGGGCTTCAGTAATTGTGGCACGTGGGCTCAGTAGTTGTGGCTTGCAGGCTCTAGAGCACAGGCTCAGTAGTTGTGGCGCACGGGCTTAGTCGCTCTGCGGCATGTGGGATCTTCCCGGACCAGGGCTTGAACCCGTGTCCTCTGCAGTGGCAGGTGGATTCTTAACCACTGCACCACCAGGGAAGCCCTAACCATTATTTTTGACTGCTTCTTTCTTAACTAATTCTTTCAATAATTAGTAAAAAACAAAACAAAACAAAACAAAACAAAAACCTAGGAAGGACCATGGCAATAACCTAACTTCATCCTTCTGCTTTATAGGCCAACAGAGGTTCCTAGAGGCTTTGACATTCCCAAGGCCACTGACATAGTTAAGTGATGGCAGAGCCATGACCAGATCTGGTCTCTCCTTTCCCCAAACTGGGCAAATTCAAGACGACCATCATTAGGTCAAAGCATCAACCTGGAAAATAAACTCACATAACAATCAATTATCACTTCACCATTGTTTCTAATAAATGGTTTCTGTAGTTCAAAAAGTTTATATTGTGTTGTTTTTTAGGTCACTGTGTGGAAAACTGATTATCTTCTGAGCAGAAAGGTGATTTAAGCCATGAGTGGGCAAACTTTGGCTTAAAGGACCAAGTAGCAAACATTTTAGGCTTCATAGGACATATAGTCCCTGTTGCAGCTTTTCAACCTACCATTGTAGGACGAAAACAGCCATAGACAATACATAAATGAAGGAACATAGCTGTTTACCAATAAAACTTTATAAACACTGGAATTTGAATTTTACATAATTTTCATGTGTCACAGGATATAATTCTTGTTTTAATTTTTTTCTAACCATATAACAAATGTGAAAACTATCCTTAGCTCATGTGCCAAACAAAAACGGGCAGCTTACTGGATTTGTCCCACAGGCTATAGTTTGCTGACCTCTGATCTGAGCCCAAAGATCCCAGTCAACCTCAGTTCAGTTCCATTCTGCCATTTTTGCTTGTACATGTTTGCTTTTGTATATGTATCTTCACGAACCGCAGGGGCTGAGTTTAAAATGGATACAGGTGATAAAGCAAGTGCTTTTATTATACTCAATATACTAACAGTGTGTTTTCTCTTAACATTTTCCTATTTAAATACTCTTTACCATCATGGTTACAAATACACAGAAGCTGCTTGTTTTTCAGTTTTTAACGTGATAATTTAATCAAAAATTAAAAAAAAAAACTTCTTTCAAGAATGCCTATTTGGAACCATGTCATTAATGGGAAAATATGAGCCCATATTTAGTTGATGATGATTTTGTTTTGTGCCAAGTAAACTAAGGAACTGTCCTGAAGAGATTTAGAATAGCAGATCCAAGAAATGTGTCAGAATCACCCATAATCAAAAATGTAATGCGGGGCTTCCCTGGTGGCGCAGTGGTTGAGAATCTGCCTGCCAATGCAGGGGACACGGGTTCGAGCCCTGGTCTGGGAGGATCCCACATGCCGCGGAGCAACTAGGCCCGTGAGCCACAACTACTGAGCCTGCGCGTCTGGAGCCTGTGCTCCGCAACAAGAGAGGCCGCGATAGTGAGAGGCCCGCGCACCGCGATGAAGAGTGGCCCCCGCTTGCCGCAACTAGAGAAAGCCCTTGCACAGAAATGAAGACCCAACACAGCCAAAAATAATAAATAAAAAAAAAAAAAAAAAAATACACGTCCCCTTAGACCTAGCAGTTCTAATTTAAAAAAAAGGAATGCAAAGCACATCACACAAAGGATGTGAGAATGTGATAAGAGGGGAGGAAGAGGGGGAGGGAGAGACAGATGAGAGAAAGAAGAAGAGAGGAAGGAAGGGAGGGATGGAGGAAGGAAAGTAGAACAATATTAATAACACATCTAGAATTTAGAGAAAAAGAATATTTTCATTTGTAAGTAGGTTCTAGATGTTAAAGTGTTTCCTTTGTACTTAAAATATGCAATTCAACTAGATAATCACGTTATCTAGTTAATAACAGATAATCGCATGATCTGCCCAGACAATAGGTGTGCGTAGTGTGTGAAGTCAAGAAGCCTGCACAGAGGGAGTGAGCCCAGGTTGATTTTGAAGACTGGATGGGAATGAACAAAGTGTTAGCAGGGCCTGAAACCTATTTCGAGTTTTAAAAAGTATGCAAGCAAGACTTGCTAAATATGAATTTGTTAAAATGTATACAGTAAAATGTAAACTTTTTACCTCATTCAGCAAAACATCATGAATACAAAAGTGTTCTAGGCATTGTGGAAGGATTCGCATTTCTAGGCATTTCAAGGTCTCTTAACTAAACAATAGCGTCAAAGTCCTAAGGAGTTGTACTTTAGATCCCGGAGAAGATAGCAGTAGATTTATAAGAGGCCTTTTTTTTTAATTTTTTTTATTTTTTTTTTATACGAGGCCTTTTGTTCCCTTCCTCCTAAGAGGAGTTATTTCTGTTTGAAAGAGAGCTTCTGGCACGCATTTTCAAACAACTCCGGGCAAATACTTTCTTAGTTAAGTAAATGCAAATATAGCCAGAACTAAAATTCATCTTTAAAGTGGTCACACTATGAATTTAACTCTTTTCCAAAGATTTAACTTACACAGTGTTTCCCTACTGTGATATGCTGACCATTATGGTTTGCAAGTTGACTTTTAGCAAACCCACACCATATATAGTACTTACATAGCCATATAGCCATACCAATGTGAAGGGTAGTTTGCTGATGACTGGCGCTTGAGAACATTTGGTCTAAACATATTTTTTTCCTATCACGAAGAATTATTTTAAGGAAAAGTTGGTAGGACATATTTTAAAACTTGTCTCTTCTCTCCTTTTGAAGGAAAATCACTTGGCTTAAGTGGAACATTAGATTTCCCTTCATAGTTTTTCTAACTTACATTCAACAGTGCAAAAAATCAAATTCAGAGGTGAATCCGAGTTCCTCTGTGCAAATGAAGGACTTGAAATTTTAAATAGGCACAGCTATCCTTCTTTCCTGGGAGTACATAACTGGCAGAAGGCTAATTAAGCCCATGTGAGTTGGTACATTAAATGTGCTTTTAGGACAACCACAGTTAGAGGATCCTTAACCCTTAGGAAGTAAACCAAAAGTCAGTAATTCAGCTAAAGAACATTCAAGAGAACAATCCGAAAATTCTTGAAACAACAGCTCCACATATCTGGTCACCAAAGCAAATGAACATAAGAGACGTTCTCCAGACAGGTCATACCTACTGTATTAAAATCAACAGAATTCCTGGGAGTGTTTCTCCTAAATGCACTGGAATTAATATGCAGAGGGCAGCATAGTAGCTATCCTGAACATTCAGATAAAGGGAATTCTTAGTTTGTCCCTTAACTTAACTTTAAATCTCTTCTCTTTCAAGACATGGCACTACCTTTTTCTCTGTTGTTCAGGCTCCAAACTATCCTTGATTCGACTCATTTTCTCATCTCCCCACCCCCTTCAGGCCCCACATCCAGTACAAATCCTGTTGACTCTACCTTCAAAATATATTCCAAATCCAACTACGGTTCATCATCTCCACTGCTTCTCCCTGTTATCTCTCATCTGTACTATTGCAGTGGTCTTCTTGCTTCACTCTGGCTGTCCTACAGTCCCTTACCCATATGACAGCCCCAGTCATATTTTTAAAAAAATTAATTAAGATCACGTGTCCTGTTTGAAGCTTTTCAGTGGCTCATTATCACACTCAGGTTAAAATATAACTCCTTAATTTGACCTAAAATGGTCTTCCTGATTGCCTCTCTGACTACATGGCCTGTCACTTACTTGTTCATTTCTTTATAGCCAGACTCACCTTCTTTGGAACCTCTGCTCATATGCTTGCTATTCCCTTTCCGAAACACCCTTCCACTGCATCCTTCCATGGTGCATCTCTCATTCCACTCAGGTCTGTACACAAATGTCACTTCTTTCTTTCCTGACCACTAAAATAGCAACACACACACAATCCCCTAGTCCTCTGTTATTTTTCTTTACAATATTTATCACGACCGAAATTATGTTATTTATTTTTTTATATAGCTGTCCTATGTACTTCATCAAGTTATGAAGATTTAAACAGATTTTACATGTATGAGCACTTTATAAAGCTCTATTTAAATGTGAGGTATGGTTACCATAGTGGAGTTTGCCACTTTATGACTCTAGTGTAATGTTATTATGAATCAAAAAGTCTTTATTGATTTAATTAATTGTAATTATTCTTGTCTTTCCCTTGCTTGCTTGCTTTTTTAACTAGCCTGGGAATAATCGGCTACTGGCTATTTAGATAATACTGCTTAATTTTTAGTTCTTCCTCTTTCCTGTAACATTAATGTTACTTTTCCATGCATCCTTAGCATCATAAGATTATGATGTAAGAAATAAGAATGTAAGAAAATGTTTAACCTTTATATGCCTCTCATACATATATTCAAGTAGTTTATCAAGTGTATGGATCTATCAAATAATGTGTGTCTCCTAAGAAGATGGCAATTGATCAGGGCTCCCAGAAGTTTGTAACACCCCAGTGTCTGAACAGTGTTACAATTTTGTGAGCTTGTTGTTGTTTTGTTATTTCTAAATTATTAAAGGAAGGAGGATATAATTTCAGGTTCCCCTCACAGAGTAGATACATATATTATAAAACAGAAATAAATTGTGTCCCACAATCTTGGGTGGGCAAGGAATGGTACTTCCTTAATTTTCTGTAACTGAACTTTTGTTTTAAGCACCTATCTGGCCAGGCTTTTCAGATTCCATTCTCAGTCTTTAATCTTCCCCCCATCATCCTCATTTTGTATTTGAGCCAACTGCCCACAGAGGTTACAACTGAAGTGACCATTATCGTGGTTACCAATAGCTCTTCGCTGTCTATTTTCCATACTGGGGACACAATCTTTCTT
Organism: Eubalaena glacialis; assembly: GCF_028564815.1. NCBI lineage: Eukaryota > Metazoa > Chordata > Mammalia > Artiodactyla > Balaenidae > Eubalaena > Eubalaena glacialis. The sequence continues at coordinate 40,626,807 of NC_083716.1, forward strand.
TGATACTGTATTTTGCCTATAGATGCACCAAACAGCCATTTCCTGTCCCTGCCAGCAAGCCGCCACAGGCCACCAAACACCCTTACCCTCTTCGCACACACACCCCTCCACCCGTCCCAGAAATTTTCTTTTGATCTGATTGGAAACCCTTCTCCTTCTGTGTTTTTATGCAAGATATCTGTTCTCTATCCTGATACTATTTCTCTTACCAGTGCTGTGAGTGCTCTAAATTGTCTGAGGAGCCTAGGGTTTGGACACACATAGTCAGAGAGAATTACAGGGAATTTCTATTGCCTGCCCAGCCAGATCCCTCTGTCAAGACAGTGCGCACAGGGCCAATTCTCTAATAGAACTGGAGTGAGAAGAGATTGTAAATAGGGAGAGCAGAAAATCATAGGTTAGTAACACAGAATATTATCCCTCCATAAGGGTTTTCAATTTTACATCTCAGTATAAAAATCAAGCTACTGTTGCACACCTGCCTTGTAAATGGTCCTTAGATAGTCCACAGGGTTTTCCATTTTTTTCCCTTCCAAATGAAATATGCAATAAACCCCTAAAAGTCACAAATTTAAAGGAACTACTATAACTCTTTGACATAATCTTAACTGTAATCACCAAAATTTTCATGGCAATATATAACTGGGTTCAATAAGTAACAAAATAAAACACAACATAATACTTAGAACTGAAGCTTTGGGTGTAGACTGAATCATTGAATCTCATATGTAGTTTGACTATTAAGAAATAATACCTAGAATTAAAAGTAGTGTCATTCAGCCGTCTCAAACAGACCTATCATTTTTAATTCTATATCTAAGGCAATTTATTTATACATTTTCATACCAGAGCAAATATGCCAGTTGTCAAAGTTTTTCATGTTTGTCCCTGAGGTTTGTGACATCATTTTGGACCAAAGGAAGGAATTCATAAAAAATGATCAGGCCATGTGACTCTGGCTAGTCCCAGTCTGCTATATAGAATGCTATTTTCTAGAAACCAGTTAATCTCAATTTTGTTCAGTATGTTAGTGGAGTATGACTCTCTTGTCTATTTGTTTTCTGATTTGTTTCTTGTTCATCGCTCTCTTCTCTCAGCAAGGGCTGCTAAAGCTACAGCAGGAGCTGGGAGAGATTTCCAATTGTGTGACAGCTCTTGTCACACCAGGTTGGCTGTAACTTTATCTATAGGTGGATGTACTTTCAGCCAGTTGTAGTTTAAAGTGCTGACTAATAAAGCTTGGGACATAAAGGTCCCATTATTTCAGGTGACGCTACTTCACGGAATGAATCTGCAGCTTCACTCATCCCTGACTTTTGCAAAAAAAGCTGCGGATACAATTTTCCAGTGTCAGCGCTATCATTTGACTTCACTACAGCATGGGACTTTCAAGTTGGTTCTCTGTCAGTCCTACTAAAGATGTGATTTCCAAGTGAATTTACATGATTTGATTAATATTTTAATATTATAGTAAGTTTTAAGAGCGGTCATGCCTCAGCTAAATCTCATGGGCCATAATATGGCCACCAGGCAAAGCTGGTGGTGATTAGGTGTTTCTCCAGATTTCCCATTACTGACAAACAGCTCTTAGCCTCAAGAAAACATCAGTGACTTCCCAGAAAGAACATCCAATACTTGACCAAGAGTAAGGATATTGATTTTTAATATTTTCACTAAAAGGATCTATTATAACACTATGTGATTCTGTATCTACATAAGGCAGCTCTTTGATACATGTGAATCTTGTCCCTGGGCACACCTGTTTGAGACAAGTATATATACCTTTCCAAATTCAGTGAATTTATTTCAGTGGGCAAACATCTAAATAAATCAGTCTCTCCCTCTTCCTTCCACTTTTCCCGTCTCCCCTTCCCTCTCTGTTTCTCACACCCCCCCCCCACCATTTTTTCATCTCTCTTTCTCAAATTGGACCTGAGAGCCACAGAGTCCAAAATCAGGTGGTGGTGGGCAGAGGAGCTTTGGGGCAAGGAAGCTATTTATTAGCAATGATGTAATGTATAAACATAGAAAGAGAAGACTAGCCAGAGAGAGAATCTGAAAGTTCTGCAGAAATAAGACAGACCTCCATCCTGCTGCTTTCAAGTTCTCAAATGACACAAGAATGACTAATTTCCTTTGGATTTGCTTAAGTTAGCTTGAGTAGATTTCTGTTTCTTGTAACTAAAAGAATTGTAATCACAAGAGTTGGTAGCTTTATTTTGCTGAAAGTTATTTTAAAAGGCATTTATTGATTTTTTTCCCTTTTAGTAAGTAATAGTAGCTGTAATTTGCATTTGGCAAGGAGGTAAATTCTTTCAAAGTGCTTTTATATCTGATATATTAATGTAGCCACAGAAGAAAGAACAAGTGCTATACCCTTATTTGATAGGTAAGAAATTATTTTTAAATTTGATAAGAAATTTGATAGGTAAGAAATTATCTTATTTTGGATAAGTCCAAAAAGGTCAGACAACTTGCTTAAAATCTCAAAGTTGGGAATAGTGCTGGAACTAGGTCCCTGACCCCAAGTATTAATGGTCTTCATGTCCTAAAACTGGCTCATAACAGCTCCCCAACTCTGCACATGACCTCAACTTAGCATCATGTTCAGTGTTCAGTGATAATTGTTTTGGTGGCTTGAAATCAGCCATAGTGGGAGTATTTATGCTATAGACATCAGCGAACATGACAACTCATTACCTTTTAAAAAGCCAGTTGTTCAACTTGTATCAGCATTTCACTGCCTCAAACTTAATATTTTATAAAATAATTTACTATATATTTTGGAGCCAAGTATATCCATACATCTTTAAAGGAAGGCTGAAAACTCTTAATTTATTCTTAATTGGAACTTTTTCAGTTACAGCTGTGGGTGAAGACCTCAACAATGTTGTTGGAGAACAGTCTTATAATATTTGTTCTGCCTTAAAATTAGAAGTATAAAAGACCACCACTATCATCTAGCTCAACCCTGTTATTTCATAGATGAGGAAGCTGAGGGCAAGAAATGAGAAATGGTCCAAGGTCTTAAAGCTGTAGGAAAGAAATGTTATGATTAGAACTCAGATCACCTTCTGTGTAGCCCAATACTGAGTAAAATCCATGCGTGGAAGACTGGGGAGATTGTGCTTAAGGCAAAGAAAGGAGGCCACAGGCAGAAGGCTAGAATCCCAGCAGGTTTATAAAATCTCTCATGGATTAGACTGGAAAAGAGATCATTGGAATTAATTACCAATGCCCAGTTAAAGTTGTAATCGTGCTAGTCGATTTGTTCATTAAGGTATGTGAGCAAAGTGATGTTTCTAATAATTAAAATAATCAATAAACTTACAAACTCAGTTTTGGGACTAATTGTTTGTCTATTAAATACAAAGAGTCTTTTGCATAATGAGAAACTGTTAATATTCATGGAGGAAAAAAAATGTGAAAATGAGAGGCAGTTCTGCCCTTTCCAGTAAAATCATGGTCATTATTATATGATATAATAGACAAAGGCAAAAGGGAGAAATTTTATTTATTTTTTAAAAGTAGTGAAGTGATCTAACTTGATCTAAGGAACACTGGTGAAATATGTTACAGGTTTATGCTTGATTTAAAATATAAACCACTTCAGAATAAAATTTGGTTTGAATGATCTATTGCTGACATTATTACACACACATCTGCTATAAATCAATATCATGAAACCAATAAGCAAGAAAGTAGTTAACTGATTTTTGTCACTGTTTACTAAAATGATTGATGCGCCTTTTATTTGAATATGAATTATCACAGAAAATATCTAAATTTTCCTTGTCAGTGTTGGCGGGGGTTGTTTTGGAAGCAGGCCTTCGGGACTTGAGTGTGATATGCTTAGTCAATCCACTTTATTTAGACAAAGTCTAAACACATTTCTAAATGGTAAGTCAATATACTCATGCAATTAGTAGTGATCTTTGGATAGGTAATTATGTGGTGTGCTCTCCTAATAAAAGTGGAATTAAGCATATTAATCACAATTAAACACCTGTTTCCCTCCTCCTTGTTCCTTATGCAATATTATCTCTGTTTTCTAGTAATATAAATTGCCAAGTTACAATTAGCTGACTTTTATCAAACTCAAATGGCTTGATAAAGCTTTCAGTGGCAACATATTGGGGAACCCATCATAACCTAACTTCTCTTGGTTCCACCCCTTTAATGGTAAATGCTCTCTGTGTAAATTGAAAAAGCTGAATAAATAAAATTAGCAAAGAAACGTCTTTATCCTGCATCCCATCCCTTGCTTTATCCACCTTCTTTTCTAGGCAGAATAAACAGATTCCCTTCATTGGCACACCCTAGGACAATGGTTCTCAAAGTGTGGTCCTGAGGAGCAGATTCAGCATCTCCCTAAGAAACTGGTTAGAACCGCAAATTCTTAAGCTCCACCCCAAACCTACTAAATCTGAAACTCTGGTGGGGGAGGGGGAGGGCACAAGCAATACCTTTTATAACAACCCCCACCCCCACCCCCGGTGATTCTGATGCTTATTACTAAAGTTTGAGAACTACTGCCCCCAAGGGAAAGAATATTAAAGAAGACTTTGTCCGGAATATGCGAATTATTTTTTGCTTTTTTCACTCTCCAAGTGGAATTGGAGTTATTGATTCTGACAGCACATAATAGACACGTTTTTTACTACTCTATGGAGTGTTTTCTTCATGTGAGATTGATCATTCTGCATTTTATAAGCCTTTTTTTTTCTTTTCATTTCAAGACCATTTTAATAAGCCAACCAGGCATAAGCTCTGATGGAAAGGGAAGAATATGCTGAGGTAAGAAGAGACAGGTGTCCCATCTGACAGATAGGGAGGAACAGAGAAAGTGCAGGTAGAAGAAAAGCCTGGGAGCGAAGAGTCAATAAGGAAGCTCAAAAGTAAAGAGCCCCAGGCTGCCTCCTTGGTTCCCATCCCCAGGCCCATCACCACATCCCCAGCTCCAGTGCCATCCCTGCAACTATTTACTCCCCTGTGCTGGTACCATCCTCCTCTTGGTCATCTACCCTTGAAACTTTATAATCTTATTTAAAGTGGCCCTTTTTTGTCCTCCAATTGTAGCCATCCACCAGATCTTGCCATTTCCTCTTTGAAAGGCCTCTTGCATTCATCCGTTGTGCTCTCATGCCTCCGCCATTCACATCCACAGACGTTTTTGCTTGTCCATTGTGTGTAAGCTCTACGCGAGCCCTACTTCCTCACCCAAGGAAACAGCCTTCTGAGTGAGTGTCCCCCAGTGACTCCCTTCCAACCCATCTTGCAAACTGTTAGAAGACCATATGATTTATGGGAATCTGGATGGAGAGTATTTAGAGAGTCTTTATGCTAATCTTGTAACTTTTTCTGTAAGGTTGAAATTATTTCCAAATAAAAAGTTAGAGGTTCCTGATTTCCTACATTTCACTGACTGAATCTTTCTCTCTCCTCCTCGCTGCTCTATAGGTCTCCTTTTCTCATAAACTTCATGTTCCCTTCTCAGTTCTCCACTAAACATCATCCAGTACATATTTGATTTCCTAGCAGGTGATAGACTCTTGTCAAATCTTCTTTGTGCATCTGCTATTTAGCAATTTTGGGAAAGACGATGTGAGTCAAAACATGTTCTGTGCCTTTAATTAGAGACTTCTTGGTTAGACCTTTGAGGCCTCAATATATACCTTCCTACCTAACCAACCTATTTCCCAGTACCTACCTGATCTTCCTGATTCATTTCTTCACTGGCCCACAATCATGCCATTCTCATTTCTGCCTGTACACTTTCACCTGGATTGCCCTCTGCTTATTCAGATGGCAGGCATCCTCCAAGACCCAGGACGAGTCTCTCCTCCATTTAGGTCATCAGAACCAACTCATCTTCACTGATTTACCATCTTCACCACACCCAGAGCACCCAGAATCTACATCACACACCAGCAAATTCTTATTTTCTACTTTCCCATGTCATCTCCAAAATGAACTGACAGGTCTTTGAAGTCAAGGACTATTTCTTACGCTTTTGATCTTTTAGAGGCTGGCACAGGACTGACTCTATAGTGTGTATTAACAAGGGCCTGCTTTTTGATTGACATTTCGGTGCATTCTACAGCAAAAGATTCGAATTGATTATCATTTATTATGCATGCTACATTCAAAAAAATTTTTAATAAACATGGGTTATACATTTTCCCTTAACTTTTTCTCTCTAGGTGCCTAATCTATTCTTGGAATCTCTATGATGTTTAAGAAAAGATAGAATATCTTTTCTTATTAAAAATATCTAAAAGCTATATACTGGTGCTATAAAGTCTGAAAAGTGCAGAAAATTAGAAAGAAAAATGAACAATATTGGTCAAAGAGAACCTTATTAACATTCCTGATGTTATATTATTTTTCTACAAATGAGCCTTTATAACTCTTGCCATGCCTTTTTCACACAAAATTATCATGAGAATTTTCATTTTAAAAGGAAACATTATTGAGTGGAAATTAAATGCTAGGTAGGTAAAATTGTTTTTAAAAAAAAGTTTGTCAGGGTATAGCACAAAGGACTTTAAACAATCACATGTATCTTCAGAACTTTTGATATTTTGCCTAGGAAGTTACACAAAGTAGAACATAAGTGAGTCATTTTTTAAAAGGGCAGGAAATAAATAATAAATCCAATACAAAATGTTTTGTGTTTTATGCTCTAATTCACATCAAAAAACTTTAAAACATCTGAATAAGTCAGTTTTTGTTATGAGAGAGCACTTTTTCTCTTGGTTATCAGCAATTAGGTAATCATTTATGTGTAGTAGCTTAATCGAAAAGGCAACAATCAAGAAAATTAAAAGAAGAAAGAGGGAAAAGTAAAAGTAAAAAAAGTAAATTTTATAAAGTTCAAAAAGAAAAAAAAGGATTTGAAATAAAATATTTTGAAATGAAAAATAAAAGAGAGATTAAAAATATGCTCCTGACAGGTTCAGTTCACAGAGGGCACGATACTAGTGTTACCAAGTTTGAACCTGTCATTTGTTTGTGGGAAAATTAAGAATCATACAACAGGTAGAAAACAGAAGTTCATGAAGTTAAGTGAGGTGCCCAGGGTCACACATCAGTGTGTGGCAGCACCAGGAATGGAAACTCTGAACCCAGCGCTCTTTCTAACTGATGCTCTCTTTACTCCTATTAGATTACTTCCACTAAACGTTGCTTTACTGCCACAGACTGATTTTACCCTTAACTCCCTCTGGGATTCTTAACAATGTGTGATATTTGTCAGAAGAACTATGAGTTAAAGAGTGTCCCATCATTTCCCCTCTTAAACACACCCATCAATAAATGCATTGCCTAGAGATAAAACATCACTTGTGCCATTTAATAAACAGAGACAAAATTGATTTGATTTTTTGGTAACCAATTAACTTCAATACCTCTTCTTGTCCCAAGTCAAGTAGGGGTTCTCATTTCCTGTCAGAAACATACAAAAGCCTGTAACTCTGAGCCCTAGAATATCCAGATCAAAAGGAATCAACAGTCGAAGTTATATGGACTGTGCCTTTTTGTATTGATTAACAAACGAGGCTGAACACTTTAACAGTATAAACAAAAATCAATAGCAGAGCTATTCCTAGAACTCGATCCCATTATTCTTTCTGTGACACCATGTAATTCTCATTCCATTCAGAAAACATTGCTTTAGAAATTTCTCAAGTAATATAAAAGGCAAATCACTCATTTGTAGGAAGTAACAAAATGTTACGTTTTGAATCACTTAAGAAATGACATCTTTTCAGCGTCTTTTCTTTGACTCATAGTATGATTTTTAAACCAAAAAATAGTTTGAAGGACCATAAAGAATTTATAAGTTATCTATGAGAAGGCAATAAGCAGCTCCAACAGCATTATAAGACACCAACTTGTAAGTTTTTATGGCAATGTCGCTTTATTTTTCAAATATTGGGAAAGTGATAGTTACAGTAGATTGTATTTTTTCACAGCCCCAAGTATTAACATACATAACTATTAAATTTAAATTGTCCAAAATGATAATGGCAGTAGAAATTATGGCAGCAAATATAAAAGCTGAAAAAATAAAACTAAATTCACCATTGAGGTCTTATATACATTGTTATTTGTATCTGCTTATGAATACATACATTTAAAGATAGCTGTTATTTACTTCTTTTGAATACCACTGTTTGTATTTTATGATAATAAAAAGCTAGATTTTCAAAATCCCATTATCAATCCAGTTTAGAACTTTGTTCTGCCAGTATGTCCAGTCTTAAAAATTGAATAGTAAGCATTTGCCCAGTTGAATTCCATTTAGTACTTTGTTGAAGTGCCGTATGCTAATCCCACTTATTAAAATAAAATCTGTTTTGAGGAAAAAAAAAAAAAAAAAACAAGAAACCTCTGATTTAAGAAAACATACCTGACATGGATAGAACTGAGGATCTAGTTTTGCCACTACCTTTTTATCTGTTATGCTGCATAGGAATTTTTAAAGCCAATAGCAGCTAGATTTATATGCTGAGTTCTGACAGGACTGCTATCAACATAACAGTCACAAGAATTTTTTTTTTTTTTTAATATATGCTGAAATAAGTTTCTTATTGGCAGGGGTTGTGATTTATTTGCTTTTTAATCTTTGTATTCTTTGTACCTAGCATATTGGACAGCATCTGAGAGGCATATAGTAAATGTTTAGCTAATGAATTCGAAAATGAATGCCCAGAAATGAGAAAATAAAGCTCTTAGCTTCTACCCATATCACACTGGCCTTTACTTGGGGTAGTGCTGTGGTTCAGAATGGACCCTGGGGGCAGACTATGCTACCCTAGTTGTATAGTAGAATTACCAGTGCCTGGGCCCCACCCACAGGGAGTTGTCTTCATTGTTCTGGGCTGAATCCCAAGGAGAAATAATATTTAAATCTCAGGTAATGGACAAGAAGAGCAGCTCAGTCTGGGAACCACTGATGTATTTGCAAGTTTCACATACGTTTCTCACATCCAGTGATGAATTAATCTTAGTTTTAAGCTAGTCAACTATATGAAAATATTCTGCTTCAGTGTCTTCATTTTCCAAATGAGGAAACTGAATATTAGACAGCTTAATTTGTTTGTCTAATAGTAAACATCCAGTGTCAAAGCTAAGCCTGAAATTCAGGACTGCCTTAATCCAGTGCTCATTTCCGCATCCCACACTGCACCATTACCCTCATGATCTTGGTAATGCTTTATGTGAAAAAAATAAAAGCTGCTTCAAACAATAAAGTGTCTGTCCATATAGATTAAATCCCAGGTATAACAGTTGAGGACAAAGACGTAGCATTTTATTATTTTCAATGGCCAGTGCAAAACATAACCCTCTCAAGTACTTGCAGCTTGTATAATGCAATTAGCTGACTGTGATGGAAAATAAAATTATTAATAATATGTGATGTACAGCTCTGGACATTCATATAAAACTAATGGAGAGCTAGTTTGATTTTTTAATTAACTGGCTGTTATGGAGGACAAGCAAGATGACGAATGTCTGAGAACTCAGCCTTACCTGACTGTGGCATAATGTAAAATCTCCTAAACATAATTATCCTTTGGCATCCCTAACAACGATAGGGACAACCAATCCCCATAATAGTTTTCTACGATGACTATGTTTCAGTTAATGGTGAGACAAGAGAAGAAGAAAATAATTGGCATAGTTTCCATCTCAATGTGAAGTTATTGGAGGGAATAAGAAGATACATAAGCTAGAGTCCTTTAAAAAGTTTGGGCATGAAGGAAAATTGTCCTAAAGGAAAGAGATTTCATCTTTCCTAGGTTAGTGTTAAAAGTTGGTACATCTCTGTGAACAATTTGGAGCTATAGATTGACCTTAATTATTTTCTTGAGGCTTATCCTACTTCTTTTTTTTTTTAAGTATCATTTTAACTTTATGTATGTATGTATTTTAATTAGTTTATTTTTGGCTGTGTTGGGTCTTTGTTGCTGTGCGTGGGCTTTCTCTAGTTGCGGCGAGCGGGGGCCACTCTTCGTTGCGGTGTGTGGGCTTCTCATCACAGTGGCTTCTCTTGCTGCGGAGCACAGGCTCTAGGTGTGTGGGCTTCAGTAGTTGTGGCACACGGGCTCAGTAGTTGTGGCACACGGGCTTCAGTAGTTGTGGCACACGGGCTCAGTAGTTGTGGCGCACGGGCTCTAGAGCGTAGGCTCAGTAGTTGTGGTGCACGGGCTCAGCTGCTCCACGGCATGTGGGATTTTCCCGGACCAGGGATCGAACCTGTGTCCCCTGAATTGGCAGGTGGATTCTTAACCCCTGCGCCATCAGGGAAGTCCAAGAGACTTGTCCTACTTCTAAAACACACAGCCCTGGTATTCAAGCCAGTTTAAGTATTCTAATGAGTTCCTTTTAAAGACTTTAGATATTGCTCTATGACACTGGTTATCATGATAATGGTGAGAAAAAGGCAGAAGCGGTAAACTTATGCCAGATAGGATAGGGTCAAAATGTTACAGTTTAGGAGGATGAAAGGATTTTTTAGCCTACTTCAAACTTATCCAACCAAGTAAGTAATTTTTGACTGGTTTGTTCATTATCTGCAATAGTTCCCTATCTTTAATGCTTATATAAATCCATAAAATCAATGCTAATTATTTCAGGAATGTGAAAAAGATTGTTAAATATTGTTCAGTTATTCCTAAAAATTTCTTCTTTGGCCCTCACCAAGATTGCTTTTTTTTTTTTTTTTTTTTTACTGTGAAGTCAATTTTGGTTGGAAATCTGTTCCATAATAACCCAAGAAATAAGTGTATGCTTTCTCAGTTACAGATCCAAATGCTCTTTTTGCTACCTGGCTCAAAGGTAGGGACCAGAGTTTTCTCTGCTGTAACTCTAGGCGTTCATTAAAAATGTCAGGCTGTGATACTGTGGTGCGTACAAATTGGACATAGTGCTAGGTACTCTGAAGAGTAAGCTGTGATGGTGTTCCACAAAATGTGTCTAGAAGCTAATGATTTACCTAGAATTTTATGGTATGATCTCATTAGTTTCCAAATACGTAATGTCTGAAAATGAATACGTTATATAACACCTACTTTCTTTCACGTTATTATCAAAGCATTTACATTCACATCAATGGAGACCATTAACACCTCAAGTCAACTGAAAATTTTCAAGATATTGAATAAAAGAATAATTTCATATTGGCTAAAAGCACAATACCAAATTGTCAAAGTTGTAGTAATGACCGATGTGTGATAACATAGTATGTTATTACCTATATGTATACATTACTTTCAGTGTAAGAGAACTTTCACATTTAGAATACTTTAGCTTTTATTTTATATTTCTAAGCGATCATGAAAATTGCTTGCCTCTGTACTTACTCTTTTGAGGATTCTTATAATAAAGGGCTAATGTAAATAGTTAAATAAGTAAACTGTTTCTTGGATCCTGTATTCATGGATCAATATACAATTGTTTATGCTGTTCTTTTGGGCTCTCTTACCAAATAAAGCTGAGATTACTATTCAGAGGTTTAGAATAAATTGTGATAAGAGAATAGGAAAAGCAATAAAGAAAATAGGTAATGGTGAAATAAAATCAGTGAGGTTTGTCACTTGGTTTAAAATTTTGATACTATATTATATTCCTTAATATTATTTATATTGATTACTCTTAGTTTCTATAGTTTTCATTCCAAATGTTTAAAAGGAAAGAGAATGCAGTTTTATTTTTGGAAAAATAATGCGTTAAGCAATATTTTTTTCCCCAGAATAGATTAATTTTTAAACATTTTGCTCAGAAATGTCATTTAACTGACAACCAGTTCAACTCATTTTAACTGATATTTTAAAATCTCTTTTTTTACTTTATAAATGTAAAATGTAACACCGTGCTTATTAAATTTTTTTCACTGTAACAAGTTTGTATAACTCTTTTATCGATAATGATATCCTGCTGAAATTCCTGTGGCTTTGGCTCGTTCTGCCCCCTGAGACACTCCAGCCTCTTGCCCCTCTCAGCCCAAGATCTTCATTAGTAATCACAGGATGGGGTCAGAGGACAAACGAGGCAAATCTCCTTTTGAAACCTTTGATTTGACACCTTAGACCAACAGAGAATCACGTTTCCATATAAGCACAGAGCATTTTCCCCACCAAGCCATTATATGAATTACTCCCTAACTCTTTCCAAAAAATGCTCTTGGAGTAGACTGAATAGGAGTAAGAATACAGAAAGAACTTGGAGGGTCTGCACCAGGAAAAAATAGCAATAGCTAAAATGTCTGAAATGCTCAGTGTCTCCTAGGTACTGTTTAAGTGCTTTACCTGCATTCACCAATTTTATCCCATTAGTAATCTTAGGAAGGAGCTAATTATCCCCCTTGGTTTTAATTTTTATTTATTTATTTATTTTTAATCCTTATCTTTATTTTTTTTGTTTATTTAAAAATTTTTTTTAATTGAAGTATCATTGATTTACAATGTTGTGTTAGTTTCAGGTGTACAGCAAAGTGATTCAGTTATATATATGTATATATATATCACAATATGTGTGTGTATATGTGTATATATATATATTATTTTTCAGATTCTTTTCCCACATAGGTTATTACAGAATATTGAGCAGAGGTCCCTGTGCTATACAGTAGGTCCTTGTTGTTTATTTATTTCATATATAGTAGTGTGTGTATTGGAGACTTGGAGGTTTAGTGCCCAGATAATTCTTTTTCCAAGTAATTATCTTCCATGATTCTTTGATTAAAACAAAACAAAATTAAAAAATGGGGACTAGTAGGGGAGGAAGATATAGAAATAAATGGACTTTTAAAATCTTTATTTTTTCTTCTTTTTTACTCCATACTGGGGCTAATGCCAGCGCTTACTATGCTGTAGCTCTTGTTCATCATCTTGTTACACTATGTTTTCTTCCATGGTCACATTTTCACATGGGGCACCTAGGAGCCATGATAGCTGCAAACTGTATTGAAGCAATCTGGTTGGAAACTATTTCATGTTCTCATAATTTTTCTGATTTACTGTGATGTAAAACGGAAAAGAGAGCACCATCTTCTCTTTCTATGTGAAAGAGAAGTTATGTAGCCATTTTGGACCTATTCTGGGATCTATTTCCACATCTATATTAAAAGGATATTAGAGTATATAATTGCCTGTGATCCTGCAAACACTAATAGTTCTAAGATTCTTTCTTTCATAAATGGGGAAATAGGAGTATAGAAAAGATTGAGTCCCTCAGTTGATGTCACATACCTCCCCACCACATATACACACAGTAGTGGCACAACTGGTATTAAAACTGTTTCTCTTAAATCCTGAATCAGGTACTTATTACCATACTGTGTGGCCTCCTCTGGGATCAGTGTCAACCCAGTGAAGTTGGAGAGTTATCCTGTAGTGTCAAGTAACATGGTTTTGCACTTGGCCCTGTTCTATCTGACAGCTTTACCAGCATCATAACTAAAGATATAGCATTCATGTCAAGTTGATGAATGTCTAAACAGTGCAGCAATTCCTAATTAGCATCTATGAAACAACAAAGAGTTTAAAAGTCTTGAAAAATGGGACTGATGAAGTGATTTCAGTAAATGAAACTTCTGTTTGTCAGTCGTTAATATAATTTGCATAAACAAAATGGGAAAGATTGGTTAACAGCATTTTAATTGACACAGGTTTACTGCTCATCAACAGTGTAGGGAGGATATTTGAAATCTGTAGAGTAATCTTAGGCTACAAAGGAAATATAACATCTGTGTGCAGATAGGTGACTTTATAAATGAAGGAGTGGGTCTCAACGTTTTCTCCCCCACTACCCACTTGACAGATAATGCTTACATGTATGTTACTGAATTTTTTTCATACAACAGCATAGCTAAAAGAAACTGCCACCAAGTGTGTGAAATTTCTGTACTTCTAACTCAAATCTTTACCGCTTGAGGTCTCAGTGATTGAGGACACCCTGTCTGTTGTGAAGAGTGGATGCAAACCACAGAGAAAGACCATACCTAGCCTCCAGACCCACTTACTGCATCCATGAGCAGGGACGGGAACAAAGCAAAAGTGTTGTGAAGAGGGCAACTGACACAGAGATAGGCCGGAAATTGTCCTTCAAAGCAAAGTTAAAAGAATGAGGAAGCTTTAGCCCAGAGAAGGGACCTACAGGGACTTGAACTATCTTCATGTAACTTATAAGAATGGGTGCCCTTTCCAAATCATTCTGACCATATAGGTAAACAATCATTCTGGATTATGAATGGTGATAATCTAGCTACATGCGTTCTTCATATCACACAACTGAAACATTCTTAAAAATGTAGGAAAACAATACTTTGCAAACAGATTTTTTTTCTTACTTTAGTTTGCATTTCCATCTCAATGATTGTCTTTATTCCTATGTATTTTCTGTGGGCAGATACTACTCAAATGTACTTGATGCCTTTGCCCTCGGTATGTCTGTAATGGGTCATAATACACTTAAATGCAACATAAAAACTCAACGGAAAGGAACATTGTAGAAAATCTATTTGAAATACAGATGCCATCCTCCTTTCCTCCTGAAATAATCTGCTTTGATGGATATAGAGCAAATAAATAATTTTCTTGAAACTAAACCCCACCTATATTTGAATTGTGTTTCTTTTGTTTTCATTATTATGGTTATGCAGTGGGTTACAGTATCTTGGCCTACTATTAGTAATGAATATGTCCTCGTGGGAATTTGTGAACTATTGGCAATTGCATGAGAGGTTTTTCATTCCTCTGTTAATAGCTTGCCCTTTTCCTATGTAACAGGTCCTCCTTTGTGTATGTCCCTTCCTGGGGCATACACTTCATCAGACTGTATAGAGGAATTCTATCTCTTAGAGAAGTTGCAACAAAAAGAAAGAAAGAAAGAAAGGAAGGAAGGAAGGAAGGAAGAAAGAAAGAAAGGGAGAGAGAGAGAGAGACACAGGGAGGGAGGGAGGAAGGAAGGAAGGGAGAGAGAGAGAGAAAGGAAGGGAGGAAGGAAGGAAAGAAGGAAGAAATTTAAACAGAAGCACAACAGCAAAGTGATTCATTTGAATCCTTTTATTATGTTTTTTCCAAAATAAATATCTGTATAACAAGTTTTGTCATAGGAAATTATATTAAAGGAATTGTGATTAGGCTTGTCATTTTCCAAGTGTATGTACAAATTATTTTCTTTTTAGTTTTGCGATAAAGAAAGGTTTTACAATATTCTTAAAATATCACAAATATAAACAATCTATGTGTTCAGTAATAAATCAATGAATGGTTGCAAGAAAAAGTGACTTTATAATTTTTAACCTCCCAAATCCACATAAGATTTCAATATTGGTTTCCTCTATATCAAAGACAGTTTTTTTTGTTTGTTTGTTTTTGTTTTTGTTTCTTAATTAGTGGAACAGAAGGGTTTTAGCTGCTGCTTCTATTAAGGTGGCTTGCATTTACTTAGTGGTTAAACTATTCTGTGCGTTCTGATTTACAGATTTTTTTTTTTTTCAGATCTACATATACATGTATCTATTCTTTTTAAAATTCTTTTCCCGTTTGGGTTATTACAGAATATTGAGCAGAGTTCCCTGTGCTACACTGTAAGTCCTTGTTGGTTATCTAGTTTAAATATAACAGTGTGTACATGTCAATCCCTAACTCCCAATCTATCCTTCCCCCTCTTCCCCTCTGGTAACCATAAGTTCGTTCTCTAAGTCTATGAGTCTGTTTCTTACAGATATTCTTTTCCTTCAGACCGTCACCAGTATATTTCACAAGTGCTATTTGTGAAGCAATCTAGCTAAATTATTCATGAGTTTATTTTAAAATATATTTATGCATATGCTATCTCTGCAAGGCACAATAATTGACAACAGTGGTATAAATTCCATTAAAAGATAGGAGTAGGTATAAACATTTCTATATGTGTGTATGCTGTGCATATAAGCATACAAAATAGTGTTTCTTTAATTTGTTTTCTGAGTGACCAAGCAGTCTTCATGGAAAGCAGTCCCAAAAAAAAAAAAAAAAGGGGCTAACAGCTATTGAAGTCTTCTTTTTCAGCTCAAATTATATTAAACAACTAAACTAATTCATTTTAATTATTACTATAGTTTACCCTCTTTTGAACATAATCCTTCTAGATATATTGTTCATGCTCTAAGTTTGCTTAAAATACAGGTATAAAAAGGTAATTGGTTGTCGTTTAAATTGAGACCACCTTATATATGCAACAAACGGTTTATTTTGGAAAGTGTAGTCTTTCAGTAATTTAAACTAAGCTCCTTTAAACTTAGTTTGTCTCCTACTTTAAAACCTCCCGTGGTTTTCTATGTGCTCTCTACTCATAAACCTCTGATGTTTTCCATGCATGAAGAATAAATTTTATATTCTAAACCTAGACTCTGGGCTCTTGCACAGAAATCTCAGGGTGTTCCCCAACACATGCCAGTTCTTTCATCAATCTTACATCTAAAAATGCCTTTTCCTTGTACTCTGCCTACAAATTCTACTCATAGATCAAGACAAATTCAAATCCTGCCTTTCCCATGAACATCTATTTAGCCTAGTTAAGCCACACTCATCATTTCCTAGTCCAGCCTCATATGGGTACAACTCATTGTGGCTAATGTCATGGCTTATTTGAGAGGCATAGATCTTATCTTACCAGCAGGGCACCCTGAGAACAATGTTGATCATCTCAAACCAGTCTTATATTCATCCCAGGATATATACATAGGCGTGGAATTAATGCTTTATTTATATAAGTTTGGCAGGCTTTAAACTTAAAAGTGTCTTAACTAGATCAAAGTAGGGCATGACACTGTTCATGTCTAGAAGGGTATTTCCCTATCATAATTTTTAGTGTCTTATATCAATAAAAGGCATCAATCAAAACAACTAGGTTAATTCATTTACTTGTTCAGTATATTTTACATAGTAGCAGCTCAAGCTTTTATTCTTAGGTCGAACCATACAAAATTGCAAATTTTATAGTTCAATATGGTTGAACATCAGCAAATTCATATGATTCAACCTAATATTTGCCAAGACCTATGGATGTAGTAGCAAGTAATAGAGGCTGCCTTTATGGAGCTTAGAGTATTGTCAACTAGAAGAATTACCTTTGATGTTTCTAGGCCACTGAGAGTCTTAATTCTTTTCTAGATGATCTTATGACTGGCTTTGTTTGGACAATGATCCTTGCAAAAACCAGTTTCTTAGTGTAGTTCCCAGAGATATTTGATGAGCTGAATAAGTCTTTTTTCATCAATTTGAAAAAGTTGAGATATGCCCCAGCTTCTCTTACCAGTCAATTAAAATTTTATCATATGTCTATTTCCATTGTTCCCCTAAGCCTATTAATGCACCTTATGTTGCCTCTTAAATTAATAAGCTTAATAATTTTAAAAAATTTTCTGTGTGCAATTATTCAGTTTCCTTTTGTTGACTCCTTTCTAGTTCTTCCTAATAAGACCAAGTGCTATTACCTCATAGCTGGTGTAAGAATTATTTTTTCCCATATTCATGCACTTCTTGATTATTAAGGCTTAATTCACTTTTTTTCTTTTAATTTCCCAGACTATAAGAGGTTGATTTCTTTATATTTATCCTTACAAAGAAACTATTCTGCCTTCCCCAGTAACCTGCTTTGCCTAAATTGTTTTCAGTTCCATCCTGCTCCTCTGGAAGAAGAGTGGCCAGAATAAGACAGAGTGTTCCCTGTGCCCTGATGGTAGTTGATGCCCCACAGGTCTCTTCAAGGTTAGGGAAAGTGTTTTCCCTATTGTCCTCCTGATGATAACCAGCATATTTCTGGCCTTTCTGACTCAGAGCAACACAAAGAGCTTCTGTCTCCAGAAAATAGAACACTGTGACTCTACATCTTAACTGTAAACTCAGAGCCTATCACTTAAAAACTATAAGTTGAATTTATTTATTTCTGAGTCCTTATTGTGCATAGGTTTACATTAAAAATCATCTTCTGCATTAATTATAGTGGATTTGTACAAAACTTTGCAAATCTCTATCACATTTTTAATTTGTTCCTTTTAACAGCCCTAAGAGGTAAATTGAGATGATGTTCTTAAGCTCAAATTTATAGAAGAGAAAATAAAGATTTGGGCGGGGGGGTTTACTCAAGGTTCATTAAGAAGTCCATGGGAAACTAAGAACAGAATCTAAGCCCTAATCCGTGACTCATTTGACTACACTAAGTAGTGTTTTGACATGTCACAAACTAGGAAAGTTGGATGCCTTCAAGACCTACATTAAGAAAAAAGTCTTAAATCCTGGCTAATAAGACATCATTAATGAATCAGTTATGACCATTCTTACTATTATCTTTCATCCTCCCTTATGACTTAGTGCTTTCTTAGTATTTTTAAGCTTCAGATACCCACTGTTTGTCTAAGATTATCAGCTGATTCCTTTATATTGTGTTACTAATCAAACTATCTCAAAGGCATTTTGCATTCCACTTTATATTTATTGAGGTATTTGAGGTATCTACTCTGGTTCCCCTTTGGGTATACTGGCCTTAGATTGATTTTAACACCTTTTTGAAACTCAGTTCAGTTTTAGACAGACCTCTAGAGGCTCAGTCCTTTGATTCACCTAATACTACAAGAGTTTTTTGGCTTAGCTGAATCTTGAATAAATCTCAGGTATTTGTGTGAAAGTCCCAAATAACACCTTCCCAAAGTATTTGCTTCTTACTTTAATCTCACCTGTTAGAAAACTTTCTTATAGAATTCTATCTCAAGAAGCAAGTACAGTTTCATCCCAAGAATATGTTAAGAGATGTACTATAGATCCCTCTTGTTGATTGGCTTCAGCCAAGAATGATAATGATATATGTGGCTCTTTGCATCCCTCAGGCCTTGAGACACCAAGTTTCTTTTTAGTAGAGCATCATTTTAGTCTCCCCTACCACCCCTGCCCAAACTAAACTTGATATGTTTACTATGGTATCTCCTGGTCTACAATGTTAACTTAGCTACTACTTGCTATGGGTTTATTATTTAATTTATATTTTCTGATTTTAAAGGCTTCTTGCACTTCAGGAGCAAAAAATGCTACGTTGCAATGTCTTTACACTAGACAACTATTTTAAAAATCAGACTATCTTCTTAAAGACGCTGCATTTCTCCTTCTAATATTTTCTTGTGACCTAATTAAGCTGACGTTTTCCTGAAAGAATGCCATTAACTTGTAGCTTTCCCTGTTTGAATGATGAAGTGTCACAGTATCTTAAGTTTAAGGTAACGATGCTAAGGTTGTGCCAGTCTATGTCAGGCGGCCTTATTGACCTCTTCAGAGCAGGTGCCAAGCTTTTAGCCTTCTGATAAGCAAATAGAGTCCTGTCCAACACTATCTAAGAGAAGATTTCATAAACTATGGGGAAAATGTACTTGCAAGGGAGGTTTGGGTCTTTTTTTGGGGTTATTGTTTTATCCAGACTCATCACTCATGTATTTCAGAGTCACAGTATTGAATTGCTAGACTTTACCTGAATTGTTTGCAACCAAGACTATTTACTGACCACAATGGAATTGTGTCATCTTCAATAGCATTCCCTTCATTCCCTATGTGTTATCGAATGAACACAAATCTCTCAAGGAAATATGGGAGCACAAAATGTATCAAATTCAGTTATCTTATCAAATTTGGGCATGTGAGAGTATGAAGTTTCCTTAATCTCTGACTGTCTCAACATTCCTGTCATGTCCCACTTGTAGTCAGAAAGAAATTTTCCTGTATAGGGAAAATAGTCATCTTATTAAAGAAAGCATTTTCAAAACAAGGTTTGAGGTAATGCTATGCTTTGTCTTTTCTTTTGCTATTTTCTTTCATTTAAATTTGTTTTCATGTGAAAGCTCTATTAAACTTTTTTAATAATGAATACAAATACCAAAAAGAGATCATTCTGAGTTATATATTTACTGTCCGGGATGACCATGGTGCTCATGGTTCTTATTCCTCTTTCTTATTTGCCCAAATACCTAGACATAAACCTCTTGTGGATGCAGAATCCCAGTTAGTTTTCAAGGTTGCCATTACCCAAGATTGCTTATATTTTAATTATAAATAACATTAATTTTGAATGATTAGATGGATTTTCATCAAATTTCTAGGGTATGTTTGTAATGGTCTTACTTAAGAGATAGGTTTCATGGCTTAAACAAAATTCACTTTCTAGTATCTTAGGTAGAATCTCAGAAACAATCACTTATAGTCTAAATTAGAGTTTCTCTCCTGGACAAGCAAAAATTAAATTCAATATGAAGGCAGTAGAGTGACCAATTGGAAAAGATGGACTCTCTCAAATGCAACCAAGTAAGATTCTCAATGTGAAAAATATTTGAGCATCCACAGACATGGACCATTCTCTTCCAAAGCATGGAAATCTTTGTAAGTGCTGATAGAGATATGTCATATGTCAAGAATCCATGGGCAAACTATGATTTCAAACATGAATGCTAAATTCATCATGCTAAAGAATCTAACATTGAAAAAGTGAACCTAAATACATATTTTCTGTTGGGAAGTATATGTTGGGGTCAACTAATGAGTCTCTAGGAGGGCTGTTAAAACCTTTATTAATGAAGAAATGTCCAGTTTCAGACATATGAAAAATAGTATCATGATTTATCATGCCTTTTAATAGGTGCCCCTTAGACACCAACAAATCCCTACTACTTCCCCTCCATTTAAAAAACTTTGCATTTCCCAGTGAGCATCTCTTTTGCCCTCACTATTAATAATTCATCACAAGGGCAGACACCTACATTATAGTACTTGACTTGCAAATAATATACATTTTTACATTGATGACTCTACGTATCATGCTCCAAGGGTTATTTATATGGACCGCAAATATATGGACCATACTGTGATTGATGTACAAAGACCCTTTCTCAAGGAATTTACATTTATTTTAGCAATGTTAGTTATTAAAATTATGTTTCACACTATTATTGGAACTCTAAAATTGATTTTTGCTTTCTACTACATTTGTTTGATGATCATTAATGATTATCCTGAGCTAGCAATGTAATGTAGCTATTGATATATAAGGATAACATATAATTTTAAGAATTTGTTCATAAATAATTTGTAAGAAAGAGGATGAAGCTGTTAATCCAATTGAATAGACCATACATGTTTGAATGGCTCAGTTATTGGACAGGGAGGAATTTTTCCATTTTCTGTAACATAAATATTCACCATATGCTTTATGATTGAGGATTCAAAGTTAGAGCTATTAGTGGGAAGCAGCCGCATAGCACAGGGAGATCAGCTCGGTGCTTTGTGACCACCTAGAGGGGTGGGATAGGGAGGGTGGGAGGGAGACGCATGAGGGAGGGGATATGAGGATATATGTATATGTATAGATGATTCACTTGGTTATGAAGCAGAAACTAACACACCATTGTAAAGAAATTATACTCCAATAAAGATGTTAAAAAGATTAAAAAAACAAAAACAAAACAACAAAGTTAGAGCTATTTTAGAGACTGGGAGATGGTGCTGTTGATACATGTGAACTATTGATATCTTTATTTAGAACTTCCTCTATCACTGAAAAAGTAATGAGCGAGACTCTTTCAACTATATCATGGATAATTATTTTTCATATTTAAAAATGAAAGATTCTAATGTGCTATTTGAAGCACTTTTCTTTTTCCTCTGTGGGGACTAACTATAGTAAAAGCCTTAGTTCACTTTTCAAGATTGTGCCTTGGCTTCAGCCTTTAATTTTGTCATTGTATATTTTATTCTTCCCTTGACAATGACTTGCAGACCAATTTTCTCTTTATCAATAAGAGAAAAATAATAAGTTTGTGAACAAGCTAATCATTCTTTGTATTTGGCCAGACTTCATTTTTCCTATCTTAGACTGACTTTAGAAATAGTTTATTTTATATTTTGGTAAATATATACCCTACAAACCTAGTGATTCTTACTTTAAAAAGAAGAAAATACTGCCAATTTTATCTCAGATGTTGATTATGCTAAGAATCTATTATATAAACACTACAAGGAATCTTTAAATCATTCTGAATGGCCTCCCTTCAGTCCAGCAATTATTCTCTTAAATTTCAAAAAAAAGTGACTCATCTCTAAAATTTTTATTTTATTTTTATTTTGTACACAATAAGTAATAAAAATATCCAAAACCTTTAACAATGGGGGACTCTTCCAGCTCTATGCTTCTTCTCATGTATAAGATCTAGATCATAATTCTTAATGTCATTCAATCTAGACCAGTATAGTTGCAAGTATTTCGTTCACAAAAACAAATAAGTTTCTTATTTGAGAAAATTGCCTGGAAATTGCTTTACCTAATCAAATCAACCATTCCCCATTTATTGTGACCATACTTTCTTAGATCACAAGAAAATATATAAAATGCCAATTCATTTTCACTTAATTAGAAACTAGTATGAAATGTTTCCTGTGATCTGAGCGCTTCTGAAATCAAATCTCCTTTCTCTGCTAAGAAAAACTTTGGCATTGTGGAAATCTTGTCAGTTATTCACCATGAAATTTCTTATGCACTATTTCTACCAGTAGAAATCGAAGTATTATCAGTGTGACTCCTGCCAGCAGACTACAGACACTGCAAAATACAATTTAGCTCTAAGATTATTTCAAGTTTTGTTAGTCTAAATCTACTAAAGAGGATTGCATAGCCGAAACCAACAAATTATGAATATAACACAATGAGGACAGTAAAGATTAACTTGATTAAATATTCATTTATTTTTAAATTTCCCCTCACTTTTTTCTTTTTTCGCACATTTAACTAATGGAATACCAGATTATTTAGTGCCTAATTGCATCTGGATTTTGCTTAAGGTTGGTTATTTTTTTTTTTTGAATCATTTTTGGCATTTAAAATCTTTATACTGAACTCTTATTTGTTCTCTCTTGGGATTTCACTTAATTACTTAAGAGTTGCAGGAAAGAGAAGAAATAATGGGTGCTAAAAGCTGTAACTCAGTAGATAAAACCTCATATTCAGTCTTGTGCTGTGACAGAAAGCGGCACAGCAAAAACTTCTAGGGTCAGTTATTTGTTTTACTTGACCATGAAAAAATAATCTAGGTGGTTTCCATGCCTCCATGTGCCAGCCATTAAAATTAAGAAGCTGTATTGGGAAAGAATTGGTTAATGAGTTGAATGTCTTAAATAATAAACTGTACCCTAAAGAGAGAGAGTCTAATCAGTATCATTGACTGTATTAGCCTCCTAAAAATGGATTCCTTGCTTCAATCCTGCCTCACCCCATTTGCTCTTCAAAAATTAGTCAAAGTGATCTTTGGAAAATGTAAATCATGTTACTCCTTCTTAAATTCCTTTTTTGGTTCCCTATGTTTTTTAGGGAAAATTGCAAACTCCTTAAAGGACAACAAAGTCCTTCATAATGTGTTCCCTACTGATATCTGTAGACTCATCTTCTGCCCCAGCTAATAATCTCAGCTCCAGCCTTAAAGAAGGACTTAATGTTCCCCGAAGGTATGTTCCTTCTTGCTTTGACACCTGTGTGCATTACTTTTCTTTTTCCCAAATCTCTTTCTCTGCTCTCTCTGCCTGATTAAACCCCGATCATTTAGTCGTTCAATAATCTTTCAAGATCTGCTCATGAATCATCTCTTCTAGTAAGCCTTCCAAGAGACACCACCTTGATCTCTGCTTTGTGACCCAATAGCATCTGGTGCATTTTTCATAGAGTTCTGTAATCATTGGTTTACTTGTGTTTCTCCCTCCATTAGACTATGTGTTTTAAAGAAAAAATAAAAAAGAATATTATATTCATCACTGCATTCCAGGTGTCCAGCTCTGTCTTGGGATTGAATATAGTATATTCTCAGTGCACAAACCTCTGCTGAGTCCATGAATGGAAGGGGTTCTGTATTCAAACAAGGCTCTGGCAATAATTCGCTGTTTGACCTTTAGTACCCTCCTTAAGTACCCCAAAGGCTCAGCTGTTTTTTCAAACAAGAGAGATTTTTGCTTCATATGGGTTGTTACAATTGTTAAGAGAAGTGTAAAAGTACTTTGAACTGTTAAAAAAAAAAAAATACGAAGATAAGGTGATAGTATCATTGTTAAACATATTCTTACTATTTCTGCAACAAAAATATTTGCGAAGATTTGTGATTATGTAAAAATAGTAAGGGGAGAATAAACTGCAATTGATATAGATCTTTTCTTTTTCACTTTTTCTGAGTTCCCTAGAAGTACTTTGCTGCTATAGAAACACAAGGGGCTTGTCATATTTTTCTTTGTATGCTTTATAGCTCTGTAGTTCCAAGTGCTAAATGGGAAAGACTGCTCCCTTAGCATAAGAACAGTAAAATTTTCCAATCAAAGCTCACTAATCAAATTGATTAGCTGCCTGAAAAATAACATTCTGAAATAGAACACATTCCTATTTTTAAAACATTTTTGACATTATCTATTTTTCATTATTTGGTAGAGTGCAATTTTATTGTTTGGGGATGTTTAATTCACTTGGGAAACCAAAGTTGAGAAGAAGACAACTAGAGACTCTCTTTATTGAAGAAAAAAAAAAAAAAATGTAGAGATACAAGCAAAAAGAAAAACAGCTTTAACTGTGTTGTAAAGCAGAAAGTCAAGTTCCTTATTTGGGAAGGCCACAAAAACTACCATCTCCCAGTACGTATTCCCTGAAATTTCTCTATTTAATCAGGTTTTAATATTTGACCTGAAATAATAGAACCGTAATTTTGAAAGAAGCATCAATAGAACACTAAGTGTGTACCCTTTTCCTCTTGGCAGGGTAGCTGTTCAGGGCAAAATCAAGTACACTGGAAAAGTTCAGTGAATTAAAAGCCAGAATAACTAGGTTCTACTTCTTGATTTGATGACTGGGCTGGGAGGTTGGTGGGGGGGGGGGTGTGTGTTAATTTCATTTCTCTGTCCTCTATTTCATCATCTGTATAATGAAAGGACAGGACTACTATTCTCTGGTATTCCCTAGTTCTGAAATGACCAGATTCTAAACAATCCTAGAATATATATCTTATATCTTCCAATGCAACTAACTGCTTTCTCTCACCTCAGCCAAACCCCCTTCCCTCAACCAGGAAGGAAGGAATGAAGAAGGGGAAGGAAGAAGGTGGGTGGGTGAGAGGGAGATGGAGAGGAGGAGGGGAAAGAGAAGGAGGGAGGGAGGGAGGAAGGGAGGAAGGAAGGAAAGAAGGGAGGAAAAATGAGAAGGGGAAGGGAAGGAAAGAAGGGAGGAAAAGTGAGAAGGGGAAGGGAAGGAGAGAGGGAAGGAAGAAGGATACTAAAAATTATAGACTTGTATACATTTCAGGCTCTCTCCACTCTTGTAGTAAAGAAGGTATTCCTATTGTAATAATACCAAATGTGAATAATTCCTTTCCATCATACATGAATAAGTTTGGCTCATTAGTAGTAAAGAGATTATCATCTCAGGATATGAGAAGTACATTGCTTCCTAGTAAGATAAAAATTGAAGGATACATTAAAGTATACTTATTATTCATACTGTGTAATATAAAGTTCCATAAATAATTTGAAAGATAGTTTTCATAAATATTTCCAAAATTTTTAATAAAATTTTAAAATAACTTTTTGCATGGTGTGATACCTTTTTTACATGCAAAATATTGCTGGGAAGCACAAAAATTACCATATATGTTCAGTTATATTGACCATTATAGAACCTTTAATGTATTCTCTTTCCATAGCTCTAATTTACCACTTTGAGGAATTGTGTTCTTTCTCCATGATCAGATATCCCATATTCTCCCCTGCCCTCTCCCACACACATATAAATGCCTGTAAACATTTATGTTCACATTCTCTTTCCCCCAACTTCCTCTTCATTCCCTGTTCCTTTCCCCTCTCTCTTGTCTTTAACCATTATAGCTGCTAAGTTAGGACAAGAAACTCTATCTCAGATATTACAGATTAAGAAATGCTGCTGGGGTAAACAGCTAGGTTTAACTTCATGAAGGGTCATGGGAAAGATTGGTTAGGAAGAAGGATCCTTATGAAGTGGACCTTGATCTTATTAATGTTCTGGGCATCAGAATGCCCACAAAAAAAAGAGGTCCCATGATAGCACTCCTTTTGATATGGTGCTGCCTCTTGTCTCCATGAATCTTGAGTGATAGAAAGAGGGGCTGAGGCCTTCATCCATTCTGGAGTAGTAGAAAAATGTGTATGAGGTGGTTATGAGTATGGGCTTTGCTGTCACACACTCCTGGAATTCCAATTATGCCCCTCAACTAGCTGTATGACTGTGGACAAGTGATATACATTCTTTGAACCTCAGAGACCTCATGTAGCCAAAGGATCATGATGAATGAACTGTACCACCTCACTTGTAAGGATTAAATAAAGTAATGTACCATAAGGCAGTAAACTTTATTTTTCATTTAGATATGTGAAAACTGTATCAATGACCCCTTAAGACTATGCTTCTCAGAGTGTGGTCCTCACATACTTGCATCTATCTCAACTACTGGATCAGAACTTCTGTGAGTGATGTTGAATAGATGGACCTTTAACAAGGACCTGGGTAATGTTTAGACACCAAGGTGTTTTAGAAGCGCTGCCTCAGGGACTTACTTCCAATTTTAAAACAAAAATCAGTAGAAAAATTGGATTCAATCTGCAGTGTTCAATTTCTTACAAAGGTTTCTATTTTGTTTCAAAAGTATTTTTCTTTTATCTTCTGTACACTTGTACTGAAAATAATATATTTTGATGTAGGCATATTTGGAAGAACTCTTGTTTCTTAATATACCTAACTTTTGAATACAAATTACCAAGAGACCAAACTTTTGAGTTTCTATATTCACAGTGCATGCTTATTCACCAATATTAAAGTTAAGTGTGACTTTGCTTTAGTCATCTCCAATTGTATGGGATGTTTTCAAGTTGAGAGAATAAAGGAAATGAAAGGAATTTTATGTCATAATCATATAAATATTTAAAGCGGTCTTTTACCAAAATTTACGGTGTCTGAGCTAATTGGTGGTTAAAATAAAGAGCTAATCATGATCAAGAAACAAGAAAAATTTAAATTAAGTCACAGTGTTCTATTCAAATAGAAAAGCTTTGTTATCAGATGAGGATCATACTTAGTATTAAAAAAAAGATTTTCATTTTCTTATTCCTGTTTCCATAAATTACAGTATATCTACACTATTCCTAGGGTGATTGCAATGGAAGTATCCGTATCAGGCAGAATTGTGTTTTTTATTCTGTGCCAGCGAATATTCATGAGGTGATATCAGCAGTAAACTGAATCAGCCTAACCTTAAACCCCCAGTGGAATAAGAGCAAATGTTAGCTCGGTTGAATTATATTTATTAAAAAATTCAATAGTTAATACAAATGGTTTAATGATAAAATTGTGTTTGGTTTAAGAAAAACAAGTACTTGTGCTATTTGAAGAAACATTAGGTGAGATGAAAAAGAATTGGTAAGGAATGTCACTGTAACGGAGTGATGGTTTTTAAACTGACCTCTGGACAAGGAGGCACATAAGAACCTCTGTCTTGTCTTGAGCATCACATTTTGGACAGATCAATGAAGTGGACATGTGGAAAGAGTGGAATGAAGGTATTCACTGAGAATCTGAAAGCACAGCATGCATTACTTCATCAAGGAAAATGCTATAACATGCAACAATGATACTGACAGGACAGAAAATTAAGCGAGCTCCGTTGATTTTTCCCTGGGTCCTCATATTCCTTGTAATGCACTGGAGGCTATAAATAATACATACAACAGATTGCATTAGAGGCGATTATCTCCTTATTGCATGCATAAGTCAAAAGGCATTATTAGTGCATTAGAGACTGAGGGAAAACAGTTCCAGATTGCAGTAGTCTCTTTGCCTAATGACTGTCATGATGGGGAATTTGAGAGCCAGAGACCAAACAAAACCATCTTCATAGCTTGTCTTGTGAATTGTCTTCCTTTGCATCATAAACATAAAAAAGGTAGTTTATGGAACAAATAAATTTT
The DNA here is from genome assembly GCF_028564815.1 of Eubalaena glacialis. Lineage (NCBI taxonomy): Eukaryota > Metazoa > Chordata > Mammalia > Artiodactyla > Balaenidae > Eubalaena > Eubalaena glacialis. The sequence continues at coordinate 40,654,847 of NC_083716.1, forward strand.
TTTTAATTCATGAAATTTTTATTAAATAGGGGAAAACTTAAAAAGGTCTTCATGAAGGAATATTTAATTGATCCTGTGATCCTTCTAAAATCTGTGGTTATTTCTTTTTTAACCTAGGCAAGATAATTGTAAACAAACTAGTGTTACAAGCTATATATGATTGTCTCAACAATTTGTGTAGTCTGGAGAAGGGTTATATATTTTAATCCTTTATTGTATATTCCATTGCTTCACCATGATAGACATTAAATAAAGCAGAATGGTTCTTCCATATAATTCCATCATACTGATAAATAACCAAAAGTGTTTTCCCCTTGATGACACATTTGTATGTAATCTACCAAATGTTAGTGGAATTGTTTTTCCTCCCAATAGATTCTTAACTAGAAACACACTTTGACTTTGTCCCAACAGAAGAATGATTAATTTTGGTCTTTATATAATCTATTTCTGCAGCCTTTTTGTCTCCTACAGACCTCCTAAATTATGTTCAGTATCTGGCTTTGGTGAATGTTTTCAATGATGAAACAAACTCAGTCTACCTTGGTGGGTAGTGTATGTTCTTTCCCTTCCCTTTGAGTGAGATCTGTCCAAAAGTACAGAGCACTGATTAAGTTTTCAGTTAAGATGATACGATTTCTAGGATTTATAAAGGCAAAGTTGATGACCTAGAAATCCATAGCCTCTGTACAAGCTAATTCCTAGAATTTATAAGAAAAGGTAAAATTTTGACTTAATAGGAACAAAATACTCCTTTTATAAGTAGATTCTAAATTCTCACTGACACTTAAATGGACTTTGCCCCCTGGAACTTAATAGGGTCACAGTTCTGACTTTTTAAAAATAAACTTTTTATTTTACGGGAGTTTTATGTTTACAGAAAAGTTGCAAAGAAATTACAGAGTTCCCATATACTCCACACCCATTTTCCCCCATTGTTAACATCTTATGTTCCTATGTATATTTGTCATAACTAATAAATCAATATTGACACATTATTTAACTAAAATCTAGCTCTGAAGTTTTAAAAACATATTAGAGTGATAAGAAAATAATTTATATATAACCAATTAAATGTTCGTCTGTCAGTTTTAAAATAAAGACCAATTAGAAAACTTTTACAGCAAGAATATCATCCCATATCAATTCATTAGAAATGATTTTGTGATTCAACACAGGCAACTAAATAGTAGCATATAATAGATAAAAACAACTGTAGATTCTCTTGTATTGAAATTCATTTCAATACCATATTTATTTAACCTTGATCACTTCTAAATTCTCGAAGAAATGTTGTGTGTTTAGAAAACCTTGAACAGACAATTTCCTATTTGACTTTTGAAAAAAATTAAGCATTTTGTTGCAAGGTTAATTGTCTCAGTAGTGACAAAGAGGACTTACTGTGTGTCAGATGTTTTGCAAGGTGCTTGACACAAATTATCTTTGATCCTACCAACAGCCCTGCAAAGTTGATGGCATTGTCTCTGTCTTAAAGGTGTGGAAATTATAACGCAGCAAGACAAAGCAATTATGTTATAAACCATCTCAAGTTTATAACAGGAGATTTAGTATTTAAATCCTAACCCTGATTAGTAGAATGAAGTGGTTTGTCATTTTTTTGTATCATGTAAATAAAGAAGATTGGTCAAAATTGCCATTTTTAAAACTTAGGTGTTTTTAAATAGTGTCACCAGCAGGTTTTTATCAGGGAAGTGGTATAGATCCGGTTTAATAGCAAAGGCTACTATAAAGTTTGAGAAATAGTAGTGAAGTTTATGTCACAGACAGACTTTCCATCTTTTACAAAGAGATGTTTTTGATGGTTATTTATAATGAGGCTGAGAAATAAAAGTTATATCGAACTGAATGGTCCATTTAAGACATCTGAAAATTAACTTTATTATTACAGTAGCATAGCTATGAATTGCCATTAGCCAAGACTTCTAAGTAAGGAAAAGTGGAAAATTTCCTCCTGGTTTAGTAATGCATGCGTGTGTGTGTGTGTGTGTGTGTGTGTGTGTGTGTGTGTGTGTGTTGTGTGTGGGTATCTTTGCTGTATGAGATAGGGGATTAGGATGTTTGGGGCTCAGCTAGACTCCTGACCCCGAATTTCTTTTTTGATTAGGGAGTGACAAGATAAATACATCTGAAGGCATTATCTGAAATGTATTATCCCTCTTTGATTACTGTAATTTCTCTAATTGTCCTAGCAGGAGTCCCTTGAATTTGGGGGCTCCAACAGGGTGCTATTGACTATTTTCAAGTACAGAGAACAACCCAGGTTTATCAAGGCTATTTTTAAAGTATGTCTTCATACTTTGAATAAAATGTTCAGAGAGTGTTTTTGTTCCTGCACAGTTTTTTAAGTAAAAAGTATATTTTTAAACCAAAGAATACACCAGGGTTAATTCTAAATGCATTTATCATGTGTCTAGTTGCTTTTGGTTTCAGAATTTTTTTCTTCTTTATCACCAGATATATAGCTTGAGATTTCATCTGCCTAAAGAAACGTTATCATTAAGTTAAGTTTTGATATATGGCAGAAATAACATGACCAATAACAAGTTTCTTTGTCTTCTGATATTACCCCATCCCTAGAGTTGGAAAAGCACACATATAGTATTAAGTGATATTTTTGGCGACAGAAGAAGTCATAATTTTATAAAGATCTTTATTTTCTTCCAAATAATATTTGAAGAGTGTAGATGATTCTTAAAAGAACCCAAATGAATACTAATATCAATCACTGGGTTGACTTCTGCAAAGGTAATATAAATGAGGAATAGCTTTATCTACTAAGGATACAGTAATGAAAACTAGACAAAAAAAAATTGTCTCACTTCTGTACTAGTTGGGAAAGTGAGACAACAGACAATATAAATACGGAGATTCCATTCTGTGTTAGATTATGGTAAATGCTATGGAGAGAAATAAAAGGGACTAGAGTTTGGGGGCAGGGGTTAAGATGAAGTCAGGGAGCCCTTACTGAAGAGGGACAGTGGACAGAGGTTTCAAGGAGGAGAGGGAGGGAGTCTTGCAGATACAGCAGAGGAGAGCATCCAGATGGTAGTAAGCATGTGCAAAGGCCCTGAGACTATTGATGCAAAGGCCATGAAACAACAGGTTCAAAGGCCCTGAGAATGGTACATGTTTGGAGGATTAAGACATGACACGTGACCTTAAACATAGAAGGAACATAAAACATGTCTGATTAAAGCAATAATATTAGGCTGCAAGATATTTGAAGTGTTTTTTCATACATTATGGTCTAATTCAATTATTTTATTCATTCTTTTCCCACAGGTAAAATGCTTGAATTTGACATGAATGTTAAAAAATGGTTCACATTCGGAAAACAGTGTGCTTAGTATGTAGGGTTCCATATCATTTCAAGCCTATATTCTCCTTAGCTGTTCACAGTAATGCTTTAAAAGGTTGTAACTTTCTCTCATAATTAGTTGTGAATTGCTTTTGCTAGGAGTGTAATTGGTTGTGAAATTGCACTCTTTTTTAAATTCTCTTCACGTTTTGTGGAGAAAAGCATTCACCGATTCCTCTTCCCTCCTTTATTTTTGCTGTGTTGAATAGTTTCACCCAGAAGAGGAAGAGAAAATCCCTGAAAACACTGCACACGAAAGGTCAATTGCTCTATTGCCAGCTCACTGATAAAAGCTCAGTGAGTAAATAGTACTTGAAGGCCAAATCTCCTCTGCAAAATAATCACTGATAATTGAAATACCAAACAAGTAAAATAGATGCCAGATTCTTTCAAAGAGTAACCTAATACTGCCCTTTTCAATTAGGATACATCCTTTTTCTTATGAATCTAAAACCTAAGGGTTCATTCTCCAAAGGTCTTTGTCTCGAGCCTTGCCCTGCTGTGTAAATAAGCTCCTTGTTTTTTTACTGTTCTCTCATGCTGGTGAAGGAGCTCTGGGGAGTGGAGACCCCCTTTCCAATCAAGTGTGAAGACAGAGCACACCCTGGCCCCTGCTTCTCAGATTGCTATACAGGAGAACTAGTGGCAGTGTTCTATGTGAGTATCACAGGACCAAGCAGCCCACACACCAAACAGTACAGTCAGTTCTGAAAGTGCCATCCTGCTCATTTCAATCTCTGTAATGATTGGCCTTGGATTTAGAAGCCTGAAAGTGAATTATCCTGTTGGGTTCAGATGAGTGCAATTAACCGGCAATTTAAACATTTAAGTGGATATGAACTTGGACTGAAGTATATCCAATGTGCAAACTAATTGTAACCATTTATCTAGCAGGTACTAAAATTACGCTTGAAAATGGAAACACGTATTCCTATAAATTTTTATGAAATAGCCCCTGTTCAGACTAGAAGGGGCTAGACCTCATAGAACTTCTGGTTAAACACTAAGACATTTGCTTTTGGTTGATGCAAAATTCATCAGCTATAAAATCAGAATAGTGGATTGGGACACCATCTCAACTTTTAGTAAATAAACCATTTAGCAAATTGGGAGATATTGTCATCACTTATCTGACAAGGTGAAGTTCATGTGAGGTTGGCAATGTTCTCGGTGATCTTTCAAACTGGGTACTCAACTTGTTATATAGCTGGCACTGGGGGAATATACAAAAAAAAAAAAAGCTGTCAGACTTCTTCCCGAAACAGCACCTTGGAAGATAAGACCTATTTTAAAAGAGATTAAATAGTAATTAATTATCACTATAAACTAGAAATAGTACTTAAGTGCCAAAGGTAGAAAATATAACTTTGAGTCCTAAGGAGGGACAGATTATGGCAGACTGACAATTCCTAGAAATTTCTCTCTCCAGAGATAAGGCTTAACTCATGGAATGTCAAAGGTAGAACAGAACACAGAGATCATAGGATTCAGCTTCTTATTTCACAGAATTACACAGATCTATAAAGCCACAAATTATTGGGCCCACCTGCAGCTAAGATCTCCTAAGCTCTAGACAAAGTAAGTCCTTCCTCTTTTCATTTGCTCGATCATGGGTTCATTGGGCAAGCATTTTGAGTGTATGTGTGTGTGTTCCAGGCACCACTCTCGTTGTTGGGAACCAAGCTGTAGGCAAAATTCACACAATCCATTGACATCATGGAACTCACATTCTGGTAGATGATATACACAGTGACTGTAGATTTTTAAAAATAATTTTTCTTAGTGGCAACAGAGCAGTGGGGTCAGTAAGCAGGTAAGATAGTTAAGAGATTTTGAAGAGTTGTCATGTGCACAGATAACTAAATTATAAAGAGCTAGCTGTGGGTGAAAAAACATTGCCAGCAGAGGGAACACACAGATCAAAAGCTCTGATGAAGGAAAGCTTGAGCGAATGGAGAAAACAGCAAGGAGGACAGATCAGCTGTTGCAGAGTGAAAAAAGGGGAGCGTGATGAGAGGTATGATGAGATGATCCGTATCAGCATTGCAAGAATGAGTAGGATTTGGAGACTGATGTGTGAGGGGAGATGGCATTCAGAGAACAATTCTTTGAACAAAGGCATGGAGTTAGGAATTGGGCATTGCTCTGTGACTACTCATTGTCTTCCTCTTGATATAAGTTGATATCTCAATTTGGGAAAGAACATCCCATTGGGGGAAAAAAAATTGGTGAATACTATAGGCAACTTGAAGAAAGGGTCTTATAAATCAGATTCACTCCAACTTAATTTTTAAATTTGTCTGTATGGAGTAAAATCTGCCAATTTGTCCATTTTTTGAACATATATGCCTCTCCCTCCTTACTTTACATATGAAGACATTCATCAGGCTGATGAGTTTGGGTTGCAGAGTTGAGCCACTTCTTTAGGCTCACACTTGCAGCACCAAAAGCGAAAGCAAGCCACCTGGGACCCCTGTGTGAGGCTGCCGATCCTCACAGCTTGGACAAACCTGCTTTTCCTGTCTATGCCCATCTGCCTCCTGGGTACTTTTCTGAGTAAGCAAGGGATGATTTCCAGGAAGCACTTACATCATCAGGTTAAATTCTGTAATCAGAGCATTTAGGGGAGACCACATTACCCAGGGGGATTTTACTTGGCGAGGTACATCTCCTGAAGGAGGAACTAAGTTTTGCATTACAAGATTCAGCCAGATGTGGTGCAAAATGCCATTAACTGATTCTTTTTAAAAAGTACCATGCTGGTATTTTAAAGCCTTTCATTTGAAGCTTTTTCAGGACTGGCAAATACTAGACCCTATGTTTGATGGAGAAAAGGCTTTGGGGCTACTTTCTTGCCTTTCAGCTTGGTAGCATCATTGTTGCAGAATCTTCCCTCTTCATGGTAAAATGACAAGTGCTGCTAATCTGGAAAGAGAATGTATGATTCACTTGAGAAGTAGGGTTGTGTTTTGTCCCCACAAGAGGGAAAAAAAAAAAACTACTTCACTAAAGTTGGAAAGTAGACTTAAGTATTTTCATCTCTTCCTTTTGATGAACAATCTTCACCCTCTTGTGGGTAATCGGGGTATTATCCTAATTAGTGGAACAAGATCACAGTTTATTTGCAGCTTTTTCTGATTCAAATGTGTGTATGTGTACAAAAATGCCTTCCTTAATTTGATGGAAGAGGATACCCTGACTCACCGTCTCCTTGAGGAATAACTAGTTGCATGTAGAACACAATAGAAACCCTTTTAATCCTATTTCCTCATATTCCTTCAACTGTAAACTTAGCTTGCACAATTGTTGACTTTTCTGTTAGAAAAGAGAGTCTTTATGTTTCAGTTACTTTAAAACAAGTATTGAATGGCAAAAGTTCACTTCAAAATGTCCAGCAAATGATTTTTACTTTAGTTCCTTCCTTCCCCCAATATAAAACAAACAATGTCCAGAGCACTGTAAACATTCTTAGCATCCTTGCTTCCTGGCTGTCCTCTCCTGCGCTCCATAGGCTGCAAGGAAAATGAAGATTGCAGGAAGCTAGTATATCTGGTAATCAGGAAACTTTGGGTCACCTTGTAATAATCAGGGATGGTTTGGAGTCAGACATGGTGGCAATATTGTTGTCAAGGGTTGAATTAGCATGGTGTGGTCAGGAAGTCGTGGCTGCAGGATAGGAAGGTGGTGATGGTGGGTGTGGGCTGGGCTGACTAGACTATGCCAGGTGAAGATCTGCAGGCAAGGAGATAAAATCGTGTAATTCAGAAACCATTTACAATAGAGCAAGACTTTCCAATGTTTAACAAGTGCCAGTGCTGTGCCTAATTCCTATATACTTAGAAGAGTGTTAATTTGATATTGAACTTTCTTCTTGTTCAAACCCATACGTGTTTTGTGTCAGGAGTTAACCAAATATTTGGAAAGCACAACCACTTGCTGTTGGCTAAGACTGGAAGACAGTTGGGGCTGAAAGCCAAAATGAAGTGGTATTTTCGTGGGCAAAATTAAGAAAACTTGCTTCTCTAGGATGGCTTCTTACAAATGGGTGTGTTTGAGATACTTTGTCTTACCTTTCTAAGGCAGCAAAAATATAGAGAAAAGATGGTCCACTTGAGAGTATTTGTTGAATGCATGAATGACAAAGCTATTTTGCTTTCTATGCCAGGCTAGATAATGAACCATAACACTACAGTAGTAATATCTGCCCTTTTTAAAATACTATCTGTTCACTGGACACTGGGTTGAGTGCTTTACATATACTTAATATACTTTAAACTCATTTAATTTGAATCACAATGCATGAGGCAGGTGCTGTTATTTAAGATGAGAAAACCTAGTTCAAGAAGTATCACCAATTGACAGTAATTCAGCTAGTAAATGGGAGGGTTCAAGTTTCAGACCAAAGCATTTTGAGCTTCAGAAATCAACCAAAATTACAGTCACATAGCCTTGGGCAAACCATGTAATTTCTCTGCATTTGTTTCTTCAGCTATTATTAAAAACAAAAACACAGTCCCTGATGCGGCTGTTGTATTAAATAAAGCAATGCATACAAATGCTGACAGCTCTGTATAGCACATAGTAATCTAGTGCTACTAGCTAGTATGGTGTTTGTAGCTTCTTTATGTGGCTGCTCTCATCTGAAGCTCTGATTTTTCTAGAGCATTTTGGTGTTCCCTTTAATAGATGAATTTGAATCTGATAAGATGACGTGATAACTAAGACTCTAATCCTGATATGATGGCCCAGACTGGAATACATATGCTATAAGAGTATGTGGTGTACAGGGGGTATAATGGTATGTGTATATACATACGTATATGTGTATGTGTGTGTGTGTGTGTGTGTGTATTGTTGTGGGCACCAAATTACATACTTGAACCATTGTTACTTTGATTTGTTGAATTTTCTCTTAAGTTTCTATTTTATAAGGCTTTTTGGGAAAAAAAAAATCCTTGATTATCCTGAAAATAGACTGTGATATGATCATCCTCTCAAAATTGATGTATGGGATGTACAAATGGAATCAGACAAAAGAAATGAGATCACTTCTTTTTAAAATCATTCTACTCTGTCATCTTTTACACTAGCTATTCTACAGTCCCTATCTGGTTTTGAGGTTAGGTAGAGTCTTCATAGAAGTTGAACCCACCAAACTTGGATCCCTCAGCTTTGCAAAGTTGCATACACATTTCTACTTGTGATATAATCTATGTTTAAATATATTTATAGCTTAGATTATGTCACTAATATTTCCTAGTACAAGTTCTGGGCTGACACTTGCCTGGGTTTGAATCTGGCTCCACTACTTAACAGTTTGAATCTGGCCCCACCTAAGAGCATGTACTCTTAGGCAAGTTATTTATATTCTCTGCCCTTGATTTGCCCACCTGTAAAATGGAGAAGATTAGTCTCCTAAATAATTAAGGTTATTATGAAGATTAGAACTTATGTGCCTGACATGTAACAATCCTCAGTTAATATTAGCTGATATTTATAATTATTATAAAAATCATTATTATCCTTATTCTAATTTTTAGAAAATATGAAGTTTATTGCAAAGAACACAATTCATAGACAAAGAAATCCTATATATAATCTCTGAAGTATGTGACTATCTCAAAATTATGATTTTCTCATCAATAAAATAAGAATAATTATACTTGTCCTGACTACTCATTGGATTGTTTTGAGAATCTAATGAGATCATTGGTGAAGGGGGTGTGAAAATTCCCAAGTGCTATGTAAACACAAAGTCATTTCAGTGTTCTATCAAAGAATGAGCCTGGAAGAAAGAGAGGAGGAATGTTTCATATGAAGAAGGGACGGTCTACTTTAAGAGAAATAGAAGGATATTTTCATGAGGTCTTGGATGTAGGAAGGTAGAAATTTGCGACTCATGTTAAAAATGAGATAATATCAAAAAACATGACCAATGAAGTCTTATGGTGTAGTGGTTAAGAGCGTGGTCTTTGGAGAAGGACTTTGGGAATCAAAAAAGGATTACCATATTGAGATGGGAGATTTCTGTTACATCCACTTAGTGAATATAAAATGTTTTTTTATAAGCAAGCATGGTTAAGATAATAAAGATGATAATTTTAGTGGGGGAGGGTTTCTTATTTTCTGTACAGCGGATCTGGAATTTGGTACTTTATCTGGTACTTTATCTAATCAGATGAAGTATGGCATGTATATTATTATGGAGCTTTCAACTTTCAGAGAGATGTGCAAATCAGCCTGGCATATACTGAAAGCCTTGAGGAAACTGCAGGCATAAAACTTCATCTCTGCTTACTGAAAGCAGAAGATATACTTAAGGGAGTGGTGGGCGTGGGGTAGTGGGGAGGGGAGAGAGAGAGAAAGAGAGAAAAATAACATCAAAGTTGAATATTTGTTTTTTTTCTAGCAGAAGAGAAAGCAGTATAAAGCAATTTGGGATTGTCACAATCGAACACACAAAATTAATTTTTTTTCAGAAAGCAATTTGCTATATTGACGGTTTCCATTTTTACTTTTGAAAATTTCTGAGTAAAGGCTGTTCCTTTTAATGTTTCCTGACCGTCCTTCCAAACTTAAAATCTGAGCTGTCAGAAACCATTAATTGCAGCCATATACTGTACTTTGTGATATTTTGCATTTATACTGAGTCTTTCAATCAATAACAGAAATCTATCAGTGTGCTGTAAGGATCATTCTTGTATAATAACAGAAGGAAATCATAGTTTAAAACTAAGTGGCTTTCCGTATTTTACAGAGTGCACTGGGGAAATTTAATAAACATAAAAGAATGGGATTCCTGGGTATAGGTCTAAGAAGTATGTTGGAATCAGGGAATTATAAAATGTGTTGCTGAAAGGTACCTTCAGTGTTATCCAGGGCAACATCCCCATTTACAGATGAGAAAATGGAGCCACACAGTGGACTGCATCAGTGGTTCTCAAAGTGTGGTTTCTACAGCAACAGTATCACCTAGAAACACATTAGAAATGCTTGTTCTTGGATCCTACACTCTAGACCTACTGAAACTCTGGGGATGGAGCACAGCAATCTGTTTTAAGAAGCCCTCCAGCTGACTCTTACGTGCACTGTAGCTTGAGAACCACTGGACTAGATTTTAATTATTCTAACGCCTATCCCAGTATGTTTCCCATTGCAACATGTTGCTTTTATTTGTTTTGCGCTATAATTCTTTCTCTTTGAAATTAAGGGGAAGAGGACATTCTAAACTCAACTGTGTACACAAGTACCAAGCACGGTGGGAAAACAGAGAATACTGTTTTGCAATACACATCTTAAGACATCTTTGCGTGGCTTGAGAATTTTAGACAGAAGTGGTATTCTTAAGACTTTAACAATGCAGATAATTATCTAATTCCCCTAATTCAAAGAACTCTGATTCTCCTAGAATCTGTAGGAGATATTTAGGGATATTACTCTAGTGTCATACTATTTAGAAAGAGCCCTAACATCTTGATTAAATGAGTCAGCCCTACATCCCTTCACCTGTCTTGCATCCAGATTAATAAACAACAGCAAAGAACGATAAACAGAGCCTTTACATTTTTTTCCCCTACCTTGCAAAATACAGCCTCAACTACGCTGTAAACTTATGTATATTGCTCTGAATTCTTAATGCATGTTTTAGAATGCTGAGTATAGAACAAATAAGGATTCATACATATTGCATTTAATCACTGAAAGGAGATTGACATTATTGAACTCTGAATAATATGTAAATTGTCCTCTTGATTGGCTCAAATTGGTTTACTTAGATTCATTATAATTCTCCCATAAAATAATTGTAATGGTTCTTTTGCAAACAAATCAGGTGCATGTTTTTCGTCAGTGACTGTGAGAAGACTCAATGAGAATCTTCTATTGGAGACAGAAGCCAATTTTCCATGAAGCTAATAAAACAAACTCAGAGCTCCTGGTTTGCATAGGCACTTCCAAAACCCAGTATCTAATTTCGGACTTGTAATTTTGTATTCTTTTACTAAAAGACTGTCCCACACATTGTATGAGCTTTAGGTCCCACAAAACCTAGATTCTTTTTGGCTAGGGAGCCAAAAGTACTCCGTACTTTTAAAGTACTTGTAAAGTACTCTGTCAGTGGGCAGAAGTACTTTACATGTTGAACTGGGTAAAAGCCTTTCCATTTAAGCTCAATGAACACTGAATCAAAATGACTACCCATGTCAGTTTGAAAGCAGATAGAAATTGTTTCTGTGTAAGTGCCTTGACAGTTGCTACTGGCTGTAGATTAGCATTTGGCTGGGTTGTCAATCACTTCTTTAGCGTTTTAGATTTCCTTTCTCTTGAATAGCAATAGGCAAGAAGCACTTGGCAGCTTGCTGTGATATTGGGCAGTGGAGTGTGTATTGATACACTTATAAATGTAAGTCTCTAAATGCTTTCAAAGGAAGGGCAACTTTACTTTTGGTCAATTCTGGCCCCAGGAATTAAAAAACGCTTCTTAGTTAAAAAATCTGAAGAGAAAACATGTTGATTCATTCCTGAAGTCAATGCCAAATGCTTACTGAATGGGTATGTCTTTGATTTGTTTGTGTGGCTTGTATCTCTGATGTCTTGAAATTGCAGCATGATTTACATCTTCATTTTAGTGAAAGGATAGCTTTTTCCATCACTGAAGGAGACAAAAAAGTGCTTCAATTGTAAATATGACCCAGTTTAATTAGGGTCAGATGTTATAACTAATTTCAAAATTCCCAACGGGAGGGCACAGGATTACTATGATCTTTTTTGGTTGCCATTTTAAAAGTTGAAATGTTGCCAGCAATGCTTTTAAATCATTCACTGCTATAGAAGGGGAGTTATAAGCAGAAACAAACCGTGTAGTATCTCTAAATAATAGCAGCAGCAATGGTGACACTCAACATTCTAATAGACTCTGTATGTGTCAATGTAAGGGCCTTCAGACTCATTTGGTTTATGGCTTTAGACTCATCACCTCTTTCCTCAGCTTTATTGTTAATGAGTTATCATCTTATCCAAGTTAATTAATCTCTCTGGGCCTCAATTTCTTTGTGTGTTCAACTTGTAGGATGGTGCCTGGTACATAGCCAATAATAAATATTAAAAGTATACCAAACAGACTTTATAGCTTTCTCAGTGAAGAAATCTGAAGCTCATTTTGGATGCATGAGATCACATGGGCGGGCGCGGGATGGAGTGGGGGGGGATCTAGGTTGAAAACGAAGGTGCCTCTCTTGCCTATTCTTGTCTACATTTGGGCAACCAAAGAATAAAGATTAGTGCTACAGGAAATTGACTTTATGAGGGGAGTAAATGGTGAGATCAGGAGGGACAACTAGCTGCCATGCTCTTTCTCTGATTTCTTGGTAACGTTGCAGATGCTATAGTCACTGCCAAGGACTAGGTGGTATTCTGTCTTGACGCTTTAGTTTAAAAGCTGGTGGGGACTTCCCTGGCTGTCCAGTGGTTAAAACTACATGCTTCCAGTGTAGGAGGCAGGAGTTCCATCCCTGGTCGGGGAACTAAGATCCCACATGACGCAGCCAAAAAAAAAAAAAAAAGCTGGTGCCTCCTTGCCTTTCCCGACATTCATGGCTAAGAGTGACAGCAGTGGCTCCCCAAAGGATCACTGTATACAATGACACATGCAATACTGAGAAACTAAGCTGAATTCCAGAAGTTTATTAAAATATTAAAAAAAAAAAATCTTTTGCAGAGTGTCCGATGACTGTGGAACCAACAAAAATGTTTGCTTTTTATCAAAGTGATGAGAGGATCACAATTTAAAGTACTGTACTTCACCTGGCCTTCTCTCTGCATTTTTATTTGCTCTCATTCACTTTGCAGTTAGCCTTTTGGTTAGGTCTCTTCAGCAAGTAGTAGTCTAGCATAAGGTCCAAATAAGATCAACACTACACAAGGGCAGAGTATACAATCTGTAGTGTGATCTGTGGCTCCGCTAATGTTTTGTTATTGTTTGTAATTGCCCAATAGCTTGCTACAATAAATGATATCATTACCATAGGAATCACTACTTGGACTGAGATATTCTTTCCAGAATACCACAGAAAACTATTTTATATTTGTCCTGGGTAGTCTAACTTTAACTTGGTCAATGGGAAGATTTGAATTCTTTTTTTCTGGAGATGTATATAACTCATTGGAATTCGTCCCATTTATCCTTGGCTATCAGGAAAACTCTGGTAAAGTGAATATATCAAAACTATATTGGATTATAATCAGCAAACACATTCACATGTGTGTAACTCTTCACTTTTCCTATGTGAGGCCACCTATGGCCGCATAATTCTCAATCCAGGACTGTTCAACTCCTAAGGAACTGTACAACTTTGAAAGTGGAGGAATTTCACAGACCAATAATATATCAGTTCTAATATACTAACACTAGTCAAAAAAATAATGTTTAAAACAGATATGTTGACATTTTAGAGGGTCAATTATGCAAATAATCTAAGTTTTCATTAAAATTGTGTGAGTAAAACAATTTAAAGATAGATTATATTAAAATAGTAGATTCCATTGTTATGAAAATAATATAATAAGAATATAAACATAAAAACTAATATATTTATTTAGGTGTTGCTATGTGCCAGGTGTTCAGCTAAAATTTTACATCATGATGTGTAGGTATTGCTATTTCCATATTACTGAAAAGACAATAGTGGCCTCAAGAGGCTAAGTAACTTGCTTGTAGTCAAAACTTTTTTAAGTAGTGAAGTTGAAATTTGAACTTAGGCACTGAAATTTGAACTTCAGAACTGTAATTTTCAACCACTATATTTTATAAATTCATCCTAAATTCATAACTCCCTGTAAACATCCTTCAAGACATTATGAATATCTGTGCGCATGTACATATATATTGGTACAAAATTTTATGTAAGTGAGATCTTAATGTAGGTTGTTATGTAAACTACCTTTTGTTCAACAATGTGTCGTGGGCCTCTTCCTGTATAAAAAAAGGATAGAGGTACATAATTTTAAGGGCTAGATAATACTACAATTCTATATTCAAAAAATAGAAGGGTCCCATGATGAATATGTGTTATATCCTCTTTTATAGGTAGATATAAATTCTCTAGAACATCCTTTTCCGCATCCCTTTATATACTGATGAGATATTTTTTAAGTGTCAATCCTAATAGGAGGATTTCTGGTGCAAAAGCTATATGTATTTTATATTTTGGTACATATTTCTAGCAATCAAACAGAAAGGTTGAGCAAATTTATCCTCCCACTAATGATATATGAGCAATATCCCACTCCTAAATGTTCTTTCAAAATTAAGTTATATCAATATTTTTTAAACTTGGCCAATATGATTGGGATTGTTGAGGTTGGAGTTATTTTCATATTTATTGTCATTTGTGTCTGGGGAATTGATAAATTTATATTTTTAAGCAGATTCATGATCAGAATGAATGGTTTTACAAACTTTTGGAATCCTATGGTATTAGCAAATTTTATAATACCTTTATTTTCCATTTACATTGCTCACTTTAAAATCCAATGCCTTTTAAAAACATAGAAACATCATACTTGAATCCTGTAAAGTTTGCTCCCAAAACCAAATTTAAGATAATCTCTTAAAGTTTCTGAGATGGCATTAAAATGTTATAGGACTATATATGGTTTTACATTGCTGTAAAATTCACTTTATCAAAAATCCTTTCCTGGAAGATTTTTTAATATAATATAAATTGTTTCCTATATTTTGCAGATTGTTTCCCATAAAATAATAAATGCCAAATGTGTTAGTAGTGTACTCTTTCTTTCGTTATATGCATTAATTTGTAGACCTAAGTGACTAAAAAACAAAACAAAGCAAAACTTTTCGCATGTAATATTATCCTTAAAAACAATACCTTGCTAGTGTTTCTAATTAAATCACCTACATTATTTTATCATTCTTAAATAGCACTTATTTTGTTTGGTCTTCCTGCAATTATGTGTATTTTGTGTGTGTGTGTGTGTGTGTGTGTGTGCACGCGCGTGTGCGCACGTGCATGTATGTGATGGAAACCGTTAAGTGTGATACTTTATTGAAATGCTGACCGGTAAAAGGAAATAAGCACATTATTGAAATTTCATCATGATGGAGGATATAGATAAGTAGTTTTGAATTTTTCCGTTTCTATCACTCTTACCACTTATGAATTGATTTTGTGAGTCTGTCAGGTTTTATGAAACAAGATATTTAGCACATTAAACCATCCTATAAACAAAAATATCCAAAACCTGACATAATGGAGTTTGTTTCTTTTAGTTTTGATTACTTGTGTTTCTTATGGTTCCGTACGTTGTTCGCATTTGCCTAGTCTACATTTTATTTTTGGTTTGTTGCTTAGTTCCTTTCCTGTGTATTTCCATGCTTCCTGGGATATCTTTCAATATATTCAATTGACATCCAGATTTTTCTACCTTGGTTTGTTAATGGAGATACTAAATCACTTGGAAATATTTTCTGTGACAGACCACACTGAAATGGGCAGATTTGGTATATATCTTAGGAGTCTTCTATCAGTTTCATCTTCAAGATATAAAAGCAGTCCAGAGGCTTATAAGTTATAATCTATTAAATACCTCCTTCTAGAAAGTTGTTAAAACAGTGACACAGTATCCTTCATCCGTATTCTCGTCTCTAGATGTTTCTATCAAAACATGATAGATCCTAATAGATAAATTTCATGATAGATCCTAATAGATAAATTCAAGCATAATTCAATTAGATTATTGGTAAGTGTCAATGCTACGGTAATCGCTTTTTCTACTTCTTTACTCTGCAGTCTTACCTTCAACTGGCCAGGTTAGTAACCTGAATTTTTTAATGTGGTCATTGGTTTCAGAAACTCTGTTTTTACGGTTAGGAATTCACACTTAAAATTCTTTCTGGAGATCATGATAATCATTTGGCTTTGCCATTTTCTGTTTTTAAAGATATTCTTTTCTCCAACTCTCATCTTTTTACAGCTTCAAATTTTCTCAAGGAATTCCCTGGCGGTCCAGAGGTTAGGACTCTGTGCTTCCACTGCAGAGGGTATGGGTTCAATCCCTGGTTGGGGAACTAAGATTCTGCATGCCGCACGACGGGGCCAAAAAAAAAAAAAAAAAATTTTTTTTTTTTTTTCTCAAACATGACCGAATTTTTGTAGTGAGTGCAGAAGTATAGAGAAACAGCCTAGAGTGGGTTAATCCCTCCTGCTGGGCAGTGATGAGAGAGTAACATCAAGTCTGGCTTCTCATAGAGCCAAGAACTTCAGGATTAGAGCAACAGAGAGAAGGTTGATTCTTTCAGATAAATAGACCCCTTAATTAAACCATACTGTCAGCAATAAATGTTCTGTTTATCTATCTATCCTTTAATGTCTTTTAATGACTGCCTTGGTATGAACTATTAATGTTAAAATCTTCAATAGCGCCTATTAGAAGACAATGTTAGTGATGTTCCTATTAGTTCTGTATGCAAGCTGATGTTAGCAATAGTGATATTTATTTCTACTTTTTATTTGGATTCTTTGAAATTGTGCTTTAATTAAATTGTGACTAACCACAGACCATTTAGCATATTTAACTCAGTTTTGTGTTGAGAAGCTTTGTATTAATTTTGCCCATGTGTTCCCCCATGGGTTACCCCATGGGTAATTTACTGGGAATTCCCTGGGATCTTACCATTTTTCAGTCATAAAATTAGAAATCTGAACACTTTCCCATTTAGTTTTGAGATTAATTGCATAAAGTTAATTAGGATCACACCTATTATTTTATTTTTTGCATATTTTGACCCCATTTCAACCTGTAATGTAATTATGTAGCTGGCAAGATTTGTGTTCAGTTGAAGATACAGTTGCTTTTCAGTTTACATAGTGGTATATCCAATTGTCATATGCAAAATATTTTTAAAGATAAATTTATGTTTCTATATAGGGGAGTACATAGATGATATCTCAGCTGTGAGCATTTTGTAATTTGAGCATATGTAAATTCAGGTTTTCATTCTTTCAAATATGAGTGCAAAGAGGGCCAGAAGAATAGAATAGTAAAAAAAGGCATGGACTTTAAAATCAGACAGAGTTCATTCAAATTCCAGGTCAAAGTTATGAATGTAGTCAAATTTCTTAACTTTTCCGAGCCTTGATTCTTTATCTATGAAATACTAGTAATACTTCAAAGGAGTATTTACCACGTCAATCTTGAATTCTCCTCTTTAACCTCTCTCTTCATCTGTCACCATCTCATTAAATGGAAACATAATCTGCTCTATTGTTCAGACCAAAACCACAGAATCATCCTTGATTCCTCTTTTTTTCTCTCAACACAGGAAACCCCATCTACCAAATATATCCTCAATGCATTCACTTTTCTCTGTCTACACTCGGACATTCTATCCAAACTACCATCTTCTGTACCTACACTGCTGACTAGTGCTCCCTCAATTCTGTCTTCACGTAGTAGTTGGAGAAATCTTTTTTAAATAACATTAATCAGGTACTACAGTCCTTAATCCCTGTTTAAAGCCCTTTTAGTCATTGCATTCAGACTAAAATCCCTGCAGTGACCCCATGAGTTTCAGTGTTATCTGTCCCTCCCCACCACTTAATGCTCCATTAGTCTACTCCTCCCCTTCCTTATTCTTGTTTTTGTTCCTTGCCTCAAGGCCTTTGCACAAAATATTTTCACCACCTGGAATGGTCTTTCTTGGCCTTCTCATGGTTAGCTTCTCAGTGTTCATTTCTGGGTTTAATTATCTTAGCTTCAAAGAGGTCTTCCTTAACCACCCTATATAAAGTACACTTGGCCCCAACAAAGTCACTCTTTAACATATCGTCCTCTCTCACTTTCCTTATAGCACTTATTAATAAAATTATTAATTGTCAATTTCAACCAGCATCACCAGTTACCGATTGAGTGAGGCCCTGCTACTTGCCACTTACAAAATCAATTACATACTCACAAATAGTAGAAGAAAAAGGTGCCTTTAATCAGAATGCCGGCAAGCTGAGGAGACGGTGGACTCAGCGTTCCCCAAAAACCACCGCCAAAGATTCTGCTTGACCATGAAAGTTTTAAAGGGAAACAGAGGAGTAATCTCAGTTAATCACTGAGATAGGGGGTCAGAGTCATCACCATCCCCCAACGGCGTGCAGGCTCCTAGACTCCTTGTGACCTTCCTCCAGATATTATCTTGTCCACACAGTTTGGTCAGCTTGTTTGGGAGATCACTGAAGGGGAAGCTAGGGAAGAGATCTAGTCATCTGCGAATTACTTATTCTTCATTTCTACTTCTTTGATCTATGGAAAGAACTGACAAGTTAGGCAAGGTATTGTGTGATCAAAAGATTTGAAAGGTGTGCTAGGGCTGGAGATGAGTAGAGCGTGGGGGTACTGGTTTAAAAGTTAGTTGCAACATAGCTTTGCTAAAGTGACAAGGAAAGGGACTTCCTGCTGAGGGCGGTTTCCCACAAGGAGCTGCTTACACACCTGCCCAGTAAAAATGAGAAATTAAGTACTATGAAGGCAGGGATTTAGTCAGTCTTATTCATGCTATATCTGCAACACCCAGAACAGTCCTTGGCAACTATTAGGTGCTCACTATGTAATTGTGAAAATCACTGATGGCTGCTGCTGCTAGTAATTTTCCATAAATATATGTGTGTGTGTGTGTGTGTGTGTGTGTGTGTGTGTGTTGAGCAACTGTGCTAATTGTTATGCAGAATACAAAGTTGATCAGACAGTGATAATCTTCTGGCACAAAAGAGGGGCTAAAATGTATACTCCAAATAAACTTACAAGTAGAAGATAAAACAGGGTAGGGGATAATAAAACTGTTTTTTCTTTAAGTGGAATATACTACACAGAGTATGCCATTTACCCTGGTCTTCAATGGCATAAAATTTCATGAGCAAATGTCAAGTTAATTTTGAAACAATTACTGGAACACAGTGCTAATTGAGGCAGAAAATAGTTTTAATGTGAGTAGGCTGAATTAGTCCTCAGGTGCCCTTAAGGTTTGCATATAATACTATAATGGAACATAGGCAAAGTCAGTTTTACAGTGAAGCTTTCATGTTTTATAGAATTAATTCACAATATTTAAAAGTGTGGTATATTGTATAACATTTACGGAAACTTTTCCTCACTCTCTTGTTTGCAATGAGAATTCTGTTTAAAGCTTTGCAAATCTCTTGATGGGATATAAATGATATTTGGAGTAAGAACTGAAATTCCATGGAGCACATTGTGTCCCTCACTCTAGCACTTAATCAGACATTTGTAGTCAAATTACTTTCATTTCCTTTTTTTTTTTTCACTCTGAAGTAACATTTTCCAGGTATTTTGGAGAATTAATTAGTTTCCATTAATTAATTTGTTTTCATTATGGCTTTAATAACTCTACTGAATCTCAGAGTAACTCATAATGGTGTGGACCTTGTTTGCCAAATGCAATACAGTAACCTTTGTTTGAATGGAATTCTTCTGTTGATGTCAGTCAATTAACTAAAGCTGTTTTTAAATACCTACCTTATAAGCTACTTTGTGCCCAGGACACTGTAGGGACTCCAGGAGTAGACAACTAGTAGTTGAGTAGTTGAGTAGACAACTAGTAGTAATGATAGTTACTACATTAAACAACTTTACAATCTAGTTTGGTAGAAAAGACTAACTCTAAGACCGTCTAAAATGAATGCAAAATATAATTAATCTTCTGCAATATGTAGTATGAATAATAAGTGATAGGAAATGTCTTAGGGCGATTGATGAAGTTCAACAGAGCTCCATTTTCATCGTCCCATAGTCTCCAGTCTCACAGAATTTACTTAACGTGTTTATCATCATACCAGAAAGTCTACTCTTGGTTATTTTGTCCCCAAGTCTGAATACTCCTTAGTCTTAAGGAGATTCTATTAAACCTATTAATAGGCAACACTCGACAAAGTCAGCATCTATGGAGTGTCTAGGGGAAAGGGAAGAGGACAGACTGAAGGAATAAGGGAACAAATAGCTAATGAGCACTTAATGAATTTCAGTTATATATGTCCATATGTTTTCTCACTTAATCCTAATAATTATGTTGCAAAATAGATATTGTTGTGCACATTTCACAGTTGAAGAAACAGGCTCAGAGACAGAACTTGCGCCAGATAGCTCAGCTAGTAAGTAACACAGAGAGAACGTAGGCTCCTCTTTCCAAAGCTACGCTCTTTCTGCAGCATCATATAACCTACTGGATTAAAAAAAAAGTCTATAATAGAAGTATAATACAAAAAGAGGTTATTCTAGGTGTTTTGGGATGATTGGATTCATTTCAATTAATTAGTTTTCTTTATTGTGTGATTTACCCCCAGTGAGCCTAAGAATAACACACAGTAGAATGGGTCTTCATAACCAAGTACATTATAGAATGAAATAATCAAATCTCCATTTGATGAGACTCATTTTTCTGTCTTCAAGAAGTTTTCAAACTAAGGTGGGATACAGCTAAACATCAACAATTATAAAACAAAAAGTGTTAACAGTGAAATTCAAGAGATGAACCTTTTTCTTCATGACTATTCTCTCCTTCATTATCACTTAAATTCTTTCTCTAAAGAGTGGTTTGTTAAGGAAAATAAATTTGGGAGGATTAAAATATGATCATGCTCTTCTGCACAATTTATAAAAGAATATTTAAAAGGCTAATTCAGGTTGTTAAAATATTTTGGTGAAGTTATACAGTACTCCATCAAGAATCTGTTTCTTATGTGGATCTAATTTGCATGTTGCATTTACTAAAGGACTACCAGTTTGGTGCTTTGCTTCATCTTTTCAAAACTAAACTGATAGTTTTAGTTTTAATATTTCCTACAAATGGCTTAAGGTTATTTAAGGAAGCTTCATAATACCTGTATTATGTACATACCCAGTTTCTGAGAATTCCTCTGTAGTCCTTTACTTGCATATGTCAGGAAATATATAGGAAGAGTCTGGAGAGGAAAAAAAGGAGAATGCAATTTTTTTTAAGTGAGAAATTGATTAATGCTGTGATCATCTGTGATCTACCTCTGCAACTATCTAGTCTGGTAGCCACCAGACACCTGTGGCTACTGAGCACTTACAGTATGGCTAGTCCCAATTGAGATGTGCTGAAAGTGTAAAATATACACCAGGCTTTAAAGACTTAGAATGTATATATATATATACGTGTGTGTGTGTGTGTCTGTATACACACACATACACAGAGAGAGTGTGCACATGAGCATCTCATGAATATTTTTATATTGATTACATGTTTAAATGATAATATTTTAGACAAATTGGATTAAAATATATATTAAAGTTAATTTCATCTGTCTATTTCATTTGACTTTTCTATGGCTGCTAGAAAATTTTAAATTACATATATGGCTCAAATTCTATTTCTACTGAACAGAAATTATCTAAAGAGGCAAATCATCATAGACATCCCTTCCATACCTTGATACTGATTCTTATTGCCTGTAACTTTGGAATTCAAGCCCATGGCATGGAAAGCATACCGAGTGAGGTATCTATGGCCAAGTCATCTCAACTCATGTATCACATTTACTATTTACCTGTCATCCATCAGGAAGTGCAAAGGTGAAAAAGATGGAGCTTTTGCTGTCCATCTGGATGCCTGGGTAAGACAAGCATCCACTCAACAGTAATTCAAGGCATGATAAGCAAGGAGCCCTAAAAGACTGGTAAAGTGCCTGTGGCTTCAAGAAAGCAAAAACAAAAACAAAAACAAAACACCTCATTTAAGTGTTTAAGGAGAAAGAATTTGGTTAGAGATTGTCCACTGAAAAAAATGCACAACCTAAAGTTTGAGAATTATGCTTTATTCAGTGGACATGCTGAGGACTTAAGCCTGGAAGACAGCCTCTCATATAGCTCTGAGGGACTATTCCCAAGAGGTAAGGGAGGAGCCAGGATATATAGGAGTTTTTGCAAAAACAAAAAAACAAAAATCAAAACAAACAAAAAAAAGTAGTCAAAAAATCAAAAGATTACTGTTAAAGAAAAACCCAGACATCTCAAGTTAATGAATTTAGTATTTTTCTTTGTATGGGAACATGCAAGAGTCTGGGCTCTCTGAAATCATTCCTTTGATGTGCACCTTAACTATCAGGGGCCAGTATCCTGTTTTTTTTTTTTCTCCATCCTGAATCCCCTCAGGGTGCACAGCTGGGGGCAGCTGCAGTAGCTGTTGACTGATGGCCACAACATCCTTTGTTTACTGATATGAGGTGACTTTCTTCCTCCACAAGATAGAGGACCAGTCTATCCAGAGGGAAGAGCATAAGCAAACCTGAACAGTGGAAAAGGAAAAGACATGCCAATAAGAGTGAGTAATCCATTTGACCCAGAATAGAGAAATAGAAAACAAGTAAAAAAACAAAAACAAAAACAAACAAGTGATGCTTGAATCGTGGAAGCCTTGAGTGCCAAGGTGGCAAAGCATTTGTCTTCAGTGTGTTAGACTAGACTCTGGGGACCCACTGAAGGTGTATAGACATAACAAAGCTATAGTTTTGAAGAGTTAACATGAAACAATGGCATTTGGATTCAAATTGGAAAATTTTAATTAGGACACTACTGTAGCCTTTCAGGCAAAAGGTAATGAGGACTCACAGTAAGATGACAGAATGAGGATAGAAGGAAGAAATGGACATCAAGGATATTCCTGAGGTATTTCATTATCTTGAGGCCTAAATGGACCCATTCTATAATCGCATTTCATCCTGTGTTTGTTCGTGCATACACGTGCGTGTGTGTGTGTGTGTGTACTGGGAAAAGAAGTAAGATAAGTATGTACAAAGAGTCTACAAAGTCTACAAAGACATGGGTTTTAACTTTAACATAGATCACAAAAGTGCACTCATTTATGCATTTATGATGATAACCACCATAGTTCCTCTAATTGCTATAGGAAAACTCTGTACCTCACATTCCACATGAGAACATAATGGCTGTCCCAAGGGAGTTAGGAAATTTTGTCTTGGACTCTTTTTTTTTTTTTTGGCTGCGGTGGGTTTTCGTTGCTGCGCACAGGCTTTCTCTAGTTGTGGCGAGTGGGGGCTACTCTTTGTTGCGGCGCGTGGGCTTCTCACTGCGGTGGCTTCTCTTGTTGCAGAGCACAGGCTCTAGGCGCGTGGGCTTCAGTAGTTGTGGCTTGCAGGCTCTAGAGCGCAGGTTCAGTAGTAGTGGCGCACGGGCTTAGCTGCTCCGTGGCATGTGGAATCTTCCCGGACCAGGGCTCGGACCCGTGTCCCCTGCATTAGCAGGTGGATTCTTAACCACTGCGTGTCTTGGGCTCTTTTGACTGTAGCAGAGAAAGGGACAAGATAGATATGAGAATCTGCCCATGTGACAGGACAAAATATGATAGTTGTCATGTGGAGGCAGGGCAAAGACAGCAAAAATGTCCTGGGTATCTGTTCTCAGCCTTTGGGTCTAGATAAGCAATTGTTGGATTGAAAACTTGCTCTTTGTTTCTTTATAAACTGGTCTGAGATCGTGTGTGTCTGTGTGTGTGTGTGTGTCCCCTGCAATGACAGAATTTTCTTTTTGTTCTCCCTTCATGTTTAAGGAAGCTTTCTTCAAGTGTTAGCTTTCTTCAGCTATGCTAAAGCCCTTCAAGAAAAGTGGTTATATACATGCTTAGTTTATAGTTGTAAATTGGCATAAATAAATTTCTTTTTTTTTTAATGTCTATTTATTTATTGGCTGCGTTGGGTCTTAGTTGCAGCTCGCAGGATCTTTCGTTGCAGTGCGCGGGCATCTCGTTGTGGCGTGCAGGATCCAGAGCGCATGGGCTCTGTAGTTGCGGCATGCAGGCTCTCTAGTTGTGGCGCATGGGCTTAGTTGCCCCGCGGCATGTGGGATCTTAGTTCCCTGACCAGGGATCGAACCGGCGTCTCCTGCATTGCAAGATGGATTCTTAACCACTGGACCACCGGGGAAGTCCCATGGCTTAAATAAATTTCTGTTTAAAAAATTCTGAGGGACCTCCCTGGTGGCGCAGTGGCTAAGACTCCGTGCTCCTAATGCAGGGGGCCCGGGTTCGATCCCTGGCCAGGGAACTAGATCCCACATGCATGCTGCAACTAACAGTTCACATGCCACAACTAAGGAGCCCACATGCAGCAACTAAGACCCGGAACAACCAAATAAATAAATAAATATTTTTTTAAAAAAAAGATTAAAAAAAAAATTCTGAGCACAAGTTTACAAAGAAAGTAATTTTCCTATTGATAACAGATAGTATTTGTGTCATTTTTCATTGTCTGACACCCAAATTATGTTCATATTCTCCAGCCAATTTAAATATTAGTAACAAAGTAGAGATAGTTGATGATATATATTCCTAGTCTTAAGGGAATTCAATGAATTTATTTAAATTTCTAGCAGTTGTTTCAGGCATGAAAAAAAAAGTATGTACCTGTATCCCCTTTTTCTTGACCTATATCAGTATTCCTGTCCTAAGATAGACTAAGTATTTCTCAAGAGAAATATAGTTATTTAGGTGTGGCATGTTTTATAAATGCAAATATGAGAGTAAACTCTGATTCAGTCATAAACACTACTCAAACATCACTAAAAAGGGTCTCATTTTGTTCTTCAGTACTCATTTTTTGAGTCTTTGTCTATGAATAGTATGCTTGCACAGGCCTCATTTTTTCTTCTGAGAAATGTAAGAGCTGGCTCCTCCTGGTCAGAACATTTCTGTAATTTAAATCCATTTCTCCCAGCTAGAAAGACCCCGAGCTTTATTTCCAGAAGGAAAAATAAAGAATCAAACTGCAGAAAGGGAACTTTCCCAAAGCAAAGCTATAATGAATAGCAGCAGTTTGAGTCTTCCTTAAGGTGTATTTACCTAGCTTGTGAGAAATAAATGACCCATTTCAAACACTGAATCCTCATTCTACGTCAAGATTTTAGCTCTTTACCCAAAACCAAGTATACATAATAATGAGTCCATAGACAGTCTGTATTTCTAAGTAATTCTTGCCTTATATTGAAAGATAAGGTAGAGAAGCTTTGGAACAGCTTCCCTAACATTAATATTAATATTAAAAAATTCATAGTACTTGTAGATGTTGCTTTAGTATAAAATAATATACAATTTAGGGTAGTAAGCTTACTCTCACATAGTAGATTTACAAATACATGGCTTGCTTTTTATTTATACCAATCAGTTGGCAGTATGGTACAAGAGAAATGACTTTGAAGTAAATGGGATCTACTAATCCTGGCTCCAGAAACTTTGGTTTTGATCTGGACAAATTTCAGAACGTCTCTGACTCAGTCTCCTCATTTGAAAGAGGAAGTGATGATACATTCTACTTCAGAGAATGATTTTTGAAGATTGCTTGTGAGACCAGAGACTTAAGAAACCAAGAGAGTAACTCATAAACTGTTAGTACCTTTAGCGTGTTACCCTAACTATATAAAATATATATGGATTAAAACAGACCCAGAACATTTGCTTTAATTATTCCCTTGTGTATGATTGTTGTACTGTCATAATTTGCCCCAGGTAGCTATCACTAGGAAGTCAAAGAATGATTCAGAGATGCTGACTGGATTAAGTGTAAAGTACATTGGCCTATCCTGGAGGGACTGTTTCTTGACAAACTTATCAGTGACAAGAACATGTTCATTCATTCAACCAGTAAACATCTTTTGAGTCCTAACGTGTACCAGCCATTACTCTAGGCATTGCATATACAGTGTACATTTTTCTTAGCGTCATACTTTGTTTTTGGTGCATCTTGGAAAACACTCTTTTCCACTTCTTTGACCTAATCCTCTCAATTTCATCTCTCCCTCTGGGTCAAAGCATCTTGAACCTTTCATTCAAGAACAAAGATTTGGAAATGTAAATACAAGAATCACTTGCAGTTTAAAACTATTTCCTGAGCACTAGCCCTAGTAATAATAGTTTAGGTTCTGCCTAGGGACCAGGAATAGGCCTCATAATCATGTGCTCAGAAGATTCTGATCAAAAAGCTAGTCTGTATCTGTATATCTTGGTGTTACTCGAGATGTTTATATCCTAAGTATTCTCCTCTAAATGGATTTTACTATTTTTTTAATGAGTGGGAACTGCTTATCAGATTTATAGGTAACTTCTTCTGGGGAGAAAACAAACAGAAATACTGGTTATAATCAGACTTATTAAAGAACGTATGTTCCACTATTTGGTTGAAATAAGTCAATCTATGATTTGAAAAATAAACGTTGAGATTCAAGTGATCAGCTCTATAGCAGTTGGCTAGTCTTAATAAGAAGGTAATCAGAAAATTTTCCCATTTTTCTGTGCCATGTAAACTACAACTAAGCTAAACAAACAAGACTTGAACCTTAGTCAAGAGGTTAAGAAATCTATAACATTGATAATAATCATCTTTTGATAATAGCCCAAGAATATACGGTTACTTTGTTTCTGATGATACTGTGAATATTTTAAAGGTACAAAATCTTTTGAATAAATTCTAAATTAAATTTTTATGTAAGTGGTTTTTGGTTTTGGTTGGGTATATAAGGTATGAACAATGAGTACATCTAGATGACCTGTTGTTTTGTCTCAGAACCAGTCCTGTCATTAGACAGGCTAGAGAGGAATGATTATGATTTTTTGTGTGTGTGTGAGTTGCTAACTGGATATTCATGAACTAATGTGCCCTAGCAACTAGTCAGTTGCTAGGTTAACACAACTAGTCAGTTGTGTTAACCAGCTGCTATGTACTTACCACTTTGCTAGCTACTGCTGGTTAAGGCTACAAGAGAAACAAGATCAAAAAAAAAAAAAAAAGAAAGAAAGGTCTCCTGTGAGTCGTCAGCTTTCATAACAAAAGGTTTGAGTAACCTGGGGGGAAAGAAATTGTGTTGCAGTATCTAACGAAAAGGATAATACAACCCTTTATTCTGTGTGGTTTACAGTATAAAACCGACATTTACCAGACCAGGCCCCCTGCCTTTTCTTTTCCCTTTGGAAACACTATTGTACATTCAGGTGCAAAACTTGTAAGGGAGTCAAAAAATCAAAATGAAGTTTAAATGGTAAAAGGCAAAAAATAGTATTATTCACCATAAGAAGAGAAAATTATAGAACTTAGAGTTACTACCTTTGGATTCAAGAAAACTTTTCTACGAGTGGGAATGCCATAGAGTTGTGAGATGCACTTGGAGTTACTTAGAAACAGGATGAGATAAAGATCATTGAGGAATGATTTAGGTGCAGCTCTACTTACTGATGGGAGAGGGTAGCTTAGATAAATTCTCAAGACACTTAAGAACTGTGTTTTTGTAATTTATTTATTTATTTTTCCCTGCTCAATAGTGATCAGACCAAAATAGCTGTGATTGACTTTGAGAAATTTTTTCATTTTCAGCATCTGGCACAAACACATCTAGGTCAAACTTGAAAATCCAGGCTTTAGAAGGAGAACAGAAAAACATCAATTAGCAATGAGCTTTCCTTTTCCGTTTTCTCGTTTTACAAAATAGGAAACTGAGGCATGGGGAGGTTTTCCTCCATCACCGTCTTCACTTGGAGAACAGGTGGCAATATGTGAAACTAGAATCAAAGTCTTGGGACCCTCTGACTCATTTTCCTTTCCCTCCACATGCCATCTGTTGTGGGTCACAAGTCATATAAAGAGGATATTATTGTTCTCTTTACTTTTGTACTTTCTCCAAATGTTTTTTTTGTGAAAAGAATATTTTACCCCAATGAAGAAAATTGTTCTGTCACCAAGAAAAAAGCCTCCTCTTTCGACACAGAGATTTCCTTGCCAAAAACTAATTGCTTAGCCTAAAAATGCTGCACTTGTTTCATGCATTAGTAAAATCAATTCTCTTCTCTATAATACTGCTCAGCCATTGTATCTGTCAGCACTCTGGGTGTGAAGCTAAAGTCTAAAACTGTGTCGCCAGACACAAAGGTTTATAAAGCTCGAACACGTGGATTAATTTTCGGGCTGATTTTTGCAGTTTACGAGCTCTGTAGGCATTGTGCTTTCCTTCTGTTTCCCTCTGTAACCCAACGTTTAGACCAGAGGGCCTGGGGTGGTATTAGCTCCCCAATAATAATTAGAGAAAGGGAAAGGAAATGAGGTGCCTTTGTTCATTTCTTCAAAACTTTCTGGAACATTTACTCTCTGTCAGACATTGGTAGGTACCAGGAATGTGGACACATGTGATTGCCAGCCTTGAAATAACTGATAGTCAGGGTATGTGCTGAATATTGGTTTTTCAAATTCAGAATGGTAAATGGTTTGGCAGAGGTGAACATGATGGGGTGTTGTCAAAGTACACAGAAATTATGGTAGAAAAAAATTGCATGAACTCTTTGACAAATAGGTAGGAGGTAGTAAGGAAAAGTCCATGTATGTGTGTGTGTGTGCATGCATGCACGTGTGTGTTACAATTTTGTCATGTTTGAGTGCCAAAAAAAGATTTTTAGAGAGGAGGTCCACAGCCCTGTGTCAGATGTAAAACTAGTTGGTTGCTAATTGGTCTCAAATACTTCTACATTCCCACAAGTCAAACCACCTCACCTAATAAAATCTATCAAGAAATTCAAGACCAATTCTGTTATTGGACAGAATAAAAATTCTTGAAGTAAGTAGCACATTTGAAAGTTGAAACATTTAATTTTTGAGGATTTTCTCATAGGTAGCCACTTAATGAGTAAACGTCCATTAAGCAGTGACTGGTCTTTGCATGTTGCTAGGACTAGAGAAAATAGAGAATAGTAAGTGATCAACCCTGCAGAAAGTGTTCAGACTAGTTAAGGATTAAGGTTGCACCCAATATCTAAGAATGTGCAACAGTATAATGTCCAAACTGGAATGCAGGCTGTGAGGCGTGGTTACCAAGACTGTTTCAGTAAAAATTCATCTGATTCATCTTCCATTCCTATTTAAATATTTATTTAGATGCACAGTGGCACCAATAGGCTTATTTTCAATTTGGAATAAAAAAAGATCCAAAAATTTCCACTCATAAAAACATTTCTGGGGGCTTCCCTGGTGGCGCAGTGGTTGAGAATCTGCCTGCCAATGCAGGGGACACGGGTTTGAGCCCTGGTCTGGGAAGATCCCACGTGCCGCGGAGCAACTGGACCTGTGAGCCACAACTACTGAGCCTGCGCGTCTGGAGCCTGTGCCCCGCAACAAGAGAGGCCGCGATAGTGAGAGGCCCGCGCACCGCAATGAAGAGTGGTAACTTTGTTAATCAGTGTAGGTTGATTTGGGGACTCACTGCCATTATGTTTCTTGTGAAAAGATGACCTTTTTGAAATGATTAACCTTGACTAACATTCAACTCAAATATCCTGACCAGTTTTGTGCCTCAGGAAAGAAATATACACGTGTCAGATGATCCTCACAAGTGTTGCACAAAAGGGCCATCAGATTTTGGATACAGCTAACTGGAAAGGGACCAGTTCTTTTTGTTCTGAAGTGTGGTGGCTTTGCTCTTCGTTTAAGCCTTCCCAAGTTTAATATTAAATAATTACTATCAATAAAAAAGACTGGCCTTGATATCAACATTATGCACTTTTAGATTAGCAAATTATACATTTTGCTTTGTCAGAAAATAATGTTTTTGCTTAATAGAGTCTAAGACTAATTCAAGCTGAAGAATGCTGCAGTTCCACTTAAAAATATGTACAATTTCCAGGGAGCATTTCAGGAATTTGGAGATCTCTTCCGGGGCAATTTATTCTAGTTTGCTTTTGCAGTACCAGTGAAGTGGTCTATATATTATAGTACATTGAAGCCTATTGATAATGCATTCCTCATGTATGGGACAGATTGTCTGGAAAAAAAAAAAAAAAGCCGATTTCCTTTAAGAAGGAATACCCTATATTGAGACCAAATCTTGACCTTATTTCAAGGCTTCAATTGATAACTGATAGTTGGTAATTAAGTATTTGCTTTCTTGTATCTTAGGTAAGATTAGCTATAATCATGTTTGCATGGTCAAGTGGGAACTGGAATCCATGGTGACTGGACAGATTTGAGCTAGAAAACTGACCCAGCTATAGACTGACCTCCTGGGAAAGAGGCTGGCTCTCCAAATTATATGGCCCAAAGTGGTGGGGGCAAACTAGGGCTTGACTGGGAGTTCTGGTATGGTTAGATCCACTGATTCTCTAATTTCAGTGTATTTAACAGTCTCCTGTGGATCTCGTTAAAATGCAGATCTGATTTAGTGTATTAGTTTTCCACAGCTGCTGTAACAAATTTTGACACACTGGGTGGCTTAAAACATCAGAAATGTGTTCTCTGAGGCCACAAGTTCGGTATTAGTCTCACTGGGCTGAAATCAGATGTCAGTGGAGCTGTACTCCCTCTTGAGGCTCTGTAGGAAGAATCCATTCCTGGCCTTCCAGCTTCTGGTGGCAGCTGGCATTCCTCGACTTGTGGCCAAATCACTTCTATCTCTGCCCCTGTCTTTACAACGTCTTCTCCTCTTGTGTGTGTAATCTCCCTCTGCCTCTTTCTTACAAGGATACATGTAATAGGATTTAGGACCCATCCAGATAAACTAGTATAATCTCAAAATCCTTAATCACGATTGGGAAAAACTTTACCATATAAGGTAGCATTCACAGTTTCCAGGGTTTAGGACCTGGATATATCTTTGAGAGCCATTTCCAGTCTACCAAAGTGGGTCTAGGGTGAAGATTAAGACTCTGAATTTCTAACAATTGCCCAGATGATGTTGATGCTGCTGGTCTAACACTTTGACTAGCAAGTGGCTGGATTATAAATCTGTAACGTTCAGCATGATCTGTCTGGCTCAGACCAGAACTGTGCTCACTTTGATGCAGAATCACATAGTAACAAGGGACATAGGGGACAGAGTGAAATTTCTAGGAGATGGAGTAGCCAAGAATTAGGATGGTTATTTGGGAACCAAAAATTCTTCCAGAGTGTCAGGCTGGAGCCCTGCTTCTAGGGGCAAAACTGGAGTATTACTCAGGAACCAAGGCAGAAGTTCCATTCTTTAAAGTGGGCTAACAAGCCGCTCAGTGGACAGAAAGGGGGCCTGGACACGAGGTATATGTCAACAAATCTAAAGCCATATTCTGCCAGCTGGTTTACCTCGGCCTCCTGCCGACCATGGCCAGGACTGATTATGAACGTAGCTAGTGTTGAGTGTATGCTTGGCTCTCAAACTGCTGATTCAGTATATTTGGAATAGGGCTCTGAAATCTCCATTTTTAACCAACATCTTAAATGATTCAGATGCAGGTGGTCAAAGAGATACCTTTGAAAAGTACTGTTCACCATGGTGAAGGCATGAGAGGGTACCAATTTATTTATATTTGAGTTAGACAAGGTAAGCTAGAGTGGTATTGCATGTTACCAGGAAAATATGGTACGAAAAAGAAGTCAGTTTGAACCACTAAAGACCTGTGAAGTCTGCCTCTTGTTCTGCAGGTGGCTATAAGTCTGGAAACCGTTGAACATACATGATAAACGGTGTGTTAATATTACATCACAACACATTACATTCAATATGTTGTCCTGTATTACTAGTGCATAGTTTGGTGCAATGTGCAAAATTGCAATGACCATGATGCGTCAGCACTGTGTTTCCATCATCTCTGCACATGCATCTGTGAGATGTGGCCTCAGATGGTGTGTTCGCCTCAGATTTTTTTAAATAAACCTGTGCCTTTAGCCTCCTCACTGCTGAGTCATCCAGGCCAGTTTTGCAAATGATCATTCAGCCATTCTAACCTCAGTCTGGCCTAGAGGAGTGGTGTGTCACGCTGTTGGGGCCACTCAGTTGATTTCCTCTTGCCTGTAAAATGGGGCGTTATTTGATCAGTTAAATGGTCAAATGTGTCATGTTTCCGACTTTATGTTCGCCCTATAGGGTGCATATAGAGCTGGAGTAACTACAGGACTTCCCTGCCCTCTTGCTATATTCAGTCAATAGGGCATGGGATGTGGAATTATAAAACTTGGATTGGAAAAAATTTTTAAAAGGTGGGCTGATCTTATTTTTCAGTGCCTCTCAGTTTTAAAATTATTTGGAGTTATAAAATGAGTCCGTGCTCCTAGACGTGTGAGGATGGAATCACATAGATCCCATAGGCCCCAGGGGTGATCTGAATTAACTTTGGCAAGTTGTTTTTCATAAGGGATCTGGCTCATCTCACAGCTATTTGTTTCAGCTCAATCATCACTTTTACAAGTAAGCCTTCCCCCCTGACCAGGTGAAATTCATCTATTTCATACTCTCATGGGAACACATACTTCCACCATTAGTACCTGTGTCATTTACTTTCATCTGCGATTATTTGAATGATTTCTGTTCCTTTGCTAAATTTTGAAATCTTCAAGGACAGGAACCATGTATTTTTCTGTTGAACTTTTTTTCCCTAGTACCAAGCACACTATTTGACATGAGGTTGCTACTCAAAAGAGAATTGAGCAAATTGATTGGCAAATAAATTAACACAATTTTTAATGAATCCAGAAAATTTTGCTTGTGGTATAACCCTCCTCTCAGTAGCTCCTTCTCCTTTGCTTATATGACCTACTGCAGTCATTATACTTCCCAGGAACTCATTTTTCCATGAAAAGTAATCTGAAATGGAAGGGAAACTGGGAGCATAATAATTTAAAATTAACTCAATGGTCTTCCAATAAATCATTCAGGGGGCGTTGGGAGGAGTGCAGGAAGCAAACAAGGACATGAACTTCTGCTTTCTTTTTCTTCCCTCTTCCCCTCCTTCAGACAGCTCAGTCCTGCCTTTGTCTATTTATAACTTCAATCCAGATCTTTATTTTTCAGTAGACATGTGGAATATTTTTAAGATATCTAAGCTGTTGTCCAGGGTAGTATTTTTTCTCCCGCTTGGCTGTTCCGAACAGCATTATCTCTCAGTTTTCTAAGCTGGTAATACCATTTAAAGCAATAATCAATTGGATGATTTGAAAGCTAAGGAGAGGATAAAATAAAAGTAAACACCACCAGCTAGTTTTTTAAATTGCTTCTCAAATGCCCTTTTGCAGAGGAGACTGTAAAGTCCTATTCAAGCTGAATTAATGATTAGCAGTAGTCAGTGCTGTTCCAAAGGCAGCACAAGGCTCTAGCAAGTAATATCTCTGTTTGGTTTGTATAACGTATGGGAAAAAAATTACTGCTTATACAGTTGGGCTGATTACTTACTTCGTCTGTTGGTAGAAAGAACATTTGTTGTCCCTGTACCAAGCTTTGACTGAATCAGCCTTCTTTAATGGGACTTATCTTGACCTAGCAAAGTATGATTTTCAATGTTTTTTTCAAATTCACTCTCATCCTAGCTGATGTATACTTTCTTCTTGGCTAGAAAACTAAACTAACCTTCTAGGGTTAAAAGAAAATCATGATTTTATTCAAAATCAGGTCAAAATCAAAAGTATTTATCACTATACTCTCTTTTTAAGAATTGCTGTTTAAT
Organism: Eubalaena glacialis; assembly: GCF_028564815.1. Classification (NCBI taxonomy): domain Eukaryota; kingdom Metazoa; phylum Chordata; class Mammalia; order Artiodactyla; family Balaenidae; genus Eubalaena; species Eubalaena glacialis. The sequence continues at coordinate 40,688,719 of NC_083716.1, forward strand.
TCATTATTAGCAAACCATTAATCATAGGTCTGTAAGTTAGAGACTGTTTGTATGCTGTCTCATTCAAATCATGCACACTTACCATTCACATGAGGTTCTAACATACCCTTGACAACTTTATGTGGCTACGTTAGTTCTCAAGGACCCATTTATTTAAGTGATATCGAGACTAGAATTTGCAATGTGAAGGGATGCTCTGTTTTGACTAACAAATGGAATATTTGAGAATACTAGATCCTGACCAATCCTTTGGCACATCTCATATTTCTTCGTAAAGCATTTTTTAAATGGTATTGAATGGAGCTTCTAGTTGGTGGGTTATTTGTGAGTTTTTCCAGTAGAAATGTTTTTATTTACTTTTCAAAAGCTTTCCCGTACAGACTGTTGCCAAGTCTCTCAGGGTCTCATGGCAAGGAAATCAATGGATACACACATGAAGAGGTATAAGGTCTTACAGCAGTATCTTCCAGAAGGTAATACAGGTATGAGAAGTGTGTCGGAAAACAGAATGGAAAAGATATGTGTGTGTGTGTATATATATGTATATATATATATATAACTTATACAAATCCAATGAATAATTCTGACATTCCTCCAAAGAACAGGGTTTTGTAGAAAACCAGTGAGAACCATAATAGAAATGGAAATTCCCCCCCCAAAAAAAAAGTAGATCTCTCCAAGATTGCTTTGTAAAATTATTTAGATTGATGGGAGAAAATTAATATTAAGTTGATGGACAGAGCTAGAAGATGATATACCCCTAAAATCTTAATAGCCACATGTCATTCATGCTAATGATAATAACTGGAATTGATGTAACTCTAGAAAATTGAGCATAAGTAGCTGCATAGATCTTAAATCAGAGAAACTAGCACTGGTCATTAATTGTCTACTTTGGGTCAGGTACTGTGGTAGCGTCCAAGGATACCAAATAGTCCCTGACTTCAAGGAGCTTATGTTTTAGAGTTCCCATCTCCTAGCTTTTAGATTTGCAAACCACCTTTGACAAGGAGGTGCATCTTCATTCTTCTCTCCTACTATCACCTTGCCTAAGATTTTTATTTGATTAGTCACTCAATAAAGGTTGCCCAAATGCATTCTTATTTTAACTCATTGAGTTTCATTAAAATATTGAATGGTCCCAGACAATACGATGTTTAATCTAAGTGCAGCATTAAGTGCTTGATAACACTTAAGTGATATTCAAATCAATAAGTAAAGATTGGTTGTGGAGAATTTTGGTAGTTGACTAAAAGGAGAGATGGGCATTTGGGGTACCATAATATTTTTTTTTTCCAAATAAAATCTTATGAAGAATGGGAAACAACTGTGAAAATTAAAAGGGATAAGAGAAGAAGGAATGGGCCAACCATAAAGTTTCCTGTCCTGTATGTGCAGAGGAGTACCTGGGCTTATCTGCAAGTGTGCTATGGAAACAGAAAGAGATAGAGCGTTTTCAGAAGATAAACGTCATCATGTGTCAGAGTTGTTGCGAGTTGAAGTAAAGTATAAAATGTTTGATCTAAGATGATAAGCGAGGTAAAACATCGATCCAGAGACTCAAAGAGGTTTATAGGCTTCGCCCTCAAAGGAAAATATGATTGACTCACTAGCTTAATTTCTTCCACATTTGCTCAATTTTCATGAGTTTCAGGGGAGTACGGATGAAATGTTTCTAGAGCAAAGGTTGTCAGCCATGGACGAGTTGGCTGCCATCCTCTCCCCCAGGAAACATTTGGCAATGTCTGGAGATATTTCTGGTTGTCACAACTGGGGTGGGGCGATAACATATCTAGTGGTAGAGGCCAGGGATGTTGCTAAATAGCCTATAATGCTCAGGACAAGCACCCACAACAAAGAATTAAGTGATCCAAATTGTCCAAAGTGCCAAAGTTGAGAAACTCTGTTCTCAGAGTTACTCAGAGTCTCCGAAATTCTGGTCTCAGGAACCTTCCTCCTAAGTCTTTCCAGATAACCCCATATGACTACTTTTTACTCTGTTTTGATTAATATTTTTCATCATCCAAAAAGGATCAAATTATTAGTACCAATGAACTAATTTTGGCCTTACTGATTATTATCAAGTATTACAAAACTGTACCCCTCCTGGTTGCCACAGCAGCTGTATGTTTGTTAGAAAGATTGCATGAGAAAACGTTTTGTTCCAGTGAAGCAGAGGCTACAAGTCCAGATTAAAACAAGGTAAAAATTAAACCTTTGGGGCTTCCGTGGTAGCGCAGTGGTTAAGAATCTACCTGCCAATGCTGAGGACACGGGTTCGAGCCCTGGTCAGGGAAGATCCCACATGCCGCGGAGCAACTAAGCCCATGTGCCACAACTACTGAGCCTGTGCTCTAGAGCCCGCGAGTCACAACTACTGAAGCCCGCGCGCCTAGAGCCCATGCTCCGCAACAAGAGAAGCCAGCGCAGTGAGAAGCCCGCGCACTGCAACGAAGAGTAGCCCCCGCTCGCCACAACTAGAGAAAGCCCGCATGCAGCAACGAAGACCCAACACAGCCAAAAATAATAAATAAATAAAATAAATAAATTTAAAATTAAACCTTTGGTCTCTGAAGATATATTTTTATAAGTCTTTTACCATTATAACCCTTTGGCTATTTTAATGCAAACTGTTTCTGTAAAGCCATATTTTGGTTGCTATAACAACTTGACATAGCTCCTGATGAGCTCTTCTTGCCTTAATGTTGCTTTTAAAAAGTTGGGGTTGCTATGACTACAAAATGCTGCTTTATTTTCAGCGAGCTTTTTTCCCCTTGTAATTTTGCTTTCAAAATATGTATGTGCACATGCATGCATATGTGTGTACTTCTACTCACATGCCTTATGGAAGTCTACGTGTAGTAAAACCAATGTCTGAAAGCACTAGAGGCAAGATTGCAATTTATTTAAGTGCACGTTGTTATTCTAAAATTGATTTACGTAATGCTGAATGAATCCAGGTTAGACGTGCTTTTTCCTTGTCTACAAATTATATAACTGCTCAGTAACCGACTCTTCATCTTTGTTCTATGATTTACTTATCACATCTTCCATGTTATAACCTCTCCCTGTTTCCAACGTATTTGTACCTTGGCCTTGGATGGGTCATTTGAACTCGAAGAATGTGGAAGCTTGTTTTGTCTTAATATGTTCATGATTATTGATGAAGTCTATTTTACAATACTGCTGATTACGGTCTTCTTTGTATCATAGATGATAAAAAAGATGCCCATTGCTCAGAGTTTCTCTCATTCAAATTTTGAAGAAACCATAAGGCTGAAAGTTAGGACACCTTGATTCTGTTATTAACTCCGTCACAATGAACTAACCACGGTATCTCTCTAGAGGAGTGCTGTCCATTAGAATTAAAATGCAGCTATCTAGACAATGTAACATTTTCTAGTAGCCAAGTTAGAAAAGTAAAACGAAGCAGAATTAATTTTAATAATTACTATCTAACCCAATATATCCAAAATATTACCGTTTCAAAATGTTGATGTTTTAGAAATATTAATAAAAGGTTTTACATTCTTTTCTATTGTCTTGGAAATTTGGGGGGTATTTTACACTTGTAACACATATCACTTAAGATGAGACACATTTCAAATGCTCAGTGACCACGCGTGACTAGTGGCTATCATGGCGGACAAATATAGCTTTAGATCTCCATCAAATTTGGTCATGCAACATCATTTATTATTTATTGGTCACCTACTAGGTTCAAGGTCCTTTTTGAAGTCTTAAGAGTATACAGATGATCAGGAAAACTCTTTCTTGGTTTATGAGAGAGAAGAGAGAGGGAGAGGGGACGAGGGGACGAGGGGATGAGGTGGGCAGAGTGACGGACAGAGAAGGAGGGGTAGAGGTGGAAGAGGAGGAGGAGGGCAAGGAAAGAAGGTTCTCTTTTAAGTCTTAGCTATTCAGTGCTATCATCCATAATCTAATTTTATTTTATTATAATTAAGAAATATTGGAATAAGCCAGGCAGTTCCCTGATACCTTTGGGTGACTTATTCACAATTCTATTCCCAACCCTTTGGGGAATGCTTGGGGCAGATTAACTGCACCCTGCATATTTATTGAATTGAATTTCCTTTCCTGTCAAAATATGTGATTATATCTGAGATTAAATAAATATTATTTTCAAAATAAAATTTAAATAGTTTGAAAAATCCCACCATACATGAGTATTTTAGGACAATGAAGAGAAGGGTGGCTAAAGGTCTAACATAAAGGGATATCAAGTTAAAGGGTGTTATTCTTTCTCTGCATCTTGCCTTTCTTGCTGTTTGAAGATTTTTGTCTAGAAGTAATCAAGGATTAATACAATTGCCTTAAATTGTTTTGATGCCACACTACAGGTGACATTGCCAGGACATCATTGCTGTGTCCAGATCCCTTATCTCATTGCTGCTGCTTTATTCCTTTCCTGCCTTTTCTCATTTAGAAGAAGCCAAATCAAAGTGAGCCGTGTGACTCTTGTAGCCTGCTCAGTGAAGGAAGTTGCTGTTTTCTTTTTAAACATGTGCCATTTTTTATCACCATTATTTTAGAAATAAAGTGGCTTGTTGGATGTTTTTTTAAACTGAGCCATTTTGCCTGGAATGCAAAGGTTTGGATGACCTAATCAGATTTGGAAAGAAGAGAACAGTGCTACAATTTGAGCAGATTCCTAAATCAGGTGGCAGATGGTAATCTGAGTTGTGAATTAAAATGTTTGTTGCTGACGGCTCTTCACATTTACAAAACATTTCAACTAGCTCCCATCATTTGTCACAGATTTTTTCTTTTTCACCTCTTTTCAGTAATACAACATAATGTCTGACATTTCATATCTCTTTGGCCTTTGTAAATTGGAATTATATTCAATACATTTCACTTTCAGAGTTTAAGATGTAGGATGATTTTGAAATCCTTGTTACTGTTAAGAGTTCCACAGTGAGCGATCATGCTACATTAGCCTGAGGGGTTTGCTCAAGACAAACATTAGAATATATTTAAGGTGGGAATAGCCTTATGTTTCTGTGATCATATCATTTCTGTCTAAACTGGTAAATGGAATTATTGTTGCCTCAAGAATGTTTGTTTACATTGAATGCTAGATTATAATGCCGGCTACTAAAATGAATGACTCAGAAACCCTTTAGGTTATTCACAATAAGCTCTTACTTATCTGTAGACTATGTGAAGTGTTCATTTTCTTTTTTTTTTTTTTCTGTGTAATTTTGGATACTTTTTTTCTAATTATTTTTAGTTTTCCTGGAAAATAAGCAGGGAAGAATAAAGCTAGCTTTGCTATTGCCAGTTGACACTGCTTAAAAGTTTGAGATAGAGTAGATTATAACCATTGCATTTTTATTCTGAGGTATTTTTAAAATGTGGAGCCCCTTGGACAAAAAATACTTTTAAAGGCTTCCCTTTACCTCTTGGGCTGAAAGAATTCAGATGTTTACTCATTAGACTAGAAAACACACTAGAAACATGGAATTTTAGAGACTTTGAAATCAACTAGTTCAGTAATCTTTAAACTTTTTTCTGGCAAGTTCTTTTCTCAAAAGAAAGTGTACCCTGAGGCTCAAAACATTAAGTACACATTGAAGAACCAGAGAAGAAGGGAGGGGAGAGAGGAGGGTGGGAAAATGCCCGCCTTTCCTTGGAACACTCAGAGTTGGATTGGAAAGCCACAGATCAACTTTAACTCCATCCATTTACGAGTAAGATACCAGCAAGTTAAATGACTTGTTCAAGATCAGACAGCTCTGCCTGAAAGCCTGTCAGTTTTTTCATTCATTCAGCAAATATGTGAGTGCCTATTATGCGCCTCACTCGATCTTAGAATGCTGGAGGGCTCAAGATACAGTTGTGAGCAAGCAGTGCAAGGCCCTGCCTTTGTGGAGCTTGTGTCCTAGAGCAGGCCAAATAATACACTAGTGCATGCAGGTTGGAGGTGATATCAGATTGATACCAGGTGGTGTGATGACATAGTGTGACTTTGAGGAGAAGGTACTGAAATCAGGGAGGGCCTCTTGGAAGAGGTGATGCTGGTTTGTCCTCTGCTCAGTGCTGTCTTCCTGATAGCTGTCCTCAATCACTAGCAAAGCTGTTTTGTTGGGATGGTACAATGGAAAGAACAGTGGATTATAAATCAAAGACTTGTGTGCCAGGCCCAATTCTGTGTCCCTTCTGAGATGTTACATCTTTTATATCTGTGAGATGAGAAGCATCATATCTACACAAGATTAAGGAAAAATCTGGTCCCCGCCTTTTTTTCCCCAGCCCTTCCACCCATCCTCCTCCCTACCATACCACTTTCCTACACATTATTTTCCATTAATACTGAATTTATTTAGTTTCTCAAGGTATTTAAAATCTTTAAAAAGGACTGTGGTTCTCTCAGTCTCGACTGACTCCCTTTCAAATTCCTTTTATTTTTTATTTTTTTGTAAATAATATCTTAAGTCATTACTTCCCATCTGAAACCTTCTCTGATTCTTTCTTACAGAGGGAGGAGTGATTTTTCTTTTGTTTCATTCCTTGAGCTATTTAAATGTTGCATTAAAATGTTTTTTTAACCTTTCAGATCTTTCATCCCATATATTATGACACTGAATCACTAATAATTTCTATTATTTTTTCTTCCCCCGTTAGACCAGGAGCTCTTTAAGGGCCCAAAATGTCTGATAGCCAATCAGAACATGATTCTTGCTCACAGAAATCACAGTCTAAAAAAGAAAGTGGATGCAATTTAAAATAATAAAATAATTACATTCTCCTGTAGCACAGAGGAGCACTTTTTCCAGAGCTATCTCATGGAACATGGCCTTTATTCTACCGTTGCACACATTAAATTGTAAATGGGGATGCTTATGGACTTATCCTGAGAGAGAGAATTTATTTGCTTGCTGGATCCTTCACTAAATTGGGAAGAGAATTGAGTGGAGGCAGAGAAACAAACCCAGTATTTTACTGAGGCTCAACTTGCCTCCTACCTTAAAAAACTTAACATACACTGATGCAAGCACAGGAGAATATACCCATTCCGTCAAATACCATCTTGCAAAATTATCGCTAAATGCTTCAGACATTAGAATGATAATAGGAGCAGCCCTTGGTTAACATTTAAAGTTTGTCTTTTTCAACTTTCATCAAACTCCATCTTTTCATCCTTCCCTCCATAGACTTACCGTAAGTAAAAATCCAGAGATTTTTTGGTTTTGGGGACCGAATAGATACACAGCGAAAATGCTTGGTCTTAATGTCACACTACCTGAGTTCAATGCATTTCTCATCTACTTGCCAGTTTTGTTATCTTGGACAAAAACGTTACTTAATGTCTTGTGCCTCTATTCACTCACTGCAGGATGTGACAAGGACCTGCCTCCTAGATTGCTCTAAGGACTAGATGTGTCATTGCATGTAAAGTGCCTAGTATAAGACATGGCACATAACGCTTTAAAATTTTTGACCATTGTTAAAATGTATTATAAATATCGATGTCATTTATTTACTTTTGATATTATAATTTCCTAGGGCTATGCCTAATTCAGTAGTAATTTTTAAGTAGGTGCTAGGTTAATTCATTATTAGTCTTATTCAGTACTTCTCATATCTTTTCTTCTGATTTTAAAAATGTTTCAACACTGCCCCCCTCTATCTCTCCGGACTATGTGAATAACTAACAGTTGCATAAAGAAGCCTCTGAATTTTAAGGATTTTTGGTTAATGTGAGCCTGGTAATCAAACTGGTAACTCTGTCTGAGACCTGAAGAAGTTGCTATTCTGAGAGGTTTATTATGCAGCCATCACTGTTTTCAGTGTTGTCTTTTGTTTAGAAATATATGAGAAGTGTGTGTGCAGTGTTACTTTATTTTATTCTGGCTAACTTGGTAGTGAAGGTTCCAATTGAAGACAAAGTGTACAAGTTGTACCCTGTAAAGAACTAATGGTACCTTTGCATTTATGTTTTGATATAGGAAGGTCAGCTGAAGTATTCAATTAGTGACACATTAGCCTTATCTGTAAAGAGTAAATCAGAGCCTGGGGGAGTCATCTGGATGAAAGGGAATGTTAAAACTGCTCATTTAGAGTTTGGAATGCAAGTCAAAGTATGTCTTTTTAACAGTTTATTTTTAAAAATGTATAGCCTTTCCACAACAAGCTAGAGAGTGGTGTTTCATGTGAGTAATGCATATTCTTCTACCATCATTTCTTAAATGAGTGAATCTAAAGTAGGTTTTTTTCTCCATGGATTCCTACAGAAATAATTGTTCCTAGAATGAGATCTTATTTCGGAGGAAAGCGATCTAAAGAGAGTTGTTGTGACTAAAACATAGTAGCATAACTGCAAATTGGTAGGAAGTGGATGGGTACCTCATGCCAGCTTGCTGATTGCTAGTTTTCTTGGTGGTTGTACTGCCTTGCTCCATGTAATTGGATGGGCCCAGATTATTGTCAGATGATAAGAGTATCGCAGCTTTCTGAAGAGAACCCTGGAAGGTGTGATGATAGTTCCCTCTGTGTTTTGCTGATGGAAAGCCCAGTAATCCTGAAAATGATCTGTAACCAATCTTGCCATAGACATCCTATAACATACTATATGGTAAAAAAAAAAAAAAAAATTGGTCTTTCCATGGGCACATCCAATTAGTAGACTCTCCCTGAAATGCCTTAGCAATAGAAGGCAGTGTCTGAATCACTCACTTTGCGCTAATACTTAAACAGCTTTTCCTTATTTGCAGGGATGTATGGGAAGAGGGGTAATTTTTTCTGTCCTTTATATGGCTCATCTAGAACAAGGCTGAGTACACCTTTTCTGTCAAGGGCCAGATATTAAAAATTTCAGACTTTGTGGGCTAAGAGGCAAAATTGAAGGTATGATGAAGGTACTTATAAAACAAGAAGGAAAACTGCCCTTTTTTTTTTGCCTGGAAAGTGGGCTCTCACAGCAGCATCACCTGCATGAGAAACAAAGGAAAGTTGAAGACAGTGTTCAACTGGCAAGCTCTGCCTGGGGGCTCCACCCTCCTCAGATCACCCTGGCTCTTATTCCCATGCCCTGTCTCACCCTTCTGGTCTCCATCCATATCTCTGGTGAATAATACTCCCATTACAGGCAGCAGGAGCTACCCTAGTGACTCTGAGCCAGTTGGATGTCTACCCCCTGATCATGAGGTAGAGGGAAGAGATAAATGCCTGATAGCCCCTGTTGAGATGAAGACTATATTTTGCCTTGGTAGCAGTGTGTGTTAGTCTTTGTATTCTGGTCCATCATTTTAGCTGGAAAGAGAAGGAGGGAGAATTCTAAGTCTAAATAATTGATATAGAAAAAACTTTTGGAATCAAACCATTTGTAAAATTATAATTTCTTTGTTAAAATAACATTGGTCTTGTTTCCTTTTCCAAATGTTTTGTAAAGACTGCCTCAATTAATACATAAATTCAGATAACATTTTCAAATATTTTGCTGGAACATAGTTTCCTTCTTAGGTTTTCAAAATCCACTTCCACCCTCTACTTGCTATTCATTAAACACTAGTTATGATTGCATTTTAATGCCAGGACTTTGGACTTAGGATGATTTGATCCAAATATTATGAAACCCATGAAACAATGGGTCCCTGTTCCTCTAGAGCCTGCCTGCTTTTTCTTTTAAGCAAACAAAGTAGTGATTATGGTGACAAAGTGGAAAAGCATCCAGCTAAAAGAGCAAGAAGCTAAACCTTCATCCAGACAACTTAAGTGTAAGACCACAAACAACAGAATATTTCAACATCAGGGAAGAGGAGGATCATCATTCTTGCTGCTTCTGATACTCCAGGATTTTCTGCAGTTGAGTCAATGACCTTTCTGTCCTCATTGCATTTATATCTGTACCAAGAGAAGGTCTCTTTTTTTGATTCAGAAGCTCTGATTATGGAAGCTTTGTCAAAGTAGAATGGTCACCAGTGCTCAGAACTGAAATTTCCACCTTGGCTCCTGAGGTTAAGGAAACTTGGAGGTTGCTGACAAAGAGCAAAAGAACAGAAAGCTTGTTTATCTACTTGGGGTTTATGCCACTGATGTCCCGGACTTCCCTAGGACTATGGGTCTTTATTTTCTGAGCTCTGTAATAACCCTGAGAATGGCCATGGTCCGGGAACTGATATTTTTAGGTCATATAAGCCAACCCTGGCTATTTCAAGTGCTTTGCAACAAAATACAATGGCTTTAAAAAAGAAGTATGGGTAGGGAGAGCCATCTCAAGAACCTATAGATAAACCTCCAAGAAAAGTGGCCATTGCTGTTGTCATCATTTTTATCATCATCATCATAGCAGACGAACTTTTTACTTAATGTATACTAACCACTCTTCTAAGCATTTTACGTATATTAACTCACTGTAGTACTAACAACAACCCTGTGACTAAGTACTACTGTTGTTCTTACCTCACAGATAAAGGACCTGCAGCATAAGGGAGTTTGGACTTATGGGTGATACTCTTTCTTTTGGCTTTGGATTTACGGGAGAGAGCCATTGGATATTTTAAGCAAGGGCGTGGCATCGTCTGTCTTGCATTTCAAATGTCAGCGAGAGACTAAAGGAAGGAAATGCAGGATAGATGTGATAAAAACTTCAGAGGAAGCGATGAGAGGAAAGAGAAGAGAAAGGGATTGGTCTGATAAATAATTTGCTTAAATGAACAGGATTGGGTAATTGGGTTTGGGAAAAAGGAAGGAGTCAAAGAAGTCAATGTCCTAAGTAAATTAAGTAGATATAGAGGACGGAATGTGGGCACATAATAATGCTCAGTCCTAGAAATCCCTGACTAATACCCTGACATTCGTGGGCCCTCGTGGCCTGTGAAGGAAGTTCGAACTTGATTGGATATTTCTACATTCTGTCTGCTTAGAGACAGGCTGGGGAAGACTCCCTGAAAGACCATCAGGAAACTTTGCCTTGAAGACACTTGCCAGTAAGAAATAAGAAGGAGGAAATAAGACACTTAAATAAGATCCAGTCAAATCAATCATACCAAACCGTCTTGTTTTGATAGCTATGTAGGAATCTGCCTGGCTTTGCTTTTCAAAGGGAAAGTTCCCCAGGGCTCTAATGTTAATTAGGGAATCTGTGTTTTCTACAGATGATTGCATTACCATCACAGACAGGACAGCTAGACTCCTCTGAGCAGGGAGAAAGAAACCATTTACATATTCTCTCCAATCAAGCTTGAAAGGATTTTAGAGATAATAGGTAATTTGCCACTTGCCATCAGGACTGTCCTAAAGCACATTCATAGATGTGCAGGTGGGGCATTTCTAGTCCCTGGTTTATGATGTTTCCAAGGAAAGAAAAGAGGAGAAACACATTGTCATCTAGTAAGATATTACTAGAGAAGCATCAGTTGAATTTGCTTCCTGTCTAGGAGTCCTATCCATAGTTGTTTCTTTAACTTTGGAAGTTTCTCTTAAGCTGGACTTCAAATTCAAACACATCGGTGACTAATTGAAATCTCTTAATGATGCGTGGAGGTTGGCAAACTAGCAGAGTATTTATCTGAATGATGTGTTTAGGAGATGTTACTTTCCCTTTTACGTCTCAACAAACACTAACCCACTTAATTCGATTCATGTAGATCATCACTTGAAGATAATTTGGACTCCTGTATAGAGAAATTTGTATCCCAAATTTTAGCATGTCTGGCACAATAGATGTTCTATAAATGTTTGTAACACGAAACCTAAGATTATAGAAAGTCTTGAAAAATAACTCAAGGATTTTCCAAGGGTCAACCATTGGACAATAATACATAAAATGGCTTTGAACATAAAAGTAAATAAAACAAACAAACAAAAACTTGAAAGTCTGTGGCCATTAGATCTCAGTTCACTCGAATATGCTAAAGGCACAAGGTCCCAGACCATGCTCTTATGGCCATCTTAGAGACATGAAGAAGAATTCTCCCTGTCCCATTTCTGGTGCAGTCTTAGATGAAAGAAAAAAATACAGTGATGATGCAGCCATTGTCTCTCCTACCCTAAGCCACTTCAGGCTTAAAGGCCTGTGTTTCTCAGGCCATAAGTTCTAGGACCAGAGTTACACCCAGTCATTTCTTTGTGACTTTAATTTTCATCTTCCTGTTGCTTATACTTACTATGTGCCAGGCACTGCTCTAAAGATTTTCATAAAATAACTCAGGTAATCCTCACAATGACTCCATGAGTATGATTATTATCCCAATTTACCTATGAGAAAGTGAAGCACAGAGAAGTTATACAACTTAGTCAGGACCACACTGCAAGCAAGTGCATCAGGGATTGGATCAGGGTGATCGTCCTAAGTAAGGTAGGGAAAATGACCTGGATGTCCTCATCTATGACATTAGGGATTGGAGATTAGAATCCTCTCCAACTCCAGAGACTGTGCTCAAACCATTGTGCTAAACTAACTCCTGCTTTTCTTTGATGCTGGCTGAAATTATAGTGTGAGTTATGTGTGACATTAGCTTGACACCCTTTGATTCTTCATTAGTTGTTTCTCAAGGGCATTTCAGCTATTATCAGACCGAATGTTCCTTAAGTTGATTTACTTTATCTCTGTGAGGTAAGTGAGATCAGAGATCAGGAAGTTTTTTGTGTTTTCTTTTTCCTCATTAAACTTTTTTAATGGGTCTCAAATTCTATGACAGACTTTTGGTCAAGTTGTTTCCATTATAAAGTACTGATTTTAAAAACTAATAACTTAAAACTGCCACACACAAAACAAATGGTCCACAACCCACTCTCCTTTCCTTCTGAAGGTTTTACGATGCATTGTTATCATTAACCAGTCTTTTGCTATTAAACTTAAATGGCCAATTGAGACAAACAGTTCTGAGACTGTTCTTCCACCACTGATTAAGACTGGGGTGGCAGGTATTGGGGATGATATTCATTTAGACTTCTGAGCTTTCTGGGCAGACTTGGTGACCTTGCCAGCTCCAGCTGCCGTCTTGTCCAGTGCTTTGATGACACCCACAGCAACCGTCTGTCTCATGTCACCAACAGCAAAGCGGCCCAGAGGAGGATAGTCAGAGAAGCTCTCAACACACATGGGTTTGCCGGGAACCATATCAACGATGGCAGCATCACCAGATTTCAAGAATTTGGGGCCATCTTCCAGCTTTTTCCCAGAACGACGATCAGTCTTCTCCTTCAGCTCAGCAAACTTGCAGGCAATGTGAGCTGTGTGACAATCCAGCACAGGTGCATAGCCGGCACTGATTTGGCCTGGATGGTTCAAGATAATCACCTGAGCTGTGAAGCCAGCTGTTTCCATCAGTGGATCATTTTTGCTGTCACCAGCCACATTGCCACGACGAACATCTTTGACAGACACGTTCTTGACATTGAAGCCCACATTGTCCCCAGGAAGGGCTTCACTCAAAGCTTCATGGTGCATTTCAACAGACTTCACTTCAGTTGTCACGTTGACTGGAGCAAAGGTGACCACCATGCCAGGTTTGAGAACACCAGTCTCCACTAGACCCCCAGGGACAGTGCCAATACCATCAATTTTGTAGACGTCCTGGAGGGGCAAACGCAAGGGCTTGTCAGTTGGGCGAGTTGGTGGCAGGATGCAATCCAGAGCTTCAAGCAGTGTGGTCCCACTGGCATTGCCATCTTTACGGGTGACTTTCCATCCCTTGAACCATGGCATGTTAGCACTTGGCTCCAGCATGTTCTCACCATTCCAGCCAGAAATTGGCACAAATGCTACTGTGTCGGGGTTGTAGCCAATTTTCTTAATGTAGGTGCTGACTTCCTTTACAATTTCCTCGTATCTCTTCTGGCTGTAGGGTGGCTCAGTGGAATCCATTTTGTTAACTGCAACAATTAGTTGTTTCACACCCAGAGTGTGGCCAGAGTGTAGGCCAGAAGGGCATGCTCACGGGTCTGCCCATTCTTGGAAATACCTGCTTCAAATTCACCAACACCAGCAGCAACAATCAGGACAGCACAGTCAGCCCGGGATGTGCCTGTAATCATGTTTTTGATGAAGTCTCTGTGTCCTGGGGCATCAGTGATGGTCACATAGTACTTGCTGGTCTCTAATTTCCATAGGGAGATATCAATGGTGATACCACGCTCGCGTTCAGCTTTCAGTTTGTCCAAGACCCAGGCATACTTGAAGGAGCCCTTCCCCATCTCAGCAGCCTCCTTCTCGAACTTTTCAATGGTTCTCTTGTCGATCCCACCACATTTGTAGATCAGATGGCCAGTAGTGGTGGACTTCCCCGTATCTACGTGTCTGATGACAACGATGTTGATGTGGGTCTTCTCCTTTCCCATTTTTGCTTAGGTTTAGCGGTGGTTTTCAAGACACCTGTGTCCTGGCGGCAAACCCGTTGTGAAAAAGATCAGGAAGTTTTGAAGCTATAGATCAGCAGTTCACAAACTTCTAGGTCTTAGGACCCCTTTACACTTTAAAAAAGTTTTTGAGGACCTCAACAAGCTTTCGGTGTTACAGGTTTCACTGTGTAGAACATCTTCCTTTATGTCTGTGTCTTTATCTTACATACTTTGTCTTAAATATGTAATTGCCATACTCTCCTCTGATGCATCATCTTGAGAAGGCTTTTGAGAATTTGAGGGATAATTAAGTAAATTAGCCAGAAGGATACAGTAGTGGCCACCCAAATCTGTAGAGCCCAGTTGTTTCTATTGCTCTGTGTCAGTGCAAGTATCTTGCCAAGTCTTTCCTCTCTTCAGAGACCCAGACGGCTGTTCGAAATGAGGGAAAATCCAAACCTCTCTCTCTCTCTTTCACTCTCTCTTTTTCAATCAACTAACTCAGAATCTCAGAATATTACTCTTATTTTGTTCTAGAATTCTGTCACTTTGATCTGCTGCTTTGAATATTCTCTATATCTCTTTCCTTTGATTTGATTTCTGTATAGATAAGCTACGCTAATGGGTAAGTCTCACCTTTGGTATCAATCTACTTCTTAAGATCTAGTAAACCTGTTTCTCATTCTGCAGTCTGTTTGTTGGAAAGATAGAATAGTGTTTTAAGTGGAATTCATTATTAATCACAATTTTCTAAGTCGAACTTGGCCCCTTGATTTAGTTAATTGCTTAGGAACCAGAATCAAAGACAGAAATGTGACTTCCCTTGCCATCAGCCCTGAATACATTTTCCTATTTGTCTTCACACTCTGTTGCTTGGATTTGCTTATTTTCCAACAGCTTGTCATGTGCCAAATCTGATGCCATTTGGCAGTCTCAAAGTGTAAGGCAATACTTCAGGTAATGTGCACCCCTACAGAAAATATGCAAAACCTCTTCACAGGCATACATGCCATGCCCCTCTTAGTGATGTATTATATCCTATCAGTTTGAAGATGAGGATGAGCCCTGTTCCCAAGATTCAGGCCACCTTGCAGAGCTTGAATCAGTGACAAGGAAGAAACTAGAAGCCTGGATTCTGTGTCTTCAGGAATTCTTCACCTTTAGGTTTCTTCACTTCCCTTAAGAAGTATCCTACCCAGAATCTTCAGATAGCAACAGATTAGACCAGATACAAAGGAAGTGCCTTTATATTCACAGCAGATCCCAAACTTCTCCCATCTTGAAAGACCATGGAAACTCTGTGGCAACTATTTGAACATGAACAGTCATCAAAATTTGCACTTATCAATGACAGCCCCAGGGAATCTATACTGGAATTACTTGCCTGTTACAGACATGGTAATTAATTTAAAATGGGCATGGACTTGAAATATTTTGTTTATATCTGAGATAAATCAGTAAGC
Organism: Eubalaena glacialis; assembly: GCF_028564815.1. Lineage (NCBI taxonomy): Eukaryota > Metazoa > Chordata > Mammalia > Artiodactyla > Balaenidae > Eubalaena > Eubalaena glacialis. The sequence goes on from NC_083716.1 coordinate 40,704,489, forward strand.
TCTAACTTATAAATAAGATGAGATTCTAGTAAGTGCCAGAGTTTAACATAAGGACTTTTCATTAAGAATATACAGTATTTTCCTCCCTCAGAGACTTATAAATATAAAACCTGACTGTAATTATCAAAGGCTGGGGTCAAGGATGGTGTTTACTGGCTATTTGACTTGTATCAGAAAGCCAATCAAGTCTTTTTTGAGGAAATTATGTACTTTGGGCTTCCCTTTCCCAAACTACAAGATATTGAACACATATATTCTTAGTTTTTCAATGTAATTTTATTACCCCATTTCACCCACATGGTGAGATTCTTTTTGTTCATTATTAGAAAATGAAATATGTTTCTTTCAAAGTAAAACTGATATATGAGACAGAGATTGAGTCACATGATTGACTCTATATATGACAAGGACAATTACTCAATTTTCTCTCAGTTAAAAATACCAAAACAACACATTATAATCAATAGAAACATTTTGTTATCTGCCTTATATGAGAACGTTTACAAGTGTCTCCATACTTGCAGATGTCTGACAGATCACATCAAAACCTGCCCGAATGTTATAGGTTTCTCAAAAAGCAAAGGAGAGACAGAGAAAAGTTTGCTTTAAATATGGTATAGCTAAAGCAATTTCAGCCCTGGAAGCAAGCGTTTAGTAATCAGGTGCCTAAATGGCATCTTAGCTACCTATAGTTCATGTCATTTTTCATTTTTTATGATAGAATCCCAGTTCTTAAGAAGGAAGAAACTCTGTGAAATTGCTTATGGAACAGTGACATATGCAAAGCATCCCGTTGCTAGAGAAAAGCCAAAAGAGAAGACAAGTCAAGAAACATGACTTGACAAGTCATGACAACAAACATGACAACAAATATGACAAGTCAAGAAACAAGAAGACAAGAAACATGTCATCAAGAGTTGGTCATATTTAAGTTGATTCTCATGAGGACATTCCCTAAGCCTCTTTTGCTCCTCTCCCACATCTTTCCCTCTACAGGGTTTACCCTTATCTGTACATCCCTGAAGCTGGTGGCCACTCTGACAGATGATGCTAATGTTTTGTTTTGTTGTGTTTCATTTCTATTTCCCTGGAAAAGCAATGCAAGAATTAACATACATTTTCTATTATGCTTGCTTTTTTTCCTCTTAAAAATATACCCTGGACATCATTCCACAAACCATGGCCTCCATGGATGATTAGTGATCCAGAAACTTTTTAACAGTGGCATTGTTGTCGATAAAACAACTCTTAATTTTTCAGCCTGATCCAGAATAAAATGACAGGAAGGTGACCCTTACTGTATCATGCCTGGGCTTTGATTCATATGTTGGAGTATCTAATTTTGTTAAACTTGTATTTGGGGCTCCGTTCTGTCATGAGAGAATTACAACCATAAGGATGGAGTTAAGTGCACCCAAAAACTAGCAGTAATGATTGAGGAACACCTGCTTCCTGGACCAATCCCTCTCATGAAGTGATATGGATAAAAGTGTTCTTTCAGGATTTATGGTATGAGAATAGACCCTATTTTCTACCAAATGCCACTAAAGCTGAGGAGGAAGGCAGCTGCTCAATTAAGCTCATGTTCTGTAGACACTTCCATTTGTTTTTGTTGTGATTTTTGGTCTCTATAATGAACAGAAATCTGCCTTGTAATAAAGAATACTGTTGTTTTTACTTCTTATCTTTGAAGCTTCTTAGGATCTAACTCCTCTTTTGTGTCACCACTGCAAATCTTTCTATTTGCCATAATCTTTCAAGTCTTTTTCTTTTTCAGCTGAACATTCACAGGGTCTCCAGTTGTTATTGTCCTTTCCTGAAAGAGCTCTAACTTACCAGTGTCTCTCTTCAAGTGGGATTTGGGACAGACATGCTCCTCAGGGCATCGCACACATTGGTGAATAATTAGAACATATGAAACAAAATAAATGGTTAAATTATGGAACATCCTTGTGACAGACTGTTATGTAGTCTTTATGTTTTCAAAGAAAATTTCTGACCATGAAAATGTGCAAATTACATTAAAATTCAGGATCCTCAATCACATGGAAGCATAATCTTAGTTGTGATAAAACAGATGCATATATACACATGTAGAAAAAAAGAGTGAAATTTATCAATATGAAAATGACGTGGGATGATGGTGGATTTTTTGTTCTTCTTCATTGTTTTCTGTTCTTCTATAACAAATATGTGTTCTTTTTTTTTTTTTTTTTTTCCATCCATAGAACTCTACATCACATTCCAGGTGAGAAATGGTACACACAGAATACAATGGGATCATAACCTTCTTTTATCTGTGCATTGCTTCTTTTAATGAAGCCAAAGCTTAAGTAAGGCATTTCATGTTTTGGATTATCTATAAATGGAGGATGCATTTGGAATAAATCCTTTTCATTTTATTGCTTTGAAGCCTCTTGTTATTATCACACTTCATTTCTTAAATAAATTTAATTGCAGGGAGGGGTTTGCTTAGCTGGATCTTAGAGAAGTAGGGTATAATATATACTGCAAAATTTAGAGTATAGGAAAATACTTACAAGGGAATTCCTTTAAGCATATGTGGATTCGAATGATTATACTAAAAAAGACAGAAAATAACATGTGTTGGGGAAGATTTAGAGAAAAGAGGACTCTTATACATTACTGATGGGATTATAAAATGGTACAACCACTTTGGAGAAAAGTTTGGCAGTTTCTTAAAAAAATTGAATGTAAATTTACCATATCACCGAGCAGTTTTACTTATAGGTGTCTGTCTAAGAGAAATAAAAAGGTGTCTATCTAAGAGAAATAAAAATTCCCTGGCAGTCCAATGGTTAGGACTCTGCACTTTCACTGCCAAAGGTACAGGTTCAGTCCCTGGTCAGGGAACTAAGATCCCGCAAGCTGCACGGTGTGGCCAAAAAAAAAAAAACAAAAGAGAGAGAGAAATAAAAACATAAATTCACACTGGTACAAGAATATTCAGAGGAGCGATGTTCACAGTAGTCAAAATATGGAAATAATCCAAATGCTTATTAATTGGTCAGTGAATAAACAGTGTGGTATACCCACACAATGGAATATTATTTGGCAATAAAAAGTAATGATTTACTGATACATGTAGCAAAACAGATGAATCTCAAAAATACTATGCTAAGGGCAGGTAGCCAGATGGAAAAGATTACAGATTGCATAATTCCATTTGCATAAAAATGTCCAGAAAAGATAAATCCATAGAGTCAAAAAGGAAATGAATGATTACCTAGTGGCTGGAATGGGGATTGATTGCAAATGGGCAAGCGAGATCTCCTTAAGGTGATCTAAAATTGGATTTTGTGATGGTTGTACAACTCTATAAATTTACTAAAAATCATTGAATTTTGCATTTATAATGGATGGATTTTATGGTGTGTAAATTATGCTTCAATAAAGCTTTTATTTTTAAAATTGAGGTAGAGTTGATTTACAATATTATATAAGTTTCAGGTATACTACATAGTGATTCACAATTTTTAAAGGTTATACTCCGTTTATAGTCATTATAGAACACAGTAAGTCCCCTACATACGAATGAGTTCCATTCTGAGAGCGTATTCGTAAGTCCAATTTGTTCATAAGTCCAACAAAGTTAGCCTAGGTATCCAACTAGCACAATCGACTATATAGTACTGTACTGTAATAGGTTTATAATACTTTTCACACAAATAATACATAAAAAAACAAACACAAAAAATGAAGAAAACATTTTTGATCTTACAGTACAGTACCTTGAAAAGTAAAGTAGTACAGTACAACAGCTGGCATACAGGGGCTGGCATTGAGTGAACAGGCAAGAAGACTTACTGACTAGAGGGGGGAGAGGAGTGGGAGATGGTAGAGCTGAAGGATCGTCAGCAATAGGAGACGGAGGGCAAGCTGCAATTTCATTCACACCTGACGTTGATGGCACAGGTTCTGGTTCCTTGCTGGATTCAGTTCTATCTACACTCTTGAAAAAACGATCCAGTGATCATTAGCAGCACCAGCTACATCACCGCTGCTTTTACGCTTGCTTCTGGACATCCTGGGCTGGAAATAAAGATTCTGTACTACTGTACTCTGTGCAGTACTGTAAAGTAAAATACACAAAAACACAACCACTTGTAGAGGATGCACGCACCTGACAATGTATGCCAGACATGTGAACTAACTTACGTGACTGGACATGGGAACACACGTTCGCATCTTTAAAAGTTTGCACCTTGAAGGTTTATATGTAGGGGACTTACCATCCTGGCTATATTCCCTGTACTCTAGAGTATATCCTTGTAGATTATTTATTTTATATATAGTAGTTTGTACCTCTTAATCCCCTACCCAATCTTACCCTTCACCCCGCCTCTCCCCACTGGTAACAACTAGTTTGTTCTTTATATCTGTAAGTCTGTTTCTTTTTTGTTATAGTCACTAGTTTGTTTTATTTTTTAGATTCCACATGTAATTGATAACATACAATATTTGTCTTTCTCTGACTTATTTCACTAAGCATAATACCCTCCAAACCTATCCATGTTTTTGCAAATGGCAAAATTTTATTCTTTTTTTATGGCTAAGTAGTAATTCCACTGTGTGTGCTGCGGGGGCAGGGGGGGGAGGTACCCCACACCTTCTTCATCTGTTTTTCTATTGATGGGCACTTGGGTTGCTTCTATATCTTGACTATTGTAAATAATGCTGTTATGAACATCGGGGTGCATATAACTTTTCAAATTAGTGTTTTCGTTTTTTTCCAATATATACCCAGAGGTGGAATTGCTGGATCATATGGTAGTTCTATTTTTAGTTTAAGCTATTAATTTTTTATTTTTATAAATTTATTTATTTATTTATTTATGGTTGCGTTGGGTCTTCGTTGCTGTGTGCGGGCTTTCTTTCTAGTTGCGGCAAGCAGGGGCTACTCTTTGTTGCAGTGCGTGGGCTTCTCGTTGCAGAGCACGGGCCCTAGGCACTCGGGCGTCAGTAGTTGTGGCACGCAGTCTTCAGTAGTTGTGGTCTGCAGGCTCAGTGGTTGTAGCACGCGGGCTCTAGAGCTGCAGGCTCAGTAGTTGTGGCACACAGGCTTAGTTGCTCCGCGGCATGTGGGATCTTCCCAGACCAGGGCTTGAACCCGTGTCCCCTGCATTGATAGGTGGATTCTTAACCACTGTGCCACCAGGGAAGTCCCTAAGCTATTAATTTTTTTTAAAAGGATTATATGATTAACTTTTCTTTGTATTTCTCTAAAGTACTATTGTCAAACAAGCCTCCAGAAGACTCTTCCTAAAATAGAGTCACAGACACAAAGGGGGAAAATTATGTTAGGGTCACTCTGGAAAATCGTATTGGGGAAAGGTTCTTCATCAGTTTCCTCTTTTTGATTAGTAGCTACATAGGAGTTTGAATTTTTATTTTAATACATTTAGGCTACATGTGCTTTTATAGTTTTCAGGGTTTTTTTTTTTATTGGTTCATTCCTTCATTCAACAAGACAACATTTGATGAAAACTTATCATAATGCCACGTACAGGAAGTATGGAAATGAAAGACATAATTTCAGCCTCAGGAGACTCACCAATAAGTCAACTGACAATGGAAGTATAATATGATAAGTGCTACTATAGAGGAAAGGAAGCAAGGGATGGAGGGGTTGGGGGGGACTTAACAAGAAGTTGGCAAAGTCAGGGAGGACTTCCTCTCAATTGAGTCTTGAAGAAGTAAGCCAACTGGAGAAGGGAGGGAAGGATGTAGCAAACAGAAAAACTTGTGCAAAATTATAGATAAACAAAAGAACCTGGAGGTTTGGGAAACTCAAAATAGTTCAATTTGACTAGGGAATGGGGTACATGAAAAAAGTGTTATGGGTGAAAGCTGGGGCAGTTGTATAAACTCTGTCTGTTCCCTCCTTACCTGAGAAGTGGGGACAGGGATGCAGGGTTCTCAGCAGAGAGGCAGCGTGTAAGTGTTCTCTGTTCCTTACTGGTAGAGGTGAATAGGGTTCCAGACGATATCTCTTCTGATTAAGGATTAAGGAAGCCCTCTTCACTAACTCTTGATCAATTTATGAAATCCTAAAGTCTGACAAATAGTTTGTGGCTCAGATAGATGGGTACCTCTTGTTAATGTTTTTAAATGTTTGCTAACTATGAGGTATAATTGCTGATTTTGTTATTTCCTGGAATAGTTAGGCTATAGCAACTGCAAGTAGATGGCAGAACATCATAGTGGCTGGTTGGTCAGGCTTTTGAAGTCATACTTGCAAATTTCCATTTTCTAATCTGCAAAATGGGAATAATTATAGTACACATCTTAGTGTTTTTCTGAGACTGGGAAGACGTGGATACGGTTAGCAGAGACCAAGCACCTCGAAAGACTACTGAAGTGGTAGCTAAAAGTCACAATCTTTCTGTGGTCATGTTTTCAATGGTAAATTAGTGTATCTGTTTTCTCTCAACATAGCGCTGATATTTTTGCCATTCCTGTTTTTATTCACCATCTTTATACTTTTCCTATTTATTTTCCCCATTCAGTTATTAAATTGACTAGACCATGCTGGTAAATGCCTCTGAAAGCAAAAGCTTTAAAGTTTTTCAAACTGCGATTTATGACATGTTAGTGAGCCCCAGAATCAATTTAGTGAGGGTACAACTAGCGCTCTTGTTTTTATGAAAGACAATGGAACATAATTGAAAATATAAGTGTGTACAGGAGTCAGTAAGCATTGTTTTTTTAAGTTTTACTTCAGGTGTGTGTGTATTAAGTCGTGTAAAATATATTTCTTGCCATGAATCTTGGTCAAAAAAGTTTGAAAGTAATTGTTCTAAAGGACAGAAGAGCAGCTACTAGAAGTTTCTTTTTTATTTGCACCAGGATCCCAGATTGCTGTACTATTTAGATAAAATCTAGCAGATTAGAAAAGGGAACGTTTATTTGTTAAAAACAATTACTGCACATGATTTTAAAGGACAGGCAGGTTGTTTTTAGGATGCAGTAGGAAAAATGCTGTCATTCAAATAATCTGTCTGCTGGAAACTTGGAAACTGCTTGGTCTTTGAGTTATACAAAAAGAATTTTGAATGATAAGGTGAATTTTTTCCACTGCTTTTGTGAGCGTGTGCACATGTACACCCACCACAATAAGTACAGGCAGCTTGAGGAGGATGAAGCTCAGGAAACAAGCTTTGCTTTCTCTCTTTTTTCTTACATTATCTATTCAAATTGTTGCCTATGTGGGGCAGCCAGTTTAATCCTTTCTATGTGTACTGCCCTACTGAGTTGATATTTTCCTTCACTGTAAGGTGTTTTCTAATTACTTTGTGAATAAAATGTTTTAGATTGAAAGTAAAATTGAGTGCAAAGTTATGCTTGTAGCTAAAAATGTGCTCTCTTTAATGGTTGTATTGGGGCTGGTTGCTCTACGGGACGGTCTCTGATCGTCCTGTGGTGGAGCCGTGCCTACTGTTCCGTGTCTCTTTTGGTTGGTAAAAGTAATTCAGGACATGGTGAACCCTTAATGACAGAAGGAGTAAGTGTTTCCTTTTTTAAACACTAGTTTTCTTGGTTCCGCTATAGGGGTAATGCTTGGAGCCTGAGTAATTTCCAACTATTACCAGCCTTGTAAAATTCCTTCTTTAAGAGATTATGCCCAAGTCAATGGATCTTGTTTTTAAGCCCATGTAATCTTTACATTTCGTTTTTTACCACCAGACGTTTTGAACCACTTTTGCTTAGCTATGCTCTGTAGATGATTCTGGCTGGGAGTAGACCTTTAGATTTGGTCAGAGGTTCTGACGTTCCAGTTGTTACCAGTCAGAGGTATAGAAAGAGTTGATTTAATTCTCAATGGCCTGAGTGAAGGTCTAGAAGCAACCGCTCATATATTTAGAAAAATAACTCTTGAATCCTTCCATGTCTGTTTTGTTGACTTTTATTTATTTTCCACCTTAAGAGAAAACAATAGATCAGTACCATGGTATTTTTGCCAACCTGATAATGATACTAGACTTACTCTTTATTTGAACAAATTCTTACGTTTCGAACAATTTAGCTGAACGTTCTGAAGCAAGGGGAAGTATATATCAATTGTTGCAAACTCAAAAAGCACATGTAAATCAAGACAGATAACTTAAAATAATGAGTCAAGGAAAAAATACATGACATTCCTGGTCAAGTTTTTGTTTTCTTACTTTTAACAGAGAATCTCTGGTTACCAAAAAAAAAAAAAAAAAATCTCTGGTCACTACTAAAAAGTGAAGGTGTAAACATGATAACAAATGGCAACTGGCTCTGGCCCCTTTATTATGGGGATAGAAGAGATTGGTGTTGTCTATGGCAAAGTGGAGAACATGTGCTCTGCCTAACCAGACCTCCCCATTTAGCTCCAGCAGATGGTTGTCATTTGGGAAGTCAAGCCCAGTGGTTTTAGATTTTTTTCAGGAAAAGCCAAATCCAAATTTTTAATGAGAGATCTCCTGGCTTAAAAATGTTGGCTCAGGTTGTTTTTTCTTTTTTTTCTTTTTTCTTTTTTTTTTGGATACTATGCAGGCCAAACAAAATTTATCTGTTAGCTTTACTTGGCCTATTGGTTGCCAGTTGATGACCCCTCAGCTGTAGATTTTCCAAGAAGAACAGATGGAACTTTTTCATTGCTAATGAGTTTAGTAATTGTGAAGTGCTCTGGAACCCTCCTTTTAAGGAAGTGGCATCCTCCGGTCTTGATTTAATAGAACATGTATTGGTTACCAATTTGTGGTGTTTCAGAGAATGCAAAGATTTCTGTGGTTGGTCACATATCAGTTAGATTGGAGAAGAGAGTACGTGAGAATACAGCTAAAGCAGAATGATATACATGCTTTAACAGGGGTTTTTAAAAAGCTCCATGAGAGGATGAACCTAATCTAGGTAATAGAAAAGCTTCACAGAGAAAGTGGTAATGAATGAGACTATGTAGTATGAATCAAATTTTGATAGAAAAAGAAAAGGGGAAGTTTGTCAAGGGGAGGAAAAGTATAAGCCACCCTGAAGTTACATTGTGGGCTTTGATTTGTCTTAAAATGGTATAATGGGGTATGATTGGAGGGCAGAGTTTATGAGGAAATAGGTCTGGGACCAGACCAAGGGGGACTTTGATTATCAGTTCACAGATCTGAGACTTAACGATATAATTAAGGAGTCATTCCAGGGTTTAGACCAGGGGAGAGAGATAATCTGAGCTGATCTGTTCTGTGTATTCTTATCCCAAATCCTGGACTGTGTCCCCTTAAAGTGTGGGAAGCCTTCTCTGAGGGATTAGTTAAAATAGGCATCCTTCCTAGACATTGGCTAAGAAGCTGTATGATTTCTGGTGCTGGAAATTCTTAAGAATCAACTTTGTACTGGTCACAATAAATTACATCCTTGTGATTTCCAGATGAATCTATAAAGCAATGTTCAGGATTCAATCAGAACACCTGGTGATTTTACTAGTATGCAGAACATAGTCGCCTGTCCTGCATTTGTGTTCTGTGCAGAGAATAGAATACCTCTATTAGAAGCAACTAATAGAAGTCATGAAAACATAAATTAGGTGGAATTAGATTGAAATTGATTGGAAAGCAAATGCAATGGTGACCTTAATTATTTTAACCAAAAAAAAGAGGTTTTATTGTATGCAGTTGCCAATAATATGAAAGTGGAATGAAAACATAATATGCAAACATAAGCCAATAAAATGTCATTTTTAATGGTAAAATATTTATTCAAGATAACTGGAGAACACGCTACAATTATGAGAAAATTATCTCAGATTATAAATAAAATACAAGATAAAATCAGGATTTAGGGACAGATTTCTTTTTCCCTCCTGAAATGCCAATGGTCAAATTTCACTTGTGGGTAATATGCCATGAAAGACACCTGTTGACCAGTACTTGGGTGTCGGTCAGGAAAAACCAATCAATGTGCCAAATTATAATCAGATAAAAAAAATGTCCTAGACAGATGGCCATTTTGGCACAATTGGTAGAAACAGTGTATGAATTAATGTGAATTGCTTTAACGCATTATTTTTCTCTTCCAAGAAACTCAATGTAGAATGCATGTGACTCCTGTTCACCAATTCAAGAGTAATTATGGGTCTAAATTAATCACTTGGTTTATCACTCACCAGTTGTTCAATCGGGCCTCTCTAGATACTTTAGAGACAAGGAACAATTTAGCTAAACAATATTAAATAAATAATCCAAGGTCACAAAATAAAGAGAATAAAAATGATGAATCTTCAGCTTCTAATATTTTGCATAGTTAATAGAGCATTGCAAAAATAAATTCCTATAAGGCTATTTAAACAAGTTCGTAGTTAAGCAAAGAGATACTTTGATTGAAGTAAATAAATCAAGGGAACCTATGATGGTAGCACTCCACGCTTATGATAAATTCATTGTCATGAATGGATGGGAAACTTCTGTTTGGTGGCTTAGTCTTATTTTCATTTTGTTTTTAAACTGTAAGCTGTCAAAAGTTCTTTATAGAAGGAAAAGTGGTTTAAATGCATGAGTTTACATATTTCTTGTGTTTTTTTTGTTTTTGTTTTTTATTTTATTTATTTTATTTTTGGCTGCGTTGGGTCTTCGTTGCTGTGTACGGGCGTTTCTCTGGTTGCCGCGAGCGGGGGCTACTCTTCGTTGCGGTGCGCGGGCTTCTCATGGCCGTGGCTTCTCTCGTTGGGAGCACGGGCTCTAGGCGCGCGGGCTTCAGTAGTTGTGGCTCGCGGGCTCTAGAGCGCAGGCTCAGTAGTTGTGGCGCACGGGCTTAGTTGCTCCGCGGCATGTGGGATCTTCCTGGACCAGGGCTCGAACCCGTGTCCCCTGCATTGGCAGGCGGATTCTTAATCACTGTGCCACCAGGGAAAACCCCGTTTTTTGTTTTTTGTTTTTTTTTTTTTTTAAATCACACCCTTCTTATTGGCTTATAAATATATTTGACAGTTGATTTTAGAAGAGGGAAATCAACACTGCTCTGGGACTTTGGTGACCTCGGCTTTTATTTTTAGCTTCAACAGTAGTCAGCTGTATTCTAAAGCAAAGCCATTGATTTGCCATAATCAATTCTGTAAATTAACAGGGTTGGCTGAAACAATATTTGGGTCCTATTTGTGATATGATTAGTTATTCATTTTATGGTTTATTTACAGTACTCAGTTATTAGAATTGAGAGTGCAAGAATAAGCTGACTGATGGTACACATCTCCATGAGAACCTTACGATGTCTGGCATAGAATAGTGCTTAGTAAATATTTAATTAACTCATGGTTTTAGGATATCCTAAGAGCTGAGAGTGGTTTGAATATGAAAGTGGGGTGATAAGCATTGGGCACTAGGAATAGATTTGGGAACACTGCACCCAGGCAAATGGGAGGGGCTTCTCATTTAACCCACCTGCCCACCCAGAACTCAAGGATCTATTTGTCCCATTCCTGGCTCATTCTGTCTGCTGCCCTTTGTGACTTTGTACTTAACCACATTTGCCTTTTGTTTTTCTCCTAGGCCACTTGCACCTGTGTCAAAGCCTTTCATGTGACAGGTAGCAAATGGGGAGAACAGTGTGATTTACTTAATGCTTTTCTTTGAGTTCTATTCTTTTCAAGGAAGGGCTTTAATATACAGAAAAAGACACCTTTGCTAAATCCTAAGGTGGCAACACGTTGGACTGGCTATATATTGTGTCTAGTTAGTGGTTGGGCATCTTGTGATGATTCACTGTGGTGGTCCATATTTCAGCTTTTACTGCTGAAAGCCTTTTCATTGAAAAGTGATTGTCAGCCTAGCCCCTTGAAAATATGAAATAATGAAAGTAACTAAGTGTAGGTGAACGAGAAGGGAAAAAAAAATATATGAGTAATCACTTATGTACCTCAAGATAAGAATTATGTGTTTTTCATCAATTAAATGGTCATAACAATTTAGAGTTATGATTGATCATTCTGTCAGCTAGTACTAATGAACTTTTTACAAAGTTGAAAATTTCATGGCAGAAATAGCATGGTCTTTCTAGGTCTTATTTTCTGTGAAGTTTTTGAAAAATTGACAAGCACTGTTTTATTATTTTAGATGTGTATACTCCGTTTTGGAGTCTCTTTTCTTAGAAAAGCAATGGAAGTCTTTTCTTGAAATGCCAGGCATAAATACATAGTCCAAGCAATCCCTGCAGTGCTAAAAATTCTCTAAAATGAGTGAGCATGTGGTGTTCAGAGCTTGGGGGTGAGCGGAAAGGTATCTTAACAAGTGCATTCAGCAGTCATGAGGAAAGATATATTGTTAATATTTCAATATTTGATATGTGATTGAATTTTATTATCATTCATTCATCAACTCATTAGTGTGTCTAGTCTAGACACTACAAAGTCTCTGGTTTCCATGTACTTTATTTGCCTGCCATCTTTGAAGGGTATAACAGATAGCCAAGCAACTCTGTGTTATAATACAACCAGAAGAGTTAAGATGTGAATGATTTGGGCAGGAGAGCCTGCCTCTGATTAAGATAGAATCCTGGGACAAGAAGGAAGCAGGATGTAATCATTTTTCAGTTCAGTTAATTAACTGGAAATAATGACACATTGAAAGCACTATTTCCTAATTAAGTGAGAATGGAAAGAAAAGAGTCAACCAGCTAATTAAGGTTAAGAATAAGAACGATATGCCCAGACTTACTGAACCAAAGAAGTACCTTAAATGGCTTATGGGGACAGACAAAGACCATGCCTCTTCAAAGAAAATTGCAAGTTCTTCAAAGACATAGCAGCCATCTTTACACACGATAGAACTAAGAAGATGAACTGCAGCTTGAGCCTAAATGGTATAAGCTTTTTTAAGGAATTGCTTTGGATTTTTTAGCAGTTTTACTTTAAAAACAATTTTAACATATTTTAGAATAGTAGAGGTAAGGACTGAAGCTTTATGTAAGCCATCTATATAAGAAGGCATGGGAAATTAACAACAACAACAGTAAAGACTGGAGTGAGATAGCACTTTTTAAAAGCTAAGTTAATTCTGAACTTCCTGGAAGCCCAGTTTTAAAAACATTAAAAAAGTTCTTATCTTTCATTTTTTGGTTAAAGGAATAAATAAATTACTTAAGAGAAATAAACTTTTTCATGCCACTGAATACCAAATCAAAGTTAATATAAGGATTCTTATTTAAATCATTTTATTAAGAATTAATTATGAAATGGTGGGTCTAAAATAAAGCATTTGATGTATTTGATAAAACATTTGAGTCTTTGGAAACATCTACCTGAATGATTTTTCTATTCAAGAGTATAAATGTCCTTTGCTTCTGAACTCTTCCTAGCTCTGTGACCTTGGGTCAGTGACTTCTTAGCCTTAGTCTCTGGATCTACAAAATCACTATACTATTGCTTTCCTGAAGAAATTGTTGTGACGATTAAATGAGGTAACACATCAAGAGCAAAATCCCTGACACAGAGTAATTGCTCAGTAAAGCTGAGTTTTTACAGTCATTGTCATCACCCTCAACATCGCCATCATTTCTACCACACCGCTTCCAAGACCTGCAATGTGTCTCCCAACATTAAATAGTAGTGAGACTCAGGAAATGGAGTGGGATTTCACTGCAGGCAGCCACCCTGCTTAGAATATCACTACGTGTATTCAAGAGTATCTAGAACATAAGTTATTAAACCATCAGACAACCCTGAAAACAAACACCGTAGGTTTTATGGTGTCAAGAATCTGAAGCTACTAGAGGAAAGCTGCTTTCTACTTGTCTTAAGACCTGATTTTTTAAAAATTTCTGTTTTTTCCTTTCTTCTCTGACTTGCTGGAGTTTGTATATGCAACGGTAATGTGAGCTGCCTGGAAGAGGAACAAAAAGAAAGCAAATCACAAAACAAGTATCCAGGATTGACTAGCAGTAACTACTCAGTTATCTTTCTCACTTGCTCTGCTGCAGCTGTGAATTGTGTTTTTCCTTGAAGAGGAAAAGATGCTTGCAGAAAAATATCAAAATCATCTGACTACTTTTTTAGGGTGTCCCTGGAGATTTAGGGCTGAGCTTTCATTTTTTTAAAGTTACTGAGTCCTTCAAGTTTAAGAAATTAGGCTTTAGGGTGCTGTCAAACAAATAGTTCAAATTCTCCATGTAGCTCTTAAACTTGCAAAGTTCTCTGACGTTGCTCTTAGCAACTCAGTGATAGATGTTTGCGTCCCTTTTTATGTTTGGTCAGAATAAAAGAAGTAAATATGGAATAAAATGTTGTCTCCTCTCGAAAATCCAAGTTTTCCTTTTGTGTTTCTCCATATGTTGATCCCTTTTGGATGTTTGCTGAATTTGTGCAGTTCCATTACTATAATAGATTGTCACATTTGGCAAATGCATGCCATATGTGGTCAACGTATAAATGAGGGATATGGGTACAGAAACAAATACGATAAAAGAATCAGACAAGGGGTGAGGGGAGGACAACCTCTACAATATTGCTATATGGGTAAATTAAAGAGTCACAAATGACTGCTAAAAAAAAAAGTTTAAAAAAAATTGTCCTAGTTTAACATCCCCAAGGCAACCGGGGAGGGGAAGGCACTAAATAATGGGCTATGCTCAGGGGGTTTGCAGCTGATTCTGATCTCAAGAGTACATATGAGTGGAGAACATCACCACCACCATCACATTAATTGTTCTGAGTCCCCCTTTCTTGGGTATGCAAATGTCCTCAGTCGTAGAATCACCTGGTGAGTGGTCCACACCAAGTAATTTGGTAGGATTTGAATCAACACTTGGGTGATGGATCTTTCAGTCTGTAGGTAAGGTAGTGGATGATAAAGTAATAACGTCCTCTCCAGGAGATGAGAGCATTCCTTCTGGAGTCTGAACTGTATACTCCTTGGGTGATGACATGGCTTCCATATTTTTCTTGGACACCCAAATGGTTCTCATCTTGGCAGATGTCCAGTCATCTAATTATTTGGTGACAATGGGAATTCTCTCTTCTTAGACAACCTCCTAGCTATATTGGTCCACTCTGGTAACCTCCCATATCTTTTGTATTCATCTCTGCTCTTCTTTTAAATGTAAAGAAATCATATCTTACCTTAGGCCCAAAACATTTTCCCCAGAGATGTTTACTTCCTCTTTCTTTCCTCCTCAAGAATCCTCTTCTCTTCTTTCTTAAAAATTGAACTAGATTTCTCATTAAAACCAGAGCTAAAATCAACCAGAAATAGCAGTGCTGTTTTCCATGAGTGTGAGGGGTATAATCTTCAAATTGTAAGTGGGTAAGAGGGGAAATATTTCCAATTCAACCTTTCAGTAAATCAGTGATAATAATAGCATTTATTGAGCAGTTACTCTGTTCTACATTTTATATAATATACCTATTTACACCTCAAAAATCTCTATAGGTTCTATATTTATCCCCATTTTTTAGATACATTGAGATATATGGTTGTCGTTGTGTAAAAGAATCAGGATTTGAATCCGGAAATACTGATTTTTAAGCCCACACTCACCACTTCTCTACATTGGATTTTGCTTATCAACAGCAACAAAAAAGGAAAAATAAAGCAAAACAATTGTATTTCCATAGCCAAACAGTAGGAATGCTCATATCTTGTTACAGGGTAATGGTTACCATGGAAATGTAACCTCTAGTGACAATATTTGTTGATTAGATAAGATCACAATTGAGAATAAGTTAACTTTTGTAAACATTTATGTGACACAGATTATCATGCATATGAAGAATGATAAGAGAAGGTTCTGCTTTCAGAGTCCCCAATCTACTGGGAAGGCTTGAACTACAAATTTAAGTAAATATTTAAGCAATAGCTCAAGTCATTGCAGTGATGATGCATAGTTGGATTGATCATAATCCTTGGGTCAAGGTATCTTGTTATCTTCAGTTCATATGTGATCCCCTTTATTTGATTCATTCATTCATTCATTTAGTCACCAATTTATTCCCCTCACTTTCTCTGCCCCATTAATCCCTCTATTGACAAATGCCATTTAAGAAAACAGCTTTCCATTCTTTGGGCAAGGGCATAAGAATTAATCTGCATTTCTGCTAGACATCCCAATAAGTTTTTAAGACCCACTGACAGAACACAGAGTAGTCAAATTTTATATATAGCTCTGTCTTAGAATAATTCTAAGACTTCTCTTATAAGTTTGGATCTATATAGGCTCTACATATTAACAATACTTTGGTCATGTTAGTTCTTAGAGAACATGGAAGGGATCTGGGGGTCTATATTTCACCTAAGAATAATTAACAATGGGCTATATTTTGACAAAGGTCTGTGTGGGACATAAAACAAATTAAATGGTTATCGCAATGGGACCAGCCAGAACTTATTGATTGAACAAATTGAGGGCTGTCTGGGAACATTGGATTTCTGTCTGACCCTGAAAGAATTAGTTACCTTCAATCTAAATTGAATTTTGAGCTCCCTGAAATCACAAGAAAAACTACTGTTTCTGAAACTAAAGTAATCCATGTTTTTATCTTAAATCTCTGTTTTCTAATGTTGCTAGGGTTTTTGGGTTTGTTTTTGTTTTTGTTTTTTTCTCTTTCTCTGTTTTCTAAGTCATTCGTTAATTCACCCTGGTAAGAAAAGGCCAGGGATTTCAGAACTACTGAGATGTAATGAGGGAAACTGATTTTTTTTTATTTTTTATTAAATGTTCATGCTTGAGTTTTAAAAGAAAATTAATCAATGGAATGCTGATTAATTTTAGATGCTTTGTCTTCCAGTCACAGGTGTCATGTTTAAGTATACATCCCAACAGTGTTATTACCCCTTAAAATGTTTTATCTCAGTGCTATTTCACTCAATAAAAATAAATTATTTTTACTCTAATTAAAAACGGATTTAATGCCAAAAAGATTTAGCCCCGGTGTAGAAAACTGAAGCATCCTAAAACCTATGACTTTCTCTTTTCTGAATTCCCATGTTAATTACATACATATCTCTAGGAAGTTTTGATCAGATATTTTTAAATGTTAAGCTTTAATAAATATTAGAAGAAAATCATTCATAATCATGCTGAATAAAGCTCTAATATATTAGCATTTTTAAAAGCTTGACTTTTTTTTTTTTAAAACTGAAATCTTGAGTGTTACATCTATTTTTTTTTTTAAACTTTGGGTTTATTTTTTATTTATTTATTTATTTATTTATTTATGGCTGTGTTGGGTCTTTATTTCTGTGCGAGGGCTTTCTCTAGTTGCGGCAAGTGGGGGCCACTCTTCATCGCGGTGTGTGGGCCTTTCACCATCACGGCCTCTCTTGTTGCAGAGCACAGGCTCCAGACGTGCAGGCTCAGTAATTGTGGCTCACGGGCCCAGTAGCTCCGCGGCATGTGGGATCTTCCCAGACCAGGGCTCGAACTCGTGTCCCTTGCATTGGCAGGCAGACTGTCAACCACTGCACCACCAGGGAAGTCCAAAAACTTGACTTTTAAGCAAGTAATATTTTTATTTGGAAAATGACAAGCTTGACATATCTGGATCCAACTGACTAGTGAAGAGAAGGCTAATTGCCCTGGTCTGTGAAGGGTCTCTTGCTGAATGGTTTGGTGAATAAAAGCTTTCTTTGGTGTTCAAGTAATTCTCTGGTGCCTTTAAATGCAACTGTTTTTGTCTTGTTTTGTTTTCTTTTCTTTTTAAATTTCCAAAGATTTTGGTGTTGAAGGAATTCCCTAGCACTTCTAAATGCTGCTGACCAAAACAAAAAACCCAATAAACAAACAAACATAAACAACTTTTTAATTATAGAGACTTCTAAACATACACAAAAATATGAAAATAATGTAATGAAACCTCGTGTCCCATCACCCGACATGAACAACCTTTAACCAATAAGAGCCAATCCTATCCCATCGACATCCCCAATCATACCTCCACGTCTCATATTGCTTTGAAACAAATCCCAGATATTGTATCATTTCATTACTAATTTTTTTTATATATGTCGCTTAAAGGTGAGTTCTCTTTTATCCCCATCATAATTACAATACCAATATCATACCTAAAAAAATAATAAACTCTTAAAATCATCAAATTGTCAGTCTTGGTTCAAATGTCCAAGTATCTCAAAAATCACAACATCGTTTAACACATTCCTCTGATCAACCTCCGTGTTTTCTGTAAGTTGGAGGTTGGATCTAGATCCTGGCTCAAGATTCTGGTTTGGTTTTTTGTGTGTGAGAGACTATATTGTGTGTATGTGTTAGCTGTATTCATTCTTCCTTTCAGGAGGCATATGATGTCTGTCTTTTTGTGTGTATTTGTGTGATGTTAACAGCAGTTGATGCTCAGGGTCTAGATGGACTCATTTCATTATTAGTTCAGATGTTCTAATTCTATCCTTCTTTCTTTATTACGTAGAATACTTCTACCAAGAAAACTTGTGAATTTAAATATTTTCTATGTTTTCTATGTTTAATTCACTGTAGTTCTTATTCTTATTAATGTTCAAATTGTCCCAACTTAGGCCAGTGAGAACCTCTTCAAGTTTGATTCTGAGTTCTTTTGACATGGATCTAGTAGTCTTTAACAGTTTCCTTATTATCAGGTAGGATAAAATGTCCTAGGCTCATCTTGTGTGTTTCATGACCCAGGCCGGAATTAGCCATTTCTTCTACTTAGGGACCCACAATCTGGGACCTAGAGTTGCTCTTTGCTACTAGATTGGGCATTATTTCTAAGCCTTTTTAGCACATAGAGTTATGAAATGTTCATATTTATAAGTTAAAAATCAACTCATTGTTCACATGTATATGTTTTGCTTATAAGACTTGCTTGATCCAGGAGAGATTTAAAGTAGTTTACCTTTTGCAAGGGTATTCACTAGCAACCCTGAAACATTTGGTAGTTAGGTACAGTGTTTCTGGCCATAGTAAAACATTTTGCAATTGCATTTTATACGTTTAAAATTGTATATATCTCATTTGAACTGTGTAAAATGTGCAATCTTTTGAATTCAATTTCTTCTGAAAATCATTTCTAGAAATAGTTTTATTTACTGAAGAATACACAGTAGCTTAATAATGATGTGAATATATTAGCGAACCAGAATCTACTGACGAATTAGTCACCATTTTTCTAATTAGAGTGTGAAATCTTAATTTTTTGGAGTCTGATTAACTGATAATAGCCATGTCATGGTGTTCTTGCAAAAACCTGTTTTGATGGGCATTGCAATATAAAAAGCACCAGATAATAGGCAAAACAAAAACAAAAGCAAAACAAATACTGATTATTTTCCCTTCAGAGTTTTCTGAGCACCTGATAAGCTATGAACATGGAGTTTCACATAAATCAATATCAAGATTAGTATTACTCAGTATTGTCTATTAGGCTTTCTACCGTTAAAGAGACTTAAGAAAAGTTGGATCAGGATATCTATAACTAAGAAGTTAGGCAATTGAAGCAAATTATTCAGTTTATTTAGAAAAATTAAAACACATTTAGCAAATTCTTCATCTAAATTTGTGTAATATGGGTAAAATCAATTATTATGCCTGAACTTTCAAATATTATGATTTTCTAAAAGCCTTGTGAGGGTGAGTGTGGGGCTGGGGGAATGAATGTCCATCACTAGGAGCCTGGTAAAATAATAATGTGTAGCAGTAGAATACATCCTATTCAGCCACTGGAAAGAATGAGGCAGATCTGGATGTGCTGCTATGGAAATCTCCGAAGTTTAGTATACAGTTCGTTGGTTAAAAACGTGGGCTGTGGAGCCAGACCACCAGACTTTAATCCTGGCACTATTAGTACAAATTTGAGCAAGGTACTTAATGTTTTTATATGTTTCTTAATTTGTAAAATAAGTGTTATACTAACATACACCCCTGATGTTTGTGAGGATTAACCAAAAATTATGCCTGGTGCATGGTAAAGTTCATAGGCTAGCTCTTTCCATCCTCCTCTGCTTCTGGCTTCTCCTCTTCATTCTTTTCTTTCTCCTTTTCCTTTATATATTTGACCTCTTCGTCATCATCATTATCTTGCTGAGTGAAAAAAAAAAAAGCTTTATATAGTTGTTTCTAGGGCAGCGTACCATTGATGTCAATAAAAGCATATGAATATATACTTGTATACGTAAACTTTTATACTTATATACATAAACATTTATGGAAAGATACATAGTAAGCTGTTCAGAAGTGGTTACCTCTGAAGAGCAGATCTGTTAGAGGGGGAAAAGGATGAGGGGAGCACTTTATACATATAATTACTTTCTCTTGTTTTAGGCTTGAACTTTGTATGTCCAAGTACTTCTTAAAAAAAAACAGTTTAAATTGAAAAATAAATAATTTAATAAGTTTAATAAATTAAGTGCAGGTTGATCATGACTACAAGACAAGCCTAAGAAGAGATGGGCAAAATAGATCCCTGTGTGAAATTTTTCCAAGTATATATATGTGTCCACTTCCCTAAATTATCTTTTCTACCATCCCACATGATTCAATGAAATTCTGCCACAAGAGACTCATTTTTTTGCTGTTAAGAAGTGCCCCTATTTACAGCAAAAACTTATGGAAAGGTTAATTTAAGAGAACCTTTAGTTATTAGCAATTTGTAAATTTCTTTTTCTAGGTGGTTTTTGCAGCCCACAGTATCCATCTGCTATCTGAACACTGATAAGATGGATATTCGGTTGGGTGGCAAGCTAGTGAGTTATTGTGGGATCAGAATAAGAAAGAAATGAATGTGAAGCCTGGTGAAATGGAATTGAAGGGTGTTTACAGAAAGAAGACTTTCAGGTCCAAGACACCTGAATAAAACTCTCAGCTCTGCCAAATGAAATAATGTATTGTTCTGTATAAGTTACAGTTAACATTTTCTGACACCATTCTTCATCAATAAAATGGAGACAAAAATACCCACATCCCTGGGAGGTTTGTAAGGATCAAATACCGTACTTGAACTCACCTCTGTCAGCCTCCAGTATAGTATTCATTGCTGTTTTAATAAGACCATATTTTTCCTTTCCGCCTTTGGGTAGAATGAGGAGGCCGAATCTGTTCCTGCATATACTAATTATCAGCTCTGTGACCTTGGGGAATGTACTTTCTCTCTGTTTTTTGTTTTGTTTTGTTTTGTTTCAATATCTGCAAAGTACATTTTAGATTGGTTGACCCCTAAGCTTCCTTTTAACTGTAGTGTCCAATAGCTACCTACTCCAAGCAGTGACTGGGTGCACGCAGGTCTCCTCTACACCTTACCCCAATCTTGGTTAAAGAGATCTGACATTGTATCCATTTCATAAACTTTTATGAAAACCCAGCTTTAAGACAAGCTCCCAAGCTCTCTAGGCACCCATTCCTGAGCCCCCTATGTATCCATTTTGGAACTGCCTGTATAAATCCTAAAGGGATGAATGAATTGGAAGAATTCTGGGATGTCAGATGACTTCATAAAATGATGAGATATCTGGACAGAAGAAACATTTCACCTGATTCACAGAAATACTAACATCAAGCTTTCAAGTCTTTGTGTTGCTAAGAAATCATTTCCCCTGCCTATGAAATTACCCTTGCTCAAATGGTAAGGGTTATAACCTCTATGTGTCTTTGTTTCCTCATCTATAAAATGAAGTTAGCAATACCCATAGGCAACCAGCTGGGAAGAAAAAATGGAAACAGCATTGCTCTTAGCACAAAGGTCTACCAAATATAGAGTACTCAAAAATTATTTTTATTATTCCATTACGTTTTGATTATTATTATCCCACTATAATGTTTCTTGCATGCTAAAGATTCTGTTAGTAAATGTACTTAATTTAGCAAGGTTCTTAGAGTAGAAATACAAAGATGATGATGTTGATAATAGTAATAATACTAGCTAATATTTATTGAGCCTTTATTATGGTTTAGGCACTTTTCTAAGCCCTTTGCATATATTAATATACCTAATCTTTAAGATAACCCATACAGTAAGTACTAATATGTTCATATTTACAGATGAGGAAATTGAGGCGTAGAAGGAGGGAGATACAAAGTGCAGACAGTGATTAAACAGAAAACTCGTTAAGTTTCACTGTAGAATATAAAAATGGGGTCATGGTTAAAATGGAATGTAGGGTCAAGGGAGAGTTATTTACGACCGGAGAGCCTGGAACACGTTTGTGTTCTAATGGGGATGACTCAACAGAAAAGAAGCCATTGAAGCCATAAAGGAAAGAGATGAGTATTTTCAGGAACTAGGGAAGGCAAGAGGTGACTGTTCAGGATGTAGGAGGAGAGCAAGGCTATTCCTGGCTCAGCCACTGAAGAGCCAAGTGAACTTGACTTGACCGCTTATCACTTCTGTGTCGCCAGTTAGTCATGTGAAAAGGAGGGTAGGGCTATTAATGACTAGTAACATTTCTCCAAATCAATTTTTCAATGACTATCAAATTATTTGATAATGTTATACTCTAATATAAACTGAAAACGTTGCCAACTTCCAAAGGAGCTCACTGTAATTCTAACATTTTATCATTGTTGATTTTTAAGTCATTTGGTCTCCAGAAAAAAAGAACTCTTGATAGTAAAAAAAAAAATTCAATCCATTTTAAAGGATGTATTTAACTTCTGCTGCAACTTACATATTTAATTGCTTAATATTTTCCAACATTATATGAAACCACCCCAATGTTTCCCTAACGATTCGATCATTTATAATTACTTGCCATAGTGATCTATTGTGTGGTATGTTTTCACATGATGTACATATTCCAGATTTGAAAGTCCATGTTTTATTTTCAACCACTTTTCACTTTGTTATGAAATTATCCTTCTCAGTAATAAAAATCATTTTCCTTTTAGGTTATATTTTGAGAAATCACATTTTCTGGTTACATGTTTATATGTAATGTTTTTAAATCTACCAAGATCATTTTAAAACTATGTAATCTCTTACTAATGTCTATCATTTATTATGCAATAAATATTTATCGAGTGTCTCCTCTGAACTAAGGCCCAGTTCTAAGAACTCTGGGGGATACAGGATGAATCATACATAAATCTAGTACTCAGAAAGTTTACAGTCTTGGCGATGAAATGAGATGTGCACATCTCTATCTCCAACCCCTGCCCAAGTAGACTTCAAAGAAAATTATAAATTTTTAATGAAACAGAATTTATTTTCAACAGACTATTAACTCTG
The DNA here is from genome assembly GCF_028564815.1 of Eubalaena glacialis. Lineage (NCBI taxonomy): Eukaryota > Metazoa > Chordata > Mammalia > Artiodactyla > Balaenidae > Eubalaena > Eubalaena glacialis. The sequence continues at coordinate 40,727,641 of NC_083716.1, forward strand.
AATGTAAGCTATGGTGCTGGATCAGGTGGCACTCTATATTGCCTAAACTAGTTGAAAATCATAATCAAGTGATAAGAATTTATCTAAAGAGTATGTCCTTCATTTAATACAATGGTAATAATATATTAATTTTTATTTTCCCATTTTTTCCTTGAAAGAGCACTCATTTATCCTCACAGCTTCTCTGTGAATAGAAAGAAAGCAGTTGGTACTAGGTTGGGTTTTTTTTCTGATAATAATTCTATCCTGCTGAACTTAAGTGGCTGAAAATGTCAATTTGCCCTATAAATACTTTTTCTTGAGTGTATTCCTTGAACTGCCAAGTGACCTCTACTTTATCAAATAAGAGTTTCTTTCAGTGAGATTTACTATTCAATTATAGAAAAGTATGTCACTTTGATTTCTAGCCCATACCCTCCTAAAATAAATAAATTAATTAATTAATTAATTAAAGTTGTTGAGCAAAGAAGAAAAATAGAGCATTTCTAGGCATTAACAATGTTACATGCAGGAAGTACTATTCCAATAGACATATTTTCTTATTATATTTTCATTAAATTATATCCACCAGCAAGAATGCCTACAGTCCTAGGGCTCTGTCTGTCCGTTTTCTTTTTTGTTTTTTTGTTTGTTTTTAGTATACTTTTTAGCGCTTGCTATCGTTGATGGATTTGTTTTTTGGTTTGGTTGCTCTCTTCTTTCCTTTTTTTTTATTTTAATTTTTTCTTATTTTTATTTTTAATAATTTTTATTTTTTATTTTAATAGCTTTATTTTATTTTATTCTTTGTTTCTTTCTTTCTTTGCTTTCTTTCTTTCTTTCTTTCTTCCTTTCTTTCCTTCCTTCCTTCCTTCCTTTCTTGCTTTCTGGCTTTCACCCTTTTCTTCTGAGTCGTGTGGCTGACAGGGTCTTGGTGCTCCGGCCAGGTGTCAGGTCTGTGCCTTTGAGGTGGGAGAGCCGAGTTCAGGATATTGGTCCACCAGAGACCTCCCAGATCCACATAATATAAAAGAGCGAAAGCTCTCCCAGAGATCTCCATCTCAGTGCTAAGACCCAGCTCCACTCAACAACCAGCAAGCTACAGTGCTGGACACCCTATGCCAAACAACTATCAAGAAAGGAACGCAACCCCACCCATTAGCAGAGAGGCTGCCTAAAATCATAATAAGGTCACAGACACCACAAAACACTCCACAGGACGTGGTACTGCCCACCAGAAAGACAAGATCCAGCCTTATCTACCAGAACACAGGCACCAGTCCCCTCCACCAGGAAACCTACACAACCCACTGAACCAAACTTAGCCACTGGGGGCAGACACCAAAAACAATGGGAACTATGAACCTGAAGCCAGTGAAAAGGAGACCCCAAACAGAGTAAGTTAAGCAAAATGAGAAGACAGAGAAACACACAGCAGATGAAGGAGCAAGGTAAAAACCCATTAGACCAAACAAATGAAGAGGAAATAGGCAGTCTACCTGAAAAAGAATTCAAAGTAATGATAGTAAAGATGATCCAAAATCTTGGAAATAGAATGGAGAAAATACAAGAAACGTTTAACAAGGACCTAGAAGAACTAAAGAGCAAACAAAGAATGATGAACAACACAATAAATGAAATTTAAAATTCTCTAGAAGGAATCAATAGCAGAATAACTGAGGCAGAAGAACGGATAAGTGACCTGAAAGATAAAATAGTGGAAATAACTACTGCAGAGCAGAATAAAGAAAAAAGAATGAAAAGAATTGAGGACAGTCTCAGAGACCCCTGGGATGACATTAAAGACACCAACATTCGACTTACAGGGGTCCCAGAAGAAGAAGGGAAAAAGAAAGGGACTGAGAAAATATTTGAAGAGATTAGAGTTGAAAACTTCCCTAATATGGGAAAGGAAATAGTCAAGTCCAGGAAGCCCAGAGAGTCCCATACAGGATAAATCCAAGGAGAAACACGCCAAGACACATATTAATCACACTATCAAAAATTAAATACAAAGAAAAAATATTGAAAGCAGCAAGGGAAAAACAATAAATAACATACAAGGGGATCCCCATAAGGTTAACAGCTGATTTTTCAGCAGAAACTCTGCAAGCTAGAAGGGAGTGGCAGGACATATTTAAAGTGATGAAAGGGAAAAACCTACAACAAGATTACTGTACCCAGCAAGGATCACATTCAGTTTCGACAGAGAAATTAAAAGCTTTGCAGACGAGCAAAAGCTAAGAGAATTCAGCACCATCAAAACCAGCTTTACAACAAATGCTAAATGAGCTTCTCTGGGCAGGAAACACAAGAGAAGGAAAAGACCTACAATAACAAACCCAAAACAATTAAGAAAATGATAATGGGAACATACATATTGATAACTACCTTAAATGTAAATGGATTAAATGCTCCAACCAAAAGACATGGACTGGCTGAATGGATAAAAAACAAGACCTGTATATATGCTGTCTACCAGAGACCACTTCAGACCTAGGGACACATACAGACTGAAAATGAGGGGATGGAAAAAGATATTCCATGCTAATGGAAATCAAAAGAAAGCTGGAGTAGCAATTCTCATAACAGACAAAATAGACTTTAAAATAAAGCCTATTACAAGAGACAAAGAAGGACACTACATAATGATCAAGGGATCAATCCAAGAAGAAGATATAACAGTTGTAAATATTTATGCACCCAACATAGGAGCACCTCAATACATAAGGCAAATGCTAACAGCCATAAAAGGGGAAATCAACAGAAACACAATCATAGTAGGAGACTTTAACACCCCAGTTTCACCAATGGACAGATCATCCAAAATGAAAATAAATAAGGAAACACAAGCTTTAAATGATACATTAAACAAGATAGACTTAATTGATATTTATAGGACATTCCATCCAAAAGCAACAGAATACACTTTCTTCTCAAGTGCGCACGGAACATTCTCCAGGATAGATCACATCTTGGGTCACAAATCAAGCCTCAGTAAATTTAAGAAAATTGAAATCATATCAAGTATCTTTTCTGACCACAACGCTATGAGATTACAAATGAATTACAGGGAAAAAAACGTAAAAAACACAAACACATGGAGGCTAAACAATATGTTACTAAATAACCAAGAGATCACTGAAGAAATCAAAGAGGAAATCAAAAAATACCTAGAGACAAATGACAATGAAAACAAGACAATCCAAAACCTATGGGATGCAGCAAGAGCAGTTCTAAGAGGGAAGTTTATAACAATACAAGCCTACCTCAAGAAACAAGAAAAATCTCAAATAAACAATCTAACCTTACACCTAAAGGAACTAGAGAAAGAAGAACAAACAAAACCCAAAGTTAGCAGAAGGAAAGAAATCATAATGATCAGAGCAGAAATAAATGAAATAGAAACAAAGAAAACAATAGCAAAGATCAATAAAACTAAAAGCTGCTTCTTTGATAAGATAAACAAAATTGATAAACCATTAGCCAGCCTCATCAAGAAAAAGAGGGAGAGGACTCAAATCAATAAAAGTAGAAATGAAAAAGGAAAGTTACAACTGACACCGCAGAAATACAAAGCATCCTAAGAGAGTACTACCAACAACTCTATGCCAATAAAATGGAAAACCTGGAAGAAATGGACAAACTCTTAGAAAGTTATAACCTTCCAAGACTGAACCAGGAAGAAATAGAAAATATGAACAGACCAATCACAAGTAATGAAATTGAAACTGTGATTAAAAATCTTCCAACAAACAAAAGTCCAGGACCAGATGGCTTCACAGGTGAATTCTATCAAACATTTAGAGAAGAGCTAACACCCATCCTTCTCAAACTCTTCCAAAAAATTGCAGAGGAAAGAGCACTCCCAAATGCATTCTACAAGGCCACGATCACCCTGATACCAAAACCAGACAAAGATACTACAAAAAAAGAAAATTAGAGACCAATATCACTGATGAATATAGATGCAAAAATCCTCAACAAAGTACTAGCAAACAGAATCCAACAACACATTAAAAAGATCATACACCATGATCAAGTGGGATTTATCCCAGGGATGCAAGGATTCTTCAATATATGCAAATCAATCAATGTGATACACCATATTAACAAATTGAAGAAGAAAAACCATATGATCATCTCAATAGATGCAGAAAAAGCTTTTGACAAAATTCAACACCCATTTATGATAAAAACTCTCCAGAAAGTGGGCATAGAGGGAACCTACCTCAACATAATAAAGGCCATATATGACAAACCCACAGCAAACATCATTCTCAATGGTGAAAAACTGAAAGCATTTCCTCTAAGATCAGGAACAAGACAGGGATGTCCACTCTCACTGCTATTGTTCAACATAGTTTTGGAAGTCCTAGCCATGGCAATCAGAGAAGAAAAAAAATAAAAGGAATCCAAATTGGAAAAGAAGAAGTAAAACTGTCACTGTTTGCAGATGACATGATACTATACATAGAGAATCCTAAAGATGCCACCAGAAAACTACTAGAGCTAATCAATGAATTTGGCAAAGTTGCAGGATACAAAATCAGTGCACAGAAATCTCTTGCTTTCCTATACACTAATGATGAAAATTCTGAATGAGAAATTAAGGAAACACTCCCATTTAGCATTGCAACAAAAAGAATAAAATACCTAGGAATAAACCTACCTAGGGAGACAAAAGACCTGTATGCAGAAAACTAGAAGACACTGGTGAAAGAAATTAAAGATGATACCAACAGATGGAGAGATATACCATGTTCTTGGAATGGAAGAATCAATATTGTGAAAATGACTATACTACCCAAAGCAATCTACAGATTCAGTGCAATCCCTATCAAATTATCAATGGCATTTTTTATGGAACTAGAACAAAAATCTTAAAATTTGTATAGAGACACAAAAGACCCCAAATAGCCAAAGCAGTCTTGAGGGAAAAAACAGAGCTGGAGGAATCAGACTCCCTGACTTCAGACTATAGTACAAAACTACAGTAATCAAGACAGTATGGTACTGGCACAAAAACAGAAATATAGATCAATGGAACAAGATAGAAAGCCCAGGGATAAACCCACGCACCTATGGTCACCTTATTTTTGATAAAGGAGGCAAGAATATACAATGGAGAAAAGACAGTCTCTTCAGTAAGTGGTGCTGGGAAAACTGGACAGCTACACGTAAAAGAATGAAATTAGAACATTCCCTAACACCATACACAAAAATAACTCAAAATGGATTAAAGACCTGAATGTAAGACCAGACACTGTAAAACTCTTAGAGGAAAACATAGGAAGAACACACTTTGCCATAAATCACAGCAAGATTCTTTTTGACCCACCTCCTAGAGAAATGGCAATAAAAACAAATGGGACCTAATGAAACTTAAAAGCTTTTGTACATCAAAGGAAAACATAAATCACACGAAAAGACAACCCTCAGAATGGGAGAAGATATTTGCAAATGAAGCAACTGACAAAGGATTAATCTCCAAAATTTACAAGCAGCTCATGCAGCTGAATATCAAAAAAAAAAAAAAAATCCAAAAATGGGCAGAAGACCTAAATAGACATTTCTCCAAAGAAGATATACAGATAGCCAACAAACACATGAAAGGATGCTCAACATCACTAATCATTAGAGAAATGCAAATCAAAACTACAATGAGGTATCACCTCACACCAGTCAGAATGGCCATCATCAAAAAATCTACAAACAGTAAATGCTGGAGAGGGTGTGGAGAAAAGGGAACCCTCTTGCACTGTTGGTGGGAATGTAAATTGATACAGCCACTAGGGAGAACAGTATGGAGGTTCCTTAAAAAACTAAAAATAGAACTATCATATGACCCAGCAATCCCACTATTGGGCATATACCCTGAGAAAACTGTAATTCAAAAGGAGTCATGTACCACAATGTTCATTGCAGCTCTATTTACAATAGCCAGGACATGGAAGGAACCTAGGTGTCCATTGACAGATGAATGATTAAAGAAGATGTGGCACATATATACAATGGAATATTACTCAGCCATAAAAAGAAACAAAATTGAGTTATTTGTAGTGAGGTGGATGGAACTAGATCATACAGAGTGAAGTAAGTTAGAAAGAGAAAAACAATTACCGTATGCTAACACATACATACGGAATCTAAAAAGAAAAAAAAAATGGTTATAAAAACCTGGGGGCAGGACAGGAATAAACACGCAGATGAAGAGAATGTACTTGAGGACACGGGGAGGGGGAAGGGTAAGCTGGGACGAAGTGAGAGAGTGGCATAGACTTATATATACTACCAAATGTAAAATAGATAGCTTGTGGGAAGCATCTGCATAGCACAGGGAGATCAGCTCAGTGCTTTGTGACCACCTAGAGGGTTGGGGTAGGGAGGGTGGGTGGGAGACACAAGAGGGAGGGGATATGGGGATATATGTATATGTATAGCTGATTCACTTTGTTATAAAGCAGAAACCAGCACATCATTGTAAAGCAATTATACTCCAATAAAGATGTTAAAAAAAATAAAAAGAATGCCTACGGTATAGAAGGCCTAATTCATCAATATATCAATTGATGATAATTACCAGCTCCCTAAGTTTTTGTCCTTATGGGCCAGAATTCAAAATGCAGATTTCAGGTTTCTGAGACAACAGCCGTAGAAAATGGGAGCTGCTACTTTCTTTTTTCAAACCAATAATTCACTTGCATTGTGTGTGGAGCAAAAGGAAGCTGTAATGATTCATTCCTATTTCAAAGAGAAGAAATAATCACTAGATAGTGCATTTATTGTTAGTATATTAAACACTTTGAATGCCTTCTTTCTACAACTGACCTTATTTAAATTAAGCATAATGGTTTTCAACTCTTTTTCCCCTTAAGGGTGATCCCCAAAGTATGTTTATAATCATTCTCAGTGTAAGGTGAATTTTTTAGCTGCTAAGAAACATGTTTGCTTAATTTGTTTCCCCACAGATCAGTAAAATATTTCTTGCTGCACTAGAATTCTGTAAGTAAATTAACGGTAAACTAGTACACCTTCAAAGGAGGGCATAACACAGTGGGCTGAAGAATTCTGGTGTCGAGGAAGGTAAACCGTGTGTAAGAAGTGTCTGCTGACAACCAGCAGAAGAGGTGATGAGGCAGAACTGGCTCTGTGACTTGCGGGGCCCAGTGCAAAGTGAAACCATGGGTCCCTTTTTCCCCAGTTAAGACCTTAAAGAGAACAATAGCAGAACATTAAACCAAGCACAGGACACTTCTGAGTGTGGGGTCTGTGAGTCTGCACGGGTCTCATGCGCCTTCAGTTGACCTTGGAATCAGGATCTAACAGCCCCTCTCCTCCAGGTCTAACACTGTTCATCTCTCAGGATCTGGTTCAAAGCCTGTTTCTTCTGTGAAGCTGGAATGGACCAACAACTCCTAGAAGTTGGGAATTTTACCCACCAACAAGTAGCATCCCTGTTGTGAGCTCTATGACGAGAGTCCATGTCGTAGTATTATTCTGTCCCACATATACCAAGAATAGTATAGTTCCATGCAAGTTGGAACCAAAAAAAAAAAAAGAAATTGTCTTCCCACTGATAGATGTAATTACCAATGATAAAATCAATGAATACACATTACACTCAGATCTAAGGGTATTAAAGAATGTGCTGCTGACTATCAAAATATTACCTTTGCCTCATTGTTTTTTAATGGATTGCAGTTGAAAGTGATTAATTTTATGAGAGGTTTTTTAAATTTGAAGTATAGTTGATTTACAATGTTGTGTTAATTTCTGCTGTACAGCAAAGTGATTCAGTTATACATATATATATATATTCTTTTTCATATTCTTTTCCATTATGGTTTATCACAGGATATTGAATATAGTTCCCTGTGCTATATGGTAGGACCTTGTTGTTTATCCATCTTGCATATAATAGTTTGCATCTGCTAATCCCAAACTCTCAATCCTCCTCTCCCCCATGCCCTTCCCCCTTGGCAACCACAAGTCTCTTCTCTATATCTGTGAGTTTTTTTCTGTTCTGTAGATAAGTTCATTTGTGTCATAGTTTAGATTCCACATATAAGTGATATCATATGGTATTTGTCTTTCTCTTTTTGACTTACTTCACCTAGTGTGATAATCTCTAGGTCCATCCATGTTGCTACAAGTGGCATTATTTCATTCTTTTTTAAAAATTTATTTCATTATTTTTTATGGCAGAGTAATATTCCATTGTGTCTGTGTCTGTGTGTGTGTGTGTATATATATATTATATATATATATATATATATTATATATATATACCACATCTTCTTTATCCATTCATCTGTCAATGGACATTTAGGTTGTTTCCATGTCCTGGCTGTTGTAAATAGTGCTGCTATGAACATAGGAGTACATGTAGAAAATGATTCATTTTAAATTTAAACTCAGTCTTATACACAGAATTTCCTAAAATGTGTTCAGTGGGATATTGATGAGTATTATGTAGATTTCCGTGATCAAATAAGTTTAGGAATACTTTGGAAAATAGTAACATAGCTAACGCTATATAGATCCTTATTGGCTCTTTCTATTTCCATTGCTACTGCTCTCATTATTATCTGAGATATTGCCCCCACCCTACCTCTAATTGTCCCAATTTCCATTAATAAGTTATAGTTCAGCTGAGCTTACCCAATGTCTACTATATAGCCACTGGTGCCTGTGACCTTGCCACAGGAATCTCTCCTTAATCTCACAGTGGAGCAATTTTGCCCCCTAGGACATTTGACAATGTCTGGAGACATTTTTGGTTGTCACAGCTCAGGCAGGAGCAGGCGGTGTTACTGGAATCTAATGAGTAGAAGCCAGGGATGCAGCTAAACATCCTACAATGCATAGGACGGCCCCCAAAACAAAGAATAATGCAGCCCAAAATGTCAGTAGTGTGTATTAGTCATACTACTGACTCCTTGGAAACCTTCCTTGGTTTTCCATCTCATTTCATACCTGAAGAATTTCGTACCCAAAGAATTTCATACCCTCAAGCATGGCATTCAAAGTCCTTCATATTCTGACAGTAGCCTCCCTTTTTAGGCCATCTTCCACTCTTCCTTTCCGTACACACTCTGCTCCAGCAAAACCAGGGGACTCAGTCCTCCCCAGCACAGCTTGTGCTCCCTTACCTCTTTGTCCTACATACTGACTTTGCCTGTCCTAGAATGCCCTTCTCTCTTTTTGTTTCCTATAGGAACACTCTTTCTATCCTAGCTCATACGTCACCTCCTCTGGGAAGTCTTCCTTGATGTTCTTACTACTCCTCAAAATGGGAGTGATTTCTCTCTTCTCTGGACCCCCTTGGAACTCTTATACCTCTTTCCTATGTGGTACAACATTTTTACAGGTTTTACTTCTAATAAATAGTAGAATTTTGCAGGGTAGAGAACATGGTTAGCGACACCACTAACAACTTCGTGTCCTGTAAAGCTTTTAATCAATGTGGTCAATAAGTACTTGAATTAAATTCTTTAGTTTTGAGGAGCGATTTCTAGATCAGACATTATAATTGGTTTTAAATTCATCTATATTTAACAAGGATTGAGTCCCTGCTGTTAGTAACGATGTGATTTTAAGAGCTATCTTCTTTTAGGAAGAAAGTCTTTAGGCTTAATAGGAAAAAAAAAAAAACCTTAACAAACTGAACTATAATATACAGTACACTATTACTGTTCTTTTGCTATTTAACACAAGTATTCTGATTTTAAATAGCACCAATTAAATGATATTTGTGGGCTTCCCTGGTGGCGCAGTGGTTAAGAATCCACCTGCCAACGCAAGGCACACGGGTTCGAGCCCTGGTCCGGGAAGACCCCACATGCCTGTGCGCCACAACTACTGAGCCTGCGCTCCAGAGCCCACGAGCCACAACTACTGAGGCCACGTGCCACAACTACTGAAGCCCGCGCACCTAGAGCCTGCGCTCTGCAATGAGAGAAGCCACCACAATGAGAGGCCTGAGCACCAAAAGGAAGAGTAGCCCCCGCTCGCCGCAACTAGAGAACGCCCGCGTGCAGCAACGAAGACCCAACGCAGCCAAAAATAAATAAATAAAATAAATAAATTTATAAAAATAAATAAATAAAATGATGTTTATACTTTTTGGTTAAGGAAATTATTTTTGCTAGTTAAGTGATTTTTGATGCGAACGAAGCAAAATCTGATTCAAACGTACTTTTAAAAAAGTGAGGAAATTGTCTCATAATTGAAAATTCAGAGGTAGAGCAGCCTCAGGCTGACCATCAGTGGCTCCAGCTTTGTTCCCGTTGGATCCTGTTGGCTCTGCCCTCTTCCATCCTCAAATTGATAGCTGAATAAACAAGTTTCACATCTGTGGGCAACAGAATCCAGAGGAAGAGGGAGAGTCCTTACCAGATGCTCTGGGAAATAGTTAGGAAGAACTTTCCCACAAGTTCCTAGTGAAGCATTTTTCATCTCACTGGCCCCATTTTTGAACCAGTCGTTGGCAAGCGAAATGGAATAGCTCACAGACTAATCATGTTGAGGGACCAGCTTCCTCTGGAGCATCCGGGTGGTAGGACGAGGAACAGACACCTAAACAAAATCAGAGTCTGTTAGGGAGGAGGACAAGAGAAATCAAGGCTGGGTGAGCAAATAATATTCATTACAGGATAAAAACTGTTGATTCTACTATTGATTAACAGCCCCGATGGTTATCTTTTTAAATTGTAATTAATTTTAAATCAGAATTGCCTACCAAAATTCAGACCCAATTTTTCATGTGTAAAACTAATTAATTAGAGTTATATAGTGATTTAATCCAAATTATCTCTGATAAATAAGTTATATATTTCTGCCTTGGTAATTTCAGTATACTACTCCACGATAATTAATGTAAAAAATAATTTTAATGTCCATAGTATCTTATAATCACACTATTACACAAAAACTGCATAAAATTAGAAATTCTAAAGCTACTACACGATTAAATTCACAACTTAAATGACACTATAATAGACAATATAGTATCAGTGTTTTAGTCCAAATGGATCTCACCTAAATGAACCCATATGGAGGCCATTTAAGTATTAATGCTTAAGCTAAAGCCTGGCCATAGATTTTTCCCTTCATATTTAAACCAAGATTATATAGTAATCTTTGCTTAAGCAGTCTGATCATAAATAGTGCATGATTTTAGCCTTGGCACATTGATGAAGCTTGAATGGAACTCTTAGTAATATGTATATCACAGAGTTACTATTACATTTGCTTATATTAAATAAAATATTTAATTTAAAATGGATAGTAACAGGTGTATATATGTGTCAAGACAAATTAAATTATATACTTTATGTGCATTTTAGTATACTTTAATTATTGCTCAAAGTTGAAAAAAGTAAAAACAAATTTTTTAATGAATACTGGTGAATACAACAATTGATTACTGAAAGTGTGTGTTACAAAATCTAATCACAAAGATCTATTAGCTCTTTTACAAAGGTTCCATTTAGACTCTTCTTTTTTTTAATTTTTGAATTTTATTTTATTTATTTTTTTATACAGCAGGTTCTTATTAGTCATCCATTTTATACACATCAGTGTATACATGTCAATCCCAATCGCCCAATTCATCCCACCACCACCCCCACCCCCCGCCGCTTTCCCCCCTTGGTGTCCATCCATACGTTTGTTCTCTACATCTGCGTCTCAACTTCTGCCCTGCAAACCGGTTCCATTTAGACTATTGTAACTACCTATTGCCGACTGAGCCTAGAATATTCTGTAAAGGTCAGTGTATTTTGGTATAGTTGTTATAATTGTTCTAATAGTATCACATTCTCAAGTGTCTCAAATTAATTCCATAAGCTGTTTAATAGGAAAATAAGTAGTAGTGAATGGCAGCTAAACCCTTTTTTGGTTTGAGGAACCTATGCTTTGAAAGCCACAAAGGTATTATCAACATCAGTTCCTTACAAACTGAGTACAAATGAACAATTGGATCTTGAATATTTTCAAAGTACAGTAGTGACAGATTCCAACAGAATTGAATATGAAAGATTTAGGTGACCCACTCAATTGGACCTTCTAAGTCAATGCTTCCCAAGCTTGAGTGTACATAAGAATCAACAAACTTTCTTTTTTTTTTTTTTTAAATTTATTTATTTATTTATGGCTGTGTTGGGTCTTCGTTTCTGTGCGAGGGCTTTCTCTAGTTGTGGCAAGCGGGGGCCACTCTTCATCGCGGTGCGCGGGCCTCTCACTATCGCGGCCTCTCGTTGCGGAGCACAGGCTCCAGACGCGCAGGCTCAGTAGTTGTGGCTCACGGGCTTAGTTGCTCCGCGGCATGTGGGATCTTCCCAGACCAGGGCTCGAACCCATGTCCCCTGCATTGGCAGGCAGATTCTCAACCACTGCGCCACCAGGGAAGCCCAACAAACTTTCTTGTTGCAGTAAATATTCTGATGCTGTAGGTCAAGGATGGAGTCTCATAATTTGTATTTCTAACAAGCTCCCGGGCTTGCTGATGCTGCTGATGCCCTGTAAACCTTTAAAAAACAAAGTTCTAAGTCACCTGAAATTCACAAAAATGCAGTTTAGCTATCTGGATTGCAGATGTTTTGTCGTGTTTGATCATCTTTTGGAAATGGACACAAGTTTAACAAGAATGTGTAATACCTACTAAATTTTTTTATGTTCCACAAATTGAAAATACTTCTATTGAGGTTATAATATTTAAGAGTCAAGCCATCTCTATGCAAGATCAAAACTTCTATTTTATCTTATTCTTAACTTTCTTTAAGGAAATAAAAAACGCAACTCACTTCAGCTTTAAAATCTGCTTAAAAACTGAAGCTGCTACTACTTAAAAATCAAAAAGTTTCCTTGTGTCATCTCTCTGAATTTAAACCTATTTTGGTTATATCTGGTAAAATGGAAAGTTGGCAGACATATTCTTCATTCTTTTCACATATTTAAAAGTTAATAAGTCACCTCCTTATTCCTTTTACTAAGATTTGGATAATCTCAAATTCTTTGATTTTTAGCTTTTCATTATATTGTATTCTCATCTCTATTTACTGTTCTAAATTTCTCCACACATTTAAAGCCTGAGAAAGCCAATAGTGTGCATAAATACTCTCTTATTGGGTGCACGTTTACTTAGTAAAAACAAAACAATCAAGGGATTTGAGTAAGCTTTTCAATCATTAGTAAGGAAATTATTTCAGCACAGTTTAGAAGTTCTGCATTTTTCCTTCCTTCTTGGGTTACTTGCTAGACTCTGTGCAAGTGTGTAAATCTGAATTGAAGAGGACACAGCTGATGGTGCCCATGATTTAGTATAACCATGAAATTAAGTCCTGGGCCACATGCCCAGAATCTAAACTAAATCAAGGAGGGCTTAATTGGAATTAGGCAGTAAGCAGAGGAACTTTACTTTGTTTAGTTTCAAGTTCCTAGTTCCACTGGATTCATGTTTCATAGAAATCTGTGTTTAGGGGCTACAGAAAGTGAGAGACTGAATGTATATTGATTATAGAGAAGATTATGTAGCCGATGGAACTAACCAAGGAAAGATTAGTTCAAGAAGTAAATCTATGTCCAGCATATAGTGGATGTTTGGCAAACGTTGTATAGGAAGATATTTTTCAGGTTACACTTTTTTTTTCATATTTAAGATATTGAAAAAATATTTGTGATGCTGAATTAGAATATAGAAATATCAGGAAATAATTTGGTACATTTAGAACCTTTATTTCAAATGAGCACAGCAGGCCATGACAGATCATGGCCCTTCATGATTCTATATATGATAAAATCCTATTCTTACTTTCATTTTCTAGATAATTACACTGTTAACCTCTCTATGACTCTGAATTGTAAGAGGAGGAAAGTCTATTAAGTATTACTTGTTTTCATTCTATCTTATCCTGATATTAGAAAGGGAAACTGTATTAAATAACAAATACAGAACATTCAGTTCCTTTATCGTATGTACTGTACAATGTATTATTTTTATTATTTCAGAGTATTCACTGGTAATAGCAGTAACCTCACTACGAGAGAATAAGCGTGGAGATAGTATGGTGAGATTTTTAAAAAAACAAATGTCTGTCATAAAATGTGTGGGATAATAGACAGATATTGAGTAGGGCCCTGTAAATACTGCTTAATTCTATTTGTAATTGTTTAACTTTTCAAGTGCTACAGCATTTGGAGACTGAGAGGCATGATTCCTTTTCTTAAAATTATATATGTGTATATGCAATTATTAGGGAATGGAGCCTTGAATATTATAGAATATAGGCAAATTTGTGGCACTGAGGTTTTAGATGTATAAAATGAGACCAGCTGCCATATCTATTTCAAATTCAAGTGTTTTGCCACCATAATACGTTATAGAAGTTCTTTGCCCACAGATTTTATTCTGGACTCTAGGATTCTCATAAGATTTAATTAAATATGCTTATTAAGTGACTTTTTTCCCATCAGAAATATATAGTTGTACAATGCACTCTTAACCCAATAAATATAGTAGGCAATGACCCAAGTGGTTTCACGAGTGAATATTATCTATAAATTCCTCCTTCTCATTGCCTCTAGCTTTTGACCACACTTAGTCATGCTCTTCAAAGTTGCCCCTAATATGTGTACAACCATTCATTTAACAAACTTTGTATTGTGGACCTAACATGTACAGGGTTTTATGGGGGTTAACTAAGCTACATAGGCAAAATTCATCTTTGTGTTTCCCATTCCTGGAACGTTGGAAGGCCTCAGTGTTTGTTGCCCTGAACTGATTCTTACTTTGAAAAATTTGTGTAATTCAAACTCTCTCAGCCCTTGCCTTAGCTATGAGAATAGCCACCTAACTCATATTCATATGCTTAGTCACCCTTCAATTCATCCTCTTTACCACTGCCAGATTCTTCCTAAAGTATAACTCTATAATCATGTCATCCACTGCTCAAAAACCTTAATGACCTGCTACTGAGTTCAGAATATTGTTCATACTCCTTATCAGGATATGCACGGTCTTCTGCAGTTTGGACCAACAGACCTTTCCAATCTGATTCCTTATTATCCCCCTTAACATACCCTATACTCTACTGACGTTACAATTGGCAGTACTGCATAGGGTCAGTTCAAGAGTACAGACTGTGAAGCCCGGCTGCCTGGCTACGAATCCTGGTTTTTCCAGCTCCTCCCTGTGTGGCTGTGGGCAAATTACTTGAACCCTCTTTGTCTCAGTTTCCTCATCTGTAAAATAGTGATAATAATGGCTACTATGGCATAGCGCTGTTGGGATAAAAAACATGAATGGGGCTTCCCTGTGGCGCAGTGGTTAAGAATCTGCCTGCCAATGCAGGGGACACGGGTTCGAGCCCTGGTCCGGGAAGATCCCACATGCCACGGAGCAACTAAGCCCGTGAGCCACAACTACTGAGCCTGCGCTCTAGAGTCCGCGAGCCACAACTACTGAGCCCACGAGCCACAACTACTGAAGCCCGCACGCCTAGAGCCCGTGCTCCGCAACAAGAAAAGCCACTGTGATGAGAAGCCCACACACCTCAACGAAGAGTAGCCCCTGCTCACCACAACTAGACAAAGCCCGTGTGCAGCAACAAAGACCCAATTCAGCCAAAGTAAAATAAATTTATTTTTTAAAAAAAGAAACATAAATGAATGTATATAAAGCATTTAGAACAGAGCTGGGCATGTATTAAGCACTTGGTGAGACCCGATGTTATTTTTTTTTCCTTTATGCTTTGCTGATGTTGTTTCCTCTACTTGGGAAGCCCACTTCACCCCCTTACTCCCATTGTTTTATGTCCATGTCCAGATTCTACCTGTCTTTCAAACTCTAGTTTAAATGGTTTTTCTGTTGATCCGGCTGCAGTCTGTACACTTAACCACTACGCTGAATTGCTTCTGCCACAATAACATGGAAATTAACCTCATGACAAAAATCGCTTTGTTTTCAGATGAAATATAAGCAGAGATATAGAAATGTGTGGTTTATGGAATTATTCCAATAACATTGTTCATGATATACACAGCAATGGTGAATGGAAGATTGTCAAATTAAAAGGTCAAATTTCAATCTCTGAGCACCAGTCTTAATAATGAAAAGAATCAAGTTGACCTTGTGCTCCAGGATTATGGAGTTGTGGAGAAGGCCTTGCAGTAAAATGCCATCAGTGTTCTTTATTTTGTGGTCAAAGAGACATTTAAATGTGCCTTTCTTTAACCTTGAGAATTATGGCCCATTCCTCAAACTCTTAGCTTTCTGATGAGCAGTTAATGAAGTGGAACATTTTTGATTCATTGAAAGATGGTTTGAGAATGAATTTTTAAGCATGAGTTTCAAGTAATTTTTCAAGCCATTTTTAAACAGGCTTCCGGTGGGAGAAGGAAACAGAGACTCCCTGTTGAGATTTAGCAGAAGGGACTGGCCTCCTTTGCAGGGAATTATACATTACCTCTCATTACCTGGGGACTCCAGTGTACTGGGCTCCAGTGAAAAGCAAGATATTTGTCAAGAGGGAAGATGTATAAAGGGTCCTAAACAAGTTTCTTGATTGCAGAAACAGAAATCAACTGAGTTAATAAGCAAAAAGGAATGTTTTGGAAACGTTGATAGAATCGACAGCAGGTTAGGAGACCAGGCTTGGGAATGAATTAGAATCAAAAGAAACATGAGATCCTTAGAAGCTGGAAGTATGAATTTGTCTTGTAATAGAAACTATCCCATTGACTTGCAGTGCGATGATTTATAGCCAAGTGTTTCTTTCCTTCTTGCACTATTGGATCAAAATTTCATCTCTTGGAAGAGAGCAGCTCTTTGTACCAAGTCTAAGTTATGTGCTGATTCCCCATCTCTGTTGACAAAGGGAGAAAGAGAATCTGGCCCTTCTGCCACCCAAAGCAGAAGGCAGTCACCTAGATTACTATACTCCTCTCTCCCACAAGATAGTAACAATAAGGCAGGAGTAATCCCCCAAGGGTGATCACAGTTGGTATAAGGAAGAGAGAATGGATGTAGGACAGGCACAAAATGACAAATGTCCTCTCCAGATCGTGGAGGACAGGGGACTTGAAAAGTAGCCCAACCAATATGTCCTAAGCCCCTCAGATTTTGTCTTAGAATCAAACCTGGTCCTTGGTCAAAGCTAAAATTTACAGAAAAGATCATGCTATTAAAAAAGTGTATCTAAATTTATCTTTATCTATAAGCATAACCAATAAACAGAAATACATTCTAACTAAGAAGCAGAGTGCAAAGTTAAATTGACCCAAAAATCAGCTACAGTTTTTCTCCATTGATTTTTTGCAGAGTGGTTCTTTTAGTTTTACTGGCAGTTTTAACTTGGGATTTTTTCTTTTTTTTTTTTTTTTTTTTTATAGTTTCCATAGAGTAGGATCTCCTTGAAATACTAGCAGGAAAAAAAAAAAATCTCAGTTTTCTCTCTCTCTGGAAACATTTGTTTTCCTACCTGTCTAGATACAACTTTAATTTTTTTTGTCCAAATCTATTCTCCTTTGAAAAAATGTGTAAATTCCATCTCTTCTACTCCCAGGTTGCCAGACAAAGTACCATTTAAGAATCGATTGTCAGAAGGAAGTAAACAGAAATAATTGAAATAAAATTGTGAGAGTGGGTTAGGAGTAGAATTGACAGAAGGACATTTAGCTCACCCATAGCTAGTGGGACCATTAGCAAACAAATTCTTGGTCTTTTATTAGCCATCTCCCAGGAAGGACTCTCTGGCTTGCCACAGGCTCTTTGAAGTTCCCAAACTTTTTAAAGCATTGTTTTGTCTGAATTCCATTCCATCAAACCCAACTGAACTATTACAGATATTGATCTGTTGGTATCAATGCTTCCTGTGGGATTAGCAAGATATCCGGTGCTATGGAGAAGTAAAGAAAATATAACACCATTCCCTTCCTTAGGGATTTAAATCATACCCTAAGACTTGACTTTTTTATCATGAAATAGAACTATGCAAAATCATAGTTCTATTAAATTAATTAAACACCAAGTGTTTAATACAACAGACAATTACAGCTATGGGATATCCAGAAGGGAGTGGTCAGTGGTCAGAGATAATTAGAAAAGCTTCCTAGAGGAGGGTGGACTGAACTGGATTCTGAAGAATGGGTGAGATTTGATAGATGGAGAGAAGTGGGAAGGGAAATGTCCTGAGTGAAGGCTAGGACCCTGGCTCAGGAAATTCACCCAATCTTTTTCTTCCACAAATATGAGAATGCATGAGGGTTGGCATGTAAAACATACTCATTGTAGGCATGTGATTTCTAAACCTAGCAAACAATGCAGTGTCTATGATCCTTCAAAATAAAAATAATGCTTAACTGTAGACCATTCCTTCTATAACTCTTTAACCTTATGGTTTATTTTTAACATAAAACTGCAGTGATTTAAAAAAATAAAAAACTTGTTGTTCAGGATAAAATCATAGGGATAATTCCAATGACTCATATGTTTATTAAATTCTCTAAATCTCAGTACATTATGTTGAGGTCAGATCTGTTTGATAGTGTCCCAGCACCACCACCCTTCCTTTGATACAAAAGGAAAACAATAAGAAAGGTAGTGAGAAATGAAATACTAGCTCATCTCTCCAACCACTTCAGCATAACCATGAGAAAATTAAAGAGGGACCTGGCTTGACTCAACCCTAGAGAGGAAAACAGGCAAGTTATGACTGCCCCCCCAAATTTGACCTATTTTTTTTTTAATTATGATGTAACTTAGTGGCAGAGAGTGTCATTATTCTGAAAATCTCCACCTTAATTCTCTGATTTATTTAATAATTTTAAAGAAAATTCTCTTTTGCCTTATTGTTATGTCTAGATGGGTAAAACTGTTTAAGGTTAGGGAAAATGCAGAGTAAATTTTCCAGTGTAAAGCATGGAGAGATTAGATGGTGGATATGTAAGTCAGTGACCTTGATGAACAAGAATCAGACTAATTTAATCTTTAAGTGGAATTTCACATACTGCATTATTAGGGTAAAGGCTGAAAAAATATATCTTGGTTTCTTCAACCAGTCAATGGCATAAAAAAAGGGGAAAAACTTAAAGATATGGGTTAACAATTCTGATACTTCCATACATGTATTTTAGAATTGAACTGTTAAGTAAATGGATGGCAGGTGATGAGAGCCATATTCTCACAGTTAAGAGTGGGAGTTTACAGATAAACAAGGGGAAGAGGCTAGAATTATCTACGTGTTAGTAGATGAGTTGGAGGCATCAGTATGAACTCATGTTTAGCTTAAATATACAGATGGTTACATATAGAAATATTTACAGATATGTGTATATACAAAGGTTAGTATACACATGTATATTTCCTTGCTCTTTCAACTGAGAGGACTTAGAAGTCACAACACTCCAGTAGAAAGGAGCTCACGTAGCACCCAGACTGTGGTTCCTAACATTGTTCTCTAACAGAAGGAACCAGGGCTCTTTGGAGAAATGGCTAATTATAGGAGTGGGCAGGAAATATTCAAAATGAGCTTGGAACATCTTGTATCAGAAAGTAAGGACCTGTTTTTTTTTTAAAAGAAAAGGGGATGGGGGTATATAGAAGTGACATAGGAGCCAACTGAAAGAACTCCCAATGGCCAAAGCTACAATACTTTGAGCAACAAAATAAAGTGTTATTGGATTATAACCCAAAGTATAAAATATCTATGAATCCATACTGATATAAATAAGTAATTAAATAAGTAATGAAGGAGAAGAGACAAATCTCCACGCAGAAGAATTCCAAATAATTTACGTAGATACTCTACCCTCAAAGAGGTAAAACATAGCTCTCTACTCTTTAAGTTTGTGCCAAGCATAGTGACTTTCTTCGAAAGAATGTAATGTGGAAAGGTTGGGGGGAAGTAACCTTATAATGGAGAAACTTGACAAACTTTACCTCAAACAGATGGTCAAGTTCAGTAAAAACAGTGATAAGTACTGTGGATAGCGTATACTCTTGGTATGATGGAATGAAAAGGTGTCTTTGCCTCTGTGGTCTTTCTCCCCAAAATCTAAAGCCTCAGCTTAAACATGAAAAAAATGCCAGAAAAAATTTTAGTAGAGGAGCATTCCACAGAATAAGTGACCACTACTCAGCAAAACTGTCAAGATCATTAAAAACAAAAAAAAATGAGAAATTGTCACAGTCAAGAATTGCCTAAAGAGACATCATGACTAAATGTAAAGTGGTATCCTGGATGGGGTTCTGGAACAAAAAAAGGGACATTAGATTAAAAACGAAGGAAATCTGAATAAAGTACAAACATTAGTTAATAATGATGTATCAATCAGACATTAGTTAATAATAAAGTACAGACATTAGTTAATAATAAGGTATCATTCTGAATAAAGTACAGACATTAGTTATTAATGTATCAATTAGTTAATAATAATGTATCAATAATAATGTATCACGACAGACTCTGGGAGGACTCATGCCAAGTAGTACTTCCCAGAACTTCTGCTGCCAGTGTCCTTGTCCCCACGGTGAGCCACATCCACCCACCCCTCTCTGCAGGAGACCCTCCAACACTAGCAGACAGCAGAAGCAAGAAGAACTACATTCCTGCAGCCTGTGGAACAAAAACCACATTCACAGAAAGATAGACAAGATGAAAAGGCAGAGGGCTATGTACCAGATGAAGGAACAAGATAAAACCCTAGAAAAACAACTAAATGAAGTGGAAATAGGCAACCTTCCAGAAAAGGAATTCAGAATAATGATAGTGAAGATGATCCAGGACCTTGGAAAAAGAATGGAGGCAAAGATCGAGAAGCTGCAAGAAATGTTTAACAAAGACCTAGAAGAATTAAAGAACAAACAAACAGAGATGAACAATACAATAACTGAAATGAAAACTAAACTAGAAGGAATCAATAGCAGAATAACTGAGGCAGAAGAACGGGTAAGTGACCTGGAAGACAGAATGGTGGTATTCACTGCTGCGGAACAGAATAAAGAAAAAAGAATGAAAAGAAATGAAGACAGCCTAACAGGCCTCTGGGACAACATTAAACGCAACAACATTCGCATTATAGGGGTCCCAGAAGGAGAAGAGAGAGAGAAAGGACCAGAGAAAATATTTGAAGAGATTATAGTCGAAAACTTCCCTAACATGGGAAAGGAAATAGCCACCCAAGTCCAGGAAGTGCAGAGAGTCCCATACAGGATAAACCCAAGGAGAAACACGCCGAGGCACATAGTAATCAAATTGGCAAAAATTAAAGACAGAGAAAAATTATTAAAAGCAACAAAGGAAAAATGACAAATAACATACAAGGGAACTCTCATAAGGTTAACAGCTGATTTCTCAGCAGAAACTCTACAAGCCAGAAGGGAATGGCATGATATACTTAAAGTGATGAAAGGGAAGCACCTACAACCAGGATTACTCTAGCCGGCAAGGATCTCATTTAGATTTGATGGAGAAATCAAAAGCTTTACAGACAAGCAAAAGCTAAGAGAATTCAGCACCACCAAACCAGCTCTACAACAAATGCTAAAGGAACTTCTCTAAGTGGGAAACACAAGAGGAGAAAAGGACCTACAAAAACAAACCCAAAACAATTAAGAAAATGGTCATAGGAACATACATATTGATAATTACCTTAAACGTGAATGGATTAAATGCTCCAACCAAAAGACACAGGCTTTAAATGACACAATAGACCAGATAGATTTAATTGATATTTATAGGACATTCCATCCAAAGACAGCAGATTACACTTTCTTCTCAATTGTGCACAGAACATTCTCCAGGATAGATCATATCTTGGGTCACAAATCAAGCCTCAGTAAAGTTAAGAAAATTGAAATCATATCAAGAATCTTTTCTGACCACAATGCTATGAGATTAGAAATGAATTACAGGGAAAAAAACGTAAAAAACACAAACACATGGAGGCTAAACAATACGTTACTAAATAACCAAGAGATCACTGAAGAATCAAAGAGGAAATCAAACAATACCTGGAGACAAATGACAATGAAAATACAACGATCCAAAACCTATGGGATGCAGCAAAAGCAGTTCTAAGAGGGAAGTTTACAGCTATACAAGCCTACCTCAAGAAACAAGAAAAATCTCAAATAAACAATCTAACCTTACACCTAAAGGAACTAGAGAAAGAAGAACAAACAAAACCCAAAGTTAGCAGAAGGAAAGAAATCATAAAGATCAGAGCAGGAATAAATAAAATAGAAACAAAGAAAACAGTAGTAAAGATCAATAAAACTAAAAGCTGGTTTTTGAGAAGATAAACAAAATTGATAAACCATTAGCCAGACTCATGAAGAAAAAGAGGGAGAGGACTCAAATCAATAAAATTAGAAATGAAAAAGGAGAAGTTACAACAGACAGCACAGAAATACAAAGCATCCAAAGAGACTACTACAAGCAACTCTATGCCAATAAAATGGACAACCTGGAAGAAATGGACAAATTCTTAGAAAGGTATAACCTTCCAAGACTGAACCAGGAAGAAATAGAAAATATGAACAGACCAATCACAAGTAATGAAATTGAAACTGTGATTAAAAATCTTCCAACAAACAAATGTCAAGGACCAGATGGCTTCACAGGTGAATTCTATCAAACATTTAGTGACGAGCTAACACCCATCCTTCTCAAACTCTTCCAAAAAATTGCAGAGAAAACAACACTCCCAAGCTCATTCTACAAGGCCACCATCACCCTGATACCAAAATCAGACAAAGATACTACAAAAAAAGAAAATTACAGACCAATATCACCGATGAATACTGATGCAAAAATCCTCAACAAAATACTAGCAAACAGAATCCAACAACACATTAAAAGGATCATACACCATGATCAAGTGGGATTTATCCCAGGGATGCAAGGATTCTTCAATATATGCAAATCAATCAATGTGATACACCATATTAACAAATTGAAGAATAAAAACCATATGATCATCTCAATAGATGCAGAAAAAGCTTTTGACAAAATTCAACACCCATTTATGATAAAAACTCTCCAGAAAGTGGGCATAGAGGGAACCTACCTCAACATAATAAAGGCCATATATGACAAACCCACAGCAAACATTCTCAATGGTGAAAAACTGAAAGCATTTCCTCTAAGATCAGGAACAAGACAAGGATGTCCACTCTCACTGCTATTATTCCATATAGTTTTGGAAGTCCTAGCCACGGCAATCAGAGAAGAAAAAGAAATAAAAAGAATCCAAATTGGAAAAGAAGAAGTAAAACTGTCACTGTTTGCAGATGACATGATACTATACATAGAGAATCCTAAAGATGCCACGAGGAAACTACTAGAGTTAATGAATTTGGTAAAGTTGCAGGATACAAAATTAATGCACAGAAATCTCTTGCATTCCTATACACTAATGATGAAAAATCTGAAAGAGAAATTAAGGAAACACTCCCATTTAGCATTGCAACCAAAAGAATAAAATACCTAGGAATAAACCTACCTAGGGAGACAAAAGACCTGTATGCAGAAAACTATAAGACACTGATGAAAGAAATTAAAGATGATACCAACAGATGGAGAGATATACCATGTTCTTGGATTGGAAGAATCAATATTGTGAAAATGACTATACTACCCAAAGCCATCTACAGATTCAATGCAATCCCTATCAAATTACCAATGGCATTTTTTACAGAACTAGAACAAAAAATCTTAAAATTTGTATGGAGACACAAAAGACCCCGAATAGCCAAAGCAGTCTTGAGGGAAAAGAACGGAGCTGGAGGAATCAGACTCCCTAACTTCAGACTATACTATATAGCTACAGTAATCAAGGCAATATGGTACTGGCACAAAAACAGAAACATAGATCAATGGAACAAGATAGAAAGCCCAGAGATAAACCCACACACCTATGGTCAACTAATCTATGACAAAGGAGGCAAGGATATACAATGGAGAAAAGACAGCCTCTTCAATAAGTGGTGCTGGGAAAACTGGACAGCTACATGTAAAAGAATGAAATTAGCACACTCCGTAACACCACAGACAATAATAAACTCAAAATGGATTGTAGACCTAAATGTAATACCGGACACTATCAAACTCTCAGAGGAAAACATAGGAAGAACACTCTTTGACAAAAATCACAGCAAGATCTTTTTTGATCCACCTCCTAGAGTAATGGCAATAAAAACAAAAGTAAACAAATGGGACCTAATGAAACTTCAAAGCTCTTGCACAGCAAAGGAAACCATAAACAAGACGAAAAGACAACCCTTAGAATGGGAGAAAATATTTGCAAACGAATCAACGGACAAAGGATTAATCTCCAAAATATATAAACGGCTCATGCAGCTCAATATTAAAGAAACAAACACCCCAATCCAAAAATGGGCAGAAGACCTAAATAGACATTTCTCCAAAGAAGACATACAGATGGCCAAGAAGCACATGAAAAGCTGCTCAACATCACTAATTATTAGAGAAATGCAAATCAAAACTACAATGAGGTATCACCTCACACCAATTAGAATGGGCATCATCAGAAAATCTACAAACAACAAATGCTGGAGAGGGTGTGGAGAAAAGGGAACCCTCTTGCAGTGTTGGTGGGAATGTAAATTGATACAGCCACTATGGAGAACAGTATGGAGGTTCCTTAAAAATCTAAAAGTAGAATTGCCATATGATCCAGCAATCCCACTACTGGGCACATACCCAGAGAAAACCATAATTCAAAAAGACACATGCACCCCAATGTTCATTGCAGCACTATTTACAATAGCCAGGTCATGGAAGCAACCTAAACGTCCATCGACAGACGAATGGATGAAGAAGATATGCTACATATATACAATGGAATATTACTCATCCATAAAAAGGAACAAAATTGAGTCATTTGTTGAGACATGGATGGATCTAGAGACTGTCATACAGAGTGAAGTAAGTCAGAAAGAGAAAAACATATTGTATATTAACACATGTATGTGGAACCTAGAAAAATGGTACAGATGAACTGGTTTACAGGGCAGAAGTTGAGACACAGATGTCGGGAACAAATGTATGGACACCAAGGGGGGAAAGCAGCGGGGGGTGGGGGTGGTGGTGGGATGAATTGGGCGATTGGGATTGACATGTATACACTGATGTGTATAAAATTGATGACTAATAAGAACCTGTATAAAAAAATAAATAAAATAAAATTTTTTTTAAAAAGTAATGTATCAGTAGCTATAACAAATATACTATAGTAATGTAGGATGTTAATAATAGCGGAAACTCCGTTTTCCCAGTGGGTATATGGAAGCTCTCTGTACTATCTTTGTATTTTTTTCTTCCAAAAATGAAGTTTATTATTAAAATGATTTAAAAGAAAGGGGTGAGAAACTTATTTAAAGATATTTAAGAACTCAAGAAACATATCAACCAAATGTAATATGTGGACCATTTATAGGAGAAATATTGCCATTTGGAATGTGCAATTATATTATCAATTTATATTGAAAATATATCATACAACATTTTCCTCAAGTTGCTAACCGAGTATATTTAACCTCAAATGGATATATTTTAACTGTAGTTAAAATATATTCCAGAGGTTGGCAAAGTTTTTTAATAAAGAATAAGATACTACATGTTTTAGGCTTTGGAGGCCAGATGATGGTGTCACACATATTCAACACTATCTTGTAGGGAGAAAGTGGCCTTAGACAATACCTAAATG
Source organism: Eubalaena glacialis (assembly GCF_028564815.1). Lineage (NCBI taxonomy): Eukaryota > Metazoa > Chordata > Mammalia > Artiodactyla > Balaenidae > Eubalaena > Eubalaena glacialis. The sequence goes on from NC_083716.1 coordinate 40,753,354, forward strand.
AATGGGCATGGCTGTGTTTCAGTAAAACTTTATTTACAAAAATAGCAGCAGTATTTGGCAAAAAGGCTATGGTTTGCTGATCCTTGATTTACTGTAATTTGAATGTTAGTATAAAATGAAGTTCACATTACAGTGGTGATTTTCAGACTCTGTTTTGCAGAATCTAAAAAATTCAGGGAAGGCTTAAGGGACAGAATTGTAGCTGAAGCAAGGCGGAGGCAAAATGAACAGAGCTTAAAATATCCCAATATTGCTTCCACCTGAGAAGTCTGCTTTAGGCATTTTTATATAAGGGAGTTCTGGGTAAGGTTTTGTTTGGGAGGCAATACTAGATAATGATTCTAAGAACTGACTCTAGATTCAGACTATGGGTTCAAATTCTAGTTCCACCATTCCTTACTATCTTTATGACCTGGGACTTGCTCCTCAGTTTCTTCATCAGTAAAATTGGAATAATAGTACACCTGTGTGTACATCAAGTTGTAGTGAAAATAAAGTGTAAAAAGTACTGCATGGGTAATAATAATAATACCTGAATATATGTCAGTTTGTAATGAAAAATAACTGAGAAAATATGTATTGAGACTTATCATAGTAACTGGTACAGAATAATTGCTTACATTTACTGCATTCATTAATAATATTCTTATCATCGCTGACATCAATATAATTTGGTTTAAGAAAAAAAACCAAACATGGAAACTACTAGACCTTAGGGTCTCATTCAATTTAATTGGCCTGGTTTTATGGAAATTAGTACATTTTCAACATTGCTCTAATGAAGGACTTTTTTTTTTTTTTTGAGGGGGTAGGGAAAACAGCAATTATTGGGTGAAATAGGTCATATTTCTCAGCTGCAATTTCTAAGAATTGCACCAAAAAGCCTGATTCTTAAGATAGCCCCAAGCTGCCCCAAATCTTTACTATTCTAGAGCAGACAACCAAATGAAAAATTATTCAGAGATCCTTATAGTCTGCTGTAACATGAGGAGTTAAGTAACAAGCGCACCAATGGACAGAGTGAAAGATGGTCATCTTCCAGTTTCTGGGAAAACAACTTCTGCCCCGTTGGCTTCTGCCCCACCTGATATACATCCCCATAAAGGCTGGGGAAAAAATAAAACAAGATAAAAAAGAGGGAAAACAAAAAGAACAAACAGATGTTTTTGCATGTAAAATATTAAACAAAACAGAAATACTTAGGTTAAGTGTTCATTTTCTGAATATGAGGAGGACTCAATAATGATACAGAATTTTAGGGAAATTTGTGACAGTTCGCTCTGAGGAGGGATTAAACTCAAAATAACAGAGCACTCAATCATTTTTTAAAATAATTCCATGTATACAAGGTAAACATCTTTTCTTACAGAAAAAAGGCACTCTCTATTAAGTGCGATATAGGTCTTCCACTTCTGGGAGATTTCATGGTGTTCTCTTGGAAAACCTTCCAACTTAAAACTAATGAGCATGATTAGGTCACAGAGCTAGTGGGTTTTGGTCCATCCCCATATACTATATCCTATTGATGTGCCTTCCCATATCTTCCTCCAGTATTTCACTCCTTCCTCCCATCTTCTAAAATTAGCTCGAACTAAAATAAGAGAAGCAACTAATCAGAGCAGGTTAAGGGGATAGAATCAGAAATTCTCCCTGGTCTTGATGACCCCCGTCTATTCTCACCATCCTGAGTCCTGAAATTTCATAATGACCATCCATGGTGCTGTAAATGAACAGAAGAACGCTTTGTGTCTTTCCCTGCTCTACATCCAGGACATAGATTGCATAACTTCAAAAAAGGTGAGAATAATCTATTTTAAGATACAACTGGAAATGTGTACTCCTTTTCCATTAATTGCCAGGTCGCCCAGGTGCCTCCTTTGCTAGAAACAAGATTGACTTCCCTCAATTAGAAAACATCTCAGGCTTCTAGACAAATGGGACTGAAGTACATCAAAAGGGATTAGTGCCTGGGGAACGCATTCATCATGTTTTCTTCTTTACACATAAGCATTCAAATCTATCAGAGATAAACTGTTGGCACAAATGACTTTCTCAATACCCACAGACAGAAGGTTTTGAATTCCTCAGGTTAAATCTTATTTTGATCTTCTGGCAGGTGTTTTGTATTTGCTTCATGTGCGCTCTCTGTTACCTTTGAGTTTGACTTTAGTAGTAAAACTGTAATGTGTGTTTCCTACAAAGGCTTTCTCGTCTACCGGCCTTGATAGTTGAGAGGTGTGTGTATGTTGCTTTTTATCTTTGTTGTGGTCTTTCATCTTAGATAATAGAGCAGTGATAACATGACAGGATATTTGCATGCCCCTTTTCCTTGATATCTCCTTGTCCTTTACATATGTGAATATACTCAGGTTCTTTTGAAGTCTTACCCCAAAACGCAAGTTTAAATCATGTTGATGGCTTCTTATTCTAGGGCATAGCTGGCTGAAGTGCACACTTATCTCTTGCTGTAGCAAAGGATCTGATCTACTCAACAAGAGCTTGTCCTTCTCCATATGTCTCGTACTCCAAGGGCAATTTGTAGTAAACCAAATTTTCTAAATTGGTTTAGAAAATTATATTCTTGCTTTAATTGCTTATTTTTATATGTTCTTTTTAGGAAAAATTAGGAAAGATTAAGAATAGTCCAGAGAATCAGTTTTGAAGATACATATTAGAGTTATATATTCTTGCCTGGTGGATGTTCCTGTGGTGAATGACTAAGTTGGTGATTGAGTAGATATGGAATTTGTGTATATCGTGCCACGTGTGTATAGTGCAAAATTTGGATGTAGTAAGAACTTGAGTTGATGATGGAAACCAGTGTACCAATGTACTCAGATGTGGAAAATTCAGTCTGGTCAATCAATAACTTACTGAATTCCTTTTATATTCCAGGCCTCTGCTAGGTGCTTTCATTATTACTAAATATAACTGAAACAAATATTTATCAAATACTTATTAAATATGAGGCATTGTGCTGGACACTTTCTATGCACTGATTTATTTACTCCTCACAAAAACCCTGTGAGGTAGTTTTATATTTGTGCTCAGTTTACAGATGGGAAAGTGGATGTAAAAGTGATTAAGCGTTCATCCTAGATCAAATAGTTTGCAGGTGGCAGAGTCAACATTTGAATGTAGGTCATCAGATAGTAAGGTAGTAAAGTTCTTTACAGAATTCACCTCTTCAGATTCAAATGTATGCAAACTATGACTGTATCTTTCTTAAGCCTATATCTGTTGAGAAAGAACACTAATATAAGAAAAAACTGCTTTAAAAATTAAGGTTTTGAAAGTCAATTAAATATAATAGACAGTGGGGCATGAAAAAATAAATGGGTAATAGGATCCTTGGAAGGTACAATGACACAAAAAGTGATTCTCTGATGCAGAAAAAATGAAGAGCTCGAGGCTACCAGCTAAAGTATTATGGTTTCCCTTTCAGTATTCATTTAAGATGATGCTGAGAATATCATGGAGAACAAAACAGTCTCAGAAATCGTGTTCCAGTGGGCACAATCTGTGTTTGTTACTTTGTGCTTATTGGTGGTGAGCAGGCTATGTGAGCAGTAACTACTGCAAGGTCTGTGGCTTCCCAAAATGTAGGAAGGGAAGATAGCACAGCCCGAGGAACCAGAGAGACAGAGCCAGTGTTGGCAGAGAGTACCTGTTGGCACATGGAGAGCAGATGATGGGACTGGGCAGAGTGGAGACTCCATCCAGCCATAGGGAACCAAGAGTTCAGTACCGGAAGCAGGTGTCCTCTACCTTCCATGCACTCTTGGACAAATGCGTCAAGCAACAGTGGGCGATAGGTTTTTCAGAATGAGACCACCAGGAAATCCTCCACATCTATTTTGTAGTCTGTACACTTTGCATTCGATTTGGCCATTTTATGTTGTTTTCTGTTAAAGTTCTCAGTAAAGCATGGGATAAAAGTGCTTGTTTTATAAGTGTGCTTGTTGTATAATTTAAATATTCTTCAAGGTACTGGAAAATAGTTGCGTTTCAAGGCTGGGGGTGAAATGCAGTGAAGAATAAGCATAGAGAAACCCTAAAATGACAATATTCCCATTAAAAAAACCCACAAAAGAATGACAGTTTACACAGATGTACTGCAGGAGTGATCATTGTGATCTGAAATAGATGCATTTTAGAGATGAGTCTTGAAGTTGCCTTCAGAGTATAAGTATGGTTTCTCTGGGCCTGGAGGAGTTGAGCCATCTGGCTGCGAGAACAGCATGAACAAATACCCAAGGAGATTAATAATTTACCACAAATAAGAATAATTGTTATCAGGCAGAATAAAGGGTTATGATGATGTGATGACTAAAATGGGATGACTCAGGCAGTTGGGAATATAAGGCTGAAGGGCAGGGAAAATTTAGGGATATGGGTATAGCTAGCTCTCTCTGCACGGTATCAGGAGTTGAAACCCTAGCAGTAAATTATTTCACGTGCAGTCAACAAAGCTGATTCAGGTTTATGAACCTTGAAGCCTATGCAATTTGAAGTATACTGTTTAAGGAAAAGAATACACAATTACAAATGCAAACCTGCTAAAGCCCTTCACAGGCCTTGGAAGGAGCCAGTTAAGTGAGAGACCCTGAATTCTAAGCTTCATTGACTTTAGGAATATTGGCCTTTGTTGTTTTTTTAATAAATTTATTTATTTATTTATTTAATTTTGGCTGTGTTGGGTCTTCTTTGCTGTGCACGGGCTTTCTCTAGTTGTGGCGAGAGGGGTCTACTCTTTGTTGCGGTGCACGGGCTTCTAATTGTGGTGGCTTCTTTTGTTGCGGAGCACGGGCTCTAGGCATGCAGGCTTCAGTAGTTGTGGCCCATGGGCTCAGTAGCTGTGGCTCGCGAGGTCTAGAGCGCAGGCTCGGTAGTTGTGGCTCACGGGCTTAATTGCACTGGGGCATGTGGGATTTTCCCAAATCAAGGCTCGAACCCGTGTCCCCTGCATTGGCAGGCAGATTGTTAACCACTGCTTTACCAGGGAAGTCCCTGGAATATTGGCCTTTGACTAGAGCAGCACTGACCAATAGAAATATAATGTGAGCCACATATGCAATTTTAAATTTTTTATCATGAACATTGAAAAAGGTAAAAATAAACATGAAATTTTTATAATATACTTTATTTAATACAACATATCTGAACTATTATGATTTCAACATGTAATCAATATAAAAATATTAACGAGATATTTTACATTCTTTTTCTTCATACCAGGATCTTTGAATTCTGGTGAGTATTTTATACAGAGATCATATATCAGTTAGGACTAGCCACATTTCAAGTGTTCAATAGCCTCGAGTGTCTGGTAGCTATCGTATTAAAGAGCACATAATAGAGTCTTGCTATCCACTGTGAGATCTGTGCATCAGCATCGTCATCATCATCATCATCTGAGAGCTAGTTAGAATGCAGCATCCGAGACCTCACTCCAGACCTACTGGATCAGAATATGCAATTTCAGTAAGGTCCCCAGACGATTCATGTGTACGTTAAAGTTTGAAATGTACTGTTCTGGAGAACTAATAATAGAGTCTCTGAAAAACAGCTGCAGAAAGAAGAGACACAGAAGTTCTCAAGGAAATCCCTAAAGAGGCAATGTTGAAAAAATAATCAATGGAGAAGGTTTCTGGGATCAAGAAGACAGCAGTAAGAAATGACACAGCAAAGTTGAAGAAAAGGGTTAGAATTAAGATTCGTGGGGCTTCCCTGGTGGCACAGTAGTTAAGAATCCGCCTGCCAATGCAGGGGACACAGGTTCGAGCCCTGGTCGGGGAAGATCCCACATACCATGGAGTAGCTAAGCCCGTGCTCCACAACTACCGAGCCTGGGCTCTAGAGCCCATGGACCACAACTACTGATCCCGCGTGCCTAGAGCCCATGCTCTGCAACAAGAGAAGCCACCTCAATGAGAAGCTTGTGTACCGCAACGAAGAGTAGCCCCAGCTCTCTGCAACTAGAGAAAGCCCGCACATGTGCAGCAACAAAGACCCAACGCAGCCAAAAATAAAAAAAAAAAAGATTCGTCATTGTCAGAATTATAACTGAATAATAACAACTATCATCATCATCACCTTCACCACCACCTCCATCATCATCATTACCATCGTCATCATCATTCTTTGTAGCCCATTGGTAAACTGAGTGATTTCAGGAGAGAGGTGTTAAAAAAAAAAAAAATGAACGTGGAAGGGTTAATAATGCATCAACAGATGAGTGGATAAAGATGTGGTACATACATACAATGGAATGTTACTCAGCCATAAGAAAAGAATAAAATAATGCCATTTGCAGCAACATGGATGGACCTAGAGATTGTCATACTGAATGAAGTATGTCAGAGAAAGACAAATATCATATGATATCACTTATATGTGGAATCTTAAAAAGAAAAAGATGCAAATGAACTTATTTACAAAACAGAAACAGACTCACAGACATAGAAAACAAACGTACGGTTACCGAAGGGGAAAGGTGAAGGGAGAGATAAATTAGGAGTTTGGGATTAGCATATATATACTACTATATGTAAAATAGGTAATCAACAAGGACCTACTGTATAGCACAGGGAACTCTACTCAATATTCTGTAATAACCTATATGGAAAAAGAACCTGAAAAAGAATGGATATATGTGTATGTATAACTGAATCACTCTGCTGTACACCTGAAACACAACATTGTAAATCAACTATACTCCAATATAAAATAAAAATTAAATAAAAAAAAATAATGCACCATGAAGTGAGTTTAGATTACTTTTGGGCAGTGAAGAGACAGCACAGACATGAAGGTTATCATGGTGTATTTAAAAGATTGAACATTATCCAAGCAGTAGTTGCAGGAGTTTTTCAGACTAATTATGAATCACTTATAGTAAATGTATCCCCCTCATCATTATTCTGTCCTTGATACCCCAGTTTGAATGATGCTAACTCTAATCATACAGCAACTTCAGAATACATTTAGAACAATTCTGAAGCTTTATTATTGAAAAACTTTGTTATGTAGATTCACAGCTAGAAATGAAAAATGATCCTTTTTAAGCTGCTTAATTGAACACCTTTATGCCTATGGCCCAGTTGGTGATGCATGCTATGGCTGACAGTGGCTGAAAAGAGAGGCATGCCATTCTTGCAAAGCTTCATAACTTCTGTGATTGCAAAGTATTTCTTTAATTATTAGGACATCTCTCATTGCTGTTGCAAATGTTATTTACTCACTTTTGCTGTTGATATAGTCCTTTTTTTATTTGGATTCAAGAAAACGTAAATGTTTTTAATTGGAATATCAACAGCATATTAGGATTCAAATGAGTTCGTTTCATTCTGTGAGCAAAGATGTTGTTATTGTTGTTGCTGTTAGAATGTTTTTTTCCAAAAAGTGTTTGGTTGATTTAGCAAACTGAGTGCTCCCATGTATAAAGAAAAGCGCAGATATATGGGACCACATGTTCAACTTTGTATTTCTATAATCAGGTTAATGTCTGGAACATAATTGGCACTCAGTAAATAACACAAGGATGGATGGCAAGATGAGTGGATGAATGGCAATGCAACAGTTATTTCCCCTACTTATATAGCTGATCCAAAACCAATGCTTTCAGGATGTTTCATTATCTTGATTAAATTAACCAGTTAATCCAGTGAAACCCCCTATTTTACTTGTGTACTTAAAAGTTGAAGTTGACCTTTTAATACTGGTTGATCTAGACAAGTGTTTATTTGTGTAGATAAGAGCATAAAAAGACTCATTATGAGTTATGTGGAAATGTTCTTCTATGTCTTTATTCTTAAGGATAACAATAAAAATTTAAAAATAACCCTTCAAACAATTTCATAGTAGATTCCATTTCTCCTTTATGAAGGGTGAACACACACGCAGAAAATTATGTGCTACATAATCTGAAACACAAATGTGGTGTAAGACTCAACCTTATGGTGGTTTAAGATGCTAATCATTAAACACATGTGGAATATATACTGTGTGCCAGTTACTGTGCTAGGCCTTGGGGACATATATAATAGTTGGGAAAGACGGTTTCTCAACTCACTTTACTTGTGTACAAGTATTATGTTATATGGTCAGATTATAAAAAGTACAATCAATGAATGAGTAAAACACAAGCAAATAGAGGAGGCCATAAGCTCTTACTGGGCTATCAAGGAAAACTTCAGAAGTAGGAATATTTTAATTGAGCCTAGAAAGAAGGTGAAGATGGGGAAAGAGCATTCCAGCAAGTTCAAAGGTAGACACAAAGTTCTTTTGGGGTTGGTAATATCCAGGGGCAGTAAGAATGGAGTCTGTTGGGTGGAGTGTGGAGTGCAGTAGAAGAGTAAGTTGGGTCTGGCTTGTGGAAGACTTTGTAGGGTCTGCTAGGAAGTTTGGTTTTTAATCTATGGAACACAAGCAACTATCAAATGTTTGTGAAGTGGCAAAGTGGCATGGTTAGATTTGGTTTATAGATGATGGATTTTAACAGGTAGAACTTATGGCAACAGGAGAGGTATGCAATGATGAAAACTGAACCAGAAGAGCAGGAAGAATCAAAGACAGTGCAGATGTTTTCAGCTTGTGGAATAGCATGGATGCCATGGCTGTGTCAAGAAACTGTGAAGGAACCCACCAAAGGCCAGTTTCCTGTTCTGCACATTTCACATAAGGCTTTCATGTTGGAACTTACTTCTATCTCTATCTTTATGATGAAGATGACAGCGTCAGAGGAAAAAAAAAATATATATATATATATATATTTTATATATATATATATACACACACATATATATATATATATATATATATAGCTTTTATTCAATTTCATGTCTACCCTAAAGCTGTTTAGAAAACCTTTTTGGGGACTTCCCTGGTGGTGCAGTGCTTAGGAATCCACCTGCCAGCGCAGGGGACATGGGCTCAAACCCTGGTCCAGGAAGATCCCACATGCCGCGGAGCAACTAAGTCCATGCCCCACAACTAGTGAGCCTGCACTCTGGAGCCCGCGTGCCACAACTACTGAGGCCCGCGCACCTAGAGCCCGTGCTCCACAGCAGGAGAGGCCGCCGCAGAGGGAAGCCCGCGCACCGCGGCGAAGAGTGGCCCCCGCCCGCCGCAACTAGAGAGAGCTCGCTGCAGCAACGAAGACCCAACGCAGCGAAAAATTTAAAATTAATTAATTAATTAATTAAAAAAAAAAAACGAAAACCTTTTTGGTATGCTTCTCCCTCTCTAGGTAAAGCACTAGTCTAAACTGTAGAAGTGTTAGGGAAGGTTATTAGATCTCTAATAAGTTATCACTTCTTGTACAGTTTTTTAAAAAAGGTTGAAAATATATTTAGTTGAAAATTAATTCTTTGTTTTGGTCCTTAGTTTTTCTTTAGTTTTGCCTCCCTAAATTTTTTGTGAATTTAAATACCGAGAAATATTATTGTTAATATTTTTGAGATAAGCAACCTGGTGGATTTATTTTGCTGGCACATAATTTATATTTTCTTTCTCTTTAAGTGAAGTACATTATGAAATTAAAGCAGAATAATTTCAAGATTGCTAAAGAATATATTTAATTCAATTTGACAAAATACACAATTCAACAAGGTATCATCAATACTGTGGGAAAACCTGAAACAATAACGTTATCTAGGAGAATAAGTCAAATTAACTATTGTTTCTTTCTGTTGTATGACATCAATTCGTGAATTAGTTTGTAGAGCCAAATTTTCAAAATAGAAATATTTTTCTTTAGAAAATAAGTATTTGTGTTCTTTCAGAGGAATCTTTTTCCTTAAGATACTGTCCTAACATTGGCATTAGATTGCTTACTGCCCAGTTGAAATACTCAAGAACTTCAAAAAATGATTAGCCTTTTAGAAGTAAATACTCTTTCGGATCGCCTGGGTTAGTGAACGTGTAGAGACTTGGGGAGAGTTGTGTGCCCGGAAAGGGCATGGAAGCTCCGGGCCCCTTCCTATATACCTTGCCCTATGCAGCTCTTCCATCTGGATGCTCATCTGTATCCTTTATCATATCCTTTAATAAACTGGTAAATGTAAAAAAAGAAGAAAGGAAGGGAGGGAGGGAGGGGGGAAGGGAAGGGAAGAAAGGGAGACACTCTCGTTGTTCACCTACTCCATCATCAATCACTGAGCTGAAAGCATTTTCATGGCTATTCTATTGAACTACTAGTCCAACCCTGGGAGTTTGTATTATCATTCCCATTTTACAGATCTAGAAACTGAGAGTCAGCGCAGTACCCTCTTTGAAAATGGGTTTTGGTTCAAAAAGTTTTCAAAACTGGGTCTTGGTTCAAAATTAGGAGGAGCATTGGAACCAGGCAGACTGACTTAAATCCTAACTCTGTATGTACTTAAACTTTCTGATCATCAATTCTTTGATTTTTAAAAATGAAGAAAGTAATGCCTATTTAAAGAGATAATTAAGAAGGTTAAGTAAAATATTATCTTCTTTTGCAGTGATTTGAGCAGACATTTAATAAGACAAGTGCTGAGTATGGATTCTTTTGCTTTATAAGAGTATATCGGGCTTCCCTGGTGGTGCAGTGGTTGAGAATCTGCCTGCCAATGCAAGGGACACGAGTTCGAGCCCTGGTCTGGGAAGATCCCACATGCCGCGGAGTAACTGGGCCTGTGAGCCACAACTACTGAGCCTGCGCCTCTGGAGCCTGTGTTCCGCAACGAGAGGCCGCGATAGTGAGAGGCCTGCGCACCGCGATGAAGAGTGGCCCCCACTTGCCGCAACTAGAGGAAGCCCTCGCACAGAAACAAAGACCCAACACAGCCAAAAATTAATAATAATAATAATAAATAAAAATTTTAAAAAATTTAAAAAAAAAAGAGTATATCAACCCTGCCTTCTGACCTGTAGACTTCTTTTTTTTTAAAGAATATATTCCTATCCACAGATTTTTTTAAATTAATTAATTAATTTATTTTGCTGTGTTGGGTCTTCGTTGCTGCGTGCAGGCTTTCTCTAGTTGTGGCGAGCAGGAGCTACTCGTGATTGCAGTGCACGGGCTTCTCATTGTGGTGGCTTCTCTTGTTGCGGAGCATGAGCTCCAGGCACGTGGGCTTCAGTAGTTGTGGCACATGGGCTCGGTAGTTGTGGCTCGCGGGCTCTAGAGCGCATGCTCAGTAGTTGTAACGCACTGGCTTAGTTGCTCCGCGGCATGTGGGATCTTCCCAGACCAGGGCTCAAACCTGTGTCCCCTGCATTGGCAGGCGGATTCTTAACCACTGCGCCACCAGGGAAGTCCCTGATCTGTAGACTTTTAAAATCTGCCCATAGTTGGGATCAGAAAATTGTTGTGATGCAGATCTCACAATGTGCGAGATCATATCCACAAATGTTCGACTATGCAAACCCGTTGCCACTTCTGACTGTGAATTCTCCCCTTTTCATTATTAGCTAAAAAAGAAGATCCCATGAAATTCACATCTGTAACAACTTGAATCATTATTTGGGTTACAATTAATTTGTATCATGTGAAGATATAGATGGGTTGAGCAACTAAAAATCTAAATGACAGGAAAATCTAAAGCAAGTTTTATAAATTTTAAAAAGTTAATTTTTTAACAGATAAAAATTAAAGTAACAAGATATGTTATTTGCAGCATGAAATGATTTGATTATTTGGCCCTGAAGTTATTTTACACTGCCTTACCCAATATAATTGTTATTAAAAATTTTAAAGATCTATATTGTGCTGAATTGCTGTTTTACTGATCATATCTGATCTTATTTTCTTGCCTAATCATCTGAATATTTAAAGACCTTATGATCAATGAACCATTATCCAACCATGAAAGAAACTTGATTTAAGGTACCCATGTTGTGTTAAATTTTTTTTGTTCTTTTGTAGGCTAAGATTATCTTCTGCACCTAACCATACATTTTTAGTCAAAACTTTTATGCCCATGTTATGAAGAGAAATGAGATTAGCAAGTGAGTTTTCTATTTCTTGGAATATCATTTCAACAGTTTTTCTTTCTTTCTACTCTTCCCTTCCTCTGTTTCTTCCTCTCTCCCTTCCTTCCTTTCTTTAAGAAAAAAAAAAAAAAAAAATATATATATATATATATATATATACAGTGTTTCAATGCCTGCTCTGTAAAAGACATTGTATTAATTTCTAGTCTAAGGAGAATATTAAAGAGGATAAGATGTATTGTCCTTGACCTCAAGGAGTTTCTGTTTTGGTAGAAGAGAAAAGAATTATCAATTGATAGATAAATAGAGGTAGAGAAAGCTAGAGATATTTACAAGTGAGTGTGAGTGTGTGTGTGTGTGTGTGTGTGTGTGTCTATGGTACAAGGGACAGCAGCGTCCTGAGCAACGGTGATTATAACAGATATTTATTATTAAAAAATAAGAGTAAATAATCTTTAAGTGAGGTTAAATGATCAATAATTTTAGAAGACTGAAAATTGAATAGAAATTAAGGAATTGACTAGTGAAGCTCTTATGCTTTTATTTACCATATAATAGTAAGATTTGCTTATGGCAGAAGTATGGTGGCATCCATTTCTTGTGTCCTGTTCCTCAAACCCTAGCTCCTCTTTATCCTGACGAGCATTGGCAGGGCACCATCTGTGCTACTTAGATGTAGGTATCAGTAGAAATCAGATCAATCTTTGACCCCTTCTACCACAAGCTCAGTCCTATTGAGTGGCCACTTGATAGCTTTTGACACATATGAAAGAATATAAGAAAACTTAAAGAATAGATGACACTAGCTGGGAATTAACTTGAAATGACTCCTTTTTAAGATTCTCTGTTGGTTTGAAAAGCAATAGTGAGTGAATTCTTTCAAGACAAGTTTGATGTAAATGAGTCGCCTGTTCCCTGTTCCATTATGCTTAACTTCCTCAATAGCTGTTTTATGGACAGAGCACCTTTTATTTTTCCTCAAAGAAGCATTCAGTGGAAAAATGTACTATAAATGATACTTACCCTCAAAGTAAAATATCTGCTAGTTCAGTGCTTTGCTGGGACAATATTTCATATCATAAATCCACCCACATGATAGATACGGTTATTGCTTAGTTATTTCATCAGGCACAGAGTTCATGGTTCCTTGGCTGGCTCTTTAAAAGCTATTGGTAAATGCAGTTCAGTAGAGGTCTCGTGAAAACTCATTTCTATTATCAGCAAAAATAATATCTAATAACTAAACACCACGAAGTATAATTAATTATATACCAATGTACTGTTAAGAGCAATATAATATTTACAATATACCATATTGATGTATTTTATTTTCCAAGAATGAAAAAAACCCAGTTGTTTTGCTGCAGGATGTAAAACACACTTTCCTTGGGAATGTCTATGAAAAGATTTCAAATATATTATCTACTCTATGGTTCCTTTTAAGAAATGACACCAAAGTAGAATAACATGAAGACACTATTTTTAAGAGATATGTACAGCCTTTATTCTGTTATTGAGAATTAAGAATGCTTTATGCATGCTAACTTGGAATTTTTAACTTGAGTGTTGTAATAGTATAAAATAATGATTACTCAGGATTGTATGGCTGATCTAGATATAGACAAAATTCTTCACTGAGGGAAAAAAAAGGAGGGTAGCATTTCAACATTATACAAACCGTGTTTTTGGTACTCAGATTTCCTTTTATTTTTAAGGGTTCCAAGACCATAAACACTTTTACTGAGCATCCTAGCATCCCTCTGAGTATTGCTCTTATTCATCTAGGCTTCCTATCCATGTGTTATTTATATTTCTGGGGTTCTCAAATTTATTAAGATTTTCTTATCTTTTTCTATGTATCTCCAAAGTACTATTTTCTGTTTACTAAATCTTTCAGACTCCAGGCTCTGACATCATCTGCCTTTTCCTAAGCACCGACTATTTTGAGCTCAGTATCGTGTTCACAGTGCTGAGGTCCTGTTGATTTCCCCAAGATGAAAACATTACCGAGTTATGTGCAGAGACCTGAAGACAAAATGTGGTCCTGAAGTTGCTTTGAGATTATTCATGAGGAGAATTTTCCAACTATCTTTTTGTTCCTGCCTGGAGCCATTGAATGCCTCTTAAATCACTGACGGAAAATTTAGGTCAGTGCATTGCCTGAGGTCATTTAAATTTCAAATCTGCTGCCATTTTCCTGCTTGTAGCTATTGGAAGAGAAGAGCATTTGACCTACAGTTAGTGAGCTGGAGCCAAGAATCTGGCACAGGAAACTTCAACTCAGAGTCTAACTTATTTATGCTCTGCTGAAGTATGTTAGGAAGCTTAATGAGTCTAAATTGGCATTCTGTCTTCTGACTCAGGGCTGGATTAGGAACTACATACAGTAATAAGGACGGGTCTCTTTGCTAAATTTTGTACCACTTTTTAGAGTTTAGGATTTAGGTGTATATATATATATATATTTTTTAAATAAATAAATAAATTTATTTATTTATTTATTTATGGCTGTGTTGGGTTTTCATTGCTGTGCGTGGGTTTTCCCTAGTTGCGGTGAGCGGGGGTTACTCTTCGTCACAGTGCGCGGGCTTCTCACTGTCGTGGCTTCTCTTGTTGTGGAGCACGGGCTCTAGGCGCATGGGCTTCATTAGTTGTGGCACGTGGGCTCAGTAGTTGTGGCTCGTGGGCTCTAGAGCTCAGGCTCAGTAGTTGTGGCACATGGGCTCAGTAGTGTGGCTCGAGGGCTCTAGAGCTCAGGCTCAGTAGTTGTGGCGCATGGGCTTAGTTGCTCCGTGGCATGTGGGATCTTCCTGGGCCAGGGCTCAACCCCATGTCCCCTGCATTGGCAGGCGGATTCTTAACCACTGTGCCACCAGGGAAGCCCCTAGGTATATATATTTTTGTAAGCATAGAAGGTATTATTCTGGCTCCATACAAATGACCTGTGAGCTGGACTTCCCTGGCCCGGGAAGATCCCACATGCCGCGGAGCAACTAAGCCCATGTGCCACAACTACTGAGCCTGAGCTCTAGAGCCCTCGAGCCACACTACTGAGCCCATGTGCCACAACTACTGAGCCTGAGCTCTAGAGCCCTCGAGCCACACTACTGAGCCCATGTGCCACAACTACTGAAGCCTGCGCACCTAAAGCCCATGCTCTGCAACAGGAGAAGCCACCGCAGTGAGAAGCCTGCGCACTGCAACAAAGAGTAGAAGCCCATGCACAGCAACGAAGACCCAATGCAGCCAAAAATAAATAAATAAATAAATAAATTTATTAAAAAAAAAAAAAAAGACCTGTGAGCTAGATCAAAATTCCATGATTTGTTAAAACACGTCAAGTGGCAGGTACAGAATGCCCAGTGTTTCCAGGCCTACATGACGAGCACAGAGCACAGACACAAATACAGTCCCTGGATTCAACCAAAAGTTATAATTGGGTGGATCCTACTCTGTGCATGTTGACAGCCATTATGGCAGTCACTTCCATCATAGCTGGCCCTGAAGATAGAAAAGAAGGATACAATTTTATTTTTGCTTCTTAAGATATGATGAGTTATAGGGACAAGTACATTTAGTATCCAGATTTGGGTTTCTCAGTACTGTTCTCCAGTAAAAGGAACCAGGGCTCATTGGAGAAATGGTTGATTCAGTGCTGGTGCAGAGAGAGTACAAGATGAGCCTGAGATCTCTCCTACCACTAGAAAGTAAGGAAATGCTTTAAAATTGGCAGTGGCAATATGAAAAAACATAGAAGCCAACTTGAAGGAGCTGCCAATGACCAAATCTTGGACAATCTGTGTGACAAAATAAATAAGAAAAATAAAGAATTATTACCCATAGCATCAAATATATACCCATGAGTTCATACTGATACAAATAAATGATTGAATAAACAATAAATAGGACAAAAGGAACAGCTCTTTCTTACAGTAGAATTCCAATTAATAAATGTAAAAGTAAGGGTGGAAGTAAAAAAATTACAATTTGGCAAACCACAGTAATTGTTGCCGATTAGAATCAGCAATAGATACTAAAATTACTGAGCAAAATTATGTTTAAATAAAGATACTTGTGTAGATCTGTTAGTTGTAGTATCTATTTTATTTATCTTGTTTTGTTCCAAAAATAATTGAAGGTAGCTTTAGTAGGAAGTGCTTACATATGCATCATGTCATTTATCTTCAAAATTATATTGTTTATTGGGAGGTGTCATTTTTCATGGTTTACCTGAAAATATATATTTACTTAATCTCAACTATATATTGATACAATAATTCACTACCCCAGTTTTTTTCAAATAAAACTTGAATTGTGTTCTATGTACTCTATTTTTCCCACTGAAATTAAAAATGTAAATATTAATTCCTCATATGGATTTAATAACGAATTTTAGGGGGAAACAGTTAATTAGAAACAGTTAATTAGCACCATTAACGTGCACTTTGAAATTGCTGTCTAACAACAGCATCTAATTTGTCTATTTTTAACTTATCAATTTGGAAACTCAGTTCATTGATCCAAGAGTTATATAATTTATTTTCCAAACATATGTTTCTTTTTTTCAGTTAATTTTTGTTACTTATCTTCAATTAAATTGTGGTCAGAAAATATGGTTGATATCATTTTTTCCTAATTCATTGAGACTTGATTTGTAGCCTAGAATTTGTCAGTTTTCATAAATTTTGCATGCATGCTTTAAAAGAATGTAAGTACTCTCTAATTTCTGAGCAGTGTTCTATCTATGGCTATTAAAGTTTATTAATCACATTATTTAAAGTTTTATATCCTTATAAATATTTTTCTTGATTCTTTTGGTTTTTGAGGAATAATTTTAAAATCTACTGTTTTGAGGTAGTTCTGTACATAATTGTTTTGATTTTTGCTTTACGTATTTTAAGGCTATATTATTTGATACGAACGAGTTTAGTATTACTGTATCTTATTTATTAATTGTCCCTTTTATCATTATGAAGTCACTGTTCATCCCTTTTATTGCTTTTTTCTTTTCAAGTCCATGTTTTGATATTGAAAAATCTATGTATATGATTATTATTTGCTTGGCATATATTTTACCTTACTTATTTTCAACGATAATGTATCTTTGAACTATAGGTATATCACTTGAAATATCATATGGTATATTATTAAATTCACTATGACCATCTGTCTTCTAACTGGTATGTTTGATCCATTTATACTTACTGTGATTACCAGTGTATTTAGAAGTATTTCTACAGTATTATTTTCAAATTTATATCGGCCCTGCTTTTTCTCTAGTTATGTTCATTTCATACCTATTTTTATTGTTAATATTCCATTATTTCATTCAACTGTTTCATCCCTTATAACTCTATTACTTTTTTTTTTTTTTTTTTTAGGAATTCCTTTATTTTTATTATTTATTTATTTTTGGCTGTGTTGGGTCTTCGTTTCTGTGCAAGGGCTTTCTCTAGTTGCGGCAAGCGGGGGCCACTCTTCATCGTGGTGCGCGGGCCTCTCACTATCGCGGCCTCTGTTGTTGCGGAGCACAGGCTCCAGACGCGCAGAGCTCAGTAGTTGTGGCTCACGGGCCTAGTTGCTCCGCGGCATGTAGGATCTTCCCAGAGCAGGGCTCGAACCCGAGTCCCCTGCATTGGCAGGCAGATTCTCAACCACTGCGCCACCAGGGAAGCCCTTCTATTACTATTTTTTTAAAAATTAACATTAAGAATGTAACATGCATTTTAAAATCAACAAAAGTTCAGCAATCAATATTTCTACCCTACTCCTGAATAATACTAAACAGTTTAAACTCTGATCATGTCCATCAATTTTTGTTCTATCTTATTTTTTTACCCTCAAGTTAGTGCTATTTTTGTTGTCCTACACCATCAATGTTTGTTTATATTCCCTACATATTAACCTGTTTATTTTTTCACCATTCTATCTTGTACCTCAGAGATTTTTTATAGGATAATTTACCTTCTTCCTGAAGCGGATTTTTAGAAGTTGAATTTGTGGGAGTCTGCTCAGGCTATATTGTGCTTTATAATCTACAAATGTATTTATTTTGTTTTTATTCTTAAATAAAGAAGCCAGGTACACAATTCTAAGTCAATTGCCCATTTCATTTAGCACATGAAGATGACGCTGTCATCCAGCTCTATAGTTACTGTTAGGATGGCAGTCTAATTGCAGTTATTTTGTAGGTGGTTGTATTAGATTCATAGAGCTGCCAGAGCAAATTATCACAAATTGCGTGGCTTAAAATAACAGAAATATATTCTCTCACAGTTCTGGAGTCTAGAAGTCCACGGTCGAGGTATTGGCAGGGCCATGTTCCCTCTGAAGTCTCTAGGAGAGGACCTATTCCATGCCTCTCTCCTAGTTTCTGGTGGTTGCCAGCAATCCTTGGCATTCCTTGACTTGTAAACCCATCACTCCAGTCTTTGCCTCCACAGTCTCATGGCCATCTGCCCTTTGTATGTTTCTGTTTCTTTCTCTTCTCATTTATAAGGACATCAGTAAAATTGAATTTAGGGCCTTCCCTACTCTAGTATGATATCATCTTAACGAATTGTGGTGGCAAAGATCCTATTTCCAAAAAAAGGTCACATTCTGAGGTTCCAGGAAGGACATGAGTATTGGGGGGGAGGGGGGCGGGGGGAGGGAATATTTAACCTAGTATACTGTTGTAACTTTTTCCTTGTGGCTACTTTAAAACTGTCTGTTTTCTTGGATTCTCACTAAGATATATATTTTTATGTGTGGATTTCCTTATATTGATCCCATTTGAAAATTTTTTGTTATCCTGTCTTACCAGTTCTGGAAATTCTTAGCCTTTAGCAATTAGAATAAGTTCTCTCTTTAGTCTCTCAGTGCTCTCTTCTTGGAATACCAGTTTAATGTATTTTAGACCTTCTCACTCTAATCTTACATGTCTCCTAAGTTCTCTCTCATATTTAAACTGCTTTTTAAACCATCCATTCAGTTTATAATTTTAATTTTTGTACTTTTTATTTCTAGAATTTTTTGATATTTCTTCAAATCTCTTTGGCAGTTTTTTATATTTTATATTTTTTATATTTTATATTTTCACCAGGCTTTGTTACTTCTTTTATTTCTGTAAACATTATAAACATTGTTATTTTAAAATCCGTGTCTTCAGAACTAGAACAAAAAATTTCACAATTTGTATGGAAACACAAAAGACCCCGAATAGCCAAAGCAATCTTGAGAACGAAAAATGGAGCTGGAGGAATCAGGCTCCCTGACTTCAGACTATATTACAAAGCTACAGTAATCAAGACAGTTTGGTACTGGCACAAAAACAGAAATATAGATCAATGGAACAGGATAGAAAGCCCAGAGATAAGCCCACGCACATATGGTCACCTTATCTTTGATAAAGGAGGCAAGCATATACAGTGGAGAAAAGACAGCCTCTTCAATAAGTGGTGCTGGGAAAATTGGACAGGTACATGTAAAAGTATGAAATTAGAACACTCCCTAACACCATACACAAAAATAAACTCAAAATGGATTAAAGACCTAAGTGTAAGGCCAGACACTATCAAACTCTTAGAGGAAAACATAGGCAGAACACTGTATGACATAAGTCACAGCAAGATCCTTTTTGACCCAGGTCCTAGAGAAATGGAAATAAAAACACAAATAAACAAATGGGACCTAATGAAACTTAAAAGCTTTTGCACAGCAAAGGAAACCATAAACAAGACCAAAAGAGAACCCTCAGAATGGGAGAAAATATTTGCAAATGAAGCAACGGACAAAGGATTAATCTCCAAGATTTACAAGCAGCTCATGCAGCTCAATAACAAAAAAACAAACAACCCAATCCAAAAATGGGCAGAAGACCTAAATAGACATTTCTCCAAAGAAGAGATACAGATTGCCAACAGACACATGAAAGAATGCTCAACATCATTAATCATTAGAGAAATGCAAATCAAAACTACAATGAGGTATCATCTCACACCGGTCAGAATGGCCCTCATCAAAAAATCTAGAAACAATAAATGCTGGAGAGGGTGTGGAGAAAAGGGAACACTCTTGCACTGTTGGTGGGAATGTAAATTGATACAGCCACTATGGAGAACAGTATGGAGGTTCCTTAAAAAACTAAAAATAGAACTACCATATGACCCAGCAATCCCACTACTGGGCATATACCCTGAGAAAACCATAATTCAGAAAGAGTCATGTACCAAAATATTCATTGCAGCTCTGTTTACAATAGCCAGGACATGGAAGCAACCTAGGTGTCCATCATCGGATGAATGGATAAAGAAGATGTGGCACATATATACAATGGAATATTACTCAGCCATAAAAAGAAATGAAATGGAGGTGTTTGTAATGAGGTGGATGGAGTTAGAGTCTGTCATACAGAGTGAAGTAAGTCAGAAAGAGAAAAACAAATACAGTATGCTAACACATATATATGGAATCTAAGGGAAAAAAAAAAAAAAAAAAAAAGAGGTCATGAAGAACCTAGTGGCAAGATGGGAATAAAGACACAGACCTACTAGAGAATGGACTTGAGGATATGGGGAGGGGGAGGGGTGAGATGTGACAGGGTGAGAGAGTGTCATGGACATATATACACTACCAAATGTAAAATAGATAACTAGTGGGAAGCAGCCGCATAGCACAGGGAGATCAGCTCGGTGCTTTGTGACCACCTAGAGGGGTGGGATAGGGAGGGTGGGAGGGAGGGAGATGCAAGAGGGAAGAGATATGGCAACATATGTATATGTGTAACTGATTCACTTTGTTGTAAAGCAGAAGCTAGCACACCATTGTAAAGCAATTATACTTCAATAAAGATGTTAAAAAAAATAAAATAAAATAAAATAAAATAAAATAAAATAAAATAAAATAAAATCCGTGTCTTATAAGTTCAATAGCTGAAGTCCTTGGTATCTAATTATTATTTGATTTTCTGACTCTCCTTCATGCGAGATCACATTTGGCTGAACTTAATCTGTGAAATCACAATTGACCTGGATTTTACATGCCTTTCTGAACAGAGAATTTATGTTTGTATAACCCAGTCCACTACTTACCTGAGATATCTTGCCTCAAGGTTTTCTGCATCACACAGGTAGTAAACATTAAAACAGCTGACCAATTAGAGGACAGTGCTTAGTTACAGTTTCTTAAGAAGGTTTTCTCTTCTTTCTTAAATTTATGTATTTTATTTTTTATTTTTGGCTGCATTGGGTCTTCATTGCTTGCAAGCGGGCTTTCTCTAGTTGCGGCGAGTGGGGACTACTCTTCACTGGTGCGTGGGCTTCTCATTGCTGTGGCTTCTCGTTGAGGAGCACGGGCTCTAGGAGCACGGGCTTCAATAGTTGCAGCACGTGGGCTCAGTAGATGCAGCACGCGGGCCCTAGAGTGCTTGGGCTTCAGTAGTTGTGGCATGCAGGCTCAGTAATTGTGGCTCGTGGGCTCTAGAGTGCAGGCTCAGTAGTTGTGGCACACGGGCTTAGTTGCTCCGCGGCATGTGAGATCTTCCCAGCCCAGGGCTCGAACCCATGTCCCCTGCATTGGCAGGCGGATTCTCAACCACTGTGCCACCAGGGAAGCCCTCTCTTCTTTCTTTATTCCATATCCTGAGTCAATACCTAATCAGTCAATTACTTTGTTGACCCCCTTCACAGGCTGGTGGATTATTCTACCTCATCTTTACACTGAGGTATAACCTTATTAGTAGGTACAGGATTTATGCAAGAATCTCATTTGCACCTTCCACGTAGCACAGACCCAAGGTTTTGTCTCTCATCACCATGGTGCCATTGAAACCCAAGACTTGTATTGTTTCTTGTATTACAGAAAACACCCAGAGCAACCCAAGACCATTTCATGTTTACCACTCTGTATTCATTCCTTTGTTCAATAAACATGTGTTGAGAACTTGCCTGATGCCAGGCCCTAAACACGAGTCTGTACTCCACCTAGCTCACATCTTGTTGGTATTACCCTTGCTCACATTTGTTGGAATATCAACAAATTAAAAACTAATATGAAAGGTGGTAAAATGTCCTATTAAAATAAATAAATAAAGCAAAGTGAAGAAGATAATAATAATATTTTATAAAGAGTGATCAGAAAAGGCCAGTATCATAAGATTACCTTTGGTCATCAGTCAGTGAAAATGAGGGAATTCTTAGGTGGATATCTGGGTGAATGGATACTAGTGCTAATTCCTGAGATGGGAGCTATTTAAAGAACAAAGAGGAAATTAGTTGGAGATAAAGTCAGAAAGATGGGTATGGTGGTTGTGGTGCTGAGGTGTTTCAGGAAGGGCAAGATTGTGAAGGATGACCACTATTAAGTCTTTTTATTTTACACTGAATGATATTGGAAGCTACTGGTGTGTTTAAATCTAAGGAATAATGTGATATGACTTACAGTTCTGTTTTTGACCTCTTTTGATTTCTTTTCTCATCTTGTGATCTCACTCTGTTTTTGAAGGATTAAAAAAAAAAATGCATGTGTAGATGTAGGGTTTTCCAGTATATATGGTCCATTAGCAGTAGAAATCCGCATATATTTATCCAATCGCAAATCACTTTCATCTCTATTATCATGATCAAAATTTGAAAATAGATGTTTTTAACACTACCAATTGATTTTAATATGTTTTGGGCCATAAGCAACTAGGTATAGCATCCCTATAGTATGCTGATTTTTATAACTTGGACTGTGCTGTTGACCTTTTGGTGCTTTAAGGGTTGACTAGAATATAGATGTATATCAGAGAATACCAGGAGATTATGGTCTTTTCTTTTTTAATTCAATTTGTAATGTCATTTGTTCCCTTAAATAATGCAATACTAGAATTTAAATAGCCTTTCTTAAAAATGAGCTAGAAGTTTTTGACAGATGTTTGGCATCTGATTGAGGGTCCATCAGGATGTATAAGTCAGTATACCTACCTCTTTTAAATTTGAAGATTTGATGGTACCTTCTGAGAAATTTGGCAGTTTCTCCTGCCTTTAATTCCACTGCCTGATGGATGACAAACAGTCTTTTGAATAAGGAATAAGTTTACATCTCAACACTTCTAAGCTGTGTAATCTTCTTGAAGACATTTTAAGATGATTAGGATCCAAATGTATGTTGAAATTTAACTAAATGTACTACTACCAATATAAGTAATTAAACTGAAGAGACAGTGTGGATGAACCAGTTACATTCTAGCTTAGCTAAAATCTGATTAACCGGTTGGGCAATAGTAATTCTGTCAAAACTGGCTTCTCTACTTGGAGGCTGGCAAGTTTCTTTTGCATATTGATCCTAAGATATATCCTAGGATATAAATGGTAATATGTGAATTTAAAAGGTGGCAGGGAGATCTTAGACTTGAAGAAGCAGGATATTTAATCCAGAGTTGACACTAGTTTATTTCAGTTTTTGTATGAGTGAAGCAAATGTTTCAGTGTCTTAAAATGAAGAGACTAGTATATTTCTGCTTTATGAGAGGAAGACAGAGTAGTTTTCAGTGAGGAAAAGTTTTTACAAGAAATTCTTCAGGTCACTCTATAGCTGTAAGCCTTCAGACATAGTTGGGACATCAGTCTTATTATTAGATAGCCTGTGAATCATACCACTGCCCCAGTAATCATAAAAGGGGTTTAAAAGGTCACTGTTCTATTAAGTCCACTGTGTTCTAAACTGTTTGGAAGATGACCAGAAGACACTTGTGAGTTGGTACACTACGGTATGTATACTGGCAGAGCAGGAATGAGTAAAATGAGTTATGGAGTCATGTCTTGCTGACCTTGTTGAGAAAGACTAATTCCTACAAATAACAAATAAAATGAAGTAAACTTGCAGTTTTGCTCAGGTCAAGATGTAATCCAACAAGGGAAAGCTTCAAACACTGTCAGGTCCAAAAAATAAGAAAAAGTTATCTTCCAGTGTATCTGAACTACTGGGCTGTCCCTCTGTGTGCCACAGCCTCCAGGCGAGGACATTACAACAACTTACTCAGAAGTATACATTAAGTTGAGATCAAAGGATAACCAGCATGCTGATGCCAGTTATTTACCAAATCCTGTTAGGGAATCGGGTCCCCCGCTCGCTGCTTACAAAATCAATACTCGCAAATGTTGGTAGAAAGGAAAGGTGGCTTTAATCAGAATGCCAGCAATCTGGGGAGTTAGTGGACTCAGCGTACCCCAAAAACCACCTCTGAAGATCTGCTTGGCTATGAAAGTTTTTAAAGAGAAACAGGGAGGTAATCTCAGTTAATCTTAGAGGTAGGGGGTCAGAGTCGTCCCCCACTGTGTGCAGACTTGTGTGCAGGCTTGTCGACTTCTTGTGATTTTTCTTTAGATGCTATCTTGTTCTCACAGTTTATTCGCGAGATTGTTGAAGGGGTAGCTAAGGAAGAGATCTGGTCATCTGTTAATGACTTCTTTATTTCTACTTCTTTGATCTACGGAAAGAACCAACATGTTAGGCAAAGTATTGTGTGATCAAAAGATGTGAAAGTTGCGCTAGGGCCGGAGATGAATAGAGCATGAAGGTGTCTGGTTTAAGGTTAGTGACAAGACAAAATGGGCCTCATGCAGAGAGCTCTTTCCTGCAAAGAGCTTTTTCCTGCCAGAAGCTTCTTACAAATTCCCACATGTCAGAACATCATTCCATTTCCTTCGGATCGTGGGCAAAGGTCCGTCTTCTGTAACTTCATGCTGACATAGGGCGCCATATTCTTAGAGTGGAAGATGTCTACATGAGTCTGTAGCATCTCTTTGCTGACAGTTGTACTTGCCCATTTACATATATGGGCAGAACAAGCTACAATTATTTTCATGCCCGCAAAGATATAGATTATTATGAGCAATAGCATTAATTCCATTCTCTTAAGGCCTAGCCATAGATTCAGTATTGCTCAAGATGGAGCCGTTTATGTCATGGGGGCAGTCTGGTCATCATGCAGTTAGCTTTTTCCTTCTGGTGACAGTTACAATAGCTATAAAACAACTCAGGACTGTGCATCAGATGCTGGGTCTGTGAGTCTATTGTCCTAATCATTAGCTGCTTGAGCCTGCTCTTTTGGGACTCAGGGAGGCCTGGGGGGCCTGGGAGACCAGCTTTTCTATCAACTAGAGGCCGGGAGCATGGAGGGGCCTTTGTACTTGGGGTGGCAGGGGGACGGGTGCGCACAGGGTTCAACTCAGTTCCAATCAAAGTCAGAGTTTTTCTGGTCTGCTACTCTATTGCTTTAGCCCTCACCTTCTGTTTCCTCTATACAGATGTTTAAAGTTTGCTAATTTGGATTGTCAGAAGATAAACTGAGGCATATGAAAATTTTTTAAAGTTTACTTGAGCAAAAGTCGATTCGGATAGGGCAGCATCCCATTGAACAGAGCTGTATAAAATAAAAGACTTTTATAGTCAGAAGGGAAGTTATACGAAGAAAAAAAAAAAGCAAAAGAAAAAAGTTGGTTATTGCAAGGTTGCTCTCCTTTAGGGGATGGCAGGTAAGGATGGCAGATTACCTTACTTGATTCCTGCTTGGCTGGTTTCCATTGCTGGGAGAGCTGAAACTCTAAGTCTCAGTTTGGTGACGTGGTTTAACATAAATGAATGCACTTTGGGCCTGTTGTTTTTAACAGGATACATTTAAAAATTTTAAAGTTGCTTTTCCTGATGACCCATTAACTCCTAAAAATTTTGAGATTCTATAGTTCTTTGACCGGTTTTCCAGAGAAATCCATTTCCTTCTGGTAACTGTGCAAGCCAGTAAACTGCAGTTACCTTTTTTGCCTTCTCTGAAATCTTTCCAGTTAATCCTTGTTTGGCTCCAGTCATTTCAGCATCATTTCATCATTTCAGAAAGCATCATGGACCTTATGATATGAGAGAATGTGAGATCAGATGGCCAAGGCATGCATGGGCCAATCGAGTAGCAACTGGGCACACTTGGCTATTTGAATTTATGTTTAAATTAATTAAAATTGTGTTAAAGGAAAAATTAATTTCCACAGTCGCACTAGCCACGTTTCAAGTGCTAAGTAGCCTAGCGGCTAGTGGATACCATAATCATCATAGAGGAACATTTCCATCGTTGCAGAAAGTTCTGTTGGAAAGCACTGGTTCAGACCAAAGAAACCAAACAACCCTGCGTCTAAAATTTAAGAGCACTGTAGAGCCTCATTTAAGCCATTACATGTTACTCAAAGTCGCAAAAAGTTACTAACGAACTAAAAGAAAAAAAAAATCTACTTCAATTCAACATTTTCCCTCTACTGTTTACCTAAGCAGAGAATGGTCAAAAAGCAGGCAGGAGAAGCAAAGAAGATGAGGAAACTCTCAACGGGACTCTTTCATTCTGAAGAGGATTCTACTGCCATTTCCCTTTATAAAGGTGTTATCTGCCAAAACAGAAATTTGATGAATTTATAATTTTAAGTACCCAATTTTTTTTTTCCCTGCCTAACTAACACTGTTGTGCTGTTTCCTATGGTCACAAATGAGTCAGAAACCACTGGCTGAGGAGACCTATGTGACATCTATTTTAAAGTAATAGCAGGTAGCAGGTGTCTCATTGATCTAAGTTGTCTATTTTCTTTTTCTTATCTCTTGGCTTTGATTCAAAGCTAATGTAATTAAATGATCATCCCAAAATAGATGAGCCTCAGGGGAATTTTAAAGTTTTTATTAAAATATAGCATGAAGAAAAGCACACGAATCCTGTGTGCATCTCAATTAAATATCACCAAGTGAATATACCTGTGTAACTCCCACCATTTTAAACCCCCAAAACCCTCTATGTGCCCTCTCCCAATAATTATCTCTTCCTTTCTTCTCAGAAGTAGCCATTATCCTGACTTCTTATCCCATGGATTGTTTTGTCCTATTTTGTTTTGTTTTGGTTTGGTTTTTTTATTGAAGTACAGTTGGTTTACAGTGTTGTGTTAGTTTCTGCCATACAGCAAAGTGATTCAGTTACAGATATATATATATTATATATACATTCTTTTTCATATTCTTTTCCATTATGGTTTATCACAGGATATTGAATATATTAATAGCTCCCTGTGCTATACAGTAGGACCTTGTTGTTTACCACTTTGTCCTATTTTTGGAATGGAATTATACAATCTGAGTTTTTTACGCCCGGCTTCTTTGGATCAAGGTCACGTTCCTGGCAGACATATTGTTGCACGTGGTTGTACTTCTTATTTCTATTGCTGTCTAGTATCGCATTGAATGAATACACCGCCATGTGTTACCGAGTCCAAGCTCGCTGTGCTCGCCACATGACGGGGCAATGAATCGGAGACGAGGTGCTGAGGCAAGGAACAGGACTTTATTCGGAAAGCCAGCAGACCAAGAAGATGGCAGACTAGTGTCTCTGAAAAACCATCTTATCTGGATCTGGATGCCAGTTTCTTTCATAGCATCAGAGAGGGAGAGGTGGTGAGGAAGTAAAGTCAAAGGGCCATCAGTCTTGCATAACATCTGGAATGACCAGCCTCGGAGAGGGGATGTGTTAGTTTCTTTTTTCTTGCAGCCATTCGCAGGTGGGCAGGGTTCCCTGAGGCAGGCCATTATATATGACTACAATAACAAAAGCAACGAAAAGCAAAGGTTAAAGTCAAAGAAACAGGTCCAACGTGGAGTCCGATTTAGCTCTTCTTCCCTGTTACACACATATCCACCCTACTGTCATACATATCTGGGTTGCTGGATTGTTATGAACATTCTTGTACATTTATTTGATGCACATTTGCCAGTATTCCTGTTGGTTAAAACCCTCAATGCATTTTTTGGATTTTAAAATGGAACAGCTCTGGGACAGGAGGTACGATTCTGCTGTCCCTTCTTTATAAATGCAGTGTGTAAAGGTTTGAGTTTTCTTTTCTTTTCTTTTTTTTTTTTTTAAGAAGGGTACAGTGGGTTTTTAGGAACATCTGGTCTGGACTGGGACAGGTCTGCCACAACAGAACTGTGAGAATTTTGCACCTTAATAAATACTTTCACCAGTGATTCTGAGGAAGCAGCATAGACTCATGTGGCAGTAACTGTACTTCTCTCTGCTGCCACTAATCCACACCCTGGCTTTCGTTAGACTCAGTTGCCACAATGTCCAAAGATAATGCCAGTCACTGGGGCAGAACCCAGGATCTCATCGTCTATTTGTGCTCAGAGAGGCACTAGCTTTTGGGGATAGCCTGGAAAAATAACCTCAATATCCGTGTGCCTGTTCGATGCATCTTTAATAAAGCCCTGAGTTGCCAAATGGAAGGAGAGGAAATTGGGCAAAATCCTAGGTAAGAAAGGGACACAGAAGATCCCATATTTCTGTTTCATGGTCAACCTCTCTGATAAGATTTTTTTGGGTTTTTTTTGCAAATCTTGAAACATCGGACCTGGACTATGTAGGTTTTGTTCTTCCCCGTGAGACGAGTAAAGGAGAAAGGAGAGGATTAAAGATCAGGGAGAGGTCTTTTGTTCTCACTGTTGGCACGTTTAGTCATAACAGTTTGATAAGACATTAATTAGAAAATGAAGAGCTGAGTGGATTCAGGGAGAAAGAGGTCTTGCTTTCTCAGCATGATCTCAAAGCTTAGCTTAAAAACAATCATTAACAAATGTAAAGGGCAAAACCTATGCAGCTAGCTTCACAAAGCTATCTCTACATTCTGAGGCTCCCTGCAAGCATCCAGCAAGGGAAGCCATTGATAGGGAGGGTCTGGGAAGCTTCTGACCAAAGCAAGTAGTTTATATGCAAATTTTACCTTCTATGTGAGGGAATAGAATACAGTTGGACAGGATGAATTGGGAGATTGGGATTGACATATATACACTAATACGTATAAAACAGAGAACTAATAAGAACCTGCTGTATAAAAATAAAATCAAATTCAAAAAAAATTTTAAAAAAAAGAATACATTTGGACATTCACATATTTGTAATGTCCAAACATGGCTGGGATTAGGATTTTTTTTAATAAAAATCTTTAGCACATATCACTACGACCACCATCACCACTGTGGGGCTTGCACCCCGCAGGCCTACGAGGCCTGGGCTTGCCCAGCTTCAAGACCAAAGAAAGAGCCTGGAGTCAGCGACAGAGACATCAATAGTTTAACGGAGTGGGGAGCTTACACGTCTGAAGCAAGGTCCTGGAGCAACACCCCACCGTGTGCGGCTGAGAGCGGGCAGGACATGGTGGCAGTCTTCACTCCCTGGGGGAAGAGGAGGTTACCCGTTATAGGGGAATTGAGGGCAGATGGGCTCATTAGTTACCAGGGAAACCAGCAGAGGGGCACGCCCCTCACCGCCCCTTTGTTAAGAAGAATCACCAGCTGGGACCTGGGGCAAGTGCATAGGAAGGGCAGTCCTTTGCTTAGGGTGTAGGTGAAGCAGGCACTGGTGAGGCAGGAGATATACAGAGAGCAAGAGAACAGCCATCTTGAGTGGCCTGCCCATACAAACACCACCCTAGATCTACTTGAATCTGAATCTTTAGGAATGGGGACCAGGAATCGTGTTTTTCAGAAACTTCCAGGAGATTCTGATATGCGTCTGATGTGAGAATCACTCCTCTAGATAGAGCCTGATGGTGCATGGCTTATCTTCGCCTCAAGTGTTAAGGGGTTAGTTATTTAGATTGCACTGTTTTATAGGAAGAGGGGACTTTGCACAAGTAGCAACAAGGGCCTCAGGGTGAACATCAGTCATTGCCTTTGGGATGTAATGTACTCATATAACTCCTGGGACTACTGTGGTGAATTATTGATCTCCTAATTCTTCTGCATGAATTTTATGATGCATTCATTTATTGATATTTATGAATATTATTAAATATTTATTGAACACATGGTACCATGCCAGGTATTACTCTAGATATTGAGAATACAGTGGTGAAGATAAGGATTCTGACATTTAGATCTTATTCCTCCCTCACTTTCAGCTATTGTTTTTTATTCCTGCAAGTGTCTTTCTTCTCTTATTGCTATATATCTGCTGAAATATTATATAAAATCTATATTGTTAAGTCAATAACTATACATACAGTTCCAAGCCAGTAGTCTCTGCAAAAGGACTTGTTTTACAAGCATAGTGCCTAAGAAGCAACCTATTCATTTACTCTCTTTTTCTTAATGGCTTTTGACTGGGTTCTTGATGGCTAACGTTGCTAAATGTCTCACTCTCGTAAAAACAAAGCCATTTTTTAAAAAATCCCATAAAGAGCTTGCTGGCAGGTTACTTCCAGCCACCAAAGTATTTTCCACCTAGATTCCTTTGATTTGTTTCATGATTGATCTCTTTCAGAGAGACCTTTCTCAAATGTCAATCTGAACTTTTCGTTTTCCTTCCGAAAATCCTTGAGTTTCACCCTATATCTTTCAGCACAAAGATCAAACTCTTCAGCTTATCTCTGGAGTCACTGGGGATCTAGACCCTACCTTATTTCCTGCTGCTCCCTCACATTTTCCTCCTCACTGAAAACAGCTATATAGTCCTCTGATAGCACCAGGCTAGTTCATTGCCTCACCTTGGCTCAGACAAGTCCTCTGCCCAGAATGGCTCCTCACTAACCCCTGTCAGTCTTCAAAACTCAGTTCTGCTGCAAGAAAACTTCCCTGACTGCTTATGGATTCAGTCTTCTAATTGTGCTGCTATCGTATTGCAGTGCTATAGTGCCCTGTACTGCCCTCTATTTTGGGGGCTCTCCCCTCTTGACTAACCTCCTTCAGGGCAAAGCATATGCTCAGAGTGCCTGGGACGAAATAGATGCTGAATAAATGTAAAATCAGTGGGATCAGTGTTCTTTTCTGTTGTGTTGATTCCTCATTGCCTGACACGTGGGGAGCATTAGATAAATACTCACTGAAAGAATAAATGAATACAATGAACTATGTATACTTTCACTTCTTCTGAATACTACATATCGTGTGAGAATCTATGACACAAGTGGTGGTGTATTTATTGATCTAAGTGCATGGGCACTAATTATTGACTAGCAGTTTTAATGATGCTGTTAACACTGCAGATTAGTGGTGGAAATACCCAGTCAGGTGATCTATCTGTGATTTTTGAACCATTACCCAAAATGATATCTAGCCATAAAGTAATTCACATCCTCTAAGTTTGTGCTACCCAATATGCTAGCTGTTAGCCACATGTGGAAACTAATCAATTAATTAATTAAATTTGAATAATTTCAAATTTGCTTTCTCAGTCTCATTAAACACAATTTAAGTTTTCAGTAGCCACATGTAGCTTGTGGCTGCTGTATTGCAAGCATTGATATAGAATATTAGATTTAATGGTATAGTAACAAGTTCATAAACTGGAAATTTACCCATTTTGCTCTTGCTTTTTTTAAGTAAAATTTTGAGAAGAAATATGGTAGTCATAAGTAAATATGCTTCAAAACATGGTGAATAGTTTGACATAAATTTGCTTATTGAAACCAAAAAGTATTTGCTAAATTAATGCCAAGTGAACGTTAAAGAAGAAAATACTCATTAGGAGTTCCTAAATACAAGTCGCATGCCACTAAATAAAGATCTGTAACTTTGAATTTCAATGTAATTCAGTATTGTGGTAGTTTCCAATTTTTGGCAAAGTAAGCATATTTATAGGATTTGTATACGTTAACACTCTTTACTTGAGCTGGTTGTATTTTGTAAAAGCTTTTTCCAATACATGTCTATAATTCTGTAGGATCATTTTCTTAAGTCAGGCTGAGGAACACTTGATATGTATAAAGCACAGAATACTAAATGGGGATTGATTAAATCATAATATTTTGGTGCATTTATGCTGAAAGCTTTAAATGATACTATAGCATAATGTGTATCATCTTTGAAAGCATGAAGAAAGGGCTGAGCTTTACAAAACAAACAGTTAAGATACATGTACCCTAAATATAACACTATAGTGCAAATATTTTCTCAAACTTTTTTTATTGCATTGTTAAAGTTTGCTTTAGATTAAGAGAAACACATTTTCTAAAATCTTTCCTGTATTGTACTGGATAAAATTATAGGAAATGGAAATATATAAGCCATAAAAGCTCACACTAGATAAAACCGTGATTCCATTTCTATTGGTTTGTCTAAAACAAGATTTCAGGAGCTTGAAACCTCTTGGGTCAAACAGAGTCAGCTGTTAGAAGGTTTTTCAACATAAGATTGCCTTCACCATTGTAAAGTTGTATTAGATTTCTTCTTGTACAAAATACGGCTTTACTATATAAGGAAATATAAAGAAAGTGGTAAGGAGAGAGGTGATATTTTTCTTTCCCTGTCCTGATCTTACAGTCTTTTCATCCAGATCACAGAACAGATCACTCTGGTTTAAAATGCCTCCTTCTCTGGCAATAGCCTTTTCTTGGGGGTTCTTTCTTTTCTCTCCTGAAGTGGAGGTCCTCATAGCTGAGCTAATTCCTCCCATGCTGTATTCCTCTCTCTTTTTTTCTTTTTTCTTTTTTTTTTTTTTCAGGGCGTACAGAGCAAAAAACAGAGCTGGGTCATGTTTTCATGTTGCTCTTATGGCTTCTGTGTCCCCAGTTTTATTTTTTTAGGGGTAATACCAATATCTAGCACATATCAAGAGTAGGCATGGTGCAAAGTGTGCTACTAAACAATTCTCTCAACCACGCTAGGAGGTAGTTAGCTCGGTGGACAGAAAGTGAGAAAGAGAAATGGGTCACATAGGTAGTATTGCTGGAGACAGAATTTAAACACAGGGAGAGACCATGCTGTCTGTTACAATATTGCATTGCCTCCCTGGAAAAACACCCTCTGTTCCCTTCAGAGTCAACTAATGTCTTCACCTTGGAGGGGAGGACAAAGTTTTCCTCAGCCCTCTTCGGGTCCCTAGCTGGGTCTGAAAATTAAACTGACCAAGATTAACAGGAGAAAAACATAACCGAATTGATTTAATACACGTTTTACGTAACACAGGACTCTTCATAAGGAAATGAAAACCCAAAGAAACAGACCTGAATATTTTCATGCTAGGTTTGATGAAGAGTGGGCAGTCCTGTAGAAATATGATGGGTCAGAAGGGTATGAGTCAAGTGCAAACTGGGGGAAACTTAGCAAGGCCTGTTTGTTCTTCTCAGCATCTCTTTGTCTTCAGAGATAAGGATGCCCCTTTCCTCGGGGTATAGGGAGGCACCTCTCACAGGAGGGTTTTATGGGGAGAAGGCGGAAGGTCAAAGTGATCTTCCTGCTTCTGCCATTTTTTCGTACTCCTTCAGCTTAAAGTATTCAGTATGCCAAAGTGACATATTTGGGGCTCGTGTGTCCTGAACCCCACCAAGAGATATAAGCCATGATAATTCTTACCTCCATTTTCCAAAAGGGTATAGGAACATAACTGAAAACTGTCACTTCTACTACTGTAATTTGACTCCTCCTATTTCAGGTCACTTCTTAAGTCACGAAAGAACTAATTTTCTTCCTGATTTAGAAATCGTCATCTGATGATCTGTTACCTACAATAGAAATGCTGAAATCATAAAACGTTTATTTTACATTTTAGGCATTTCTCCAAAGAAGATATACAAATAGCTAACAAGCACATCATTAGCCGTCCAGGAGATGCAAATCAAAACTACAGGGAGGTTCCACTTCACACACACTTGCGTGGCTATAATAAAAATAAATTAACAAGTGTTGACAAAGATGTGGAGAAACTGGAACACTCATTTGTTGCTGGTGGGGATATAAAGCAGTGCAGCCACTTTGGAAAATAGTCTGATAGTTCCTCTAAGCATTAACATAGAGTTATCATATGATGGAGCAATTCTAGGTACATACCCAAGGGAAATTAAACAAATGGGCACACAATAACTTGCAAATAAATGTTGATAGCAGCACTATTTTTTTGGAGATAGAAAGCAGATCAGTGGTTGCCTAGGGCTGAATGGAGAGATGAGTGAGAGTAAGAAGTGAGGCTAATGAGTTCAAGGTTTCTTTTTGAGGTGGTGAACATGTTCTATATTTAGGTTGTCATAATGGTTGCACAGCTCTATGAATATACTAAAAAACGTTGCATCGAATGCTTTAAATGGGTAAATTTTACGGTATGTAAACTGTATATTATTAATTTTTTTAAAAAAAAATGACAGGAAAAATAAATCTCAGTATTGTTTAAATTAGATATTGACTAGAACTCTCCAGAAGATAATCTTTTTTATATATTTCTTATAAATGATTTACTGTAACTCCATATAATATGTTTTCATTCTAGTTTTGTATTTCATTTTTTCCTCTCTATTCTACCAAAGCCCAGGTTTAGTACTTGATTCTTGGGAGGAAGAAAAAATAAGGACAAAAGATTGATTTTATAAATCTTTCACTATTGCCTAAAAATCACTTTTTCTAGACAGTGATAAACTTCGTCACTTAGTAGAAACGATGCCTGATATTCTTCACATTCAGTCCCTAGTGTGAAAGCTGTTCTGTCTCCTCACTATCTCCTTCTTAAAGCAGAACGATGTGATGGGGAAGAGTGGGGCTTGAGAGTTGCACAGACTTAGATTCACTGGTGCTTCAACCTCCTACAAGGTATGTGACTGAGGGCAAACTAGATAACTTCCCTAAGCATATTTCTTCCTACTGCCTCCAGATTTTAGTCAGCTCGGAGATGATGTATGTCAAGTGCCTGGCATTAGGTAGCTCCTTGATAGAAGCTTTTTATATATTAACCATGACTCAACCTTCCAGAAGAGGGCATGGAACTTATAACTGACATCTGTGTTAGTTCTGGAGCATTTGAAAGGCCCTTGCTACCACCTTCCTCCCTCAAAGACAAATATCTCCCCTACCCCCAGTCTTGTGGCTGACGCCTGAAATTCCACTATTACGGGCTCCTTTCATCACTTCAAAATTTTTTTTTTTTTAATAAATTTATTTATTTATTTATGGCTGTGTTGGGTCTTCGTTTCTGTGCGAGGGCTTTCTCTAGTTGCGGCGAGCGGGGGCCACTCTTCATCGCGGTGCGCGGGCCTCTCACTGTCGCGGCCTCTCTTGTTGCGGAGCACAGGCTCCAGACGCGCAGGCTCAGCAGTTGTGGCTCACGGGCCCAGTTGCTCTGCGGCACGTGGGATCTTCCCAGACCAGGGCTCGTACCCGTGTCCCCTGCATTGGCAGGCAGATTCTCAACCACTGCGCCAC
Organism: Eubalaena glacialis; assembly: GCF_028564815.1. Lineage (NCBI taxonomy): Eukaryota > Metazoa > Chordata > Mammalia > Artiodactyla > Balaenidae > Eubalaena > Eubalaena glacialis. The sequence continues at coordinate 40,788,481 of NC_083716.1, forward strand.
CAGGGAAGCCCACTTCAAAATATTTGATCACTGTGTAAATAAAAATGCGTATTAGAGTAAAAATATTTTAAACAATTATATTCCAGGTCTATATCAATGTAAGTGAATTTTTCTTCCTTTTCTTATTAAAACAAAACAAAAAAGCCTTTAGTGGTATGGCAGGTAAGACCCAAAAGACACACTGAGGGACTGAAGATGAGCTGGAGCGGGCACTGCTTGCTGGGGGCGGCAGCCACCATCCTTCATGACACATAGGTCTGCATTTCTGGCAGGGCTTTAGTGAAAAAAAAATTTTAAACCTCCACCCCCCCACCCCGCAATTCCTTCTTCTCTTTTTGAAGAGTGAATTTATGTTGAAACACCATTTTGCAGCCCTGATAATTTGCTCAACTTCATCACAGTGATCACAGGAGATGAGTTTTCACAATCCTGCCTTGGCTGACCCTGGCTGGGTCAGTGGCCAGCTCATCTATCTTCCTTCTCTTTATGAATCATCCTAGGCAAAAAGGACAATGGACAAGGGATGCAGAAAAGCCTCTTTTCTCCCCAGGATAATCCAGCTCTAATTCCTCAGGAGGGGCAGCTTTGGGCCATTTTAAACCAAGGTCATTGTTGTTCAAGGCTCAACTAGTTTGCCTAGTTTGCACCTCCCAGCAGAGGCACTAAGTTGGTGGGGGCGGGGGGAATTGCTAAAACCTGTTTATCTGAAAACAATGACAACAAAATCCCCACCAGCCAAAGATCCTATAAATCATTTCACTTCCAACTCACAAAACACTCTAGTTAAGCAAATTTTGTCTTTCCTCTAGGCAAACAAAGTGCCAGATTACTAGAATACAAGTAGTCTGAACACGTGTGAAAAGGAGAGATTCAGATTCACGTGTTCCAAGGTCATCTTCACAGCTTCACAATGATGCTTTGATGTCACTTCTTGAAAGGCCTTGATATGAATTTAAATTGTTGTTTGCTAGAAATGTTTAGAGTTCAGTCAATAAACCCAATGTAAACTTTCCTTTAAGGGCAAAAAACATTATTTGTTTAATTTACAAATGTTGATTTGGTTAATTTGTACCCTTAATTATGATCAGGTTCAGAGACTAAGTTCAAAGGCCCAGATTACAGCATACAGTTTTGATGCCATTTTCAGTAACTCTACTGAAAATAAATTAACAAATGCTGGGCAGTTACTTTTAACTGCTTTGGTTATATTGGTCCTTTCTTTTTAGTACATAGGAATATGTAGATGATGTTTGAAAAATATTTAGCAGCAGAATTCTATTGACAGTTTATTCTCACTGAAACATAAGCATGCTGATTTTATGGTTTCAAGATTTCTTCTGTTTGCAGTAGCCAAGATATAAACGCAACCTAAGTGTCCATGTATAGATGAATGGATAAAGAAGATGTGGTATATATGTACAATGGAATATTACTCACCCATAAAAAAACCAAATGAAATCTTGCCATTTGTGACAACATGGTTGGACCTAGAGGGTATTATGCTAAATGAAATAAATCAGACAGAGAAAGACAAATACTGTATGATTTCACTGACATGGGGTATCTAAAAAACAAGCACTAAATATTTCAATCAAATCTAATAGCTGTGTTTTTATACAGAGTAAAAGCAGGAGTTGTAAACTCCAAGTATTACAAGGACTGGCAAGTAATTTTGTGAATCAAACCTAGCATAAGATCCAGGGAATAGCTGGGCTCTTGGACAAATAGGAGAATATATGCTGTACCTAAACGCATTCAAATTCAAAAGTTTTGAGAACCTTGGCTGGTCAAACAAAACATATCTGCAGGCTCAACTGGCCCACAGGCCACAGATTTGGGGTCCCTTGTCCAAAGACATTTAAAGCTTTTACAGGACAAAACTTTGACAAAATTAACGGTGGTGGGATGGGGGGAGATATGTGATTCTAGAGATTTCAGTACTGTAATTTCTCTGTTTCTTAAAATAGATGAGGATCTTTTTCTCTGATTGATGACTGATACGTGCAAAATGATGAAATCATTTTGGCTAAAGGATTACCTAAAGATAGGAAATATATTCTATTAATAGGCAATGGTTGTGTTTACCCTCTTAGAGCCAGGTTTGTGTCTGGCAATTTTTTTAGTCCTTCTTATTTGTATTGCTGTATTATTTAACATGTGACCAAGGGTGACATTTGGGATATAGAATATGACTTTTTGAAGATTAATGCACCAATCTAGCCCTATATAGGCCCTTCCATCACATTAATTCAAATATATGATTTTTAATGTGGCTCATGTTTTGAGTATTATTAAGGTGAACCTTTAAGATGGAACTGGGAAGTGTGTTATTGCAGATGTATTTTTTTGTGTGGAATGTCCAAGGATAAATACATAAGTAGATTCCTAACTAGGTACAAGTTGCTTCAAATCCACTCAGGTAGGAAAGCAATCAAAGGCTGGCAGGTACACTGAAGTGGCCTACAGGCTTTTGCAATAGAATCATTGAAGAATATTAGTAATGTAATAAGACAGAATTTTGATTAAAACAGCTAATTAAATAATTTGGAAGAAACTGCTGGTTTCATTTCTTGATGCTCAAGAAATTAACCATTCTACCTTTGTGAAAGACAACAAATAAGAAATCAAGCAGATAAGATTTTTTTAAATGACCAAGCTTTGTGACACATATGAGATGGATTTCAAATGTCTGCAGATTTTATACATATTGAATAATACAAAATAGATTACGGTTGAAAATGTTATATATTTTATCCTAACTCCTTGATAATTAGTCACCTACCTTTGGGAACTAAATCAACTCCTAGTTATAAAGAGTTATCATCAATCAGAACATCTCGGTTCTTTTTCTAGGTAAATAGTTTGGTATTTTTATGTACAGCATTTAATTAGCACCGGGTTTGTTATTTTTGACAGTGCTACCCGAAAGTCACTTTTGATACACTACATGTCCTTTACTGGCATAAGCTTTATATTGTGGTACAAAAATATCTAGAAGAAACATGTCCGTTAATATCTCATGAGAAAGGTAATTTGTAATATGAATATCTGTGAAGCTGAATTTTCAACCACGGGGGTAAAACTTTTGTTTTAAGGTGACAGAAGCAAATGAAAATATTAAAAGATCTGGTTAAGATCTGAAATATACATTATATATATGAAATATATTAGCATATTAGATACCAATATCATGTAATAGTCACACTATCAATAATATTTAACAATATTAATTATTAGTTTAAATATATTCATTTCCTTACAATGAATTAGGTCTTGACTATAGAGCATTCTTGACAAAAGACTGATGAGAAAAGCAAGCTCCAAGCAGAAATCTGTCTGACGATTAGCTGGCAGTGTAAAGCACTGAGAGGCTGACATATTCTTTTGTGAGAAGACTGTGAGATGTAACTGATAATTCAGTTTATCTGCCACAGTAGGGTTGTTGCACGTAATTATCCTTACACCTCATCAGCCCTAAGAGAATGGCCTGACACACCATAGGAAATCAGGTTCTGTGTGCTTAGCTAATGCCCCATCACAGCATGGAAAAGCAAGAAGCTTTGGAAACTGTGATTATATTAAGGTTCTTCTTTATAAAAAAAAAATGTTTTCTTTTAGAATTCTGAGTTGAAAAGTCATACACGATCTTACTTGGATTAGCCTACCTTCACCTGAGATTCACATTGGCTTTTATCTTATCAAATGGACCCAAATCATTAGTCTTGGGATACCACCAACATTAAAATGTATTTTGATATTAGTAATGTAAGAGGGAAAGGGCTATGAGCAGGCACTGATTAAAGTTGATTGTTTATTTCCAAAAAATATGCACTGCCCAAGAGGAATAAGCCATAAAAAGGCATTTGCAAATCAGTGTTTCACCCCACTATCTTCAACTACTGTTATTGTGAATCAATTTGCTTTCGTTTTAGTCTATCCATATTTGGGAAAATGCAGGATGCCAGGATTATAACCAACAATTACGTAGTAAAACACGATTCTGATCGTAGCAGACATGCACTGCTTGTATACATCAGTACTGGGACAGTCAGACCATGCGTGAATTGGAAATGAGGAGAGAACCGATTTTATTCAGTTTATCAGAGTACAGGAGATTGCTTGTATTATCTATTCCTAATTTATTTTCTAATGCAAATAGTTGTTATAGCTCATTTGTTCTGTGTGGAATTTAAATCCTTTGTAGGGAAATTTATGTGCTCTTAATGGGATTTTTTTTTTTTCCACTAAAACTCTGATAAAATGTTTTGTCCTTCCTTCTCACCTGCAATTTTTGCTATGGCAAATATAGAAATGAGTAAGACAGTCCATATTCAGTCTATTAAAAGTGGGAGTGGCGGGTAGAGAGTAAAAGTAAAATAGTGCATTGCAATATAACAAGTGCTGTCAGTAATGAAGATACAGTACCTATAAGGTGTTCCTGGGATGCAGAGGCATTCTCAGTGGGGAATACAAACAAAAGGAAGCCTAACAGCTGAGTATCCAAGATGTTGCTACTGAAACCTACTATAGAAAAACATGATTGGCATATATAATATATAGGTATTTCAATTGTGGGACTTTATAGATAATGAATCTTAAAAAAGGTATTTCCATTCAGTCCTGTGATTTCTTTAGATTTGCCTTTTTATTTGAAAGAAAAAGTATTCAGGCCCCATGGAACTCTCAATACGTAACTTTTGAATAACACATTTATTAAAAATAAACATCAGATACTAAACTCAGCCTCCATTGTACGATTTTACTATAACAAAGAGCAAAACATTTAATAGTTTTCAGTTAGAGCCTTTCAGTGAAAGCTGTGAGATAAAGCAACTACAGTTCCAAAGTAATCAAGCCAACTCTGAATTAGTATTAACCAGAACTACTATACACGTAAAGGAGAGTTATCCCCTCCAATAAGGGGAAGCATATAGAAAACATGGGGAAGTTAACAGTATGAACAATAAAACAGGAGTAAAATAGGTAGCAGGAAACATCGTAGGGAGGTAAACTTTATAAAAAGAGTGAATTATCCTTTTAAGATGTAAAAACCTTGCAACGGGAAAATAATTCAATTTCTAAGCCTCTACTCTCTCCTCGTATTAAGTAATTTTTTCCTCTGTAATTAGGTATTGGCTTTTCTTCTCCTGAGTAAGATCACCTGGTTATTTAGGTGTTTATACTTCTGTTATTACTACTTGTTCTGTCACACAAATGTTTGTCTCCACATCCTCAAGGCTTAAAGACAAATTAAGTAGTAGCTCTAAAGTTACTGTGGTAAGCCCCACCTTCCTACTGATTTTTAAATATGTCTCATGGGTATGTATATTAGGATTAAATGGCTTTATTACTTGTAAAAGGAAAGTAATAACCAATTTAGCAGATTTCAGGCTACAAGAATATCTTTACCTACCTGGGCCTCAGTTATTCTGGTAAGATGGTAACAGATAAGCAGATTTTGAAATAAGAAAATTAAAAGGCATTTTAAGTGTTGCTGAGACTAAGATGTTTAACTCCTGATTCTGGTTGACCAGACAGATCTGTGTAATGGAAGCTAGTTACCAGAAAACAGAGAGCTTTACTGCATGAAACCTTCCATTATTTATGAAAAGTCCAATGCTATGTATAATTCATCCAGATCAACTGGTCCCTACACACTGATTTTTGGGAAGGATGTGAGAAAATTATTCAGATTCAGATTTAGGGCTTAAAGACTATGGAGAAATAGGAAGGTACTGAGAGAGAGAGTCTCGTCAGAGCAGATTTAAGTAACCTCATTGACCTAGAACTGTCCCAGCAAAATTGTCATGCTCAAGGCCAGGCCAAAATATTGCTTGAAGGATGGGATAAATGAAATAACATCACATCAGATGCATTCCTTGATTTTTCAGGTAGCATAGCTTCAGAACAAAAACAATTCCAATACCACAAGTTGAGAATTATCTGTTTAGCTCTAACATTCTGAAGTAATTCCAAAACAGTACAACAATACTTAACCTATTCAGCATTCTGTTGCCCCTGAAATAGGATTCTGTGTTTTAAATGGCTTACCAAAAACTATTATCTTGTAATTTTGAGGTAAACGTCTCTATTTTCTTATACAACCAAACATGTTAAACTATCTTAGTACATTACCATTTTAACAGGTCATCTTTTAGTCTTTAGGTGCAGTTTTCACACTGTTTTGCTCAGTATTTTAAAAATTTACTTAACACCTTGTAGACGCTTTTAACAATGCTGCATATCCTTTGTAATCTTATTTGGTATAATATAATCATGTTCAGTTATTTTTGTATTATTTACAGTGAATTAAAGTGAATAGACCCACACCCCCCTCCCCCTACCCCACAATTAAAATTAAAAATAAAAACTAAGAAGACTACAAGAAATGAGATTAGGTTCTGAGAGGAAGGAACTCCTAATCATTCAAGTGTGGGGATACGAAGTCAGCTTTCTGCACCACCCATTCTCTATGCTACAGAAAACCTTTGTGGGACTACTGCCAAGTATTTTCTAAAACCTTTCAAGAAGCTCCAGTAGATTTCTGGATTTGTTCCTTTAAAATCAGGATACTCTGCCTTTGCTCAGGAGGCAGCATGGCAATCTGATCTGCAGTCAGTTGAAGAACCTGCATGATCAAAGCTGCCTTTTCTTGATCCTGTGGGGTGACCTGGCTCTGCCCAGGACTAAAACTGCTAGGCTGGCCTCCACCTTGCTTGCCTGCCCCTTGCATGCCTGCCCCTTGCATGCCTGCCCCCTGCATGCCTGCTCCCTGCATGCCTGCTCCCTGCATGCCTGCCCCCTGCATGCCCGCTCCCTGCATGCCTGCCCCTTGCATGCCCGCCCCCTGCATGCCTGCTCCTTGCATACCTGCCCCCTGCATGCCTGCTCCTTGCATACCTGCCCCCTGCATGCCAGCTCCAGGATTTCCCACCCCTGAAATGCTTGGGACCTGTCTGGGTCCCTGAGGACCACCTGCCCCCATATTAATAGGACCAGCACCCTGAATTCCCCCAGTCATAGGGCCTCTTGAGCTGGGGCCAGGGCCCCTCATCTCCATTCCTCTTGCATCCATGCCTCTCGCTTCCATCCCTCTGGCTTCCATTGCACAGGTTTCCATTCCTCTTCTCTCCATTACTCGTGTCTCCAAGACCTCAGTTTCCATGGCTCGAGTCTCCATCCCTCGAGAATCTCTGCTACCTCTACCATCCATAGGTAGACCCCTTTGATCTATGATGGGTCCTCTGGGTTCTCCAATGAGCATTCTGGGATCTGCTAATGGCCCTCCCCTCATGTCATGTGAGGAAGGGCCCCGGCTGTCATGACCAGACGCATGGTGCATTGGAGGACCCTGATGTGGTGGGCCAAGATAGCCTCTGGGCTCTACTTCTCCAGTGACTGAAAGCAAAGTTCCTCCACGTGGGTCATTTGGAGCATCCCCTAACAGTCCTCGAGGAGGTAGGCCACCAGCAGTCATGGGTCCACGAGACATAGGAGCTCTAGGATCTGATATCTGCACCTGCCCCCGCTCTAAGGGCACCGGACCAACCCCTGGCATTCCAACTTGGGGCTGCATTGCTCCACCAGGAGTTAAGGGGCCAGGGCCAGGGCCAGGGCCAGCAACTGCAGCTGGAATTGGGCCCGGGGCTGGAATTCCACCCTGGATAGGGGTCTGCATCAGTGGAGGGATGTCTTTCACAGGTCTTCTGGCCAAATGCTGAGGCTGAGGGGCTGGAGGATTCTGCTGGTTCAGCAGAACATTAGGTCCTGGGCAAAGGCCAGGGGCAGGGCCAGAAACGGATTGAGATTTGCCTGGGATGAGTGGTGTGACATGTATTTTGCGATGCAGAATTTTCAGAGCAATCTCTGGATCCATGATTCTCATCACTACTTGCGCCTGCAACAGCGCATAAGCCAGCTGTGGGTTTTGAAGTAACATATTTCGAGCTTCCTGGTGACTGTTTTGGACACAGAGCTTCATCTGCTTCATCAGCTCAAACATCTGCTCCGGGGGAAGGCTAGCGACTGCTCTGGTAATTGACTCAGGGGCATCTTCTGGATCGATGGGGTCCCCATAGGGTGAGTCAATGATGGGCGCTGCAGGCCCTAGGCTCTTTAACTCCTCCTTGTTCTTTTCACTGGCAGCATTGTCCACCCGAAGCGCTCTCCCGCTGAACTCCCGCCCGTTAAGGTTCCGCATGGCACTAAGCGCGGTCTCCTGGTCTTGGTACTCGCAGAAGCCATAACCCTTAGGTTTTCCCGTCTCTCTATCGTATACCAGCCGGAAACTCACAACGGAACCAACCTCGGAGAAAATGTCCTTCAACTGCTCCTCAGTTGCCTCATACGGAATGTTCCCCACGAACACGGAACGCAGTGATCGATCCATTGCCGGGTCTCTCACCGTCAAACTAGACATGATTCCGGTTGTGCACACACAGCGTAGACCGGATTCTTCCCCGAGTCGTCCTCTTGCGACTCACACTTCCGCCGTGCAACGGAAGCGGCTTTCAAAATCCGGGCAGAAACTGCACTAGTCTGCTTGAATCGTTCCGCTAATCCGCGGCATCTGCACCTCTACGTTCCACTAACTAAATTAGGCGTTCTTCCCCTGGTCCTTCACTGAGGCTTATGATTCCTTTCTCACCTCTTATTCTGCAGACATTTCCACGGCGCGCCACCACCCCCGCTAGGAAAAAGCTTGGTGCGGGTTGACCACAGTAAAGATGGCCGCGTAGACTTCACCATGGTAACTAGGAGAGGCCGCCTCCCATGACGTCAAGGGCGGTTTTGCTTCCGTTTGCCTGGCGGGAAACCGCTAACTGAAAGAGATAAAGGGGGCGTGTTCTGCGTTCTGACACAAGTATTTCCGTATAGCAGTTTCTCCTTATTAGAGTGCATTTACGCTATATTTAAAATCACCGTGCAGACGGTGAGGGAAAAGTGTAGTCGTTTCAAAGCAGATTTGGGATTTTCTCATTAAAATACAAAAGTAATAGCTCCTTTTTAGAAAAGCATTTTTGGACAATAACTGCCCAGAAATACAAGCTGAAGGCGTGTGCTAGCTCCATCCCCGCCCCCATCCTGTTGCTTCAGGCAGCCGCTGTCGATAGGTGTCTGGTCCTTATAAGTTTATCTTTGTGCACGCACTCAGCAGTCGAGCTATTCATAATGATACTTTTTTCTTAATTATATTAATCGATATTAATAATAATAATTAATTGAATTTTAGGGCTACAGCGGATGAGTTAAAAGTATTTAACCATTCTTATACTGTAGGCATTTAGATTGGTTCTGATTATTATAAATTGATGAAATGATTTCACCACCTCTATTATGAAAGAGAAAACAAACTGTAGTTTCTATTCTGCTGCTGTTTTTGCTGGCAGAAGTTGAAACATGTGGAATGTGGGTCTTTCCCCTATTTAACAGGGGATAGAATTGAAGCTTGGAGAGGGCTAGGTAATTTGCTAAGCAGCCGATAACCGGCAAAGCCTGAATTCTTACCCAGGTTGGTCCCTCACAGCTCCAGAGCGTCTCTGCCCCATATTGTAGCTACTAGCAACTTGTAGCCTGTCGAGTACTTGAAAGGTGGCTAGTGTGATTGAGAAATTGAACTTTTAATTTCATTACTTTTATTAATTTTAATATAAAAACATATTCACTTAGGCTTTTGGAAAACTTTTTAGTATGTTTGGAACGAGTATGGAATCTACTTTTGCAATGATAAAATTTATTAAATCTAAATAAAAAGTATTTTCAGTTAAAATTTAGCATTCTAATTGAGATGTACTATACTTGTAAAATACATGCAAGATTTTGAAGACTAAGTATAAAAAGGTAAAAATATCATTTTTTATTTTTTCATGTTGAAGTGATATGTTTAGTACATTGGATTAAACAAAATATATATTTAACATTAATATCACTCATTTTATTTTACTTTTTTATGTGGTTACTTAGAAAAATTAAAATTACATATATAGATTGCATTACATGTCTATGAACTGTACTGCTGCAGAGCCTAAGTCTTAACCCTTAAGCAGAGAACCATTTTATTCTACGTATGCCTTTTGAGGAGATTATGAAACTTTACGTTTCATCAAAAAATTGTGTTATGAATCTTGGGTATCATAGTTCAATGAATAGATCTGAAATGAGTGTGAGGGTTTAGCTACAAATCAGACAAAGCATCCATTTACCTTCAAGTGTTTTAATAGTTCTTTAAAACAGGCTTGGACATAGCTATTCATTCAAGATGTATGATAACCTATATCTGCAAATGATAAAGTGTATTACTTGATAGTAATTTTTTTCCTCTTGATTCTTTTATTTGAGGTGGCGCAGGGGTGGAGGGGAGTTGAGGATGGTATCATTTCAGAAAACTAAAAACAAGTTCTTTAGGTTCATTTGTCTCCTTTTCATACCATCTCTTTACTAAGAAAGCCATGACTTTTTTTTTTTTTTTTTTTGGCTGCATTGGGTCTTCATTGCTGCCCGTGGGCTTTCTCTAGTTGTGGCAAGCAGGGGCTACTCTTTGTTGCAGTGCACAGCTTTCTCATTGCGGTGGCTTTTCTTGTTGTGGAGCACGGGCTCTAGGCACGTGGGCTTCAGTAGTTGTGGCACACAGGCTCAGTAGTTGTGGCTCACGGGTTCTAGAGCGCAGGCTCAGTAGTTGTGGCGCAGGGGCTTAGTTGCTCCGCGGCATGTGGGATCTTCCCTGACCAGGGCTCAAACCCATGTCCCCTGCAGTAGCAGGTGGATTCTTAACCACTGCACCACCAGGGAAGCCCCAAGCCATGACTTTTTAACATGCATTCTGTCGAGGACAACTTAGATGTCGATTACATGTGTAATAGTGTGTATGTTAAATGTACTTATCAAGCGGATGATAATAGGCTATTAGAATAAGTTGTAAAGTTCATAAAAGTCCATGCAGCTTATCTGATAGTGAGAGCTTCTTTACTGCTGCTGCTGATAAAATCTAAACCAGTGGTCTTCACACTTTGGCATATGTCAGGACCACCTAGACCCATGGCTAATTAAGTCAGGTAGCTGGGCCTCACCACCTCCCCTCCCCAGTTCTGATTCAGTATTTCTGGGGTGGGACTGGAGAATTTGCATTTCTAACAAATTCTCAGGTGATGATGATGCTGCTGCTTTGGGGACCCCACTTTAAGAATCATTGGTCTAAACAAAGGAACTTGAAGTGTTGGGTTTTCTTCATTTATATCAGGCCAAACTAAGCTTAGTACACTCTGTTAAAAGGTATAAGATATGGGTGGTCTTAAAAAAATCTATTACTCTTTTAATGCTGACCTAGTAGAGCTAGGACATGCTGACCCTACCCTGAAGAAACCCTGGGCTCAAAGTATGGGTGAACAGAGTAGCTGAGGAGCTCTAGGGACAAACAAGAAGGGAAAAGCCATGACTGTAAGAGTGTGCTTTTTGTCAGAGGCCTTGTATGTTCTCTTTAGTTCCCGTATTCCAAACTAGAAGAATGTGTTGATATAGCCCCCCTTCATAGAGGTCCGGTGTGACCCAGCACATAGCTCAATGCGCAGGACACGTAAACTAATATTTATTATTAAACTGGGTGGCCCAGAATTACCAAGAGTTCTTAGGAAACTGTCTATCTCCTGGTACCAACACATACTTTTTTTCATAGATCTGCCTTGGAAGAACTTCCATTTTAAATTGCTTTCTTTCTTTCCATAATGTTTAAACTTTAGATATTTATAGCATGGTATGCAATCTGAAGAAAAATGTACATGGCATCTTTCATGTTCAGACATCAATTCTTTCACTACATCAAAATACCAACTATACTAAGAGTGATTTTTAAACAAACATATCAGGGCATACGGCCAAATGGGGGCCATTTTTCAAACTAATCACCTTCAGAAACTATAAACTTAATCCATCGAGGCTTCCAGTGTTCAGAATGATTTTTAAACTACTGCCCTGAAATTGTTTCATGGCTCCATTTGTAAGTCATACTAGAAAATTGGTGACTTAACTCAAATGTATACCTTGTTTTCAACCAAGAACAGAGTTATGCAGCTAAATCACCTGACTTTCTGACAAGACTTGGCAAAAAATATGATGTTTAGCTTTTTCCAAATATCAAATCTTACATCAGAATATAAAGATTCTGTTGACTTTGAGGGCTTTAAAAAGGATTCACCATAGATTAATTAGACAAATTCCAAAGATAATTACTAAAAATATTTTTAGCTATGATAGGCATTTTTAAAATAAATGTGTGGGTCCTTCAAGGAATAGATCAAATATACTACTCCACAAAGTTCTCCCTAATCTTCCTCCTCCTTTCTCTAGGTTGGAAGTAAGTTCATTTTCCTTTGGATATAAACCATTCCTTATCTTAACATTTCTGATGATAGAAACCCTTCTACCTTTTAGTAGAATTCCTTCTATAACATCTTTAAAGGAAAGAGTATGACTCCCCCTTGTCAATTAACAAAGTGTCTTATATTTATTCTTTTATTACGTAAATATTTATTCTAAGTACTGGCAATATAGCAGTGAAAAAAGATAGACATTCTACTGGAATAGACTCTCTAGGTATGGTCCCTGCGCCAGTAGCACGAGCATCAGCTTAGAAATGCAAAATTTGGGACCCTACTGCAAACCTACTGCATCAGGAACTGATGTGTGTAGAGATGGAAGAGAATGATGAGGTCTAGTTCATCAGGGAAGACTTCCTGATGGAGCTGGGATTTAAGGGATGGGTTATAATCTAGTATGTATGAACAGAAGATCCGGAGAACAAGCCAGGAACTCGGAATAGCCAAGACATGAAATTGGAACCTGGTGTTTTGGATGCCCTCAGAGGAAACCGATAGAGAGTTAGTGAGTAGTGCGATAGAAGATTGTCTTTTGGATCAGATTACAAAAGGTTTTGAAGATCAGATTCAGAAATGTAAACTTGATTTAAGAGTCACTAGACTTTCTTTCATCTTTCTGAAATATGAACATAGAATAATAATGGCAGAGATTTAAGACTACCAATCTTATCCAATCCTTCTCCAGGATATCTTTTGCACTTGGACTATCCTTTTTAATACTTGGACTAGAGTATGGATTTGACACCCATTATCTTCTGTCATTAGAGGTACTGATATTCTTGTGTTATCACTTAAGCATAGAACCCACATCTGTTTTATATTCTTCATAGTGCTTAGTCCAGTGTCTTATATTCTGAGCACTCAGTAAATATTTTTAAAATAATTACAAGGTCATCTTATAATAACAATTTACTTATGTTAACCAAATGGTAATTTAATGCTTTCAGTTTACAAAATAATTTTCTTTGGATTCCCACATCTGATCTTGACAACAATCATGTGAGGTACATACTACTGCATCCTTATTTTAAAGATGTAGAAACTTAACTGTTACTTAGAACTTTACCTAGCAATGGACGCACCCGAAATACAGATACTAGTCATAATACCTAACTCTGAGCCCTTAATAGGAAGGAGACCCTTTGATAAATGTTTTATAAAATACAACATTTTTTTTAATCCTTCCAACAACCCCTCTGAGATAGGCAGTCATAGTGTCTGAATTTATAGCTAAAGAAACAGAGGCACAGAGAAGTTAACCAGTGTGCCCATGTTAACTGGCAGAGCCAGGATTTGCCCACACATCATTTGACTCAAGCTCTTAAATTATTATTCCATTAAATAAGTTTCCCAAGGTCACATAGCTAATAAGTGGCAAAGCTGTAGCCTGAAACCAGGTCTCTTGATTTTAAACTTCCCATTTCACAGTAATCACAGGTTATTGAGACCTGGACACAGTCTCCCTTGGCCTTTTTCCTGATTGTCTCTGAGTGTAACTAATTGCAATTTTGATATCACAATCAGTGCTGTGGCAACAGATGGACTATAAGGTATAAAAACTGAAGCAATTGAGAAAATGTTTCCTTTTTCAATTTGCATGGCTATAGTTAAACATCACATAAAGATTTTAAAGTACATCTAGTTAGATAGGTAATGATGTATTTTCCATAAAAATGAAAGAGCCCAAATTTCTCCAACCTAAAATAATATTGGTCCATGACATTTTTCCCAAATTTTAAAATGTATTTAATATGAACAAATAGTAAATTTCATTTACTTATACGTGAGATGAATCACTTTTACTGGACAGAGCCAAACATTCTCCCTGCACAGGCCTGTGTAGTCCAACCACATTCTTTTTTTTTTTTTTAATAGGTGAAGAAAATAAAGCTCAGGGAAGACAAGGGACTCAACCAGGGTCAGATGCCAGGTTACTGGCCTAGCTTGTAATGGGATCTAGATCTTCAGACTTTCCCTTCCAAACTGTTCTCAGCACTTCTGAGAGGCAGTAGAGTGAAGGGGTTAAGAATACATTCTTTAATCAGAGCTTTGCGTCAGCTGTCTAATTCAACAAGTCACTGTGTAGCCTTGGACAAATTACATAAGCTCACTGTGCTTCCATTTCTGCAAGACTTAAATGGCAATAACATCACCTGTATTGGATTCTTGCATGGAATAAATTATGTATTTGTTTTTGATCATTATTTATTTTGTATGGTAATTGTTAATCTACCTTTGTTGTGTAAAATTAATCGTTTTGGTAGATGAAGCAGCATCTTAAGTGGAAAGAGACTCAAATTTTAGTCTAATGCTATTTATTTTTAAATGTATATCTTCATTTTTTTTATCCAGGTAAAATTTATATCTTCGTTTTTATCTTTGAAAGGGTTGTATTGGGTGAACTAATGGTCTGTTGTCAGACGATATTTTTTTAAAAATTGTACAGAGACAACCTTGGATAACATTGCCATTTTGATTTATGGTAGATTTGTAGTTGAATATGGATAATTTTTAGGCTGAATTCCATAGGACAGTGCAATGATAATTTTCCTGATCATTTTTGGTGCTCACCGAGTTCTTATACTAAATCGGGAAATGCACTCTTCAAATATTTAGTTGGCTGGAATTCCACTTATTCATTATTATTAAAAGGGCCTGCCTGAACTCTGACTGTGGAGGATCCAGGCTTAGACAACAGCGTGTTGGTCTGGCACATGGGATACCTATTTGAGCTTACAGTCGTGTCCAGCATGTCATTAGGACTACTACTTTCGAGCATTCACTGGCAGACAGAGGCCATTTATTCAAACGTGGAAAAGCAGACCTAATTGGACACGAAGCAGAGCTCCCTATTCCTGCTTCAGGCTGTCACCGGAAAGAACACAGAGGAAGGAAGTGTCCTCATAAACTGTGGAAACCTACGAGCCCTGAAAAAGACACACTGTTTAAGATTAACAACTTGTGAATCTTCTTTTCTGTAACCAGAACAATCCAATACCCAACTTCAGAGAAATGTCAGAACTGCCATTCACTTCAGAAGTTAGGCTGCTACCTCTCTTCTGAGGCTCGACGGGCCTGTAGAACGAGCCTATATTTATACCAAGTTACAGGAGAGAGGTCTTTCTGAAATATTTGATTGGGGGCTCAGATTGTTAAAAACGACAACAACAAAAACCAGCGTGACAGAATGTATTTTGGATTTTTTATCAATTTGAACGATCCTTGAAAAACATTACTTCGGAGTGTCAGTTCAAATTTGCCATCAAACAGTTAGATCCCCCAGAGTCACACATGAGATAAACATGTAAAATACAATGTTTATAGGAATGTGGTAACTAGTGCTTCTTGGTACAAGTACAGAAACCAACTCCAACCTTGATAAGCAAAAGCAGGGGATGGTATTTTAATGCTACGCTGTTATCGCTCAGAACCCACAAGCAATGTATTTGTCTGCTTGGGCTGCCATAACAAAATACCATAGATTGGGTGGCTTCAACAATCAAATTTTATTTTCTCACATTTCTGGAGGCTAGAAGTCTGAGATCAAGATACTAGCATGTTTGCTTTCTCCAGAGACCTCTCTCCTTGACTTGCAGATGGCCACTTTCTAGCTGTATCCTCACATGGCCTTTCCTTAGTGAGTGTAAATCCCTGGTGTTTCTTCCACTTCTTATAAAGACAGCAGCCATATTGGATTAGGGCCCCACCCTTATATTTCATTTAACTTTAATTACCTCTTTAAAGTAATAAAGAGGTCACATTGGAGGTTAGGGCTTCAACAGCAAATTCAACATATGAACTTGTGTATGTGGTGGTGATGGTGGCGGGACACAGTTTAGTCCATAACATGCAGTAATGCCGTCATCTTCAGGAAAACAAAGAATTGGCAATTGTAATGCATTCAGGATGCTCTATTCCCATCTTTCTTCCTCCTCCCCCCCGCCCCCACTCCCACTCTGCTTGAAGAACCAGATTGCTCTGATTTCTCTCCCAAGTCCACTGCCATTTAAGGGGCTCTTCTACAGTCTTTTGATTTACTTGCTACAGATTTTCCCAGAGAGAATGATTTGTTTTCTGGGTACCAATTCCAGCTTCCTGGGAGAGAGAGGTGTAGCTCTCTTCTGATGTCCATCCATGATTCAATACAGTATGGGAAAGGGAGTGGATCCAGGGTGATAGTGAAACTCTTTAACAACTCTATGTGGGCGCCCAGCAATCAGCTGGAGTGGGAGGGACTCTACAGACTGTTGCAGTGTCAGGAGTTAACCTCCTTTACCTGCTAGCATGGAGAGGTCCCTGACAACGCACCTCCCACTGGAGAGAGTTTTCCTACAACATTTCTCTAGGTCATTCCCTCTGTATCTGCAAAAACAAAATGCTAGTGCCAAAAATGGGTAATTTTCATAGAAATTTTAAATATTGATTTACAGATAGAAAAAGAGTCTGGAATCAAACAGTAAAGAAATATTCGGCCACTCATTCACGATCTTCAGAAAGCTCACACATATATAATGTATGATTTTCTTGAAGATGAATAGAGCGTATATTTTAAAATATCTAACTCTTCTCTCTGTCATATAAAAATATTGCTAATTCTCTTCCTGGCAGTTTAATGGCACAGTAATGAATAGTAACAATTCTTCCATTTATCATCTTCATCACTACCATCTGACATTCACCTTGAAATAGCTGCACACACTTTCTGGCACAGCAGTACAGTGAGAGATGTCCTCTCACTCACCTGCAGGTGTTTGCCAATTCCCTCCTGGCTCTGGGGAACAAAGCCAGTGCCTGCAGGGAAACAGGGAAGTTCCAATGACCGATTCCTTTGGAGCTCAGTCTTTTGTTAGCTCTGAAAATGGAACTGTGCGTGTTAGCCCATGGCCTGTGAGGGGTCCAAGAAAGAGAAGCTGACACCTGCAGGGAGAATCAAGAAGAAGTTTCTCTGCCAGTTTAGTGGTCTGGGGTCTGCTGCAGAGGTCCCAGGATTGAGCAATTGTTGCAGGCATTCATTCTTACCTGCAGGACTTCCACAGGGAGGCCAGGTTCCAAGAAATCCTCCTGAGAGCAGGTGTCTGCAGATGGGGTGGAAGAGGTGGAGGAGGGCAGGAAAATGTATGCATCCCTGACAGGAAGGAAACTTACCTCACTCATTTCAGATCAGCAATGGCCTGAATAACTCTTTAGGAATGCTGTTATTCATTATTCAGCTAAAATTGATTCAGCACCTATTCCATAAATATTTATGGAACATGTGCTCTGGGGAAGGTAGGCACTGCGTTTGCCACTGTGGGGTTTAAATGTGAACTGAAATGTGACCCCTGCTTTAGTAGAACTTTTCACTAGAAAGTTTTATTAGCTTTTCTCTGGAACTTTTCCTGAGGATTTATGGTGTTCAGATTCAAATTTGTGGCAAAAGAACAGCTGTGCCTGCAAGGAGTTTCCGTTCTGTCAGGCAAGATAGAGAATACAGGATTCGAGCAGACAGTTTCCAGATGCATTTTTGATTAGTTTGATTTCCTGAGAGGTATATAGAAAATGAAAATATAACTACTGTTTACCCATTGACCCTCTTGCTGAGGTAGAAGATGAAATTTTTTTCCTTATTACTAAGAAAAGGGACTGTTATTTCTCTTTACCATGCTAGGTCCTCTCTCTCTCTCTCTCTCTCTCTCCATATATATTTTATATATGTGCGTATATGTATATATACACATATATACATATATGCGTATGTATATGTATATACACGCATATACATATGCATATGCATATATGTATATATGTGTATATATACGTTATTACTTAACACTGATTGCATTTGACTTGAAATCAGTATAATGGACAGCCCTTCATGTTCCTCTCTGTCTAGACCCTGGGGATGTAGGCAAGGCTCTTTCTTGGTGGATAGTACATCATTGCCAGGCCATTTATTCAATGAGCGTCTTATTATTTTCTGATTAGTCCTTAAACTCTAACCTTAAAGCATGATTTCTTGAGAACAGTATTTAAGTACAGCATGGATAAAATATAACCAAACATTTCTTAGTTAAATTAAGTATTGGAACTAAATTCATATGTTAATTGTACTTCGAGGAAATGGTACAAACATGAGTTTATCTTTGACCACGAGTCTGTGCTCACAAGTGAAGCATCATAATAACTTACTCACCAGGGACAGTAGCATCAAGCCTCTGTTAATGCCTTGATACATTGTTCTGTTTTTGTGGGGCTCAGTAACTGGTTATGTCATTTGAGGACTTTGCTTCTTCCTAAGATGACCTTGCTTATTCACATACTTTCTCCCGGATTAAAAAAAAAATTTTTTTTCTCTCTCCTGTTTCTGTAGCTGCTGTCCATTACTTTCCAACCTCCTTCTTTCACTCAGAGTATAAGCACGTATGTTTCCTATTGTTTAGGTAGAAAAGAGTCCTAAGCTCCTAGAAAGAACAGCACCATAGGAAGCAAAATGAAATCCCCTTCCCTTTGGTTTCCCTCATGGTGGCTCCGAAGCAGTTCTGATTGCTTAGCTCAAAGTGTAGCATTTTTTGCCTTCTTCCCTGAGAAGACATCAGCAATTTTCCTGCATGAGGGAGGTGGCTGTCAGTAACTGTGGGTGGCTGAGTGAGAAAGCAGATGAGATGGGTTGCTGTAAAAGTTAAATTAGGAGAAGAGTGAGTTGTGAGTGAAGGTAGAAGTAAATACTTCAGTAAATAGATCCAGAATGGCAAAGATCACGATAAACCACGGTGGCAATAGGTTTATATTCTTTTCTTCTTTCCTCTCTCAATAGTCTTTCCATTTCCAGCTATGGATTAAAATTATTGTCCACTGTTAATGCTTACAATATTATTTGGAAAACTAAGGGCTTAATATACAGCCCTTAGTTATATATATATATATATAATATATAATAGAATATCATTATACAACCCCAGGTGTATTTTTGTAAATGTGGCTCTAAAAGATTATTTAATATGCATCCCTACGACCTAAAAGAGAGCCGTGTGAATCCAAGCTATTATTGTTACAATTACAATGCCCCGCACGGTACTAAATGCTTTATACAGAACTGCTCGTTCAACCCCCGTAATAACCTTCTGAGGGTTTTTTGATAGATGAGGAAACTGAGGCACAGTTAGTTACCTAGACAGTTTTCTTGATAGGCTAGATCAGGTGCCCAGGGTTTTACGGCAAGTAAGAGACAGATATGATTTCAGGCAGTCTGACTAAGAGAAATAGTGTATTCCTGAAAGCTGTAACTTATTTTTCTGTACTTAGAATAAATGTTTTACTCCCCCAAAGGAAAAATTCTGTTAATTTCACCACCAGCCAAATATTTCTAACTTTTCTTGCCCTGTCAGCTACCTGTCAGTTTTGTAAAGAAATGCAGCATAAAACTGACAGGAAGAAGCTCTGAAATCTATAACCACATGACAGAATATTGAAAAATCCTCGCAAAAGCTTATTTTGTCATTTATTGGATAGCACTAAAACCAGCTGCCAGTGGCACAGGTGATTTAATAGACACCATTTAGCTAATATGTTATTTTGCCAAGAAAATTCACTGTGCTGAATTCTTTTCTAATCTTTTGTGGCTGCTTACTTATAAGAAAAGAGTGCCTAGAAACTAAATTATCTCACAGAGGAGAAAAGTAAAACAGAGATGGCTGTTAATTTAAGCTGTTTCTCATTGCAACTGTCACTCTGAAGAAATATATATGGAGTAAGATATATATGAGTCTTTGCTAAATGGAAACACTTAAAGTGGTCCATTTCATGTTTGGAAGTTCAAAAGGCATTGTTTATCAATAGGGTATTAAAATGGATTGAATATTTTCTAGCTTTAAAAGTAGGATGATGAATATAAAAGAGTTTTGCAGACTCTAAAACATTATGCAGGGACTTCCCTGGTGGCGCAGTGGTTAAGAATCCGCCTGCCAATGCATGGGACACAGGTTCGAGCCCTGGTCCGGGAAGATCCCACATGCCGCGGAGCAACTAAGCCTGTGCGCCACAGCTCCTGAGCCTGTGCTCTAGAGCCCGCGAGCCACAACTACTGAAGCCCGCGTGCCTGAAGTCTGTACTCCACAACCAAGAGAAGCCACCGCTGTGAGAAGCCCGCACACCGCAACGAAGAGTAGCCCCCGCTCACCACAACTAGAGAAAGCCCGCGCGCAACAAGACCCAACACAGCCAAAAATAAATAAATTTAAACAAACAAACAAACATTATGCATACCTCAGGCACATATAGATTTATGTAATGCAAGTGATTACGTTTGGCATATTAGTATTGGGTCAGACTGGTATTTGTGCAGTGCAGCAATATTATTATATAGCTTCCAGTGTCTCTTCAGAAAAAGACATCCAAACATTATTTAGAATGCCAAATTTTATTTAGAACCTGAAAGACAGCCACTTAAATCTAATAGATCCTTGTACTCTGTTATTTTTATTTCTTCCACTTATATAGTGCTTTATCATATTGGATGTTCGGATTTCTTCACACAGAGAAAGAGTGGCCAGAGACCCCATGTATACAGCATGGGAGAGCATCAGTTACCCTCCTGCAGTGACCCTCAATCGTGTGGAAGACTAAAGCACATTCAGCGCAAAGAGAGGAGGATGAAAAAAGAGGGCAGTAAAAAGGAGTAGGGTTTTAGAAGAGAAAGGGTCTCTCTCTTACCTCTTGAAAGACAGGAAAAAATTTCTTAGAAGGCAAAGAAATCGCATAGAAAGGTAGACAGAAGGATGTGCTAGGTGCTAACAGCAAAATTTTTGTGTGCTGCAGTATGTACTGCCCATTTCAGAGAACGGCACATAACACTGATCATGATCATGACACCTTCCTGTAGTCAGAGGAAGACTGAACCATCCTTACCCTTATTACTTGGAGCAGTAGTTCTGAAATGTTGGGAGGCATCGTTCATTGTAATCACAAATGCTAGAAACAACATATATTTCAGCAATGAATTACATTTATTATAGCTATATATCATATAAAAGTATAATGTCTTATAGAACTACATGCAACTGTTTTAAAGATGAGGGACATCTGTATGTGTACTTATGGAATAATCAACTATAGATATGTTTTAGTGAAAAAGAGCAAGTGACAGGCCAATGCTATTGTGTGTCCCCATTCTTTTTTACCCCTCTTCCCCTGCAATGGGCTGTGTATACATATATGAGATGTTATACTGGTATGTTTATAAGGCATTTCTCAAAGGATATCTAATAAACAAATAATTGCAGTTTTCTATGAGTAAGAAGCCTAGAGAATAGGATAAAACAGAGGTTTCTTTTTTCAAGGTATGTCTTTTTTTTTTTTTTTACTGTTGGACTTCATCTACCCTGTGCTCTTCATCCTCTCCCCTGAAAAGCACTCCATTAGGTACAGCTTAGTGTCCAGTTTTCTACTGTTTGTCAAGCTTCGTAGATAAATTGACAAAGTTAAAAAGATTCTCAATCAAATTAGCATGCATCAGCAATCCTGTAGGAACTCGCTACAGTATAGATTACCTGGGTCCCCTCCAGGAGGGTTAAATCAAAAACTCTGGACACAGAGCTCTGGAATCTGCATTTGGAGTGAACATCTGGAATCAAGCCCTCGGTGGTGGGGGGGGGTCTATAGACTTCACCTGTAAAAAAAAAAAAAAAATTTATTTTTTATTGAAGTATAGTTGACTTACAATGTTGTGTTAGTTTCAGGTATACAGCAAAGCAATTCAATTATACATATATAAATTCTTTTTCAGATTCTTTTCGCATATAGGTTATTACAAAATATTGATTATATAGTAGGTCCTTGTTGGTTATCTATTTTATATGTAGTAGTATGTATCTTTTATTCCCAAATTCCTAATTTATCCCTCCCCACACCTTTCTCCTTTGGTAACCATAGGTTTATTTTCTATGTCTGTGATAGGCTTCACTTTGAAACACACTCCATTTGAGTTCGTGGAAGGCATGTACTCATGTGGAGCGCATTTACGTGTACTAAATTTACAATGACCACATTAGAAAAAGCATGTTAAAGATAGTAATTATTATTATCATTATTGTTACTATTTTTAGATCTTCTATCCTATTGATTTCCTTTCATCTAGAGGGAGGGGAGATATCACCCTTGTGTTTATCATCTCACCTGGATACACCTTGCTTTGTCTCTGACGGAATGATGTAAAGAGCCCTGATATGGACAATCAGAATGAGAAAATGTTTGAAACTTTTCTTAGAAAACCTGCTAATATGCATATTACCTTTAATGATAATCACTGAAAATATAGATGTTCTTATACATGCTTGTGTGAACTTTCCTCTCCCAGGCCTTTTGCAAATTTGTCATTAGACAATTTGAGTCTTGGAAGCTCACATCTACTGGAATTATTAGGATGCCAAACCATTCCATCTCCTCTTCCCAAACCTCACTTTCCATGAAGGCTGAGGCTTTGCCTTGTGAATGTCAAGCATGTCTCAAAGTGACTGTCCTATATTCTTTGGTTTGCAGCCTGATGAGCCCTGATCACTATTTCTCCTGGTGAAATGAGACACTTCACTGTTTTCTTTTCTTCTACCACCTGCTGCTACCACTGCTTGCTTCTTGTCAGTTTCTATCTCCCACTGCCACGGGAGAGCAGGAGAGGATTTGCCTCCCCCACAAGTAATTAAACATTTTGTTACATTATCAGTCAGAAACCTAGCTCTTCTAGTTTACAAACCTTTATCCTTGGTTTCTGGTAATTGTCCTGGAGGATATTTGAGAGGGTCCATCTTCTAGTCAAACATAGCGTGCCCTACCGTTCTCAAACACATTTTTTCAAAACTAAAACCGGGTATCTGGACATTCATGTACCCCAAGACTTCTGTGAGGTCTTTGGTATTCTAGGACCTAACCATCTGCCCCACATCTTTTAAAACATTTTGCCCGGGATGTCTCTCGGAAACAGGTTTCCAGGTCACTGACTGTGATAAGCCAGCCTCCCCAGACTGAGCCTATTGATGAGCCTCCCCGGTTTCCGGAACTTACTATAATAGGATGTATTGTAACAAGTGCAACATGTGTTTCCATGTAATTGCTATCATTCTTTGGGTTGCCTAGGTAACAAGCACTATGTGAACTGTTAGAATCAGTATGGATATAGCTGCTGAGTTGTTAATACTAAGAACTATGCATTATTCAGCAAGCTGTTTTCTTTGCTTACCTAGTTATGTAGCGTTTCTTCTTTAAAAGGACAAGTGATGCTCTTCCAGTTTCATGGGAAGCATATTTAATAAGATAGTCCCCAGTAAACAGAATGGATTTGCTCCAGAAAAGCTGCCTGTGTACTGAATTCTGTTTTCCTAGTGACATCCATTATAAAAATGGAATTATTATTTTGCGATTTTTGTTGTTTCTCATAAAATATCATTTACAGGTAATAATGCAGCAAGCTTAAAAATAACCTGTGGAAAAGGTAAATTTATATTTTTATAGGAGTATTAATATTAGGTAAACAGCAACATGGAAATGCAGGATTTCTCAGGTTGTTTTTCTTATTTGCTCCAATAGGTTAAGGGTTCAAAGAAGGAAAAAGCAGCCCTTGCAAAGAATGCTGATTGATCAAGTTTCTGTGTATGCATTTTTTTTTTCTTTTAAATATTCTAAAGTAGAAAAGTTCAGAGTTCTGTTTGGTTGCTCAGATCCTGTTTCTACACATGTTTCATTAGGAATGGATAGGCTGAAAGTAAGTTAAAAGGAGAGGACATGATCAAATACCAAACAAAAAATAGCCTATTGTGGCAATCATTTTGCAATATGTATACATATATCAAATCATTATGTTGTACACCTTAACCTAATACAATGTTATATGCCAACTATATCTTAATAAAACTGGGAAAAAATTAAAAGTAAAATTATTTTCAAAAACCAAACAAATCAATAACAGCCATTCAGTTTATAGCAATTGTTCATTTGGAAACCTTGACACAATGCAGACTGAAAGCATCCTGTGAATTTTAATGTGAATTTTAAGTTTTTGTACTTGGGACATAATAACAGCAAATACTTGGATATTAACTGTGAACAGCACATTGAAACATTCGTCCTGTGACTGAGTGCCTTCCTTTGAGGAGCTTGCTTTTTGGAAGTAAAAATGTAAGAATATTTTCTAATTATCCTTTGATTAAATAGTCCAGGATTTAATGAGTCCTGACTCATACCATATTCTGAGCTGATACTTCCATCCTAGAGCTGGGAATAAATAGATCAACCCATTCCCCACCTTCAAGGAACTATGAGTCTAGCAGGAAAGCTAGAAAATAAACAAGCACTATTCACAAAGTGTGATGACTGCCAGAACATGAGAAGTTCAGGGTGCTATTATTATTAGTTCTTAAGAGTGTCACAAAAAAACGAAACAAAATAAAAAACAACTTTCCACACAACACGATGCTGAGACCCAAAGTATGGATAGGAGCTAACTAGTTAAAGATGAGGTCAAGGGTATTACAGGCAGAGGGAAAGAAAGGTACAGAGCCCAGAGTCAGATACAAACAGGGCATTGCAAGCAGGCAAGGGCACCTCCCAGATAATATTCTGACAGTGACGGGCGAGTCTGTTAATAACCCACTGCACTACTGTGTTAACAGCTGGGAAATGCCAGGTCTTCATCCAGTGCTATTGTTAAGCATCTTTCTACTGCTATTATATCCCTTAGGAAAATCAGTATTAAATTTGTGCTTACAAATCACATGGGTTTAAGATGGAATTAAAAGTAGTGCTTTATTACCTAATTTCTGGTTTCCTTTCTCTGTTGACTTCCCCTGAAGTAAAGGTAGGACAGTTTTCGTTAATAACATTGCTTTCTCTAAAGTATGCAGAGAGGAGGGCTTGGCAGGCAGTGGGAACACGTTGATGGGCAGTAGGGTTCCAACTGGTTCTTCCCATGAAAGCACCCTCAGGGCAATGTGCCTTGGTCTGAAAATAGAGCAGATTCAGGCCTAAAATGACCAGGAAAGCAGATGGAAGGCAAAAAGCAGGCTTTCCCTCGCCTTTCCGCCTCCCTCCCCCAACTCTTTGTGTCTGCTTCTGTTCCTGTGAATAGATGAACTCTGAATAAGCTTAGGCAGTAGTTCGTCATCAGTGGCAGAAGTTTGGGGAGGCCAAGGGATGGAATTGTCAAACTAGGGAGGGGAGACAGAGCCTAGAGGACAGCTAATCATCTTTGAAAACTCGTCACTGTGCTGATATAATATAAATGTAGATTTGTTGGCAATTCCCTAAATCAGAGTATGAGATTTATGATCGTCAAGGAAGAAGGGAAGCATCTTTAGAAATGAAAGAATAATGAGCCTATGATCAACAGCATGGACAGCAAATTATAAGCCTTAGACATGTAAGTCTTCCTTGCCTCCTGCCTTGATTATTATAGTGTTTTTCTAATCCCTCTTCCTGTCTCAGATCTCTTAGTCCTCCCCTTCGTTCATTTGTTTATGTGTATTTTCATCAGGCGTTTATCATCTCTTATGCCCTAGATATTCTGAGTGCTGAAATGATGTTCCTTTTCTCACCCAGTTTACGTTCTGGTGGGAGGGAAAGGAGGGAACAAACAGCAAACTGATACCTTAGAGTGATGATAATAATTTCCAATTATAATGAATGCTATCAAAAGAGTATGAGTGAGTGTAACTGATTCGTTATTTTGGAGCAGGTAATTAGGAGAGGCTGCTCTGAAAAGGTGGGTTTTAAGCTGAGACCTGAATGCAAAGATCAGAGATAACAGTATTCCTGGCAGAGACCAATTAGTTTAAAGTCACAAGGTAGGAAAGGGAACAATGTGGAGAGTTCAAGCAAAGGCCAATGTAGCTGTGCTCTGTGGGCTGGAAGGGTGGGGTAGGGAGTGGTCTGAGACAAGGTCACAAACTAAGTATAGTTTGTAGGTTTTGTCAGAGGGATAAGGAGTTTGGATTTTGTTTTTAGTGTAAGGGAAAGCCACGGGGGCATTTTAAGCAGACAAGTAATAACATACTGTATTATCTATATTTTTAAAATCATGTTGTATAATAGACATCTATGAATCCATAATTAAATAAATGATTGAATAAATAAATAAATATGGGGAAGGGGCAAATATTTCTTTTCTTTTTTTTTTTTTAAACATAGAAAGTCTCTCCATTTCAACTCTTTTTTTAAAAATTTTATTTATTTATTTATGGCTGTGTTGGGTCTTCGTTTCTGTGCGAGGGCTTTCTCTAGTTGCGGCAAGCGGGGGCCACTCTTCATCGCGGTGCGCGGGCCTCTCACTATCGCGGCCTCTCTTGTTGCGGAGCACAGGCTCCAGATGCGCAGCCTCAGTAGTTGTGGCTCACGGGCCCAGCTGCTCCGCGGCATGTGGGATCTTCCCAGACCAGGGCTCGAACCCGTGTCCCCTGCATTGGCAGGCAGATTCTCAACCACTGCGCCACCAGGGAAGCCCAGGGCAAATATTTCTTACAGATAAATTCAAAACAATAAATGTAGATCTATCCTCCTCCAGGAAGTAGAGCTTAATTCCTCTCCTTTTGAGCATGGGCTAGATTTAATGATCTGCTTCTAATGAACAGAGTATGAAAAGGGAAAAATAGTAACTTTGGAGTGAAGAAACTCAGCAGACACCACCAGAACCAAGTGATAGAGGTTAACATGACCAGATATGAGTCTGGTCATATTAGACATTCATATAAATGAATGTCATATACTATTATAGATTGAATCTGTGTGCCACCAAGATTTATCAGTTGAAAACCTAACGGTATTAGGAGGTGATCAGGAAATCAGAGAAAAGCCCTCATGAATGGGATTAGTGCTTTTATCAAAGAGGTCCTGAGATCTCTGGTCTCTTCTGCCACGTGAAGAGATAAGAAGTCTGAAGCTCAGAATAGGGCCCTCACCCAGTCATGCTGGCACCCTGATCTCAGACTTGCAGCCTCCAGAACTATGAGAAACAAAGTTCTGTTGTTTATAAGCTACCTGTGGTATTCTGTTATAGCAGCCTGCACTAAGACATTACCCCTGACATGATATGATGAGAAGGACATTTCACTTCTGGTAATCATCCCTCAAATCTATAATCATGAGAAGACATCAGACAAACCCAAACTGAGGTACATTATATAAAGTACCTGACCAGGGCTCCTCGAAACTGTCAAGGCCATGAAAGATCAAGGAAAGACTGAGAAGCCGTCACGGATTGAACAAGACTATGGAAATATAGCAGCTAAATGCAACATTATATCCTAGATTGAATCTTGAGACAGAAAAAGGGTATTATTGGAAAAACTGGTGAAATCTGAATAAAGTTTGCTGTTTAGTCAATAGGAACGTACCAGTTTCTCAGTTTTGATAAACATACCATGATGATGTAAGATGTTAACATTGGAAAAGTGGATGACGGTTATACCGGAACTCTCTGTACCATATGTATAACTTTTCTGTAAATCTAAAATTATCCCCAAAAAAGTTGAAAACAAGGAAATAAACAAAGGATTCTAGCTTCTCTGTGATGAATAGCCTGAGGCTGGCGTACAAGAGTGGAAGCAGGGAGCCCAGTGAGGACCGGGGCTACTGGATGTTCTAGATGAGAGATGGTGGTGATCAGGCCGAGGAGGCTCGTGGTGGAGATGGAGGGAAGGACATATACTTGGTATTGTTTTGGAAGTGGCCAATAGAGGACTTGGTGTTGGACTGGATGGGAGTGATGGCATAGGGAGGATGGGGAGGGGGACGGAAAAAAAGATACTGCGGTAGGAGTTATTTTCCTGAAAGAGAGATATAATGATACCGATTTTCATTTTAGAAACCTTCATTAGTTTCCCCTGAAAATATGAAACCAAACTCTTCATCCTGACCGACTAGACCCTCCATAATTCAGTCCCTACTTATAGTTTTTAGGTCATACACACTGCATCTCCTACACACAGACACGGTACACTTAGTGTTCCAGTTACGAGTCTTCTCAGGCTCAGCTGGAGTTAATTTTCTACCTCTTTTAAAACAGCGGAACCTGCTCATGTTGTATTATGAGGTGATAATAATGATAAGAGTAATAATAACAAAACCTTTTTTTTTTTTTTTAATAGTATGCCATATCCTGTTCTAAGAGCTTTACCTCTATCATGACATTGGCTCTCAACAAGTCTTATGAGGAGAGTGCTTTTCTTTCCTCGGTCTATACTTGGAAGAGCTGATCCTTAGCGGTGGGACATCTATATAATTTATTGTCCAAACTAAAAAGGGAGCACTATTGGCACGTACTCTGGGACAACAGGTATAAACCAAGGCTGTTCAGGGGAAACCAAGACACATGACCCCACAAATTGGTGTGAAGATCAATTTGCTAAAGGTCACATGGTTAGCAAGTGACACAGCAGAGCTTTTAAACTATTAATATTCTTATTCCAAAATCACTGTTATTAATAGTTATATCAGTACTCTCTTGGTGCTAGATTATGGGTTTGGGTAAGTGACCTGATCTCTCTGAGCCGTGCATTTGTCATCAGTAAAAATGGTGTTGCTGGGACTTGGTGAAAGTTCGATGAGATGGTTACTAAAGTACCTACCAAGGGTGAAAACTCAATAAATGAGGGTGGTGGGGGTTTGTGGCTTAACCCTAACCATCTTCTTTGGCCCTAAATAGTATTTAGCACAATATTTTTCTGGTAGATGGTGCTAGCTTTAAAATAAATACTACTTAAATGTACTCTAGGACTTTAACATCAAGAATTAGGTTCATGGGCCAAAGGAGTGATCAGGAACTACACTGAATCCAAGTGGATTTTGGGGAATGTTCCCCAATAACAGAGACTCCCCCTCCCCCCATCACAGTTGCTTCAGAGCCAGAGCCAAAACAAGAAAAATATTTGGTAGGGAAGTGCTGTGGAAATTCCATATTATTTGCCACAATAAACTGAGCAGCTAACTTTCTATTCATTACTTCAAGTGCAGGACAAGGTATCAGCGGGCTCTCTTCAGTGCATGAGTACACGAGTCTTACCCCCCGTTACAATTTGCTGCTAACTGAATTAATAATGCATCTTTTTTTTCCCCTAAATATTTTAACCGGCTGAGTAGCCTAGACAGAGTAGAGGCTGTTGTTAATATTACCAGTGGTATTTCCTTATGTTATCAGGTTGTCCATGTGTGAAATCCCAACTCTAAATATTAACCATAAATGCTTTACTGAATCTTCACTCTGTAACCGTATAATCTGACCTGATGCATTTTCTCCAGGGGCCACCTTTGCCATTTTCAATAAAGTAGTTTAGCTGTAAGCATGTACGTTTTGCCTTGCCTTCTTCAGGGCAGGATTATACTTTAGAGTTTTCATGTCAATGCAAATAATAACATTAAATTATTCATGAAATAGTTTTCAGTTATGGATGTTTGCCGTCAAAATTCCCTTCCAAAAATCTTTCATGTGATTTTTATTATTCGAATCCAAACTGTGCAATACTCACCTTCTATTTGCAAGATAATATACCTGGTGCTTTAGTTAATATGGAGAATATAAAACATGATCCCTGCCCTCAAGGAACTTACGGTGTAATTATATTTATTTTTATATTTTGTTAAAACTTATTAAATATCTACTGTTTAATAGTGTTTTTACATGGAATAGTTTCTTTATAGTTTGTAACAAACTCATTATCTAGATGAGGTTATATCTATTTTGCATATTATTACACCAACCATCTGAGAGGCAAAATGCTGTACCTCTATGGCAAAGAAAGCATTTATTTATTTTTATTTATTGATTGAGTTTTTTAGATAAATTTATTTATTTATTATTTTTGGCTGCGTTGGGTCCTCGTTGCTGCGCGCGGGCTTTCTCTAGTTGCGGTGAGCGGGGGCTACTCTTTGTTGCGGTGCGCAGGCTTCTCTTGTTGCCGAGCACAGGCTCTAGAGTGCGCGGGCTTCAGTAGATGCGGCACGTGGGCTCAGTAGTTGTGGCTCGCGGGCTCTAGGCGCGCGGGCCCAGTAGTTGTGGCACACGGGCTTAGTTGCTCTGCGGCATGTGGGATCCTCCCGGACCAGGGCTCGAACCCGTGTCCCCTGTATTGGCAGGCGGATTCTTAACCACTGCGCCACCAGGGAAACCCCAAAGAAAGCATTTAAATCTAGGCTACCTTTTGGTTCCAGGGCAAATATTCTCTATGGAAAACTATAGTTTGTTTTCATGGAGCAAGCAGAGCAATAGAAAAAATATATATGCGTAGATTCATCTCTAGAGTTCTATCTACACTTTCTCAATGTTGATAGTCTGGGGTTGTAAAAACATTCATAGACATAATAGAGTTATATCTCACTTATTTCTTTGTCTAGGATTGCTTTAATGTTAAATCTGCATCTCATACAAAGTGAGAATTCATGTTAAGTAAACAAGTAGAATTCCTTCTGCCTGTTCCATATCTCTTCAATCATACCCTATGGTTCCACCAGCCCTTGGTTTAGAAGTTGCTTCTTTCATGAAAATATGATAGCTTCAGGTTTTGACTCTTATCTTCTTTTGGTATGGAGAAAAATGTAAGTGCTAACTTGTTTAAGTTGATGTTTATGAATATGTGGTCACCATACCTGAATATGCTGTTTTGAGCCTCTGTCTATATAAGGTAGATATTTTGAGGTGTTGTAATAAACCTGATGAATTGAGTCGGCAGTTAACTATAGGCAGGATCAAGTGTATGTCAGTCTAATAGGCTCTAATGAGTTGAACCAGGATTCTGTTGACATTAGTGTTTTCTTTGGCAGACTATACTCACTAGTTTTAGGAACTTCTGTTATTTGAATGAAGCCGAGACCTCTCTGATAGATGAAGGTAGAGGCAATACCTCGAATCTATACCTTACATCTTAACTCTCAGCTTAGGACAGCAGTTCAGTGGGCTGTTAGCTGGCTGTAAGATTTATGTCGCCTAGTAGAGTAGTAATTGTACTAAGGGTAAATGACTATTTCAACCTATATGATTGCCTTTTGAAATTAAGAGTTTCAAGGACGTTGTTATGTTTTAATATATTGAGACCTAAAAGAGTATTCATTAATATGTATGCCTTGATATCATGGCCCAATTTGAAACTCAATTCAGACGAAGCCCATGTGCCCTCAGAGATAAATGCTTCTCTCCGAATTGCCGTATGTAACAAAAATGAAAAGCAGAAATGATAGCTTGTCTTCTCTGCAGTTTTAAAGTCTTTCTTTGATGAGTAGTTGACTTTTTTCCTATTTCAAAAATATTACCTTTGGAGTCTAAAACTTAACCACATAGAGGGAAAAGAGAGATCCTGTTTATAGAAACTTGTTTTCCATACTCAATGTAGCACACTTCACCTGGGAAACTTTATGTAGAATCTATAGAATGCTATTCATAGATCATTCAGAAGTACATTAAATTAGGGATTTCCTTTCACCCTCTGATGAGAGAAAGTGCTAAATATTTAATTGTGTTTCTCTTTGCACAGGTACCAACTAAACAGTGCCTATAACACTTCCAAATTATTTTAAAAATAAGCTTCAAAAAAAATGAATTGGAAGATGTTATAAATCTATGGAAAATACATTTTAAGTAAAAAACATACCTCGTAAAAATATGCTTGATGCAAAAACAGTAGAATTATTCTGTTTTATGTACAAAGAATAATAAAAGCCTTCATCATGCATTGTGTTGACATAACCTTTATCACATCTACTCAGCAACTGTGGTGCTTTGTCAGGAAACCTTGCTGCAAAAGGGTGATACCTATTAAATGTTCATCATCCCTTCTTTCCAACTTCTGAAACTGTTTAGGGATGGTGCCTCAGCTAAGACTGAATAAGGTAAGGAACAATCAGGTGGTGGCTACCTTCAGTGTCAGGAGTGAAATAAGGAATGGAAAGGAAAAATGATATAATTCCAAATGTTGCACAGAAAGCTCTATTTGTACCAATACGTCTCTGGAGCCACTTTTAAGCTTAATAACCCAAGTTACTGAATAACGTAAAATTTAGTCTTTTCTTTCTCTGGTTGGCTACTATGTAGTGAAATTTAAATACGAGCCAAGGAATGGCTTGTTGTTGGCATTTTAAGAGAAGAGAAAAGGGAGCAGTGATGACTGTAGGCACCAGTCTATAGAGCATCGTTATAGATCATATCCTTTACATATGTCAGTTCATTTAATATTACTCTGACTCTGCAATGTAGATTATATCCCCATTTTGCAAAAAACAAAAAAGAGAGACTAAGAGCAGTTAAATGTTTTATCCAAGGTTAAAGAGCTTTTAAGAGGTGAAATCAGATTTAAACTAGTTCTCTCTAAAATGTCTACTTTTTCCACTATATTACTGTAACTCTAAATAACCCATAGACTCAGTAATTTGCCCTGTTAGAATTCAGTGATTACTGAATTAATTAATTAATTTCAATGTTTTCTGTTGATAATAGTGAATAAATGTTATTCTTCATTGGGGTCTTATTTGATTCCTGGATTGAGGGCTGCGTTCACAAAGCCTAGCTGGCTGGCTTTGGCAAATACTTTACCTGCTCCCGTATTCAGCCTCCCATCTCATAAAAGCTGAGGAAATGTTGACAGTATGTGGATAAAAGTTATTTCCCCACAGTCCTTTTCGTCATAAATTGCTGTTTATTTAGTACCATGATGCATTATATAATTCTATTCTCTAGCTGCTTTCTTTTAGTGTGCTATCAATAAACCAGTGAGTAAACAGAAAGATCTTTTAAATGATCACCTCTGGAAATATGCTATTTACAGCAAACAAACAACAACAAAATTCTGTTGGGCATTTTTTGGATCAAAAGCAAAAACTCAAAATCCCTACCCTCAAAGAATTCACAGGCTATCAAAGAGGAAAGGAAGGAATCTATTACTTCACAGAGGATCTATCTCATAGGGTTGTTATAAAGATTAAATGAGTTATTATATGGAATAAATCTGGAACAGTGCCTGACACACAGAAAGTGCAATATAAGCATTAGCTATTATTAGAGTGACCAAAAAAAAAAAAAAAGGGTGCTATGGGCATGGAATAGAAGAGTGGGAAAGGCAACTTCTAGGAGCTTCAGTATACTTTAAGCTCATCCACCCAAAGGTGATGCTTCATTATGACAAGGCAGAAAGAGTTGTCAGTGGGCCACAAGTGATCATGCAGGCGAGGACAAGACTGTTTTCCAAATCTAAAGTCTAGCTAAGTATGTTGTACCTTGGAATTGTGCATGAACTTTTTTTTTGCCCTTCTAGAATTACAAATCTCTTAGAAAGTCATTTTATTTCCTTCTAAAACCAGGCTATGATCATCTGCGATTTGGCATAGAAATAAAACAACGCACCTTGCTCCACATATGTTCAGAAAGGCAGTCAGCAACATGGAAAGATTCCTGTATGTTGAGAAATTTACGGTTTAAAGTGTTGGATCGCAACTAGGCAGATGTGACACTGTCCTTTTGTCCAATGCGATGGAACCTTTTCAGCTTTTCTTGCTTTTCTATATTTCAGATACATTCTAGTTCACGCTCCTGTTCAAAGCTTGGCTAGAATAGAAGGAAAGACGTTCCAAGCTAAAGTCAGCATATGCAACTCAAACATTCTAATAGGGTTCATTATCCCTAGTGGTGGGGTGAAAAGATGGCTTGCCTTTCATTTATGAAACACTTTATCTGAATGATAAAATAACCTAAAAGCCTCTGGCAAGAATGAGGTAAATTGAGAAGCCAAAGTCC
The DNA here is from genome assembly GCF_028564815.1 of Eubalaena glacialis. NCBI lineage: Eukaryota > Metazoa > Chordata > Mammalia > Artiodactyla > Balaenidae > Eubalaena > Eubalaena glacialis. The sequence goes on from NC_083716.1 coordinate 40,822,579, forward strand.
CAGGTAATTCAAACTAGTCAACTGCTATTGAAAAGGAGAACTGGCAGTGTTTTCAAATACCGTCAAAGTCCCCTTTTAAAAAGAAAAAAAAAAAAAAAAATATATATATATATATGTATATGACTATATATATATGACTCTCTCTCTCTCTCTCTCTCTCTCTCTCTCTCTCTATATATATATATATATATATATGGCTTTATTTTTTAGAGCAGTTTTAGGTTCCCATCAAAACTGAGAGGAAGGTACAGAGATTTCCCATTTTCATTCTGCCCCTCACATGCATATCCTTCCCATTATCAACATCTCCTTCCATAGTGGTACATTTGTTACAATGGATGAACCTACGTTGGACATGACATTATCACCCAAAGGCTGCAGTTTACAAGGTTCACTCTCGGTTTTGCAAATTCTGTGCATTTAGACAATTAGGGTCTATTGTTTAAGAGAGCTTACTACCTTTGTGGTGAAAATGTAAGCTGAGAGGCTTGGTTTTCAGGAGGTGACGTTCCAGAAGCTGTTGCAAGGATGTGTCCTCAGGCTAGGGCACAGACCTTCAACCCAGAGCAATAATAGTTCAAGTCCTGTAGCCTCCAGCCTTTGTATTGCTTTGTACTGTCTTAATGACTTTTACTGTTTAAATATGTTACAAAGGCTCTGGCCTTCAAAAGTAATGAAGTGCAAACGTGAATGACCATTGGAAAATGTATATTTACTGATCATTGAGAAGAAAGGGACTACACATCACATATTTTAGACTTCGACCTTGCAGAGAGTTACTTTACTCCTGTGAAGTGGAAAGGGAGAAAAAACAAAGATTTGTTTTTATTTTTTTGGCTTGCTTTAAGAATTCATATGATAAGTGTCCTTTATTGAAATTATATGTTGCAATATATTAAACTACTGGTTTTCAAACTTTTTGGCCATAGCCCTCAATAAATTTCTCTTTAAATATTGCAGTCCATTAAATACACACATATATATCTAAAACAAACTTATTGTTCTTATTTAAATTCTGATTACAATCCATGTAACCCCCAGTTTGGAAAAAAAACAAAGTAGATGAAAACTTCTTATGCTTTTGCCTGATAGGCAACTTTTTTAAAGAAGAAAAATTAAACCTATTTAAATTTAAAAGAGTAACTAGATATATGGTCAAGAGCACACAATGTATTTCATCTTTCAAAAACTTTTTGGTAAGGTTTATATTGAGAAATAATAATTCAGTTGTCAATTATTCTGGAAGGAAATGTTCCCAAAGTAACTAGATTAGACCTTGGAAACACAGAAACGGGCTATTCCAAGTTAGAAGCTAAGATTTTAATTTAAAATGCTTTACAAATGATCTATACTAAATTGTATCCAGTAAACTTTTAACTTAAAAAAAAACAACAACAGCAAATTGGTATCTGCATTTTTATTATTTCTCCAACTTGGTACTTCTGATGAAGACTGTCTTCATAGACCTTGTTTTTAGAAATGTTTCCTCGAACTAGAACAGTATTAATTAGGCCTGAAGAGGGAAGACTAGACTTGAGACAATTTAGCAGTTAAGATTTTCAGAACTCCCAGTATTCAGTTTTCTAGAAGTAGAGAATCAAGAGAAGAAAGGAAACTACATGTGAAAATGGATATGAGTAAACACGTGTTGAGTTAAGGTGTCTGTTCATATATGCAACATATGCATACATGCAACATAAACTTGAATATATAAGTTTGTAACTCAAAGGAGAGGTCTGAGTGAAAGATTTAGGAGCCATCAGTAAATAAGAGAGCAGTAAATAGGTATAGACTAAGAATGGAACCCTTAGATGCACCAACAAGTAATGATTGATAAAGAACTGGGAATCCGTGATGATAAAGAACATCAGAATGATGGTCAGGAAGGGGTACAGAAGGGCAAGATTTTAAGGAAGCGAAGTAAATTTCTTTTGATATGGAAGGCATGATCAAATTCAGCAGAGATGTCTAATAATAGAAGTACCGAGGAAAAAAAATCACTTAGATTTGGAAACTAGAAATCATTGACAATCTTAGTAAAAGCAGGTTCAGTTGAGTGATGCTAATAGTTAGATTTTACTGGGATGATAGAAAAATTGAAGGCAAGAACAATAAACATAACTCTTCACAAGCCCACGAAATGATAGAATTTGAAACTTGTAAGTTATCATCTTAGTAGAAATTATAAGAAAAGCTATTTTACTAGATGAGAAGTGATTTATAGAGGCATAACTCCTGATTCACTGTGCATGAAGAACATAAATAAATTTGAGACAAATGCTGAAGGAAAGCTCTGGATGGGTAAAGGATTTTTAGGTGGTAGTATCCAGGAGGCAGATACACTCTTCTACAGAGTTCTCCTTGATGTCACTACCAGATGGACCAATAATCTGAGATTTATTATGACCTTATACTTTGCTTTTTTTACTTCTCCATATAGGATAGAGTTGAAAAAGCAAGTGAGTGATTAGTGGTCACTTTATCTCCCTCAAGTGTCTTCAAGAGGTGGAATCTTCGCATCAAAAGAGTCCTTCTTGTTGAGAGTGATTTGATAAAAAGGATTCCAGTAAGAGGCTTAGTAGAGGTTTTGGTCTTACAGGAACAGGGTACAGTAAAGAAATCAATACTAAGCTCAGCCACGAGTGAATAGGTTGCTGGTGTAATGGCCAAGCTGCCAAAAGTCATGAAGCTATAATATTGATCCTGCATTTATTGCAGTTTATATTTTGAGTACCTCAGGACCCTTAGTAGTTAAATAGCATTTTATCTTCTCCGTGTCCCCACATTTTAATTTAGTGTTAATGACAGTTTCAGCATACCTGAGATTAGAAAATACTAAAATTTTAGATTATTAGTAGGAAAAAACCCCAACATACTCCAGCTGTTACATGGTGTTATTATCCTGTATTAAATTCCAGGCATTCTAATAAGCAAGAGGTTTCTATAACCGATTCCCCTGGTCAACTTTTTAGAAGTGCTTTAGCAATTATTTTTATTATTTTCTTTTTATTATACAAAATCCTACTACTGGCATTTTAAACCTAAGATTCTGATCACCAATTCCAACGTTTTGGAGGGATTTTCCCTCACCACCAAGAAGTTCTCCCAACACCAGCTGGGTGTCCTACAATTCAACTCAATTATGATACTATCTACTCAGAGATCGTGTTAGATTCCATAGGTTAAAGCCTTGGTCCCACGAAATTGTCCCCCCCCCGGACCCCCAATTCATATGCTATTTGCAAGTCCAGGTTACTACCCATGCTAATGACCAACTGGCTGTAGATCAGAGGTTCTACAACCCCTCCTCGTGTTTGGTTAATATGTTAGAATGGCTCACAGAACCCAAAACAGTTTACTTACTAGATTACTGGTTTATTATTAAAATATAATTCAGGAACAGACAGATGGAAGAGATGTATACAGCAAAATATGGGGAAAGGGCACTGAGCTTCTATGCCCTTTCCATTCCCGAATCTGCAAGTGTTCACCAACACTGAAGTTCTCTTAACCTTGACCTTTTGGGATTTTATGGAGGCTCTATTACATAGGCAGAGCCCCTCTACCCTCCTCAGAGGTCAGGGTGGTGGGACTGAAAGTTCCAACCCTCCAATTACTTGGTTGATTCCACTGGCAACCAGGCCCCATCCTTAGGTGGGGTCCAAAAGTCACTAATTAACGTAACAAAGACACCTTTATCTCTCTTATCACTCAGGAAATTTAAAGGGTTTTAGGAGCTTTATGCCAGAAATCACAATACCACAAAAAACAAACCTGAAAATTTTCAATATTTGCTTTTAGTGAATAACAGTATATGACTAGTAGATTTTCAAGATTGATTTAATTTTATTTTCTGCCCTTATAACTCTTGGGTGAGATCAAGGGATTCCATTAAAAAATGTTAAAATGTGCTTAGTGGTAATGACTTTGCATCTATTTGGGGAACTGTTTAAAATACAATTAAAACTTGAAGCATACTACTGGGTAATACTTTCCTCATTGGAATTATTTATGTGTCTTCTTCCTTTAAACTATGAATTAAAGGTCAGAGATACTGTTTAATATAATTTTATTTTATTTGTATTCCAGTGATTATACAATATCTGGCATATGAGTACTCAATAATTATTTGCTGAATAAGTAACTGAATTTAGAAGTTAACAATTAGATCAGTGTCATGCTAAATCAAATGTAGGTCTTGAGAAGTAATGTCAAACACAAAGCAAATGGATACTTTAAGATGTGGCTCTTTCTTAGTTGAAGGATGGTGTTAACAAAATGAATTATTCTAAGTAACAAGCTCTAATTTTTCACGAAGGGATGGTAGGTCGAGATAAACATGAACTAAAATAATCCAAGAGGTGTGGGAACACTGTCTTCTTCCAGGCAGAATAAATCTGCAGCAACTATCACTGTTTCTCTTCTTTACCCAAGAGTTCAATACTAATTTAAAAGGAAGAAAGAAATCTTATCTGAAAATGAGCTATTGTTCCATGTGTCTCGTTGGTAAGCTGCAGCCACAGAAACATATAGGCCCATTCAAAAGAATGAAGCTGCATCTGTGTGTTTTGTGCCTGGGGTCAAGCAAAGGATTGTCCAGGAAAATACTGCTAGTCGTTTCTGTTTGTGGGAGGAGCTCTTGAAATATGGAAAGAAATTCTGGGACTCCGAAGAAGCTGGATCTGATAGGAAGTGTTAGTGTTGCCTTTATAATAGGTAAGAATTATAAAGGTAAAACAAGGAGCACACATCTACCATCCCATCACTGTGCGTAGAAAGCAGACTTTAGGGGATGCAGGTGGAAACCAGGAAGAGATGAATTGCTACTGCTGATCTCCAGGGAGACTCTCTTGTCTTTGTGTATTACTTACTACATTTGTTTCTTTGAAAATACCTTCTGAGGCCAGTGTGGAGAAGTGAAAGTTCCTTGCCCAGAGTTTACTTTCTAAATCCTTGGGTTAGGACTCAAATCAGGAACTGTCATCTGAGCCTAATGCATGTTTTATTTACGGATAATCCATTAAGGCTTTATTAATAAGGAATAAATGGCAATTTTCTACCCCAATTCGTTCTGTCTTTTGTGGGAGGAAATTGATTTTCCTCATCTTAACGTGTGAAACTCCAGTGTCCTGTTTTTCATGGTTTCCAGAAGGGAATGAGCACACTTGGATATCAACAGTTGAGGAATGAGCTGCTTTCAAGGAGCACATGAGAAACTTTTTCTTTTTTTTTTTCCCCTCCTCCAACTTTAAACTCTGCTTATTTATTTATTTATTTATTTATTTATTTATTTATGGCTGCATCGGGTCTTTGTTGCTGTGCGCGGGCTTTCTCTAGTTGCGGCGAGCGGGGGCTACTCTTCTTTATGGTGCATGGGCTTCTCATCGCAGTGGCTTCTGTTGTTGCGGAGCATGGGCTCTAGGCGCACGGGCTTCAGTAGTTGTGGCTTGTGGGCTCAGTAGTTGTGGCTCACGGGCTCTAGAGCGCAGACTCAGTAGTTGTGGCGCATGGGCTTAGTTGCTCCACGGCATGTGGGATCTTCCCGGACCAGGGCTCGAACCCGTGTCCCCTGCATTGGCAGGCGGATTCTTAACCACTGTGCCACCAGGGAAGCCCGGCTTCATTTTTACTATTCTACCTATTCTTACTTTTTTCTGATTGCCCTGCATGCATTTTGTGAGCTACCACATTTCCATTTGGTTAACCGGCAGAAAATAGATAAATAAAGGCATTGCTTTTTCTATGAAGATTTGTCCCCCAAAACTTGTAGTCCCATTCCTCTCCTCATCTCATAGTTAACAACATTTAGTGTTTGTGTTACTCACTTTGGTACTGAATTATGCATTACTGTGCATCATTATCTAACTTTGCTATATGGACATCTTTACTTCTCAGGTTATTCTAATCTCTTTGATCTTTTATATCTCCAACAGTGCCCATCTTCATGGGTATTGCTCCTAACAGCCTCTAAGGATATAACTAAGGATAATTAATTTAACTAAAGATTGAATTGACTTTACTGGCTAAAGGAAGAAAGGAGAGGAGATTTTAGCCAAGAGAAGGAAAGCTGGGAAAGGACCCCAGAGGATGGCCACAGAGGATAATCCTTAATCATTGCTTGAATTCCACTCTTCAAAACACCAGTTGTGCAATGATTCTCAATCTTTTTGATCTCTGGAGCCCTTTACAGTTTTAACAATTTTGTAACAAAATGAACCTCTTACATGATAACATATTAACATATTTTTATAGAAAATATTTTTTTCCCAAACAAAATTTTGCGATGAGTGGCATTATTTCATGTTTTGCAAATCACTATAACATCTGGTTTGATAGGAGACAGCTGGATACACATATCTGCGCATTCAGTCTGTTGTGGTATCACATAGCGTGTAACTTCTGCAAAACTCCACTGTACACTCTTGAGAGAATAAGAGTGTAAAGGGCAAATAATGACATATGATTATTATGAAAATACTTTTTTTTTTTTCATGGACCCCTTGAAAATGTCTCAGGGGCCATAAGTGGTCCCCGGAGAAACTTTGAGAACTGCTGTAGTAGAGGAACATCTCTCTGCCATGCTGTTTTTCAGAATCAAGATAGTATTTACAGTGACACAATGCTATCTCCCGTTCCTTTAGCTGAGAATCTTCACATTAACTAACTTGCATGATCCAGTCGTTTTCTCTGAGTATAAAAGCGTCAAGGGATGGGATTTGAGAGTTATCTAAGACTTTTCTTTTCACTTTGCTTACATGCTGTAAATGATGGACAGATAGAAAGAGAGAACCAAGCAGTTGAGACACCCTCACTCATCTAAACTTGAGGCCATAGCCCTTTCTAAACAATGCTAAGTTTCTTAGTTTAGGTAATTAATTAGCTCTGTTATTTTTAACTTGATGTTGGAAAACAATGGGATATGGCTCGGAATGAAACCTGTGGTGGAAAAAAAAAAATAACATTACTGAAATAATTACTGGAATAAATTACGGAGTCATTCCAGGTGTGACGTTTTGTACATTTTTGTGCATATTTCAGTTGCTGTAACTTGAAAGTATGTATCATGCACTTAGTTTCAATTCATTACTATCGGCAGCTCTGCATTAACAAGCTTAGGAGTGCCGAAGTTCAGATTAATTATGCAGAATAGCATTGACAGACTTTTATTATAAGCTATATTTAATTTCAGCCTACAGATGCTAAATAAAAAGTAATAATAAAGTTCTTTGTACTTACCTTTTGCTTCTAACTCAAGAGTTTGCAGTGTTAACTTTATAGCTGATCTTTATAAGGCCTGTTTTAAATGGGTATTTGGAAAAAAATGCTATTTGCCAGTGACATCAACATCTAGAAGCAAGAAGAAACGCTTTGGGAGCTATAACTGGGCTTCAAAGATTTGTGTTCTGTGTTTAATAAACTTGTCTCCCTGAAAGTTACAAGTAGATGAACTTTAGGAAACAAATGGACATCTAGAGAGTTTAGCTCCTAATTCATACCTCATCCAAGGTGTTTGTCTGTGGTATTTGATCTTTTGAGATAAATGTCCTGCTCTGTTCTGTCCCTTAGGGAGAAGCCATATTCTTACTAAGTGTGGCCTCCTCTACCCATCAGGGAAAGATGCTGTGTCCTTCAATTGTAAACTGGGCCCCAGAGGGTGAGTGTTGGTTAGAGATCATGGATGAGTATAAGAGGATGAGATTCACCTTGAGCCTAAATTTCTTAGTGGTTGTATGACCTGCGGCAATTTCCTTAATCTCTGAGCATCAGGTTCCATGCAGACACTATATTTCAGGAAGATTCAAGGTAGCAATAATGTGGAAGATGAAATGGGGAGAATCTTGAGATCCGAAAGCCAACTGTTTGGTTCGCTATTTAGTAGTCATGCGATAAGAACTTGAACGAAGCCACTGCTGTGGGACTAGAAAAGAAGGAGCAGACTGGAGAGATTGTTATTAGGTAGAATCAATAAGTTTTGATGACCAATTGGACAATCCAGAGGAAGTAAGGAAGAGGTGGGAATCTTAGATACTCTCAAGTTGCTGGAAATGGTCAGTTGATGTCATTTGGTGAGACATCAGAAAGAAGGAGCCTTGTGGTGGGTGATGCTGAGCGGGAGGTAAGGAGGTGGGGGAGAGGGGAAACTAGATCTAGGTGGGAAGGCCTGATAAGGGTTTCTATATCCTATATATCTTGGCCTGGAGCTCAGGAGACATTTGAGAAACATCGATTCTTACATGTGGCAGATGAAGACATGAATGTGGGTAAAGTTACCCAGGGAAAAAGTGCAGAATGAGAGACCTGAGATTGGCCTCAACCAGGGGAAATGAGCTGCTGTTCTTTGAGGAAAAGAAAGGATACAAAGAGACTGGCAGCTCTTTCTCTAGGAGAGCTAGAGCACACACAGACATTTGTTATGGGCTATAACTCTGATAAAAATTAGTTTGCAATATGGGGCGATTTGGAGAGAGAACTTAGGGACAGTCACAGTAGCTGGACTCCTTGGCCCCAGACGGATGCGCCAGAGCCCCCTGCGGATGGAAAGTCTGGAGCTCAGATGGGCCCCCGCAGGGACGAGATGCCCATGTGCGCATAGCGCTGCCCTTTCAGCCGCCCTTTCCATTTCTTCAGGGAAGAAAACCAAACTTTGAGTGTCAGCATGAGTAGACGGATGAGCCTCTGCTCCAGGGGATGAAAGTAGCAGCTTGGAAATAATCACATGTGATACTCCCCAAGGGCAAGCCAGCCTCAAGGCAGCTGGCAGAAATCTGTTGTCTTCCTGAGTAGCCCAAGGTGGGATCTCTTTGGTATTTAGATTGCTACTCAAAAAATCCATTCTTTTTCTCTCTTTTCCATCTCTTGGAGAAGCCTTCATTCCCCCCAACTTGCTCTCTTTCTCATATACGCATTTTCAGTTACCTACTTGGCATTATATATTCAAATCTTGAATTATCCAAGATCATTCTTTTGATTCTTAACAAACTGAAGAGAAAGACTTGGAATTTCTGACTTCTGAGTGTTCTAAATATTAGGCAGAATGCAAATTGTAATATTTAGAGAATGGTTCCTTATTCTCTGGGTTAGCTTAAAAGTGACTTTAACAAATATTTTAAGTACTTAGTTAATTAATATAGTGCTTTTACGGTATCAGCTTTTACGGTATCAGATCTTCATACCTTTATTGTCTTTTCTCCTGGGTTTCTTCACTTCTATATTTCTTGCAGTGCAAGCCACAAAAGTTTTATTTCTTTCAGGATAAAGTGATCATTACAGTAATACTACTTATAATACTAATAAATCAGCTAATATATTTATTGCTCTTTTACTATGTCCCGAGTCATGAATTCTCATTTAATTATCCCAGACATGTGAACTCAGTGCTACTTCCCTCCTCATTTCAATGAGAAGGAGACTGAAGCACTGCCAGTTGAGTAACGGGCCCAGCGTCGTAAAGCTCCTTGAGCCGAAGAGCTGGGGCTTGATTCCATGCCGGCTAGATCACAGCACCTCTACAGGCTGTTGATTCTGTAACAGGGAAGAGCCGAATCTGACTACATGTTAGATCTGTTACTTTTATTTTAACCTTTGCTTTCCGCTGCTTTTGTTCGCTAGAAGGATACTGTCTATACATAATGGCCTGCCTCGGGGAACCCTGCCCCTCTGCCTGAATGTTAAACCAAAGTGCCTTTGATCAGGGAAACATCCAGACCCTGTCCACCTGCGGATGGCTACAAGAAAGAAGAAATGAACACATCCCCTCCCTGAGGCTGGCCATTCCAGGGGATATTTGCAAAACTTATGGCCTTTTTACTTTACTTCCTCATCTCTTCCCCTTCTCTGTGCTATAAAAGAAACTGGCATCCAAACCCCGATAAGATGGTTATTTTGAGACTTTAGTCTGCCATCTTCTCGGTCTGCCGGCTTTTCCGAATAGAGTTGTATTCCTTGCCTCAACGCCTCGTCTCTGATTCATCGTCTGAGTCCCCATCTTAGCCCTGCCCTGTGGGGCCTGGCTGGTAGAGCACCTCTGCTATTAGCTGAGGAAACTAGTTTCAAGTTGGAGACTCATCAGAGGAACCACAGCTAGTGTCAGAGTGAAGACGAGGGCCCAGGACCCCCTACTCTTATTCGCATGCTATTTTACCAAAACTGTCTCTCTAGTCTAATTTTGCCACGCTTTTACATGAAAATATTGATATAGTTTCTTATATTAGACTTTTGCATATATTTTTCTCATTTATATAGGAAGACATTTATGTCTGGAAGAAGAACAGATGCACTTTTGTTGTTTATGGCTAGACGTTTCCGAGCTTTTAAGGCAGCTGCTTACTGGAAGCTGTTGCATTAACCACTATTGATGGGTACAGTAAATGTTAGGAAAAACACCAAGTCGCATTAATCATGGATCTTCCTGGTTGTCTCAAGTTGAACACGTTTGGCGGCTAATACAAGCACATCGACCCTTAGAGAGCTTCATGAAAAATTAATTTGCAAAACAGCTATCTTCTAAGTGGTTTTGTGAAAATGGTTGGAAACGAATTTCCAACCTCAGTCCGGCTAAGAGATTTTGAGTTTTTATTTTTAAAACTGCTAGGCTCCTAAGGGAACAGTATACTTATAATAAAGCAGACTTTTACTAGTTCATCTTAACATATGTCTTAGCAGACAATTATATGTTTGATAAAAATTAAATACATTTTCTCAACTGTTTGTGAAACACTCTAAAGATTAAAAATAGAAACCAAAAGTATGGTTTGCCTCACTCCCCTTTTCCTACCACCACTTCATGTTAATATATCATTTTTAAGAGTCAAGTAATTTTGAAAATATCTGGCCAATCATTGGAAAAAGATTTTTTACAATGATTATACAATTATTAACTTATCAAACTAGCTTATTAGATGCCATGATGTTTGCAAAATTCATATACTAAATAGTACCTTATAGACACAAAGGGCTGAAAATAACATTAGTGCTTTTAGAGCATATAAGATGCATTTTTAGAAATATTAAAATTTTTCTGGAACTCTTTTCTCCCTAGATATATACATACATATGTATCTATGTGTCTGTGAATCATCTGTGTTTTTAGGTGAATGATATCATGATCTAAATTTATATAAAGTATTTTTAATGGTACTGAAATATTTTGAATATATGGGCAGGATGAAGAAAAACAAGTGGTAGTTAATGATATCATCATTTTTCCTAGCTAAGGGAAGTCAAGAAGTAATGTTTATTGATTATGTATTATGTTCCAGACACTCTGTTACGACTTGACATTATTTATTTATTTGTTTATTTCTCTTAATTTGTTACAAAAGTCATATGAGGCAGATGGTATTATCTCCATTTTACAAATGAAGAAAAGGAGCTAGGAAGATTAAGTAACTTGTCTGTAATCTCAAATCTGCTAAGTAGCAGCGTAGAGTTTTAAACACAAAACTGCCTGTGCCCAAAGTCAGGCTCTTTTCCTCCTGCTTATTTTGTAGCTTTTTATATTAAAACTGATAAATGGTAAGTCATTGCTTTAATTAATGAATATTGACCTTTGAAAGCATCCTCTTCCTATTTAGGCTCATAAACATTGTGTGCCATTATTGGGTATTTTGTACAAAGCAAACTAAATAATCAACCTATACAAGTGTTGTGAGCAACTTGGGGGGTCAAGACTAGTTTACATTAAAAAAACACCTCAGCTGTCTGCATAGCAATCTGGGGTCCTCTTCACTTTCAGGCCATTCTTCCCTCCATCTTGGAGTTCCTCCTTTGACTCAGGGATTGCGCGTCACTGTGAAGTTCTCCCCACACACCTCTACACCTTCCTACTTTAAAGCATTTACTCCATCATGAAAGGGACTGACACGTTTGTGGTTAGTTCTCTTCTGGTCCCCAGAAGAGGACTTCTGGTTTGGACTTCTCTTCTGGTTTGTGTTTAGTCCACTGAACTTTTGTTGGAACTTGAAGGGCAGCTCTTCTGGTTACCACCTCATTTCTAAACGATTATTAATGACCTGTCGTTCTCGCTCTGTACCAATGGCAGCCAACGGCCTGGAGGCACAAATCTTTGTGTGCTGTTATTTAATCTGGGGTCACTGAGGGTCTTTGCTTGTCAGAGAAGTCAGCATTTCCAAATGTAAAGAGGAAAGAAAGAATAAACTATTTTGCATTACTCAGAAGTAGCTTAGATTTACCCAGAAAGAAGTCAGCATCAGCCATATCACCTGCATTTCACAATCATCATCAGCTCAGACTGAAAAACATGCCGGTGTTTGCCTCATGTGACAAAGAGTGCACCTCCTTTGCTAAGGAGCAGGCTGTACTTGTCATGGTTTCTGAGTGTGACTCTGGGCACTCTAGGGTCCAGCTGTTGAAGAAGGAAGCCGCTCACTGATCAGAGGTACCGAGCCTTTTCCTCAGGTTCTGCCTAAAATCACGGGTGGCCCTGTTGGGATGCCTGAAGTCACGGATGTGAGAAGAATTCAGGACATGTGAACTCAAGGGAAAATGAGATAATTCCCAATAAATTCACAGTTTTGATTTCGTAGATCTGTAAGCTGTTAATGGCAGTTTGGAGGAAACTTTAATAGAATACTGACACTAACTAGTAAGTGACTTTTTAATCTTTCCAGAGTATAACTCCTTGAATTTTCAGATATCAAGGCCATAAAGTACCCTAGAAATCACCAAATCTAGTCCCATTAATTGTATAGATTATAAACCTGGAGCCAAGTAAGCCCCTTGCTTGCTCAAGATGTGTATAGCAGTGGATCAATGACGCCTGACTTTAATACCATTGTTATTATATTATTTCTAGTCCAATAATACACCAAGTATAAATTTTGTCTCTCCAGAGACAAATCTTTGAGCCCCCGCATGTTTGCAGTGCCCATCCAGTATCATTGAAGAGAGAAGGGAGTCTAGTCAAAAGACTTTGAACGTTATCGTTTTAATGGTGGAAATGACTGAATCTGTTTTGATAGATGTCATTAAATGTTCAACACAACTAACCAAGTCCCCTTTTCTGATTCCATGTTCATTACACAACAGTCTTCTTAAAATTTGACTTGTCATGTAGGTTGGCCCACGGGGTAAAATACCCTGAGAGTGCTAAAGGGAATGTTCTAGTCTGTGTGATACTTAAATTGTTCATGTTATTTTTAATACATTGGCGTTCGCTTATATTTTATTTTTCTGAAGGGTGTCCTATAGCAAGAGTGTATTTCCTGCAGAAAATTCTATTGTACTAAACAGTTATATGGTCAAGGCTTCATCCTTTTGGGAAGGAATATAAGTGAGTCTGAATGGTAGCATCTCAATAGTTGAAAAAATGTGTCCCCACAAAAATGTTTTTTTGAAATGATCATTTTTCAGAAAATGTTTTGTTTTAAACTGGGTGTTTGAGGGGAAACACAGGTCATGAAAACAATGCTACAAACCTTTCAAAAAATCACAAACTTTATTACATGCTTTTACTTGGGTAGCTGAAAATATTTTTGAGGCACCTTTATGCAGATTTATAAACTGATGAATGTATAGTTCCACGGGTCAGGTAACTAAGGATACCTGGAGTTCTAAAAATAGCATCTAAACAGATGCTACTAGAGTTTTCATTATTCTTTGCGAAAGTTCTCTTAAATATTTCACCATTTCAGATTATCTTTGGTCAAACACCTAATCTATTGGGAAGTGTAGTTAAAATCCACTACTCATTTTACTTTTGCTTAAACTATATAGTGACTGTTGTGATTTCAGATAAGCTTTAATGAATTTGTGTAGAAATGTCCTGACTTTCATTAGTTGGGAAGCCAGACAAGACTGAAGTTGAAAAGATGAGATTATGAAACATACATACACTAAATCATTGAATGCCAAACTGGGAAGTGCAGGTTGTAGTGTCTGGCATCTATGAGAAAATGCTTAATGTTTTTTTATTTCAGTTCCGTCTTAGTTTGCTCAGGCTGCCATAACAAAATACCATAGACTGGGTGGCTTAAAGAACAGTTTTAAGTTGGAGGTCCTGGAAGTTGGAGGTCTAAGGTCAGAGTGCCAGCATAGTTGGTTCTGGTGAGAGCTTTCTTCTGGGTTTGCAGATGGCCACCTTCTTGCTGTGTGCTCACATGCCTTCCCTTGGTGCATGAGTGGAGGAGATCTCTCTCTTCCTCTTCTTATAAGTCCACAAATCCTATTGGATTAGGACTCCACTCTTATGACCTCATTTAATCTTAATCACCTCCTAACAGCCCCATCTCCAAGTGCAGTCACACTGGGGGTAAGGCTAAGGCTTCAACATATGAATTGGCGGGGGCAGGAACAATTCAATGGTAGCAAGTCGTTTGCTATATAAGGTGCCAGCTCCAGCTGTTACACACTTTAGATTTAGAGCTAATTAGAATACATAGCACCAGTTTTAACCTCTCAATATATCGTTCCCAAGTATTTTTTCCTAGATTTACCCTGGGAGATTCATTTGTAATTCTTGTTATATTAAAGTGCTCCTCAGGGGACAGATGCCAAATCTCTAACATTTAATCAGGTTTATGTGAATTTCAAAAGCTTTGCAGCACTTTATTTGAGGGGCTTATGAATTTGATCTTAAAATATATTAAAGCTATATCTCTGTTTAATAAGTATTTGATTTTTAATCTCTAAATATTAGCCATAATTCTGCAGGTGTGGTCCCACAACTGACTTGCAACCAAAAAATGTATTTATCAATTTCGTCTGAATGTTTTATGCATATGGGCATAATGTGAAATCACTAGCAGACATAACAGGGATTAAAATAGAATAAATATATTTAATTTTATAACAGTTTTACATTGATTGACTAGTGTCCACTTTACCATGAAATACAGTTTATAATTCTCCTATTTATTTAAAACATGTATTAATGCTCTAAGATGTATGTATCTGGTATTGAGCTAGCTTTTGGGCTAGCCATAGGGAAGGATGCATTTGCTGCCTTTAGGAGTTTATTGTCTGATAGGAAAGATAGTCTAAACATCACAGAGATAGTGTGTCAAGAGCTCTGGGAAAAATCTCTGCGGTTAGGAGTCAAAGCATACTGGAATCAAGCTAACTCAGACCATCAGGCCTTACATATGATAACACTTTTTTCTTTCCTTTTTTTAAAAAATATTATTTATTTATTTATTTATTTTGGCTGCTCCGGGTCTTAGTTGCAGCACATGGGATCTTCGACGCGGTATGTGGACTTCTTAGTTGCGCCACGCGACCTCTTAGTTGCGGCATGCATGCGGGATCTAGTTCCCCAGCCAGGGGTCGAACCCAGGCCCCCTGCATTAGGAGCACGAAGTCTTACCCACTGGACCACCAGGGAAGTTCCCACATATGATAACACTTTTAATTTAACATAGGTTATGGGTCTCCTTCAAAGGCATATTTATTCTTCCCATAAAACTTTTTTTTTTATTAATTAATTAATTAATTTATTTTTGGCTGAGTTGGGTCTTTATTGCTGTGTGTGGGCTTTCTCTACTTGTGGCGAGCGGGGGCCACTCCTCATTGCGGCGTGCAGGCTTCTCATTGGGGTGGCTTCTCTTGATGCGGAGCATGGGCTCTAGGCGCGCGGGCTTCAGTAGTTGTGGCTCACCGGCTCTAGAGCGCAGGCTCAGTAGTTGTGGTGCACAGGCTTAGTTGCTCCGTGGCATGTGGGATCTTCCCGGACCAGGACTCGAACCCGTGTCCCCTGCACTGGCAGGTGGATTCTTAACCACTGCACCACCAGGGAAGCCCTCTTCCCATAAAACTTTTAAAGATAATTACACAATCATTTCAAATCAGTCCACCTCCTAATAGACACCTTTCTTGAGCCCTCAGAGTAGGTGACGGCCCCCCCAGATATAAGGTTGCCAGAAAAAATATAGGACATCCAGTTAAATTTGAACTTCAGATAAGCAGCAAATAATTTTGTAGCACAAGTATATCTCAAATATTGCATAGGACATATTTATATTATTTTTTCAGTTTATTTGAAATTCAAATTTCTCTGTGCATCCTGTATATTATTTACTAAATCTGGCAACCCTACCCAGGTGTACAATTTCACAAAACCTTATGCTTTCATTCTTTGCACCCAGCAGATTTAGTAGTTAAATATTTCTGCAATTGTCAGCATCACCTAAGAGCTTTTTGCAGTGTTTGATTTCACTGTCTGTGACATGCTGTCTTAGAAAAACTCTCCTGCGTTTTCCTTTATTCTCACACCCCTACCATACTCACAACACTTCTGATGCCAGCTATGTGTGTTTTCCACACATCAAGCAATTTTGTGACACCAGCTGAGTGTCCTACAATTCAATTTCATTCTGATACCATTTCCCTGGAGTTAGCATCAGATTCCACAAGTTAAAGGCTCAGTCCCACAAGGCTGTCTCCCCCGCACTTGAGATGCCAGTTGTAAGCCCAGGTTGTTACCCGTGCTCCTGACCAACTAGCTATAAATTGGGGTTCCCATGACCCCTTCCTTGGATTTGGTGATTTGCTAGAATGGTACACAGAACGTGGGGAAACACTTATATTTCCTGGTTTATTTTAAAGGCTATAGTAAAGGATACAGATGAACGGCCAGGTGAAGTGATACACAAGGCAAGGTCTGGAAGGGTCTTTAGCACAGGAGCTTCTGTCCTTGTGGAGTTGGGGGGTGCCACCCTCCAGCACGTGGATGTGTTCACCAACGAGGAAGTTCTTTGAGCCTCATACTTCGAGGACCTTTGTAAAGGCTTCATCACGTAGGCATGAGCGATTATTAACTCCACTTCCAGCCCTTCTCTCCTCTCCAGAGGATGGGGGATGGGGATGAAGGTTCCAAACTTCTAATTATGGCTTGTTCTTTCTGGTGACCAGCCCCCATTCAGGAGCCCACAAAGGGCCATGTCATTAGAGCAAAAGACACTCATTTCACCCAGAAAATTCCAAGGTGCTTGGAGCTCTATGTCAGACCCTGCAATCATCAGGAAATTATAAGGTCTTAGAAGCTCTGTCAGGTACTAGGATCAAAGACTAAATATTAGAACAAAAGATTCTCTTAGTATCCCTATTTACAAGAGTTTTAGGAGCTCTGTGTCAGGTACTGGGGACAGAGAACTATATATATATATATATATATATATATACTTATTATTTCACAGGCACCTCTCATGTAGTACTCTAAAAGCACTAATATTAAGATGTTTCATCTGTTACTTGAGTAAAAGAAACTAGTGATACTGAATCTAGCACCACACAATTGGCAATTCATACATTTGGTGCTTAATTAAATTATAAATAAAATATAATCTTTTAGTAAGCTATTGGGAATGTAGCAGTTTGGCTAGCTTGTTGCTTATTTCAAGTTTACATTGAATGGGGTATCCTGTATTTTACCTGGAAACTCTAACCTGGGGGGCCCTTGACTCTTTTTCAAGGTAGTGCCATTGTTCTTAACCATATGAACACATATGTATATAGTTAGGAAAAATTTGGTAAAATACAGAAGCAATTTCATGGAAGAAAATATTCAAGAAGCGATTGTGTAATGATCAAAACCCACGTATATTGAAATACTGGTCTCTATTCCACTTCTTTTGAAAAGATGAGAATTTCTAGACCCCAATTTGTTTGAATTGTAAAATTTCAATTCCTATTGAATTCCTTTAAAAAAAATTATAAAAGAATTTTAGATGGTCTATTCATATCTATCTGACAAAATCAGTTATAGCAGAACTGTCCTCAAAATTGTGAGAAGCAAAGATGCTCTGTCAGTACAAATCAGGCACAACTGAGATGATCTGTTCAATTATATTTTATCCTCTCAGTACAGTTAGTTTCCCTCAAAATACCTGGCCTGATCATTAAATCAATAGGCATGTGGTCAGAGAGAGTAAAATGTACCTGGGTCTGGATTTCATTTAGAGGGTCTTGTGCCTTGAATATAGTAGGCCCTTCATAAATGTTTGCTGATAGCTTTAACATTTTTAAACCGTATGTTCCAACTGACAGAGTAAAAAAAGCGTATCTTTCATAATTTACTGGCCTAGGGTAACTCTGCTTCAATTAATATGGTCTTTAAAATATGAACTGTAAACTGTGAAATGGATTTCCTTCACATAAATGTTTTAACCCTCTGAGTGGCTACCTGTATTTGGTAGCACGGAAAGGTCTCTTTCCCTGAAGCACATGGACATTCTTCTTTTTTATTTTTTAACACCCTAAATTTGCTGCTTTGTCTCGAGGTTCTCAGAATTCTTGTGAATCCTAAGCTCAGTGTAACAGGGACCCTTTAGCCCTGGATGGGAAATCTTTTATGACCCAAGCAGCCACTGGTTCAGTTCATCCTTTGGGCCGTGCTGTCTGGCTGCTCTGATTTTTCTCTGTATTTAGTTATTCCCCAGGTGCCCGACTCTTCCCTTATTTTGCTTATGACTCTCTGACGTCCCACGGAAAGTCTTACTGCGTGAGCCTCTTTCCTGACCCAGCTTGGCCCCTTGTGCTTTTTTGGATATAGTCTTTCACCCTACAAGCAAGTCTTAGGTTTCCATCCTGATCTGTCCTGAGACATCACTTCAGGTCGTACTGGTAATCCTCTGGCTGCATGACCCATTCAGTGGCAAAGAGTTCATTAACTCTTGTTGGGGGGTCCGTCATGAGCTCGCGGCTTTTTCGTTTACTTTCCTCGGTAGTCACTTACCCAAATGGGGGACCTTAACGTTAACACAGGGCGATACGGAAGTCCACTGAGGTTGAGGGAGTTAGCAAGGACACAAGGCTAGCCTGAGGCAGTCCGTGATTAGAACTCAGGTCTCTCTGCCTTCAGAGCAAAATGGGACTCCCTACCTTGTGGAACTCTGTGTTTGTTTCTTTCTTTGGTCTATCACCAGCTGAACCACTGGACCTTCAGCCAAGCTCATAGAACTATTATGCTGTCACAATGAAAGTGCCCATTTGGAAAATGGTCACCATGAACACCCTCTGCCACTGAAAGAGGATTGTATCTCCCTTCAAAGTAACTTTTAGGAGAGGGCAGCATGAATTCCAGATAAACTATTTAAATAATGAAAGCATTATTATAAGTCTTTAATAAGGACTAGTTTATGTCAGACATCCAGAAATTGTGTTTCTTCTTGAGGTGTGCTGTCACTGGAAAGGCAGTGCTGGATTAGATGAGAATGTGAAGGCTCCCCACGGGTACCGCTAACTATGAGGCAGTATTCAATTTGGAATGTTAGCCCTCTGAATTATGCTTTGGAAGAAAATCAGAACTCTATTACAAAAAATGCATACACATGTGAATTAGCTACTGATACTAATCTCTCTCTCTTTTTAGAAGTATGGAATAAGAAATAATTTTAATACTTAGGAATTGAGTTAACTGATTCTGAACTTGCAAATTGCTTTAATCTTTCTGATTCTGAGGTTTCAAGCCAAATATGGAGGCTAAAGCTTCTTAATTGTTAAGGTGTACACACTCCCTGGACACTTAGGAGAGGAGTGGACCTATCTGACATGCTGTCAGGGACAGATCAATGCTGACTGATATCGACCATCTAGAGAACTGATGGTTGGCTGACTCTGCCCCATACTGTCTTTCATTCTTAGTGATAGAGAGAGGGAGAGATTATTTAGGGCTGGAATGGGATGGGGTTGGGAGGTAAGCCTTCTCACTGTCTCACCTAGTAAACAATCCCCTTAGCAATCTACATCAAAGTCATTAGAAGCTAAAGATCTATTGGTACTAAAATAACTTCCAAAAATAGTCGAGCAAGCATCTTGTCTTATAAGCAGTTTTGGCACAGCTGATTAGATTTATACCTGCTTTATGTTAGAAATGTAAGCCAACTTTGTCAAAGCTAACTTTATATTTGTGGATAAATGGAAGCTAATCAAGTCTTTTAAAAGCTGTCCAATTATTTATTCATTAACCAGTTCTCTCTTGTAGCCTGACAGATCCTGAAATAACAGATACATGGTAAATTTCACACATTAGCTTTCTTGTGTACAGAATCTTAAAATCAGAGTGGTATTTAGACATCATCAAATTCAGCTATCCACTTGGTATAGAAATTCTCCTTATAATTTCTCAAACAAGTGGCTAACTAAACTCTCTACCAGTCATGAAACCCTCATGACCAACTCGTTTCTTCTTTCAACAGCTGTAATTATTAGTAAGTTCTTTTCCTTTGCATCTATCAGGTTTTTTTCTTTTCCTTTGTTTCCTGTTATTTTCTTTTCTTCTCTTCTCTTTCTTTCTTTTCTAAAGTTCAAGTGTCCTGGATCATGACTTTTGAGACAAATAAATTTTAAAATATAGAGGACTTATGTAAAGTATTTCAATTCAATATGTTCAAAATACTCTCCTAGATAACATTGGAGACAGACAAGAAATGTATAAAACATGATCCTTATGCTCAAGAACCTTAGAATTCAAAAGAAATATATAATAACTGAAAAGAGTTCCATCTACAATTAAACAGCAAACATAATGATATAGACATTGCGTGCTATAGGACTTGTAGAATAATCAGGAACACATTCTTGTATTGATGGGGTTTGTGTTGGGTGTTGGAGGACAGAAATGATTTAGACAGGTTGACAGAAAGTCTTTTTTGTGGGAAACTGAGGAAAGTCATTTGGCTGAACTCAGAGGCCTACTTTGAAGAGAACTGAGAAGTAGATAGTGAGAGTAGATAAGACTGGAACAAATTACATATAAAAGTCTTTGAATGTGGTGTGCTGTAGGATGATTGAGGAGATATGAAATGCTTTCTATACCAAAAGAAGACACTACTTTATAATTTTATATGTTTAAAATGTCGTATAGTTGAGTTGTCCAATATGATAGCCACTAGCCATAAGTGGCTACTGAGCATTTGAAATGTGACTAGTCTGAACTGAAATGTGTTATACGTACAAAATACGTACTGGACTTACAAAAGTTAATATGAAAAAATGTAAAATATTTTGTTAATAATTTTTATCTTTATTACATACTGATATGATAATCTTTGGAAATATTGGGTTAAATATAATATTATTAAAGTTTTCTTTCCAATTGTTTGTTCTTAATACAGCAAATACAAAATTTAAAATTGAATCTTGGGCTTTCATTGTATTGCTGTTGGGCAGCACTAGTGTAAAATGCTGTAATCAATTAATCTGAGGCTTGAATGGTGGAATTCATTGCCACGGAACAGAATAAAGAAAAAAGAATGCAAAGAAATGAAGACAGCCTAAGAGACCTCTGGGACAACATTAAACGCAACAACATTTGCATTATAGGGGTCCCAGAAGGAAAAGAGAGAGAGAGAAAGGACCAGAGAAAATATTTGAAGAGATTATAGTCAAAAACTTCCCTAACATGGGAAAGGAAATAGCCACCCAAGTCCAGGAAGCGCAGCGAGTCCCACACAGGATAAACCCAAGGAGAAACATGTCAAGGCACATAGTAATCAAATTGGCAAAAATTAAAGACAGAGAAAAATTATTAAAAGCAGCAAGGGAAAAACAACAAATAACATACAAGGGAACTCCCATAAGGTTAACAGCTGATTTCTCAGCAGACAATCTACAAGCCAGAAGGCAGTGGCATGATATATTTAAAGTGATGAAAGGGGAGAACCTACAACCAAGATTACTCTACCCGGCAAGGATCTCATTCAGATTCGATGGAGAAATCAAAAGCTTTACAGACAAGCAAAGGCTAAGAGAATTCAGCACCACCAAACCAGCTCTACAACAAATGCTAAAGGAAATTCTCTACGTGGGAAACACAAGAGAAGAAAAGGACCTACAAAAACAAACCCAAAACAATTAAGAAAATGGTCATAGGAGCATACATATCGATAATTACCCTAAACGTGAATGGATTAAATGCTCCAACCAAAAGACACAGGCTTGCTGAATGAATACAAAAACAAGACCCATATATATGCTGTCTACAAGGGACCCACTTCAGACCTAGGGACACATTCAGACTGAAAGTGAAGGGATGGAAAAAGATATTCCATGCAAATGGAAATCAAAAGAAAGCTGGAGTAGCAATACTCATATCAGATAAAATAGACTTCAAAATAAAGAATGTTGGGGCTTCCCTGGTGGCGCAGTGGTTGAGAATCTGCCTGCCAATGCAGGGGACATGGGTTCGAGCCCTGGTCTGGGAAGATCCCACATGCCGCGGAGCAACTAGGCCCGTGAGCCACAATTGCTGAGCCTGCGCGTCTGGAGCCTGTGCTCCGCAACAAAGAGAGGCCGCGACAGTGAGAGGCCCGCGCACCGCGATGAAGAGTGGCCCCCACTTGCCACAACTAGAGAAAGCCCTCGCACAGAAACAAAGACCCAACATAGCCAAAGATAAAATAAGTAAATTAAAAAATAAAATAAAATAAAAAATAAAGAATGTTACAAGAGACAAGGAAGGACACTACATAATGATCAGGGGATAATTCCAAGGAGAATATATAACAATTATAAATATATATGCACCCAACATAGGAGCACCTCAATACATAACGCAACTGCTAACAGCTATAAAATAGGAAATCGACAGTAACACAATAATAGTGGGGGACTTTAACACCTCATGTACACCAATGGACAGAACATCCAAAATGAAAATAAATAAGGAAACAGAAGCTTTATATGACACAATAGACCAGATAGATTTAATTGATATTTATAGGACATTCCATCAAAAAACAGCAGATTACACTTACTTTTCAAGTGCGCATAGAACATTCTCCAGGATAGATCACATCTTGGGTCACAAATCAAGCCTCAGTAAATTTAAGAAAATTGAAGTCATATCGAGCATCTTTTCTGACCACAACGCTATGAGATTAGAAATGAATTACAGGGAAAAAAACGTAAAAAACACAAACACATGGAGGCTAAACAATATGTTACCTAATACCAAGAGATCACTGAGGAAATCAAAAAATGCCAAGAGACAAATGACAATGAAAACACGACGATCCAAAACCTATGGGATGCAGCAAGAGCAGTTCTAAGAGGGAATTTTATAGCTATACAAGCCTACCTCAAGAAACAAGAAAAATCTCAAATAAACAATGTAACCTTACACCTAAAGGAACTAGAGAAAGAAGAACAAACAAAACCCAAAGTTAGCAGAAGGAAAGAAATCATAAAGATCAGAGCACAAATAAATGAAAAAGAAACAAAAAAACAATAGCAAAGATCAATAAAACTAAAAGCTGGTTCTTTGAGAAGATAAACAAAATTGATAAACCATTAGCCAGACTCATCAAGAAAAAGAGGGAGAGGACTCAAATCAATAAAATTAGAAATGAAAAAGGAGACGTTACAACAGACACCACAGAAATACAAAGCATCCTAAGAGACTACTACAAGCAACTCTATGCCAATAAAATGGAAAACCTGGAAGAAATGGACAAATTCTTAGAAAGGTATAACCTTCCAAGACTGAACCAAGAAGAAACAGAAAATATGAACAGACCGATCACAAGTAATGAAATTGAAACTGTGATTAAAAATCTTCCAACAAACAAAAGTCCAGGACGAGATGGCTTCACAGGCGAATTCTATCAAACATTTAGAGAAGAGCTAACACCCATCCTTCTCAAACTGTTCCAAAAAATTGCAGAGGAAGGAACACTCCCAAACTCATTCTATGAGACCACCATCACCCTGATACCAAAACCAGACAAAGATACTACCTAAAAAGAAAATTACAGAGCAATATCACTGATGAATATAGATGCAAAAATCCTCAACAAAATACTAACAAACAGAATCCAACAACACATTAAAATGATCATACACCATGATCAAGTGGGATTTATCCCAGGCATGCAAGGATTCTTCAATATACGCAAATCAACCAATGTGATACACCATATTAATAAATTGAAGAAGAAAAACCATATTATCATCTCAATAGATGCAGAAAAAGCTTTTGACAAAATTCAACACCCATTTATGATAAAAACTCTCCAGAAAGTGGGCATAGAGGGAACCTACCTCAACATAATAAAGGCCATATACAACAAACCCACAGCAAACATCATTCTCAATGGTGAAAAACTGAAAGCATTTCCTCTAAGATCAGGAACAAGACAAGGATGTCCACTCTCACAGCTATTATTCAACACAGTTTTGGAAGTCCTAGCCACGGCAATCAGAGAAGAAAAAGAAATAAAAAGAATCCAAATTGGAAAAGAAAAAGTAAAACTGTCACTGTTTGCAGATGACATGATACTATACATAGAGAATCCTAAAGATGCCACCAGAAAACTCCTAGAGCTAATCAATGAATTTGGTAAAGTTGCAGCATACAAAATTAATGCACAGAAATCTCTTGCATTCCTATGCACTAATGATGAAAAATCTGAAAGAGAAATTAAGGAAACACACCCATTTACCATTGCAACCAAAAGAATAAAATACCTAGGAATAAACCTACCTAGGGAGACAAAAGACCTGTATGCAGAAAACTAGAAGACACTGGTGAAAGAAATTAAAGATGATACCAACAGATGGAGAGATATACCATGTTCTTGGATTGGAAGAATCAATATTGTGAAAATGACTATACTACCCAAAGCAGTCTACAGACTCAGTGCAATCCCTATCAAATTACCAATGGCATTTTTTACAGAGCTAGAACAAAAAATCTTAAAATTTGTATGGAGACACAAAAGACCCCGAATAGCCAAAGCGGTCTTGAAGGAAAAGAACGGAGCTGGAGGAATCAGACTCCCTGACTTCAGACTATACTATATAGCTACAGTAATCAAGGCAATATGGTACTGGCACAAAAACAGAAACATAGATCAATGGAACAAGATAGAAAGCCCAGAGATAAACCCACGCATCTATGGTCAACTAATCTATGACAAAGGAGGGAAGGATATACAATGGAGAAAAGACAATCTCTTCAATAAGTGGTGCTGGGAAAACTGGACAGCTACATGTAAAAGAATGAAATTAGAACACTTCCTAACACCATACACAAAAATAAACTCAAAATGGATTAAAGACCTAAATGTAAGACCGGACACTATAAAACTCTTAGAGGAAAACATAGGAAGAACACTGTTTGATATAAATCACAGCAAGATCTTTTTTGATCCACCTCCTAGAGTAATGGAAATAAAAACAAAAATAAACAAATGGGACCTAATGAAACTTCAAAGGTTTTGCACAGCAAAGGAAACCATAAACAAGACGGAAAGACAACCCTCAGAATGGGACAAAATATTTACAAACGAATCAACGGACAAAGGATTAATCTCCAAAATATAAAACAGCTCATGCAGCTCAATATTAAAAAAAGAAACAACCCAATGCAAAAATGGGCAGAAGACCTAAATAGACATTTCTCTAAAGAAGACATACAGATGGCCAAGAAGCACATGAGAAGCTGCTCAACATCACTAATTATTAGAGAAATGCAAATCAAAACTACAATGAGGTATCACCTCATACCAGTTAGAATGGGCATCATCAGAAAATCTACAAACAACAAATGTCGGAGAAGGTGTGTAGAAAAGGGAACCCTCTTGCACTGTTGGTGGGAATGTAAATTGATACAGCCACTATGGAGAACAGTATGGAGGTTCCTTAAAAAACTAAAAATAGAATTACCATATGCTCCAGCAATCCCACTACTGGGCGTATACCCAGAGAAACCCATAATTCAAAAAGACACATGCACCTCAATGTTCATTGCAGCACTATTTACAATAGCCAGGACATGGAATCAACCTAAATGCCCATCGACAGATGAATGGGTAAAGAAGATGTGGTACATGTATACAATGGAATATTACTCAGCCATAAAAAGGAATGAAATTGGGTCATTTGTTGAGATGTGGATGGATCTAGAGACTGTCATACAGAGTGAAGTAAGTCAGAAAGAGAAAAACAAATATTGTATATTAACGCATATATGTGGAACCTAGAAAAATGGTACAGATGAACTGGTTTGCAGGGCAGAAATTGAGACACAGATGTAGAGAACAAATGTATGGATACCAAGAGGGGGAAAGCGGCGGGGGCTGGAGGAGGTGGTGTGATGAATTGGGAGATTGGGATTGACATGTGTACACTGATGTGTATAAAATGGATGAGTAATAAGAACCTGCTGTATAAAAAAAAATATATATTATTCAAGTCAAAAAATAAAATAACATAAAATGAACATATTGTTCAAAAATAAATAAATAAATAAATAAATAAAACTATGTGTCTATGTGATATTACTGTTTGATTCTGAAAGTAAGATGAACACCTGTATGTTAAGAGCCTATTAATGTAATTATTTCTCAACAAACTGTGCTAATGAGAGAAGAGTAAAATGGACAGATCTTCCAGCCTCAGTTGGTTTTCTGTTTTAAATCAACTTTATTGAGTTAAAAAGCAACTATATTATTGTTTCCAGCCTCACTTGTGATCTTAAAAGAAAATACATGAACAATACAGGTTCATTACAGGAAGTTGGAATATACAGATACTATTATTCCTTTATTAGAAATAAAATAATCTGTTAACATCATTTTGGTAATTATCTCCTTGTGTGTATATAATAAGAATGGGATTAAGTGGTTTTATAATTAACACTGTTTATATATCAGCAATATATTGTTAATAGATAAACATTTTTCTGGGTCCATGAAGGTATTTCTAAAATAGTGGATTTCAGAGTTTTTGTTTTAATATCATTAGTCTACGTTCTTCAAACAAAAGCTTTACTCAGAAGTCCAGTATATAAAATCAATAAAAGCAAAACTCATCTGGCTGAGAGGCAGGGTTGGGGGCCTGGAACCCTGTCAACCTGGCTGGCCCATCACAGCTTACTTCCATCATCACCTAAAGCACTGAGGAACAGGAACACAGTCTAGAAATGACTGTTCTAACCCTGATGTGTGTTTTATTCAAGGTATTAATTTTTGTCTAACATGCTATAAAAGGTCTCTCATTTAAAAGTTTTTGGTGGTTATTATTGTTTTGGGATGTCAAAATGTTTACATTTTACATAATCTGGTTTTGTTTTGCTTCTCAGTCTGTCTTTGAATGATCTTAAGCCTGAGAAGCGGAAGCTCCTGGATTCAAACTATGCTTTAGCTAATGGGAATATCACTCCATTCATATACAAATAAATGACTATTTAAAGAGACAACAGCTTTCAGTCTCTAGTAGTTTTGCTTCCGTGGAGTAAGTTATTTATTTATTAAATATATCGCTCGACTTTTCAAAAAGACCAAATTAGAGGGGAAGTCAGAGAAATTGTGGAGAGGATCAACAGGAACTCATTATTTCAACAATTATCTCTTTGTAATATGAATTATCTGCTTGAAGCTCTGGTGTTGATGATGATTTGCTCTACTTTTACTTGATCCTTCGTGTCTTTAGTTAGATTTTTTTTTTTTAGCTTTTAAAATAATCCTACCACTGGGATCTTAGCTTGCAATCAACTTTTCTTAAATGCCAATATAGGCTGTGCCTTTTTTTTTTTTTTTTATGGTAGAGATTATGGTTATCCTTATTCTTGTTGTTGTTAATGAATGAAAGTATCCAGCTGAGCATTCTATGCATTCGAAAGAGTCTAGCTGTGTAAATGGGATTCTACATGGCTTCCTGCTGTCCAATCTACTTAAATGAGCTTTGTAGAAAATGTATTTTGGTAGCCATTATGTGAACACAAGGGTATCACTGATGTTGTGAAAAATGCATATTACAACAAAGAGAAGGCATTTTGATGCTTTCAAAAATGGAAATACTGTTTATTTATTTGCCAGGTTGTGTTAAGTTGTGGAAAGTAAAATGACTATTATTACTTTTTTTAAAAAAAGTAATTTTTATTTAGCTAGAATTTTACTTATTACTATGTGCATCCCTAAGCATTAAAAACAAAAGCACATTTCTCTTAGCATAGGAAATACTTTCCTTTGGAGAGCTAATTATATTGTTCTAGTACCTGTTTAATGTTAAGATATTATGGCTCCCGTCTTTATAAGATATAAACTAGATATAACATTTGCATAAAACTCAAATAGTATTAAATTATAAATTGTGTTTTAAAAAGAGGTTTTTACATAGAAAATACGCAAGAGAATTTTCCTTGAGTTTGTAGTTTTATAGTAGCAGATACAAGTGCATACTCTTCACCCTCAGGGATTCAAACCCATGGTCCATGTGGTAGATGAGCATATTTCAAAAGCTGATGACTCAGGAGTCATTATTTAATGTGAATCCCCTAGCTTCCCATAATATCTTGCAAGGTAAAGAGTCACAGGGTCTGAGATTATTATGGAGCTCTGTGAATTCAAGATAGGTAGTATGCTTCTCATTGGGGTAACACAAGTAAGGGAAGTATTATTACCTAAATGTAGCTGTTTGGGCACAAAGGTAAAGCTCTTCTTGACTGTGTATACTTGAGAGATGAAGGTGTTTCATAAAAATACAAACATTAATTGATTTCCTTCAAAAATCTCATTTTTAACTTAATAGCATATTTAATCTAAATTCTACATCTGAAATATACATCTAAAATAGTATATTCAATTAAGTTCTACATCTAAAATATAATGGATAAAATGCAAAATACCATCATATTGCAATGAATGATTACTATTAAACTCAGCCATGGTAACACTGACTTTCTTTTACCTGAGGGTGTTACAGAAAATTCCCATTGCCCCTGGCTCCTCATCCATGCCAGCCTCTTCCTAGACGAGTCAGCAGAAGAAAACAGTAAACTGACTTTTTAGAGCCACCCCTTAATTACAGATAGTCCTTGCTTTCTTTTGCTTACCCCCTTGAAAACCATATTTAATGCCTGCCAGCCAAGGCTTTGCTTCTGAGACCTTCATTCTTTCTTTTCACCAATGCCATGGCTTGAAGGATCTGAACCCTCACATTGGTGCGTGTAGAGGTATCTTTGTATTTCTGTCATTTTAAATAGTCAGTGTCATGGAACAGAAAGAATAGAAGAACTAGAGTTTAAAAGACCTGTGTTCTTGTCCCAGCTCTATTATTTATAAGCTGTTTTACTTTGGGTAAATTATTTGGAATAATAATTCAGTTAATAGAATGCTTTAGGTTGTCTCCCATGTAGTTGTAAAGATAATGTTGCATTAAGTATTTTTAAATGATCTAAAATTTGGAAAACACTGAACAAATGCAAAATAAAGTAAGTATTCTCCCCAACCCTCTTGACTGATGATGCATCAGCCAAGTACCACCTGGGTAATACTACTTGTTTTTTAATTCAAGGTGACAGGCCTTTCTCTCAGGGCAAAAATAGTACAAATCCCACTCTTATATCACATAAAGCAAACTTATACAAAAAAATTAATCCTCTTTTATAGATCTATCATTACTGGGTTTATCCAGACTTTAGAGAAATTGCTCATATTATCAGTGTAGGAAGTCTTTGAACGCTGGAAGGTTTGAATGTAGAGGTGAGATTCTCACACCCTGGCTTTTCAGATCAAGTAAATTGCTTACCTTTGGTGGAGAAGAATAGCACTGAGATATAATCAAGTTGCTGTTGCTTCGATCCTTTGAATTTCCATGAAGTAAAAAGTTAATCTTGCTCTGTGAATGTTTTCTTTCTAAAAAAAGAAAACTGTCAGCCTGGCACAGGTTGAGGCAGAACTGCGAGAAAGGTATGGTGTGCCTTCCGATTGGCTACCTTTTAGTAAGGTCCACAGACTCCTGGGTCCAAATTTCTGTAGGACGCTAACGTGACCTTATGTGTTTCCCACAGTATTGAAACACTTGGGATTTCATCTTCTCGAGAAGTGCCAATCTGTCTCCTAAAGCGAGAATTGATGTAATAAATCAATTCATGCTAGTATGTGTTATTGATGGAAAATGGAGGACTTAGCTGGGTTCCAGGATTCCTTTCCAAGTAACCCAGATTTTTAAACCTATATATTCTAAAGAATATACCTTACTCTGATAATTGAATCTCTTTGAGGGAATTGCAGGCACCATAGCAGGCACTGTGGGAGGTCATGAACTTTGGTCTCATCAGAGCTGTTTTCACTTTATCTCCTACACAAATCTTCCTGGATCCAGGTAATCTAATGGTAAGCTGTGGCATCAAGTATACCAACATTTATATTCATTTGAAAGTAACTTTTATTGGGAGTAATGATTCTACAGGATGCCTTTAAGTGGTTCTCAGCTAGATACAGTGTAATCAAAATCTTATAGGGAACTTTCAAATCACACATAATTTTCTCTCACCACCCTCCCAACAAGACTTTTATGTGCCCAGATGAGAATAGGAGTGGAGATTGGTGTAAGTGCATGTGTGCTTGCCAAAATTCAGCACTCCCTCTCCCTCCTGTGAGGAGCTAGTTGAACTGAATTCCCAGGAAGATTTTAAATAGTACATAAGGGACTTCCCTGGTGGCACAGTGGTTAAGAATCCACCTGCCAATGCAGGGGACACGGGTTCGAGCCCTGGTCCAGGAAGATCCCACATGCCGCAAAGCAGCTAAGCCCATGCATCACAAGTACTGAGCCTGTGATCTAGAGCCCACGAGCCACAACTACTGAACCCACGTGCCACAACTACTGAAGCCCACGTGCCTAGAGCCCATGCTTCGCAACAAGAGAAGCCACTGCAATGAGAAGCCCGCGCACCGTAACGAAGAGTAGCCCCCGCTCACCGCAACTAGAGAAAAGCCCATGCACAGCAACGAAGACCCAACGCAGCCAAAAATAAATAAATAAATAAATTTATTTAAAATAATAGTACATAAAATTTTAAAAACACATATACAGATTGAACTGTTACAGCTAGGTAATACATTATTAAATAATGATTTTAATGATGGAAAAATATTTCCAACTTCCTACAAAACTGGTTATAGGAACTGAAATTTGGTTTGATAAAGTTTAGGTAAAGGCCATCTAATGTTAGGAAATTTAAGAATAAATATCAGTAGCCTTTTCAGTCTTTTCTGCAATGATTGCCGGCCCACACACAGTATGATGGGAAAAGGTTTTCAACTCGGAGTCAGAAGCCTTGGGTTTTAGGACCAACTGCTGCTTACCAGCTTTGTGACTACAAGCTTGCTACTTAAGTTCTCTGTGTCTGCATTTTCTTACCCATAACATCAGACTGTTGGAGAAGATGATTTCCAAAGCTCATGCAAGTTTCAGCATATAATAATATTAATATTAATATTAATGACCTCTGAATCATTCTTAGTCATATTATTAGAGGTAAAGAAGTATTAAGAAACAAACTGAGATATCTGTAGTTTCATCTTTTTTGATGGTGGTGGTGGTGTTGTGACTACTATTTCAAAGACATTATAAGCTGTCCAGGAAAATTAGCCATGGGAGTGGGAAGATGGGCTGTGGGTAGAAAAGTTAAAGGACAGATAATCAACTACTTAATAATTGACAAATACCTATGTTGCATTTTTAGGCATAAGTCAAGAAATAGATCCATTTCTAGGTAAATGTATTTTGCTACTACTGTCTTTAATCTTTTTTTTTTTTTTTTTAAATGCACCAAACTATTGTCCTAGCAAACCCGTCTCCAAAATTGAATTTAGGATTTACATAATTTCACAGAGTATGATATAAAAGGTAGCTGTTGTCATGAAGTGCAGATTTGTGCTGCTTTGGGGGAAAAAAAAATCAGATTTCCAACATATACGTGTGGCACTATTACAAAATGCTTCTTCAGATAAAGCTGGAAGCAGAATTTTTTTAGTTATTAAGTTAGGATGCACTCTATATCAGGTGTTTCATAAGCTAGGAATTGCATTGGCTATATTTACTGCTTTTACATATCTCTGGAGTTGGCCATAATTTCAAAAAAAATTCTTTTAGCTCTTTTACACATAGCTCTCTTTGGATATATTTTGTATTTTAAAATATTGCTAGAATATATATTTTGTAAAAAACCGCACAGAAACAAATGATGTCTGGAATGACAAAAGAAATGTTTTGTCTACATTGCAGTATCTAAATTTTGGAGGCTATGATGGCTGTCCATAAATTTAAAACTTTATCTGAGCCACCATTTATTATTTCTATCAATAGATACTAGAATTGAGAACTAATGAAATTTGTAAAGAAAATTCTGGGATTTTTTTTCCCCCTACGTTTTACAAATCCTCATCAGATATTCAAGGAAGGCATAAAGTACTTAAGAGATTAAAACAGAATGGGGATGGGAAGGAAGAAGATAGTATGAGATTTATCTTTTGAGTACAGAATGGTCTTAGTGAAGTTAGCTAGCTCAATGGTAAAATGCTTTTAAGAGCTAAGACTATTCAACAAAGAAAAGGTACTGGAATATCATAAATCAGAAAGTTATGTAGCCCACACTGACTCTTTTTCTTTTTTTAATTATTTTATTTTTAATTTCTTTTTGGCTGCGTTGGGTCTTTGTTGCTGCACGCGGGCTTTCTCTAGCTGCGGCAAGCGGGGGCTACTCTTCGTTGCGGTGCGCGGGCTTCTCATAGCGGTGGCTTCTCTTGTTGTGGAGCATGGGCTCTAGGCACACGGGCTTCAGTAGTTGTGGCACACGGGCTCAGTAGTTGTGGTTCGCGGGCTCTAGAGCGCAGGCTCAGTAGTTGGGCGCACAGGCTTAGTTGCTCCACGGCCTGTGGGATCTTCCCGGACCGGGGCTCGAACCCGTGTCCCCTGCATTGGCAGGCAGATTCTTAACTCCTGCGCCTCCAGGGAAGCCCCATACTGACTCTTAATGTGTTGTACCTTGTCTTAAAATAATTGTAGACATCTTTAATGGACATAAGGAAAAATAAATCTTTGGCCATCACAGGGATAAATAAAACTAGATTGAAGTACCAGTATATTTGGAGATCCTTCAAAAAAAAAAAAAAAGAAAAATTTGTTCCAAGTTATTTCGATATTCATTAGAACAATGCTTCTCGCCATCATCTGGAAAGAAGTGCACAAAATACCTGGCTGTACAAAATGCATTTCTTATTCCTACATTAAACACACTGAATAGGAGCCCTGTAGGTTGGGGCCTTGACATCTCCCTTAATGATTCTTATACACACTCAAATTTTAGAATTACTGCATTAGAAACAGGGAACTGAACCAACTATCTTTTCTAGTCTCAGCTGTCTAGCATACTGCCTGTATATGAAATAAGGAAATAATTACTGGGAGGCTACATGGTAGAAATGAAACTAAAATTAAATGTTTGAGTTAATCCAAAGTGTTTATATAAAATTATACATTTTTATTTGAATCATTTATAAATTACTCCCATTGATACTTCTGATTTCATATTGGGAGGATTCTTGCCCTCTGCATTATTTGTTCCTTTCAAAGGAAGATTTCACATATTAAATAATCTTCAACCATCACATCCTATTGCTTTGACCCAAACCTTCTAATAAAAAAAAAAAAAGAAAAAGAAAAGGAGGCATTATCTCTTATTAAGCCTATTTGGAAATGGATATCTTTTTCAATGTCAGTTTTCCCACTTTAGATCACTGGATGAATTTCCTACATGACATGGGATCATGTGGGATCTTCCCGGATCAGGGCTCAAACCTGTGTCCCCTGCATTGGCAGGCAGATTATTAACCACTGCACCACCAGGGAAGTCCCCGCCCCTGTCTTTTATATTTTTGCCTAACAAGAGATATATTGCATTTGGTTTATTCTTCTTGGAGTATCTATTAAAGATAAACTAAATATACAAAAAGTAAGTGGGAAAATTTCCGTTTTTTTCCCTTGTATTATATTCTCATATAACATTGTGATATAAGCTTCTGGAAGCAATTGAATTTGTAGTCTAACCTTATCATCTTTTCCTGATGATTTAAATTCAAAGGCAGAAAATTCAGATTTAATTTAAAAGTCTCACTGAATCCAAACCAAAGTTTCGGAAGTGTAGTGGAATTTTTTTTTTTTTTTTACTCTTCACACATTCATATTTATTTAGTGTTTTTGCAAGTGGATAGATGTTTATCATATGAAAGACTTTCAAATAAATCAGTGATAATTGCCAATTCTTGAATTTTAAAATGTTTTTCATTTATATTTTAAGCAGTTATTTATTTAAAAGAAATTGCAGTTGGCACGAAAACTATCTTAGTGCTGTAAAATTGTGTCTCAACAATTTTCTAAAGAAATGTTTTCATGAAGAAAAGGTCAGTTTAAAATACTATACAAGACAGTGATGACATGCATATTTCATGATGTACCTAAGAAGCTCATAAAATGAATGTGCAGATGGGAATACACAAATCTGAGATAAACCCTTTTAAAACATTGATGTTTGGTTGGTTGATTTTGAGAATGATATTATTAGTGACTAGGTACTAAATTTATTTAATATCCTATTTTGTTAATGTTTTAAAATAGTTATTTTATTCTTTACACCTTTTACCCCCAAATATAGATATTCTAGTATGATATATTGCTTTATATAAATTTAAAATCTCTTTCAGAAGACTTTTCTTTTTTTAGTTAAATGACTGTTTGGAACTCTATTACTTTTTTATCAAGAAAAATTGCTTGTCATAGAGCTGCTTCCGAGGGAGGTTATCATGCCCTGGGATTTATGGCAATACAATTTCAAACTGTAACATTCATGAAAAATCTGTCCTAATAGTGACCAAGCTATCCTGTAGTAACTTGTTGTTTTAGTGTACAAATACCATAATGGTCTAAAAGAATTTACAAGTCTTCAAAGATTGCTTGATTTCTTTCTTGGGAGTAGTTGAAGTCAAAAGAAGATGCTGGCTCACCTTCATTTAGGTCCCTTGAGTTGAAGTTTAATTGAGTGCTTACCAAATGATAACTTTTCCCACTCTGAAAGGCCTTATTACATGGGCATTTTGAATTGTAAGACTGATGCAAAATTGAGATGATTTTGTGGATAAAAGAAGGACCTTCTCCTTTCATGTTGCTGAGGAGGTGCACTTCTGTACTTAACTCATTTCCATTCCTTGCTTTCTTTCCTTTCTCATTGCTACCCTCTATATTCTTTATTATTTGCTCAAAAAATTCTCTCCTTTTTTACTCCTTTCTTTGTTTTAGTTCAAACCCCAACAACACCCTTATTGTGGGACCTTCTGCAAGTTATTCTACTTTTCTCAGCTGGTTTCCACAGGGAAACAAAAAGGAAGTAGTGAGTATCTATGTAATGAGTATCTATTTCAGTGGGTTGTGAGTAAAAAGCAAGGTGATTTTAGGTAAAACGTTTATTTACCTGGAGACTGAATTTCAGTTAACACTCAAACAAATGATACATATTATTTTCTAAGATATTCCTAAAAATAAAAGAACGTATGTAAAATGTTATAGCTGTCTATTATATTTGTGAGGAAGAACCACAGTGTATTTATCTTGTAATGACACTTTGTTATTGTGACTGTCTAGAATTAGAGACAATTCAGAACATATGCCTTCTTGGCTAAGATGTCTGTTGCAGATAATTTAAGAGATAGCTACAAATGCAAGGGTAGTTTCTAGAATCAGAAAGATATTGAGGTAGTAATGGATGCCTGAAAACTATTTCACTACTTCAAAAAACCCAGGATAAATTAATATGCCTTTTATCTTAAATAGGAAAGCAAATTAATGATTACTTAATAAACAACTTTTAGTGGTCCATAGGTTGAGGTGGGAGTAGACATGGTCTTAGTTGTTTGAAAACCCTGTGCTACAGAGGCCATCTGCAGTTTTAGGGAGGCTCTCCACTTGACAGTTTAGCAGAAGGACTTTAACTGTTTTAAAAACAAGCATTAGAATCATAATTCAAAGAACTTTTTTAAAATTAATTAATTAATTAATTAATTTATTTTTGGCTGTGTTGGGTCTTCGTTTCTGTGCGAGGGCTTCCTCTAGTTGTGGCAAGCGGGGGCCACTCTTCATTGCAGTGCGCGGGCCTCTCACTATCACGGCCTCTCTTGTTGCGGAGCACAAGCTCCAGACGCGCAGGCTCAGTAGTTGTGGCTCACGGGCCTAGTTGCTCCGCGGCATGTGGGATCTTCCCGGACCAGGGCTCGAACCCATGTCCCCTGCATTGGCAGGCAGATTCTCAACCACTGCACCACCAGGGAAGCCCCATAATTCAATGAATTTTTTAATTAGCTCATTCAATACGCCCAAAAGGGCAACTAGAATATCTTAGTTTAATTTTAAGTTAATTGATTTATAATTTGTACAACTTTGTTCTAGACTGATAAAATAATAGTCTAATTTGCACTGTACAAGATAGTGATGAGGACCTTTTTTGGGGCTACTGCTTGCCAGGCACTATTAGGTGATTTACATGTATAATCTTTCATCCTCACAATAATGGGCATGGTATGCATTATTATGCCCATTTTAAAGAGGAAGTACTTGACATTCAGATTGGTTATAGAAAGTAACATACCCAGAAAGTATAAGAAATACTCTTCACCTTCCTTCCCAGAAAGGATTTTCATATCCACAAAACAGGATGCCCATCTTGTGTGTTCACATAACATTGTGTTCTGTCATTAGACTGACCTGTTTTTGCTTTTTTATATACTGCTTTTTTTTTTTAAAAGCAGTTTTAGGTTAACATCAAAATTAAGCAGAAGGTACAGAGATTTCCCGTGTACTTCCTGCCCCTATACATGTACAGCTTCCTCTACTATCAAAGTCATACACCAGAGTGGTACATTTGTTACAATTGATGAACCCACATTGACACATCGTTATCACCCAGAGTCCATAGTTTACCATTAGGGTTCATTCTTCGTGGTGAACATTCTATGGGTTGTGACAAAGGTATTATGACATGTATCCACCATTACAGTTTCATGCAGAGTAGTTTCACTGCTCTAAAAATCCTCTGTGCTCTATTCATCCCTCCCTACCCCCAGCCCCTGGCAATTTCTGATCCTTTCACTGTGTCCATAGTTTGCCTTCTCCAGAATATCACATAGTATGTAGCCTTTTTCAGACTGGCTTCTTTTACTTAGTAATATGCACTTAAGTCTCCTCCACTTCTTTTCCTGGTTTGATAGCCCATTTGTTTTTAGCACTGAATAATACTCCATTGTCTGGAGGTACAACAGATTATTTGTACATTCACCTACTGAAGGATATCTTGGTTGCTTCCAATGACTGTTCTATTTTGTCTGATTATGCATGCCTTTTCCTACGGTACACTGTATCTTTACAGCTAGGTCTGTGTTTTGCTCTCTAGGTATCCCCTGTCATGGTAGCCTGTCCATGGTAAAGGCTTAAAAACTATGACTTAGAATGCTCCAGGGATTGCCAAACTGAGGATATAGGAATTAACACCAGGCATGAAAGCCCACATTAGATCTTTTTAGGGGTCTCTGGTATGTTTCTGTGTGTGCTGCAGCAGCGACTTTGTAATGCTCTGACCTCCTGTTCAAGACTGGCTGCCTGCAAAACCGTATGAGGATAGAGTTCATCACTATGAACTGATCACCAGCAGAGGCTGTGTTCCTGTTCTTGGTGTTGTATCTGGATGCTTCTAAGGCTGTAGAATCCAGATGTTCCAGTGCCTTACTTTGTATTGCTCAGACTATTTTAGCTTTCTACTTGGTAAAAGGAAAATTATTTTTTTTTTCATTTCTACAACACTGTATTTGAATTTCTCTTTTTCACACACATGCTCACAAAGCATAATTGAAAGCAAACAAAGAAACAAACAAACACACCCAGCAACGTCCTTTCGGGTATCATAGTGTTATCCTCCGTTTCTCATGGGGCACTTCCTTTGAGAATGCTCCCAGTAGAAATGCAGAGTTCAGCCCTGTGACTCTTTTTTTTTTTTTTTTAAACAACAGAGATTTCTTTTCTCACAGTTCTGGAGGTTAGAAGTCCAAGATCAAGGTGTCATCAGGTTTGGTTTCCTCTGAAGCCTTTTTCCTTGGACCCTTAGTCAGTTCAGGCTGACACTGGGTAAATCACGTATTCTTTTGTCTTTAGTTCCTCATCAACAAAATAGGATTAGGTATTACATGTGTGGCCTACCTTTGGAGGTGTTCTGAAGATGACAAGAAAAATATACAAGGGAGCCCTGTGCAAAATGCAAAGCACAGGCAATGTAAGCTCTTAGTGAATGGTTAACGAGCATTTTAGTTATCTTGCGCTTATATTGTAGGTAATAATTTTCCAAATGCTTTTGCATCCATTTTCTCATATAATTGAGGGAAGTATAGCAGATTTTATTATTCCCATTCTACAGAAGAGGAAAATAAAGCTGTAAGAGCTTGAATGGTATGTCATGGTTGAAGAATCTTTTCAGTAATGTGTATTAGGTACTTCCCAGTGTATACTCATTACTCTGAAATTTATCTTGCTGAATATATTTGATTTCATCCATTTGTAATAAAGTTTTGATTCTAATAAGCTTGTTCTAATATATTTAAAAATATACGATAGTTATGTTTCAATGTAATCCTTTATTTCTGAAAAGTTACTTGTGAAATCAATTCTGTGCACACATTTTTAATTTATTTACTTTAAAAACTTGGTGCTGCATGCCCACTCCTTGGATCTCCCAGATGCTTCTTCTATTTCCCATTGCTACAGCTGAGAGAAGACTTTATCAATTCCTGTTGAATAAAATATGTAAAATATATTATCGCCTTTATAAATTTTATAAAAGCAATCTGCTTATGTCTAGTTTTGGAGAGAGAAGAAAAAGGTATGTTTAATACCCATATTTGAAATGACTCTTATGGTAGGAGTGTATCTTTCTTAATACATACATTTAAAGTATGAAAATACATATTTTCATGCACACATTCATGCAAATATTATATAGCCAATAGTCTTAAGATACCAAGTAACATAAAATTGTTAGCAGCTTTTAATTATTTCTGGTCTTTTGATTGCCTTGAGGTATGTCACAAGTTTTCTAAATTAATCCATTATTGACCTGGTTTGGTAGACTGATTTTTACTTACCTAAATCACTCTGATAATAGACATTGTGCTTGGCTAAAGATTGTATGATATATTAATTAATGGATAGGGAATTTTCTTCTAATAAATCTGGGGAGATCATTAAGCATATCTTTGGTTAGTTATTTACAGAAGGTCTTGCATTTCATTTGTAAACCAAATGGATAGCCTACTTCCCCACCTGATTTATGTGAGAGCAGTACCATGCTATAAAACTTTGCAATAGAGTAAGTGCAAACGTACAGCCTTTGAAAGGAATGCTTATCTTTCTAGAATTGCAGAATTTATTTTAAGATTCTGGAATTGTAGCAAGGCATTTTATTTACCTTAAAGACACTAGAAATAAGGAATGCCTTGTTGGATAGAGTGGTATTAACAATATTCATAATAATTACTGTGTTCTATGGAGAGAACAACTGTCACTAAAGTTCAAAATTCTCCCCTTTCTGATATAATTTCCTCTTTCTTTTCAGGGCCAAATGCCCTCTCTGCTTTATAAAGAATTAAAAAAAAAAAAAAAAAAAAGACATCTCAGTCATTCCAGTCATCAAATCTCAGTGTGTCTGCATGTGTGTTTATACTCGTGATCTCAAATATGAATGGTGTAGATGTGAAAAAGCCGTTGGTTACAAAGCTATTCTGTTATGTTGTCATTTTAAAAGAGGCTGTTTCTCCAAAGCTAAGAGTGAAATTATAGCAGGTGCAGTTTCAGACTTCTACAATTATCCCAGATTACCCTTTCAATAAAATGTTGACAGCCTCGCAAAAACAGTCTTACTATGCTGACATTTGGAAGCAGACAGGCATTGCAAAATGTTCCATCATAACAGCAGTGGTTTGGGCCTCAGAAAATCTCTTTATATTGTTAATGGGAAATTATTGCTTTTCTCACTTCGTAAATATTCAGCCAGTACCTTCTAGTTCACCAGAACTTTATATTCCCCATTAGAAAACAAAGGCTGGTATAGGGACTCTTAAGTAATCACAGCTGGAATTAACACTACTTCTCTCCACTGGAGGGGCAAGCAAAGTAGGAGAAAGAAAGTATGTTTCTGCCTGTCTATAAGAACTATTGCTTCTAAGAAAACTTGAGTAGTGGGAGGAGTTGGAAGTCCCTGTAATTCTATTCCATACACAAAATAAGAAAGTAGTTATATGTGAATATTTCACCACCAGTTATGTCTGCAACATTAGGCAAAGTACTTGTATATATTTTCTTATCATCAGCACCCCCTCCATGCACCTGTGTGCACGCACACACGCACAACTTAGTTCAGTACTGCCTTGGATGAAAAAAAAAAATGACAAAAGCTCATTGAAATCTTCAGGGACAGGCTCGTTTTATATATAGCCTTAAGAAGTATAAACTATGCAATAGCAACCAGCAGTTAGATGAAGAATTCTGTCAAATCAAATATTTAACCTTATGAGACCCTGGCCTCCCATCCTCAACAAGAACTGCTTAACTTGAAGCAGCTGTAAAGAGAATATAAAAAACAAATACAGAAGTGGGTTGCTTAAAAGCAAATCAGCTCCCTTTCTCTGCATACACTGGTAATGATCGTGGAATACTTATCCCATGCCAAGCACCGTGCTTTACACATATTGACTTGTTTAATTCTCACAACAATGCACGAGGTAGGTACTCTTTTTAATCTAATTTTACAGATGAAGCTGAGCCATAAAGAGGTTAAGTAACTCGCCCATGTCCCACAGCTAGTAACTGACAGAGCTTGGCCTTGTATTCAGGCAGCTCCACTCCTGAGTCCTCACTCTTGACCCCCAGGCTACATTGCTTCTTATTGTATCATAGACTTTGCTGCTCTAAGTGGGGCCCTTGGACCAGCATCAGTAGTGT
The DNA here is from genome assembly GCF_028564815.1 of Eubalaena glacialis. Classification (NCBI taxonomy): domain Eukaryota; kingdom Metazoa; phylum Chordata; class Mammalia; order Artiodactyla; family Balaenidae; genus Eubalaena; species Eubalaena glacialis. The sequence goes on from NC_083716.1 coordinate 40,863,349, forward strand.
CACCTGGGCATTTGTTAGGTTAAATCTGAGGCCTCACTCCAGACCTACGCAATCAGAATCAGCATTTTAACAAGGCCACCAGGGGATTCTTATATACATTTAAGTTTACAAAGTACTGATCTAAGACCCTTACTAATAGAAAATAATCTATTTGAGAAGAAAAACAAAATTAATATTCTACCCCAATTAACTTGCCCCCTGATTTTCCCTGCAGGTTTTGGATATGTCAAAAAAGATTTCAAATGTTTAAGTAAGTTACTCTGTTCGTTCTTCCAATCACAAGTCTAGGCATGAAAGTATATGTGCTCATTACTCTTTCTTAGACTAATGGCTCTTAAGTTGTGGTGCCTGGACCAGCAGTATCTATCAGCACCACCTGGGAATTATTATGTATGTAAATTCTTGGGGGCCTAACCAATACCTGTTGGGGGTGGAGCCCAGCAATCTGTATTTAAAAAGCCCTCTAGGTGATTCACTGCCTCTCAAGTTTGAGAATCGCTGCCTTAGTTCTTCTGAAATGTTGCCCGATTTGAGTGATGCTGTGGATTATACTTTGCTGTTGAGCCCTCCTTTAAAGGTATGGTTCCTTTGTTTTGCAAACGAGGCGGTTTATGAATGTGTAGAAAAGTCTGTGATGTGAGCTTTAGTCTCATCGAAAACAAGCCACAGTCCTAGAAGACAGGAGCATAGCTTCTTGCAAACAGATGAGGCGGCTGACTTAATCTTTGCCAAAGTGGCTAATTCTTTGGAAAGGGTTGGCTCTGGCGTTTGCCCCCTTGTCATCTTGGTTAACTCTTTCTGCATCCCTTTTGACATTTCATTATACGTAATTGCTACTTTTAGCACTCTGCTTGTGAAAGGCTTGCTTTTGCTCGGTTGTCTGATGTGTTTTTCCTCCACGCTGGTTGGGGCTGACCTTTGACAGGCTTCTGACTTTGCTGTCTCCACAGCAATCATTGCCTTGGCTGCCGCGCAGCGTCTCTTAGTTGAGGCCTAATAAAGATGAAACGCACGCTTTGCGTGCAGGATGGCGTCCTTCAACTCTTCTTTCTCTCCCTGCCTGGTAATGCCGTTGTGTCTGATGTGGAGATGAATAGCTTTCTTGGAAATTACCCCGGAATGCCGTTTCCCCTGTGGTACTTCGGTGCAGCCTCTGTATGTGGCGCTCCCATCGTATATTCAGCATTAGCTGCTGTGTGCGCTCGTGTTTTTAAACTGCAAGCATAGGTTGGTCATCTTTTTCAAAGTTAAAAAAAGTAAAACAAAAACGGAACGACTTATACCTGTCAGGAAGAATGAATGGTTTTATCATGGGACATTTCTAGAGAAATTGGAATGTTTCTTTACAGTCAGTACCAGTCTATTTTACCTGTGGCATAAGTCCTGAAATGATCGTCGCTTTGCTGATTATTGGAGCAGCCTGATCGAACCGTGACTGTACCCCAGAGCTTGTCATTGTTTATGGGGGAGGGGATGTCTGCCTTATCTACTTCAAGTAAGCTGCCCTTATAACACATGCTTAATTCTGGCGTTTATCTGGAAATACAATTACGGTATTGAACTTCCTTCCCTGATGAAATAAGGAACAATTTCCTAAGTCTCGATCTGACTGTATAGTTTCATTAGCGTCAATTAGGCTGCCATTAATTTAGCTTTAAAAATGGTCACAGCTTTTGGAATAAAAAATTACCTTCTTGGGACTTCCCTGGTGGTGCAGTGGTTAGGAATCCGCCTGCCAGTGCAGGGGACACGGGTTTGATCCCCGGACCGGGAAGATTCCACGTGCCGCAGGGCAACTAAGCCCGCTACGCCACAACTACTGAAGCCCGCGCGCCTAGAGCCTGTGCTCTGCCACAAGAGAAGCCACCGCAATGAGAAGCCCATGTGCCGCAACTAGACTAAGCCTGCGCGCAGCAACAAAGACACGATGCAGCCAAAAATAAATAAAATTTTTTAAAAAACTATAAAAAAATACATTCTTTTATTTGTTTTTGCCTCTCATCTTCCTCTTTATTATTGAAAGGACAAGTATGTTACTGATGGAAAAAGGCTCACTTGTGACAGGAGAGTAATTAGTGTGAAGACCATGACTAATTAAAATAAACGTTCTTCTCATTTTTTAGAATCCAGGTTACTTATTGGGGTTGTTTTCTTTTTAAGCCATAAAATTGTAATTTGATTATTTTTATATAAAGAACATTTGGAATCATGTCAAGTCCTCATCAGAAATAGTGCCTTTATTTCTTCTTGGTATTTTTCATTAATGCCCTAAAACATGTACTATGACAATAGGTGAGTGGTAAACCAGTGCATGAAATGAGACGGGAAAAAACAGTGGTATTTTTGAGTATAAACTCCAGTCTTTAGTTCTCAGTTTGTCCTTTGCATACGCATCTCTCCACTTCTACCCTGATATGGTTTTTTTCCTCTTTATTACTGTTTCCTGATTAGAAAATAAGAAAAGGAAAACAATTGCATAAAAACATTGACCAGGGATGCTGAAAGAGCCAGCAAAGACAAAATCAAAAGGATAAACTTTACATCGTAAAACATATTTCTGGCTGCCTACTTAAATGCAGCTTGTAACAGATCCATGTGTGTCTATTATTGATTTACAATGAAGATTTCAAATTTGTTAGTAGATTTATTTGGCAATACTAGGCAGAAACAAGATACAAGGAACAATAAAGATTGAGGCTAGTTATGTTCATTATCTCCCAACTCCACGTTTTAGATTGAGTTGTACTCCAGCCAAGGCCATTGTCAACCATGCTCAATGTCCGATACATGTTTGTATTTGAACAGACATAATACACTCATGCCATGTTTAAATGCATAAAGCCAAGTTGATGAGGACATCACATGGTTAAGAAAGCACACACCGGCTACTTTTGTTAGTGACTGGGAGACATCTCAAGCAGCCAATATGGATAAATAGACCAATGGTTAGCCTAAGATGGTAACTCTGATTTATCTTAACGTAATAATGTATCTGTGGTTACACCGTTGTAGCATCTGGGTTAAGGAACTTAAGCTGTACTGTCTCCATTTCTCGTGATTTACTACATACTTAAAGCAGGTGGTATTAGTTATACTGAAGAATATAGATTTGAAATCCCCAGAAGTCTATAACTGAGGATATGGTCAGGATGTATGGGGTAATTTTTAGAAATCTGGCGTTTCAGAATGGAGTGAATGATATCAGTGAAGTCAGACAAGGTGGAAAGTTTGTTGATGTTTCGTTAATTTTGGCTAAGATCTGCCGAAGTCATGCCTGGGTTCTATAAAATATGGCAGCACAGCAATCTAAGGGGGTGGGTTTGTTGTGTCTGATCTGAGTGGTGAGGGGTAGAGATGCCTTGCATGTGTTTTAGGAGTTTATGGCTTTGAGTTAAATAAGGAGTGTCTGTTTTGCAGATGGAGCCAAATGAAAGGAAAAGAGAAATAAGATTTAAAAAAAATTTTTTTTAAGTTGTAAAGTTTTGCTAACTTCATTAACGTCAGGAATTTGACCAGTCCTCCCTTTCTTTATTTCGACAAACTGTTATCCTCCTGGTCTCACCGTAAGCACTTTTTCCTCAGGGAAATCTTTCCTCACCCCCTAGAACTTGATTAGATGCTCCTGATAAATGCTCCCTACAGACCTCGTGAACCTGCCAGGTGAGCCTAACACTTACCACCCCCTATTGATATTGCATGCTTAATTGTTCTCTGCTCCATTGAACCACTGCAAGCTCCTAGAAGATAGCAAAAAATACACATATATTTCCTATCATATCTACAGTGCACGGCAGTTAGTATTTCCTAAACACTTTTGTGGAACAGATAACTTACCACATTCAAGCTTCACTTATGACTTTAGTATTTTCCTTTTCTTTATGTATCAGTGCTTTGTAATGATTCAGCTGTGTCTTGAGGTCTTTTACCACTCAAAAAACTTTCGAGAATTAGATCAAGGCAACTAGACTGCTTAAGATTTCTAGAAATGTCTGTTATTATTAGGCAATGTATCCTTGGGAAAAAAAAAATCTACTTTCTATAAAGGTCATGCAGGCCAAATTTACAATTTGGAAAAGGTAAATCTTAAATGAGTACCATATTGATCTGAATGTTTTTGGTCATTATGGTTAAAATTGTGATATGTGAATTGAGAATGTCTTTGAAGGAGTTTTGGGAAATGTACTCTGTAGCTATTGGCATCTGGCTGGATATATTTTTATAAAATCACTTAATCTCTCTGTACCTTTGTTTGTTTTTTATGCTTCCTATTGATATAATGGAATTATTATAACTTGTTTTATCTAAGTATCATTTCAAAAAATTAGAATTATATATGTGAAAGCACTCTGAAAACTATAAAATCCTATTCAAATGGCTTAAAGATTCCAGAGCTTAACCTCTTTTCTATATTATGCAGTGATTATGCCAGAATTAGCAATTTGTAAGGCATGCGGGACTCCTTCTGGGGCTCCAGAGACCAGACTCGGTCTGGCCTAAGCAAAAATGTAACTTGATTGATCACATACTCAGAAAGGGGGAAAGGAGGATGAGGAATGGGTAGGGATGGGACCCTGGGATTGAATTCCTCAGCATGGTGGTTCTCCAAGGAAGAGACGCTGCCAGGGCAGGCACAGCAACACCCCCACGCAGGCTGAGTTTAGAAGTAACCCTGCTACATATATTCACATCTGTCTTCATCTCCTCTTAGCAAATATACATCCTTCAGTGGTGTGAGCAAATGACAGGCTGTGCTCGGTCTGCCATTATTTTGCCGAAGGAGTTGGCACAGCTATTCTGAGCAAAGGCAAATCATGAGGTGGCTAATTTGCACTCTATCACCTTCGTGCCTTCACAGTTGGAGCTGTTGTGTGAAAACGATGTTTGGTGCAAGACAAGTGGATATATTTAATATGTTTAAGCAGAGAATCCTCTTTTCTAGAAGTCCAGATTTTTTTTTTCTCCAGAAGAAACCAGTGACTCTGTAAAATACAGAAGATACTGCTTTTTCCATCTGTAAAAATAAGAACTATCAGTTTCTATATTGCATCATAGCACAACCAACCTCTGCATTCAGTTCAATGAAAGCTCATTTTTCTAATTGTTGTTGAATGATCAGTTGTCATTGCAACACTGCATCTTCCAGACGAGTAAAATCACAAGAAGGAAAATAACATTCTCTTTATATGCCAAAAGTAGACAGTTTTGAAAATATAAAACAGCTGAGCTCACTTGACTTTCTTGATGTCCTCTACTTCATCTGCCAGTGGAGGAGATGGTTAGAGTACTCCCTTTCCTTAGTATTTTTTCCCCAGAATTCTGCCAAATGTAGAGAATTACATATAACTTACTACAGAAGAGATGGGCCAAGAAGGGACATTTCTATTTGAAAGCCTACTAGTGCCTAGAAAATAAATGTGAAGTAGTATTGCAGCTGTTTCTCTTAACCAGCTGGGTCATATACTTTCTTAATGGGACCGAGACAGAAGCATTGGTTTTCATATTTATGTGAGGACTTGAAAGGGATCATAAATTATGATGGCTGAGTCTAGCCTTAAGGTAGCAATGAACTAAGATGATGTGGAGGTAGACAACGAAATGGAAACTTCTAAAGCACATCAACAGGGAGCTCTTCAGGGAAGATACAGCAGGAGGTTAATGGACATCTAATCTTAATGCTTCATTTTGTTTCCCCTTGAGAGATGAGATTAATTAAGCATACATCAAATATATGGCTTCTGGCATATAGACACAGTGTTTGCAGAAAGAGAAACAGTATGATATAAGAACTGACTAGGAAAAAGGAAACCCCTCCTTTGGGAGACAAAATTTTAATAACATTTCCAAGCTGAAGTCACGTAATTCAACTTGCAAGGAAAAGTTATTAGTATGACTTTGTAAAGATGTCTACTTGAATTTCAGCAAATATGTAAGCATATGTTTTCAGCCTCTCAGTGCAGTGTTTTGGGATGCAGCTCATCCAACTGACAAGAGGACTTACAGATGTAATACCCATTTCCTTAATGAGATTCGAGACTTAAAATCTGTTGTTATGAACAGATGTGCTATGACATTTACCAACCACGTGCTGATAGTTTTTGAATTAGGCACACTGTTCAAAATATGCCAAACGGCAGGGAATTGTCACCATAATAGGGCTGCTGGCTACACCACCTCAGTAACTTGCCAGAGATTGAAGCTTATGATGGAGGTCCAAAATGTGCCATGTTTGGAGCCTCACTGATGTGATAGAGAGCCTCTACGTACTGAAGAACTCATTGAAAATGAATATCATTAAGGTGGACTGGCCACCCAGCCTCTGTTTCCTTTCTAAAGGATCACAGACCATCTGTTGAAGAATATTCTAGAATTTTTCAAAGATTTGATTTCAACTAAATTATATGAGGCCTGTTTATAATAGAATTAAGGAATACCTAAACGTGCCAGGCAGGAATATGTGTGAGTTATTCATTTAACAAATATTTATGGATCATTTTCTACATGCCAGTAACTGGAGACACACTGAACTGGGGATAAAAAGATGAACAAGACCCACTTTTTGCCCTCAAAGAGCTCTATGCTGCTGTAAGCCAGCTTCTTATATTTTTTATCATATTAAGACACTCTGAGTCTTTATCTTAATTCTCCTCTTAACCTTTAAGCCTTCCTAAACCTGTATGCAATTCACCAAGTAATGTTCTGTTTTATTATTCTGAGGTAGTGAACCAACTTCATGACTGCTGTAAACTTTTGGGTTTTTTGTTTGTTTGGTTGGTTTTTTTTGTTTTGTTTTTTTTTAAACTCAGAATTCATTGCCATTAGCCCACAGGTTAGTGTTTGTTTTCTATGTGTTTATAAGATGGAAACATCATTAAAGGACATCCTTGAGTGAAGAAGATTTGAGATGCCAGGTATCATGCTGAATATTTACCATGAGTAATTTCATTCGTATCTGAGAAGAATTTCATGAGGCATACATTATTATCTTGGTTTCCTAAAATAGACTGATGAAATCTTAAATTACTTGCCCAAGGCCACACAGCTCCTGTGTGGTTACAGGGAAGATACACAGGCCAGATTACTGGCTTTCATGCTGTAGCATGCTGTCTCATGCCTTTATTTCTTTTGCATTCCTGAGCCTTTCAATTTGTGCATGAAGCATTGACTGAGACGCCATTTCCTTCATTAACATCAACAAATGATATCACCTGTTTTCTAGACATTTGACTATCTCGCATAGGCCTGTCACGAAACCATCATCCTGTGTACAACGTCCCTTACAGGAGTATGTTACCTCAAAATAACTATCATTATGTATTCATTCATATAGATCTATGACTCACTTCTCTCTGCATTGATCTCTTACCTAGTATAAAATCTTGTGGTTCAGTTACTCCTTTGAGGTGATCCAATTCAATTTTCCATCTGATATAGGAAGTCTTTCTCCACTATTTTATTAGGTGGTCTACTGGAGCATTTCCTGTGATGGGAAGTTTCTTAGGACAAGATTTAGCCATTGCTGCATTCCTTTTGTCTTTACATTGAGTCTTAATCACCAATCCTGTCAGTTCTAATTAGTGGCTTAGTTCTGTCCTTGACAAGTAGGAAAGAATTACCTCTTAATCCACCAGAAACATTATGGAGTGGATTGATTCAAATTTTGCTTGAGGTGGAATAATTAAGACTATTAGCATAAGGTAGAATAATAAAGAAGTGAATATATAAATAGGAAAAGTAAAGAAAGTTAGCTTTCAGCAGCAAGGAGGTACTTGAGAACAAGGTATGTATCTTAGTTATCTTTGTATCACCAGTGCCTAATACAGTTCTGGGCACGTAGTAAGCTCTCAAATGTCTGAGGAATGTTTGTAATAAATGTCTCCCAACTTTTGATTTCAGGCTAGCCCTTAATGCTACTATAAACAGCTTCATTGAATTGACTTAAAGTCTAATAAAGCCATCAAATCTTTTAGGACAGTTACTGAGTTTTTGCTTTCTCTTATCCAGAGTGAATATCCTCAGTTTCTTCTTCTTTTTCGCAGATTGTTTTCCCCTTGTAACCTAGTCACTTATTTACCCTAAAACATTTGTTGAATCCTATGAGGTATCACAGTACTCGTAGTGGACCGTGTATGGTACTGATATGATTCAGGTACATGAATAACCATGAAGCAAGTCAGAGTGATAAAAAACCACAAAGGAGGCAAAATCAGAAGGTTGTAGGAAAAAAATAGAGAAATTCTAGCTGGGGTGAACTGGAAAGTCTTCATGGAGAGAGTGGCCTTTAAACTGGGTCTTGAAGGGCTACTAGGATTGTCATGAGTAGGAGAAAATAATTGGAGCAAAGACCTGAAGGCAGAGAACGGAAGTGTGGATTTAGAAACTTGACAGTAGAATCATTGGATAAAATAAAAGGTCTGTGTAGAGGATTGTGAGAGATGAATTTTGAAAGGTACTTTAAACTGAATATGGATTAAATGCAAGGATGGAGAGGTTTTGCTTTATTTATTGGCAGTAGGGAGCCATTGAATATTTTGTGGGTAGAGTAACAGGATTAGAATAGTACTTTAGGAAGATCAATCTTGCAGGACTGATTGGAGTAGTTTATCACTTTCCTAAGTGTGCTTCTCTGTCAGTAGCTCAAAGTGATTATGTAATCTTCACTAGACAACTCAGAGCACTTTGGTCTTCACGACTATTATTATCTGGGGGTCTTTTGGCTCCTCCTTTCGCTCTTGGTCCCTAATTTGTATCTGAGTTAGAGAGAAAGCCACTTACTTCCTAGAGGCTCATTCCCCCTTTCTTCCTGCTCTTTTTCCTGATATACTTGACATTTTGCTTCATGTCAGCGTTGTTTCAGATGACCTGAGGTTGATTGATTTACTTTATCTCTCTCTCTCTCTTCATTTTTATACCCCTCCCTCCAACCACCAGCCCCCACTACCAGATTTAGAACCAGGTGTCTACAGGTTTCTAAATAATTGCACTTTGGTTTAGTAGATGTTTACAACAGTACACTTTATTGTCTTAACAAGGAGTGCCAGGAGAAAGACTGTGACACCTGGGAAGTCCCTGCTTCCACGGCCAGGTTTTGCATCCCCAGTCCCTGTTACTAATTAGCACTTAGTTTTTGGTGTTTATGGGCTTTGGCCAACAAGAAGGGAGATGTGGTTAGAGTTCTGCATGAGTGGAGTTTGCTCTGGTACACTTGGCCCTCACATATATTTGTCTCTGCTGCCCTTGGTGGCTGCTGTCAGCTGGACTCAGGATGGTTCACATGACTTTAACTTTTAAAGATGACTTTTTGACGCCACTGGGACTCCCCCTGCATAAAAACTGGTGCCTGTAGAATGAAGCACAATGCTTCTTGAGCTTTTTCACTGAAGGCCACTAAAGACAGAAGGTAGCTCCTGGTAACTCTGGAGGTTAGGGAGAGAGGGGTGTGCTAGGCATGCCATGGTGCTGAGAGCCAGGAGAGGGAGAGGTGGGGTAGAAGATGGTCACGAGGAACCTGCCTCAGGTACAAAATACTTTTGAAGGCTCCCATTGCTTTTGAACCTTAGGTAAAACTTGCAGCCCAAGCTTCTGTTTTAATTTCAAGAAATCTTCACCACCTCCGTTATGGAAGTCAAATTCCTATTCCTTTTGCTCCTGTGATACTCAGTGATGATGAATAGGGTGGTGAAGTGGGTCAGAAAAAGAGGGTGAGGAAAGCAGATATCCTTAGCCCAGTTTCAGAAGCATGCAAGAGTAAAAAGAACCAGGCTTTGGAGTCAGAATGAAACTGAATCTTAGAATTATTATATGTGTGACCTGGGCAGTAACTTAGCTTCTCTGAGACTCAGTTTCCATATTTATAGGAAGGGGACAAGAATATCTCATAGGATTAGTATAGGATAAATAGATATAACAGACATCAAGTTCTTATCATGTTGTATAGTAAATGTTGAATAATGGTACCAAAATAATGCTCGTTATTATTTGTGTATCTGTACAAAAATAAATTACCACCTATTTGGCCCTTTCAGTATTTTTAACATTTGAAAGTGAATTTAAATTTTAAAATCATCACGTTAGTTAATGTTTTAATATCTTCAGAAAGCTAGCACTTGGTCTTACCGGTTACATTGTTCAAGGTATGAAGTTGAGCAGAATTTAGAGAAACAACTATCACTCCTTTTGGCTTCCTTAAAGGGCAGCCCATTGTACCAACTCCTTTCAAATACATGCACATCATGACAATACTGATAAGTGATTTTTCTACTGTTAAGCTTATAATAATGATTATTTTTTTTTTTTTTTTTTTTTAATGATTATTCTTATCTGCAATGTCCAACTTTATTTTATCTTTATTTTATTTTTGGCTGCGTTGGGTCTCCGTTGCTTCACACGGGCTTTCTGTAGTTGCGGCGAGCGGGGGCTCCTCTTCGTTGCGGTGCACGGACTTCTCATTGCGGTGGTTTCTCTTGTTGTGGAGCATGGGCTCTAGGTGTGCGGGCTTCAGTAGCTGTGGCACACGGGCTTAGTTGCTCCGCGACATGTGGGATCTTCCCGGACCAGGGATCGAACCTGTGTCCCCTGCATTGGCAGGCAGATTCTCAACCACTGCTCCACCAGCGAAGTCCTGCAATGTCCAACTTGACAATCTATCATCTTCATAGAATATATATCATTAAAGAGAGAACTTTTCTAGGCAAGAAAGTTTAAAATATAACCCCCATACTAACAGTGAGGCAGTCTGCACAGTGGAGATATCGGTGCTCTCCAGATGCACTGTAAACAGCAAATGGCCTTTTCTAATTATGAAACATTGGTCTCAGAACATTACAGCAGCTGGAATTTGACTTTAGGCAAACATATGCCTTAATAATGTTGGGAAGCATTTGTGGGCTTCATGGACCCCCCTCAAGGTCTTTTGTAAGCCGATTCTGTAGCACTAAGTATCTGAGTTATCACAGATGATTCAAGCTTCAAGAAAATGGGGGGTGGGGTGAGGTGTAAAAATAAAGTTTCTGGAATTTCTGGAGCATATAGTAAAGTACCTTACGGTCTGAGCTGGAGCTCTTTTAATGTTGAAGGTAAAGTAGGAGAACAAGCTAATGACGCCTGTCTTGTTCTTCCACCCACATTAAGCCCTCCAAAGCTTCTAGCTCATTCACACACAGTTTAGATCAGCAGAAGCTTTGAGATGAGACCTGCCTACTATCTGAGAATGTTTCCTGGAAAACGGGCTGACTTGGGGAAGAATAGGTCACTCTGGAATCCTTGTCAGAAAACTCAAACAGTGTTTTGCTGCTAGGGAAAGACACTTGGAAAAGCTCAAATTGAAAACCCATTCTCTTCTAATGGAGATTATGAAGGTCTAGAGTAATTTTTCCAACGAAGTACAAGAATAGAGATTTTATTTGGACAAAATGTTTGACATACACACAAAATGCAATTTAGAAAATACCTGATGAGCTCTACTTTGTGCCATCCCAGGCACAAGAGAAGCATGCAAAGAAATTATATGAATATTGATATGCGGGGCTCAGTGTTAACCCTTTATTTGCTGAGCTGAGGAAATCCTTGGGAGTCCTGGGCAGAGGGCTGGGAATAGTCAGGGAACTTAGGGAAGTGGCTGTTTGTTAATAAGTAGACCATACTTATTTAGTAATTTGTATGTCCCTGTGGATGCAGACCAGCTAAAGTATTACCTCTTCCCTTACCACTCTTCCTTTCTCCTTCTCTGAGGTAATCCTTTCTTCAGGATACTTAGAGCAGGGGCTCTTAAGGGTGCCATGGACCTATTTGTCACTCTGATGAAGCATATGGACTCATCTAAGAATGTTTATAAAAGCATAAAATCAAACACACAGGATTACAAAGAACCATTTATTTTGAGATACAATGATAAAACATTTAATAATTGTGATTAAATAACATTTAAAAATAAGATCTAGAGCTCTAGTAACTATCATAAGTTCAAAATAATGATGAATGTAAATTATATTTAAGATATCTGCAGCAAATGTAGGATGATATAAAAATAGCCATGGTTTCTATTGCTGACAAACCACTTACTGTGGTTTGTTGCCTATACTTACAGAAGAAATGCTAAATTTCAGTAACAGGGTAGTAAAAATAAAGATGTTGTTTTCCCACCTCACATTCACAAATCCTTTGTGTTTCATCCACAGACTGCTTGGGGCTCCATGGACCCCAGGTGTCTCCATTCAAATTTCTGTAACAAATACCATAGACTGGTTGGCTTAAACAATGAACATTTATTTCTCAGAGTTTTGGAGGCTTGAGGTTCAGGATCAGGGTGCCAGTATGGTGGAGTTCTTGGTGAGGGCCCTTTTCCTGATTATATCCTCAAGTGGCCTTTTCTAGGTGTGTTCAATTGACTAGATTGGCATAAAATAAATAGGGGCAGAATACTTATTTGAGTCTGTAAGTGCTCTATACCTACACATGCTTTCTCAGTGTTCTTCCAAAATACAAATTGGGCAGCAGATGAATTCCCCAGTTGGAGAATTTAAGCCAAACCCAGATTTGTGGTTTCAGAGTCTAGCACAATTTTACAGCTCATTCTTCTATAATCTTGGTGTCCCCTAAATGAAGGTCAACTTTTGCCTACAGTGAAGGTATTCTTAATGTACTCATACACTTAAGAGATCCCAGAGTAATGGTAACTTGTATCTTTTCCACAGAGTTCAATCTGGCCTTAACCTGAAAAAATGATAAATGTTTCCAATAGCGAATTTTAGATACAAACTTGAACAAAAAGGAAAATCCCTTCCCAACCCTTTTTCTGCTTTACACTCTTCAGACTTAATGTGTTCAACAACAGCAATCATTGTGAAAATCACAGGAATTTTATTTGGGAAGTGCTTATCCCCTACAGAGATTAATATACCACTTAATATCCAAGGTAAACGGATGTTTTGAATGTTCTCTAAGTTATGGAAGCAACAGACATACACTCCAGCAGGCTGTTTAAGAAGCAAGATGTTAATCACAACTCCAATATAACCATACTTCTGACAACATTACAAGGTGATTATTAGTCATGCTTGCCCACCTGTAAAATGCTGACTTGACTAATATGCATATTGGCAGCATATAAAAAAGGTGTTGGCACCTTGCCCAAGGTCATGGACAAACTTGAAGTTTCATTAAGCCATATTGATTATCATGCAAAATATCTGGAACACAGTTTTACTCGGACATTCCATTTACACGGGCTATTGAAATCAGAAGATAAAACAAAAATACTGAATTCTGTGAACTTAATTTCAGAGATCGTTTTTCTACACATGAATTATGATATCTAATAAATTCAGTTTAGACATTTTAATGTAACCTTAGAGTCTGACTAGGCATATATATTTTCTGCAGGTGAACTTCATGTACACAAATTACATTAATTAACAATTATACCCAGTGTTTATCAAATAAAAAGCAAGTTTCTTGAGTTGGGAAGTTAGAGGAAACAAGACAGGGACTTTTCTCTGAGGGAATGTAGTACAGACTTATTTGAGGTAACGTAATATCGACATAGAGATAATTGACTGTGTTTGGTAACGTGCAAAGTGCCAGTAAATGACACAGAAAAAGCTATAGTTGTAAGACAAAAAGGTTGTTTATCAGGAGAGACAAGGGATGGAGCCTGGCCTTGAAGTGTGAACTCAGACTAATAATGCTGCAGGTAACTTAGTACACACACACACACACACACACACACACACACACACACACACACACACACGCACACACACACACACACACACACACCTGCCAAGCCTCTGCTGTTACTCCAATTGCTGCCTTATTCACTAAGACCCTCCTCACTTCACTCCTGAATTACTGTGGCCTCTGCCTGGCACTCCTTACTCCTTGTCTGAACCTGTGCGTACAGTGTATTAGAACAATTTTCCTTACACTGGGCTTTTATCATATTAACTACTGTGCCCTATGGTTTGTACATAAAGTATTATTTTGATGGAGCCAGTGTTGGTCTGTGTTCTGCTTGACTCCGGTGTTTCTGAATCCAGTGTGTCCCTCCTAGATTAGTCTTTCTCAGCTATCACTATGATATCTTTCGGTTTAAGAGATTGTAATAGAAGCTTTTATATACTGTTACCAGGAGTATGCACTGTGATGTCTTTCTGCGGGGCAAAGCCTTAAAATGTATATATGCTTTATTTCACTTTGACATTATGCTTTTAATCATGACTTTGTGCATTTTAAAAAAATATATAATACAACTATTTTTATTGCTGCTATTTTAAAAATAAAATTTGTTGGCATATCCTAATTGGTCCTCTGGAAGGAGGAGGGTCTATACTGGAAACACCTGGGAACCATTAAAAATGATGAATATAGAAAATACTGATTTTTTTTCTAGTAAGCATTTAATTTTTTTTTGATATCCCCATGGTATATCCTTTAAAATTGTGGTTCTTTTTTGTTTTGTCTTTTTAAGATCTCTAGTAGCTTTCTGTTGTTCATCAAATTAATCCTTGCTTCCTATGCCTGGTTGCCAGGGCCCCGCATCAACCTACTCTCAAATTGTGTAGCAACCTTATAGAAATCTCAACCATTTCAGTCTGTTTTATCCCTGACTGGACTCCCACAGCCCAAACTCACTTCCAGCTGTGCTCTTGTGTATGTACTTTCCCCACTTGACTACCCTTTGTCTCTCTCCTAATTCAACTCCTATCTTTTTTTTAATAAACTTATTTATTTTATTTTATTTTTGGCCGCGTTGGGTCTTCGTTGCGGCTTTCTCTAGTTGCGGCGAGCGGGGGCTACTCCTCGTTGCGGTGCACGGGCTTCTCATTGCGGTGGCTTCTCTTGTTGCAGAGCATGGGCTCTAGGCACGCAGGCTTCAGTAGTTGTGACATGTGGGCTCAGTAGTTGTGGCTCGCAGGCTCTAGAGTGCAGGCTCAGTAGTTGTGGCGCACAGGCTTAGTTTCTCTGCGGCATGTGGAATCTTCCCGCACCAGGGATTGAACCCGTGTTCCCTGCATAGGCAGGCGGATTCTTAACCACTGCGCCACCAGGGAAGTCCCGTATCGTTTTTTAAGGGTCTACTTCTTATGCATCTTGTCCTGATTTTCTCAGTCCTTCGTGGGTATATCATCCAGTTCTATGGTTCGTCTCAAGTAAACAGGTGTTCTGGAAAGGAGCCTGGATTCAACAGAGGAACTAGGATGTGACTGGAGCACACCTGTGAGATAAGCGTTGTTTTCTGCTGAAGGTTGATTTTTGAAGGCTATTTGGAATGGAGCCATGCACACACCGGTCCTTGCTGCTTTGTTCTTTTTCTACTTTACTGGAGAAAAAAGATTCTCAGTTAAGAGCTGGCCAAGGGAGAAAGTCATGTTTTCTTTTTTAGCTTCAAACAATTTTGCAAGGAAAAATTAGGTAAAGTTCAAAGATAAAGGTTTGCTCTAGAGTGCAATATTCCTTTATCATCTGTTCCTCTGTGCATTGCTTCTAGCATCTTCCTGCAAGGCACATACATGGCCTGATTACTCGAGCATTTTCTCCTCTCCCTTACGCCCAAATCTTGATCTGTTGCATTCACTGGGCTTAGTCTGAGAACTGTGAAGAAGAGAGAACTGCATTCGTCCATTTTTGTGTTTGGTTCACTAAACTATATACCCCAGCCCCATTCACTGGTCTTGCTCAAACCCCTGCACAGCCCTTCTCTACCCCACACTCCATGGGTACTATGTATGAATTGTCTTTTTTTTTTTTTTTTAATTAATTTATTTATTTATTTATGGCTGTGTTGGGTCTTCGTTTCTGTGCGAGGGATTTCTCTAGTTGTGGCGAGCGGGGGCCACTCTTCATCGCGGTGCGCGGGCCTCTCACTGTCGCGGCCTCTCTTGTTGCGGAGCACAGGCTCCAGACGCGCAGGCTCAGTAATTGTGGCTCACGGGCCCAGTTGCTCCGCGGCATGTGGGATCTTCCCAGACCAGGGCTCGAACCCATGTCCCCTGCATTGGCAGGCAGATTCTCAACCACTGCACCACCAGGGAAGCCCTGAATTGTCTTTTTTAGTTTATGTGCTAACTTAAAATATTTCTATTATGAAAATTTGCAAACATACAAATAGCATAGTAAAACATGCTTCTTGAATACCCATCACACAGATTCAATTACCAACATTTTTAGTGTACTCTTTTAAAACCTAAGTTTATCTTAATATTTTGTTCTCTTACGCTATAACATGTCTTTCTAAAACTTGTCTTTTAGTCATGTGCTTAATAGATCGAATAGTGATCTCTTCTGTGGTATTCAGTTTCAATACTTAATTATTCATTGTCAAAGACAGTGGTATGTGAGAGAAATTAAAATTCAACAAACGTAGCTAATACATTGATAACTTCATATGGTAACTTTGGGCACAGGTTACAATTTAATTGTAATTATTATTTCTATTCTATTAAGTTAACCACTAAACCTGACAACTAAATTTTCACCTATATTTTTAAAAATTAAAATATGATCGATCATGTGAGTCATTAACACCATTCTGGTTAATTACCAGGGAGTGTTATTTCTTGTGAACCTCTCTTATTCTTTATCCGATTTCCTTTGTATATAGTCTTGAAATTACTAAATACTTTCAATGTGCTCTTAGACCATCTCATCCCTTAAGGACATAAGAGCAACAGGAATCTTCCCTATAGACATTAATACTAGTATTGAAAATTATGAACTACATTTTGTCTGTAAGAATACTTGCCTTCTTAACTAAATAGGATAGCATTATGATATTAGCTTTAAACCAAGGTTAATCATTTTTATTCCACTGAATAACTCATTGCTTTTGCACATTATAATTCACTGTTGAAATACTTTAATTTTTTTTCCTATTTTTTTTTTTTTTTTCTTTTTCTGCAGCTCTTGTAAATGTGAAACTCTGGGCCATTGATCGACAATGTTTTCAAACAATAATGATGAGGACAGGACTCATCAAGCATACCGAGTATATGGAATTTTTAAAAAGGTAGGATGCTTTCTTTTCTCCTGAGAGTGTTTTATTGTCTTTTCAACCTTCCTCTGAAATGCAGCCCGGGGAACACTTTTTGCCTTTATCTCAGTCTTATTAGCCTAAAAATTTGTGGAAGTACAAGACTTTGGACTGGCTTCTTTCTATTTCTGCTGCCAAATTTCACGATAGGTGGTTAAGTCAGAACTTCAGAGTTTCATCCAACATCCTCCGATAGAGGAGAGCAGCATAGAGGACAGAAGCAAGTGAGCATTTGCAGGAACAACGACAACAAAAAGGTTATTGAGTCCATCTCTAACTGTTGATCAGTTAATATATTTACCTCTTCTAAAGCAACTCACAGTACAAGACTGAATCATCTCTTGTGTGAGGTTCTATATTAAAGATCAGTTGACTAAGATGAAAAGTTCCAAGAAGAAGTTTATTATCCTTTAATCCTGAATTTAATTTCCCAAATTAAATTCATTTTATGTTGCAGTTCTGAGGTATCAAAAGCTTTTCTTTTCCTGATATTATATATTATCATAATAACTCAGTATACCATAGGAATTGGAATAAAATGCCAGCTTTCGTTTCTTAGGAATATACTGATAGTCACTGAAATTCATTTCTTTGTCTCTATGCTTATTTTAAAGAGTATATATTATCATTAAAAAGAATATTGACAACTTTGACTTTTTTCTAAAAATAGTTATTTTGTATAATTTTTCTTTTGAAACAGGACCATCACTAAATAGTGATGTACAGAGTATGTGAGCTAAATGGGAGTGCAACACCAATTAAGATTTCATTTTTGAGAGCTAGAATGTTAAACTGGCCTTTACATTTTTATTTTTGGTGAAGAAATGGTTTAAATGGAGTCAAAAAATCATATTTTGTGTCAGTGATAGAAAAATCTTAATGGATATCTATTGAATTTTCTTAAATGCAATTTTACTGTTCCTTACTTGGGTATTTCTTTTGGTTAACTTGTTTCTGATTACATTTTTTATTTCCACATAATTTTTTCTTTATTCCTGGTAAAATGACAATAAAATTCAAATATGACATCAGGTGAGACCATGTTAAAAAATTACTCTATTGGCAAGGTGTTGGTTTTTTTTACTAAAGGTGATTGAATGAAACAGAAGTGGAAATGTGAATTTCTTCTGTTTGAAGATTAGTATAGTTTGCGAGGAAATTAAATTATTCAGGTGCCATCTGTGTATGTTATATATGTATATATATGTTGATATGTGTGCTGATACATAGATGTGTGTATGTGAATGGAGAGAGAGAAAGAGACAGAGTGAATATTCATTTTTAAGCCTTTATTAAAGTACAAGTTATTGATTTCTTGTGATGCAGCCCTGATAGAGAAAGATCCCAATTGGTAATCAGTGAAATGCTTGTCTGTGGGACAAGAGTTAACTATTTGTCTCACATACCTAAGAGCTGGGTATTTATGATGCTGGTTTCAGCTTCCATAAGTTAGTTTTCATAAGGAAATGGAATGAGTGCCAATGCTGTCTTTCATGGCTCCAACAAAAACTCTTTTTTAGAGGCACAATTTCAGGAAATTGGAGATGTCTCTGTGTGTGTGTGTGTGTGTGTGTAAGTGTGTAATTGACCCCTGGATATACTTTTATTTTTGTATTCTCCGAGATGCCCAAATTTGTCATCTGTTTTGACAATTCAAACCTTAAAAAATAAAAGTTGGTTCTCTTAGAGTGCGTAAACATTTCTTGTTGGCCAGCTTAGAGCAAGTGGAGTTTAACTGATTTACTAAAAGAGACAGACACTGACTTTGATGTCACTCTTCATCTGGCCACTCTGTAAAACATCAAGTCCACATCATTTGTGTATGTAGTAGTGGGCTGGGAGTCCAGAGAGGTGACAAATGACCACTGTTGCCTGGGGCCAGCTTTAATCTTCCTAAATTATGGCTGTGACCAACTGGTTCTCTTTCTACAATGCTTCAGTGGCTCAGTTCCTGTTGAATTAGTTACAGCATCATTAGCTACAGCATCATTAGCTGGGTATTCAAGGTCCTCCCACAGCCAATGGCAGCCTGCTTTTTCAGCCGGGTTTCTTCTTGCCCCAGGCAAACCAAATGATACCATGTGCCCAGGCAGACCTTGTGCTTTTATATAGCACACTGCCTCTGTTGCCTTTTCCCCCATTGTCAATGTTTAAGTCTCTCTCTTCTTTATATATTCAACTAAAAGCTGCCCTTTCCGCAGATACTGATGGTTCTACTGGGAAGCAATCTCTTTCTTCTCTGGAGCTTCATTTCTACCATGTGCGTTATTTTCTACTTTATTATAATCTCACGGCTAAACTTATCTCTACTTTTAAACTACAGACTTTTCCGGACTAGAGCTATCTCTTAAGCATCTTGGTATTCTTCTTTGGCACACAGCTTACCACTTTGTAGACAGGCAATTTACAGGGCAGTAAGTGTGGGACGGGTACGTAATTTGCAGGGCCCACTGGAAAATAAAATTCAGGGCTCCTTTTGCAAAAATTGTGAAAAATTTCAAGACACTTGTGGCATAGTAGGAAACCAAGTATAGGGATCTTCTAGTCTTGGGCCCTGTGCTATTATACTTGTGAAACTAAGAGTGAGTAATCATTCCTCCTTCACTTTCCCAGGATAATACTTGCTGCCATTTATTTTGCAAGGCTGTTGGGATGACATAATATTCCCCAAGGAAATGTAGAGCTTGTCAAAAACTAAGATGACCAAAATTAAACTTTTCTACCATAACTTCAGAATTTTTTATTTCCCTGTTTAATGTTGATTTTAAAATTCTGCTTACCACTCTCACATTATGTAAAAGCTTTAGAATTTTATATAGTTAAATCAGCCAACTTTTTACTTCATGGCTTCATGTTTAGAAAGACTTACTTTATCATAAAAACATAGACTTAATACTTAAATCCTCTGGAGCAGCCTGTGTGTGTGTGCACGTGGGCTTGTGTGTAGGCGCATGGCGGGGTGTTTTTCTCTAATATGCTTGCTAAATAAAACTTTCATCTGAATTTTTCTACTATAGATACGTATACTTTATAGTTTGTTAAGGAGTTAAAGCAATTGTGACACAATCAGAAAAATTAAAACTCTAGCAGATATTTTCAGAATTCTTCGCAGTGAGCGTCTCTATGGTACATTGGAATGCCTTCCTAATGGAGGACCTTCAAGGGCAGGGAGAGGCTAAAAGAGGAGTGATTCTGTATCACTGCTCATCTCCCCATACCACACTTCTTCACTTTTCTAAATAAGCAGTAAATTTGGAGGGTGAGAAAAGGGGACACATCAGGCATGTAAATGCACAGACAAAATGCAAGGATTTTTCTTTATTATCAAAGTCGGTTTTTATTTTCATTCCAGTGTGCTTACTCATTTTGTAACCACCAGTCATGTGGTCTGGCCTCCTCTTTGCTATTAAACGCCACATCAAACCGTGATTCTGGTTCTTTAATCCTATTTAGTCGTTTCTCTTTTGTGCTTATATTTCACATTCCCTGATGTAAACACAGATGTTCCTATGCAAGCATAGCAAAAAAAAAAATATTCAAGGGGCAGTGCTGCTAAGCAAGGTACGATTGCTATAGGTCCAGTGGCGATTTTGTGAGATGCATTTTCCATCTTCTTTGGCTACTGAAAAATGCTGTTGTTTTGCAGATGGATTCTGAAAAATAACTGCCAGAGTTAACTGCCAGAGTTAATTTGTGTTGCTTTTTTCTGAGCATATTCTCTGTGCTACTGTTGGCACAGACATCTATACCCGGAGGAGCATTAGAATGCAGCTGTGTGACCACTGGGATATGCTTGAAGGAACTGGGTTTTCTGTTGGCCCCAAACTGATGATGCTAAACCTCTATTTATCTTAATGCCTCCCTGACAAATCAGAGACACAGCAGGGACTGTTTGGAATTTAAGCTACTCAATCAAGCCTGTCGACCCACAAAAAACCTTTTCTTGATCCACTAAGGAATCTTTTGGTAAGGCAGATATGCTCGCATCATCATTCTGCATAAAACCTTTCCATGACTACTACTCACTCCTGAGATAAAGTAGGTCTTTGGCACTGTCTTCAAAGCCCTGCTTCCTTTGGCTACTGCTGACCTCCCTAGGTTCATCTCACTCTCCTTCTTCTCCTTCCTTGTCTTCTCATTCCCTCTTTGCTCTAGTCACGTGGTTAGCCTTCATTTCCTTATATGCTGTGTTCCCTCCCAATGGAGATCCTCCTAAGAGACTCCTCTCCCTTTGAATGGATGCATTTTCTAGGGTGATCTATGGTGTAGCACCCGGGAAATGGTGTGCCATTATGGCAGAAAAAAGAATCTGATCTCTCTCAAACAATTACAAATTTCTGATTTACCTTCCTTAGGTTGAAAGAGAAATTAATAGTATTAGCCACCAAGTTTCATGTTGTATTCTCAATAAATAGAATTTTGAAGTTTAGGGATTTTGTAGTTCTTTACCTATTTGATTCTCAGCTGACTCTCCAGCCATTAAGGAATTTGGAGGTATTTTTCAGTTTTAAAACTACCAGTCATGTGGT
This sequence comes from Eubalaena glacialis, assembly GCF_028564815.1. Lineage (NCBI taxonomy): Eukaryota > Metazoa > Chordata > Mammalia > Artiodactyla > Balaenidae > Eubalaena > Eubalaena glacialis. Next base: position 40,884,904 of record NC_083716.1, read on the forward strand.
TTGGCCCTCTTTGGGCAGAAGAGTGGTTCTTCTCCAGGGATCTCTGATCAGATCCCTGGAAGCTAATTTATAACAAAGCCCAAAGCTAATGGCTCCCTATGAGGGCCGTAGCAGCATCCACATACAAGGTGTCAAGACAATGAGTAGTAGGCCTTTGGCAAATCATAGAACTACTCTGTTGATTAATCCTTCTTCCCCAGTTTTCTCGTTGAAAGCCCTGGAATACATTTTGATGCTGTGTAAAGGTTCCTTATTCCGTATGCCCATTCCTAGGGAGTAAGCCCAAATCTAGTTTGTTATTCCCCCTTATTCTCTAAAACAATAATACTTGTATATACATCTAACATATAATTAAATAAATGTTACTTATATATGCATATTAGAAAAGTAAGTGATTCCTTTAAAAAAAAAAGCAGTATGACTTTGTTCCAGAAACTTCATGCTATCCTTTGGATATCAGAATAACCTTCACTGTGGATAATTTCATTTGGGGTTGACTCTGTGACTTCAGCCTATATCCCAGACCAACCTTCCTGAAATGTCTCTTTAATTGCTTTACACTTCTCTCATCTGGTAGTTTTGACCACATCTGTCACTAGCAGCGGCCTAGCCTACATAATGATGCATCTTCATGTCTGGTCTGATACATCAATAATGATTAAATTTTAGTTTTAGAAAAATCTAAGACAAGATATAGTTTCATCTCTGTGCACATTTTATAGGTGAAGGAATTGAGTCTCAGAGGCCAAAATAAGCTCACATTCAGTTAGAAACAGAACCTAGAACGCAGGCTTCTGAATATCCAGTCTGAGTATTCTAACATACCTGGACTCAAGTTCACAGTTGGTTCACAACTTCTAATGAAGCTCTTCACTATAGTAAACTTAACATGAGGGTGGGTTAGTGGTATTTTCTTTTTGCCTCTCCACGAAGGTAACATACTTATATTATTAGTTTGATATTATATAGACTTTTTTCTGTACTCTATATGTTTTTACTTTTGGCCTGGGGTAATGAAATTTTTAAATGCCTTGCAAGTTTTTCCTTCTCTGATCCAGTTTAAAAACCCCCAAATTTCATTTTCTTATAACTCAATCCAACAGGTCACCTTGTTTCTCAGATTTTTATTGTTTATCATATTTATAAAAACATAGGGAGAGATTTAGAGTTCTTTGAGTAGAATACAAACTTGTAAGGGATATGAGAGGTTGCTCATTTCACTAATGAGAGACCCGAGGCCTAGATCGGTTATGGGAGTTGCCCAAAGTCACATGGACAATTGGTAGTACAGTTAACCCTTGAACAATGTGGAGGTCAGGGGCACCAACCCCCATGCACTCAAAAATCTGAGTATAACTTATAGTCAGCACTCTGTATCCATGGTTTCTCCATATCTGCGATTCCACATCCTCAGATTCAACCAACCATGGATCATGAGGCACTCTAGTGTTTACTAGAAAAAATTTGGAAAAAATTTGCATGAAAGTGGACCCATGCAGATCAAATCCCTGCTGTTCAAGGGTCAACTATATACTGATCCAGCTCTCTGCCCTCAGGTAAAGCTGAAATTCAACTGTCTTTTGTTCAAAACCTCCAGCGTATAACTCAACACGATCTTGACTAAACACATGTTCCAGTGTTTCACAATTCTTCTAGGATATGTTTTAATACTCCTGCTAAGATTGCTATATTGTCCATAGGAAGAGAAAGTAACTGCTTACAGCTGCCCTTGTAATGTCAGGTTTGAATGACAGATGTGGGGTGGGGTCTGGAAATTGACATTTTTAACAAGTTCTCAGGTGATGCTCATGCTTTTGGTCTGGGGACCACTCTTGGGAATCATTGATCTAGGATATAAGATGAAGGTAGAAAATATATTTCAAATATTTTAAATGTTTGTATGACTTGTTATGAAAAGAGTATTTGTTTAAATTTTGGATTCAGCATCTTATAGGTATGTAATCTTAGGCAAGTTTCTTTAAACTGACTCTCAGTTTCTACAACCAAAAATAGGGTACCCTCCCACAATGAAGGATTATAATTAGGAATAAACAAAATACGATAATATGAGCAAACGTTTACTGAGTGTGTGCTAAGCAATGTTCAAAACACTTTAGATGTATTAACTTATTTAATCATCAAGAAAAATCTTTAAAGTAAGTACTAACATTTACATTTTACAGATGAGAAAACTGAGGCCAAAGAGTTAAAGTTCCACAGCTAGTTAGGGGTAAAGCCAGTAGCTCCAGAACTGACCATCTAAACTTGGTCGCATACTGCCTCAGTAACTGTTTGATACTCAAATATTAGCTCCCACCCATTGTTGCCCTCCTCAACAAATTTACATTTACTTTGCCTGGAGATTTGGGTAGTTGACTTTGTCCTTGGTGTATCTGGGTTTCCCATTTACTGTATTTTTTTCTCTAATAGTGCCCTTTCCCCAAACCTCAGTATTTTTTTCCTTCCTCCCACCCCCGAGGATATGTTCTTAGAAATAAATGCTCTGTAATAGCATAAGAGCTGTCACTTTAAATGGTGATGAATAAAAGTGATGATGTCTTAGAACTGCTTAGGCTCAGTGATGTTTGGAAATCCACCACCTGTATGTCAGCAGGCACCATTATTACTAAAATGGATATTAAATAACCAAGACCTCAGGGTCAGTGTCTTTTGGCATCAGAGGAAAGTGTTTGTGGCTTGAAGCTCCTTTCTACCCTCCTGCCTGGAGCTCTTCAAGCACAGATGGTGGTCTTTAGGCAGGACCTGTCCTTGCTTAGTTAAGCTGAGTTCTGTGAACTTCTTTAAGGAATTGCACTATTTGGACGTTTATTGATGGAGTATCTTTGGTACACTTTAGTCTGAAGAAATCATGATGCTACTTTTTGGGCACAAATTATGTAAGGGACAACAACATAATCTAATCAACTTGTTGAGATCACATTTGTGGAAAAGCAAAATCACGATTCCACTTTTCCTAGATTTTACAGGGAGAGATGGCAAAAGAAGGTGCATATGAAAATAGTTTTAGGGATTTTAGACCTTTTTTAAAAATTTTCAAAGGGTAAGTGACAGACCTTTTAAGCTCTTAAGCTTTGAGCTTTAATAGAGCTTTTCTAGAAGATTGTGAAAACTGCATTAGAATTAAGCTTTGTAAAGCTGGCATAGTTTTAATTTGAAGGCAAATAATGTGACAAATAAAGAGGTACTTTCTCACACCATTTTCAAGTTGGCCTGCTCACAGCCCATTTCATGGTAGCAGATCCATTCTCATTAAAGGTGACACAGGAGCAGATAAATGTAAAAGTGGCCATTAATTTCATGTTGTCATCTAGCATTTGCACAAATGTCTCCATATTGATCCTTTTTAAAAAGAAAGACAATGTAATCTGATATTTGCATAATGATATAGTGATTAAAATTATTCATCTACAATGTTTACATATAGGCACACTCACCTCCACATGTGTGAATTCCTTCTAATTCTTGCAAATAATAAGATATCTGATTTATGGTATTTGTGGCTAAAATTGTCCATTTAAGTCAAATAACGAGTCTTATACAGACAAGTACCATTTGGCTCTGAGGACGACAAGGCCCCAGCTAAGGGACTTAGTACATTGATTCATTATACTGCTCCTTCCTGAGTCTAAGCCTGAAAGGATGTGTCCCTTTGGGGATTGTAGGCTGACTTTCCTCCATCATGTTCCTAGGATAGTTTCTCAACACTCTGGGGTTTAAAAAACTAAAGCAGAGTGATAAAGCAGTTTAATATTCCTCCATTTTATTGCTGTAGTTTTGATCCTTATAAATCATTTCTGTAGTGAGGCTTATTTATTTTTTATTGAAGTATAGTTTATTTACAATACTGTATTAGAGGCTTATTTCATTTCTGTATCTTTCAAACTGAGCCTACTTACTGTCCCATCTTTTTAAAATGTTTTGTATGCCAATGATCGGTGCATCTGGGAGGGACTTGTTTTCCATCAGGAGAACTATCCTGTAATGAACAAGTTCAGAAGGAATCCATGAGCTTTTAGGGAAACTAAGACGGGAGCTCCTTGGATCCCGGCAACCTAGATTTCTCCACTAGATGTAGAAATCTACTTCCCCAGAGCTGGAGAGAAATCTGAGAATCTGGAGTGTGGATGAGGAAACTCTGTTGAGGGACAAAGTAAACATCTGGGTGATTTAGGCAAAGTATGTGTCTCAGCTTGTACGTTTTATCTGTCCTGGGAAGAGGAGAGTACATCAGTTTGTTTAGAAAAAGCATGAATAAGGAGAAGTATGACTCATAGTTTCTGTTTCTAGGGTTTTTGTGTGTGGTTTTGCTTGGAATAAAGTTAGTCATAATTTGTTTACCAGTATGACTTTACCAAGGGGACCTCTTAAGCTTAGAATCTGGCTGTTAAGCAGAAAGGGTATCTCCAAACCAGACAGGCCTGCTTTTCTGCTTTGCCTCAGGTGTAGGGAAAGTGCGCTGGAATGGGAGGCCATGAGAGGGAACAGCTGGCATGATGTCTGGTAACAGAAAGATGGGCTGAGTTCTGATCACTCCACCACAGTGAGAGTTTTCAGAGCAGTGAAGGAGACAAGGGAAGAAACAAGAACAAAACAGCCCGCACCTGCTACTTTATACACATGATCTCACTTACCTTTCATGGGATTCTTTGAGGGAGTTGGCGTTATTCCCATTTTATTGAGGAGGCAACTGGAGTTATGAAAATGATAAGCTTTCCCAGCATCACACAGCTGGATTCAAAACCAGACCCACTCCGAAAGTCCTTGTTCTCTTGATCACATCAGGCCAACTTCCTGAAAATGGATAATGTCAGAAGATCAATAGATCAGTATTTATTATTTTTTTATATATAGAAGAAAAGTGCCAATTGGTGAACATATTAAAAAAAAAAAAAAGTCACAAGGATAAATAATGACAAAATTTATTTGGAAATTAATTTCTTGATGCATTTCAACCATTGAAAAAAATTCCTAACATTAATTTGTGTGTAATCATCTATCCATATATGAAAGGAATCTTGAGGTTTTGAAGAGTTATTTAAAAAGAGGGGAGAGGATATTTTTTCTTTGAAATCTCCTGATAAGCATAGTATTTTAAAATTTGTATGTATACAACAAATGATAGAATATTTATGTCAAAGCCTAGGATTCCAATTAAGCAGTGTAACTTCAGTTATTGTATAAATACATAGGGTTTAAAATTATTTAGTACTTTTCAAGAAATTAAATTCTGTTTTCTCAGTTGACTGGATGGGGTCCAATGGGTAAACATTGCATTCCATGTTTGGAAAAAACTCCTTAAGTCCTCCGGTCTGTTGTGCAAACAGAGATAAATTAAAGTTGCCTCAGAGGATGGATTTGTTTGTTTTAGTTTTTGAAAGAAATTAAATCCATGAGTAAATTTAACACAGACATGGCCAAGATTTAAGGCAATACAAGAAACATATTAAAATTCAAGGACTTTAGTTGCAGAGAATTCTGAATTCTTACAAATTTCATCTCTTTTGGTCATATGCACGCTGAACTCTGTATACTTAGAAGTAGCATTCTTTGTTGAAATTATGTCCTGGTGTTAGAGACAGGGGAGTTATAGGGAATGAGAGATTTCTGTTGTTATTGTTAATCTATGTTCCAATATCGTCTGGATAAAAATACGAAAACATACTATAAGACTATCCAACAGATAAGTCTGAAAAGTAGCTAAACCCTAACCAGCAAGAAGTTATTGGCTCGTCTTTTAGTAAAGCTAGTGAATATTCTAAATGACGTTAAGCCAACCTTCCTTCCTCCCTTCCTCCTTCCCTTTCTCCCTCCTTTTCTTCCTCTTCCCTTTCTTCTTTGCTTCCCACCTTTCTCCTATTCTTCCTCTCCTCCTCCTTTTTTTCCCTCAATAAATAATTGCATTCAGATGTAGAAGTAGTCAGTAGCTTCTTACGGGTAAAGTTTTGGTACAAACAACATGTGATCAAAAGGGTAGATTAAAACCAATATATTCTGCTATGTTAAAAATAATAAATTCATATTTTAAGTACTTTTAGACACTTAATACAAAAGATGAAGAGTGTGCTAAGTATTTAGTAGTAATGATAGGACCACTTGGCAAAATGAAGAATTCTATATTGGATGTGTAGAATTAGCCCAAATGAGGTTTTGTTACCTATATAAACACATAAAAGTGACCTTTTGGATTGAATAAGAAATAAGATGAATCTATGAAAATTGGAGTCTACTCTAGGAAAACAATTATCATTCATTTAGCCTAGTTTAAGGATGTATTGTCTCCCTAATGACAGCTCACTCAGTCTTCACTCTTGATGACTTAAGCTCTGATTCTCAGAATTCTAATGGCTAGTTAATTAGGCTCTCTAGCACTAAGTTATTTTTACTTCAATTTGAAGCTCTCTAATAAGACAAGAGAGATGCTGTTTGAGTAAAAAAAAAAAAAAAAAAAAAAAAAAAAAATCAAGCATTTTAGAAACGAGAGAATTTTTCTATTACTAATAATTTTTTTAAACATCTTTATTAGAGTATACTTGCTTTACAATGGTGTGTTAGTTTCTGCTTTATAACAAAGTGAATCAGTTATACATATGTCCCCATATCTCTTCCCTCTTGCATCTCCCTCCCTCCCACCCTCCCTATCCCACCCCTCTAGGTGGTCACAAAGCACCGAGCTGATCTCCCTGTGCTATGTGGCTGCTTCCCACTAGCTATCTATTTTACGTTTGGTAGTGTATATATGTCCATGCCACTCTCTCACTTGGTCCCAGCTTACCCTTCCTCCTCCCCATATCCTCAAGTCCATTCTCTAGTAGGTCTGCATCTTTATTCCCGTCTTGTCCCTAGGTTCTTCTGACCTTTTTTTTTCTTTTCTTTTTTTAGATTCCATATATATGTGTTAGCATACTGTATTTGTTTTTCTCTTTCTGACTTACTTCACTCTGTGTGACAGTCTTTAGGTCCATCCACCTCACTACAAATAACTCAGTTTCGTTCCTTTTTTTTTTTTTTTTTAACATCTTTATTGGAGTATAATTGCTTTACAATGGTGTGTTAGTTTCTGCTTTATAACAAAGTGAATCAGCTATACATATACATATATCCCGATATCTCCTTCCACTTGCGTCTCCCTCCCACCTTCCCTATCCCACCCCTCTAGGTGGACACAAAGGACCGAGCTGATCTCCCTGTGCTATGCAGTTGCTTCCCACTAGCTATCTATTTTACATTTGGTAGTGTATATATGTCCATGCCACTCTCTCACTTCGTCCCAACTTACCCTTCCCCCTCCCCGTGTCCTCAAGTCCATTCTCTACGTCTGTGTCTTTTTTCCTGTCCTGCCCCTAGGTTCTTGAGAACCTTTTTTTTTTTTTAGATTCCATACATATGTGTTAGCATACGATATTTGTTTTTCTGACTTACTTCACTCGGTATGACAGTCTCTAGCTCCATCCACCTCGCTACAAATAACTCAATTTTGTTTCTTTTTATGGCTGAGTAATATTCCATTGTATATATATGCCACATCGTCTTTATCCATTCATCTGTCGATGGACACTTAGGTTGTTTCTATGCCCTAGTTATTGTAAATAGAACTGCAATGAACATTGTGGTACATGACTTTTTTTTTTTTTTAATCAGTCATCAATTTTATACACATCAGTGTATACGTGTCAATCCCAATCGCCCAATTCAGCACACCACCATCGCCACCCCACCGCGGTTTTCCCCCCTTGGTGTCCATACATTTGTTCTCTACATCTGTGTCTCAACTTCTGCCCTGCAAACTGGTTCATCTGTACCATTTTTCTAGGTTCCACATACATGCGTTAATATACGATATTTGTTTTTCTCTTTCTGACTTACTTCACTCTGTACGACAGTCTCTAGATCCATCCACGTCTCAACAAGTGACTCAATTTCGTTCCTTTTTATGGCTGAGTAATATTCCATTGTATATATGTGCCACATCATCTTTATCCATTCATCTGTTGATGGACACTTAGGTTGCTTCCATGTCCTGGCTATTGTAAATAGAGCTGCAATGAACAATTTGGTACATGACTCTTTTTGAATTATGGTTTTCTCAGGGTAAATGCTCAGTAGTTGGATTGCTGGGTCATATGGTAGTTCTATTTTTAGTTTCTTAAGGAACCTCCATACTGTTCTCCATAGTGGCTGTATCAATTTACATTCCCACTAACAGTGCAAGAGGGTTCCCTTTTCTCCACACCCTCTCCAGCATTTATTGTTTGTAGATTTTTTGATGATGGCCATTCTGACCAGTGTGAGATGATATCTCACTGTAGTTTTGATTTGCATTTCTCTAATGATTAATGATGTTGAGCATACTTTCATGTGTTTGATGGCAATCTGTATATCTTCTTTGGAGAAATGTCTATTTAGGTCTTCTGCCCATTTTTGGATTGGGTTGTTTGTTTTTTTCATATTGAGCTGCATGAGTTGCTTGTATGTTTTGGAGATTAATCCTTTGTCAGTTGCTTCATTTGCAAATATTTTCTCCCATTCTGAGGGTTGTCTTTTGGTCTTGTTTATGGTTTCCTTTGCTGTGCAAAAGCTTTGAAGTTTCATTAGGTCCCATTTGTTTGTTTTTATTTCCATTTCTCTAGGAGGTAGGTCAAAAAGGATCTTGCTGTGATTTATGTCATAGAGTGTTCTGCCTATGTTTTCCTCTAAGAGTTTTATAGTGTCTGGCATTACATTTAGGTCTTTAATCCATTTTGAGTTTATTTTTGTGTATGGTGTTAGGGAGTGTTCTAATTTCATTCTTTTACATGTAACTGTTCAGTTTTCCCAGCACCACTTATTGAAGAAGTTGTCTTTTCTCCACTGTATATTCTTGCCTCCTTTATCAAAGATAAGGTGACCATATGTGCGTGGGTTTATCTCTGGGCTTTCTATCCTGTTCCATTGATCTATATTTCTGTTTTTGTGCCAGTACCATACTGTCTTGATGACTGTAGCTTTGTAGTATAGTCTGAAGTCAGGGAGTCTGATTCTTCCAGCTCCATTTTTTCCCTCAAGACTGCTTTGGCTATTCGGGGTCTTTGTGTCTCCACACAAATTTTGAGATGATTTGTTCTAGTTCCATAAAAAAATGCCATTGGTAATTTGATAGTGATTGCATTGAATATGTAGATTGCTTTGGGTAGTAGAGTCATTTTCACAATGTTGATTCTTCCAATCCAAGAACATGGTATATCTCTCCATCTGTTGGTATCATCTTTAATTTCTTTCATCAGTGTCTTATACTTTTCTGCATACAGGTCTTTTGTCTCCCTAGGTAGGTTTATTCCTAGGTATTTTATTCTTTTTGTTGCAATGGTAAATGGGAGTTTTTCCATAATTTCTCTTTCAGATTTTTCATTATTAGTGTATAGGAATGCAAGAGATTTCTGTGCATGAATTATGTATCCTGCAACTTTACCAAATTCATTGATTAGCTCTAGTAGTTTTCTGGTGGCATTTTTAGGATTCTCTATTTATAGTATCATGTCATCTGCAAACAGTGACAGTGTTACTTCTTTTCCAATTTGTATTCCTTTTATTTCTTTTTCTTCTCTGATTGCTGTGGCTAGGACTTTCCAAAATTATGTTGAATAATAGCGGTGAGAGTGGACATCCTTTTCTCGTTCCTGATCTTAGAGGAAATGCTTTCAGTTTTTCACCATTGAGAATGATGTTTGCTGTGAGTTTGTCATATATGGCCTTTATTATGTTGAGGTAGGTTCCTGCTATGCCCACTTTCTGGAGAGCTTTTATCACAAATGGGTGTTGAATTTTGTCAGAAGCTTTTTCTGCATCTAATGAGATGATCATATGGTTTTTCTTCTTCAATTTGTTAATATGGTGTATCACATTGGTTGATTTGCGTATATTGAAGAATCCTTGCATCCCTGGGATAAATCCCACTTGATCATGGTGTATGATCCTTTTAATGTGTTGTTGGATTCTGTTTGCTAGTATTTTGTTAAGGATTTTTGCATCTATATTCATCAGTGATATTGGTCTGTAATTTTCTTTTTTTGTAGTATCTTTGTCTGGTTTTGGTATCAGGGTGATGGTGGCCTCATAGAATGAGTTTGGGAGAGTTCCTTCCTCTGCAATTTTTTGGAACAGTTTGAGAAGGATGGGTGTTAGCTCTTCTCTAAATGTTTGATAGAATTCACCTGTGAAGCCATCTGGTCCTGGACTTTTGTTTGTTGGAAGATTTTTAATCACAGTTTCAATTTCATTACTTGTGATTGGTCTGTTCATATTTTCTATTTCTTTCTGGTTCAGTCTTGGAAGGTTATACCTTTCTAAGAATTTGTCCATTTCTTCCAGGTTGTCCATTTTATTGGCATAGAGTTGCTTGTAGTAGTCTCTTAGGATGCTTTGTATTTCTGCGGTGTCTGTTGTAACTTCTCCTTTTTCATTTCTAATTTTATTGATTTGAGTCCTCTCCCTCTTTTCTTGATGAGTCTGGCTAATGGTTTATCAATCTTGTTTATCTTCTCAAAGAACCAGCTTTTAGTTTTATTGATCTTTGCTATTGTTTTCTTTGTTTCTATTTCATTTATTTCTGCTCTGATCTTTATGATTTCTTCTGCTAACTTTGGGTTTTGTTTGTTCTTCTTTCTCTAGTTCCTTTAGGTGTAAGGTTAGATTGTTTATTTGAGATTTTTCTTGTTTCTTGAGGTAGGCTTGTATAGCTATAAACTTCCCTCTTAGAACTGCTTTTGCTGCATCCCATAGGTTTTGGATCATCTTGTTTTCATTGTCATTTGTCTCTAGGTATTTTTTGATTTCCTCTTTGATCTCTTCAGTGATCTCTTGGTTATTTAGTAACGTATTTTTTAGCCTCCATGTGTTTGTGTTTCTTATTTTTTTTTCCCTGTGAATGATTTCTAATCTCACAGCGTTGTGGTCAGAAAAGATGCTTGATATGATTTCAATTTTCTTAAATTTACTGAGGCTTGATTTGTGACCCAAGATGAGATCTATCCTGGAGAATGTTCCGTGCGCACTTGAGAAGAAAGTGTAATCTGCTGTTTTTGGATGGAACGTCCTATAAATATCAGTTAAATCTCTCTGGTCTATTGTGTCATTTAAGGCTTCTGTTTCCTTATTTATTTTCATTTTGGATGATCTGTCCATTGGTGTAAGTGAGGCGGTAAAGTTCCCTACTATTATTTTGTTACTGTCGATTTCCTCTTATGTCTGTTAGCAGTATTTGTGGGGAGGAAGGTGATCTCCTCGTCTTACTCTTCTGCCACCTTGAAGCTCCTCCCACTAATAATTATGCTTCATAGCTCTTATTAAATTGTTCTGGCATCTCAAAGTACATGATTAACTTCTTTAAATAGTGTTGTTTTTCCTATATAAACTTAACAAGACCTGATTATATTTTATCATACTTTTCTCTCTTCCAAGTAAACAGAGGATTCCTTTCAGAAAATTTTATAAATTGTCAATAAAGAAATAAAGTGAAAGTGCCTTTTTAATTTTAGATTTAATGCCCTAACCGAAGATGAAAACTTAATTTCCTTCTTTGGACATATAAGGACTCTTTGAAAAGACCCTAGCCCACTCCAAATGTAGTGGACTGAGGTACTAGTGCATATTACTCTTCCTTTTCTGAAAAGTGGCAGACTTTATTCATACTTAAGGTTCTTAGGCTCAAATTAAGACAGAATTATTCAAAGCAGATTTTAGAATTAACAAATATACAGTAAAACTATAGAGTTAGACCTGGAGTACTTCAGGACTCTGTGGCTGACATTATTTTTCTGATCTTTTTGTCTGAGCCACATGTTTGATCTCGCTTATTTTCAAGCTCTAGGTGTTTACTCTGTGGAAATCCCAGCATCCATAAGTCCCTTCAAAACTAGCTTTGTCATCAAGCTCCATCATGTCCATGTTTCTGTATACCTTGCTATCTTTTTTCACCAACCTGCCTATATCCCTGTCCTGGTGTTGCCTGGCTCGTCTGTTGCTGCCATCAACACCCATTAATTTGGTCTCTCCGTAATTAGTTGAAGTTGAGTGCAATAAAGTAAACAGGTAGTGTTTTGGGATGACAGAAAAACCAGTATGGTCTAGGGGAGTAAGTGGGCCTGAGGTTGAAATGGGATGTTGATGAAGGAGCCGAATGCAAACCAGGGAAATAAGTCAGTAGTCTCCCAGCACACAGGGACAGATCTGGAGTTTATGTGAAGCTGAAGGTCTGTGCTTAGGACAGAATCAGTGAATGAACCACACTGGAATATCATTTTAGCTAAAGATTTTGATACACCAGGAAAAAACCATAACTTGGGGAGAGCTGAAATTGAGAATAAATTCATAAGCACTGAGAATTAAAGGCATCATAATCATGAAAATTGAGACATAGGAGATAGCTTTATATGGATTTCAAATACCTTTTAAAAATACAGCTTTTCTAAATTATTTCATTTTAACGGTTATACATTAATAAAATAAAGCATATTTTATAAAAATTCTAAAAAATGAGAGAGAAAATTGTTACTTTCCAAAAAGATACCTGCTGTCAGCATTTGAGGATTTTACTTATATTTTTCTACTCATGTGAAAGCTTTACCTAATTGTGCTCATGATGTGTACACAGTTTTTAATGTTGTTGTTAATGTAACATTACATCTTTCCATGTTATTTAATATTAAATCTTTCCACACTCTTCTTTGCCATCATATGCTGTCAACCATTGACTTGTCTACTTGAGATTAAAGGACTCTTAGTTCTGGGCTTCCCTGGTGGTGCAGTGGTTAAGAATCTTCCTGCCAATGCAGGGGACACAGGTTTGAGCCCTGGTCCAGGAAGATCCCACATGCCACGGAGCAACTAAGCCCGTGCTCCACAACTACTGAGCCTGCGCTCTAGAGCCCGCGTGCCACAACTACTGAAGCCTGTGTTCCTAGAGCCAGTGCTCTGCAACAAGAGAAGCCACTGCAATGAGAAGCCCGCGCACGGCAACGAAGAGTAGCCCCCGCTCCCCGCAACTAGAGAAAGCCCACGTGCAGCAATGAAGACCCAATGCAGCCCAAAATAAAAACAAATAAATAAACTTAAGAGAAAAAAAGGACTCTTGGTTCTGCGAGACCAGGGTATAGGGTAGATGTAATAAGAGCCTTAGAATGAAGGTAACACAACTTCAACCTACTTATGTGCACTTGCTGTGAATTCTGAGCACGTGTTAATCATACTGCCCTTGGACAGTGGAGAATGGTTAGTGTCAGGAAAAGATCCTGGAGAAGAGTGAGACTGATATGCAGCTTTAAAAAGGAAAGCTTGTGGGTTGGTCTTAAGCATTCTTTTCATGTTGGGTTTTCAGATGCGTAAAGGTTTCCACAGATCCTCTGTACTTTGATGGGAGAAAAAATTAAGTTAGACACTTCCTAATTTGGGTATAACATTTAAAAAGCATTTTTTATTGCAATATACCATATGTACTATAATGTGCACAAATCTTAAGAGTACAAATCAATGCATGCTTATCTATTTATATGCCCATGTAACCAAGATCAAGTTACAGTATGTTTTCAGGTCCTTGGAAGGCTCTTCTGTGCCACTTCCCAGTTAATCTCATCTGTCAAAGATGACCATTATTCTGAGCTTGACCATCATTGATTAGTTTTGCCTGTCTTTCGACTTTATGTGAATGGAATCACATAGTATGTACTCTTCCGTGGCTGGCTTTTTTTGCTTAACATTATGTCTGAGAGAGCTATCTCTTCTGTTGTGTGTATCAGTAGTTCATTCTTTTTTTATTGCTCTATATAAATATGCCACAATTTGTCCATTTTAATGACAGTGGTCATTTGAGTTCTTTCCAGTTTTGTACTTTTGTAAATAAAGCTACTGGAAGCTTTCTTTCTTTCTTTTTTTTTTTCTGAAAGCTTTCTTGACCAAAGACACCAAAAGTGTCTTTTGGTGAGTAGTTGCCTTCATTTCTCATGAGTGTATTCCTTGGGATAAAACTTCTGAGCCATAGAGAAGACATATTCAACTTTTATAGATAGTGCCATATAATTCTCTAAACTGGTTGAGTCAATTTATACTCCCACCAACAATGAGAAGGTGTATTCCAGATCCTTGCCAACATTTCATATTTAAAATTTTTCAAAATTTTATTTGGCTAAAACATTTTAATAAAATAGAATATCAGTCTCCAAATCGTTTTGAGTGCATATCTTAACATTTTTTAGCATACTGCCATACACACACACACACACACACACACACACACACACACACAGTATACATTCCTCTATAAATGAAATACAGGTACTTCTGAACTAAAGCATACAGAAAATAAGATTTTTTGGAAGGTGAAATTAAAATAAATAGAATTAGTAATATTCCTTTCATCAGCCCCATCGATTGCTACACAGTTTTTGCAAGAAGACCTGCGTTGTAAGGATCATAATGAAATCAGTGATTGCAGATGGAATGACTCTACTATCTTGCACAAAAGCCTGTCCCTGGGTGCCCTGGGTGCTACCAGTTTCTCCTGGTCCAGCTTTAGAGGACAAATTAAACTAGATTATACTGAAGTTTTCCTAGGTCTAGAATCAAAATATAGAAAAGATTTTTGGGGCTGATGATTGTGAGTCATTCCAGTGTAGCCGGCCTCTCGTGTCTTCTCTGGTGCCGTGCATCAAGCTAGCGTACCCTCCCCAGAGGACGACTTTAAGGCATGCGTGCGGGCCTGCAGTGTAGACCATTTTTTTGTCCCATGTTTACTTTGCTTGTAGTTGATTTTTCCTTTGCTACTGGTGGTCCTTCTTAACTGGTGGTTCTCAAAGTATGCTATGGGTATCCCTGGGCATCCCCAACAATCTAGGGGGATCCATGAGGTCAAAACTATTTTCCTAAAACTATTTTCCTGGGCTTCCCTGGTGGCACCGTGGTTGGGAATCTGCCTGCCAATTCAGGGGACATGGGTTTGAGCCCTGGGCTAGGAAGATCCCACATACTGCGGAGCAACTAAGCCCGTGCGCCACAACTACTGTGCCTGCGCTCTAGAGCCCGCGAGCCACAGCTACTGAATCCCACACGCCTAGAGCCCGTGCTCCGCAACAAGAGAAGCCACCGCAGTGAGAAGCCCGCACACTGCAGGAGAGAGTAGCCCCCGCTTGCCGCAGCTAGAGACAGTCCGCGCACAGCAACGAAGACCCAGCACAGCCAGAAATGAATAAATTAAATAATTTTTAAAAAACCCTATTTTCCTAATTATACTAAGGTGTTATTTGCTTTTTTCATTCTCATTCTCTCACAAGGGTATAGTGGGGTTTTCCAGAGGTGAAAATAGTTAATGGAATATATGCTGATATATTTTTGTGTTAGAATTTTTAAAAAAATTTTATGATCTAATATGGTAAATATAGTTATAACCCATATAAACAAAAATTCTTTGGAGTCCTTAGTAATTTTTAAAAGTTGTAAAGGGGGCTTGAGACCAAAAACATTGAGAACCACTCTTTTAAATTAAAATCAGATGAAATGAGGACAAAAACTCTAGACTTTATTAGAAATATCCTTTCTAGTATAGCATATGAAAGTAAAATATGTTATCTTAAGGAGAAAGGCTAGTACCAAAGCCTCACTAAAATATGAAATGTATTTTTCACTCTTAGTAAAGTTATTAAGAGGCTGATTGTTATGGGGAAGAAAAATTTTTTTCAGTTTTCTATAGCTTTGTAGTGTATTTCAGATAAAAGTGGGCTTTACTTATGTGTTTCACTGCACTTTTAGGTTAATATTCTTTTTTAAAATTTGGAAAATTTTGAACAGATAGTAGTTTTCTGGTGGATAGATCCATGCTTATAGAAAAGAAATGGGAATTTATTAAACAATAAATTCTATCCATTTCTTCTGGATAATATGCAGGCTGAAACTAACAACAATGGAATGACCTTCAAATACAAAGTGATAACCTTGAACAAGTAGCTAAGTTCAAACCCAGACAGCTAATTTTTTAATAAATTTATGTATTTTTATTTATTTTATTTTTGGCCACATTGGGTCTTCATTGCTGCACACAGGCTTTTCTCTGGTTGCAGAGAGTGGGACTACTCTTCGTTGTGGTGCACAGGCTTCTCATTGCGGTGGCTTCTCGTTGTGGCGCATGGGCTTCAGTAGTTGCGGCACACGGGCTCAGTAGTTTTGGCTCAAGGGCTCTAGAGCACAGGCTCAGTAGTTGTGGTGCACGGGCTTAGTTGCTCCGCGGCATGTGGGATCTTCCCGGACCAGGGCTTGAACTTATGTCCCCTGCATTGGCAGGCATATTCTTAACTACTGCGCCACCAAGGAAGCCCAGCTAGTTTTAACATAAACCATGAGACTTCCAAATTTTCTCAGTAGAAGGTCCTTTCTCCTGTCTTCATATCCAATATATAAAATTTGAGTGTATCTCTCTACTCAACAGTATCAATTCTTGGCACTTCTGACACATGTCAGAGAATCCATCCATGAATTTACTTTATCTAGAAATCGTTGAATGTTTCCTGAAACATTTTGTTGGAGAGAGACAGGTTAGGGCTCAGTGTTGGTTATTCTTTGTGTTCTAAATTCTGTCTCGGAATAGTTACAGCATCAATGTGTAGCATGTTTGGACTATGTTAGCATTCCATAGAAATGTTAAAATGCTTTAAATATCCCTTCTCTAATTTTTATAAGGATTGCATTCAGATAAATTGTTGGTTATATTATCCAGAATTTTTTTATCCATGTGATAAGTTCCCTCGAAGATTCAGTGCTGTGTCAGCATTTGTCATGTCTCTTGATGAGCATGAATACTTTATTCAGATATTGAGAACTACATTTCCATTATTTCCTTGGTTGAGAGAAATTAAGTTCTAAATCTAATGTTCAATTAGAGTAAATTTAATGCCATAAGTCCTGTTTGCATTTTTTCTCCCCTGAAAAATTTGATTTTGATATTTTAGATTTTCTTTCTCTAGTTTTATTTGTGTTTTGAGATTTTAAATTGTTCCTTGTCTTTTGCGGATATAGGCATATCTTAAATCAAATACATAAGTAATTGTTCATATCAGTGCATTCGTGTGTAACATGATTGTGAATATCAAGGTGTTTCAACATTTGGAATTATTTGAGTTGCAGTTTTAGTTTGGAAAGAAGACTTTTTCTCAAGTTTTTGGAACTTTAATCTATACTGTATAGTAACATAATTTTTTCTCATTAATGGTTTTCAATCTTTCCTTTTCACTCCAACCCACAAAAGATGGCTGACTTTGATTTTTAAGAATAGGTTGCTATAGCCATGATCTCGGTTATTAATGTTGTAAATAGCTAGGTGTGAGTGGGACATAGACCCACATTTTTTGTATGGCATAGAAATTAATGAGGCAAAGTAAACACAGACCAACTAGGTGGTTTTAGATTTTGTAAATCGAGTTACACCTGCATGATTTTTGTCGTATTCAGTTTCTGCCATGCTCTTTCCCCCTTTCTGTTGTTCAGTCTTTGATAATCAGAGGAGTAATGAGGCAAGACCAAAAAGACTTTACTATAAACATTTTAAAACAAGTGCATTAAGAAAAAAATACAGTATTTGTTCTAACCATACAAGAAAACCAAGACGGAATTTAACATTGAATTTTCACTGAGGAACTGAGATAAGAGCATTTTAGAAAAAGGGACAGCCTAAGCCAAAGAACAGAGTTGGAAAAATTGAGACAGTTGATGATGTCTTTAGAGCGTCAGCCTGTGGTCTGTTCTGCCCTTCTCCCTTGTCTGCAATGGCTGCCTGACCCATTTCTCCCTACCCCCAGACTGCCAAATTCCTACTCTAATGTTTCTCCCTGGAAATTTCAAAGTGAGTCATCTGATCTTAATTTGGTAGTTGATAGGAAGAGATTAAAAGTTTTTGAGCAGGTGTCAGGGTTTTAGCTATGCATTCCTAAAATTAGTCTAGAAGGAGTGTGTAGGAAGGGTTGAAGTATGGAGAAAACAGGAGACAAAGGTGGGGATGATCCATCATCAAGGCTCAAAACTGTCCCATTTTTGAAATCTCAAGATTGAAATCCCCAAGTCTGACCCTCATTTGTGATTTCCCAGCATTTGGATGAAGAATGAGAAATAAGAGAGGAAAGAAGAAGCAGGTGGTTTGCATGAACTCAAGACAGTAAACAAGACAGTAAACTTGAAAACAGATGCCCTTTCAAGGGTACAATTCTAGAAGTGTAGTAAAGGGTGGGTAACGAGGGAAAGCTGTGTTTTTAGGAGCAATCATGAATTCTCCATCTCATCATCTCCTTCTTGGATGAGTTTACCAAGCTAACAGTTGGAGAAAATGCAATAGACACCATGGATTAGACCGTGGTGGTGCATTTAACATCTGTGATGTTGTAGGTAAGATGGAACAATTTAGGCCAAATATGAAGATAGTCCCATAGCACACCACTCTAAATGCAGCTTTTAAAAATTCCAACAAAAGAGACTAATAGCTTCCTATAATAAACCAATATAATATTCCCTGGTCCCTACCCCATGTGTAAATTCTTGAGATTCTGTTTTAATAAAATATGTGGCAAAAGAAAAAGATTCATTGAACTGTTCCCTCTGGGAACCAAGAGTCTTTCAATTAAATGCAGCTAGTCTTGCAGGCGTTTGTAGAAGTGCTGATGAAGGTTCAGCTCACAGCAAAAACTTTCAATTTTAGTAGTTTTCTTTGTACCTAGGCCTTCAAAAATGACCTAAAACCAAGACCCATTAAATGTTCATATCAGCTGGATGAACTCCCAGGCCTTTCTCATTTGGAAAACGGTGATTGCTACATAAAATAAATGTCCGTGAGTGGCTTCTGTGTCACTGGGAAAGGGATGCCTTCCAGAAAAAAGGAACCAAAAGAGCCAGGGTCCTTGCGTCCCAGGAAGAGAACAAAGAGGAAGAAAGGAAGGTGTTCTTTCTTAATACTCTCCACCTGTTATTAATCATCAAAAAGAGAAATTGGGGTATTTATGAAGTCACTTTCATCTTATTAAAACATAGTAAAATGGATAGGATGAAAAGGAATTCCACTCTTTCTATTGCTTGCAAGAAAAGATTAATTGAACAAACTTGCAGTAACAAGTTTAGTTTCCCCAGAGGAGAAAATAAACCACAACAGTGGTGTTTGAGAGACAGCTTCTATATGGTACAGTCCATTAACACTAAGGGAAATAATTAGTTTTTTTAGTGATGACTGATGAATTATTTTAACTTATTTATAAACATTAAGGCTACATCAGTAGAGCAGAATTTTCTAAAATATTCAAGGCAAAGAAAAACAACAAAATCCTATTCGTTGATTATCTCAGCATTCAGAATTTTGCCCTAATTATTTAATTTCCTTGATTCTATAGAACAATTTCCATACGTACTCACCAACTGACATTATGAAAAATCCTTGCAAGATTAAATATCATTTATTTCTGCAGTATTTTTGGCTAAATGTCATTCATAAAGAGAGCTAAATTGAATATAACATCTAACTTTCATAAACATTAATCAGAGCTAAATATCAGTAATAACTCGCTTAAGCTTTTGGACCTGGAGTTGTTCTGTGAAACATGTGATTGTCTTATTTGGGGATCCTTTAGTGGAGAAAAGATAATACTATGTTTTTGATACTCTTAATTGCTAGAGGTAATGATTCACTAAATTTCGTCTTGGGCTTATTAACACATGGGTCTGTATGCATTTCATCACTGAACTGCAGTGACTAATATTCCTAGAGAACTAAAATTGAAGACCCCATATTAAGACATAAAGGGAGGCCACGATGATTCTGCATAAGTAGTTATATATTTTTTAAAATATATTACTTTATTTTTCACTGCCATATTATTTACTTTCTAGCTGGAGAAGTGCCATCTATGGAATAAGAGACTGCTTTTCATAACTTGTTTTTTTGAACACTGAACTTTTCCATTTTCCTTCTAATTTCTGGAAGAAAGTTTGGAAGCAAATTATCACATCTGATTAGACAACAAGATACTTGAAGGATCACAGGTTTTCTCTGGGTCCGTGAGAAACTTTTTGTTGTGATGATAAGAGTTTGTAAAATGACAGTGATGTCAGATGCTGAGGCTGTGGGTAACTGCATTTCATCATATAGAGAAGATATATCTGAATTATTGGAAAACTCAGTGATAACTTCTCATTTTACTTATACTGAAAATGTTGCATATGCACATTTTTAGTATCTGTAGATAGAATAAGTGGCAGCAAGTTGTCAAAGTGGCTCAAATTTCAACATAGTTTAGAAGCCTTGATTTCTAAAATTTTTACTCTAGTTGACCTTCACATATTATAGGAGGAATTATTATTCTTCAACAGATAAGTATATTTCATAGTTCATACATGAAAAGATCAGAAACATTTTAACATACTGATTATGGTTTCTTGACAAAGAAGCTATTTGGCTGGTTCTTTGGTGCTGGGGCTTGTCTCCAGACAGATGGAGTTCTCCTTGCCTTACTGAGTAGATAGGGCACAGAATTCAAAACTGTTAGAAAATTACTTGCTAATGGCAAGGGGAGGAAGAGCCTTTGCAGAAGCAAAATGGTGATTACTACTTTATATAAAGTATTAAAATTAACGTCACTAATAGTGGGACAACTTGACATCTTATGGCTCTTGATGTGATGCAGTACGAAGTACATGGCATTATCTGTGAAGTGTTCTTGTCAACAATGTTAAACTGTAACCTAATGAAGCCTTTCAACGTAATTTTCAGTTTATAGGAAGTACAAAGATATGGGAACAAATTAAATGACCTGACAAGGAAACAATGAGACAGACAAATTACAATGCGGTAATTCATTAAGAAAACTGGCCTGGTCACTTCAAAACATTAATGTAATGAAAAAATGTTCATGGGACTCTTCAAGATTACAAGAAACTAAAGAGGTATAATAGCCAAATTAAATCTGTGTTAGTTATCTGTTGCAGTATAACAAATTATACCAAAATATAGTGGTTTAAAACAACAAACTATCATCTCATAATTTCTGTTGGGGTGAAATCTGGGTTCAGCTTTGCTAGGTGCCTCTGGCTAAAGTTCTCTCATGAGGTTGCAGTCAAGTTGTTGACTAGGCATGAGTCTCATCTGAAGGCTCATCTGGTGGAGGTGGGGAGTGAGGAACCATTGCTAAGCTCACTCACATGGCTGTCAGCAGGCCTCAGCTCCTTGCTGTGTGGGCTTTTCCACAGACCTGCCTCACACAGCATGGCAGCTGGCTTCTGTCAGGGCGAGTGATTCAAGAAAGAGCAGAGAATGCCCAAGATAAAATCCATAACCTTTCATAATTTTATCTCAAAAGTGACATCCTGTCACCTCTGTATTCTTGTTCTTAGAAGTGATTCATTAAGTCCAGCTCACGTTCAAGAGACTATGGTGGCAGAATTATACAAGGACATGAAGACCAAGAGACAAAAACCATTGGGGGCTATCTTAGAAGGTACTGACCACAAATTACATAAAGCCTGATTGATTCCAGTTATAGGAAAAAAATCTATAAAATTTATTTCAGGGGCAATCAGGGAAATTTGAATATGAATTTGATAGTAATATTAGGGAATTATTAATATTCTTAGCTGTCAATGATGTGGTTATGTAAGAGAATGCACATATTCTTAGAAGATACAGGCTTGAGTAGGTGCAAAGTATTGTGATGTCTGTAACTTATTTCCTAATTATATACACACATACAAATAAACATACACTTATATATACACATGTACACATAAATACATACGTAGATGGAAACATAGATAAAGTAATAACAATGGCTGAATCTACGTAATAGGTATGTGGATGTTCATTGTCCTTTTCTTTCCAGTTCTCAGTCTGTTTTGAATTTTTTTTTTAAAAATGTTGAGTAAAATGACGTGTTAGGTCAGCTTTACTTGTCTTGTTTTAGCGAGTCCAGGAAAGCTGGTTGCACAAGACTACACAAACTTCTCAAACTTTCAAGGGCTGTTCAAGATACTAGAGTAAAACAGTC
This sequence comes from Eubalaena glacialis, assembly GCF_028564815.1. NCBI lineage: Eukaryota > Metazoa > Chordata > Mammalia > Artiodactyla > Balaenidae > Eubalaena > Eubalaena glacialis. The sequence goes on from NC_083716.1 coordinate 40,906,953, forward strand.
ATAATGTTGATAACCAGTTTTTCCCAGGTTCACTTCCCTTGCTGTAATACCTATTATAATTCTTAATACCTATGTTGACAGTGTAACCACACTGGGAAAGGGTGAAAAGATTTCCCAGGAGAGCAGGGGTCTGGGGATGTTTACTACCATGGATTTGATGATTTGTATACCCAGTCAGGCTATGATTTTCTCCTCCTTTCATATTTTCCTTCAGGATTTTTATCAGCTTTTCTTTTGGAAATTTTCATGCTCCTGCCATATAACCTCTCTTCTACCTAAATCTACTTCTTTACCCCCTCAATACTTTATTATTTTCAAACACTCTTGGACAGTGAGTCTTAATTGTGATGATTTGCATCTGTTGGTCAGCTACGTCTTCACTAGAACTACTTTTTGAGCCATCGGACAGTTTTCCAAAGCACATAATTTTCTGATTTGTTAGAGATACTATGCTTTCATTAATCATAGGTAATGCTCTGTCTTTAAATTTATCCCAGGCCATAGGTGCACGTTCACTAACATTAGGAAAATTGGCTTATTTATTTTTTCTAGTCTTGTTGCAATATAAATGTGATCTCCACAGTGTAATCATTTATTAAATTGCTGTTAAAGTGATCTTTAAAAAGCTGTTTGTAATAACATTTAACACTTTCGACCATGACATGATACCCCCAGGAATAATTACTAAATCTATGTTAATTTTTTCTGCTTTTTTTTCTTAATTCCGTTAGCTAACCTCTGTAGCATCCAAACCATTATTGATGTTTTTTTCAGACTAATGTGTCTTCTCCCAACAGTATATTGGTTGTCAAAATGAACATCATTGATAGAATTTATTGAAGACTGATGTGTGGCAATTTCTTCTGTTTTAGGGATATTTGGGAGAAACAAAGTCTTATTTTTAGGTATTATGTGTATCCTACTGTAAAATCCTGGGTACTTTCATAGATTAACCTTAAAACCAGGACATTTCAAGCAATGTGCCACTTAAAAATGTTTTTTCTGGTAGCAACATCATTATATATTCACTGTAGAAGATTTAGAAAATAAAGCATAAGTTAAAAAATAAAACCCTCTTTAACCCCACCACTCAGGGAAAATCACTGGTAACATTTTGGTCTATTTCAAACTGTCCTTCCTCCACTCACCAAGAGAGTATATATGAGGTAAGATGAGAATGTCTGCATGTAAGAGGAGAACAAAAAATAAAACCACTAAAAGGAAGAGCAAAATAAGCCTGGGGGTAGGAAGGCCATCCAGAGCTGGTATGGTGGCTCCATAAGTTTTTCAAGACCCAAGTTACTCCTAGCCCATTGCTATACCATCTCTAGGGTTCCCTACATTCCTAGTGTGCTTCATTCTCATGGTCCAAAGTTGTAACCTAGTTTATCCCTCATCTCTGCATTGTAGCCAGTACACTGGAGGAAGGGAATTAAATGGGGGCCCACTCTCTGCTCTTAAGAGACTTTCTGAAAATTTCATATGTTCCTTCCTATACATTTAATTGACCATAACTTAGTCACCTACTCACAAAGATGTCTGGGTGCAAAATAGGAGTCTTAGAAAGAGAGAGAAAATATGAGAATTAATGAAAGGCAATATTCCGGTTTATGTGGGCAGGAATTATCTCTAGATGGTGGGATAGGGGGTGAATTAATTTTCTATATGTACACGTATATGACTGTATATTAGTAAACCTACAAAGAGCTACTTTCTGTAAAACAGCTGAATATATCAGACATCTTTTATTTGTTTTGAAATAATTGACTTTTTCTTAGAAAAACCTGTACAACAAAATACCGATATTCTCATTTTGAAGAGAAGCAAACTGATCCTCCAGAGACGCTAAGAAATTTTCCCATACCACAAAGTTTATGAGGGATGGAAACTGTTCAGCATTTTAAAAGAACTCATTTTAAATTAGTGCTTATTGCACAAAGCCACAGTTGGTCCCTCAAAGGAGGAGAACTGAGTTCATGAAGCAACTTGATGTGCCAAGTGCATGCAGTGTATACCTAAGATTCCTAGTCTACTTAATCATCTAAACCAAGGGTCAGCAAACATTTTCTGTAAAATGGCTTTGTGAGCCAAGACGCTCAGGAATATTATTGAGGTACTTATAACTAAAAAAGGAAACAGATTTCTTTTTTTAAACCATTTAAAAATGTACAAACCATTCTTAGCTCATCGGAGGTAAAAAAAAAATTAGGTGGCCGGCCCTAGTTTGCCAACCTCTGTTCTATGTAGCCCAGTGCAATATCCATACAGTGATTTGATTGTTCCGCAGATGAGCAAACAGTGATTTAGAGTGCTTGCCTGCGTTCACAAAACCAGTAAATAGCAGGGCTGGGATTGGACCCATGTTTTTCTGACTCCAAAACCTATGCTCTTTCTACTTGGCTGCACTTCAGAACACGGAAACTCTTACATAGAAATACAGGTTCTCTAGTGGAAAAAAATGTCGTCTAGAGGGAAAGTATTTACAGACCCTGCCAGGGTCCTATGGGTGGAAGTCAGAAACTTCATCTCACCTGATGCCTTCGTGTACTTTAGGCAAGTTGCAGACCCATTGAGTAAACCATGAATAAGCTCTTGAAAAAGTGAGGCTATGTCTAGTTATAGGATTTATTTCACTTCAGGTAAAACTGGTCTTACCCTGCATTAGTGCAGGCTGAAATCTTTGTGTTCAAAGGGAAAAGAAGGAAAGATAATCAATGTTTTAACTTTACTTGAAAATAGAGATTTTGAGAGATTATAAACAGTGTTTCCATTCCCCATTCTATTGAAATGATATTGTGATGGCCTCTTGAAAGAAAAGACTCAGAGGTCTGGGTTGTCATCCAAGGGCTAAACATAGAATGCTGTGCGTTAGTCATGAATGGTAACAAATCTGCCCCCGCAGGAGGGACCTGACTTGCTGAGCCGCACGCTGAAAAACAAGAAATGACAGACTGCGTGGGAGGTGATGAGACGGGGCCTTTTAGGAAGGTGTCTTGTGACTTGAGCAAGAAGAGTGAGGTTACTGAGTGGCTTAAAAGTTCATTGGTTCTCAATAGCTAGAGGTTTAAAGGACTTCAGTAGGGATAAAGTCACTGAGTATACATTAATCATATTCACCTCCGTTGAGTTCCCATGGCTTGCCAAACTTATTATATAGCTAGTTATGAAGTTCTAATTTTCACAACAGCCATGATAGTTATGCCTTGTTCCAACCTGAGAGATGAGGAAACCGAGGCTCTTGAGATGAAGTCATTTCCAGTGTCACACAGTACGTGGTCATGTCCTTTCCATTTTATGTACCATGCTGCTGGTTATGCTAGCTAATACCAGCCCAGACGGTTGTGCTGGAAGTGTGCCCAGAGCATTTCTTTGACTCACGAGCAAGATGATGCGAAAGTAGATAGATTGAGCATTTCTGGTTGGACTGGTACCACAATTACAGTGGTCCCTATAGTCATTGAGTATATTTGAGAAATGATGTGACTTTTTGAATTTGAAGGTCAGATATTAAGCTACTGGAGAACTGAGAAAATAAGATTTTTCTCAGTCTTTTGCCGTTGAGGCTTGATGCCTAACCACACTGAAAGAGAAGTAGTTCGAGTTTTCTGTTAACATGATCAAATAGCACAATTTAAATGTAAAGATTGTCAAAGTGAGGTCGACAGAAATGATTTGCTATGCAGGTAGAACTTGCTTGGAGATAGAAGTTAATAGGCTTTATAAAGTTTTTCTAAATAAAACATTTAGAATAAACTTCTCAAGTCTTTTGAATATGGTAGTTAAAGAGATGAAATAGCACACTTTATGGGACATTGAGGAATACGAGTGGGTATATGAGCAGCATTTTTTTTTTTAATTTATTTAATTTATTTTTGGCTGCATTGGGTCTTTGTTGCTGCACACAGTCTTTCTCTAGTTGTGGCGAGCGGGGGCTACTCTTCGTTGCGGTGTGCGTGCTTCTCATTGCAGTGGCTTCTCTTGTTGGCGGAGCACAGGCTCCAGGCACGCGGCCTTCAGTAGTTGTGGCTTGCGGGCTCTAGAGCGCAGGCTCAGTAGTTGTGGCTCGCGGGCTTAGTTGCTCCGCGGCATGTGGGATCTTCCCAGACCAGGGCTCAAACCCGTATCCCCTGCATTGGCAGGCGGATTCTTAACCACTGCGCCACGAGGGAAGCCCTGAACAGCATTTTATTAGTTTGAGGCCTTTTATGTTCTGAAGCTGTTTACCTTCCTAGCCTCCTCTCTTGCTGTTTGCTACCGCAGATCTTGTATTCCTGCCATAAACTTGATTTCCCCAAATACGCACAGTTCTTTCTTTTCCTCTGACACTTCGCTCTGCTCTTCCTGTTGCCTGAGAAAGCCTTCCTCCCTCTCCACCGAGCCAATGCCCACTGGTATTTCCTCTACCCCGGGCATCCCTCAAGGCTAGGGTAGGGGCTTGTCCTCCATGAGCTTAGAACCTACATGAATCTCTCCCTCCCATAGCATTTGCCACACTGTCCTAGCATTTGCTTATTGATTTTTCCCAGTAGGCTGTGGAGTCCTTGTGGACAGAGGCTATGTCATTTGTCCCGTAACTCGATGCCTGGCCTCTAACACGCTCTCAGCTAATGCTTATTAGATGATTTAGTGTATTAAGGTGTGTTTGATTTCTCTAATAATGTGTTTGCTTCTAATTCACCCTTCTATCTACTTTTAGACAAACTTTTAAATATCAGACTCGCACAGTGGAAGGAAATTCACTGCATCAGCTCTTCAGACTTTGCCTCACTTCATTACTAGGCACTCCCCTTGGAAAGTCTGGAAACCAGTTTACTTAACTTGTAGTTCTCTTTGTGGTCAATATCAATCATTAAAAACATAGTGACAGTTAAAAATATGTATTAGTAAAAAACAGATTTAAAAGTGATGGAATGTATAGCTAATTAGAACTTTTAAGGAAAATATTTAAAATATGATCCAGGATTATAGCCCAATTACAATGTGCTCATGTACAGTGATTTAAAGAATTTCTTTTTTCTGGCCTAAAGTCTTTTTGTGGTTGTTTTGGTTTGCATTTGGTTTTGTTCTATTTGGAGTAGTAAAACACAGCAAAACAGATTCAGTTATATGTAATTATCTGTTCTCTCACATTTGTGTTACTAAGTGGAAAGATGGTTAAAAGTCATACAGAGACAGAAAATCTAAATATGAATAATGAAGTCCTGAATAACTCTTGGACAGTTTTAGCAGAGTTTCTAGAAGGAGGTATTCTCTTAGACTCAATCAGATGTCCAGGTCCTATTTTTTCAAAGGGAGTCTACTTCTTTAAGCCAAAGATAAAAATAGTTTTCCTTTGAAGGTATGCTGCCAGCTGTAAGCTGTCAACTGTAAACTACCAGCCTTACTCCTTGGGGGTCTCAGTGCCTTTGTTATCTTTTCCTTTGTTCTCTGTCCCTAAGTACCGAAGCAGAAGATGTTTCAGGAACCTTTTCTTCTCCCACTAATTCTTGGAAAGCCCCAATTCAAAAGCTGGTAGTACCAGGAATTTTCCAGTTCAGTGAAAACAATTATGATGCCCCTGGGGCTGTTTAGCCTACTGATTGGAGTAATAGGAAATGAAAACTACTAAGTTAGTTCTTAACCAAATAAACTTTTTAAGTGCTGAGATAGCCCAATTTTCCCAGCCCAACCTGGGGCTCATTACTGGCTGCATTAATGTCACATAAATTTTGGGGTTGATTTTTTTTTTTTTTAAACGCATTTGCGTTTATTTTATGTTTTTTTTTTAAATTTATTTTTGGCTGTGTTGGGTCTTCGTTTCTGTGCGAGGGCTTTCTCTAGTTGCGGCAAGCGGGGGCCACTCTTCATCGCGGTGCGTGGGCCTCTCACTATCGTGGCCTCTCTTTTTGCGGAGCACAGGCTCCAGACGCGCAGGCTCAGTAGTTGTGGCTCACGGGCCTAGTTGCTCCACGGCATGTGGGATCTTCCCAGGCCAGGGCTCGAACCCGTGTCCCCTGCATTAGCAGGCAGATTCTCAACCACTGCGCAACCAGGGAAGCCCCCGGGGTTGATGTTTTTGAAGGGTGATTCAAGAACCTGACTGTAATAAGAGGGTTCTAATGACAGTACTAATGTATCAGAAATGCATAAACTGACATTTCAGGACTGTCCCCTTAGACTTGTACCATAAGAAAGAGCTGCTCTTCCTCCCCCCAACGCCCCCAGTTGGTTGAGCAGGGGTTTTCAGAATTGAAATGATTAAAATAAAGATGAAATGTACATGGTTATTTTATTAAATGCATATTTATTACTGACCTCCCCAGCTCATGTCTGCTCTCAATTTCCTGTTGCTGTACTTTTCAGTTTCATATTCAAAGTTTCATATTCAAAGTGATGTTGGGAACATTTAGCATCGAGGAAAACAAATTCATCTTCTCATTCTCCCCATGCCCACCCCACCGCCACCGTGTTCAGTGGAAACATTTAATTCAGTGATTTCAGGCAACAATTTCAAAGTTTGTATATAGATTTTAAAGAGGCTGAAAAGAAAGTATTACGGTCAGGAGAAAAATGTGACTCGCTGATTTTACATACAGGTAATATCGGGTTGGCCAAAAAGTTCGTTCAGGTTTTTCTGTTAAGCTGTCCCGAACGAACTTTTTGGCCAACCCAATATTTTTGAAAGTTCATCTGTATTTTGGGAAGTGTGTCGAACTGACAGGAATTGCTAAAAACCAGCCAAATAGCCATGATAAGCAGGGAACGGACTTGTGTTGGGTACCCATGGTTCTCAACAATCAGGGTGGTTTACTAACCAATACACTGAAAATAAGACTTGCTCTCAACCTTACTGTAATAGTATGTAGCTTTGCCTTCCTATGGAGGTTAAATTCCCAAGTTCTTTAGATGAAATAGAAGGGCCTTCTGCTATAGCTTCTCACTCACCCAGTCCGTGAGGGGAAAGAACCCCAATGTAAGTAGAAAATTGCTCCTCGGTATTGGTTAGCCATTTGAATAAAATTCATATCAACTAATAGCACCCCACCCCCATTTTTCAAAAGCATATCATTCTAGTCTACTATACTGAGATGCAATATCTAAGTTTAGTTTATAATTCGTGAGGATGTCATTTTAACTAATCAAGTTTACAGAGTGACAGCCCTGTCTTTCTCCCAGGCATTTTAAATCTAGTTTTAATTTAGATCAGCAGTTCAGGAAAAAATTATTTGCCAAATGCAGGTGGCAGACCACTTTTCTCCCTAATGTCCATCTGTGGAGCCCTTTGAGACTTTGCGAAAATGATAAATTGATATGTCTGGCGGGAAACGACTTGTTACCCCGAACAGTGGTGTACATGATTGGGAAGCCTGCTAGCTACAGCAGAGACCACAGGTGGTAGCTTGTAATAAGGCATCTGTGGATGCTAAGGATTTTTGAAGCTGTTTGATTTTGTTTTTCCATTTTTCTCCATTCGACCAAGAGTTTCCTGGTTAAGCTACCATCTCATTTCTTAAAAGATTTGTTGTATTATCAGAAGCAATGCCTTTACGTTTCAATTATGTCCAAGAATCCTTTTTATTCTGATACTTCTTACAATCATGAATTGGCTAACAGTTGATACAAATCATGTGGCTCCTCAGGAGACTCAGAGCACAGCTTTTTGTAACACCACCGATGTCCTTATTGTACCTGCTATTGTAAAGAGAAATAAGCACAATGCAGCATCTGTAATGCTTACAAGAAAACAAATACTCATTTTCAGTCAATAAGCAGGATAATTAAAATAACAGCTTTATTCTTTATTTTTATGGAATATAGATTATGAGTGCCAGAATTTCAGAGTTGGAGAGGATCACAGAATTCATCCACTCCAGGTCACCAGCTGATGAATGATTTAGTTTCCTTGTCAAATAGCCATTTGTACCTGCTTAAATTCTGCCAGTGATAGGAAACTTACCTCCTCTTAAAGAAGCTCACTGCATTTTCAGAATGCCTTCTGGCTTTTCTGTAACATCTCCCGTGAGCCAATCTCTTTCTCTGTTATTTAAAAGAGATTCCTGTTGGATTCAGTTTATTTGTTCACCAAACATTTATTGAACGTCGACTCTGTGCCAAGCATTGAGCCAGGTTTCTGGGCTGCATGGATGAAGAAGATACATTCCTTTTCCCCAAAGAGCTCATAGTCAAATAAGGGCAACAGGAAAGAAAAAACAAGATATTACAGTACAGTGTGGTAAGCGCTATCTTTGGAGTCAGCATGGAGTAATCCAAGAAGGTGTTCAGAACTCACAAACCCTGGATTTATGGGCCGGCTTTCAGGAGGAGGTGACATTTAAGGTCAATCCTGAGGGATATACAGTGAATTAGAAATATTAAAACAGTAAAAGATTTAAAAAGAGAGATTAAAAATAAAATGTCTTGTGCAGTTGAATTTTCAAATTCATTTAGAAATGTCATAAATTTATGCTCTGAATTTGTACAAACAAAAAAAGAGTAAAATATGGTAGATCCTTGAGTTTCATAACAGATACTTCTAGAAACTTTGAAACTGTCCAGATTCTCAGTTAACCTAGCCAGGATGTTGGTCGACTGGTTTCCCTTCACTGGCTAAGTGGCTCCAGCCTCGACCTCTAATTCACACTGGTGCTCTGGGCTTTCCATACAGTATTTCATTTGATGCTCATTGCCGTGCTCTCAGGTAAATACGATGGTCTGCATTGCATGCCATGATTCTTCTGAGTCCACCAGTTACAAATAATGAAATCGGTGAGTCTGGAATTACTAAGGTGGAACCATATGATTTGTGTTATGTGAAGGTGATACCCCCAGCTGATGACTGAATGCTGTGAGAGTGTATTCTCTGGAACAGTGTCCAACTTGCATGTAGCTGAAACCAGTGGAAGCAGGCCATTTGTTGCCCTAGATGATGTGTGGATCGTAGGAAGGGGGCACCATCTCATACAGGCTTCTGGCTACTTCTTCCTTCTGACATTTATATGAGGTTCTTGTAGTCTTGGTCAGTACTGGCAAACATGTTTCATGACACTGGGTTTGTTACTTGTCTTTATTATAAGAAAAAAAGTCCATGATTTGTATTTGAGTGGCATTTAGCAATCATTTTGGGACTGCTGCTAGAATTTTAGATCATACAGTTATGTGTGTGCATGTGTATAGATAGATATCTCACTTTAAAGTGTTCATTTCTTTGCTTCTAATCTGTATATATGTATTTGTGTATGTATGTATGGGAGAGTGTGAGATATAGTATATATTTTTTAAAAAAGCAAACTTTCAAACTCTTGCTATTTCTTGATAATATCCTAATTTGGTAACAGAGAGTATCTTGCCTACCATTTAAGAGCTTTCTGACCTATTGTTACTTTGAACACTTACTTTAAAAAATGTGGAACAATTTAATATTTTTCAAAATTTGGAATATTAATAGAGCTGTGTTTAAGGTTTTGGTACATTTTGAGATCAAATAATAGTTATGAATTCAATTCTAGTACAGATCATCACTAAATAATCTATAGATATAAATCTTTCAATACATTTATTTTTTTACTTAAAAATTTGGGAAATTATTAGTTTTCAACTTAATTTAAATATTGACTTTATAAGAATAATTTCTTTAATATAATAATAAAAAAGTCTAAGTGCTTTTCTTTTCAGAGAAAACAAATTTCATATGATAAGCCTAAGAGTGCCAGGATAGTCACCAGATTTGTGTGGGTGCACACAAGGTTCGGCAGTAGCAATTTTATTGCCATAGTGACCATTTAGAACCTAGTTTAAGAGGCTATGTAGGATGGAATATTACTCAGCCATAAAAAGAAATGAAATGGAGGTGTTTGTAATGAGGTGGATGGAGTTAGTCTGTCATACAGAGTGAAGTAAGTCAGAAAGAGAAAAAGAAATACAGTATGCTAACACATATATATGGAATCTAAGGAAAAAAAAAAAAGGTCATGAAGAACCTAGTGGCAAGATGGGAATAAAGACACAGACCTACTAGAGAATGGACTTGAGGATATGGGGAGGGGGAGGGGTGAGATGTGACAGGGTGAGAGAGTGTCATGGACATATATACACTACCAAATGTAAAATAGATAGCTAGTGGGAAGCAGCCGCATAGCACAGGGAGATCAGCTCGGTGCTTTGTGACCACCTAGAGGGGTGGGATAGGGAGGGTGGGAGGGAGGGAGATGCAAGAGGGAAGAGATATGGGAACATATGTATATGTATAACTGATTCACTTTGTTATAAAGCAGAAGCTAACACACCATTGTAAAGCAATTATACTTCAATAAAGATGTTTAAAAAAAAAAAAGAATAGGCTACATAGGCAGGTTAATGTAAAACGGCTTGTTTTCAACATTATGTCCTCAAACCAGCCTAATGATTAATTGAAATAAATTTTTAGAGGATTGGGGCAGGTCAAATCTTAAAAAAAAAAAAAAAGAGCAGCCACACATCCCTAGTATGCTGTTCAGCTTGAATGTTGCCTATCTCCTGTCTGCCAAGCTGAGTAACAGCTATGCCCACCATTGAGCAAGTGTAGGGGAGCATGGAACTGCCGGGCTCTGAACAGGGAATTCCAAACTCTAATTCTTTATGCCACCATTCTCTCTCAACTTATGATTCAACTTGAATTCAGAACAGACCCTAAGTTCTTTCCTTGGACAGGGGAATAATACATTTGAAACAAAAATATAAATAGGATACTTGCTAAACATGTCCATGGATGCCCCCTGGTTTCGTTTTTAACTTTTTTATTGTTCCACTTATAACTGAGTCTCTTTTTCCATCTGAGAGAAGCGAGTAAATTAAGATAAGAAAGAGGAATAAAGCATTCAAGGAAGAAAATGTTGTCTTCATGTTTAGTTATTGTTAGGGTTATGCATACTACTATCCTTGTATCATTCAGTTGTGGTCAACAAATAGATTTAAGTTGTTTACTTTGTAACTTATTTTCAGAAATACAATGGAATACTACTCAGCCATAAAAAAAAGAATGAAATTTTGCCATTTGCAACAACATGGATGGACCTGGAGGGTATTATGCTGTGTGAAATAAGTCAGAGAAAGACAAATGCTGTATGTTATCACTTATATGTGGAATCTAAAAAATAAAACAAACTAGTGAATATAATAAAAAAGAAGCAGACTCACAGATAAAGGGAACAACTAGTGGTTACCAGTGGGGAGAGGGAAGGGAGGAGGGGCAAGATAGGGGTAGGGGATTAAGAGGTATAAAATTAGCTACAAGGATACATTGTATAGCACAGGGAATTTAGCCAGTATTTCATAATAACTATATATGGAGTATAATCTATAAAAATTTTGAATCACTATGTTGTACACTTGAGATTAATATAATATGTAAATCAACTATACCTCAATGAAAAAAGTGTGGATAAACTATTTGTCATCCACTTTTCTCTCTGATTATCTGCAACAGCAAAGTCATATAACAAGTCATATACCCTTAATCCCAAACATCATCCAAGGACCAGCTCCCCAACAGTGGGCAACCAAACACTCCCACATCTACTCAGGCAGATGTTTAGATTTTAAAGCTCTCTATGGGTGAATACCTCCTGTATTTATTGCTGAAATAATCCATGATGAGTGCTACTACCCCATATGGGTTGAGATCCTTAGTCCCTTCCTAGACCAAAACCTTCACCTGATAAGCCGAATGGAAGAATTGTTATTTTGCTTCCATTCCTGTTCATCTGATGAAACAGCCAAAGAAACAAAACCTCATAATTTGTATCAATCCTTGAATATGTGATTCAATTCTGTTGGGGTTTCATGAGGTAAATTGAGGGTGACAAAACTCAACTAGTGTATTGTCCATGACCTTCACCATGATCAAATAAATGAAGAATGATAAACCAATGACAGGGATTCTATTAAATCCATAATGCAAGAGATTTGTTAGCTAAATTTTAATTTATGAAAAGGATCAGAGGCTTCTAAATGCCTTTTTCTGTCATATTAACATTTATAGATATGCAGATTCTGTCTCCACATTCATTAATAGTCATAGAACATGATAACTTGTTCATAATATTTATGAGTGTTAGGAACTATCTATGCCAGTGCCTGTTCTCAGCAAAGGTATCAGTTCCCTTTTGCAGGGATTTAAATTAATTGCAATTTGGTGTCTTGCTTATTCTATGAAGAAAACAAAATTAAAACCGAAGAGTATAGTACCAATTTCACATCAGCAGGATTTAAAAACATTAATTTATTCTGGTTAATTGGTAATATACATATAGAAGAAAAACAAATAATTGTTCTATAAAAATATTATCTATACTAGCTAATTCTTCGTATTGTAATTTGGAAGTACCCTCAGATTATTTCCCTTTGAGACACGGAACTGTGGTGTGTTTAAGAACATGAGTTCGAGAGGGAGCCTGGAGTTCACCTTCTAAATCTGCAACTTTCTACCTGTTGATTTAGGCAGGTTACATAATCCCTCTCTGCCTCCGTTTCCTCTACTTCAAAATGAGTTGATGACCGAACTCACCTCACAAATGGTTGTTGGGAATTAGTGATAGAATGCTCCTCAAGGACCTAGCACACGATATGGCATACAGGATGTGCTAAATAATACTTGCTATTACTTATTGATTAAATCTTTTAAAAATGTGTCAGATCTCTAAAATAAATCCTAGTGAAAGTGCTGTTTTCTATTCTTTATCTTAGCCTACTTAAATCTTTTTTAATATAAAGTATTAGAAATGAAAGTCTCTTTGCAATTGAAGGATTAATATCAACAGCTTTGGACAACAGAGTCTAGGTCTTGGTTATTGCTGACATGCGTTATTGTAACCGGCAGCTGTTTGTTTTGAGGATACAAATTCAAAATAAAACATTCTTTAAGTAGGATTGTTAGATAACAGTAGTCACTTTGGAAGTCAATGGATTTGAACCTCACATGGAAATATCTGTTTTGAAGTTGGGTCATAAATACTTTTATACCACATGAGCTACTTCAGGTGGCATAAAAGTATATATAATGCTGCTAAAAATCTGTGCGTGCATTCCAACTCCAGGGAGCATCTTTGTTGTTTAGTTGTTTTTTTTTAAGAAAGCATAAAATATGTGGGTAGGGTGGTGGAGGCACTTGAGAGAATCACTAGGGCCTTACCCTTATAGTCACTTGGCTGCTCACTAGTGATGTCTAATGGAATTATGCATCTTGGCTTTCCTGTACCTCAGCTTTTCATATTTAAAAGGAGGGCAAGTGCTGATGATCTTTGATGCCTCTCCTATCACTGACATTCTGTAGTTCTAATTCCTAAAATAATTTAGTTGACTTAGAACTACTTTGCCAAAATTTACCTGCGGTTATGAACTAAATAAATGTGCTTTTTCACTCAAAGCCACAAATTTAAAGGAGCAATGATTGAAACTGGAAGGAAATATGCCTGACACCTCTCAAAAATAAAAAGTATCTTTGTTACAGAGAGAGAAAGAGAATTAATTGGCAGAGAGATTGAGTATTATAAGCCTACTTCATGATTTTATTATAAGCCTACTTCATGACTAAAGGAGAAAATAAACTGAATTTTTAATCTCTAAATGTGATGACAATAAAATAAAAAAACAATATATGTAATTGCTCATTACAAATGATTCTGCAGATGACTTAATTAAAATTTACATATAAAAGCACATTGATGCATAAACTATTGAAAACATTTTATGTAAATGAGTTTTCTCTCTAAATTGGCTAAGTGTGGTGCTTTTAATTTTATGATTTAAAATCATCATGACAGTTGTTTTCTCCTTCCCCATCACACAAATAAAAGCAGTAAGTTATTTCCTGGCCTAAAAAAGTATAGCACTTTTGTTCTTTTTTTTTTTTTTTTAAGTTGCAGGTATACATCAAAAAATGTATCTTTTGTGCATGAAATATTTCACTATTTTAAAAGGTATTTACTATTTACATAGACTCTTGACTCCCTAAATTTCCTTAGGCTTTCATCAGAATATTATGCTGGCAACTGACAACCAGAGGATCAATTCCAAGAAATTCCTCAACATAGTAATAGAAAGTATTCAAAAGCGAAGTAGAGTGAACTAATTTGCATGCCTCCTGCTAGATTTCAAGGATGTATATGTGTATTCCGAAGTTGAATAGTTTATTCACTTCAAATGCACTGATTGGTGTGCCTCAAATTAGAATTATGGTGTGCGTGTATATATGTGTGTGTATATATTTTATATATATATATATAAAATGGAGAGAAAAATTAGTGAGATTAAAACAATCCTCACCTTCAAATTTTAGTTTTAAGAGCAGCCCAGTATATGGTCTTTTTTTCTTTTATTTGCTTTCTCTTAATTTCATGGTCCAAATAAAATGAACTCTAACACTTGGACAGTTTTTTTAAGCTTGTTCATATATTGACATATTGCATTTTCAGTATTTACTGCTTCTCAAATTCCATGTAAAGTTATGTAAGATACATTTTTATGTGAATTTATAATTATTTCCTAGAGGCAGAAAATTATTAGGGAGTGGAGTTCTGTCGTGTGTGTGTATATTCTTTAAACATAGACTCTATGCTTTGCACCCCTTTAGTAAATACTCCTGATAGTCTACCTTTCTCTAGTTTCACCTTGTTGCCAGTCCTCCCTAATCAAGTGAGACCAGTGGTTCTCACATGTTGACTCCATTGTATCATTTTATTGCAAATAACTTTCTAATATTTCCAAACTACAAAATCACAGTTAAAGTCCTAATCATAGCATTTATAGCAACAAACTAATTTGTACTCCAAGTAGTTGATCCTTCTTTTTCTTCCTAAAAATATGTATTCCTTGCTTTATCCAATTATATATACTTAATGTTCTTTGCCTTCCGTTGCTACCCAAACCCTGTTCTACATATTATTATCCCCTTCTCCCCCATCACACACAGTTGCTGTGTAGGGGAAAGAATATTGCACTTGGAGCCAGATAGACAAGAATTTAAATTTTAATTCTGCCACATAGTAAAGGAATAATCTGGGGAAGTTACTTAACCATTTGAGTAAGCCTTAGAGTGTTCATCTATAAAATGGGTATTAGATGATTAAATAGGAATCATGGTGCACAATGAATATGTTTTTTTTTTTTTCTTTTTGTGTATTCTTCATTTCTGCTCTAATCTTAATTTGCTTCAAAGTTATGATTCCTTGTCTCTTTCTGGATATCATTCCTACATGATTATTCAGACTTAGGTTTTCCTACATTTCTTGAACTCTCCATTTATCCTGAAGTGATCCACTGATCTCATTTATCCAGTGGCCTATGTAATTCTACACCAAAGTCCCTTTCCAGTCTAACTTTCCACTCTGCCCCAATGCAACCATCTTAATTCTCCAAACCCATTGAATTCAATCATCACTGTTTCTCAACAAAACCCTTTTACATGATATTTAATGTTGACTATTGTCATATTTCTTAATTCTTCAGATTTAGGTGCAATGATTTAATGATGTTATTTACTTCATATACAAATGTGCCTCCTTTGGAAGCCTTTCTCAACCTATCTCAACCAGAGACAGATCCAGATTTGGTGGGGCCTTAAGCTTATAGAATTTTATGAGTCCTTTTAAGAAAATAGATCAAGGACACAAACTAGCAAGTCCAGATATACACCCATCAGTGGAATCAAGGTGGACTTAATAAAAGGGTTAGAACAGTAATGTAGTCATTTGGAAAGAGAAAGTCAACCATACATCCAAGTGTACACCAGAATAAATTCCAAATGGATCAAAGATTTAAAAGTATAAAACACTAAATAAAAAATAATAGAAAAGTTGGAATTTGTTTTATAATCTTGGAGCCAAAAAGTCTAATTTTGACCCAAATCCATAAGCATAAATCCTATAACACAATTTAAAAAAATTTTTGCATAGAAAATATATACCATAAGCAGAGTCAAAAGACCAAAGAAAAACTGGGAAAAATGTTTCCACACATATCACAAGGAGTTAATATCCTTAATATATAAATAATTCCTTGAAATAAAGAAGAAAAAGACCAACATCCAAACAGAAAAGTAGACTGAGGTCATGAATCAACATAAGGCAGATAGCTTTTAAACATACAAAAAGTATATAACCTAACTCATGATAAAGCAATGCAAATTTAACATTATAGTGTAATACTGTTTCTTACCATTGGCAAAAATTCAGCCTATGATAACATACTCTTGTCAATGCTGAGGTTAAACAGCCACTCTTGTGCACTGCAGATGGAAGTAAAAATGATAAAACTTTCCTGGAGGGGAATTTGACAATATCCCAAATGCTGTATAGATAATTTCCCTTTGATCCAGCATTCGTACTTCTGACAGTTTTTTTCTAAAGAGAGGCCCATGACCCTACAAAATAATAAATGTGCAGAGATATTTCAGTAGTGCTTGTAATAGCAAAGTAATAGGACAACCCAAAAACACATCAGTAGGGGATTAAATAAACTGTGGAATACTATACAGCTGTTAATGAGGAGGATTCTATATACTTACGTCTAAATACTGACGTCAAAAAAAGGATAAAAAAGCAAGTAAAAACTAAGGTGTTGCAAAGTGTATGTAATATGCTACCTTGAGTAGGAAAGAGGAGAAAATGAGAGTATGTATTCCTATGTGCTTGAATTTGTGTAAAAGAACACTGGAAACAAACAAACTAATAAAAATGGTTACCTCTAGGGCAGTGGTTCTCAACTGTGAGACATTTAGCAATGTCTTGAGACATTTCTTATTGTCACAAATTGGAAAGTCACTGATGCTAGTAAATATCCTCCAATGCACAGGACAGCCCCCTTCCCACCCCACTCCTTAACATAGAATCATCCAGCCAAAACTGGTGGATAGTGTTGAGGTTGAGAAACCCTTCCTAGGAGGAAGTGGGAAGATGGGGTGGATGTGGTGATAGAGCAGGGCCAAGACCTTTCTATGTATATATTTTTTTGTTATTTTTTCCTTTGAATTATTTAAATATATTACCTATACAGAAAATTAATTTAAGACTATTAAAGTACAAGGGTTTAAATTAGCAGTTTTTATTCCTTTGCATTATAAATTTTAGTATGAATGGCAGGCATGCTTGGAATTCTTTTGACATTTTCCTCAACATAGAATCTGACTACTACCTAAAGTTACCAGCTAAAGTTGTTAGATCTTTAGAACACACATAGTGATCTGTGTTGGAGGGAAAAAATGGTTATGAAGAAAATAGAGATGGAATACCTAAGGAAAAAAATAAAACATCTCCACGTACAAAAAATTAAAATCATCCTGAAAAACTAGGAAAAGATATCTTTTAATTGTTCATTTTTTATTAAGTAATCTTTCACATATGGTATACACATTTTCAAATCAGTCATTCAAGGAAAAAGCACTTGGTTATTTAAGTACTATTTATATTATTGTCAGTCAAAAGAAAGTTCACAGCTTTACTTTATGAATATTTTGTTGAGCAAGAAACAAAATGTTCAAGAACAAGGAGATTTCAAATCCAAAACTGATATGAAGCTCAGAGGCATGTCATTGCAGGATGGCTTATAATGTGAAAATCAGGAAGTTTTTTTAACCTTTACAATCATTGGTTATTATAATGGGAGTTTCCAGATGGTAGAGGATTGGTTAAAAGTGATTATCTTACATCATTTTAGGAAGATGACTTAAGTTCTATTTATAATTATTAGTGGCATTTATAAGAAATAACCTAAAATAAGTTTCACTTATGTTTATGAAATAAGCTAGATTAAGTTTTACTTACATGGCTTTTAACTGGTTTTGTTGTTCAGGGGATCTTTAAGCCCGGTATCCATTTTATTTTATTTTAATACCACATTGCTTTCAATATTTGTTTCTACCACATAATACAACTGATAATAGTTCATTGTCATTTGTTGAGCACTTATATAGCTATATAAGTACCTTTTAGTACTCTGAGGAAGCAGGACTTTCTCTTAGTTATAGAGTAGAGATATACAATAAGAGTACTGAAGATATTTAAAAATACACTTAATAATGGCAAAAGTTAAAATTGACATTATATTCCCAGCAGGATTACAGTAATTTCTTTATCTGCTATATCAAGAACCTTGAACAAAAATTTTGAAAAGAGAGTATATATGTAAGAGTATGGATATTTTGGAAGTTTCAGGAGCGAATGGAGTAGAAAGAGCCAAAGTAAGCAAGGGAGAGATTTTTGGTCCAGAATGCTGTGGTAGAGACAAGGTGCTTATCTTTTGCTGAAAGTATTAATATTGAAAGAGATCCAGGAGCCATCTTTAAGAGTGATTTCTGATAATATTTAGAGCTATTAAATGGTAGCCTCAATTAGCATTCTTCATTTCAATGTGACAAGATTTGCAATTACATTACCGTAATGAACTTTGTCTGAGGAATTAAGAAACTAAAAACACCAAGTTAGAAAACTTGTCCATTGAAAACAGCTGATTAAAATTATTAGCAATTATTGCTGACAGTATTTTTGAAGATCCTTTTGTAGCCAAAAGTATATTAAATGCATGCATTATTTATGCAGCTTTACTGTTTAAACCATACCCTTGTTAGGAGACATAGTTGTAACTTGCTCTATAAGGTATTTATATTATGCTAAATATATAATAGATAATCAATGATGGAGCTTTCTTTTGTTGTTTACAACTTACCCTATCAGTCACTAAGTTAAACAAGTATCTTCTCTTTAAACCTGACTCCTGAGCAAAGAAATTTAGTGCAATAAAATTCCAAGTTTATTAACAACTATTAATTGGGACCTTGTTCTAGAGTTTCTAGTAATTTGAGCAGAGACATTGATACATTAAATTTCACTATGCAGACCCCCAGATACATGAACTTTAGGGCATAGTAAAAGGGAAGGGAAGGGTGAAGAGACAGGGAGAATCGTTTTTTGAACGTGCTTTGTGAGTAGGAAATAATCATTTACATATTAATGTCCAGAAGAGCTACAACAGGCAAACAGTAGGACGGCCAGCGCAGTTCCCATTCTACTGGCTAAGCGTATTTAGTGGTCGACTTAAGCATATGACTTATTTTTTTTAATGTTCACACACATACACAACAACCTCTTATTCAATGCCCATCATTTTTCCCTACCTCAAATCGTGGTATACAGTAAAAGTGGCAAATATGTCCATTTCTATCTGACACAAATTTTGAAGCTCTGTGTGATTCACTGCATAGACATTTTAGAGAAGAACAAGCAGGTGAGAGGGAGGGCTTTGGTTCTTTGACTGCAGTTGCTTGAGAGTGTCGTGTTATGTATATTTCCTTCTGAAGCTATCGCATACATACTTTCAAATGCAAATGCCAAATGAAGCCCCAGATCCTGCCTTGGGTGATGGTGGATACCAGGGGCTCCCAGGAGTGTGCTCTGCAGGAACAGACTGGTGGGTACTGTGGCACAGATTTCTTTCCTTGTTACTGAGGGAAAAAACTTGTTTATGAGTAGGAAAAATGGTTATAGACTTTGAAGGGTGCCGTTTTGAAAGCAGAGCCTAGGTGTTCATTATGGAAGGGTTTTAAATTGTTTCAATTCCTCAAGTGAAAACATTTTCACCTAAAATGTGGTTTAGGTTATAGCATCAGGGATGTTAAATAATTCAGCATGAGAGCATCGTGTTTTTTTTACTTGTGGCAGAACCCAACTAAGCTTCATCCAATTTCCCCTACCCATCATCATAATGGATGGTTCATCTGAAGAAATGGTTCTTTAGCCATAATTGACTAAAGCCCTCTGAGGACAGGTATTTTGACCTATAGTTACTCAAGGTTTTATTCTGACTTCTTAGAACAATAACTGGTAGATGAATTAATAAAAAGGGGAAAACCTAAAGATGTAATATATTAACTGAAAATGAAACTAAGGATTACAGTATGTAAGTACCTAAAATGACTGTATTTCAATAAGAATATAAGTAAACCTAATCCTCAATTTACATAAAATGAGACCTATGTACAGTTTCCAATATGAGATTACCTGTGTGTTTGCTCCAACTTGAATATGAAGTATAGAAGCTGAGGAGAGAAAACTTTTTTCCCTCCCTTCTTGAGCTATATAAGCAAAGTCAGGTTGAGACAACTGTTTAAAAGTTGTTTTCTGAAGTGCCTTTCTTATTCTCAGTTTTGCAATGTTCTTCTGGACATTCAGGAACTGAATTGCAGTGTTAGTAATGCTCTGGATACCCACATGCAATTTGTTTCTCTGATGCCAAGGTAGGCAAATAAATTTCATGTAAGAACTAACCCAGTAGACTAGGAGGGGTTGACAGGAGTGCTATCTTGAAAAGGATTCTGAGGACTTTTGTGGTCTTAGAAGTAAAGACTGCCATGCTCAATTAGTGATGTCTGCCATGGTCAAGGGATGGGAAGGCATAGTATATGTTGCAAGCACTTGCCATCCCTGATTTATGCAACCGTATTGATAGGTTACTTATTATTTTTAAGTGTTGGGAAAAAAAACAATTTTAGGGCAAATCTGAGATACACACAGACACATCTATACACACTTGTTATATATCAGAAAACTCTAAAAGTATATATTTACACATCTAATTTTCTAAGTTTTATATATTTAAAATTATATACATACAAATCTAAGTTTTATATATAAAACCTGAAACAAAAGTGAAATTCAAGTTTCTGACCCTGAAAGTCAGTCCTTCCTATTATTCTTTGTGGTTTATTCTGTACATATGAGCACACATAAGAATAATGCATATATACATCACAGATTAAAAAAAAAATAGTTAATTGGCTAAATTCTGAGACAATTAGGAACAAGTAGTTTGATCCTTGAGTAAAACCAGCAACCTCCTAGTATTTGGAACACATGTATATATTGTAGATGTTTATGAATTTCAGCGGTTCTCATTTTTGTGTGTCCTTTGATAGTTAAATGCATTTTGTGTATTAAAAAAGCAGTGCTTTTTCCCTAGAGGAGCTGCTGTAAAAATACAGTTTTATCAATTCTTCTAAGACTGGGATGTTATCTTTTAAGCACAAGTATTTTGGAGCCAAAAGGAAATAGACAGGCGTGGAGAGGGAAGTCTAGACTAATTCCCTCAGACTGGTGCACACACACAAAAACCATGGTGATATATTTACACATTTTATAAATGTAGCTAAGGACTAGTGATATTTAGTATCTTGTATCAATACTAAATCAGCATTGATTCAGGATGGAGAAAGATCTAGGCAAGTGTTCTTACTAATACATGATCTGTGTATCTCACCATAGTACTGGCATCAGTATTTTAGTAATTATTTCTTTAGCATCTACTCTGTACCAGGGACTATTCTAAGTTGTGTACAACGGATAGTCAATGAATATTCTATGAGTGCCTAAACCTCAAAAAGGAAAGAAACAAAATTACTGAGACTTATGCAAACCCTAAACCGAAAATTAGTGTGTGACACCTGCTCTGTATAGTTTGGCTTCGGGAACATGTTTGCATAAAGTAAAACACCTGCAGAACAACCGACTGGCAAGGAAAAATGCTCCTTCCATGCATGGCTTGAGTGGAGAAGTGCATTGTAGACCATTTGCTGTTGCGTATTAGTACCTCATGTGCTTTAACATTGTTGGAAGATTTTTTTCCGAAGACTGATAAACCTTTAGCAGATAGCAGTGACTTCATGAATTTTAGATTTTAGCCCCAGTGGTTTAAGCATGTTTGCCAAGAAAACAAAAAGTTTTCAAAGTACTGAATAAGTATACACCATTGTATGGGATTTGGCATTTTATATCTGTGTTCTGCAGGCAGGCACCATATACGTTTATTGCCAAATGTGTCATGCGGGCATTGTAAAAGCTCCAGGAAAAGGCTGATTCGGGAGAGAAGCGACCTCTGCTCAACTCAACACTCTTCCATAGCTGGTTATCTAATCACACACCGGTCTTTTATTGTCATTTTGGGGGTGTTTGTAAGTTTTGCTGTCTTAAGCATTTGTCCCTTTATCCAAGTTTAAAAACTTTTTATTGTTCAACCAGGAAGTGGTAAAATGCAGACTTGCAGAATTGTTTTCATGTCAAAACAGCCGTTGTTTTACTGAATTCTCCCATGTACGATATTTTGGAAGTCATATGTTCAGTATCCTCCTGATGCCTATGTAAAAATAAAATGGGGTATATGTTAATGTAACTGGGGTTAGGAGGGCAAAGTGGGAGAGCAAATTTAATTTTGAAACTTGACATATGAATTATAGTCATTCATTCAGTAGGTCAATAGGTGTTATTAACCTCCCTCTTTGTGCTAGGCGCTTTCGATAAAGTAGAATCCTTTAATATGCTCTTTTTTGATTTGACCTATTAGGATTTACTAAAACAGAAACAAAAATGAAAACAACTTAGGTAGAACTCTAGGCCATTGAGAAGCCAGTTCTGCTAAGAACATCTGATTACATCAGTGTCTCTGTGACCCAGGACTGAGGAAGGCATAATTTACATGATAAACATTCTGGAAGATTCATTGAGTTAGCAATAAATTGGAAATCAACAGTATTTTTATTAAGGGAATGGCAAAATATATACTATGGAATATAACAACCATTAAAAATCACAAGATAGACCTCTGTGTACTAAAATGAAAAGACAACCCTGTTTAAAATTAAATGGGAAAAGATAAGAAAAAGTTGTCCAAAAAAATGTAAGAAAACAGCACACCTACACTGGCATGAGTTGGTTTGCCTATGCTTAGAAAAATATCTAGGAGGGTACACATCAAACCGAAATTAGCCTAATTGCAGGTGGTGGAGGAGGAAACAAATATTTTTCCCAGTTCATTCTCATGTTTGGTATCATTTTGGTACAATGGGTTTTTTTAAATTAAAAAAATATAAATGCAAAAAAAATGTACAAAAAATATACTGAGTGCAGGACTTAACTGCACCCACCAGAAATTAAACAGATTGCGTACGTGTGGCTTAAATAGATAAGCTGGAAGAGGAGGGAAATATCACTGTACCTGGTACATTTAGATTAAAACAGATAAATGTTTAAAAAATTTAAAAGCAGCTAGAGCAAATAATAACTTGCTTTTTAAGTAATGGAATTTGGCAATACAAATTAATCATTCAGCATAATGTTGTAAGGGGTTATTCCTATACCTATTAAGTAGCACATTATTTCTTTGGTGCTCAGACTAAGAAAAATGGTAGTAGTGGGTCATATTTCAAAGGATTCTGCTACATTCTTCATCTTCAGGTGTGATTTAAAGCATCAGGTGAGCCTTGACTGAGTCCTGACCTGTCCCCTATCACTCATCCAGTATATCTTTGACATTCTCATTTTCTGTTCTAGGGTAGCTGGAGACTCTTGGTGGTGAGGGGGAGGCACACTTCCTCAATGACCATTTTAAAGTTAAGTTAATAATTAGAAATCACCTGTGGTTTTAGTAGCTGAGTTAAGTGCAAGTGTCTTCCGCTACTTCATGGAAACTGTGATAACTGTGTCTGCTGTGAAGAATACAGTTACTTATGTTTCCAGCCCATCCCCTCTCTCAGTCCAAGCCAATCATTTTGCAAGCATGGAATTGAATTTGCGTCTAAATTTCAAGCAGTGAATCATTTTCTCCTACTTCAAGGACCTCTTTTCCCTTTCCATTTATGATGTGTTCACTTAAAAATAAGGTGGCCAACTGTCCTGGTTTGCCTGTGATGTAGGAATTTCAGTGCTACTACCTAGAAAACTCTGACACAAAGACCGTCATTGAGGTGAGTTCCTGTCAGTTTGATGTCCTGGGAAAAAAAACAAACAAAAAAACATTTACTGGATTGAGAGACAAAAAAATCCAGGTGTATAGTTTCTTATTGCTGCTGCAACAAATTACCACAAATTTGGTGGCTTGAAATGCCACAGATTGATTCTCTTAGAGTTCTAAAGGCAAGAATTCCAACATGAGTCTTAAAGGGCTAAAATAAAGGTGTCAGCAGGGTTGGTTCCCCCTGGAGGCTCTAGGGGAGAATTTGTTATTCGCCACTTCCAGCTTCTAGATGCTGCTGACATAACTTGGCTTCTGTCTCCATGGCTTCAATGTCTGTTTCCATTGTTAAATCACCTCCTTCTCCCCACCTTGACTCTATTGTCTCTCTCTTATGAGGAACCTTGAGATTATATTCAGAGCCCACTCAGGTAATCCAGGATAATCTCCCCATCTCAGAATCCCTAATCACATCTACAAAACCCTTTCTCCATGTAAGGTAACATTCATAGCTTCTGGGGATTAGGACTCTTGGGCATCTTTGGGAGGCCATTATTCAGCCTTCCACACCAGGCTAGAATTCTACTCTGCCATGTACTAGCTAGGCAAAGATGTAGACATCTTTGAAGTCATGGTAAATATTTGTTGGTATTCACTGCAAAGCTGTCTGCTGATTTTGCATGGGAGGCTCTATAGTTCACAGTCAGGCTGCTGGGGTTCAAATCCTGACTTACCAGTCACTAGGTGTGAGAACTTCGCTTGTGCTAACTTGAAGCCTTTTGCCCCAGTTTCCTTGTCTGTAAGGTGGCCATTATAGTAGAACCTAGTTCATAAGGTGGTTGTGATAATTTAATAAAATATTATAATTAAGGGGCTTAGAACAATACTTGAAACATAGAAAGTGCTCAGCCAACCTGAGCTTCTGCCACTGCTGTTCCTTCTATGTTTGTGCTCACAAGCGTGACATAATCTAGTCTTTTTTAAATTTGTAAAAAATGTTTTCTTCCAGTTTTATTCAGATATAATTGATTACACCACTGTGTAAATTTAAGGTGTACAGCATAATGATTTGACTTACTGTGGTCATCATTTCGGGATGATGTAAGTTTAGGGAACATCTATCATCTCATATAGATAGAAAATTAAGGAGATAGAAAAAAAAAAAAGTTTTTCCTTGTGATGAGAACTCTTTGGGTTTAGTCTCTGAGCAACTTTCATATGTAACATACAGCAGTGTTAATGACATGTATCATGTTGTACATTCCATCCCTAGTCCTTATTTATCTTATACCTTTGTACCTTTAAACCTTGTAAGTTCGGACCATTTGACTGCCTTCCTCCAATCGCCCCACCCCCACTCCCACTCCCAGCTCTGATCTTTTTCTATGAGTTTGTTTTTGAAGTATAATCGACCTACCACACTATGTTAGTTCCTGTTACACAACATACTGATTTGATATTTCAATACATTTCAAATTGATCACCGTAAGTTTAGTTATGATATGTCACCATACAAAGTTATTACGTAGGTATCGACTGTATTCCTCACATTGTACATTTCATACCCGTGACTCATTTATTTTGCAACTGGAAGTTTGTACCTCTCAATCTCCCTTTAAAAAGCTTTATCTAGCATCTTTAGATGTTGTCTTCCCTTAATTTTTGCATTTTATTCCATTCTTTCATGGGAAGTTTGAAATCAGTTTGTTTCTTTGGAGATTTCTCTCTTCATTGTTACAGTGAAAGGGAAGAACTAGATGAGTTTACGAATGCCATAATCCACAGTTACATTTGTTCTGGTGGATAGCCCTATTCAGGAGAGTATTACATTTTATAATAATATTAGTAATACCTTTCACTTATGAACAGCTAATAATGGTAAAAATGTTCACTTGAGTACTGTGTTACCATTTTCAAAACCCGTTACATCTATCATCTCATTTGATGCCAGCGTAGTAGACACCTGCATTATAAATCACTTTTGAGGACTTCAGAATCACCCCTTTCTGAGTTCAGTAAACACAGATGGAGGGGCATGTGGAGTAAACTAACTGCCCACCAGGAAGGGCCGCACATTCAGTGAAGGAGATTCTGAGCTGTATACTGTGGCTTTCTTTTTCCTACCGAGCCGAGCCGTTGGAGATGAGGGAGGAGAAGAGCTGATCAATTCTGGTTTTGTTTGTGGGTTTCTTGATTTTATTTCATTCTAAGGCAATCAGCTGAAGGGAAATAAACTGCTTATTAGAATCTTTAAAGTTGTACTTAAACCCTTTGTTTTCAGAACCAAGTTTTCAAAGCTTTTTCTTCTCAGTGTTTTTCACTTCTCTTCAAAGGTAGCAAAAATATAAATACCTTCAGGGCACATAGTGGTCAGGGTTTTTATGAAGCCAGTGGAGAGGAAGTGATTATAAGTACAGTCCCACTCCCCCAAGGACAATGAGAACATGCTAAACAAATGAAACTCTTAGTGCCGAAGTAGGAGAAAAAACTTAAGGATGCTGTCAACTCAATTCCTTATGTTGTTTTGAACACTGGTCAGAACTGACAGAAAGCCCATGTGTGTTTGAAGGTGGGAAAATCCAGATCAGAGGTGGGAATACTCAGACTTAATGACATAAAAGAAATATGTGTGCATATATATATATTCATATATATGTATATATATTCACATATATGTATATATATATTCATATATATGTATATTCATATATATATACATATATATATATATACAGTAAAAACCAAATAGAGAAAAATGTTTTTATCATAGCTATCATTACCTGAGTAAAGTTCAGGATTCTCTTCAAATTGGCACACACACATATGTGATTTGATTTGAGCATCCTTGAATCCCTAGCCATTGAAGCACAAACTTTTCAAGTCTGAAAAAAAAGAATAACCTGTTTATAAAGACTTAGACCTACAGCATCATACTTAAGTGGTAAACATAGTGTCCATTCACATACCTGTGCATCTAAGCATGTTTGTTTATTAGCAAGCGTTTATTGTGTACCTGCCATATTCCAGGTGTGATGTCAGGGATGATGAAGGAAGCAAGATATGATCCTTGGCCTCAAAGAGCTTACTGACACTTTTAATCTAGTAAAAGCACTTTCAAACCTGTTCTGTGCTATAGGCTTTCCCTGTCAAGCTTTGTTTTAAAAAAAATATTTATTTATTTATTTTTGTCTGTGTTGGGTCTTCGTTTCTGTGCAAGGGCTTTCTCTAGTTGCGGCAAGCGGGGGCCACTCTTCATCGCGGTGCGCGGGCCTCTCACTATCGCGGCGTCTCTTGTTGCGGAGCACAGGCTCCAGACGCGCAGGCTCAGTAGTTGTGGCGCACGGGCTTAGTTGCTCCGCAGCATGTGGGATCCTCCCAGACCAGGGCTCGAGCCCGTGTGCCCTGCATTGGCAGGCAGATTCTCAACCACTGCGCCACCAGGGAAGCCCAAGCAGTGGTTTTTCTGGCCGCCTCCTTCTGCTTTCAGTATTCCCTTGGCTTTTCTCCTTGCTTCCCATGGAGCTGTTATCAACAGGTATCCTTAACACTGTGCTTTTTTTTTTTTTTTCCTTTTCCAGTGTCATCTATTTGCTAGAACAAAAATTTCTGCTTATTTGAGAAAATGAGGAGGACCCTTAGAAAGGAATATTCTTGATGTTAGGTGTTGAATTGGAGATTTGCATAATGGCGTGGGATTGATTTAAATCCATAAATTTGATTCCCTCAAATTGTTGTTCGGACCTGTATTTACACATGTTCAGAGGCTGTGAAATGGGCTCTTTTGAAAGGCCCAGATTCTACATAGAATTATAGAAGTTATATACACCCACACCTGTGGAAACAGGCCCAAGTGCTAAGGTATTAAACTCAGGGAGAAACTGAAAACATCCAATGACTCCTTTGAGCTTTAATTCAAAACGAGATCTTTTCCTTTTTTTTTTTCTCATGTCAAGAAAATAAGAGATCTTTATGTTTGTAGCCTCCAACAGTGCACATATTAAGTGCTCCTTTATATGTTTCACTATACTAGGAGATGCTGTATTTTAAAAAATTTAAATGCATTAAAAAAACGCAAAGAGGGTCAGAGATCTTAATTTAAAAACCATTAAGAGGAAAAAACAAGGAAACCCTATGCTACTTTTTCTTTCTATTTCATTATCTTTTTCAATCAAGTCCTGTATTCTTGTGCAAAGCACCAAAAATGACTGGAGAAAGCTGTCTGGACAACACACAAGAAATAGCAGTTGCTGCAGACGTGCCAGTATTATGCTCCAAGGCCAATACCACTTTTGTTTGGGAGTTGGATTTGGATTATTGAAGAAACACGTACAGTAGACGGCAAACAAGGAACTAACTGCACAGCAACTTCTGTTAACGATCTTAGCTCTTTACATCTAAACTAAAATTCTAAAATATTCGAACTATGTCCAATTGTATCTGAGCCACTATCAATGTAGACTCTTATACCAAAAGACTGTAGATTGTAGGGAAAACAAAGAGCAGAGTTCAGTGTGAATCATGGAACTATCACATCTTGAAAGAAGTACATCAAGTGAATCGGTTTGCAGGGCAGAAATAGAGACACAGATGTAGAGAACAAACATATGGACACCAAGGGGGGAAAGCGGCGGGGGGGGTGGTGGTGGTGGTGGTGGTGGGATGAATTGGGAGATTGGGATTGACATATATACACCAATATGTATAAAATGGATAACTAATAAGAATCTGCTGTATAAAAAAATAAATAAAATAAAATTTAAAAATTAAAAAAAAAAAAAAAAATTTAAATGCAGCCCTTGGCCTGGTCTTGCCCACACCAGGAAAAGAATCCTGACAATATGGACAGAGCTGATATTCAATATTGAAGCTACATAGTCAAGTTAATACTTTACACAAATGCACATGGTAATTGCAGCATACTTTTTTCATCTTTTCAAGTGTTTTCACCTCCCCTACTCCCTAATTATTTTCATCTTTACCTTTAAACCTTCTTTATTTTTCAAGGTACATTGAAAATCGCATATCATCTACTATACATTCTCCATTTCCCATGCAAGGAATGATTTCCGTTTTCTAAAATTTCTCACTATTTTGTGTATACCTACCTTTCTATACTTATTATGAATTATAGTTATTTTTATATATGCTCTATTTCTCCTACCATATTTTGAATTCCTAAAGATGAAGGATATTCTGTTTTTGCTCTTTATGGAGCCCCAGCATATAGCATATACCATGTGCTAGTTGTATTTCTATGTACATTACATATAATACATTTTATTCCTCATAGCCCATGAAGTAGATTCTGGTTTCACTGGGTTAAGGAAGCTGAGGAAGACATAGGGAAAGTAAATAACCCCAAGTTACATCTAAAACCATAAGTACCCTAAAATTGTACATATTATAAGTGTTAGAGCTGGGGTTTGAACAGGTGTGCTGTTAATCACGACACATGTATCAGTCAGGATGGGTGAAGTTATGCTGTGGGAGAAAAACAACTCTCAAAGCATATCGCTTAAAGATATCTATTTCTCACTCAGGCTGTGTGTGTATTGTGGGTCTTTGTTCCATGTTATTCTCAAGCTGGAATCCAGGCTGATGGAGCCATTATTATCTGGAATGTTGCTAGGCCACATCAGCAGAAGATAGGGGTGGTGAATCACTGTTCTTGAAACTTCTGCCCAGTAGGGACACAAGTTATTTTTATCTATATTTTATTGGCCAGAATAAGTCACATGGCCATACTTAGTTTCAAAACACAGTAGGAAAGTACAGTACTACAATTTGTCTAGAACACAGAGAGCCTGGGCTATTTGGTGAATGTCAGTGATGGTTACACCAGCTAGCTGTACCATCTGCTTTTCACGATTCTGTCCTAAGCCTTCAGCCTCTCTCCTGGGGATGAAAGTTTGCCAAAGGAAGTTGTATTTGAGGAATTCTTTTCAATAAAAGTAAGGACTGTGTTGACCTTGGTAAAGAGAGCCATGTCAGAAATTAGAATTAGAATCAGGTATAGACTGATCTGAAACTAGGGCAAAAGCCAGAAGACACAAGATAATTGACAGGATGTAAGGAAAAAACTCCGGAGTATGGTCTGAATTTTGGTTGAACTTGATAGTTGAATGGAAAACCAGGGTAAATTCTAAAGAATGAAAGTGATGGCTAAAAAAAAATTGTGAAAAGTGAAGTAAACCTCTTTAGGACAGGAATTCATTCACTTATTAGACATGTTGAGCACTTCCTGTGTGCTTAGCGAATGAACTAAGCACTTTTATAAATATTTTTTATGAAAATCGTATGAGTGAAGGAAATATTAGTATACCCATTTAACACGTGAGAAAAATAAGGCCCGAGGAAGCTTTGGCTTTGGGAATTCAAGACCACACAATTATAATATTAAGAACCAAGCAACTAAATCCAGTTGGTCTGTTTTCTAAGCCCACATGCTTTAATGAAGATTGCTTTCTAACATCAATTACTGTCTTATGGACAAACACAGAAATGATGGAAAGGTAGAATTTAGGTATACAATAACATTGGTCAACATGGGTGATAGTGAGTTTTACCTCTAACTGGTTCAGAGATGTTATAAAATTTAACTGATTGCTACATCTTTACTCCTCCATGCCTTTCTCAGCATTGTACACAGTAGTTATTTGTTTTAAAAAAATCATTAAAGTCATAACCATTTTCATATGTATTACAACTTTTTCCCTTAAAAGTACCCAGTTCTACTAGTTTCTTTTAATGAGTTATTTGATTAGTAGACATAAGTGAATCATTCTGTGTACATCTGGCCATTTTAGAACAGATATTGATGATTGCTCAGATCCATGCTGTACAACAGCTCCTGAATTTTTTTCATAAATGTCTTAAATATAGCAAATTGGATACAGAATTACAAGTCATAGAAGCTATATTTTCTACTTTAAAAAGGGAAGAGAAATCTTAGTTTGTGAGTTGTTTATGAAAACCATTGCGATTTTGAATAATGAATTTTGAAAATTTCATTCATTTATTCAAACAAGTGTTTTGGTTGTAATTCCTATATTCCAACTATAGCAATAAATGAGATGTATGTAAATCCTAAGGTATAGTGTCTGGCCTATGTAAGTACTTGAATATCAGCAACATCGTCAGTATATTATTATTCACTTCGGGACTTCCCTGGTGGTGCAGTGGTTAACAATCCGCCTGCCAATGCAGGGGACACGGGTTTGATCCCTGGTCTGGGAAGATTCCGCATGCCGCGAAGCAACTAAGCCCGTGCGCCACAACTACTGAGCCTGAGCTCTAGAGCCCGCAAGGCACAACTACTGAAGCCCGCATGCTTAGAGCCCATGTTCCGCAACAAGAGAGGCCACTGCAATGAGAAGCCTGCGCACCGCAATGAAGAGTAGCCCCCGCTCGCCGCAACTAGAGAAAGCCCATGCACAGCAATGAAGACCCAATGCGGCCAAAAATAAATAAATAAAAAAATATTATTCACTTTATCATTTTATGATTGATATAATGAGTTCAGCCCAATATTGAAAGTCAGGTTCCTGGGTGACTTGGAGGGATCTGAGATTATCAATTTTATGGCCTGTTTTTCTTCATCTTACTGTCCCTCATTTCTCCAATGCATGCCACCTCTATATTTTTCCATGGTTCCTTGCTGTGCCAAAATAGATTACTAAGAACCAACCATGCACCCCAGAATACATCGTGCATATCTGGGTGATGGCCTGGTATCCTGGTTCCCCAGAGAACCACTTGCTAGGGAGCAGTATAGGGTAGCCAGGGACCACACTGCCCTGCAAGAGTGGGCTCACGGTGGGATTCTTTAAGGAACCCCTATCCTGATGGCATTTACCTGGCTCCATTTGAAAAGTACATGTCTCATATTAATGGTCTTTGTTTCCATTTCTTATACTGCCTGACTATGCCTGAATCCTATTTCATTTTCTAACCCACTGGTGCCACCAACATCAATTTGAAATTCTCTTGAATTTTGTTGTCTTTATCCTTTAGTTCAATTTACATTCCTTGCATGTCTAGCTTCAACTCTATCCTTCAGTTCTGTTTGTATCTCTACTTATGAACAATTCTCTTTATATCTCATCCACATGGAAAATTCTAGCCTGGCTCTCACAGAGGTGACTTACATGTCACCTCTCTCCATTTTCAAACTTAAAGCATTTCTTTCCCACCAATCCTGGATGCAGTCTCAGCTTCCTCCCCAGCATCCCACTGGAGTAGGGTGACCAACTCTCCTGGTTTGCCTGGCACTGACGGTGATTCCTGGGACACAGGTCTTTCAGTTTTAAAGTGGAAATGTCCTGAACAAACTAGGATAAGTTGTTCCCCCTATACTAGAGACAGCACTAACAACTGGTTCAAGTTGGCATGGCAGGAAAGACACATTTCTCACTCCTCTTTCATCAGAGTATCCTGCCAGGGTATGCTATAATAGGTTACAAGTGTGAAGTGTACTTAGTTATTGGTTCCCTTGGCCTTCAGGATAGCTGGAGCTCTGGGCCATTGGCCTGTCTCTGCAGACTTGTCTATTTACTCCTGGTATTGATAAATAGCATCATATTCTACATGTGCCATAATGTGTTTTAAAAGAAAAAAAAAGTTTAGGATGTACAGACTTAGATATTACCCAACACAATATATCACATTTCAGCTAACCTACTGACTTTCGTGTAGTAATTGCAAGATAATGGATTTCATCTCAAATTCTTTTCAGAACATGCCATGTTAGAACATTATTTTACACTAAACAGATATGTGTTTTATCAAAGTACATTCATTTAAAATACTACATTTCCCCGGAACTTAAAATGAAACTAGAAGATTGGGAAACTAGATATTTATGGTAGGTTGGGTATCATGACATGCTGATACCTGACAAAGTTTATTTTTCTAGCCACACTATGTTTCAAACAAAACACTTATCTCTACATTATTCATTTAGTGTTGAATGAAGTAGACATTGGAATAAAATATTGGCCATATGCTCATGTCTACTTGGGGAATAAGTGTCTTGACTTCACCTTGGTATTTATTTTCCATAAATCTCCAATATTAAGTATTCATCAGAATTTTTTCCTGTCATTTTATTCTTTCATGAATTATGAAGCTGTAAATCAATTAAGGTGTACTGTTGATAATTGTCTAGGGCCAACAGAATTATGGAATATAAATGAAAGTTGTATTTTGTTGAAGGCAGAGCTTTTATATTGTGCACTAGCTACACTGATAAGTTATAGAAGAATTTTACATTCTCAGGAAAATTTATAAATGAGGATTTCTGCATACCAGACAGCACTTGTATTTCTTCAAAATCTAATCATTAAAGACTATACTTATGTAATAAAAATATTATGTTTTCATAGTGCTGTCATATTGTACTCGTAGTAAAATAAGCTCGCAGTGAAATTAGTTTAATAAGAAACAGTTATGATTTTGTTACCATTATATAGCTTCACGTAATTAAACGCACCATCAGAGAGTGCTTACTACCAATTTTATAGTTTACAATGGGGTATAGATAAAGCTATTCTTTTCTGATGATGAAGAATATTTTTCTTACGTGTACTATTCCTGTGTAGGCATTAAGCAGTATTTTCATTTTGATGAGTAGGAAAAAAATTAAAAAGTTAAGGAACCAATGAACACCTAGTTAGGATTTCACTTCCCTTTTCCTCATTCTGACCTTTCCACTCATGAATCTGCCTCGTATTAGAAAAAAATCAAATTGTGGAATTTCAGTTACAGTATTTCTGAAAGATCCTCTCAGGTCCATGCATATGTTTTGAACGGCATTAAAACTGCTGTTGAAATAATATAATGTGTCTGTATTTGTCTTCTAAGGACTTCTTGCTTAGAACTCAGATCTGGGTGTTCGGAAATTGACTTGGTATGACTTATGCTGTGGGAAAATAATCTGATTTCCAGTCCTTGTATTTCCCGACTGAAGTCTGATTTGTGCACATTCTTTCTATTCTTTCCTTTATCATGTTTTTGCTTATATTTGAATTTATTAAAAGTATATAATAGGCAACAAAAGCAAAAGTAAACAAGTGAAACTCCATCAAATCAAACAGCTTCTGCACAGCAAAGAAAACAATCAATAAAATGAAAAGGCAACCTACTGAATGGGAGAAATAGTTACAAATTATATATCTGATACGGGGTTAATATCCAAAATATATAAGGAACTCATACAACTCAATAGCAAAAAAACCAAAAAAAAAAAACAAACAACAAAAAAACAAGCAAATACTCCAAATAAAAACTAGGCAGAAGATCTGAATAGACATTTTTCTAAGAAGGCATACAGATGGCCAACAGGTACATAAAAAGGTGCTCAACATCACTCATCAGGAAAATAAGTCAAAACTACAATGAGATATCACCACATCTGTTAGAATGGCTATTATCAAAAAGACAAAAGTTAACAAGTGTTGGTGAGGATGTGAGGAAAAGGGAACCCTTGTGCACTGTTGGTGGGAATGTAGATTGGTAAAGCTGCTATGGAAAACATTATGGAGGTTTCTTAAAAAATTAAAATAGAACTATCATGTAACTGTCCCACTGGGTATATGACAGATGAATGGACAAAGCAGATGTGACACACACTGACACACACACACAATAGAATATTCAGCCATGGAAAAACAGGTCATCCTATCGTTTGAGACAACATGGATGGACCTTGAGGGCATTTTGCTAAGTGAAATAAGACAGAGAAAGACAAATACAATATGATATCACTTGTATGTGGAATCTAAAAAAGCCAAACTCGTAGAAACAGAATCTGAAATGGTGGCTACAAGAAGCTGGAGGTGGGGGAAAAGAGGAGATATTGGTCAAAGAGTATAAACTTTTAGGTATAAGATGAATTGTTCTGAGATTCTAATGTACGGCATAGTAATTATAGTTAATAATACTGTATCACACACTTGAAACTTACTAAGGGAATAAATCTTAAATGTTCTCACCACAAAAAAGAAATGATAATTATGTGATATAATGCAGATGTTAGCTAATGCTGTGGTCGTAATCATTTTGCAATATATGTGTATCCAATCCACACATTGTACACGTTAAACTTGGTGTTATGTGTCAATTATATCTCAGTAAAACTGGGGTGGGGGGAAGAGTCATTAGTGTTTGCCATCCCTGGAAGAAATAAAAGAAATATTGCTAAACATAATTGTTTTGAAGATTAACCTGACTATAACTTTCAGACAGAAATGATAAATATTTTAAAGTACCTCCTATTAGCTAAAAGCAATTTTTAATAGAAAGCTTGAAAGAAACAAATCAAATGCTACAGACAATTTGTGGGCTCATTAATTGCTGTTGAGATTCCTCTTTTATCAACTTGCCAGTGAAAAAAATCACTGGTAAATTCATGTGTTTATGTCCGCCTTTAAAGTGTATTAATTTAAAACATCTTCACTTTTGTAATGGAGTGAAAATTAATATTTTTCTTCTTAGACATATGAAAGATCATAAAGTTCTGTTCTCCAAAGAACTTGGTGTCAATTCAGCCAACAAGCATCTGAATACGCTATGCATTCATTCAGTCATTACTGAGAACTTCCTTTGTGCCAGGAAATGTGCTTTGAGGGAAAATTGCAAAGATGGAATAAAATACAGTATTTACCCTTAAGGGACACTGTACCCTCAACACCCCAGTGTAGTTGGGGAGACGGATGATTACTCTAGAGTTTGATGATGGAGGTATATAAAAAGGTGTTATGAGAAAGTACCTACTCCATTCTAGAGAATGGATTGAATTCAAAGACTTCTTGGTAAAGACTATACTTTTGCCCTTAATCTTTAATTCATTAAAGCACCTAAAAAGTAGAGAGGGGAGGAGAAAATCATTCCAGACAGAGGTATAGAATACACAAATAGAGATGTGAGAACATACGTTTAGAGAGTTTCAAGAACTTCAACATCCCTGAAGATTGAGGCTATGAGGTAGGTGCAGGTAGCCTGGAGAGGAAAGTAGGGGCCTAGCACGTGAAGGACCTATGTCCCATGCTAAATAATAGGGTTTTATCTGAAAGGTGTGTGGATAGTCATTAAAGAGTTCTAAGCAGGAGAAGGATATATTGGGTATGCATTTAATAAAAACACTCTGAAACAGTATGGAGAAGGGACTGAAAGAGAGGAGAGGAATGGAGGCCATGTGATTGGCCAGGTGAGAAATGAAAAGAATGTGATCCTATGTCATGGCAGTGGGAATATAAAGGTATAGATGGATTTGAGGGAGGCAAAGGTAATTATATCAACTGGACATGGTGAATGAATTAAATATGGGGGAAGGAAGGGAGAAAGGAAGGAGTCTAGGAAACTGCCCAGCCTGCGTGGCTGGTTGGAGGTGATACTGCCAAGAATTGGAAGACCAGAGAAGCAGCAGAGAAAGGGGCGTTTTAGATGTAGTGCCCTTTTCTGATAAGACAAATTCCTTGTCGAATGTATATATCACAGATCTAACGTTTGAATTGAGAAGACACTTAAAATCATTGAGGTCAAAGATCTCTGTCCTCTAAGAACTTGAGGGAGTAAGACAAGGTTAACAAACACAAAAAGATTTACATTCAAACCTTTTTAAAAGTTACATTTTATTAATAACTAAAACTTGAAGTACAGTTTCATTTGTGTCTTACTCTTGACTACATATATGGAAGTCCTTGAGTTTTGGGTTTTTGTTCATGATTGCATACCCCGGGTCTGTGTGCACCAGGGCCTAGTGGATAACTAATCGTTAAGTAATGTTTGTGGAAGGAAAATGGAATGGAGAATAATGTGTATCAGTGTAGGAGGTCAGAGTTTAGAAAAACTTAATAATCCTGGAAAAGATAAGGATGACTCATACAAGGACGGGTTTTGACTAGTAAGTAGGGGGAGGCCAGCTTTCCAGGAGAAGAGAACAAAAGTGAAGGTCAACAACGATGGTTGCCCATGAACAGTGAGGATGCAGTGGTCATGGTGGAACAGAGAGCAGCTAGCGGGGGAAGTATGGCCTGTTTATGGCGTGCCTTGGAGGTCAGCAGAATTTAGCTTTGGCGTGAAAACAATAAGAAGCGTGGTTTGTGGCAAGGAGAGATAGATTGCTAATGAATGCAAGAATAACTATCACTATTTCCTTGAACCCTACCTAAATTTCTTTCTTTTCACCTGTAGAATGCTGAAAATATCACGTGTTGACATATTCTGGGAGGCATTTCTTCCTCTGCTCCTTCTGTCATTACCTGCCTAACAGGCAGATCTTCATAGTGTAAGGGAGGAAAATGTTTTCCTGGACATTTTCCTGGACACCCTCATCCAGTAGGGTCCCTGGCTGAGTCTGAAAAGTAAATAAATAAAGACAGATTAACAGAAAAAGAAAGCATACAAATGTGTTTAATATAAGTTGTATGTAACGTGGGAGCCTTCGTAAAGAAATGGAGACCAGAAGGAACAGTTAAAACCTGAGTATTTCTGTGCTAGGGCTGATGAAGAGAGGACAATCGTGCAGAAATGTGGTGGGTCCAGGAGTATGAGGAACATGTAGTCAAGTGGGGAAAACTTAGCAAGACCTGTTTGCTAGGATTCTTCTCATCATCCCTTTGTCTTTGGAGATAAAGATGTTCCTTTCCTCCAGATACAGGGAGGCACCTCTCACATGGGGGGTTTATCACCTGTTGTAGGGGAGAAGGGCAGGGGAAAGGTCAGAGTAACCTTCCTGCTTCTGTTGTTTTCTCAAACTCCTTCAACTTAAAATATTCAATATGCCAAGGTGCCATATTGTGGGGTAGCTTGTCCTGAACCCCATCAATAGCTTTACAGAGTTCTGCCCCACCCCCCAGTTTCCCTTCAGGATCTCCCCTTTATGCCAACACTCTTGGAGAATTCCCTACTTCAGGAAACTATCTATTTTATATATATTTCCCTTGGTCTGGACTTGTCAAATGTATACCAGCTCCTGCCATAAGTAATATAAACTTTCTCTAAAACCCAGAAAACCCAAAGACCTGTATTAATATTTATTAAGCTCCTAGGACAAGAACCTGAAGGTATGAATTCTGCTGAGGATGTCAAAGATAAACTAGACTTCTTCTATGTTGTAATGAGTCCATATAAGGAGGGACTTTGTTGAGTTAGTAAGGCTAAAATGCTGGATAAATTTGTTTTCTAATTTAAATGTGCTTAGGGCATTTTCCCAGGTTTGTTTTTCCAACGAATAATTTTATTGCTATATCCATATTTATAATATTTATTGGGTCTTTTATGGATTGATTTCAAATGCTTTCAAACTAAATTTTGCAATATGGCTTTCAGCCTGTGAATATTCAACTGCAGTGTAAGCATTTAATTTTGATATTGACATGTTGTGATTGCACCTTTCTTAATATATTTCTTTCTTTATGAAAACTGACACCACCAATGCTGATCACGCTTTAAGTGACTGAAAAGACTGTTTCTCAGTATGTATCTGCAGTGACTGTGCTTTGCATCTCAGGTGTTGTGTGCCACCTGTGTTTACATCTCTGCCTCTCCAGCTCTTCCTTATAAGCCTATGTTCCTTCAGAGCCACCTTTATACTAATTGTCAGTCATCCTGTGGCTGTAGTTTCCAGCCATAACTAGGAATCCTGTCATTTGCATTCTATACATTCGATTGTGTGTGATGTGCTCTGGGTCGCCGAAACTTGAACTGCATTGCTTATCATAGGCCAGATTTTTGGTCATCAATTTTGGCCTATCTATGAAAATTCTGTATAACTGCCTTTTTTTAAAAATAGAAGTTGTATTACTTTCTGACTGCTTTGTAGCCAGAAAACAATCCGCTTTCTAAACAAAACTCCTATAGGGAAAATGGAAAGTGCCACAAACAAACCTAAGCGCAGGAGATAAAAGGGAAAATACGGCCCTTAAACTCAAAGGTCCTATTATTTAGCTCACCTGGCTTACCATCATTTGCTCACCCTCAACTGTGTTCTAAGGGACAATAGAAGATGGAATGAGAAACTTCTACACAAAACAAAGAACAAAATCATGTGCCTGTTTATGTAATCTGACCTATACACAATAGTAAAGAGAGAAAGGAGAAAAAAGACTTTATATATTTAGTAAAAATGTGTTATATATAAATTCCACACATTGAATCAAATTTACAGGTTTTTAACTGGAGAATAAGGCTGTGTTTGGGAGTTAGTAATTATTCTAGAAACAACCTAGATGTTTTAAAAGCATTGTCAATACCAAGGAATTGAAGGAAAAACTGTTTATCAGTTATCGTACAAAGAAAACCAAAGCAACATGCAAGCCTTCTTCCCTGATCAACCCAAAATAATTGGTGTTTCACTGTGTTCTTTCTCATACCTCCCCCAACCAATCACCTGCCAAGTTCAAAAAGAGTCAATGAACAAATGTTTGTGATGGCTTTTGTCCTAAGGCTAGGCAGTTCTGACAGTAAACGCTTTACCTCTACTCCTTAAGGGGCTTTTGTAAATAGCAGTGTTTGCATTTTTAGAAAATAAAGCGTTAAATTTCCCCAAATCAAGTGACATGATGTGAATTGCTGCTGTTTTTAGTGCTTTCCTAAGTAAGTCCTCTAGACACTAGATTTTCAATGATGGCCAGGAACAAGTTTCTTTGTTAAAGAGGTTTTATTTCTTCTTTGTGTTATCAGAGATAAATCATTAGTTAATAATGATTCTTTTCTGACTTCTTTTCTGATTCCTCCTCTTCCCCTCACCTTCCATCTGCTTGCATTTCCCAGGGGTTTTTCCTTTATCCTCTGCCCTTCCTCCTCACACTTACCCAATCCAGTTTCTTAAACTATCATTCTTAGTGATTCCTAAGTGGATTTTTATCTTATCTCCAACTGGGTCCTCACTCCCGACTCCTGAATTCCTATTAGCCACTTGCCTGTGGGCATGTTGTGGTACCTAAAAACACATGTTTAAACACATATTTAAAATTGAACTCAACAGTTTGTCAAATCTATTGTACCATCTGCCTTTTTCTATTTATGTTAGCTGTACCATTGTCTCCCCAGTATAAGAGGGTTTACACCTGGGAGATTTTTTTTTTTTAAATACCCCCTCCATCCACATCCCTTACCCCAGTTTATCAAATCAGGTTTAATTGTTAATTTGTTCTTTCGGGGTGCTTTACATTTTTCTTGTCCTACTATCGCTTCTCTCTCTCTGTGTTGCAGTGTCTACAGTATTCCTTCTGTCACCTTCTCCTCCGATACAATCGTCTATAATGCGGTCAGATTTATTTTAATGAAGAACCATATGGATCAGATGAATGGCTCCCCATTGCCTTTCAAAGAAAAAAATACTCTTTCAGGTTCCTCCATGCTCTGTCCCCACAAACATTTCCAGTCTTAATGTAGTGATTTCTGAGGTTTACACACCCACATCGCAACTGATTTCAACCAACAAATACTTGTGTCACTCTGCTGTCTTCACTTATCCCACT
This sequence comes from Eubalaena glacialis, assembly GCF_028564815.1. Classification (NCBI taxonomy): domain Eukaryota; kingdom Metazoa; phylum Chordata; class Mammalia; order Artiodactyla; family Balaenidae; genus Eubalaena; species Eubalaena glacialis. Next base: position 40,947,158 of record NC_083716.1, read on the forward strand.
CCTCTTCACCAGCCAAGCAAAACCACCTGTTTTTGCAGTGAAAATGGCTTCTGATCATTTTCTCCTTTCTCTGAACCAGAAGGTAGTTGTTTACTATAGAACTGTTGGTCTTCTGATCCTTGACTTTATTCTCAAAAGCATCTTCTCAGCTAATACCAATTAGTTGAAGCTTTTGATTTCTTGAGTGTCATTTCACTTCGTTTTGCTGTAGACTCTCAGACTTCTCCAGTCTTTCTGACCTTGTATTCTGGGAGGATGCCCGTTGTCCCCTCTCAGACCATGGGTGTGGTACTATGGTAGTAAACAAGGTAAGCTGTCCTTTTACTCTTGGCACTATTCTGAGTCACAGCCCCTCTGGAGGCCAGCTTTCATAGGTGTGGGTCCTGGGTGTAATCACCCAGGGCTCAGAGCTCAGAAGAGCCCAATGCTTTGACTTTAATGCTCTGTAGCCACTCTCCTGAGATTCTTAATAATTTAATCTTTGAGTTTGTTTAATTGGAGTCTGATGGGACAGTGAAGCCACTTGGAACCTGGCTCATGAGTGATCCCACCTCTTCTTGCCTCCCAACGTCCCCAGGACTGGTTCTGGGCCACTCACACCTCTGGGCCCTGCATGCCCTCCCCCTCCACACTTCCCACCACTGACCCACCAATGCCTATAGCAGGAGCCTGGGCATGGGCATGGGCATGGGCATGGGCATGTACTCCTGCTATTCCAGCCCAAGACTGTCAGCACTGTGGTAATTTGATGAGGCTTAGCCAGGACTTGTCTCTTGTCCACTCCCCACTCCCATGCAAGTACCTAGCACATCCCAGCAAAAAGGTTGCAATACTTCTTCCACCATGGGTTGGTAGCGTGGGCTTGTGGGGAGAAGAGATATCTGAGTTGACTTCTCTGCCTCTGGCTGGGGCATGGCATGTATGTCCCAACAGCTGGCAGGAGGGGTGGGGCAGGCAGCCAGTGGCTTGCACTAGTGCAGAGTCTTGGTCCATGGGGTAGGCAGTGCAGGAGCCTATATAAGGATTTGCACTTGCCTGGAAACATCCCTGTGCTTGAAGGAATGCAAGATTAAATAGCAAATAAAAAACACATGACAGTGAGGGGAGAGGAAGAAAAAATAGTTTTATATTTTAGTACCTTTAATGGACTTTTCCCTGCATTTTGAACAAGGAGCCCTGCATTTTTATCTTGCACTGGACCTTGCAAATTTTGTAGCTAGTTGGTCCTGGCCCAGACTTCAATTGCCTTACTTTTGCTGCACCCCAATTCTAGACTTATTTCCCCAATGTAGCACTGCCCATAGAGCATTAGAAAATCGTACCTAAACACCCAAAGGAAAGCAGGGCACTGCTTTGGTAGTGGTTAAGAATCTAGGTTTTGAGCCAGACTACGAGATTCCAATCACAGTTCTGCAATTTATTAGCCACTATCTGACTTTGAACAACTTACTCAATTTTTTTTTCCTTTGCCTTAGTTTCTTCATCTATAACATCAGAATATCACTCCAACTTCATAGAGTTTTTGTAGGATTAAGAGAGACAATTTAAGACCAGTATTTGGAGTATAGTAAATATTCATATGTTGCAGTTCTTTTTAACAGGTTGACTATTAACTTTTGGCAGACTTCTAGCTTTTTGACTCTGCAAGTTTAATTCAATAAGCTGAACTCAATTCACTTCAATAATACTTCACTTCAATAATTCACTTCATTCATCCCTTGTGGCAAAAATAAAAACTACATGATTTATAATTTTTTTCAAATTCTTTCAAAAAAGTTACAATTTCTTTCAGCACTGTTAATTTATCATTATATCGTTTCCTCTATATTATTATGATGCTTACCACATGCATACCGGTAAATCCTTATATGCTATAATTTCTTTATAAACAAGTAATATCTTTGTTTCATTAATCTTTGTATTCTCCACAGCAACTATTATATAGCAGATGCTCAATATATGTTTATAGAATGAATTATCTTTTTTTGTACTAAGTTGAACCATATGAAATTACTGTGTTTTGGATCAAAATGGTTGAATATTGGCAATATCATAAGGTACCTATTTCCTTAGGGTCAGAGTCTATTTCTATAATCACATACTTATTTTAAGAAATTAAAATTAGTTGAAAAATAAAATGTTATATAAACATTTCTTTAAAATATTCTTTGAATGACATCTTCATAAAGCAGTATAAAGTTATTTTTGTACTAATTTTTTAAGATGTGCAATAAAGTATTTGGTTGGCTAGAATTTACGTGTAATAATCTCTAATCTCTGATTATTTAAATTCTTCAGTAATGATTGACTTTAAAAGATTTCAGTCTCCCTTTCATCCTTATTAAACATGATAAATATTTTTTTAATCTTGATTTGATAATTTGTAATATTATAGGATTTTAAAATAATTTTTTTATCATTGTATAATGCCATAGTTATAGCTTGGGATAAATTTTAATCTTCATTTACCAAAGACTGTATTTCAGGAATTTCTTTTTTGGTTGTTGTTGTTATTTAGGATAGACTCAACTTCTATACTTAAAAGTGTAGCGTAGTCAAAATTTGATTATGTGAGGGTCCTATGTGGTTATTTTTCAAGTTATTGGATATTTTAATCTATCATATTGATATTTATCTATATTCATAGCCTGAATAATTACTAAATTAATGCAAGTTACAGAATCTTTATAATAAAAGATTTTTAAATGTTTCCCATAGTTATTGAATAATTCATGATTTTCATACTCTCTCATTTCTCTGCATAATTATTTTTTTTGAAGCAAGTCCTCTTCTTCACACTTTATTGTACTCAATTTGCCCCTATGTTGAAGTAAAGGTCTTGTACTTTCCTTTGGCCTTCATTCATCTGCTTTAGCTATTTGGTGGAAAAATGAAGGTCCATGGCCAGTGTGTGTCTGTGGAAAGATGTGAGCCAAGTTTAAGAGCAAATGCAAATGCCACGCAGACATATTCACCAAATCTTGGTTATTTGTCAAACTTCAGAGACTACTTCCAATCTTGCTTAACTTGTCTGGGGAGTTTTTCTGAATATGATTCTCTGTCCCTTTGCCACCAATCTGTGTGCTTAGGGAACAGGATAAAACTGTTGCCTTTTGCATTCTTCAGCAGACTGTTCTGTTTCACTAAAATTACATGGATAGTCAACTGTTTCGAAAACGCGTGCATAGTGAAAGTAGAAGTTAGATAAGTTATACAAGAGAGCAGGAAAAAAGTAGCAGGAGAGATAACATCAAAATATCATAGGAAGTCATTTTAATATTTTCACCATCTTTGCGTAACTTCATTATCTGCAAACTTACCATGTTGTTGAAGCAGATTTTGTGTTCACTTGAATTGGGAGTGTTAATGCTTCAAAAAAGTGCTAAAATTCCAAAGCCTGCCAGCATCTAAATAGAGCATTTCCCGTCCTTTGACCCACTTCCTTCCTACAAAAAGGCATGTGATTTATCACAAACTACAGCAAGTTATGGTAAAATATATGTTAGTCAAATGATAGAAAACATATATAGTGAAATGGAGTAGTTCACCTGATGAGCTTTTAAAAATGTTTTGATTGACCAGATAGCCTTCAGCTTTTCAGGAAGATTTAACATATGTTTATTTAAAAATGATTTAATAACATTAATTAATTTTGAAATAATACTCGAGCATAAGGGGAAAACATTGTAACCCTGTGTACAAGGACATCATATTTCACAACTCCAGAGGCACGATTCACTTTTTATTTTGTAAGAATGACATCATCTAGAGTTGTTCAATTCAGTGTGGCCCTGCACATTTATCCAGTACAACTGTCAGGAATAAACGTTATCTACAGAGTCCTTTTAGCCTTCTCCTCCTCCTCTAGCTCTTTTCTTTATCTTTTCCTTCCCTCCCCCTGCCCCCCCGCCCCACCACCCAGAGCATATGTCCCAGTGCCCCATGCCTTTTGTTTTCTTGTCTAAATATGCTGTCTGAAGCTATGGGCTATGGAACATGGGACCTAAAGCTTTCCTGTCTTTTCATTAATGGAAGATATATTCCCTTTCCCTTTAAAAATTAGTACTTTCTGCATTCCTTTTCTTAAAGATAACTAATTATTAAACTAATCTGCCAGAAATTGTTAATACATTCCCCCCCCCCCACGTGGGAGCACATGTATGTATATAGCTATGTACATTTGTTTTATAAACACACACGCGCAGGCAATAATATAGGTTACCCAAAGTGATGAATTTCAAAAGGAAACATTTTAGATACTGGGACAGGGAGGCAGTAGAGGAAATATTTGGTTAATGGACTTTTCTATTCTCAAATCAGACTCCAGAGACAGCTGCCTAATCTTCTTGCAGGTAGAAGGATGATCCTTGTCACAGCTCATAAGACTTAAATGTGTGGTTTAGTTTCTTACCCATTTCTGAGCATGTCTTTTGATATTTGTGGTTTTTAAATGTTTGTTTGTTCTTTAATTGCTTATATACAGGCACTCAGGCGAATCAAAGTTAATTCCATTTCACTCTTAACAGCCAGTTACTTTGTGTAACAAATGATGTCAGTATCCCCACCCACATGGCTTTCCTTTCCCACCCAGACTCCCAGCTGCCAGCACCAGCACTTGTGTGCTTGAGGGTCTTTTCCTCTTGCCACCAGAGCATACTGTCCTCCCACGTGGCAAAGCTAGAAGTGCCAGGGTCCTCATGCCTTTGGAAGCAGCCCTCACCCAGAGACCATTAGGAGCTGGTGTATGCATTACCCAAGCAACCTGGGGTCTGGATCACTCTGAGCTATAACTCAGTGTTCCACCCTCGTTCCCAATATTTCCCAGCAGAATCAAGCTCCAGTTACACACAATGGAAACGTGCTTCATGATGTAAACTCCCTAGGCTGCCCTACCGTCCCGTCCCCACCGATGGTTTTTGCGACCAGCTCACAAATAAGCTGCTCACACTTAAATCATTGTCTAGGGTCTTTTGGCAGGGTTGGGGGGTGGGGGGGTGGGGGGAGAGCACATAAAATAAAACACTGGCAGAATGTGTCTTTTCTGTGAATTTAGGTCTATTCTACAGAGTATCTTTCTTTTCAGGGTTATCAGTCTGCCAAAAATACTAAAATAATCTGATTAACAGTGTTGTGACCTAGGGTAAATTCCTGCCTGAACAACTGTGAACAACCTAAAAAGCCTTATTTTCAGATTTTTTTGGCGGGAACTCCCCATCTCCCCCCGAAATAAATACATGACCATCTCTAAGGCTTACCGACCTGCTTATCACTACAAACAGGTACCATTTGTGGAGCAGCATTTTTTGTCCAGAACTTGTTTGATTACACATTTTATATTTTAAAATTAGTTTGGTTTTTAAAAACTCATCCTTCCAAGTGAAATATGCATTTTTAAAAACCACACAATTTTCTTCTTTATTACCCTAGAACCCAATCTCTGTAATCACTGGTCCATGACCATCTCACATCTTTGCATAATAGCATTTGCCACAGGAATGTAGAGAATAGTAAACCCATTTCAAAAAGGTTGCACTGAGAGGATTTTTCATCTGAAGAATTTTTTTAATGCTCTTCAAGACCTGCCGTTCCTTCATGTTACATATATTCTAAGCAGTAAGTTTTTCATAAAGATAATTTGGAGCGCACTGTTTTACCCCAGGCTCCCACTCCATGGTGACAGCATCCAGATTAGAATTACTTTGTCAAATGATTGTTTCTCGTAATTAGGCCAACCACAGGCTCAGAAAATGATAGGATGAATGTTCAGAAGGGTGCTGCCTTTTCAGTGGTTGAGAGACCAATTAACACTTTGGAAATAAAGTCACTGTTTTTTTTTTTTTTGTAGTGATAAATTGTCCTAGAGAACTTGGATTTTTTTCCTTCTCAGTAAAATGTATAACTGAGTTAACATAATTCAGTTCTTTATTTAATTTTTTTTTTTTTTTTTTTTTTTTTTTGCATGCTTCAAAGCACAGTCGTCCCTTGGTATCTGCAGGGGATTAGTTCCAGGACCTCCCTCAGATACCAAAATCCTTGGATGCTCAAGTCCCTTATATAAAATGGCTTAGTATTTGCATATACCCTCCTCTTGTGTACTTTAAATCATCTCTAGATTACTTATAATACCTAATGCAAGGTAAATGCTATTAAATAGTTGTAAATACAATGTAAATGCTATATAAATAGTTGCTGGTACATGGCAAATTCAAGCTTTGTGTTTTGGAAATTTCTGAAAAAAAATTTTTCCGAATATTTATATCTGTGGTTAGTTGAATCCTTGGATGTGGAACCTGTGGATACCAAGGGCTGACTGTACATGTTATACATATTTAAGCAGTACAGGAATATTAAAGAAAATCAAACATTGTAGCAAAAAGTATGCTTTTAAAAATATGTCTGCATATAAATATTAAAAAAATTGTATTGAAATATAGTTGATTTACAATGTTGTGTTAGTTTCTGGTGTATGGCAAAGTAATTAAGTTATACATGTATATATTCTTTTTCAGATTATTTTCCATTATAGTTTATTACAAGATATTGAATATAATTCCCTGTGCTATACAGTAGGACCCTGTTGTTTATTTTATATATAGTAGTTTGTATCTGCTAATCCCAAACTCCTAATTTATCCCCCCCTTTTCCCTTTTGATAATCATAAATTTGTTTTCTATGTCTGTACGTCCATTTTTGTTTTGTAAATAAATTCATTTGTTATCAGTTTTTTAGATTCCACGTATAAGCAATATCATATGATATGTGTCTTTGACTTACTTCACTTATTATAATCTCTAGGTCCATCCATGTTGCTACAAATGGCATTATTTCATTCTTTTTTATGGCTGAGTAATATTCCATTGTATATATGTACCACATTTTCTTTATCCACTCATCTGTTGATGGGCATTTAGGTTGATTCCACGTCTTGGCTTGCATATAAATATTTTAAAAGGCATAAATATATTTTTAGTCTTAGTCCTTTTGGGCTGCTGTAACAAAATACCACAGATTAGTGGCTTAAAACAAGAGAATTTTATTTCTTACAGTTCAGGGAGCTGGAAGTCTGAGATCAGGCTGCCAGCATGGTCATCTGAGGGCTGTCTTCCAGGTCACAGTCTTCTCGTTGTATCCTCATGTGGTAGAAGGAGTGAGGGAGCTCCTTAGGGCTTCTTTTATAAAGCAATAATCCCATTCATGAGAGCGCCACTTTCATGACCTAATCACCTCCCAAAGGCCCCACCTCTTAATACCATTACATGGGCGACATTCGGAACATATATATCCATCACTACTTACCAGTAAGTTATGTGTAAGCAAATTAGATTTCAGAACCATTCTGATTGGCTCCATATGCTGTACTGAACAGTGAGTATTTGCTTTGATGCATCAGTAAGAAACACTCTCTCATCATGTAATTGGCAAATCTACACCAAATGGATAACAGGCCTAGGAAGTGTGCAAGTGAAAATATTCAGAGTTAATTAACTGTCTTTATACTCGATATCTCTCATAAAACTACTCTAAATTATTTTTCTTGGTGATCAAAAAAGAAAGACTTTATCCTGTATCATTGAACACTGTCATTTATTTTGAAAGCTGTCTAATTCTTGAGGTCTTCCTTTAACGCTACCCACCTAATTTTGTTACTCCCCAGAGCATCATCAGAAAGGAAATATCCACAGTTTCTACTGAAGGATTTATTCTTGTCACAGGTCATTTTCCTTTCTCCCCATACTAACTGTCTAGAGCTGTCTACATGGTGAATTCAAAATAAACTTCAGTATAAGTGGCTGTCTTTCATAATGATTTTTTGCCAAAGAGAAAGCAACATGTAGAAAAAACACACACACACATTGACTTTAATGCAGTGACAAAACGGAAGTGCTTGAGTCACTTACGTAAGAAACAATCCCCTGCAAACGGAATTGGGATGTCTAATCCCATTATCACAGGCTTGCCCATGCGGAAGCAGCATTACTGGCCTCTCTCTAACTGTTCAACACATCCAGGGCCCATGGCTTTTGTTGTTTTTGTCACCCCCTAAATACTTCAGTTGATATCAAAACAGAATAGGCAGGGGCTAGAATGAAACCAGCATCAACATCTGTTTGTAAGTAAAACTTTGCTTTTGCCTGTAATCATCTTTATGTGGGCTTTCATGACATTATCTGGGCTTTTAAAAAATAATAGAAACCTAGCCTAGGACATATTTTTAAACTTTTTATTCTTTGGTAGTCTTCTTTTGTTTGTGCTTCGCTGTGTATGAGATTGGTTTCAAGATTGGGCAGGATCAGTGCAGGGCTGACTAAGGAGGCCCAGTTACATCTGAGTCACCCTGAGATGAATAAGATAAGTCACTGGCCTCAAGTACCTTACTGTCTCTTGGGAAACAGGCGTAGACATAAGTATGATTCATGTCCATATATGAGAAGTTCTAGAAGAGGTATAAAGTGTTCTGAGAGCCTGAGGCGCAGAGGAAGGAATTGTCTGCAGACAGGAAAACTACCATGAATCACTTTCTCTGGGGTCTCTTTTTTTACTTGATTTCCATGAGTCCAGATCTCTCTCAGCATGACAAACCCAACTGAGCTGTTGGAGCTATGACTTTAAGTGTACCTCCCTCTATAGGAAACAACGTCCTGTATATAGACTAGACACTGGTCTTCTGCTGTGGCCATCTAGTACTTATCTCTCCTTATGTTGGCTTGAAAGTAGGTCTCGGAACTTAGGGAAGGCAGCTGCAGTCCCTCCTGGGAAACAGTGGAGTTAATGCCTCATGTGGGCACCTGGGTTCTGAAATTTGATGCAGGTTACTGAATGGGAGGAATTTCAAAACTATGCTCCCCAAACCCCACTGGGGGCACCAGGGTGAGCAATGGAATTGTTGCCACAGCATAAGAACTCCCAGGCTGTGCCCTGTGCAATTCCAGTGAGCATCATTTACAGGGACTAAAAGATAAGTGACACTTCCGTAATTGCACACAACCAGCCTGCACACACATGGGAAATTTGCTTCTGGAAGTATTTTTTTCAGTCTTGACCTTTTACATCAGAAAGAGATACCTCTTCTTTACAACAAAAACAAAAAATATATTGCTTTTGATTTTTTAGAAAAATATTTTGTGTGATGCCATACATGTAAATTATGATTCATATTTCACAGAACACTTTAATCCTTATAATTCTTCTAGGAAATAGAGAGTTTCTAGTCCACTTTTTATAACTGGGGATGAACTGTAGAAGGATTAAGTAATGAGACTTAGTTGAAATGTATATTAACTGATGGAAGCAGAGCTTAACCATCCCCAAGTTTGATAATGTTTTGTCAGCAGGGTCCGGGGAAAATGAGCCTTAGTAGCTGGGATCGAGTCTACTGGATCTGCTCTGTCCTACCTCCTGAGAACTTTCCACTGAGCAGTGGTTTTCTCTACTGCAATTGCCAGGTTCCCATTTTTCCATTTAAGTGCTGCTCCCTTTCTGGTTTTCTATGGGGAAATGGGAAATAAAGTTTTTTAAATAAGAATTATAGAATAATCTGGGGATTTCAGAAAAGGATAAATTGGTAACTAATATAAAAGTTCTGTATTTTTTGATATGTGTTAATTCTGTAAAAATCTCCTTCTCTAAAAATGATATCAACCCATATCCTGAATTTAAAATGCAAAAGAATAAAGCCTCATACCAATTTCACACAAAAGGGAATAAGAGTGGTAACTTATGAAGATAAGACCAGGAATCTATGAGTCAGGAGACACAGCTTTTACTTTTGGCTCAACTGTAACCAACCTTTTGGTTCATTAACTCAAGCATTTAATACTAAGCGTCTACTAGATAAAAAACATTGAGCATAGTGCTTTCAGTGAACTTACAGAGTAGAAGGAAGGTAGACATTAAATAATTACACAAATAATTATAATTATGATAAACTCTATAAAGAAATTAAAGGCTTTTATAAGAGTAAATGATAAGCAGCTGAATTAGTCTAGGGACTAATAAGACTAGTAAGACTCATCTAGGTCTCTGAGACCACAAGGGTAAGTAGGAGTTATTTAGAGAAAAAAGAGGCAGTGTGTGGGCATGAGTGATGGAGGGGCTTGCTGGGAGCATGTTCCAGGCAGAGGAGGCAGCATGTGTGAAGACCCTGTGCCCCATGGTATATCTGAGAATCCAGAAGGTCAGAATGGCTGGTGAAGTGTGAATGAGGCGAGAGGGCTAGGAGTTAATATTGGTGACGCTAGCAGGAGCAGATCATACCTTGTAGATTGTTTGACTAATCTATTGCAGCATAACAAACCACCCCAAATCTTAGGTGCGTAAAACAACAATTTATCGTTTCTCGTGGTTGTGCGTGTTGGCTGGGCTCAGCTGGGTGGTTCTTCTGCCCTACACGTCAGCTGGCTCGCTGAGCTGCATTTACCTGTGAGCTCAGCTGGGGTTCCACTCCTGTCTGTGGTTTCCTCCATGTGGCTGCAATAGCTGGGAACTAACTCTGTGCATGGTCTCTCATAATTCACCAGTCTTAGCCAGAGCTTAAAGGTTGGCTGGATTCCAAGAGGGTGGGAACTAAAGGTGCCAGACCTCTTATGACCTAGTCCCAGAACTGGCACAGCCATTCTGTTGGTCAAGGCAATTCATATCCCAGGTTCGTGGGGAAATAAACTTCATCTCTTCTTAGGAGTTGTGACAAGCCTGTAAAGGAAGGGAGAATATATGTTATGAAGCATCTTTGAAGACAGTGTACCACATAGAATATTTTAAGCATTTTGGACTTGAGATTTTTATTATTCATTGCATACCCAGCATGCTTGAAGTACCTTATTTCCCATGATCCTCACAGCAGTGTAATAAAATAAGCAATATTATCATCTCCTCCTCAAGTCAGGTGGGTCACAAAGCTATTAAGTGACAGAGCCAGGCATTTACTGAGGTCTAACTGGAGCCAGTCTGTGTTTTTGACCACTGTGCTGCTGTGTGACATTTTACTGGCTCTCCGTTATAGTTTCTTCACCTTTTCAATCATGATGAGTTCTACGAGGATGAGTAAAAAGTGTTAGGATTGTAATAATTAAAGTCATCATACACACGTTTAAAGCACAACAGTTTCTGCCTTTGGAAAATATCATTGTTGATCCACTTCCTAATGTGTTTCAGAAAATGAATTAATTAACAATTTATGAACAAAGGAGTTCATTAGCTTCAACTTGCTAACCCCATCTACCATTATTGTTATATGCTGAGATTCCCAAAGTTCCACTAGCCAGATGGAGGCACATTATCAGTGACATTAGAGGCTCTCTCTCCAACCAGTTACCCTTGCCAGTTGCCTGCTTATTTCTGGAAATCTCAGAGACATGTCCCATGTGGTATCATTAATACATCTTCCTACTACCACCTGGTGTTCACTACTTCCCTTCTCTCCTATTCCGACATTTTTAGTGAGATTACCTTCCAAAATTTCCGTGCATCTAAAACCTCGTTGTGTGTTTGCTGCTGAAATAGGAGGTTTCCCTCTCTTTCCTTGTGTTTAATTCTATTAGAGATGCTGCCTCCTATTCTGCCTCACATCCTGATAGCTTATAAGATTTTTAGTGGAAAGGTGTTAAGTCACACAGAGGAAGGAGTTTATGTCCCTAGGTCCTCCCTCCTTAGGACAAAAATGGCTGATACCATGCAGTACTCAGAGATTTGTGTCTCCCTCTGTTGACCAAGGCTTTGATATTGGTTTGAGCTTTTCTGACTTCTTCTTTGCTTAGGATGAATTTTCTCCCAGCAGGAGGGTCATCAATCCCTCATGCCAATAGACTTCTGAGAGCTGTCCTACCAATCTTCCAGACATGGGTGTGCATGTATGAGTACTGGTATCTAAAACACAATTTAGGCTTGAGCTGGTGTCCTTAACATATAATACTTCCTGTGAATTCATACAAATTTTATATGCCAACCTTATGTGACTTCACTGCAGTATCGAGGTAGTCATGACTTACCTATGGGTTAAGAAAGACATTTTTCCTTATGAAAGGAAATAAGTTGTTGGGACTACATCTGTGCTATCAAACTATCATGTTATCCAAATAGCCACTTGATGGATTAACATTTTTACTTATTTCTGAGTTGCTTCAAAGGACACAGGTGTTTTCTCTGAAAGAAAATTGGCAGTATGTTCACACTGGCAGGTCTGTGTGTCAAAATGGAATTGCTTGAGATAATGAATGTACTTTGAAAAGAACCGGTTGTGTTGATATAAGTTTTCATGTGTGATTATGGCCATCTCCAACTTTGTAGTTTTCCTGTTATTAGCCCATTTGACCTTCCAGGTGATAGAATGCTGTAAGACTGTGAGGAAATAGAGGGAAAGAATTGTGTTCTTCAATTTTTGAGAAACTTCTTAGAAGAAAAGCCATTGTAAAACAAAGAGGTTTTCTTTGAAAATTAATTTCCTGAAACTCAAGTGTTCTTTTGTTTTTGAAAAAAGAAGGTAGCTTTTGCACTTATAAATATCATTTACTACCTATGGCAGTGAAAGTTTTGTTTGACTGAGTCATAGATTAATTATGACAAAAGTTTGTTTTTAGGGGAGGTAAGAATATATACTGCCACAGAGACTGTTTCTATGCCCTAAACCACCCCAAAATGTAGTGGCTTAAAACAACAGTGATATATTGTTTCTCATGATTCTCTGGGTTGACTAGACTCAATGGACCAACCCTGGGCTCTATGTGGTGTAGCTGAGGTCAGGCTACAGCTAGGACATCCAAGATGGTGTCATGTCCTCCACAGTCTCTCCAAATTGCCTCTGATCATGCAGTCATCTAGGCCGAGCTTCTTTATAGCTTGGGTGCTGGCTTTCAAAAGCCACAGCTGGAAACTACACACCTTTTTAAGGCTTAGGCCCAGAAATGGCATTTTGAACCCATTCCTTTGGTTCAAAGCAAGTTACCAGGTTAACCCAGATTCAAGAGGAGGGGAATTAGCCTCCACCTCTTCATGGGAGAAGTGGCAAATAATTTGGACCTATCTTTAATTCACCACAGAGATACTGATTCGTTCATTAATTTTAGATTTGGGTGTCTACTATGTGTCTGACACTATTCCCAGTGCTATGAGGAGTAGACCTTCGGGGGTGTATCTTGTTCAGCTCTCTCTTTCAGCTTCATTACTGACAAGCTATGCATCTTGGCCAAGTTTCTTTTCTTCTCCATGACTTGCTCTTCTTATCTGCAAAATGGACATAATAATAAAAATAGTTGCTCTACATGTAATAAATAATTTAATTTAAAAAATAATTGTGATGTTAGTATATGTAGACTACTTAGAAATGTGAAGAACAAAGAACAGTGCCAGGAACATAGCAACTCATAAGATAGTTGTTATTTTTGTTATTACTAATGAGAAAAGTGAAGCCAATGGGATGGTGACTTGGCTACCCAGCTATTTAAAGGCAGATTGTTTTAGCAGCACAAGGTAAAATTGCCTTACAATGTATTTTTTTGTAAATACAAGTAATCTCTGTACATTGCAGGAGATTACTGCAAAATACAATGGACTTGCTTTTTAATAAAGTCTCTGGAAACATTTTGCAAGCAAGTTACATAGATTTATAGGATATGTTTTCCATTCTGAATTTTTCTGGCTCCAATCCAGTTACTATCATGGCCGTTCAGGACCAGACCCTTCCTCACCTCCTCAAGTCTCCTTTTACTTCTTGCCTGTCAAATCCTATAGTCCAGCCATATCAGATCACTTGTAGTTCCCACATTTAAAGTGCTGTTTGACACCCCTCTGCCTTTATATACACTACTCCCAGTTCCTGGAATGCTCGTATTCTAGTATTTTAAAGCTTAGCTATTATCTTCTTTATCCTAGATATTTACAGTTCCTTTCCTGGCATCTTCTCTTAACCTGAATCTGTTTGGGTACATTTTTTTCTTGTTCCCAAACCACATGATTACTTCTTTCATTAGACTTAATCACATTTTAAATTATCTGTTATTTATCCATCTCTATAACCTCTCTAAACTGGAAGGTGTGAAATGCATCTTTTTTTTTTTCTTCTGATTTCTCAAAACCTTGCATAGTACCTTAAAGGCTGTATCATCACATGCATAGTTAGTTCCCAGAATAAGACTTCTTAATATGTATTTTAAAGCCACAGTTCTTCACAAAGGGAGACAGAACCAAATATTTACTCTTTGACAAGATATTTATAAGTATTGAACATATGTGAAGATTGCCATCATAAGCCATAGTCTTTTTTAAAACAACTTTTGGCGCTAATCTAACCCATTTAGGAATCCAACAAATAGGATTTTTAGAATTTATACATGTACATTTTATTTTCCCTAAGATTTTTTTTTAAAGCATATTTTTTAGGGCCAATAAATTTCCAATACATTTTTATGTGAGATAGCTTGGGGTGTCATGTCAACATGCTCACTTTGGGTTATACTTTAGTCATTGGAGACAGGACTTGAGGTTCAGATCACAGTCTGAAGTTGGAGGAGAGTTAGCCAATAATAGTATGCATTTTGCCAAAGCACTGCTTAGTTGGGTCATCAGCAATCAAAGAGCTTACTGGTGGGCTTCTCTGGTGGCGCAGTGGTTGAGAGTCTGCCTGCCAATGCAGGGGACACGGGTTCGAGCCCTGGTCTGGGAAGATCCCACATGCCGCGGAGCAACTGGGCCCGTGAGCCATAATTACTGAGTCTGCGCGTCTGGAGCCTGTGCTCCGCAACAAGAGAGGCCGCGACAGTGAGAGGCCCGCGCACCGCGATGAAGAGTGGCCCCCGCTCGCCACAACTAGAGAAAGCCCTCGCACAGAAACGAAGACCCAACACAGCCATAAAAATAAAATAAATAGAATTAAATTAAAAATGCAAAACCTTTAAAAAAAAAAAAAAAAGAGCTTACTGGCAACCTGTGACAACAAGGTTAGATTAGTCTAAAGTACCAATAATACAAATTCCACATAAGAAAAAGTAAAACGTCTTGTCTTCCAGCAAGCTGTATTCTGACATGTCAACCAAAAGCATTTCTGCTCCTTCTGTCCAGGCTTTCACAATTTTTGTCATCTTGTAGCCTTACATCTCAAATCACTGGAACTTCCATAGGCTGATGATAGAAACAGCTTCACTTTTTGAAAGCCGCTAGCTTCCTCCATGATGGCCTCACCCTAGAGCAGGAGAAACATGTAATACAGAGGGTGATATTGTCAAGCTTACAGTTAACTTTCTAAGGCCTGCTAGTTAAGCAATCTAAAATTTTGGCAAATGAGCCCCCCAGTACTGGTTGGTTGAGCTGCAGCTCTGGGATTGAGTACAAGTTCTGCCACTTAGACCCAGAGAGGTAATGTTATTTGGGAGAGGTCTTAAAGGTTCTGTCTTCTCATGTGCATAATATGGATAATGAAAGAACATAACAATTATTGAATAATGAAGTAACTTAGTTCACATAAAATTCTATTATCTCCATTTCATTGACGTGAAAACAGACTCAGTTTAACTTATTCATAGTCACATAGTTACTAAGCAACATGGCTGGGATTTAAATCGATATAACTCTATGCTTAGAACATAGTGAGCACTAATTTTAAAAATTGTGAATATTAAAGGTATATGGTCATATCTTAAAAAAAACAAAACAAAACACCATTAAGCTTGAACAAACATTTAACACTGTCTTATGGGCCACTCACATTTATGATTGTAGTTAAAAAAACAAACCTAAACTTCAGTGATCACAAAAAGATGTGAAGGCTGAACTAAATTTATTAAATGCTTAAAGATGATAAAATATAATGGTACTTTAATTGCCATTATAAAGTGAGAGTGATCTGATTTTTTTTCCCCCCAATAATTGCTTTTCTTTATGTGCTCAATGCTGTGTTGTGTATCTTCCAGTCCAGACACAGGTTCATAGGGCCCTCCACCCAACGTCTATTCTAATCTTTCATATTAGTCTATCCTAATTCCTATATTTTCTATCCAAAGTCCATCCTTTGCATTATGACATTTGTCCTCAGAAATCAAAATGTGAAGCTGAAAAGATAATACACTAATCCATCATTGCTTATAGATATTCTAGGATAAATTAATTTGTCAGACTATATAGTCCTTTGCCTAACTGCAAGAACCTCCTACATGGTATTTGTTCAATTAGCCATATGATAAATTGAGTAAATGTGCATCAATTTAAGACTAAGCTGTGTTATTAAGGTTGGCTGAAAATTAATATGAATGATAACCAAAGAAACATATATCACTGTATAAATTGTATTAAATCCTTTTTGATAGAAGGTGAGTTCTATGAATTAAATTCAATAATGCTTATAAAGCAGTGAACAGAATGCCTAGATCATAGTAAGTGCTTAATAGATGTTAGTGATGGTTATTACTGTTAAAGTAACTAAGAAAAGCACTTGACATCCAAATGCTTGATATGTAGAATTATTATCACTATTACAATTACTATTTTTATGAAGGTATCCATTTCTCAGTGTGTTGGCTAAAAGTTTCACAGGTTTTAGAATCTCTACTTGAGTTTAATTTGCAAAAGTAAAGCATTGTCGTTTAATAAGTCCCCCTTTTTCTTACATATCACCATTGCCAGACATTTTGCTCTCTTTTGTACAATGTAGTATCATGGGAAATTCATATTACTGTTTCCTGTGCTTGATTGCTTTGTGTGATGTGTGACCTACAGTCAAGTGTGTCTAAACTAGTCGCTGAGACATTGCTAGACCTGGATGTCCAAAACCCTGGGTAAGGCAGAGCACCTGGTGGCAGAGCATTTCTTCAAATCATGGGGCCACTGGTTGCAAACTCCACTCTTAACCATGATATATATGAAGTCACTTAAAATATGAGTGATAATTACTAACAGTAAGTAGTTACTGTGTGCATTTTCTGTGCTAAATCTTATCTAAGGGGGATTTAACATAGGTTATATCATTAATCCCAGTTCTACCATCTAATTCTAGGTAAACTCTGTAACTAAAGCAAACCTCTTAAATGTCAGGGATTTGATTCTTTCATTGACTCTCTTGAGCCTTAATAGCAAATCTGTTTATCAAGGGTTCCACTAAATCGCTAAAGTTTTCTGAGGATGAAAATTTATTTTCCACATTCTTATGCTTTCTAAAATTTTACTCTAAAATCAAAGAAGAAAGTCTCTTGGTAAAGAACAGATTTAGGAGTAATAGGATGAAATAAAAACAAAAAACAATTTTGCTTGAATTCCAGGAAAAGGTACTTATCAAACAGTTGTGTTCAAAATTATTTCCCAAGGGAAAAAGTAGTCACTTCATGTTTGAAGGATTCAAAATTATATTGGAGGACAAGAATTCATATCAAGAATTAATATATTAATATATGCTCTACAGAGTGACCCTCAAACTCTGTTCTATCTTTAGATTGTATACTTCTACATGAAGGTTTTTATTTATTGAATTAACTTTCTTTGAATCTATATTTCCAAGTCAACATAGAAAAATATTTTTGAATATTGAATAAGATCTTTGACTATGTGACCTGAATTGAATATTCCATTCCTCACATTTTATTAGAACTGTTACCTCAAGGTCAGATATTCTTGGACTGATTTTGAAAGGTAAAGGCTTTCATTCAACAAACTTTAAGCATCTGTCACTTGTCAGGTATTAAGCTGAAGGAGTTGACTCTGTACCTGACCTCAGGATGCTAATAGACAGGGATAGGCAAACTTGCCCTTAAAGAGCCAAATAGTCAATATTTTAGCTTGCAGGCCATACAGTCTCTATTGCAGCTACTCAACTCTTTGGTTATATCTTGAAAGCAGCCATAGACAATATGTAAACCAGTGAGCATGACTGTCTTCCATGAAAATTTGATTTACAGACAAAGATGGTGAGCCAGTAGGTTTTAGTTTGCTGATCTAGAGTGAGGCAGATAAACAAACTGACAATCACAATACCGTAATAGGTCCGGCAGACGTAGACACAAAGGACCTCAGGAGCACAGGCAAAAGGCATCTAGACTCTGCCTTTGTTATGTGTCTGTGCAGAGTTTACAGTTCGCTGGCAAGGAGAGTAGGGAGACAATAGAGATTATCAATCAAGGCTTTTCAAAGAAGATTATGGCTGAATTCCATCCTAAAAATATGGAGCAATTCACTCACAGGCCATGCTAACTTTTCCTGCATGTTAAACGTAAGGACTATTGTGAATTCTGTCATCTTAATATGAGTCAGTGATTCTAAATGATGTAGCATGGAACTCTAGTTCCTCATCAAGTTAATAGATAATCCTGAATAAGTTTGCAAAATACTCTTTCTTGTCTAATAAGTTTGAATAAGTTTGCAAAATACTATTGAATAAGTTTGCAAAATACTATTTCTTGTCTCTCTCTGGTTAGCTTCTCAACTTTTTTCAAGATGAAGGCGCTGATAAATCCTGTAGTAAAGAAAAAAAATCTTAATTTTCAATAACCCAAAATTTCCTTATTTGTCCATGGAACCCTCCTTTTGGTGTGGAATGCCTATTAATATATTTGATAAATAGTGCTTTGAGTAATGTGACTTTGGAAACCGCCATAAACAAAGAATGAAGAGTCCTAGGTCCCATTTGTCTATTTGTAGACAGCTAGGTTCCAGAATTACTTTAAACAGATGGTCCTTCAGTGTTCAAGTTACTGGGCAACAGACATCCATGAAGCCACAGGGAGATGGAAGCTTGAGTAAGTACTCAGTTACCCGGGGTTTTGAGATTTCAGACAGAACAGTTAGTGAACTCACTTGGTGAATTGGGAAAATAATGAAATTATAGAGTGATGGTTCTAATCTTGGGGCAGTATCAGTCCTGGAGGATGTCTGCTTATCACAATGACAGGACTACTACCATTAGGAATGGGAGATGTAGTACATAGGACATCCCTGCACAGTGAAGGTGCCCAGGTGCCGGTGGAGGCCCGTGGACAAACACTGCTGTAGAGAAGGCTTAGCCTATGGGGCCAGGGCATCACTCATCCCAAGGTTCAAAAGATTGGGTAGGAAATCTGGGCAGAACCTTTTAGGCTGATTATCATTAGTGAGGCATTACATATTTAAAATGGCATAGTTTGTCATAATAGTCCTTTTTTTTTTTTTAGTTTTAACAATCATGTATGATTTGCTTAACTCTATAAAAACCCATCCAATTTTATTTTTGCTCAGGCACATGCTCTTGTAAGATTTACAGAGCAAAGGTCAGGTACGGTGTGATCTTCTGAATAAGCCAGTGTTAGAATAAGCATTTCAGAGGTAATTTCATAAAGTATGTTATTAGCGCCTCACCTCACGGTCATTTTGACAGGAGCACCAGAGTAACCTTAGGTCTGATTTTGAAAGTGGCTCTTCAGTGGGTTCTTTTAAAAAGCTACTCTAATACTTTTTAAAGTAGACTCTGTCAGTAAATAAATAACTTTCTTTTCTGAATTCTTCTTGAGTAAATAGGCTCAAGGAAATATTCCTGTGGTTTCCTGAAAAATATCAAGCAGAAGATCCCTTGCAAAGACTAGGGTTGCTTAATAAAGGCACATTTTTTAAAATATAAGAAGTGGCCCTCCATATGGGTTGATGCAGCCCCTGCCAGGGCAGGCTGAGAGGCATGCAGAGAGCAGTTGGGCTGAGTTTCACCCATCCCCCAGGCAGGTGCCTCGTACAGGGTGCAAACTGCACATCTCCACATAGTGACCTTGGATCAAAACCACTATTGCCTTATTGTGTTTGGCTTTATTACATATATTCCTTCAGTTTGCATGCTTTTGAGTACCTACTACGTGACACACTCTATGTTGTGTAGTATCCTACAAGCTAAATTATATGTCCCTTTGAGTGTTTACTCCATGGCAGAGCTTCTTTGCTAAGTACTTCATATTTATTAATACTTTGCTCCAGGAGCTAGGTTTTGTTTTCATTTCCTGACTAAGGAAGCTGAACTTTTTGGCTTTAAAGAACTTGCCCATAGTTACATAGCTAGGAAGTAGAGACCCTGGGATTCAAGATCATCTTTTTGTGTTTTCTTCCTCTGATTCTAAAATCCATGCTATTAGTTACTATACTGTAGGGCTTTCAAAGAATTTATACATTGTTGGGAGGAGGCAAATATGTTAACACATGGTTACAGTACAAGTGTAGGTGCTATTTGGGCAAAATACCTACTTAGAGAAAGAAAGTTGCCAGGGACCATTTCCCAGAAGAGGTTGTCCCTGAGCTGAATCTTAAAGAAGTTTACATAAACATGTGGGGATTCAAAGAGTAATAAATCAAAACCAATCAAAACCAATGTGTGTGGGGAAAGGGTGGTTGTAGTGGATGGTGCTTGCACAGGGAATCAGGGACCTGCAAATAAAGGGATTTGGAGGACAGTTTATTCAAGTATAAATTATTGAAATATTTCCCCCTATATTATCCCTTTTCCAGGCAGGTTCATAGACTCTTTGAATTTTTTTTTTTTTTTTGGCTGCGTTGGGTCTTCGTTGCTGCACGTGGGCTTTCTCTAGTTGCGGTGAGCAAGGCCTACTCCTCGTTGTGGTGCATGGGCTTCTCATTGCGGTGGCTTCTCTTGTTGTGGAGCACGGGCTCTAGGCTCACGGGCTTCAGTAGTTGTGGCACATGGGCTCAGTAGTTGTGGCTCACGGGCTCTAGAGCGCAGGCTCGGTAGTTGTGGTGCACGGGCTTAGTTGCTCCGCAGGATCTTCTCGGACCAGGGGTCAAACCCGTGTCCCCTGCATTGGCAGGCAGATTCTTAACCGCTGTGCCACCACCCTTTGCATTTTTTGATTTGAGTTTTTGCTCAGTCCTAGAAACTTCTAGAAGATAAGATACTTCCTATCTATTTTTAAAGCCTAACTTCGTATAAAGAGATTACAAAGAGTTTCTGGAGTCAAAAGAGAAAGAGGAGGATCTTGGATATATTTTTCCAAGAGTGGGTTTCTCGGCATGGACGTGCCTAAGGAGGCTGAGGGGAAGTGCCAGAGTTCCCAGCTTGACCAAAGGCTCCCTTCCTCCTCTGTGGGCAAAAATACAGAGAGACATTGGACTTCAAGGGTTCTTTGTGACCTTAATAGCAGAGAGATTAGAGACTTTATTCCCCACCTTCTGGGCATGATATGACCCCTGGGTTCAGATATGACCTTGAGGAAGAGCTAAACAATGAATGTGATTAAATATCTCACTGAAAAATGAGGGTTGATACTCCAAATCAAATATAATTTAAGAAAATGAAGAAATGGATATTTCCATCACTCTTGAGTCTTCACTAAGATTCATTTCTGACGCGTTAGAAAGTTTGTTTTAATTATTAAAGGGGATAAATAATAATAACATTTAGAACAAGAAAAACATACATAATATTGTGGTGGCTGCAAATGTTTATTGAATGTTTCCTATGTGCCAGGCACCTTCTTAATGTTTTATGTCTACTGTTTGGCTTATTTCTGCCAAAACCCTATGTGGCAGGTGGTATCATCCCCTTTTGAAAGCTAAGGAGGCTGAGACCTAGTGAAGTTAGCTTACTTGCCAAAAGCACAGCTGATAATTAGTAGCAGAGCGTAATTCAACCTGTTCCCTTTCATTCTAAAGTTCATATGCTTAATCACTATAAAGTCTTCCTGGATAAGGAGTTTATATTTTATCACATAGATAGTAAAATTATACCTCATGTCTCCATAATGATTTGTTTTACCTAAAGTATTTTCACACGCAAGAAAAATGATTCTTCTAATTCTTAGAATCTGGGGAAAGATAATAGGCAGCTATTTAAGGGTTGGAGCCATTGTGATAAGGGCTAAATGTTGCTGATAGAAAATGAATCTGACAGTGACGTGTAAAGTATATTGGGGTGGGAGACAAGGAAGGGAGTGGGGAAAGAAGACCAGTTTTAAGACTTGCATAACAGAATGAACCAAGATCAATGCCAAACGATTCAATTAAGGGATAAAAGTATGTTGAGGGCAGAAAACCTTTTGCTGAGCTCACTAAGGGGAAAGATTAGATAGCTGTAAGATTATGAAGGACCCTTACTTTAATTCTTCATCAATAGAAATTGATTTCTTTGGTAAGCCAGATATTTCTGCTTTTATTCAATTGGCATGAACTGTAGGAAGCCTTAAATGAACAATACCTGTCAATATTTTTGGCATTAAACTGGGTACAAGGCTGATTTCTCATGACAGAATAAAAAGGCAACTGTTCTCCAAATGCTACCCAAAGATAATTAATATAACTCTGTATGTTCTGCTCTACGTTGAGGACATTGCTGAGCTATTTCCAGACTTATGTTTGTTCAAGAGATATAAGTATGGGGCTACATCTGATGCTCTTTGGTTATATTTAAAAACTAAGAACTTCTGATAAAATCAAACCTTTTGCTACTACATAGGTTTAAAAAAAAACTTGCTTTCAATATGAAAAACACTTGAACTGTTTTTATAGATTCCTTCCAACTGTAAAGAGTCATGCTTGTCTCCCCTCTTTCTCTCTCATCCCACATTTAGTCTTCCAGGAAATCATGCTGCTTCTACTCCCAAAATATAGCAGAACTCAACCACTTCTCACCACCTCTGTTAATTCTACTCTTTCCAAATCTCATGTGGGTTTTTTTTATTGGTGTTGACTGTATTAAGAGTTAAAAATGAGTATATTTTAAAATACTTATTTACTAAGTCATTAAAAAACATCAAAATATACATAAATTAGGTACAGCACTGTGGAGACAGGCAGTTTCTTACAACACTAAATATACTCTTGTATGATGCAGTAAAAAAAAAAAAAAAAAATCAATTAAAAAAATGTGTGTAGATTCATGGCAATCCTACCAAATAACTGATTTTATCTTGTGGGTTGTACCTAAGCACTCGTCTTCGAAGTCTTTCATTCACAGTATTATAAGTTTTTTCTTGTTGATTTGTCTCCTTATTCAGCATGGCACTTTTTCTTTTTCGCTATAATTTCTTCCTCCATTAAGAGAGGTGTCTGTTTCTGAATACCAGGATACATATTTGTAACTGAGCTTTGTATTGCATTGTAAAAACCTCTGCACTGTTTTTTGTTCTTGGCATCTTATCACATGCCCATTCATAGACGTTCCACAGTTCTATGGGAAATGTGGGTTCAACTCTATACCTTTGAGGCCCTCAGCCTCTTTCTCCTCCAATGTAGTGTTTAAAAAAAAAATGGCAATAAATACATGTTAAGCTATTTTTAATGAAAATAACTATTTTCCAAAACAAACCAAAAAACTTAGTGAAAAGAGAAACTTGAGTTTACATTTTTGCAAATCTGTCAATATCTAGCTTAGAAGAAGACAGCAGATTCTCATATCTGCTTCAATATTATTCAATCTGTTGAATTTCTGTTGTTTTTGTTGAAGTATGTGAACAAATCAGCCTCACAAAGATATGGAACAGAAAAAGGGAAGAGTATGTTAATGGCCTTTTCAGATAATTGTGGACATTCTTATTTGACACTACACCAAAATCCAACAAAGGGTAGTTTATTACAGGTTAGTTGCAGTGTGGAATCTGAAACCATATCAATGAACTTTTCTTACTTTATTACATTAAAATCCATTGATTGATCTTGTACTTCGAATAGATCTTTCCCCTGCATGATCTTGTAACATCATGCATTAGTCATCTGGAAAATACTGGTTCAGAAATTACAAAATTTACAATATCAAAAGAATCACACTTGTTTATATCAGCATTCGCCAACGATCTCATCAGAAAAGTCTTCAATTATTAGAAAGCTGTTAAGCCCACAGTGGCAGATAAAAGTTTTCTGAAATTTTAACTTGCATTTGAATTTTATCATTGGCAACAAATACTATCTGTTGTTTCCCTTGAAGTGTCAGGCTCACTTTGTTCTTTTTCAAAAAGTTATCTGCCAGATACTCAAGTCTGAATAACCACAGTTTGTGGTTATTGCCAAGTAAAAAATGATGTTCCATGAAAAAAGTGACTGATTCAGCTTGCAACTCCAGCAATTATGAGTGATTTTCCTTGAGAAAACCATTGTACTTCAGGAAGCAGCAGAAATGCTTTATGTGTGCTTGCCATTTGTCACACATGATATTAAAAAGATGTGTAGTCAAGGGTTAAATTTTACTACAATTAGTAACTTAGTGTTTCATCAAAACATTTTAAAGTAAAACTGGAATTTTACTTTTTTACTGTGAGTTTTTGGTAAGAATATAATGACAACTAGTATACTTTATTGTTACTGCCTTAATTTGTGTAGAGGGGTCACCGTTCCTTGTGCATCATCAGTGCAACATAGTCGTTTCATGATAAACCTAGATTTGAAAAGTTAATTCCATACCAAATAGCTCAGTACCATTTGTGTTTGTTGCCAAGCATTCATAACCAATCTTGTCTTTTTTGATGATTGGTTGATTCTGCTACTGGATGAATACAAGCCAAATAGCAAGTCCCGCCATGACTGTAGATTAATCCATTTGTAAGGCAGAAGTACAATTCTGTGGACAAGATTTTCACCTGTCTTTGTGTTTGCAGCAAAGTCATTAATTCAGCAAGGTACTGTATCTTTGGAAAGAGGCAGTGAAATGATTTCTTTAACTGATTTCTCCAGCAGGCAGTCAGCAAAGTCAGCTCTACAAGGCTTTTTTTTCTTTCACCTATTGTGTGGCTTCCCCAGTCAATGCAATATGGTAACTCTGTCAGATGCTTCACTTACTTTTCATTGCTACTTTGAAAAGATGTACAAAACAATTTTTGGCTTTTAAAAACTTCATCATGTCTAGAGGGCAGACAGCAGAAGCAAGAACAACTACAATTCTGCAGCCTGTGGAAGGAAAACCACATTCACAGAAAGATAGACAAAATGAAAAGGCAGAGGTCTTTGTACCAGATGAAGGAGCAAGATAAAACCCCAGAAAAACAACTAAATGAAGTGGAGGTAGGCAACCTCCCAGAAAAGGAATTCAGAACAATGATAGTGAAGATGATCCAGGTCCTCGGAAAAAGAATGGAGGCAAAGATCGAGAAGATGCAAGAAATGTTTAACAAAGAACTAGAAGAATTAAAGAACAAACACCTAAAGAATTAAAGAACAAACAGAGATGAACAATACAATAACTGAAATGAAAAATACACTAGAAGGAATCAATTGCAGAATAATGGAGGCAGAAGAACGGATAAGTGACCTGGAAGACAGAATAGTGGAGTTCACTGCCGTGGAACAGAATAAAGAAAAAAGAATGAAAAGAAATGAAGGCAGCCTAAGAGACCTCTGGGACAACATTAAATGCAACAACATTCACATTATACGGGTCCCAGAAGGAGAAGAGAGAGAGAAGGGACCCAAGAAAATATTTGAAGAGATTATAGTCGAAAATTCCCTAACATGGGAAAGGAAAGAGCCACCCAAGTCCAGGAAGCACAGTGAGTCCCAGGCAGGATAAACCCAAAGAGAAACACGCCGAGACACATAGTAATCAAATTGACAAAAATTAAAGACAAAGAAAAATTATTGAAAGCAACAAGGGAAAAGCAACAAATAACATACAAGGGAACTCCCATAAGTGTAACAGCTGATTTCTCAGCAGAAACTCTACAAGCCAGAAGGGAGTGGCATGATATATTTAAAGTGATGAAAGGGAAGAACCTACAACCAAGATTACTCTACCTGGCAAGGATCTTGTTCAGATTCAATGCAGAAATCAAAAGCTTTAGAGACAAGCAAAAGCTAAGAGAATTCAGCACCACCAAACCAGCTCTACAGCAAATGCTAAAGGAACTTCTCTAAGGGGGAAACACGAGAAGAAAAGGACCTACAAAAACAAACCCAAAACAATTAAGAAAATGGTCATAGGAACATACATATCGATAATTGCCTTAAACGTGAATGGATTAAATGCTCCAACCAAAAGACACAGGCTCGCTGAATGAACACAAAAACAAGACCCATATATATGCTGTCTACAAGAGACCCACTTCAGACCTAGGGACATATTCAGACTGAAAGTGAGGGGATGGAAAAAGATATTCCATGCAAAGGGAAAGCAAAAGAAAGCTGATACTCATATCACATAAAATAGACTTTAAAATAAAGAATGTTATAAGAGACAAGGAAGGGCAGTACATAATGATCAAGGGATCAATCCAAGGAGAAGATATAACAATTATAAATATATATGCACCCAACATAGGAGCACCTCAATACATAAGGCAACTGCTAACAGCCATAAAAGAGGAAATCGACAGTAACACAGTAATAGTGGAGGACTTTAACACCTCACTTACACCAATGGACAGATCATCCAAAGTGAAAATAAATAAGGAAACAGAAGCTTTAAATGACACAATAGACCAGATAGATTTAATTGATATTTATAGGACATTCCATCCAAAGACAGCAGATTACACTTTCTTCTCAAGGGCACACGGAACATTCTCCAGGATAGATCACATCTTGGGTCACAAATCAAGCCTTGGTAAATTTAAGAAAATTGAAATCATATCAAGAGTCTTTTCTGACCACAATGCTATGAGATTATAAATCAATTACAGGGAAAAAACGTAACAAACACAAAAACACGGAAGCTAAACAATACATTACTAAATAACCAAGAGATCACTGAAGAAGAAATCAAAGAGGAAATCAAAAAATACCTAGAGACAAACGACAATGAAAACACAATGATCCAAAACCTATGGGATGCAGCAAAAGCAGTTCTAAGAAGGAAGTTTATAGCTATACAAGCCTACCTAAAGAAACAAGAAAAATCTCAAATAAACAATCTAACCTTACACCTAAAGGAACTAGAGAAAGAAGAACAAACAAAACCCAAAGTTAGTAGAAGGAAAGAAATCATAAAGATCAGAGCAGAAATAAATGAAATAGAAACAAAGAAAACAATAGCAAAGATCAATAAAACTAAGAGCTGGTTCTTTGAGAAGATAAACAAAATTGATAAACCATTAGCCAGAATCATCAAGAAAAAGAGGGAGAGGACTCAAATCAATAAAATTAGAAATGAAAAAGGAGAAGTTACAACAGACACCATAGAAATGCAAAGCATCCTAAGAGACTACTACAAGCAACTGTATGCCAATAAAATGGACAACCTGGAAGAAATGGACAAATTCTTAGAAAGGTACAACCTTCCAAGACTGAACCAGGAAGAAACAGAAAATATGAACAGACAAGTCACAAGTAACAAAATTGAAACTGTGATTAAAATTCTTCCAACAAACAAAAATCCAGGACCAGATGGCTTCACAGGTTAATTCTATCAAACATTTAGAGAAGAGCTAACACTCATCCTTCTCAAACTCTTCCAAAATATTGTAGAGGAAGGAACACTCCCAAACTCATTCTATGAGGCACCGTCACCCTGATACCAAAACCAGACAAAGACACTACAAAAAAAGAAAGTTACAGACCAATGTCACTGATGAATACAGACGCAAAAATCCTCAACAAAATACTAGCAAACAGAATCCAACAACACCTTAAAAGGATCATACACCATGATCAAGTGGGATTTATCCCAGGGATGCAAGGATTCTTCAATATACGCAAATCAATGTGATACACCATATTAACAAATTGAAGAATAAAAACCATATGATCATCTCAATAGATGCAGAAAAAGCTTTTGACAAAATTCAACACCCATTTATGATAAAAACTCTCCAGAAAATGGGCATAGTGGGAACCTTTCTCAACATAATAAAGGCCATATATGACAAACCCACAGCAAACATCATTCTTAATGGTGAAAAACTGAAAGCATATCCTCTAAGATCAGGAACAAGACAAGGATGTCCATTCTCGCCACTATTATTCAACGTAGTTTTGGAAGTCCTAGCCACAGCAATCAGAGAACAAAACGAAATAAGAGGAATGCAAATTGGAAAAGAAGAAGTAAAACTGTCAGTGTTTGCAGGTGACATGATACTATACATAGAGAATCCTAAAGATGCCACCAGAAAACTACTAGAGCTAATCAATGAATTTGGTAATGTTTGCAGGATACAAAATTAATGCACGGAAATCTCTTGCATTCCTACACACTAACTATGAAAGACCAGAAAGAGAAATTAAGGGAACAATCCCATTCACCATTGCAACAAAAAGTATAAAATACCTAGGAATAAACCTACCTAAGGAGGTGAAAGGCCTATACTCAGAAAACTATAAGACACTGATGAAAGGAATCAAAGATGACACAAACAGATGGAGAGAGATACCATGTTCTTTGATTGGAAGAATCAGTATTGTGAAAATGACTATACTACCCAAAGTAATCTACAGAGTCAATGCAATCCCTATCAAATTACCAGTGGCATTTTTTACAGAACTAGAACAAAGAATCTTAAAATTTGTATGGAAACACAAAAGACCCTGAATAGCCAAAGCAGTCTTGAGGGAAAAAAACAGAGCTGGAGGAATCAGACTCCCTGACTTCAGACTATACTCTAAAGCTATAGTAATCAAGACAATATGGTACTGGCACAAAAACAGAAACACAGATCAATAAAATAGGATAGGAAGCCCAGAGATAAACCCATGCACCTATGGTCAACTAATCTATGACAAAGGAGGCAAGGATATACAATGGAGAAAAGACAGTCTTTTCAATAAGTGGTGCTGGGAAAACTGGACAGCTACATGTAAAAGAATGAAATTAGAACACTCCCTAACACCATACACAAAAATAAACTCAAAATGGATTAGAGACCTAAATGTAAGACCGGACGCTATAAAACTCTTAGAGGAAAACATAGGAAGAACAGTTTTTGACATAAATCACAGCACGATCTTTTTTGATCCACCTCCTAGAGTAATGGAAATAAAAACAAAATAAACAAATGAGACCTAATGAAACTTAAAAACTTTTGCACAGCAAAGGAAGCTACAAACAAGACGAAAGGACAACCCTCAGAATGGGAGAAAATATTTGCCAATGAATCAGTGGACAAAGGATTAATCTCCAAAATATATAAAGAGCTCAAGTAGCTCAATATTAAAAAAACAACAACCCAATCCAAAAATGGGCAGAAGACCTAAATAGACATTTCTCCAAAGAAGACATACAGATGGCCAAGAGGCACATGAAAAGCTGCTCAACATCACTAATTATTAGAGAAATGCAAATCAAAACTACAATGAGGTATCATCTCACACCAGTTAGAATGGGCATCATCAGAAAATCTACAAACCACAAATGCTAGAGAGGGTATGGAGAAAAGAGAACCCTCTTGCACAGTTGGTGGGAATGTAAACTGATACAGCCACTATGGAGAACAGTATGGAGGTTCCTTAAAAAACTAAAAATTGAATTAACATGTGACCCAGCAATCCCACTCCTGGGCATATACCAAGAGCAAACCATAATTCAAAAAGACACATGCACCCCAATGTTCATTGCAGCACTATTTACAATAGCCAGGTCATGGAAGCAACCTAAATGCCCATTGACCAACGAATGGGTAAAGAACATGTGGTACATATATACAATGGAATAATAGTCATAAAAAGGAATAAACTGGGTCATTTTCAGAGACGTGGATAGATCTAGAGACTGTTATACACAGTGAAGTAATTCAGAAAGAGAAAAACAAATATCATATATTAATGCATATATGTGGAACCTAGAAAAATGGTACAGATGAACCTTTTTGCATGGCAGAAATAGACACACAGATGTAGAAAATAAACATATGGACACCAAGGGGGGAAGGTGGTGGGTGAGGTGGTGGTGATGGGATGAATTGGGAGATTGGGATTGCCATATATACACTAATATGTATAAAATAGATAACTAATAAGAACCTGCTGTATAAAAAAAATAAATAAAATTTAAAAAATAATTAAAAAATAAAAACTTCATCATGTCTACATGAAAAAATTCAATTTCCTTTCCTTTAAATTTTGAATGATTTGGTGCAAAATGACATCATAACTTGGATAATAGTATTTTTTAAATGTTCTGGTATATAGGACAATAAGGTAAATTATCATCTATAATGCTGAAGGAATGTTAGATTTTGTCATGTTTTTATTTCTTATTTAGAGTGTCTCCACATTTGTTTGGACTAGATTTATACCATCCATGAGTCAGAAAATTCTTTGATTGTGTCCTTTTCATATTTTTCAGTGTCTTTAGATTTAGAAATTGGCAGCTATGGCTTGAGAATATGTCTTTTAATCTCCCCTCTCAAAGTAAATCCATCCGTAAAAATAAGACAGTGTAATAAAGTTTCTTTTATTAGATTCTTAATAGTTATTATGAAATTCTAAAATTACAAGTTTTAGATAAAATTTTTAAAGTTAGATATGTTTTTGAAAAAATACAAAATTATTATTGCAACACATGATATCCAAATGTATTTACTTGTAACTGTTTTTCCACTTAAGAACAAGAAAAGCTTCAGAAGTTCAAAAGGACAATTTATTGGATAAGGTTACAGAGATTATAGCAGGTAGCTGAAAACTAACTAGTAAGAGCACAATAGAAGCATTGCAATAATATTGAATTAATTTCTGTAAACAGCACACTTATCATAAACCTACTACTACCTTAAAAAATTCTAGAAAACACAGGAACATATAAGCATACATCCATTAACTATCAAAGTAATGATGTCATATAGCCTCTGGAGGAGTCTACTGTATGGTACACATGTGAAAGAATATGAGTAAAAAAGGCAAATTACAACTTAGACTATTTGTTTTGACTGCAGGGTTCTTCTTGAAAGGGTCCTGGGGAGTCTCCTTTTTTTTTTTTTTTTCTCCTATTAGCTGTTATTTTCATATGGTAGGTTACCAAAAATAAAATTACTAAGACAAATTCAGAATGTGGGACATCCAATAAGACAGTTGTCCCTGTCTCTTCAAAAAATCAGTGTAATGGGGGGAAAGGAAAGGTAGGAGGATGGTTGTGGAATAAGAGACTAGAGAAGCAGAATAGCCAAAAGCAGTATGTGGATTTTTACTGGTTCCTGGTTTGAAAAGATAAAAACAAACAATAAAGAAATTTTTGAACAATAGGTAATATTTGATATGGAATATAGTTATTAGATGATATTATGGAGTTGAGTGAATTTTTCTTATGATAATGCTATAGTTATTTTAAAATATTTTCTTATTTTTAGATCTGTGTGCTTAAATATTAGGGGTAAATAAAAATTTCATGATATGTACAACTTAGTTTCAGATTTTCATCAAAAAATATCTATAAATCTATTTATCAATATGCATATAAAAAATTAGATGGATCGAAGGTAGGTAAAGCAAAGATGGCACAGTGTTAACAGTTGCTAACCTAGGATGGGGGTACAGGGGATTCTTGAACTATTCTTTCAGCCTTTCCATTTATTTGACATTTTTCATAGCAAAAAGTTGACTAATAAATGAAGTCACTGAATCAAAGGATGTTAATATTATTGCTTAATTTCTAAATCATTAAAAGAATATGGCATGGTTTTAAAACTTACATGAGGCATTTTTAAATAATTCTACTGTGAAGTGTGTAGCTCAGCAAATGATTAGCTTCATAGTCATTCAGATGGAAATTTTTATCCTCTCTTTATCAGTACTGAGTGTTGTGACCTCAGGCAAACTCTCAAGATCCCAGTTGTTTTAGCTGTAAAATGGATGAGAGTAATAATGGTTCTTTGATAAAGCTGTTTAAAAATAAAATATATTATCTGTAAAATCCTTAGCCCAGTGCCTGGAAAATAGAAAGCATTCAAATCTCATCTTCTATTATTGTCATGACAAATTCCAAGTCCTTACTTTATTCAACCAGAAAATCCAATGGAAAAGCTCCACACATTAAATCATCTCTATTATATTACAGTCAAGTGCATTTTGTAACTTCAGACCTACTGCAAGTCCTAAGGGAACAAAAATGTTTTCATAGGTCCATAAGAATTACTTGTAATTAACATGTAAATTGTTATGAGTTCTTCCCCCTGCCCCCCCCAACCCCAAATAAGTGAAAATACTCTTTACTGTTTAAACATTTTATGGAAGTTCATCCTTATAATTATTTCGCCTTAAGTTTTCTAAATCATAGACAACTTCATCTTGAGTTATCACATGTACACACTGGTGAAGTTTAAATTAATATCTTTTGATGTATTGGGAAAAATTCAAACAAGTTTCATGGGTAGAATTTTAAACTTATGAATATCCTCAATTGTTTTGTTCTTGGTGTTCATGCTATCAGTGGACTGATAAGTTCTCTCATGTAATTAATTTCTGAGAATTATCTAGTGCTTAGAGAAATAAAGATCTTAAGATTTTAAAGATGGCTACAAAAGTGTTTCCAGTATAGTTTATAAAAGTGAAGACACTTATTTTCTGTTAATTGATTTCCATTTTGTTAAATCTGAAAGTGCTTAAATTGTCACAAAGAATTCTTTAGAGTGTTTCTTCTCTAAAATCATCCTTAATTTTTATTGGTAATAAATGCTGCTGAATGTTTTGAGGCATTTTAAATTGTAAAAGAGCATGATATATATACAATGGAATATTGTATAACATACAATAATATATTAGAAGGAAATCCCGCCATTTGCATTTTCTACAACATGGATGGACCTTGAGGGCATTATGCTAAGTGAAATAAGCCAGACAGAGAAAGACAAATATTGCATGGCATCACTTATATGTGGAATCTAAATAAAAAGTTAAACTCATAGAAACAGAATAGAACAGTGGTTGTCAGGGACTGGGGAATAGGGGAAATAGGTTACAAACTATTGTAACCTATAGTTGATAACACTGTATTGTATAGTTGAAATTTGCAAAGAGGGTAGAACTTAAAGATCTCAAACATACACACAAGAATAAATATGTGAGGTGATGGATGTGTTAATTAACTAGGTTAACTGGATGAGAAGAATCTTTTCACAATGTACACTTTAAATATCTTATAATTTTGTCAGTTATACCTCAATAAAGCTGAAAAAATAAAAAATAACTAAGTAAAATTGTAAAAGATAATTAATTAAAATGCGCCCCCTAAAACTTAATGTTTTTGTTTTCTTTAGTGAGTTATGTGGTCAAGCAAATACTAATTTTTTTTTCTCATGAATAAGAATGCTCATGAAAATGAAAGTTTTGTAGAGTGGCTTGACATAGACTTAGCAGAGAAGTAATGGGGCCGTCTAAAGAAGGCAGCCAGTTATAATAAAATGAGAAAAACTCAGTTGTAGTTTGTGTTTTTCATAAATAGCCCCCGGGATAGAAACATTCTAATTATTCTTATATCTCAGAAGAAACCGAAATATAGCTCATTAAAAGAACAAGGAAGGGCTAAATTTTTCTACCTGCATAGCTCATGGAAACAGTTTCCTCTATCTTCCTCTTCCTGTGATGTGTTCCATCCAGCTGCTGAAATAGACTGCCTTCTGGAAATTAAAACCCACGTGGCTCAGACCATAGCAATAAATCTGGTGAAACATGGTTCTGGGTGAAATGTTATACTTCTACATAAAACCTTAGGATTTTATCAATAGGCTTTACACTAAGTAATGGGAATCAGAGTGACAAATTAACAGTAAAACTTTCATGCTTATATCCAAACAGTATGTTATGGCTTCTTTCATTGCATTATTCTAATCAAGCCAGAACTGTTGTTGTATAGCAACAAACCTGAAACAAGTCTCATCCAACTCAACTAACTCATTTAAATAACTTTGCTCCATGGCAATTTATCTAAAGATCAAGTTTACCTAACAATCGATCTGTAAGTCAGATATCATACATACAAATGTATTTTCACTCGTTTATAGTCTTTTCTCTATTCAAGCATTGAGATAAGATTAAATAAGAATTTAGTTCCACATCCCAGTTAGATTTTCCAGTGGAGTAGATTTTCAAGAATTTTATGTTGATGAGTTTTTTCTTTCCTTTTAAAGTCAGCATTATCCATATAAAATAAGTTTCTTTGGTTTGTGTATTCAACATCATTCAGTATTTCCATATGCTGGTCAGTGAGTTTCCCTGATAAGAGGATGAGAAGACATTATTTCAGTGTCTTCTATGAGTCTGACTCTTTTCTCCATTCTATCTGATCTGATCCCTATAACTGTCATAGGAAGCATTTGTATGTCCATGCTTTCATAACTTTATTCAACACATGCTCTTGAGTTGTTATTAGTAAATCACTGAAAATACAGGGGCTGAGCAAGACAGATATAGTACTGTTCTTATTTTCGTGGAGTTTGATTTTAGCAGTGAAGATGCCCAGTAACAAATATCTGATTAATTATCTAATTATAGTTGCAGGAAGGGATAAAAGAGATCATAAATAGGAGGACCTGTTCTAGCTGGGAGAGGTTGGGGAGAGTAGGAAGTTTCCAGTGTTGAATGAATGCTTGCAGGCCTGAATGTATCATCAATCCAGCTGAGTCCTAAAGAATGGGTAGCAGTTGGCCTGTAGAAAAGTGTGTGTGTGTGTGTGTGTGTGTGTGTGTGTGTGTGTGTGTGTAGGGGGACCTAGAGAAGGTGACGGAATTGGAAGGAATTTGGTGAGAGCAGGCTGATAAGGGAGAGAGTGGTTTATCCCAATTATAGTTGAGGCATCCAAGGTCACACAAAGAAATATAAGTGGAATTTGAACTTGGTTCTGTCCAATCTCCAATTCTTTCTAGTACATCATGCCTTTTCCCTGTTAGTCATCAAATTATGCTTAAATTATTACTTTGATCTTCATTGGCAGATTCTTTGTCATGAAATGCTTTTGTATTTTCTTTCAGATGTGTTGCTGTTTTATTTATAAAAATGAGTTGCTGTGCATGCCTCCAACATCATCTCTGTCTTGTTTTTCAGTGTGCCAACATTCCAGAGCCTTCCTGAAGAGATACTCAGTAAGCTTGCTGACGTCCTTGAAGAGGTAATTGTTTTTAGCCCTTGACCTTTTTGAGATGGGACTCAGCCCATCACAGCTGTGCAATAAGTCACAAACTGCCGAGAGCCCTTTCAAATTTTTTTGAGCACTGACATGAGCTATATATTTGGCTTCAAATAAAAAGCAGCTCAGTATATCTGACATTTATACACAGTTAGAAATGTGCAAATCATTGTAACTATAGAGGGAGACAAACTTTTCTCTCTGGCAAACATATTGTTACTTTGACTTCCAAGAATGGGAGATTGCGTATTTATCTCTTATTTCAATTGGTGTAAAGCAAGATTGTAATAATTGCTACTCTGAAACTTCAGATTAACAAATTTATAACAGGAATTAGCAGTTGGGTATGTATTTTATTAACATATGAGCATATTTTACACACGTAATTGTATGCCTGAACATGAAAGTGTCACTGTTGCTTACTTTTCACAGAACCTATAAAGCATAGGAAATATTGAAGCAGGAGAAAGAGAGGAGGTGTATACAAGCAGTGTCTTGAGTGAACACAAGAGGGATAGGGTCCCTAGTGCCTATAGAGACAGAGAAGGCAGAGTGTCTGGGCACATATGCAGATGGGGGTGGGGACTGATGGAGTGGTTGGCACTCTTTCAAACCTGTTCTGATATCTTCTATTTTCTCTGTAATCTAGAAAGCAAGGTCATCAACTGAGGATGAGGATGGGGTAGAGGTATGAGAGGTTTGAAGACAGAGGAGAAGGTATGAGAAAAATAGAAGAGGGAATGGACTAGGAAGACACAGTATGATTGACAGTCATCATTCAGGCCCTGTTTGATGTTACCAATCCCTAATCTCAATTAAACAGGCAAAAAGAGTTCATTCAAGATGGAGGATAGGAGAGAGAGATCAAACTCCACTCTGCTGGGCCAAAAGGTGGGAGGATTTTTAAACACTGGAGTGAGCTGGTGGAAAAGTACTCCAGTAAGGGTATTACCAGAAAGTAGGTTCTTGTCTCAGAAAGAATTCAGAGATGAGATGGAAGTCAAGAAAGCAAAGTGAGGATTTATTAAGCAATAGTAAGCTCTCAAGGGGAGAGCTGGCAGACTCAGGTAGACAGCCACCCTGAATTTCTTTGGCAAGCTGGTTATATGGGGCATGAAAATGATTGGGCAGAATATTCATTGACAAGGGAGGGGTTTTGGCTCGTATTCACTGATTTTCATCCCAGCTCCACCTTCCCGAGGGGAGGAGGGATTTTTGTCCTTATTTAGTCTTGATTGGAAGTGTCATGGTGTCAGTGCATGATGGGAACTTCTTATCTACAAGGTTAATTTTATTGTAATGAGGGCGTAATGGACAAAAAGTTACATTCGAACGTCGGAGATTCCTGCCTTTTCCCGCCTTTCTTTGCCTGTCTCCAGGACCCCTGTTGTTCACAAAATGTATGGTTTCCTGACACGTGGCCCGTGCCCCCCTTTCTTTGCTCATATCTCGCTATCTACCTTTTCTAACAGTGGTTCTCCAGTAGGGAGGAGGTTGGTCAATGTGACTGGTTCATCTGTGCTTGCTGATTGTCCCTTCTGGAAGTTAGGCTCCTATCCACCCATAGAGACTGGGAGATAGAGGCGCTATCTTCTTCTTGATTACTTTTCTAAGGAATGGCTCCTAGGTCCTTGAGAAAGACATTCCTGAGCTGTAAAACAACCGGTGCCAACAGCCTGGAAGAAGATTTGCATCTCAAACAGGCAAATTAAGAATTTACAGTTGAAAACTTTCTAAAGTAAATGCTCCAAGAAAAGGGAGATCAGGAGCCTAGTGTCAGAAAGAAGCCTGTCTAAAGTTTAGTCAAAGTGAGGGAACCGTTAAGTCTGTCTTGGTTACCAGCCCATTTGTATGTTTTTTCAGCTCCATTTGTTTGCCTGGATTCAAGTTCCAAGTAGACAGAGAATGGGATTTAACCGGGATTGGTATTTTGCCAGGAAAAGATGAGTGGCTGAAAGAGGGAATAGGGAGTTGCGGATGCATGTGAAGGAAGGATTATAGTGACTGACCCTGGAATTTCGATTGTGCAAGAAGAAGGGGAGCAAGGGCCAGTGAGTGACTGTGGGATCAATGGATTTTAGTCTCAGGAGGCTGAAGAATTTTTGGAGTTGTGCTGTAATAGAGAGAAACTGGAAAGATACTGAAAACGTTTTTGTCTCTAGGTACTAACTATACCAGTAATTATATGATCCATAGATCTTCAAAGGTTTATATCCACAAATTCTTAGTTTGAGTCTTATCACAGTGAGCTTTCCTAGGATTTATTGGTCTCTCTCATCTTATATGGGGACACAAAGTAAAGCAGACGTCACATTTGATTCCTATGTTCAAGTATAAAAGATTCATGGGAAAAAATACTGGCTGCATTTCTCTCTGAATGTGCCAACCACTGTACTTGCAACCTCTGTAAATGTAAAACTGCTTTTCCGAGTTCTTTTGTTTTTTGCTTTCCTTGCTGAGTATACTGAAGAACTCTCTGATGACCTTTTTCTTTTTCTTTTCTTTAAACAAAATGAACTAAAGTACAAATTTACTGGCCCCAATCAAGCCCGTCCAAAATAAAATAAAATAAAATCCCATGAAATCCTTTCATCGTTTTCTTTCTTTTCCACAGCTGTGGAAGCATTTGCTATGTTTTGCAAAACAATAGCCATAGCTCTATAAATAACTGACCAAAGAAATATTTTAGTATTTTATGTCAGATTTTCTAATCAGAAGATGCCTTGATTTGTGTTATACGAGCCACGGTACAGTCTATAGCAAAGCTGCATGAAAATAGAAACAGATGATTAAGTGCCCACACATTTGTTTTGAAGACATACACAAATGAAGTAAACAGACAAAATATGAGGTAGACATATGAATATACTAACCAGTGCATGAAAGTGTTCAACTCAAGTTGAATAAACATGCACAATGAGAAATTAGATTAAATTATGTATGAGATAGAGTGAAGCAAATTTGGAAGAACAAAAGCAATACCAGTGTCACGTAACATTAAAGGGAAATTTGCTTGCATAATAAATGAGATTTTTTCCTACAACATCTACAAGAAAATGAAAGAATCCCAGATTATTTTGAAAAGAAGACAGTATAATCATTGCATTTAACAAAGAAGTTTACTGCCTTGTTTGTTTAACAAATATTTATGGAACATCTGCCACGTGCCAGTAATTATTCCAAACTCTGGGGATTCAGGGCCTTGTCCTCCCAAATCATATGTTCCATTGGAAAGTACAGATGAGAAGTAAGGAAAATAGCATCAAAATAGCATCGAATGAGATGGCCACACTGTATTGGTTTACTAAGGGAAGACCTCTCTGGGGAAGGTGGTATTTAAGCTGAGATCGAAATGCAGATATGGGATGCCATGTGTACAGGGCAGAGGGAAGAGAAGGCATAAGGTCCTAAACTAGGAATGAGTCTTCCGTCCTTAAGGAACAGAAAAAAGGTTTATAGCAGGGTGAGATGAGGCTAGAGAAAATAGGCAAGGCCAGATGGCAGAGGGCTTTGCCGGTTGTGATAAGGAGTTGTGATAAGGTTTTTGTTCTCAGTGCAGTGGGAAGATTTTGAGGGTTCTAAGCCATAAAATGACATGATCTGGGTTAATATTTTAATGATATCTCCCTGTGAGAAGAATGGATTATAGAGGGACAGGCCAATTATTTAGATAAAATAGCCCAGGTGAGGTTAGATGTTTGTATGTTGATTTACTTTCTTATGGACTATTTCATTCCTTGTATTCATTATGAAACAATACTTACAGCATAAGGGGGAAAAAATTAAAGAATAGGGACAAGGTAGTCAAGGACTGAGAGAGAAAAACAAATTTAAGCAGGTAGAAAGAGGAACGAACATAATGTTATTGGTAAAGTGATTTAGGAGGGTACATGTGACTGGAGGACAAATAAATGATGCTTGGGGCATCCTATTTTAAAGCTGAAAGAGAAACCATTATATAAGTCATTTCTGCCATTGCCCGTCCCACTCCCACTTACCCCCTTCCATAATTTCTAGTGTAGATGTACCCATTTATGTGTTCTTCTTTATGAGATTGTAAAACAGAAACAAATATCCTTATTCTTAGTGTAGCAATTTAGTGCCCCTTTCTCCGTTTCCTTTATATCACATAGTACAAATATTTCCTTTGTGTATTAAATCTCTCATGCCTTTTTCAGGAACATAGGAAAGTTTTCTCTAGTTAGTTTGAGAAGTTGTGTTTACACATAGATATAAAGAGGTTCTTGGCCAAAGGTCTATCCAGATCAAGAGCAATAATCCCAGCATTTTTTTAGGTTGTGTTTTGCAAGACAAATTGAAGTACAGGGCTGAGAATAATTGATTAATTATTGAATAATTGATTCAATAATTATTCACCTTCATTCTCACCATAGTATGTTCTTCTCATCTCATATCTGACTCAGATTAAGTCTTAATAAATACCAGAGATCATTTTAAGAGCTTCAGAGTTGATTTGCTAGGGAAGCCATTTTATAGTTTGTAAAATAAACTGTAAGAGAATTTTTGGGCACATGTAGGGAATAGCAAGGTCTGACTTTATAAACTGGGTTTCGTTAACCTCTATACTATCCTGTATAGTACAGTGAAAACTATATTGAATGAATTAGTCAAATATTGGAATCTATTTTGAAAGCCTAGGAAGTACTTATGTGTAAATGAAAAGAGCTGTGAAATTATAAATAGGATCTAATCTTTTTTCTTACTATAGCAACCTAACACACTTTCCTTCTTCTTTTATGTACACATAATTAGTTTCTATAGATGAATTACATTTTTCAGACAGATGGAACAACCCGTAGCTAATCTCCACCTGAGAAATAGCTCCCTTCAGTGATTACCTACCCAAACACAACGGGGAAAAGTCACTGTAAATAAACTCAATGTCTAATACATATCCACATATCAGGGCTGTAGTGACATCTTTAAAGGAAATGACAAATAAAAACATTTTCTTATAGAGAGGCAGAGCAGAGATTTACCGATTATCATGTCACATAGGAGCCTGAAAATTAATTTGGGAAGGAGTTATGCTTTCACCAATAAGGGTGAAAATGTTTAGATAACTCAAGGAAAATTGAAAATGTCAGATTGAAGAACCAAGTTAAGCCAACAAATTCACTTTTTACCACTGGTATAGCTCATTTTTCCTTCATATGAATAGAAGTGGGACATGGGTGCTATATTTAAATCTCCTGATTTTGAAATGGAAAATAAAGCATATGAGAACCACTTCTTTGTTTATATTGAAATCTGTTTCATGTCCAGTTCTCTCATTAAAACATTGGATTTAGTTGTCTTAGAATGAAAAATACCTCTGCTTCACCAGCTTTTTAAGAGCTCTATGCCTTTGGGTCTGCAACTTTATATGATTGGATCTTGGACACATTTGAGCCTAAATAATGGGTTGTTTTGGTTTGTGTCCCTAGATGGGGCATTTATGTTTTCATTTGGGGATATTTATACTATTATGGCCCTGACAATATCTTAGACAAATAATACTCATTAGACTTTTTTGAAATATTAAGAGGGACATGATGAGAAAAATAGAAAAAAGGCAAGGAAAGAAAGCTTTTTTCATCTTGATAATATGGTAAGAAGCAAATATCAGATTACTGTCCAGGGATCATCATTGGAAAAGGAGGTTAATGTAACACAGGCACTTTTGGTTACTGCAAGGTACCCCAGGGCTGTTTTAGCTGTGCAACTGTTCCTTGGTGTTACCATGTCATGTTGACATTTTCCCAGATTCCTTTGCATTCTCTCCAATTGTGAGTAATACAAGGGAAAAGTCCGTACTTGATGAGTTACTGGAGTGCTGTGAAGCTCTCTCTTTTTATCATTCTAAACAGACCTAGACTCTTTGGGAAAGAAATTGATGGAGTAGACAGGAACATTATTGGTTCTCTTTGAAATCTATTGTTATGACTAAACTTTTCCTTCCCTTCCTTTAGGTTTGGCTCTTGCTATTCAAAGCCAAGCTGGAGGGAATTTAAAGAACCCATTCTTTCCCAATTGCTCTGGACTGAAGGACTCTGAATTTGGAAAATTATCTGTTTAGATCTCCCTGGTTCCTTTGGGTCTTCCCATCTATGGGGCAAATGGCTGCTTCTGAAGGAGAAAGAAGTAGAAGGGTGTGTGTGTGTATTT
Organism: Eubalaena glacialis; assembly: GCF_028564815.1. Taxonomy (NCBI): domain Eukaryota; kingdom Metazoa; phylum Chordata; class Mammalia; order Artiodactyla; family Balaenidae; genus Eubalaena; species Eubalaena glacialis. Next base: position 40,988,229 of record NC_083716.1, read on the forward strand.
TGTGGCAGGGTGGAGAGATTAAAACGTAAAGACAGATTCTCAGTTTAATATTAATATCTGCACATCTTATTCTGTTATAGAAGTAAATGTGGAATGGGAGAACATGTTTGCAAATCATATATGTGATAAGGGAGTTGTATTAGTCAGAGTTCTCCAGAGAAAACAGAACCAATAGGATGTGTATGTATATATATAAAGAGATTTATTTTAAGGAATTGGCTCGTGTTATTGTGGAGGCTGGCCAGTTCAAAATCTACAGAATGGGCTGGCAGGCTGGAGACCATAGAAGAGCTGATGTTGCAGTTCAAGTCCAATGGCCATCTGCTGGCAGAATTCCTTCTTGCTTGGGGAAGGTCAGTCTTTGTTCTATTAAGATCTTCATTTGACTGGATGAGGCCCACCCACATTATGGAAGGTAATCTACTTTACTCAAAATCCATCGATTTAAATGTTAATCTTGTCTCAAAGTTCACTGATTTAAATGTTAATCTTATCACCCCCACACAAAAATCCAGAATGCTGTGATGTTTGACCAAATGTCTGAGCACTATGGCCCAGCTAAGTTGACACATAAAATTAATTATCACAAGACTTGTATCTAGAATATATAAAGAATACTTACAACTGAGTGAATTTTTAAAAGTTTAAAAATAAACAAACAGGGACTTCTCTGGTGGTGCAGTGGTTAAGAATCCACCTGCCAATGCAGGGGACATGGGTTCGAGCCCTGGTCTGGGAAGATCCCACATGCCCCGGAGCAACTAAGCCCGTGTGCCACAACTACTGAAGCCCGTGCACCTAGAGCCCGTGCTCTGCAACAAGACAAGCCACCGCAATGAGAAGCCCGCGTATCGCAACGAAGAGCAGCCCCCGCTCACTGCAACTAGAGAAAGCCCACAAGCAGCAACGAAGACCCAAGGCAGCCATAAATAAACAAACAAACAAACAAACAAATTTTTTAAAATGAGTGAATAGATATTTTCCCAAAGAAGATACACAAAAATCCAGTAAATACACATTCCATGTTAATAGTCATTAGGAAAATGAAAATCAAAACCATAATTACGTACCACTTCATACCCACTAGTGTGGCTAGAATAAAAAAGACAAACAGTGACAAATGTTGGTGAGGATATGGAGAAATTACAACTCTAAGATGTTGCTGGTGGGCTTGTAAAATGGTTCAGCTTCTTTGAAAAATTGTCTATAACTTGATCTGTAAGCATTTATACAATTCATTCTCACCCTGAACTTTCTACCTCTTTAAATTACATATTTTGCTTATTTATATAACCTATTCCACATTCTACAAAATATTCAGTTTTTCATTTTTCTTCAGCTTCCTCACTTGAGTTGAACCAGTGGCCCTACACCTGACAAAGACCCAAAATATCTAAACAGGTTGGAATAACGGGTGAGATCCACTAAGATGAGGTACCAGAGGAGAAATGTATAGCTTTGCACATGATTAAAAAGAAAAAAATTCCAGAAGGATAGGATAGTGAAGACACGGCAGAGTATAGGCAATATTGCTGGAAACAATGGACGAAAACAATTAAAGTAACTTAGAAATTTGCCCTGGAGAAGACTTTGGGGGAGGGTATTGGATTCCTTTTTAACTTAGTGGACACAATTTTCTGTGTTCAGAAGATGGGGAGCTCCATCTCTAAAAATAGACTGGACGAATAAGTTAACCCATCATTGATGAATCAGGGTAACAGCAGTTTCTGCCTCTTGTGATATTGCTGTGGGTCTTAAATTAAAGAACTAATGTAAAATCATTAAATATGCAAACATAATTTCAGATGTCCATCAGCAGTGCTTACCAACCCTTTCACAAATTGACACATATGGAAAATGTTTATCCTGCACACATACTGAGGTTAACAAATAAAACTCCTTATGGCTGGAGGTGACTGGTCAGTGATTTTGGCTGTCCCAAGTCCTACTGGGCTGTCCATCTGAAGGGCTGAGCAGGCATTTTGTAATGTCTGGAGACATCTATGGTGGTTATAATATTGAGTGAGGGCAACAGAGGGCTGCCACTGGCCTCTAGTGGATAAAAGCCAGGATGCTACTAAACATTCTACAATGCATAGAACAGCTTTACAACGACCATTCAGCCCCAAATGTCAATAGTGCTGAGACTGGGAACTTCTGCTGTAGGGTAGATATGACAGCACTTGGGAAACTCTGCTAAAAGTATGAAGGAAATAAAATAAGATAATATGGTAGTAGAGACTGCCAAGGACAGGTGGACTACTTTAGCTAGGGTGGTTAGGAAAGTTATATCTGAAGAGGTGACTTTGAGTTGACAGCCATTGCAAATATCACAGATGGCAAAGTATAGTACAAAATGTTAAGTATGAACAGAAGTCATACATATTTGAAAAGCTACAGTGTAAAAGAGATTAGTTAGGATGTTGTAGGTACTTAAGCATTGATTTGGTGCTTGAACAACATTGACTTTTCAGCTCCTGCCTAACTCTAAGATTCTGTATGATCACATTCTCAACAGAGACTTTTCTAGTTCTGAGCCTCAGTCATTTTCATTTCTCTCCCTTTAGGGACTCCCTTCTCCTATATCTCCTAGATCTATTTAGTTATCATTATATAAAAGAAATAAGTGCTTGTCCATTGCTTTAAGTTGGTCTCTAGTTTTGTGAAGTTTTACCACTTCAGATTGTAAGTTCCGTAAAGGCTAGTACTATGTTGGTATTTGTTTTCACTGGGTACTTGTAAGCAGTTGAGAAAAGCAACAGTAATACCTTCAACTTATTAAGGCTAACTCTGTGCCAGGCTAAGGGTATCTGTTTAAAACCCTCTGAGGTAACTACTATGACATTTGACCCTTGAACAACAGCAGGGGTTGGGGCACTGACCCTCCACACAATCGAAACTCCACGTATAACTTTTCAGTCGGTCCTGTATCTGTGGATGTGGAACCACAGGTTCAACCAACCTCAGATCACTTAATACTGTAGTTCATATTTAGTGAAAGAAATCTGCATGACCCCCACGGTTCAAACCCATGTTGTTCAAGGGTCAGCTGTACTTTTACTATTCCCAGTTTATAGCTGGGGGAACTGAGGCTCTGGTAATACAGCTAATGGGGAAGTAGTTTACTCCATCCAGTCTGAAGCTGGAATTGGCATCTTTTATTCCTATGCTGTATTACATCTTGAAAATTTGTAACATAAATGAAAAACGTATCCCATCCCCCATTCTATTTTTTTTTTTTTTAATATAAATAAGAGATGCTTCCTTCTGAAAATGTTTACTTGACTTCCCCCACCCCCCTCCCCTGGGAGTAATTAATTTTTTCCCAGTCAGCATTTTTAATTTGTTATGACAGGAATCCATTTTATGCCTTCAACAAACTTTGAAACAAGCCATTTCTAGTCATTTTATCATCAGGATGTGTATATTTTGCTTTATGCTGCCAGTAATTCATTAAAATATATGTGCTCTGCAACTAGGAAACCGATCTGTAATAAATCAGCTTTCTAGAAAACATTCGTAGAGAGTGCTTGAAGTGGTTGCCATATAAGAATATATAAGCCTGCTTGGTACTTGTGGTTGGCTCCCCTTTGTGGAGTTTGTAAACAAATAGTGAATTTGTGTGAAAGGATGAATTAGTGGCTCGTCTTTAGCATAAGTGTGAGATCCTGTTTACAAAATGCTAGTTGATAGTATTGGAGCAGATCAAGATAAACCTTGAATTCCTTTTACAGAGCAGAGTGATACACATCTGGTCTGAATTAGACAAACTGCTCTGATTAAAAGAAAGTATGACCCAAGATTTTCAACTTTTTTTTTTTTTTTTTTTTTTTTTAATCTGAGGCATCTTTGTAGCTGCCAAAAAAAAAAAAAACTAGTTCAGGGGCTTGTACACAGTTGGCATCCGAGACATAAATCATTGAAGAATAGAAGCCCACTTACACTTACAGTAAGACGCTAAAGATGAGAAAACCGGTTGGGCTTTCAGTTTTAGTCACAAAATACAAAGCTTGTCTGGGCTGGAGAGAGCTATCAAACAGCTTAGAGCAGGGGGTAAAGTGGGCATTCAGTTCCAAGTCTCCCTAAGGCCTTTGACTACATGTCCCCCCCGCCCCCCGCGAGAATCCACTGCAAGTCAACCTACCAACCCTGCAGAGAAGGAATCATGCAGTTTTTTAGGCCAGTGGCTACAAGGCTGTTTCCTGGTAGATAAGGCTCTGAACCAGGGCAGGCAGTATTTCAGGCATGAATGTTCATCAGAAGCCAGTCAGTATTAATGAGGAGGGAACTGTGACCCACCAAGGCTTTAGTGAGATTGCAGCTGTTTAGAAAAATCCTGTGTGTTTCATGTCCTATGTGTGCCCTTAATTACTATGAGATTCTATAAGTGAGCTTTTCTTAGCTCTCTGGGAAGACTTACCATTCATTTTATTACTTACAACAGAAAATTATTATTTTAAAGGTAGCATGTTTTGTTTTGTAAATAGACTTGCAATGCAATACTGTTCTGCCATTCTCTTTGCTTCATATGACTTGTGCAAATTACTTTACATTTCCAAGAATCATTAGTTATTGTGAGCATGAGAGCAGTTGGGCTATCCCTGACTCATTTTTTCTCCTCCAAAGATGTTCTTTAAAATCAAGTCTTTCTTTTTAGAAGCTTGCCTTGACTGACTGCCTTATCATCTTATTTGTTGGTCCCTTAATTCTCTTATAGTTTGTGCTTCAGAATCATATACTTGCTCCTATATTGCCTGGAACTTGTCTTTTTCCCAATTTTCTCTAAATACCTTAAGGGTAGGATATGTCTCAGCTTGTATCCCAAGTTTCCAGCAGAGCAAGGATTTGCATAAGAATTATGCCTGACATTTACTGCATAACCAATGAATATTTGTTTTGTTTTGTTTTAAATAGTATTTTGAACAATCCTTTTTTTTAAAAATAAATTTATTTATTTATTATTTTTGGCTACGTTGGGTCTTTGTTGCTGCGTGCGGGCTTTCTCTAGTTGCGGTGGGTGGGGGCTACTGTTCGTTGCGGTGCGCGGGCTTCTCATTGCAGTGGCTTCTCTTCTTTTGGAGCATGGGCTCTAGGTGCGTGGGCTTCAGTAGTTGCAGCATGTGGTCTCAGCAGCTGTGGCTTGCGGGCTTTAGAGTGCAGGCTCAGTAGTTGTGGTGCGCGGGCTTAGCTGCTCTGCGGCATGTGGGATCTTCTCGGGCCAGGGCTCTAACCCGTGTCCCCTGCATTGGCAGGTGGATTCTTAACCACTGAGCCACCAGGGAAGCCCAAATATTTGTTGAATGAATAGTCTAAGTAGGTTTTCAGTAAATATGTGCTACATGAGTGACTCAGCGAATGAAACAAAACTGTTCTGTTGTACGTTTGGATGCTATCACCACAACTAGACTGCAAATGTGGCAAAGATCAGAGCCACGTGTTCTGAAATACTAGAATTCATAAGTACTATCTGATGATATGGAGGTCGTAAGTAGAAGATTCGCAAGGACGCAAAATAAAGGTCAAAGACAGAGAAGGTGTGGAGAGCCAAGGGCTACAAGATCATGGAAAAGGAATAAGACTTGTTTTTCTTCTATCAGGTCTCTGGTCTCCCTTATTCATGTTAGGGAGATAAAACAAAGGCCAAACCTTTGGAAGGATATTCTAAAGAAGGGGAACACTGATAAAGATGCTAACTTTCCAGTAAAATGTCCTTAGGCACAGAGCTGAACTATTGTAGATTACTACTTGATAACAAGGGAATAAAAGCCTCTAGAAGCCATCTTCCCAGTTTCCTGCAATTTCAGTTCAGTACTTGCTTATGGTAATCCCCCAATCTACAGCTTTATAGTGTACATATCTTTTCTCTCTTTTTACTTAGCTTCTCATCTAAAGAATAGAGATAGTTATCCTACATGTGTGTATACACACACGTGCATATATATATATATATATATATATATATATATATATATATATGCACGTGTGTGTATACACACACACATACAGTTGTCCCTTGATATCTGCAGGGGATTGGTTCCAGGACCCACCTTGGATACCAAGATCCATGGATACGCAAGTCCAATAGTCAGCCCTCCTTATGGGTGGTTCCACATCTGCAGATTCAGCCACCTTCGGGTAGTGTAGTACTGTAGTATTTACTGAAAAAAATTCCCAGTATAAGTCAACCTGTACAGTTCAAACTCCTGTTGTTCAAAGATCAACGGTGTGTGTGTATGTTGTATTTATATATCTCTATATATTTGTGATAATGCATGGGTTTCAGTCTTGGCAACATGTTTTAATCCTGTTTCCACAATTAAGTAGCTATTTGGTCTTGGAAATGTTACGTAACGTTCCTAAGTCCCAGTTTTCACTTCTGGAATATGTAATAACAGTACTTACCTCATAGGATTGATTTCCCTTTTTATTTTTTTGAAACACCATTGTTTTTCTCATTAACATACTTTATTTCTCAGTTTTATGTTTATGGAGAAATTGAACAGAAAACATAAGGAGTTCTCATATACTCCCTTCTCTCCACCCACAGTTTACCCTATCATTGGTATGGTACTTTTTTTTTTTTTTTTTTTTTTTTTTTTACAATTGATGAACCAACATTGAAACATGACTATTAACTAAAGTCCATGGTTTACATTTAAGGGTTCTTTTTTGTGTGTTGTACTCTTTGGTGGGTCTTTTGTATTTTGACAAATACAGAATGGCATGTATCCACCATTACAGTATTGTATATGATATACAGTTTCACAGCCCTAAAATTCCCCTGTGCTTCACCTATTTATTCTGCCCTTCATTCCCCCTTTTTCTATATCTGTAGTTTAGATAATATAAATAATATTGTGTTTTTAATTTCAAATTCCTCTTGTTCATGTCGTATATAGGAAATTAATTTACTTCTGTGTATTAGCCTTATCACTTATTAGTTCCAGGAGTCTTTTTGTCAATTATTTTGAATTTTCTGCATAGACAATTATGTAGCCTGTGAACAGTTTCATTTTTTCTTTCCCCATCTGTATATATATATTTTTCTTAATATATTAGCTGGGACTTCCAGTATGATGTTGAATAGGAGTGGTGAGAGGGAACATCCTTATCTTATTCACCATGTTAGGAGAAAGGATCTAGTTTCTCATCATGGTGTATGCTTTGTAGGTTTCTCTACTCCTAGATTACTGAGAATCTGTTTTGTTTTTTCTTTTCTTTTTTTTTTTTTGGGGTCATGAATGGGTATTGGAATTTGTGAAATGCTTTTCTGTATATTATAATCATATGATTTTTCTTCTTTAGCCTGTTGATATGATGGATTATAGCAATTTGTTTTGAATTGCATCATTGGGATAAATCCCATTTGATCATGGTGTATATTTTTTATATACATTATTGGATTCAGTTTGCTAATATTTTGTCTAGTTTTGATATTAGGGTGATGCTAGTAACATAGAACACGTTAGGAAGTGTTCCCTCTGCTTCTATTTCCTGGATCACTTTGTATAGAATTGGTATCATTTCTTTATTAAATGTTTGGTAGAATTTACCAAACATTTGGTGAACCCAGCTGCATCTGATGCTTTCTGTTTTAGAAAGTTATTAACTACTGATTTCAATTTCCCTAATAGATATAGGCCTATTCAGATAGTCTGTTTCTTCTCGTGTGAGTTTTGGCAGATTGAATCTTTCAAGGAGTTGGTCCATTTCATCTAGGTTATCAAGTTAATGGCACAGAGCTATTTATAATATTTTTTATTATCCTTTTAGTGTCCATGGGATCTGTAGTGATGTACCCTATTTAATTTCGGATATTGCAAAGTTGTGTCTTCTTTTTTGTTAGTTAGCCTAGCTAGAGGCTTATGGATTTCATTGATCTTTTTCAAAGAACTAGCTTTTGGTTTCATTGATTTTTTTTTTTTTCCTATTGATTGCTTGTTTTCAATTTTATTGTTTTCTTCTCTAAATCTTATTTATTTTCTTCTGCTTACTTTGAATTTAATTTGCTCTTCTTTTTCTAGTCTCCTCCGGTGGAAGCTTAAATTACTGATTTTAGATCTTTCTTATTTACTGTATGCATTAAATTCTATAAATTTCTCTCTAAGCACAGCTTTCACTGCATCCTAGAAATTTAGATAGGTTGTAGTTTCATTTTCATTTAGACCAAAATAGTTTTTAATTTTTCTTGAGACTTCTTCTTTGAGCCATGTGCTATTTAGAAGTGTATTGTTCAATCTCCACATTTTTGGAATTTTCAGCTAACTTTCTATTAGCTTCTAGTTTAATTCCACTATAAGTACGTATTTTATATGATTTCTCTTCTTTTGAATTTGTTAAAGTGTGTTTTGCGGCCAGGAATGTGGTCTATCTTAGTGAATGATCCATGTGACCTTTAGAAAAATGTGTATTCTGTTGTTGAATGAATTATTCAGTAAATGTCAATTAGATCCAGTTGATTGATGGTACTCTTCAGTTCAACTGTATACTTCTTGAATTTCTGCCTGCTGGATCCATCAGTTACCAATAAAAGGGTATTGAATCTCCAATTATAATAGTAGATTCATCTATTTCTCTTTGTAGTACTATCAGTTTTTGCCTCATGTATTTTGATATTTTGTTATTAGGCACATATATTGATACATTAAGAATTGTTATATATTGTTATATCTTCTTGGAGTATTGATCCTGTTATCATGCATACCCCTCTTTATCCCTGATAATTTTCCTTGCTCTGAAGTCTGATTTATCTAAAAATAATATAGCTACTCCAGCTTTCTTTTGATTTGTGTTAGTATGGTATATCATTTTCCATCACATAACTTTTAACCTCTGGGTCTTTATATTTGAAGTAGATTTTGTGAAGACAGTATATGGTTGTGTTTTGTGTTTTATCCATTCTGACAGTTTCTGTAATTTAATTGTGTATTTAGATCATTCTCATTTAAAGTGATTATTCACATACTTGGATTAATATCTACCATACCTTTAACTGTTTTCTATTCATTGCCTTTGTTCTTTCCTTCCTTCCTTCCCTTTTTCCTTCCTTTCTCTCTTTTTATGCCTGTTCTTGTTTTAATTAAGCACTTTGTATGATTCTGTTGTTTCTCCTTTCTTAGCATAACAATTATATAGTTTTTTTCTTTTTATATATTTTTTTTAGTGATTGCCCTGGAGTTTGCAATTTACTTCTCAGTTAGTTCAAGTCTTCTTTCAAGTAGCACTGTACTACTTCACAGGTAGTGCAAGTACCTTGTAACAGACTATTTCCTCTCCTTATCCCACTATCATGCATTCCGTGTATTCATGAGATATAATAAACAATGCATTGTAGCTATTATAATTTTTAACCTGTATCTCTTAGAGCAATTAAGAAAAAGAATTATTTTACCTTTATTATTCCTTGTCTAACACTTTTCCCTTCTTTATGTGGACATTTTCCAACCTATGTCATTTTCCTTTTCTTTGAAGAACTATTTTTTAACATTTCTGGCAAGGCATGAAAACAAATTGAATGACAAGTTCAATTTGGAAAAAAATTGAGTGACATGTTCCCTCAGTTTTTGTTTGAGAAAGATATTGTTTCTACTTCACTTTTGAAAGATAATTTCACTGTACACAGAATCCCAGGATGGTGGGCTTTTACATTTTTCCCACACACTTTAAATATTTCATTTTACTCTCTTCTTGCTTAAAGCAGGTGGTTTATGAAGAGAAGTCCCATGTAATTCTTATCCTTGTTCCTCTGTACATAGTGTTTTTATTCTTCTGCCTCCTTTCAGGTTTTTCTCTTTGTCTTTGATTTCCAGAACTTTGAATATTATATGCTTACTTTGTATTTATTCTATTAGATGTTCAATTAGCTTCCTCCATCTGTGATTTTTGTGTTTGTTGTGAATTTTGGAAAATTCTCGACTGTATTTACTTCAAATATTTCTTCTGTAATTTTCTTTTTTCTTCTGTTATTCCCATTACACATGTAATATAAGAAAATAATCAACTCCTTTTGTAATTGTCCCTCAGTTCTTGGATATTCTGTTCTTTTTTTTCCATTCATTTTTTCTCTTTGCATTTCAGTTTTGGAAGTTTCTATTTACATGTTTTTCAAACTCACTGATTTTTGTCTTGGTCATTTCCAGTCTACTGATGGGCCCCATCAAAAGCATTCTTCATTTCAGTTATGGTATTTTTATTTTCCAGCATTTCCTTTTGATTCTTCCTTACAGCTTCTGTCTTTCTGTTTACATTACCCATCTGTACTAGTATGTTATCCACTTTTTTCTGTAAGAACCCTTAGCATATTATTCATAGTTATTTTAAATTTCTTGTCTGATAATTCCAGAATTTCTGCCATATCTGAGTTTGGTTCTGAGGCTTGCTTTGTCTTTTCAAATTGTGTTTGTGCCTTTCAGCACGCCTTGTAACTTTTTTGTTGAAAGTAAGACATGATGTATTGGGTAACAAGAACCTAAGTAGATAGACCTTTAGTGGGACGTTTTGTGTTTATCTGGCTAAGAGTTGGACTGTGTTTACTGTTTGCTGTAGTGGTGGTGTCAAAGGCTATAATTTCCTCTAGTGTTTTTGTTTTCTCCTCTTCTCTTGTCTTTGGGTTTCCCTGGAGGTTCCTTCTTAAATAGATTCTGAGACTTGCCTTCTTTCAGCTATAACCTCCCATTACTGTACAGGAGCACTGCTGATGCAGTGGAGTATTAGGGTTCTCTAGAGAAACAGAACCAATAGGAGATTTTGTGTGTGTGTTTGTGTATATATGTATATATATGGGGAGAGAGAGAGGTTATATGGAATTGGCCCATATAATTTTGGAGGCTTAGGCATCTTACAATCTGCCATCTGCAAACTGGACACCCAGGAAAGCTGGTGGTGTAATTCAGTTTGAATATAAAGGCCTGAGAACCAGGGGAGTCAATGGAGTAAGTTCCAGTCTGGGCATGAAGGCCTGAGAACCAGGCGTGCCAACAGTAGGAGAAGATTGATGTTCCGGCTTAAGCAGTCAGGAAAGAAGGGCCAAATTCTTCTTTCCTCTGCCTTTTAGTTCTGTTCAAGCTCTCAGCAGATTGGATGATGCACATCCACATTGGGGAGGGCAAACTGCTTTACTGAGTCCACCAATTCAAATGCTAATTTCATCCAGAAACACCCTCACAGACATACTCACAAATAATGTTTAGCCAAATAACTGTGATCCAGTTAAGTTGACACATAAAATTAACCCTCACAGGTCGTAAGGTGTGGAGGGGAGGAAGTTATTCTATAGTCCTGTTGTTAAGTCTCAGTCCTTTAGTGAGCCTGAATTAGGTATTTCTTTCCCCTCATATCAAAGGCTAGAGGGGGCTGGAATTGAGCTATTTTCTTCACTGAGGTTGGTTAGCCTTATTAAAACCTCCTTTGGCTCTGCTAAAATAGTTTTCCTGAGGGCAGGTCTTGTTAAACAGAAGAGAGAGAGTTCTGAGTATATTTCAAAATGACGACTTTCCTCTTTCCTTGAGGGAAGCACAGGGGATTTTTAACTTATATTCAGGGTTAGAACCTGGTAGAGGGTAGAACTCAGGAAAGTGTGGAGGCCCCTGTAAGACTGGACCCTCATGGAGTTTTTAATTCTCAAGCTAGTCTGCAGTGAGCCTCTAGCAATGCATCAATGATGGTTTAAAGTGTTCCTACCTATACTGGCTCCAGCTGGGGGCTTCTGCCTCTGGGCTTTTGCTGTGAATCTCTTTATCCCCATCCCCAGTTTTCAGGGCTGCACTTGGCCCCGTGACCTCAGTTCTAAGAAAAATTACTGATTATCAGTTTGTTCAGCTTTCTTCTTCTTGTGAGGATGAAAGTGATGACTTCCAAGGTCCTTACAGGTCATACTAGAAACTATTGTGTTTTAATATTAAATGTGATATCCATATAAAGCATGTAGCACATGCATGGCATAAAGTGAGACTGTATTGTTAGCTATTACTGTAATTTATTATTGATTTTATCAAAAATTCTTTTCTAATAATAATTAAATAGTATGATATAATAGGCATCAAAAAAGTGAGTACATCTCTCTGAGCAAATTAAAAAAGTTAGTTCTGTACAAAATTACAGGTTTAAGGAAGAAATTGACTATGGTGAGAGATCTACAGCAATCAATTACAGGATGACACTGTCATGAAGAACAAATCCAAGCTGAACTAGAGAACCTGTAAGAAGAGGGACCAGGGAGGAACATGAAGAAAAATAGCAAAAATTAAACTCAAGGGAGTATAAGTTTGGGAATAGAAAAGATGATGAAGGGGATAATAGCCTGTTGAGATGTTTGACCCATAGCAGAATTGATACAGCCAGCTTTGTCTTTTATATTGCAAGATGGTGCTTCTGATGGGGATTGCTGTTTGTGCCAGGAGATACTGTTGAACAGTTGATTCCAAGAAAGGCTGCCCTTTGGTTCGCGGCTGTCGCCACTGTTTAGAGCAAGGCTGTCATAGACGTGTGGCCTGCCCAACCTCTTTGCTCAGACAGAGCCTCCTCATCTCTGATTACTGTGGGTTTCTGGGGGTTTACTTGCTCTGTGTACTACTGAGTTTCCCAATGGTTCAGAACTGCCAGTGTTTGAAAAGTATCAGCAAAGTGTGATCCTTTCTGTCTTGCCTGCTTGTGTTCATATCAGTTCACCATAGACTGATTGCTTATGGCCTATGTTCCCTGAACAAGTCTTGCTTAGAATGTTTTTGTTGTTGTTGTACTGGTTTTTTTCTTCCCTAAGCATCACTTCTGAGTAGTTCTAGAAGCTTTTCTTGCTTCAGGACCTCACGGTGCACAATCCTGCCTTTTAGTATTAAGATTGGTATGTATGATGATATCACTTATAAAACCAAGTTTATATGTATAAGATAGAAAAGGTCGTCCTTGCAGCCCGAGAGAAGATTGGGCAAGAAAGTATACTGTGAACTTTCAATTTGTGCTGGACCTTGATTCCAATATTAGTTTCCTAAAAAGATTAGATCATATGACTCACTTGGGGCAGTAGCTTAAAATACAGATTTCTGGGCACCACCTGAGAACTACTGAAACATATCTAGGGAGGAGCCTGGAAACCTGTATTTTAAACAGCACTGCAACTTTGCAGGTCGAGTTACAGATTGGCAGCAGAGACCGCACACGTGTGTACACACATACACAACACACAGGCACACAAACATGCATGCATGCATTCACAGATTCCCATTCATGTCATAGATTCGCAATTTATTTAGTTAAGGAAACAGAACATAATGGAAGTTAGGTAGCTAGACCAGCAGGAACAGACACAGTATCTCTGCGGACCTTTCCCATGCCCCTTCCTCCTATGGATACCCTGCTGCTGGTGACATTTGAGACAGGTGGGATCCTGCTAGGACTAAAAGAGAAAGTGACATGATTCTGTTCCTGTCCTTTCATTATGTGGCTTCTGTTGTCATTTGAAAAGACATTACCTTAAAATTTTGGCATTTCCATTTAAGGAAGGGATCAGCAAATAGCCCGCCACCTATTTTTGTATGTGAGTTAAGAATGTTTTTTGTATTTTTAAATGGTTGAAAAAAAAATCAGAAGAATAATAATACTTCATGCCATATGAAAATTATATGAAATTCAAATGTAAGTTTTACTGGAAGCCAGCAACATTCGTTTCTTTACTTACTGTCTATGACTGCTTTGACTCTGCAGTAAGAGTTGAGTAGTTACAACAGAAACAAGACTCAGATATTCACCAGCTGGACCTTTACAGAGAAAGTTTACAGAGACTATTCACTAGCTGGACCCCTGATTTAAGAGAATGTTGACAGGTATCAGGCTGTCCTGGTTTGTGACCAGCATCAGCAGGGTCCCATCCTTATCTGATGGAAGTGGATGGAGTCAGTGCCCAAATAGTCTTGAAGGATCACTCTCCCTGCTTCCTACCCTCCAGGGTCCTGGAAACAATTTCCTGCCATTTAACCCTGACTCTGATTTTGTATTCTCTGACCTGGAGGTTCTGATACTGAGTTTGGGCTGAAGACCAATCACAATCCATTTCCTCTGTAATATCCTTGGTGATTCATGTGGTCCGGAGAATTTAGGAAACACCGACCAATTCTAACTTCTTCATTTCATAGAGGAAATGATGGACTTGCTTAACAAGAAGTCATTTGCTGAAGGTGTTTGTAGCTGATTTTGGAAGTGATGGACTAGACTTCAATTCTCTGGAAGGCTTTCTTGGCAGTATATCATGTGCCTTAAAATAATTACTAGTAGTCAGTGACTTTCTAGGCATACCAGTTAGTGACACCTTTGAGGAAACAGATCACATTCTTCAAATGCAAACAGATGAGAAATTTCCCTTAATGAATTGGAAAGGGTTGTTTTAAGTGGAAACCAGGAGGCTTCTGGGGCTCCTGTCATTACTTTCACTGTCAGCTGTTAAAAAGCTTAAGGGCCAGAAAGCTTAAGGTGGAGAGAGAAAAAAAGTTAATAAAGAACAATTACAGTGCACTTTGACTGACATTCGAATTTGTAATCTTCCTTCCTAATTAGCATTAAAGTTTTCCCTATTTGGTGAAAAAGATATGCGACTGAACTTTCACTTCTAAAGAGATGTTTTAACAGCTGCTCACCAACCTAAAATGAATATTAGTAATTAGAACTATTATCATTTTCTGTCATCATTATGGCTACTGTTATTAATCCTCAACACACAAAGCCAAGATGCTAATGCTGGCTGGCTGTACCAAACTCTGAAATCCTAATTACCATTCCCTGCTCTAGAAAAGAAGCTATTTGTAAGAACAAAGTAGCTATTAAGAGAAGGAGGACAGGGTAGCTGTTTAATGTGTTGATGATTTGGGATCACCAGCTAAAAGAATTCTAGAGAATGACCCCATGCTTTTTTTTTTTTAAATTATTTATTTATTTTTATTTATGGCTGTGTTGGGTCTTCGTTTCTGTGCGAGGGCTTTCTCCAGTTGCGGCAAGCGGGGGCCACTCTTCATCGCGGTGCGCGGGCCTCTCACTATCGCGGCCTCTCTTGTTGCGGAGCACAGGCTCCAGACGCGCAGGCTCAGTAATTGTGGCTCACGGGCCTAGTTGCTCCGCGGCATGTGGGATCTTCCCAGACCAGGGCTCGAACCCGTGTCCCCTTCATTGGCAGGCAGATTCTCAACCACTGCGCCGCCAGGGAAGCCCCTGACCCACCTCCTTTTTAACTGATTTAAGGGGTCATTGGATTTGTTCCAGAGTAGTTTAGGTTACATGTTATAGACCTTGACCTCTCAAACGTGACTCCCCCGCTGAATTTACAAAACAGCTAGCATCACTGTTTGACAACAATCAAAGATACCTCAGGCATAATTACTACTGATCCACAAAAAGAGATAGTCAGTGAAATGGCTTTAATATGTTTAAAATAGTAAATCTGTTGCTTAGAAGCAGCCCACACAATTGTGTGCAATAGTCTAAAATGTATACTTCACTGCTAACTTACTTGATCCATTATTTTGAAATTGCAGAAAGAGAGTATTGCCCCGGGTCATTTATCTTTTACTTGCTTTTATTTGATATTCAAGTAGAGTAATTAAACTGTGCATGCCAAATCCAGTGATAAATATACCCCCAAACCAGAGAAAAAATAATAACATACTTGTAATTATAGTGTGTAAATCAAAAAGGCTGAAGTTAGAGGACTGAAACGAATTATAAATTTTGATTAATCAAAAGTGACTCACCTGCCAATTGCTCAACTTTTATCAATGGGCTTTATCAATAACCTTAAGGCAATGCCTTCAGGCATAACATTACATATTTAAGTGGAAAGATATTGAAAGGAAAGGATTTTTTTCCACCCCAAATGTATAATCTATTTCCCAGCATTACTTGTCTAAGATCTGAATTCTAATATAAGTAGCAAAACAGAACAAATTTGTTTCTAAAACTATTTCCCAAGTAAAATTTTTGAGAAATAGCCATTCCATAGCCTCCTCTTGAAGGATGCTGACATATTGAAACCTAATAAGATCTTCTGAATTTTGTTTCACCATTTCCCAAACTTGACGCAGGGCATTTCTGAGGCATGTAATTTTCATTTTTTACCTATCAACATTCCACAGAGCACCATGAAACAGACAGTGGGAGACGCTGGTCTAGGCATGAAGCTTCTTGTAATAAAGTTGGCTTGAGCTGGAAGGGAGTGTGGGAAATTTTGGTTACTGTAAGACAGCAGCGGGAGCATTGGAAGGGAAGGAAGTGATGCAGTCCGAGGTGCCAGGATCTCAGAGGCCCAGAGTTTATACTCACTGTGCTGAGTGGGTGCGCTCTGGGGAGTGGGATTGGTGCCGTGTGAGCCTCAGATGTGTGCTCTACCTCACTGCCTCAGCAACTATCTTCTAAGAGACACATTCTTTTTTGAGTACAGATTTTTACATCTGGTCATATTTTGGATGACATTTCTGTACATTTCCTAAATTTATTTTTTATATTACCCAAATCCTCTACAGTGAAGTTGGAATTCATCTTTTTTTTTTTTTTTTTTTTGGCCGCCTTGGGTCTTAGTTGCAGCACGTGGGATCTTCGTTGTGGCATGCAGGATCTTGCATTGCAGTGCGCGGGCTTCTTTCTGGTTGTGGTGCACGGGCTCGGTAGTTGCGGTACGCAGGCTTAGTTGCCCTGCAGCATGTGGGATCTTAGTTCCCTGACCAGGGATTGAACCCGCATCCCCTGCATTAGAAGGCAGATTCTTAACCACTGGACCACAAGGGAAGTCCCATGGAATTCATCATTTTTGGTATGGAAGTAATGATGCATTCATACATTTTAATATTGGTGTATATATGTTTATAAAATATTCAGTATGTTATAAACGAAGTGGCTTCAAATACCCATGATCACTGTTGGTCCATGATGAATCTGTGATGATACTAGAAAGACCAGTATAGTTAGTTTTTCTAAACTAACATTTATTTAATTTAAAAGAAAATCTTCTATTATGAGATTGATTTTTTTAATGTCTAAGTGAGCTTTCTCTTATTTAAAAAAAATGAAGGACAAGCATAGTTTTAATTGCGTTTTCTTCTTAGCTATTCTTACTTAGGAAAATGCTGTCCCCAGGTTGTTCTTATATTATTATAAAAATATTACTGAGTTGCCAGCCTCTGTAAGAGTTTACAGTATCTTAGAGTTGCTTCCTCTATCTCCCCCACTTCTCCCACCATTCCCCCATCCCAGTCAGTAGCATTGTTGACTCTTACTGAGCTAGCTACTCCTTTTATTGCAGATTTCTTTCTCCATTTCTTTCTTAACATCAGCATAAATTTGTGTGCTAAAGGAGTATTGTGGCTGTGAAGTAGTTTTCCTCTCTGTGAAGTTCACTGGCCTATTATGGAACTGAATATTCATTCTTGGTATTTCTGGCACATCTGTCTGACACAGAACTAATTGTCCCGGACTGCACCTGAAAACTGATGAACCAGGGATCAAATCAGCATCTCAAAATTACAATAACCTCTGTAATAGGAAAGTCATAGAATGGTAATAAGTAAAATGCTAGAGATGGGAGAGGCCCTGGAAATGATCTTGGTCAACCCTTTCATGTTATAAGGGAGCCAGATTTGATGTGATAAATAAATATATAGTTTCCTTGATATCAGCTAATGAATCTCCACTCAAAAGTGTTTCCATCACTTCCTATAGGAAAGACTTTCAGTTGTATTAGGATAGGTTAATGCAATAGAAAATAATATTCACCTATGCTGAAGTTTGAAAAGAATCAAAGAATATGTTTTGTACGTTCCATTCTGCTATGTGACCAACAATAGTATATAAATGCTTATAAGTTGTTAGTAAAATAACAATTCACATTCATGAAAAATACTGTTAGAATTTTTTTTCTTATTTAAGTGTTTATGAGATCATCTCATACAAATTTCAATCCAGATAACATACTATGGAATTCTGTCTTCAAACTTTGAATTAAAAAAGGAGAAAAATATTACTACCATACATAGTCGGTATATTTGAAAATCCTAGTGTTATTTTCAGTTTTCTCTGTAGAAAGCAGTTTTCTCTGCTGAGTAATGTAGAAATTTAGCCTGAGTGCTCCTCATTAGAAAGGATAATTTTTGTTAATGTACTATTATAATTCACTTATTCTTACAAATATTCTGTTACATTCCTCACCTCAGAAATTTTCTCATTTGAATATTGAATATCATTTGCTCTCCCCTGAATTGGTTTAGTGTTGATTTTGTTTTTAATTGAGGATAATGTTCTTTAATTTATTTCAGTAAAATTGTTTCTATAATTCTAAAAATACCCAGAATATTCTATACTATCTGGAAAAACAATAAAAGAACAATATTTGAGAAAATTAGCTTACTATTGACCCTGAATCATTATCCTTTGATAATAACAAAGCAGCAATTTATTGAATATTCACTTTGTGTCAAATATCAAGGCTTTTATTTTAGTTCACTTACTGAATTCTTAGATAACACTTTGAAGTAGTACTAAGGCCATTTTACAGATAAAGAAATTTGGCTAAGAACACCCACCTAAGAAGGTGATGCATGGAGGATTTGGATCTAGGTCTGTTGTACACCCAAGACCAGACTTTTAATGTTGATGCTACATTGCCTTGACCCCTAGTGTACAGGCAGATGAGAGGCTTTACTGGGGAACAATTAGGGGCTTAGTTGTGCCCCTTTAAGAAGGCCCAGTCCAGTGGGGGCTGTAACAGGGTGTATGGCCAGGGAACTTCTAAAGGTAGTGATAACAGCTTCTTATGAAAGGTTGAATCGTGGGAACCTTTCTATCACTTTAAAATTTCTTTTTCAATGAAAAGCCTTCAAGTACCTCTGTTGACTGCTGCCAGTGAACTGCTGATGAACTTGGCAATTATGCTTGCTTTGTACTGCAAAAAGAGGTAAGGTGAGAGTTGCTTCAGAAGCAAAGTGGAAAACAAAACAAATCAAAACAAAAAAAACCCAACTTATTCTTTTCATAATCAGTTCCTGAAGTGTTTTTCTGGAACAGCTGATATTCTTGTCAGAAATTGCATCTGGGCAACCTGCCTGTTTGTTTGTTTCCTCCCTCCCTCCCTCCCTCCCTCCCTCCCTCCTTCCTTCCTTCTTTCTTTCTTCCTTCCTTTCCTTCCTTTCCTTCCTTTCCTTCCTTTCCTTCCTTTCCTTCCTTTCCTTCCTTTCCTTTCTTTCTTCACTAGTCTAGACCAACATGTATTATCCAAATGGTTTGGGTAGTAGTTCCAGTGTGATGATGGTCATATTTTCAAAGCACAGATGTAAGGAAGGCCACATGCATGGACTAGCGTGGTACCTCCTGATCGCAATCTTACCTTATATTCTTCTGGTGTTTTACGCTTTGCTAAAAGGAGAAGCAAACACATATACCTATGATGGTTGAAGCCAGCAGGGTAGGAGCTGTGCCGGGTCTCAGATGAGCAGCTGCTCTTCTGCTCTCACCAGTTCTTTCTGTGCAGAAATGAAGGGCTACCGTTGCACCTGTTCTTTTTAAAAGCTGAAAAAATCCATATTTTTATCAAAGTTTTTTTTTTTTTAATCAGTACTGTTCAAGTTAAAGGAAATAAATCTTCAGTATGGATTTGAGTTTGTGTACCCACTAATTAAAAAAAATTCTTTTTATCATGATGCTGTCATTGAGCCATCCAGAAAAGCTGTGCGGTAGGTAGGACACATATTATTCTGAAAACTGAAGGCACACAAAAATCACAACTTGCAACTATCCAAGTTGAAACTAAAACTTACCAGAACCAGCCTGCCTGCATTCAAATCCTGTTTCCACCATTTATATTCAGCGTGATCCTGAGCAAGTTGAACAGCCTGTGTGTGCCTTATGCTTTCTCCAATGAGATATTGATATAATGCCATATAATGAAATAGTGTCAAAAGTTGTTGTAAGGATTAAATAAGATAATTAGAATATATCTGGCATAAACCTTTAGCTGCTTAATAATGTTCATCTGCTTTAACAATGATAGCCACAATATTTCACATCGCTCTCAGTACAGCAGTAAAGACGAGGTTTGCCAGAATCACAGTTTAGAAACAGGAGTGTCAACCATGACGTGACGCCAGCAGAGCTAATATCTAGTTGTAGTGTCATCTTTAAAAATAGTTCAAGAGCATTATTTGGATTTCTGTTATAAAGAGTTACAAACTTTTTACTTTGAGTGAGTAGAATACTTATGTATATACTTATGCACACACACACGTTAAGCCAGGGGACTAGCGAGAAATGCCCTTCGTTGAGCTACAGTGATAGAATCGCACAGAAATTGAAGTAGGAAGAAAAGCTTTGCTGATATGATTTTCAAAAAGCAATCACTCAGGTCCCAAGATCAGAACAACAAATCAGATAGGAAAGGCAGAGGAATCATTGGAAAAGAGAAAACACACACATTCACGCATGTGTAGAAATGTACACACATACACACACCCTGGGCTATTTCAGATTATATTTTGGGTTGTGTCAGCCAAAGCACAGTGTGCATTAAGAAATAACGAAACTTTCTTCAGGTTTCATGTTTTGAAAATTATTTTGGGGAAATTCTTTTCTTGACATTTTAACTTCTTGTTTTTGAAATCTATTGAAAATTACCAATCACCTTATATTAGGTAAGAAAACTAATTACAGTCACCTTGTATTAGTTAAGATAGACTAAGTTATGCTACAGTGACAAACCACCTCCAAATATCAGCAGCTTAAGTTTATTTCTCACTCACGTTACATGTTCAGTGTAGGTCAGTATGGGGGTTCTACTCGTTGTGGTCTCGCGAGGACCAAGGCTAACAGGGGCTCCATTTTAACCTCTGTTTCCATGATTACCATAACAGAGACAAAGGTTTATCCCTGTTTCTCCTGTCTTCTTTCTATAACCTCTGGAATATTGATAAATTAGCTTTACCAATTGGTGATGAGGAGGACAAGCTATAAGGAGCATCCCTGATTCCTTCAACATTATTAGACTGTATTTCCAAAGGTAAAGCTCACAGTTAGTTATGTCTGAGCAATGTATTTTCTCATAGAGAAGTTGAATAAAAAGTTCAACCGTTCTTTATTGTATGGATTTTAATCAGGTATCAAGTGACAACATAATCAGACAGGAAAGAGGAAGAACCAAATGATAGTGTTTGGAGCAGAACTGCAACTTAGGGGTTTAGAAGAATCTTTTTTATCAGCCTCCAGTCTAAGGAGGATGGCACTGGTCATAGAAATTGGGTGATGCTGCTCCCAGTACCCAAGCCTCTTTACTGGCTACCCCAAAGCTACATCTTCCTGCTCATTGTGTAGGTTGACTATGGTAGAGTGGGTTAGGTCCCTGGAAATCTTTACTTTGGATTATCTTGTTCATCTTGAAAGTTGATAGGGAAGAACCTCTCTACTCCCAGGTTCTAAATCTTAGAGAATTGCTGTACATTTTAATTCTTTGAACTCAGGTATCATTTAACTTGGTTTATACATAGTTATTTAGGTACTTGTACACCTCGTTTAAAGATAGAGGAGAAACTCAGTATAACCTGTGGTTGTGTTAACTCACAAATAGGAGTATTCTGTAGGGGAAGTGCTTCTTTATGGTTTAAGCAAAGACAGGGGAAGTTATGGGGAAGAGAGGAGCATTATTCAATTCAGTAAGCATTTACCTAACTCTTAGAGTTGGAGTTCAGTAACTGGAGGGCTTGAGATAGGATAGATTCAAAGATAACCATGATTTAGTCTTGGAGGACAGATGAACCGCAGACTTAATTTCCCTTCTCGTTTTCTACAACCTGGCATTTGTTCCTGCTTTTATAAACTCACATATCACTTAGTTGTGCAAGACTTCTTCATTTCTAAACCTAGTTGTCACTTCTTTTTTTTTTTTTTAAATAAATTTATTTATTTATTTTTGGCTGTGTTGGGTCTTCGTTGCTGTGCACGGACTTTCTCTAGTTGCGGCGAGTGGGGGCCACTCTTCATCGCGGTGCGCAGGCTTCTCATTGCGGTGGCTTCTCTTGTTGTGGAGCACGGGCTCTAGGCATGCGGGCTTCAGTAGTTGTGGCACGTGGGCTCAGTAGTTGTGGCTCGCGGGCTCTAGAGTGCAGGCTCAGTAGTTGTGGTGCACGGGCTTAGTTGCTCCGTGGCACGTGGTATCTTCCCGGACCAGGGCTCGAACATGCATCCCCTGCATCGGCAGGCGGATTCTTAACCACTGCAGCACCAAGGAAGTCCTAGTTGTCACTTCTTATTCCTCATCACATGTCCTCTTGTCTGAATTTGATACTACCAATCACTCCTTAAAATCTTTGCCTTGTCTTTTGTAACCTCACACTTTCCTAGGCTTTTTCCAGTCTTACTGGCTGTTATTTCTTTTTACCTTATAAGCTCTTCGTCCTCCTGTCCTTCCTTCAGCATAGGTATTCACCATGCTACTCACTAAACTTTCCTAAAGTATGTTTGTTACCATTAATATGCATATGTGAATGTGTCTAAAATCTATGGCACATGTCTATTTATTTTTCCTGAACACAGACCCACATATTTAATTGCCTGCTCAACATTCCAATAATCTCTAACTTAACCTATTCAAGACCAAACTCATCATCTTCCTTAATTGTCCTTCTCCTTCTGTTTCTGTTTTAGTGAAAGGCAGTATTTGGCCCAGGCTGAAACTGGATCTTCCTTGGTTCTTCCCTTTTTTTCATCCCTAATCTTAAATCCTGTTTATTTGACTTTGTTAGAATCTTACAAATTTGATCCCTCCCGTTCAACGTTACCTAGGGTAACGGAGTTAGGAGTTAGATGTTTCTTTCCCTGTGTTGTCTTAACAACTGGTTCATACCTCTGTCATAGCATTTATTATATCATATTATGAATCCCTAATGTTGTTTACTTTTTTTTCACTGATGATAATGACCTCCTTGAATCAAGGAACATTTATTTCTAAATTCCCAGTGCCAATCACATGTCTTTAATATGTAGCTATACTACAAATGAATGACGTTAGACGTGCAAAACGATGCTGACAAATCAAGTTATGTCTGATAATTTTGTTTTTTGAAAGCAAGTGGCAAGGTCAAATTTTCCACTTCGATAACTTGATTTGCAGCTAGAGATAGTGGAATGATCTGTGTGGGCAAAGTGCAAAATTCTATAAGTCAGTAGTACTTATGGGAAATCTCCCATCTTTTTACATCTTACATTTTTAATCTAATATATTCTTCCATTTACTATGGGAGAAAAATGAGTAAAGCTAGAGTTATAGTTTTTTTTTAACCAAAATGTAATTGTTATAATGCCAGTTTGCAAACAGACCTTTTTTGCTTGTATAATAGACATTTAAGCAGAATCAAAGAAAATGATAAAAAGAATTTATAATTCTTAAAAGATCTTCTAAATATACGTGAAGTGCTCATTCCTAGTATAGAAGCTTATGTCATTCATAATAGAAACAACCCATTTTGCCTGAATCCTTTTAAACTTTTTTTAGTTGAGAGCTCTCATTTTGTTTTTGAGTTTTCTCTGGGGAGCTGATAAGGTCAGAAGTGGAAGTATAAGAGATTTGTGGGAAGATTTCCATGATTCACAGAAATTCAGAAAGAAATAATTATTTTGCTGTTCAGTCAGTTGAGTTTGTAAATCACTTTACTTTTAAGAAAATTACAGAAAGAAAGATGGGGTACTCTCAGTACCGGTGAAGTGATGGATTTAATGTTTATAATGTTATTTCTAGATTTTCCAGGCCACTTGATAGGACTTCATTTACAAGTATAAGATAATTTTCCCAATCCAAGCAGACAGAGTTGTATATTTCACATTATATTATCGTGGCCGTGTTCGTACATCATGAGCTCTTAAAAGGAAAGGCATTAAATAAAACCATGAAATAAAGAATAAATTAATATGCATCTGACTCTCCTCCAGTGTTGGCCAGTTTTGAATGGTTAACCTGATTTAATGTTTCCAGGGGGTTTTAGCTATTCTGTGCTCTCAGGGAGAGCCTATTGAAACAGGCCGTGGTTTGTAAATCTTGGCAGAAGTGTAAGAACTAAGTCCTCGGTTAGCCTGAATTCGTTTTGTTCCAGCCTGACTTTAGAAATTTAATCCAAGAGTTCTACACACACACCATTTGCATTCAGAGACTCTGTGAACTCCCTGTTTATTTACTCTTTAATTTCACTGTAGTTTATTTAATTTCTTAAAAATAATGCTGTGGTTTCCTTTTTATATTAGCTAAAAATAGAGACTTCTGGTATAGCCACTACCCAGGAATATTCAAGTGCCTAGTTTCCACTCATTGTTTTTGCTAAGGTCTGAGCATCCCTAATAGGCTCTTCTTGAGTCTGAACAGAAATGTGGTTTAGAGCAAGCTGGAAAGATGCATTCTTCTTTAGGTCATTGGTATCATCCCTCGTTTTTAAAGTGATTGGAAACTACATTCTTAAACATTCCTTTCTTCTCAACCATTATTCCAAGACATAGTGACATTTTTGCCTCTTTTTCTTCCTTCTTACCTTTTCTTCCACTGAGAAGCCACACTAGCATCCACACTCCCAGTATTCTGTGGCTTAGAGGGCACCCCCTATTCACCTTGCAGTGCAGTAGTATGAGCACTTCTTTGATGTCAGGATACTCGCATTAAAATCTCAATTCTGCTACTTCCCTTCCAGATGTGTGACTTTAGGCCAATTGTTTAACCTTGTAAGGCTCAGTTTCTTCATCAGGTAAAATGGGTATAATATAATTGTGTGTACTCCAGAGGGTTTTTTGTGAGGTTTGGGAAGGATTAAATGAAATATATTATTAATATTATTTTATTGTCACTATTTTTGAAGTGGGAGGCAGAGAAATAGGGCATGTGGATGGACTCATCGGAGGGGATGAATTTTGTTGTACATGAGCCTGTAGAACTGTTTAAAATGTCTAATAATTCTTCTGGTTATGTGCTAGTGCTTGGTTCAGTTTTCATTAGTTCATTCCATGCGTCAGAGCACCCTTGCTGTTTTGAACAACTCCAGCTATTATCCTTTTATATGCTCTTGTCATCGTCCCATTGTCATCAAACGTTAATTACCAAAATTGAACATTATTTTGTGATACGTTCTTTTTAGAATCTAAACTTGTTCATGTAATTTTGCCATAATAACTATAGAAGAAGTTTCTCAAGGATTTTTGTTAATTTCCTTTTGATATAGGAAACAC
This sequence comes from Eubalaena glacialis, assembly GCF_028564815.1. Lineage (NCBI taxonomy): Eukaryota > Metazoa > Chordata > Mammalia > Artiodactyla > Balaenidae > Eubalaena > Eubalaena glacialis. Next base: position 41,013,444 of record NC_083716.1, read on the forward strand.
ATAACATGCGGCCAAATTGAGAATCGTTCTGTCCTGTTGTGACTGGTACTGGTTTTTGTTTGGTTTTGTTAATTTTGGAACCGTCATTTAAAAAGTTCCACAATCCATTATAAGCCTGAATAAACATACAAGCTCCAAATGATATAAGGAAGTAGAGCCTAGGCTTAACAAATATATAAAATTAAGAGCAAACTCCGATCCCATTCTTACATCTCTTCTTCCTTGATGGGTTTATAAATGCTTAAGTCAGAAATTAAGGATGGATCTAGCAATTCTACTTCTGGGAATATTCCGAAGGAAGCAAAAACACTGTGTCAAAATGATGTCTGCACCCCACCCCCATGTTCATAGCAGTAGTTATGACATGGAAACAACAATAGCTAGGACATGGAAACAACCTGGATCTGTCCATCTACAGATCAATGGATAAAGATGTTCTGATATATATACAGACAGACACAGACACACACATGTACAACTATTATTCAAGTATTAAAAGAGGAAATCCTGCCATTTGCAACAGTATGGATGGACCTTGAGGGCATTATGCTAGGTGAAATAAGTCAGACAGGTGAGGGTTGGGGGGAGTGGGAGTTGGGTGAAGGTGGTTCAAAGGCACAAACTTTCAGTTATAAGGTAAATAAGTACTAGGGATGTAATGTACAACATGATGACTATAGTTAACACTGCTGTATGATGTACTTGGAAGTTTTTAAGCTGGTAAATTCTGAGTTCTCATTAAAAGGAAAAAACTTTTTTTTTCTTTTATCTATACAAAATGATGGAAATTAAACTTATTGTGGTAATCATTTCACAATATATGTAAGTCAAATCATTATGCTGTACACCTTAAACTTACACAATAATGTATATCAATTATATCTCACTAAAACTGAAAAGAAAAAATTAAGGATGTTCTATATACTTGGTTTTGGAGAGACTTTGCTATCATGACCATAATATTCTTCAGCTTATCTCTGTGGGCCTCTGATAACTATTTTTTGGAGGATAATCCTTAAATATGTTGTGCAGCATGAAATAGCATCTTAATTTACCAATGGGAGTAATAAAAATATGGTAGACAAATGCAAAAGTACTACATAACTAAAGAAGAAAAATCTTACATTTTCTCTCAAACCTACTAAAATTTGGTTTGCTATGAGAATTCATACTGATGAGTGAGCCAGTTTATTTAGTTTGTTTGCTTCCTTGATTGTTTGTTTTTATTAGATATTCCTAAACATGACTTAGATACTGAGAAAAATTGAGACTATTTGTTGAATTCCCAGGAAAGCTGAAACCTGCAATGAATGGGACTCTTTTATATACTGACTGATTTGCTCTGTACTTCCTTTGAATTAAAATTAACATTGATGGAGAATTTCTAAGGTTCTATACTTTCCCCTTTGAAAGAGATAGGTAATTAATCATTCACTGTGGCTCTTAATTCAACTCTGTTCCCCATGATTTCCCTGTATTCCTGGCAAGATGGATATAACCAATAATCCCTACGTTTTCTCATTTGGAGTAAAAAATAAACTATTATCTTCTTTTCTTTTAAATAGCTTGAGCTCCAACTTGTTTAATTCAAGAAAGCCCTTCAATTATTTGGTGGATTGGTCCTCTGGTGATAATCATAGATTGTCCTCAGGGCATGTACTTATCTCCAAAGTTTAGTCCTTGCTGCTCCTGAACAACTCCATCACTGTGAGTAAGAGAGAATCCCTGTTGATGTGATACGAGGAAATGGGGTTGAGACTAGACCTCTGTTTACCGTCATTGCCACTGGTACTAGTTTTGATAATACTAGGGCTGTACTGGTTTTTCATAGTTCAGGGAAGAATGAGCCCAACCTCATTTAAGTGTCAGTCAGGGGTATGTTCGCCAAAGCTGACTTGAGTTCTAGACGGTAAGGCTTTTTAGAGTCATTCTGACGTGCCGGTTCCACTCTGCCATTCCATCCATGGGGAGCTGTTTACTGGGGCTCCAAAGCACTGTTTCTCTTCAACTTTGGCATTCCTATTACTTCCCTTTCAAGATTCTTCTTTCCTTTCCCTTCTTCTTCCCACCAAAGAACGAAAGCCCTTATCCATCTACTGTCATAGAATGATTAAAACATCCTTTGAAGGAAAAATCCCCATCAGGTCACAGTAGGTATTATTATCATGGCTATCCATGTGATGAAATTGAAAGGCAGGAAGATTTTACTTCTCAGAGTCCAAGTTTGGGGAAACCAATCCTATCTAGATAGGGAAGAGTATTAACTGATTATCTTAGTTATTCTATATATTCAGTTTGTTATGTACCAAAAAAGCACTCTATTTCATTGAGTTTTAGGCACCCTCAATTGTAAGACACATCCTAATTTTAGAGACAGTAAATGTAAAAAGAAACATCTTAGAATCAATGAAATTTGGTAAACAGCTTTCACATGTGGTTTAGGAATTTTCTTCTGTGTATAATTTTTTTTCTTTTAAACGTAAAATATTTTCAAAATGCAAAAGATAATAAAGAATAGTATGATGAACACTTAAGTACCAGTCATGTGATTTAAGAAATAAAACTTAATACATAAAGTTGAAGCTTTCAATGTATCCTTCCATGTACTATATCCTGGCTCAGCCACTATAGCAAACCCTAACCTGAATTGAGCATTCACGTGCATTTCTTTAGATTTTTATCACACAAGCTTATGTTTATAAACAATTTTTAGTATGTTTGACAGTCTTTATTTTCTTTTATTATGTAAAGCTTCGAACATAAATAAAAGTAGAGAGAATAGTCTAATAAATATTCATTTACCCATTTTCTAGTTTTAACCATTATAAATACTTGGCCAATACTATTTCATCCATCACCCCACTTCTCTCTCTCCCTTCCCCCACCACTGGATTGAAGTAAATTTGAACATTATATCTTTTTTTTTTTTCCTTTCAGTAAATGCTTCAGTATATATCTCTAAAAGATAAAGAATTTTAGGGGACTTCCCTGGTGGTCCAGTGGTTGAGAATCCACCTTCCAATGCAGGGGGATGTGGGTTTGATCCCTGGTCAGGGAACTAAGATCCCACATACTGTGGGGCAACTAAGCCTGCGTGCTGCAACTACTGAGCCCGCGCACCACAAATAGAGAAGCCCGTGTGCCACAAAGAGCCCACACACCACAATGACGACCCAGCGCAGCCAAAAACAAAAAAAATATTTTTTTTAATTAAAAAAGAAAACAAACTTATAAAAAAAGATAAAGAATTTTAGAAATTATAGCCATTATTACAACTATCACACTTAAAACAATGAACAGTAATTCCTTAATATCATTAAATATCAGTTAATGTACCAAATTTTCCCAAATATCTTAGAGATTTCTTTTTATAGTTGTTTTGTTTGAATAAGGATCTAACCAAAGTTGGCATATTGCATTTGATTGATATGTCTTTTGCTACTATCTGGTTGCTACTCCTAATTTTTTACCTCTTCTTTCCTTGACATTTATTTGTTGGAGAAAAAAAAAAAACTGTGCCTGTGGACTTTCCCAGCGAACATTCCCCCTTTCCATATGGATATTCAATGTTAGTAGTACCACTTTGTCCACTTCTCCCCACTGACATGCAAGGATATGTGTCATGTGTTATGTGTCTGTACAACATGGTTCCTGGGCACTCTATTCTGTTCCATCCATCCATATGGGTCAATATGGGACTATGTAGGTCAGTGTTACGTTCTTAATTATTACCACTTTATGATAAATGGGATGGTCCCCTCTCTTTATTGTTTTTCAAAATTGTCTTATCTCTTCTTAGCCTTTTGCTTTCCATATGAATTTTAAAAATAGCTTGTTAAGTACCCCACCCTAAACACTCACAAATCCAGTTGTGATTTTTATTAAAAACTTACTGAGTTTGTAGATTAATGTGGTTAGATTTAAGGTCTTTATGATTTTGAGTATTCCTATCCACAAATACGATACAACTCTCAAGTTATCCAGATTTTTATGTCATTAATAAGTTTTACAATTTTCTTAAAGAACTTGTATGTATTTTTAAAGGTTTATTCTTTAATCTCTTATATTCATTGTTGCCTTTTTATAAATGACATATATATATTTTGATGAAAGAATATAGGTTTATAAAAACCTTTCTCAGGGCTTCCCTGGTGGCGCAGTGGTTGAGAATCTGCCTGCCAATGCAGGGGACATGGGTTCGAGCCCTGGTCTGGGAAGATCCCACATGCCGCGGAGCAACTAGGCCCGTGAGCCACAACTACTGAGCCAGCGCGTCTGGAGCCTGTGCTCCGCAACAAGAGAGACCGCGATAGTGAGAGGCCCACGCACCGCGATGAAGAGTGGCCCCCGCTTGCCACAACTAGAGAAAGCCCTTGCACAGAAACGAAGACCCAACACAGCCAAAAATAAATCAATTAATTAAAAAAAAAAAAAAAAAACCTTTCTCAATTTATAATATATATTATTTAAATTGTTACTTCAATCAAGTACTAGCTCACCATGATTTATAACATACATTTCAGGAGTTTGATACACTGAGAATAGGTCATTGCCATATGGAGGACCGTTTTTTCATAGATTTGACTTTGAAGACATTGAAGTGGCTTTTCCTTACCAATTCAAACATTTCTAGTTTTTAAAAATTATACTCTTTCCCCTCCTTCCTCAGTAGTATTTTTTAAATTGTAGATTGTGATATTAATGAAATTATTGAGATTGATGTATTGAGTTATTATCAGCATTAAAAAGACAACAGGACAGAAAATTTCAAGAATAGGTTGTAATTGATAAGGGTTTTGGATTGTGTGTGATACAGCTATTGTTTCATGAAACTTGTTTCATATGCATATATGTGAAGTATGTATATATGTATACATATATATGTAGGTGTGTATATATGTATGCTTATATATGTTTATAAATGCATATATGTATATTTATACCTGTATATGTGTGTGTTTATAAATGTGTATATGTGTATTATGTGTATATATGTATATATATTTTGTATATATGTGTATATATATAAATTGAGAGATAATTTTAGCAGAATTTGTTTAAATTTGGTCTTGGTAGCCTCAGAAATGGACTCTGGGTATTACTTTTCTGAGTTGTCAAAGAAAGGGTTTCTATGAGCCAATTGTTTTGAAGGCCACCACCTCTGTAAGGACACTTAAGAAGCAAATTAGCAAAACTACTCTCTGTTTTGTAATCTGGAAAGAGACTTATATGTTTTTTGGCCACTCATTCATTGGAACTAAACTCTAGGACAATTCTCTTGAAGTAAATTATAGTTAACTTCCTAAGAATTGATTCAGTAATGATTATAAAGTATAAGATAACCAAAACAGTATGAGTTACTGTGTGTGTGTGTGTGTGTGTGTGTGTGTGTGTGTGGAGGGGTGTTTCTGAATATTTTCCCCAATTTTGTTAGTCTATGTAAGACTTGCACTAGGACAGAAAACTTACACAACAACTGTATGGTTTTATTTAGTGTCTTGGTCTTCCATATGTTCAACACTCTATTTTCAGCACTGTAACTGAGCCTTGCTTCAATATATACATTTAAGACTTAAATCCTGCCTTTATAAAGCCCACAATTTAATTGGGGAGTCCATTTAAACACACAAGGAAAACTTAGCAAGTAGTACAAAATAATATGTATGTTATCTCATAGGAGGCAAGATGCAGGCGGGGGTGGTTTACATTTTTGAGGACTAGGATTGTGAGAGAGGGGTTCATGGAAGGAGTCAACCCAGCTGAGTGGGGCTTTGAATAACAGGTTTGGTTTAGGTTGATCGAACAGAGTAGAGGAGTATTATAGATGAGGAGATAATGAGAAAAGCAAGAAATAAGCAGAGCATATATACAGTGATAGGAGAGTTGCCAATTCAGAAACTAAGATGTGTTAAGGAGTCAGAGAAACAGATTCTCAGGGTAGCGTGCAGCCTGATAGTTGAGAACTTCGTGTTTCCACGGTTCTAGGTTTGATCAAATAATGCTCCCAATATCCCTTGTTTAGCCCCAGAGTCCCCAGGTTCTATTTACCTGCAGACATAAATGAAGTCATATTTTACTTAAATGTCCATATTTTGCTGCTGCACCTCCTCAGCATCTCAGGGGGTGTCTTCTCAGAATTCCCAGTGGATGTCATCTGCCCACAAAGTGCTAGTGAGAGGCAGCTGGTCGCCATCTGTAAGAGCATGACCTAACTGCTAGGTCAGTATCTGCTGGGGTCCCCAGAGCTCCCTGGTGCTCCATTTAGGCGTCACTGCATTAGAGCCATACTGTGATACATGCAGAAATGAGAAGACTCCCCTCCCTTCCCCCATCCTCAGCCATGTCGCAGTTTGTTGTTTGGTCTTTGAAGCAATGCCATTTATGTCCAGGGTCTCCCAAACTTTCTTGGAGTAGTTACTTGGGCCTTAATTTGTAGCACTCACTGCTGAGCTTTAAGATCTAATTCATCTCCCTGGCACAGGTCCAAGTGACAACCACCAATACTTCTAGTTTCTGTTGATAACTAAGGTTTTAATACTAGAATGTGCTGTTTATGCTTCTCCCCTTAAACTGAATTTTCCGCCATGGAGTTCCTTAGCCTACATCCCAGTAAGCTTTTGCGAAGGCTGCCTGTCCAGTGTGCAACACTGCTAACCCTGTGAATGCCAGTTGGGCTTCTCTGGGAACCCCACGGCACCCACAGAGCCCTCTGAGTTCTCTGCCATGCAAGTGGCAAGCAACTTGACATTTGCTCATATAAACTTGAAGCTTTAATTTAACCTGTTTCAAGGAAGTCCACAAAGTGAGTAGAGCCTTGTCGTTAACATGGCCACTGTTACACAAATTCAGTCATACCTCAAGCCAGATCTCATGTTTAAATTTAGCAGTGAGGTCCATGGAAAGAACCAGATGTAACCATCAGGATGTGGGAGTCTCATTCCCCAAGACTACCGTGTTTACGTTCTTTTGCATACATTTTTGTTGTCTGGCTGAGCTTCATTTGACAATCCTTGGGTAGGATCCGGTTTGGATACATTTATAAAATGCTCTCTGCTTAACTGTCCAAGATAAAAATGAAATTTAAAATTCTTATGCAAATTACTGAATAAATAGTCCTGGAGATTCATTAATTGAAAGAGGTTGCTTTTGCAGTATCATAACAGCATGTCAGTTTTTAGACTTATTCACTGCTGCTATTGTCCTATTTGCAAGTTTTAATGTGAGGCTTTTAATTTAGGTAGTCAAGGAGAGATTTTAACAGGCTATCTATACGATTCAGTGTATTATATTCTCAGTGATTAAAGCAAACCTATTCGATTTCAGAGTTAACTAGATTTATTATGAAATCCCAAACTTCCTATCATAACTTTGGTGTATTAAAGTATTTATAAAAAATTAAATTATCTAAGGAGCAAGTTACCAGCCAAATGGAATACAAAAAAGCAACTTATTTAGTCCATTTTTCCATAAACATTTATGAAGACCCATGCTATGTTCCAGGCTTTATGCAGGTTACTAAGGACACAATAACTAAACCAGAAATTAAGACAAAACTCCAGGCCTTGAAGAGTTTACAGTTTGCAACAAATGCTAAAATCTACAATCATATTGCAGTTTGGTAAATATTAAGGTAGAGCTATATTATATTGGTAATAAGTAAATAATATTTGTTTACATTGCTCACTTTGTGCCAAATACTGTTCAATACACTTCGCATTTATTAACTTATGTAACTTTCACAGCAACCCTATATAGTAGGTGCTATTGTTCCATTTTGCGTATAAGAAAACCGTGGTACAGAAAATAGCTCCAGGGTATACGTTTTATTATATGACTGAGTCAGTAGCTTTTGACCACTATCAAAGGTTCTGTGTCTGCTTACACATTTCCTAGATGATTGTCCTACTAGCTGGAGTCCAGTATTTCTGGATTGAGAAAGAGTCAGGATCTGAAGCGGGGCAGTCTTGGAGTATCATAAGATGTCCTTCTCTCAGCTGTTTCGTCTACTCAACCAAATTCCTAGGTTTTTTTCTTTTGTTGGGGAGGGATATTTTTATTGTATCCAGTTGAATAAGTGTGAATTTACTCAATCTTCTTGCCTTTCCTGTTTCCAACTTTTGCATGGAATTGCAAGTTTAACCTCTAACCCCTGCTCTGAATTTAATGTTTAGAAAAATCCCACATACCTGGGATGAGATGTCAGATACTGGAGTTATAAACCAGATAGGAATGAAGCTGACTTCTTCATCAAGCGACTTTTTCCTGAGCTCCGTTTGATTCAAACCAGATCTCTCCTCACCTCTTTCAATCTATGACTTTTAATTTAGGCAGTTCTGAAACCAAAGCATACACATGAGGCAGAGCTGGGCATCATCTTTAACATTTTTTTCCTGATTTGTTTATTTGGCTGAAAGACTTTATGTTTACCATAGAATATATAGTCATATATACACATACATGAGAAGCATTTCTGAATATATTATTATGTATCCTCATTAACTTATAATTGGAATTATTATGCCCAAGGAACAATTGGGTGAAAGTTACAATGAGAGAATTCCAGCTTAAAATGAGAAAGGAAGAACTAACAGGGTTGGTTAAAAATGGTGATAGTTGCTACAGTAAGTACTGAGCTCTCTGTCACTGAAGGTATTTAAGCAATTAGTGGGTGATTCCGCTGAGGAAGGGCACAAAATGAAGAAAAAGTTGGACTAGATAATTCCTAGATCCCCACCATACATGAAAGTCTCTAAGAGTCCTATTTTTTTTCCAAATATCATACTCTCTTTTACTCACAAAATCATAGCATGGTCTTGGAACACACCCATGTGTTCCAGATGTGCATCTGACTTTTCTCTTGAATGTGTAATTAAACCCTGCAAAATATTTCTTCTTAGCAAATAAAAAGTGTGTCTCTTAGAAAGTAATTGCAATAAGCTAGAAAAACCAAGTGATAAAATACAGTACCAAGTACATGGTAAATAAGGTATTTATTGACTCAGTTTAAAATTATTTATTTTCAATTACAGAGAATCGCAAGAAAGGTTCTTTGGAAGAGAAAAGGTTGTAGAAGCATCTTATTAGAAAAGGATTCAGTGAAGTAGAAAGCCAAAAAGATGTGATTATACATCGATTAAAGCTATGAGGCAAAGGTTTCCTGACGTCCAGAGATGCACAGCCAATCTGAATGTCATGAACTTAGATGGTTGCCTGCCAAACGATCCTCTTTATGGTTCTTAAGCTTAATGCTTGCTGGTACTGATCCACTGAAATGATAAAACCCACTTATCATCCTGTGGGTATGGCCTAAATAGTTTGCAAGAGATCCTTATTCCTTATAATACATTTATTTGTAGTAAATATGTTTTGGTTTATTAGTTTATTTCTCCAAAGACCTCATGGCACTATTTACAGAATTGTTCAAAGAATACTCTTTTGTATACTTAGAATTTAAAATGAGACCGTATCCAGACATCAGGGTAGAAAGGCAGAAGACAGGAAGAAAAAAAAACCAAAAAACCAAAAAAAAAAAAACAACCACGGGACATTACTGGAAATATCAGTAGGAGTAAGTTGGGAAAAGAATTTTTCTATCAGCTACTGTTCTAGCTGGAACTGACTTCTAAAAGAAAGAGGACTAGAGCAGGTACAGGCCAAAAAAAACCAAACAAAACCCCACAAGCCAAGTCCAGACAACCTGCTTTTGTATGGCCTGTAACCTATGAATATGTTTTTATATTTTTAATTGGATGAAAAAATCAAAAGAGGAATAGTATTTTATGACATGTGGATATTATATGGAATTCAAATTTTAGTGTCCATAAATAAAGTTTTATTGGAACACAGCCGCCTCCATTTTTAACACATTGCCTTTGGCTACTTTCAAACTACAGTAGCAGAGACGAGTATTTGCAACAGAAGCTGCATGGCCCGCAAAGCCATGCAGCTTGGCTACAATAAACATGTATTAATCAGAGTGTTTGCTATCTGGCCCTTTACAGAAAAACCTTGCCAACCTCTCAGCCAGGGGATAAATTAGAGAAGTTGAAATTAAACACCAGTATAGAGTGTGTGTTATCTTTACTTGCCTAATATTTGTCCAGTGCTTATTAAAAATTCATATTTTTGGCCTTAGGCCTGACCTGCTAAATCAGAATCCAGGAGCAAAGACCTGGAAATTTGTGTTTTTTGTAAGTACCCAGGCATGTGCTCTCATCAGGCAAGTTTGGGGATCACTGGTTCTGGCCATGAACACAGGCTATAGAAACAGACAGGATTCAAGTCTGAGCTCTAGGACTTACTGGCCGGGAAACGTTGGGCTCTCTTATACAACATAATATGCTTGGCTTTGTAAGCCTCAGTTAATTCATATGTACCATGACAGGAATGATAGGTAACTCATCAGGTTGTTGTGATGATTTAATTAAGTAATAAATTTGGATTAGTCATAGTATTAACACAGTGCCTAGCACATAGTAATTGCTTAATAACTATTACCTATTATTGCCATTAGTATAAGTATCATTAGCAGTAGTTTTTATTAGAGGTACAGATTAAATGAGACATCTTGGTAAGAAAGAGAACTATATTTAGAGTCAGAAGACATGAATATGAGTTGCAATTTAACATAGAACCACTTAGCCTCACTGGAGCTCACTTGCTTCATCTGTAAAATGGAAATAAAAATAAACATGTATCTCAGTCATTTCTAAAACTGAAAATTATGAAAAGCAGTATAGATACTACCTACTCTATTCCAGTGTGTAATACAGAGCCTGGCACAGTCTGATTAATACATGTTTATTGTAGCCAAGGGAATCTAAGTGACTCAAGCCTGATGCAGAGTAATATTTTCTACTTTGATCCTTTTTTTTTTTTGCCCTTCAATATGCCCTTTACTCAAATGCATGCATTCTATAAATGTCTTTAGCTTCTCTCTGTGTTCAAGCCAAAATTTGTTTTCAATTAAGAGTTAATTTTCACCTGCTGCTCGTTTCCCCACTGGAGTCAAAATCCTGGTGGCAAGATCAGAAATGATTGCTGCAGGAAAGGCAGGGATGTTACCAATGGAAGATTACAAGTTTGCATGTTGTGTTTTCACAAACTGTAGGAAATTTAAAAGGAGAAAAAAAAATCTACAAGTGATTTTTCTCACCCCTAAAAAATCCCCACATACCTTCGAACTGTTTCCCAGGAAGAAATTTAAGTGTAGGGGTAGAAGTGACATGCATATGTTTTAAAATATAAGAAACAAAGTCAGTTCTTTCCAGCCTGCACTCAGTTTTTCAGTGATTTCCAATTTGTAGTAGTGGATTGGTGTCATCAAAGGTTCCTTTTCAACAAATTATTTTGCTCCATTTTGTCCTAATCACCGTCCTCTCCCAATCCCCCTTTTACTGCAGGCTGCTAACTGGATGACGACTATTGAACAATGAAAAGGAATTATTCGTGACAAGTTAAATTGGGAGGTACAGGCAGTGGCCCTTGTACAGTGGTGTACATCCAGTGCCTAGCACAGTTCCTGGCACAGAGAAAATGCTCAAAAACCTTTGATAAATGAATGTTAAATGAACATTTTCCGTGGAAACACCATGCTTTTATTTACTTTTATTTACGGTCAGTGACTCTGTATCTTTGTAATAAAGAAATTGCCCCTGGTTTTGCTTCTGATATGGATTCCCACTGAGCAAAACTAGGCATCTGCTCTTATAAATCCATTGCTTGGGATTGGGACGAAGGATTTTGTTTTCTCTACTATTGTTAATGATATACTAATGAGTTACGTATTCTTACAACCAGATCATATTTTATCGAGGATTCTATGCATTTGATTCCAGGGGAATCATAAGTACATGCCAGAGAATGCCAGGTTTGCTTGAAAAAACATAAAAACCAAGACAGTCCCCAAGTTTTTAAAAATGATTTTAAAATGATAATTTTTATAATAACCCATTGAAAATGATGGGCTCAATTTATTGGATTGTTGGTATAGAATGACTAGGTGTTTTGTCTACATGTGATCTGAACCAGAAGTAGAGAAGAATACAGTCTTTGCTTTTCTGACTTTGCCTAGTAACTAAGAATTAAATTAATGATATTCGTTTTTTAGAGCAACATTGCTGGGCTAAATCTTTACTGAATATAGTAGAATTGTTAGAAATCCAATGTTTTGAAAGATGAATGTTTATAATAAAGAGTTTCAGAATTTCTTATGATAACTACATATTACACACAGTGGCTGTTAGATTTGTTAACCCCCCTTAAAATGCTTTGTATTTGTTTGCATTTGAGACAACACTTAGATAACATATGATACGTTAGTGTAATGAAATTCTCCGAACACAGACCCACGTTTGCTCAGAACTTGATTTTGGGAGGAGTCAAATGTATGTATCCTGGCAAAAAATTTGTAAACCTTAGGAATTTAGTTAACTCAATAAATGACCAGAGAATTTTTTTTTTATTTTTTGTAACTAATATTCACTGTGCAGAACGGAATAGACTTGGTATTGCTTATGATTCCTTTTTATTTTACACCTGGAGACAGAAATTTTCAAATACACGAAAATAGAATAAATGCAACCCCTTCCCTTGTACCTGCCGCTCAACTTCAATAATTATCAACATTTTGCTAGTCCTTTGTCATCTCTCCTTTCTGCCTTTTAATAGTTCTTTTTGCTGGACTGTTTTAAAACAAGCCTAGATAACATATCATTTCAAAGGTCTAAAGCGTCATTGTGTACCTCTCACGTTTAAGGGCTTTATTTTGTTTTATTTTTTAAATAATATAAACTTGTGGTTAGTTTTTAGGATTTCTTCTTTGGCCTATAGAACAGAATCTGCTGGGGAGTCTTTAAAAAGTGGAATCCAGGTTTCTATGGGGTATTCTACATGGGACCCAGTCATGAACTGGTCTCTAGATATCAGCTAGTGGGAAGTTGTGTCTGTTGGGGACCCCCTTTCCACGGGGGCAGAATCAGTGGATCTGTCCCATCCACCAATATGCAGCAGCCCTTTCAGGTCAAGGTCTGATTGTTGCAGGCGCCCAGGATCATGTTTTCCTTTTGATAGGAAAAGGTCTATCATTTCATGGATTACTGTAGCCCATTGAAATCCCAAAATAAATTAAGCATTTTTTCACATGTATCATACTTAAAAAAAATAGTGTACCTATTTTTTTAAAGCTATTTGAAAGATCAATAATTCTAAAAATACATTTCATACCACATGCATCTGTTAAATATTTTGTAAGCTTCAGCATATTAAATAGCACTCAAATGAAGACCTTATATGCAGGATGTCATTTGACTTTGCTACTATGATTGACAGCTTTTTAAAGTTGTCTAATCTATTTTAGAGTTAAAAACCTCTTAGGTCTGGAAATCATTAGTCTGGTACAGTCCACTCGGTATTACCCATATTCTCCTAATGATAACTGGTTCATACAAGGTTGGTAAAATGGGGAGTGATCGGTATAACATGGAATTTGTGGGAGTTTATACATAATTTTCCCCACATGTTAGTGTTTTGAAGCGATAGGAAGCAAGCTTTTAAAAATTAGGAGATGGTCTTAGAACGTGCCTCTCTTTCATGCAAGAAGAGCTAGTTTTGTGGCTTTTAGAGCTGCCATTCTTCTCTTTTCACTAAGCCAAACTTCTGGGGAAGCTGCAGGTACAGATAAAGAAGATAAAAAGGCATTTATTCTGTGTTTAAGGGGGGGAGAAAAGGTTTGTGAAGAAGGCTACCTTTGGATCATTTTTTTTTTTTTTTTTTAAACAGAAATCAGATTGGTGGTTGCCAGGGATTGGGGTAGGGGCAGGGGATAGACTGTAGGCTGGCACAAGGGAACTTTTTTTTTTTAAAGGGTTATTTATTTATTTATTTATTTATTTATTTATGGCTGTGTTGGGTCTTCGTTTCTGTGCGAGGGCTTTCTCTAGTTGCGGCGAGCGGGGGCCACTATTCATCGCGGTGTGTGGGCCTCTCACTATCGCGGCCTCTCTTGTTGCGGAGCACAGGCTCCAGACGCGCAGGGTCAGTAATTGTGGCTCACGGGCCTAGTTGCTCCGCGGCATGTGGGATCTTCCCAGACTAGGGCTCGAACCTGTGTCCCCTGCATTGGCAGGCAGACTCTCAACCACTGCGCCACCAGGGAAGCCCCCTTTGGATCATATTTTTAATTTTGATAAAATTGGTCTCTAACTAGAAGTAGATTTCTTTAAGGAACTATATCTTGAAGGAGGGAAGTATGTTTCCCATGATCCAGGACTGTAAAGGATGGACTGACAGTGTGTAAAAGCTAGTTAAGATTTAGTTGTGCTAGTATTTTTATTAGGATCATTATTTTTGTTGGTATTTTGGTTATATCATCCTATGTTTTGAGTGATCTACTTTTCCCATAAGGTCTATGATTCTTAATGTGTAATTTTGTTGAACACACATTTCTCAGGAACGCATACATGTCATAATAGTAATGCCTGCATTGTTATTTTTGAATAACACTAATCAATATTTTTGAAATAGGAACCAAAATGTGAGTCTGCCCCACTGATTTTTTGTCTTCCAGTTTTATTGAGATGTAATTGACATACAGCACCATGTAAGTTCAAGGTGTGCAGCATAATGACTTGACTTACTTACATCATGAAATCATTACCACAGTAAGTTTAGTGAACATCCACCATCTCATATAGATACAACATTAAAGAAAGAGAAAAAATTTGTTTTCCTTGTGATGAGAACTCTTTGCTCTCTTAACAACTTTCATATATAACATACAGCAGTGTTAATTATATTTATTATGTTGTACATTACATCCTTAGTACTTACTTGTCTTATAACTGAAAGTTTGTACCTTTTGACTGCCTTCATCCATTTCCCCCTCCCCTACCTCATGCCTCTGATAACCACAAATCTTACTTCTTTTTCCATGAGTTTGTTTGCTTATATTTTAAGTATAATTGACCTATAACACTATTTTAGTTCCTGGTACATGACATAGTGATTCAATACCTCTATACACTTCAAAATGATGACCATGGCAAGTATAGTTGTCATCTGTCACCATACCAAGATATGACCTAATTACTGACTACATTCCCCACACTTACGTTTCATACCTCTGACTCATTTATTTTGTAACTGAAAGTTTGTAGCTCTAAATCTCCATCACCTATTTTTCTAATCCCCTTCCCTCTGGCAGCCACCTCTTTGTTCTCTGTATCTATAACTGAATTTCTGTTTTGTTATATTTGTTCATTTGTTTTTTTCTTTTTAAAAAATTCCACATATAAGTGAAATCTTACAGTATTTGTCTTTCTCTGCCTGACTTATTTCACTTAGCATAATACTCTCTAGGTCATCCGTGTTGTTGCAAATGTCAAGATTTTATTCTTTTTTACAGCTGAGTAATATTTCATTGTGTGTGTGTGTGTGTGTGTATGTCACATCTTCTTTATCCATTCATCTATTGATGAGCACTTAGGTTTCTTCCATATCTTGGCTGTTGTAAATAATGCTGCAGTGAACATAGGGGTGCCCAACTGATATTTAAACTTAAACAAACTTAGACTAGTTTTCCAGGAGTTCCTCATCAATCTTTTGGGTGTTGTTTAGTCTAAATATGAAGAAAAAAGCTGAGGATATTTTAATTTGGCTTTAAAGTGATCCAGATTTAGAACTTGACTAAGTTAGCACTTCTTTTCTCTGAAGGTATAAATCTTACACAATCAATATGTAAATCAATGAAGTGTTTCATATTCTAAAAGTAAAACTCTCTTCTATTTTTTATATCCACAATAAAATTATAAATTTTCCCTTTCATGTTTAGTGTGTACCAGCTAATTCTTTATCTACATAGCATAACCACTGGTCTGTGAATTGCTAGTCCTGAAATGTGAGAATGCAGACATGCTTTGAGTCTTTTTTTTTTTTTTTTAACGTCTTTATTGGAGTATAATTGCTTTACAATGGTGTGTTAGTTTCTGCTTTATAACAAAGTGGAACAGTTATACATATACATATGTTCCCATATCTCTTCCCTCTTGCGTCTTCCTCCCTCCCACCCTCCCTATCCCACCCCTCTAGGTGGTCACAAAGCACCGAGCTGATCTCCCTGTGCTATGCAGCTGCTTCCCACTAGCTATCGATTTTACATTTGGTAGTGTATATATGTCCATGCCACTCTCTCACTTTGTCACAGCTTACCCTTCCCCCTCCCCATATCCTCAAGTCCATTCTCTAGTAGATCTGTGTCTTTATTCCCGTCTTACCCCTAGGTTCTTCATGACCTTTTTTTTTTTCTTAGATTCCATATATATGTGTTAGCATACGGTATTTGTCTTTCTCTTTCTGACTTACTTCACTCTGTATGACAAATGCTTTGAGTCTTGAAAGTAAATTGGGGAGAAAAATATTTTAAAACAGTTATGATTGAGTTACATGAGTCTAATTTTTTACTTTGAAGAATAATTGCCTTTATTTCTTTTCAGAATCAGAGAGTCTCTATATACCTTTATAATTTACCAAATATTTGTTCAGTTCTCCTCTGTTTAGGGCTATTTGGATCTGGTAAAAACATTTTCCTTCATTCGATGAAATCAGTTTGTAACTTCCCTTGTAATAATGTAGACCATATAATTAGGTATGCTTGTATGTTTCCTATATTCTGTAAGTTACCTAAAGTCTGGGACCAGGTATTATTCATGTTGGCATTTAAAGACAGTGCCTGGCACTTAAATGCCCAGTTGAATGATGTTTTTAAATGAGTAAAAATGTAAATAGTAAAATTCTTTAAGTATAATTTATGGTATTTCTCTTAGATTGTTTCATATAGCAAGCACTCAAATTTGAATAAAATTGTAGCATTTTACCAATTTCAGTTATTGGGAAAAAAGAGCTTTAACCAGAGCACAGGATCCCATGAATAAAAATTTTACGCTTGTGAGCACAGGAGAAATAGTTTTACCAAATCTAGCATTTGCTGGCATATATATCTTCTACCTGATTTATTTTCTCCCATCACTCAAGCCTTCTGGGCCTCTATCACAGGAGTTCTTAGGACAAACTGAATCAAACCAAAAGACCTTAGAACTTCTAGAGAATTTTGTGCTTGTAGACACAATAAAAGTGAAGAAAAAAGAGAGAATCCATGATATCTAAAAGATGCTAATAGATTGTGGGGTGTGTGTGTGTGTGTGTGTGTGTGTGTGTGTGTGTGTGTGTATTGGGACAGGGGCAGGGATAGTGGAAGTTTTAAACTTTGCCAGAGTTTTCTGAGATAGCTTGGTCCTCTGTGACCATGATGATCTTCCAGTATTTTAAGTAATGTTTAAGCAGTTCTTTTTGTCCATTGGTTGTCTCCAAAATAAATCTTTCTGGAAATGAATATATGTAAGTGTTGGAAGGGAAGTTAAGGAAGAAAGACTATGTCAGGAACGACATAAATTAACAAGACACTTCTATATTTTATTATTATTATTTAATTTATTTAATTTATTTATTTTATTTTTGGCTGTGTTGGGTCTTCAGTTGCTGTGTGCGGGATTTTCTCCAGTTGCAGTGAGCAGGGGCCACCCCTCGTTGCTGTGCGCGGGCTTCTCATTGCCGTGGCTTCTCTTGTTGTGGAGCACGGGCTCTAGGTGTGTGGGCCTCAGTAGTTGTGGCACGTGGGCTCAGTAGCTGTGGCCCGTGGGCTCTAGAGCGCAGGCTCAGTAGTTGTGGCGCACGGGCTTAGTTGCTCCACGGCATGTGGGATCTTCCCGGACCAGGGCTTGAACCCATGTTCCCTGCATTGGCAGGCAGATTCTTAACCACTGTGCCACCAGGGAAGTCCCTATTTTATTATTTTAATAAGTTAAAATATATTTCCCAACACTTTGATTTCAGTAAAATGATCTGATTTAGAATCAGGGGCTGTGACGTCTTGTGACTGATGCTTCTCCCATGTGTGCAGCACACGTATTTATTTAACACTGTCCTTATGTCCACTCGAATCAGGACATGAAGTCAAATAACGTTTGAGCTAGAAAGGATCACATGGGTCTTCTAGTCCAAGCCCAACGTTCCACAGGTGAGGATGTTGAATCGAAATAATGAAGTGGGTCACATGTGCCAAACACAGTGGTGGGTGCTTTGCATCCTCTTTCACATCTGATCCTCATAGCAGTTCTATGGTATCTGTTATTAGTGATGAATAAATGGGGTTTAAAAAGGTTATGTTAACTTGCTCAAAGTTTCATGGTTGCTTGGTGGTAGTGCTCACAGGGAGACTAATTTGGGAGATCATTCTATTTCAGGTGCAATTCAGTAATTAATGAAAGATGAGTGGTTAAAGTCTCTTCTCTGGTAGAACATATACTCAACATGATGTGATGGTGTTACGTGAGAAATGGATACAAATATGTAATCACGGAGTAAGTACTCATTTTTTATCAGGGAGAATTGGAGAAGATTTTGTAGAGGAGAAAAGAGTTGAGCTGAATCTTGAAAGACATCTAGGAATCTGCTAGGCAATCAAAGGTATTCAGACTATGGAACCTGTCAAAGTGTGTCACATGGTTTGTTCCAATAATAGTGAGTAGTTCTGTGCAAGTGAGGATGGAAATGCATGGTATGTTTGAGGTAATATGGAAGAGACAAGACTGGAAAAATAAGAATGGGCCGAATTCTTGTGTGCCAATTTCCTTCTTGATGCCTCCTGAGTCAGTTACATTTTTCCCTTACCAATAAACCACCCATAAACTGCTCCAGCTACTTTATTCAGTACTGAGTGAGATGCAGACAATGAACATTTGAATTAAGGCAATAGTCATAGGGATTACAAATTAGGAATGATATATAGAGAAAGTTTGGAGGTAAAATTTGTTGGGCTTAGTGATTGATGAGATGCCGAAGGTAAAACAGACTGAAGCATTAACGCAACTCAAGGATTTCTGACTGTGGAGACCCAAGTGGATGGTTATGCTGTTACCAGAGATGGAAAAAGTTGCAAGTTAAGGGAACCGTAAAGTTTATTTCATATCGTCCTGGGTTTTAATGGAAGGGAAATAGTATCTTTGTACTTTGTTTCACATTGGGCTTAAGCAGATTTATCAAAGATCAAAGATATTAGAATGATGTATATTAATGTAGGTACATGATTAGAAATACATGTGTGCTTTTATATAGATATTCCTCTAGTCAAGTTTAGAATCCATTATAGTGTCTTATAGCTAGAGGAGCTTCTAGACATTATCTAATCAAGAAAAAAAAAAAAAATTTGTTCCCGAAGACTTTTTTGCTTTGGTTTACTTTATTTAAAAAAAAAAAAAAAAAAAAAGGCAAAACTAATCAGAAAACCAACAAAAGCATTTAAAATTGAATTATTTTGAATGGGCTCCGGTTAGCCTCCCTATCGTCTTGCACCAGACCCTCTGAACTCATTTAAATAAGCTACCTGGCTCTAGTAATCACTTGAATTTTCTACCCCTGGGCTAATCCAACCTTCTCATTTAATAGATGTG
The DNA here is from genome assembly GCF_028564815.1 of Eubalaena glacialis. Taxonomy (NCBI): domain Eukaryota; kingdom Metazoa; phylum Chordata; class Mammalia; order Artiodactyla; family Balaenidae; genus Eubalaena; species Eubalaena glacialis. Next base: position 41,032,946 of record NC_083716.1, read on the forward strand.
AAACTGGGTTAAACGATTCACCTAACAGTCTTTGGTGAAGCAAGGTATGAAGGAAGAAAAAATAGTAATTAAGGTAGAAACATTTATAAAGCTATAAAAAAAAATTTATGAGAGCAAGATACTTGTAAATAGGATGGACTGTTTCCAGCCCCCCATAAAAGCTTTTTCTATCTTTTTAAGTGAATGAGTTTTTCATTCGTTCCATATCATTGCCCACAACGCCACCTATTGGTAAAATGAAACAATGACGACGTAGCCAATTTTTGTATAAACTGAAACTGATTCTATAGTCTTTTAAGAGATCTGCCCTGGATTTTCGCAGACAGCTGTTAGAAAGCAGAAGCTGTCTGTGATCTGACTAAAATGGGAAACGAGCCACGTGTTGCACGTGGGGATGCTCAACTTTGTCATTTAGCAGGGATCCAAATAGGAGCAGGAAAGCAGAATATTCTACTTCCCCAGTTCATGGCTCTGCCAAAAAGAAGGAGGCTGTGAAACTACTTAGGGATTCGAAGAATTTGGCTATTCCCATATATTAGGGCACAAATTGCTTATGTGTCTTGCTGCTCCAGTGGGATTATTGCCTTTTAGCAACACCAACCTGAAGTATTGAGCTCATCTGAGAAACTCTGCCAGAGAGCCTTCCTATTATCGCACAGGCTATTAAGTGTCAACAAAGGCATTCATTTCACTGAACATATTTAATTTGAAAAAAGTTTTGTAAGAATAGTCAATGTAATTTTCCCTTTTTCAATTATATTCTAAGCTTCTCTATGGGAAGGATGTTCTCTCTAGAGAGCTTGCATAGTCTCAAAGTACAAAGTAATGTGTATGTGGTTGAAAGACGGAGTAGCTGGATCTTTGGAACATTAGTAAATTTAACAAATTCAACATCTTCCCCAGTGTTGATGTTCAAGCACACATGCATTCACACATGTGCACACACACAGAAAGAGACAGACTAGACTAGAGATGAGTGTAGTAAAGTACAAAACTTTATGAGCTTTAATTCCTTCTTGTACAGTATGCAACACTATTGGAATAAAAATATGGGATAACACATTCATGGTGGTTATTATTTGTTTTAAATCAAAAGATTTAGTCAGATCCTCCCCTCCCACAGTTTGAGCTTCTCCAGATTTTTATATGACAGAATGGATTTCTGGTTAGTTTGTTCACTTTTGAGTTACTGTTTCTTGGGTAGTTGATACTTGATCATTTTTAGAGGTAGGCTGTACTAATGTTGCTGTAATTTACTGTTCAAACTATTTAGAGATCAAGTGGCAATCCCAACTAAGCCACCAAAAAATTGGATCTGTGATGTCCATGTCAGGAAAGACAAAATTGTGCCTCCATTTTTAAGGAAAATTTTAAATAAGTATAATTTGAAAGCATAGCACCACAAACATCAGGCCCTTTTGAAGAGACTGAAATGTATGAAAGCAAGTTGATTTTGACTGAAGGACTGTGGGACGGAAACCAAAATCCATTAACTGAGGAGAGGCAAGTCAAAGGCTTGAAAGCAGAGAACAAACTGCAGGCTGGAGGACGTTTGTTTGGGAGATACAGTTCAGGAAAAGGCCCAGGAAGAGGGATTCCTAAGAGCTGCAGGTTGCATTTGGGTGGGAGCACTAGTCCTAGAGCTGGATGGTCTGGATTCAAATCCTGCTTCTGCCTATTAGAGCTGTTGGGCCCTTAGTCTTAGCTTCCCTGTCCAAAGATGGATATACATAACTTAGTATCATGCTCTTTGAATTCAACAAGGTAATAAACACAAATAAGGATGGGAGTTCCCTGGTGGTCTAGTGGTTAGGATTTGGCGCTTTCACTGCTGGGGCCGGGGTTCAATCCCTGGTCGGGGAACCGAGAAGCCAAAATAGGGATGATCGTAGGTCTCAAATGTCATATAAAACATGACTTTTCATTTAGATCAAGTGTCTATTGTTTTAAATTCATCTCCATTTTTTATTCTGTGTTTTCCTATGCACATAAGAAAAATGAGATGAAATTAAAATATTGGCTCCTTTAGCAGAACTCTGCCAACATTCAGATGATCCCAATTTTATATCAGTATTATTAGATGCTGCATTAGTTTTCTATTGCTGCTGTAACAAATTACCACAAACTTAGTGGCTTGAAACAACACAAATATATTATCTTACAGTTCTAGAGGTCAGAAGTCTGGAAAAGAGTCTAACTGGTTAAAATTAAGGTGTCAGCAGGTCTATGGTCTTCTGGAAGCTCTAGGGATGACCTGTTTTTTGCTCTTTCTAGCTTCTGGAGGCCATCTGCATTCCTTGGCTTGTGACCTCTTCAAAGTGCTTTACTTTAACCTCAGCTTCTGTTGTCACATATCCTTTTCCTGTCTTTGACCCTCTTGCCTCTGTCTTATAATGACCCTTGTGATAAGGTCCATCCAGATAGTTCAAGATAATCTTTCCACCTTGAGATTCTTAATCACATCTGTGAAGATCCTTCGCCGTGTAAGGTAACACATGTGCCAGTTTTGGGAATTAGGGTATAGACATCTTCGGAGGCTCATTATTCTACTTATCAGAGATGCTTCAATTATGTACAATTATGTACATAATTAGTTTTGTTAATTCCAATAATAATTTGATCAATACATAGAATTAAATAAAGCTTTTGGAAGTTCTATCAAATTTGACAGAATTTTCCTTTTGTGAGTGCTATGGTAAATTAAGTTAAAAAGTTCAAAATAGATTATAAAGTTACTGTTTTAGAGACAATCACAAATTTTGCAGAGCAGTGTCATGCTGCAAGCAATGTTCTTAGAAAATGAGGACATTTATGGAGCAGAAATGTATTTGCAAGAGGTTGTGGTGTAAAAATAATTGATGTGCCCATAATTAACCCTAGAATATTTTAACAATAAAAGTAGATGCTTTGGTTATCAAGTTTTGCAGGTATACACACACACAACACAGTACTGAACCAGAAAACCTTTATGATAGAGTTGACATTGGATTTTAAAAAAGAAAGAAAGAAAACTCCAGCATTGCAGTCTTCTTCTTACTGTTCGCCTTCAGTTGGATTTAAAAATGTTTGAGGCCATGGAAGACTAACTTGTAACTGAGTGTTCAAGACTAGACTAACTAACTGAGTGTTCTACAGTGGTCTTCAACTAATTTGTAAATAAATCACCTAAATTTTTGTGGAAGTTTTATTTAAAATCAGTTGGAAGCTTTTAATCAAAGTATTCAATAAACAGAAAACCAGAAAACTTAAGATTTTGAAAATTGCAATTACTAAAAGCCAAAAGCTTACAGGAAGACATAGAAACTTATTTTTATAAAAGCATGGAAGAAATTGGACAAATTAAAATTTGAGAACTCAAATTTTATGCAAGATTTAATTTTAGAACTCTGTGATTGTCTTTTGAACTGTCCTGACTTGTGGGAAGAATCTTTTGATTAAGCTCCTGTTTTTAATTTGATAAATCATATTCATATCAGAATATAATGAAAATAAGGTCTATAATTTTGAAAAGAATAATGTATCAAAACAAGTTATTTGATAAATTTTTTTTTCAAAAATTTTGTTGATAAAGTGTATTCTGGGGAAAGTCATTAACATAGTAACAGTAACAGTATCCAGATGGAAGTGTTTACGAATTTCAATATGAAAAAATTAGAATTGAGAATATCTTCCATTTAGAAGATTGCTCTTATCCATCCAGATAATTTTGCAACTGTAGAAAGAATATTTTTTCAAAAATGGTATGACCTACAAAGCACAGTTCATTGAAAATGTCATTTTCAAATTTAAGAAACTTAAAATGTAATTATTACGGGAAATTTTGTGAAGCAATAATATCATTTAGAAAAACAAGTTATTTAGAAAAATGCCACTGACATGTATTAGAGACAGATACAAATGTGGGTATAGTATTGTATATGGTCATGTACCAAGAATAATAATTGTTGTGTGATATTGATTTTTAATCACAATAATTATTATTATGTGATTATGTGATTTTTAGTATCTAGATACTCAATATAGAGAGTATATATATATTTATATTTTTTCTTTCAATTTTGCTTTAATATATATGGATAGGGAAGCAGCCGCATAGCACAGGGAGATCAGCTCGGTGCTTTGTGACCACCTAGAGGGGTGGGATAGGGAGGGTGGGAGGGAGGGAGATGCAAGAGGGAAGAGATATGGCAACATATGTATATGTGTAACTGATTCACTTTGTTGTAAAGCAGAAGCTAGCACACCATTGTAAAGCAATTATACTTCAATAAAGATGTTTAAAAAAATATATATATATATGGATATATTTTAAGTTTATTTGAATGACATTAAAATAGTTTTTGAATGGAACTGTCATAGGTCTGTCTGATGTAATAAGACAAATAAGTTGATCAGCAAATTCATGATTTTATGTGATTAATGATTTTAGCACACTTTCATTCTCTAGATGTTGTGGTCTGGTTAATCAATTATATTGCAATCCTACATATAAAGCCCTTAGCACAGTGCCTGGCTCACTGTCATCTCTTATTATTACCACAAGCAGCTTAGTGAGAGACCTTCTGAGCCCCTTAACCTTTAATAATCCCTTTCTATGTGACCTGTGGAACACTTTCACTACATATAAGCTCAACATTATTGTGTGTGATATTTTATTTTTTAACCTATTCCATAATTTCTTTTCCTTTTTCCTTGCCCTAAGTGTCATTTCCTATCAACACTGTTTTTCTGTTTCCTAACTTTAAGTGGCATTTCCTGTCTATCCCATTTCTTTCAAAGCATTATGCAAAAGATACTACACTTTCTCCCACTTCCTTTAACCCCTACTGGGAGGAGGGGCTGATGTTACTTACATCCTGCTGTGGTCATGCATTGCGTGTATAGCCCACGACAGGCTGAAATCCAGCGCGGCTCTGATGACTTAGGCATACAAAAGTGTCATATAGGCCAGCAGCACCCTAGTGACCACCCTCACTCTCTTTTAGGAGCCTCTGCTCTCTGTCTAGACCAGCCTTTCCTCATCCTAGTCAAGATTGTCTTCCAGACTCCAGAACAGTTTCCCTGTGTCCCAACGACCTCCACCCTTGGCCTTGACATCATTCGTTGTAATTTCAAGAATTGTTGAAAACCAATTTTACTTCCTCCAGGATATCGCTGTAATTTCCTAGCTGGGATCTCACTGTTACTCGGGGTCTTCCTGAAACATCATGGCTTTTTAAATTGCTTTTGTGACCGCGTTCACCTTCACCCTTCCTTCTCCCTCTTCCTACAGAATCTGCCTCTCATCTGACTCAGGGCATCAATACTTTGGTGCATCTCCATTTTCTCAGCCCATCCCCTGAATTAAGCCTTATCTGCTTTCCTTTGTAATCAGGATCCCATCAACCATTTCAGTGTTTCTGTGTACTACCTCCTTAGAAATCTTTCTCTGTTTGCACTTACAGAGTTTTGGAGCTTAGTGTTGTAGTTAGGCATTTCATTCTTCCTAGTATTTGAATGTGAAAGTCAACTATCTGCTTTCTTGTCTTCTGGAGTTTTGTCCCTCCAAATGGGGGCCACTGACCTGTATTATCTGTATCTGGAACTTGTTAGAGATTCAGAAACTCAGGCCTTAACCCAGAACTATGAATCAGAATCTGCATTTTAACTTTTATGCACATTAAAGTTGGAGAAACACTGCTCTAGAGCACCAGGGGACTAAGGATATCTGAACTCTTTCTCTCTTCTTTGGCAAGCCAGATAAACTCTAAGGGTGATTGATTGGTTCCAGGTGATCTAAGCATAGCAAGGAAGAGCAGACTATGGGAATGCCATGAATGGGAGGAATGGAGGAGAAGAGGATGTATAGATAAAAAGACTATGGAATTGATAGTTTCAGACACCCCAGAGTACCCATGTGTGTTTCCTTCAATTTGTGTCTGTGCTGAGTAGAATTGATGATGATGATATTGATGATAGTATTATTAATAATAATGGTTTGTCCCAACTTATCAAAACAGAATCTGCATTTCAATGAGAATTTTAGAAAATTTGTACACGTACTAAAATTTGAGAAGCAATGTTCTAAAGCAGTGGGGTTTTTTTTTGTTTTTTTCTCTAAGAGCTGTCATGTGAAATCAGTTTAGTGGATTACAGTCTGTGCTAAGAACAGCAACAACAACAATGAAAATGGAATAAAACAGAATATATAGAAAATACCAGGGTACAATAAACAAAAATGTAGTAAAGATAAATATCACTTTGGAATTTTTTTCAGTCATATTTGTGTGTGCTGAATCATGATGTAAAATGTATTTCTTACTGTGGGTAAAAAAAAGGTTGATAAATACCACCTAGACAACCTCGCTGTAGCAGATACAAGACCTTGCTGAGTAAGTCTACTCAGTTTCTGGCATCTCATGTCAACTCTGCTCTCACTTCTGCCTGGAAATCTTTCTAGTTATCATTATGCCTTGTGCCTCTGTCAGGAAGAAAAAGCAAAACTGTGATTACTCTGGTGTTACTTGTTCAAGTAAGATTTAAACAAAACCCATCAGGGTGTAAATTAAAAGATCCATCTATTGGTCTAAAGTGGAGCTTCTAAAATGTTTACAAGAAATACTCCTCAGAGACTGGGGATACAACTCAAGCCTTTTTCCCTATAATTTTTGAACTTCTTTGAAACCATTTTTTTCATTTAAAATTTATGTGAAATCATGTGAAAGAACTTTTACAAGTCAATGAGAAAAAGACAGACAACCCAGCAGAAAAATGGGGAAAAGACTCAAACTGTTAATCCACAACAGGGAGTATTTAAACAGCCAAATAACATAAAAAAAGGAGCTCAATACTATTAGTTTTGGAAAATGAAACATGCAAATTAAAGCCCCAGTGAAATACAACTGTATCCCTACCAGAAAGGCTAAAATATAAAGGTTCACAGCAACCAGTAATGACTAGGATTGAGCATCAGGAATTCTTATAACCTGTCGGTGGGATGTAAATTGACACGGCGTTTTTTAAAAACCTTTTATTTGGAAATAATTTCAAATTTACAGAAAAGGTAGAAAAATAAGTATTTTAAAATAGTACAAAGAATACTTGTATACTTCTCATCCAGATCATCAATTGTTAACATTTCACTCTATTTGCTTTATTTACACATATTCTTTATATATATATACACACACACATCTTATTTATATATATAGATAGATAGATGTCCATATATTTTGTTTTCCCCATATGATCTGAGGATAAGTTATATATGTCAGGACGCTTGACCCCAAAATACTTCAATGTATGTTTCCTAAAAGTAAGGATATTTTCTTACATAACCACTGAGCAGTTATCAGTGTCAGTACATTTTAACATTGTTAAATTCCTTTTGCTTCATCTGCCATTTACTTTTCAATTTTATCAGGTGAGCTAATAATGTCCATCATAGCACTTTTCCCCCTTTTCTTCAGGATCCAATCTTAGATCAGGTATTAGATTTAGTTGTCATGTCTCTTTAGCCTCCTTTTATCTGGAACATCCCCACAGCCTTTCTGTGTCATTTATGACATGGTTTAAAGAATGCAGCTCCCCTCTTTTTATTTTTTTGAATTTTATTTTTTATACAGCAGGTTCTTATTAGTTATCTATTATATATATATTAGTGTATATATGTCAATCCCAATCTCCCAATTCATCCCACCACCAACCCCCACCCCCCTCCCCCCGCTTCCCCCCCTTGGTGTCCATATGTTTGTTCTCTACATCTGTGTCTCTTTTTCTGCCTTACAAACCGGTTCATCTGTACCATTTTTCTAGATTCCACATATATGCATTAATACACGACATTTGTATTTCTCTTTCTGACTTACTTCACTCTGTATGACAGTCTCTAGATCCATCCAGGTCTCTACAAATGGTCCAATTTCGTTTCTTTTTATGGCTGAGTAATATTCCACTGTATATATGTACCACATCCTCTTTATCCATTCGTCTGTCGATGGGCATTTAGGTTGCTTCCATGACTTGGCTATTGTAAATAGCACTGCAGTGAACATTGGGGTGCAAATGTCTTTTTGAATTATTGTTTTCTTTGGGTATATGCCCAGAAGTGGGATTGCTGGGTCATATGGTAATTTGATTTTTAGTTTTTTAAGGAACCTCCATACTGTTCTCCATAGTGGCTGTATCAATTTATATTCCCACCAACAGTTCAAGAGGGTTCCCATTTCTCCACATCCTCTCCAGCATTTATTGTTTGTAGATTTTTTGATGATGGCCATTCTGACTGGTGTGAGGTGATACCTCATTGTAGTTTTGATTTGCATTTCTCTAATGATTAGTGATGTTGAGCATCCTTTCATGTGTTTGTTGACAATCTGTATATCTTCTTTGGAGAAATGTCTATTTAGGTCTTCTGTCCCATTTTCATATTGGGTTGTTTGTTTTTTGATATTGAGCTGCATGAGCTGCTTGTATATCTTGGAGATTAATCCTTTGTCAGTTGCTTCGTTTGTAAATATTTTCTCCCATTCTGAGGGTTGTCTTTTTGTCTTGTTTATGGTTTCCTTTGCTGTGCAAAAGCTTTTAAGTTTCATTAGGTCCCATTTGTTTATTTTTCTTTTTATTTCCATTACTCTAGGAAGTGGGTCAAAAAAGATCTTGCTGTCATTTATGTCAAAGAGAGCTGTGCCTATGTTTTCCTCTAAGAGTTTTATAGTGTTCAGTCTTACATTTAGGTCTCTAGTCCATTTTGAGTTTATTTTTGTGTATGGTGTTAGGGAGTGTTCTAATTTCATTCTTTTACATGTAGCTGTCCAGTTTTCCCAGCACCACTTATTGAAGAGACTGTCTTTTCTCCATTGTATATCCTTGCCTCCTTTGTCATAGATTAGTTGACCATAGGTGCATGGGTTTATCTCTGGGCTTTCTATCCTGTTCCATTGATCTATATTTCTGTTTCTGTGCCAGTACCATATTGTCTTGATTACTGTAGCTTTGTAGTATGATCTGAAGTCAGCGAGTCTGATTCCTCCAGCTCCATTTTTTCCCCTCAAGACTGCTTTGGCTATTCAGGGTCTTTTGTGTCTCCACACAAATATTAAGATTTTTTGTTCTAGTTTTATAAAAAATGTCATTGGTAATTTGACAGGGATTGCATTGAATCTGTAGATTGCTTTGGGTAGTATAGTCATTTTCACAATATTGATTCTTCCAATCAAAGAACATGGTATATCTCTCCATCTGTTGGTGTCATCTTTGATTTCTTTCATCAGTGTCTTATAGTTTTCTTCATAGAGGTCTTTTACCTCCTTAGGAAGGTTTATTCTTAGGTGTTTTCTTCTTTTTGTTGCAATGGTGAATGGGAGTGTTTCCTTAAGTTTTCTTTCTGATCTTTCATTGTTAGTGTATAGGAATGCAAGACATTTCTGTGCATTATTGTTGTATCCTGCAACTGTACCAAATTCGTTGATTAGCTCTAGTAGATTTCTGGTGCCATCTTTAGGATTATCTATGCATAGTATCATGTCATCTGCAAACAGTGACAGTTTTACTTCTTCTTTTCCAATTTGGATTCCTTTTATTTCTTTTTCTTCTCTGATTGCCGTGGCTAGAACTTCCAAATCTATGTTGAATGATAATGGCGAGAGTAGACAATTGTCTTGTTCTGATCTTAGAGGAAATGCTTTAGTTTTTCACCATTGGGAATGATGTTTGCTGTGGGTTTGTCGTGTATGGCCTTTATTATGTTGATGTAGGTTCACTCTGTGCCACTTTCTGGAGGGTTTTTATCATAAATGGGTGTTGAACTTTGTCAAAAGCTTTTTCTGCATCTATTGAGATGATTATATGGTTTTTATCCTTCAATTTGTTAATATGTTGTATCACATTGATTGATTTGCATATATTGAAGACTCCTTGCATCCCTGGGATAAATCCCAATTGATCATGGTGTATGATCCTTTTAACGTGTTGTTGGATTCAATTTGCTAGTATTTTGTTGAGGATTTTTGCATCTATATTCATCCAGTGATATTGGTCTATAATTTTCTTTTTTGTAGTATCTTTGTCTGGTTTTGGTATCAGGGTGATGGTGGTCTCATAGAATGAGTTTGGGAGTGTTCCTTCCTCTGCAATTTTTTGGAAGAGTTTGAGAAGGATGGGTGTTAGCTCTTCTCTAAATGTTTGATAGAATTCACCTGTGAAGCCATCTGTTCCTGGACTTTTGTTTGTTGGAAGATTTTTAATCCCAGTTTCAGTTTCATTACTTGTGATTGGTCTGTTAGTATTTTGTGTTTCTTCCTGGTTCAGTCTTCGAAGGCTGTACCTTTCTAAGAATTTGTCCATTTCTTCAGGTTGTCCATTTTATTGGCATAGAGTTGTTTGTAGTAGTCTCTTAGGATCCTTGGTATTTCTGTGGTGTCTGTTGTAATTTCTCCTTTTTCATTTCTACTTTTATTGATTTGAGTCCTCTCCCTCTTTTTCTTGATGAGTCTGGCTAATGGTTTATCAATTTTGTTTATCTTCTCAAAGAACCAGCTTTTAGTTTTAGTTTTTATAATAGCTTTGCTATTGTTTTCATTGTTTCTATTTCATTTATTTCTGCTCTGATCTTTATGATTTCTTTTCTTCTGCTAACTTTGCGTTTTGTTTGTTCTTCTTTCTCTAGTTCTTTTAGGTGTAAGGTTAGATTGTTTACTTGAGATTTTCCTTGTTTCTTGAGATAGTCTTATATTGCTATAAACTTCCCTCTTAGAACTGCTTTTGCTGCATCCCATAGGTTTTGGATCATCGTGTTTTCATTGTCATTTGTCTCTAGGTATTTTTTGATTTCCTCTTTGGTTTCTTCAGTGATCTCTTGGTTATTCAGTAACGTATTTTTTAGCCTCCATGTGTTTGTGTTTCTTACGTTTTTTTCCCTGTGAATGATTTCTAATCTCACAGCGTTGTGGTCAGAAAAGATGCTTGATATGATTTCAGTTTTCTTAAATTTACTGAGGCTTGATTTGTGACCCAAGATGAGATCTATCCTGGAGAATGTTCCGTGTGCACTTGAGAAGAAAGTGTAATCTGCTGTTTTTGGATGGAATGTCCTATAAATATCAATTAAATCTATCTGGTCTATTGTGTCATTTAAAGCTTGTGTTTCCTTATTAATTTTCTGTCTGGATGATCTGTCCATTGGTGTAAGTGAGCTGTTAAAAGTCCCCCACTATTACTGTGTTACTGTCGATTTCCTCTTTTATGGCTGTTAGCAGTTGCCTTATCTATTGAGGTGCTCCTATGTTGGGTGCATATATATTTATAATTGTTATATCTTCTTCCTGGATTGATCCCCTGATCATTATGTAGTGTCCTTCCTTGTCTCTTGTAGCATTCTTTATTTTAAAGTCTATTTTATCTGATACGAGTCTTGCTACTCCAGCTTTGTTTTGCTTTCCATTTGCATGGAATATCTTTTTCCATCCCCTCACTTTCAGTCTGAATGTGTCCCTAGGTCTGAAGTGGGTCTCTTTTAGACAGCATATATATGGGTCTTGTTTTTGTATCCATTCAGCAAGCCTGTGTCTTTTGGTTGGAGCATTTAATTCATTCACATTGGTAATTATTGATATATTTGTTCCTATTACCATTATCTTAATTGTTTTATGTTTGTTTTTGTAGGTCCTTTTCTTTTCTTTTGTTTCCCACTTAGAGAAATTCCTTTAGCCTTTGTTGTGTAGAGCTGGTTTGGTGGTGCTGAATTCTCTTAGCTTTTGCTTGTCTGTAAAGCTTTTGATTTCTCCAAATCAGAATGAGATCTTTGACAAGTACAGTAATCTTGGTTGTAGGTTCTTCCTTTTCATCATTTTAAATATGTCGTGCTGCTCCCTTCTGGCTTGTAGAATTTCTGCGGAGAAATCAGCTGTTAACCTGATGGGAGTTCCCTTGTATTTTATTTGCCGCTTTTCCCTTGTTGCTTTTATAAATTTATTTTATTTATTTATTTATTTTTTTGCTGCGTTGGGTCTTCCATTGCTGTGCGCGGGCTGTCTCTAGTTGCAGCGAGCTGGGGCTACTCTTCGTTGTGGTGTGAGGGCTTCTCATTGCTGTGGCTTCTCTTCTTGCAGAGCACCAGCTCTAAGTGCGCAGGCTTCAGTAGTTGTGGCTCGCAGGCTCTGGAGTGCAGGCTCAGTAGTTGTGGCACACGGGCTTAGTTGCTCCATGGCATGTGGGATCTTCCCGGACCAGGGATCTAACCCATGTCCCCTGCATTGGCAGGCAGATTCTTAATCACTGTGCCACCAGGGAAGCCCTCCCTTGTTGCTTTTAATAATTTTTCTTTGTCTTTCATTTTTGTCAGTTTGATTACTATGTGTCTTGGCATGTTTCTCCTTGGGTTTATCCTGCCTGGGAGTCTGCGCTTCCTGGACTTGGGTGGCTATTTCCTTTCCCATGTTAGGGAAGTTTTAGATTATCATCTCTTCAAATGTTTTCTCAGGTCCTTTCTCTTTCTCTTCTCCTCTGGGACTCATATAATGCGAATGTTGGTGCATTTAATGTTGTCCCAGAGGTCTCTTAGGCTGTCTTCATTTCTTTTCATTCTTTTTTCTTTATTCTGTTCTGTGGCCATGAATTCCATCTGTCTTCCAGGTCACTTATCCGTTCTTCTGCCTCAGTTATTCTGCTACTGATTCCTTCTAGTGTAATTTTTATTTCAGTTATTGTATTGTTCATCTCTGTTTGTTTGTTCTTTAATTCTTCTAGGTGTCTGTTTGTTAATTCTTCTAGGTCTTTGTTAAACATTTCTTACATCTTTTCGATCTTTGCCTCCATTCTTTTTCTGAGGTCCTGGATCATCTTCACTATCATTATTCTGAATTCTTTTTCTGGAAGGTTGCCTATCTCCACTTCATTTAGTTGTTTTTCTGGGGTTTTATCTTGTTCCTTCATCAGGTACATAGTCCTCTGCCTTTTCATTTTGTCTATCTTTCTGTGAATGTGGTTTTCGTTCCACAGCCTGCAGAATTGTAGTTCTTCTTGCTTCTCCTGTCTGCCCTCTGGTGGATGAGGCTATCTAAGAGGCTTATGCGAGCTTCCTGATGGGAGGGACTGGTGGTGGGTAGAGCTGGGTGTTGCTCTGCTGGGCAGAGCTCAGTAAAACTTTAATCCGCTTGTCTGCTGATGGGTGGGGCTGGGTTCCCTCCCTGTTGGTTGTCTGGCCTGAGGCAACCCAGCACTGGAGCTTACAGGCCCTTTGGTGGGGCTAATGGCGGATTCCGGGAGGGATCACACAAAGGAGTACTTCCCTGAATTTCTGCTGCCAGTGTTCTTGTCCCCACGGTGAGCCATAGCTGCCCCCCGCCTCTGTAGGAGACCCTCCAACACTAGCAGGTAGGGTCTGGTTCAGTCTCCTGTGGGATCACTGCTTATTCCCCCTGGGTCCTGATGTGCACACTACATTGTGTGTGCTCTCCAGGAGTGGAGTCTTTGTTTCCCCCAGTCCTGCTGAAGTCTTGCAATCAAATCCCACTAGCCTTCAAAGTCTGATTCTCTGGGAATTCCTCCTCCTGTTGCCAGACCCCCAGGTTGGGAATCCTAATGTGAGGCTCAGAACCTTCACTCCAGTGGGTGGACTTCTGTGGTATAATTGTTCTCCAGATTGTGAGTCACCCACCCAGCGGTTATGGGATTTGATTTTTTTGTGATTGCGCCCCTCCTACCATCTTATTGTGGTTTTTCCTTTGTCTTTGGATGTGGGGTATCTTTTTTGGTGAATTTCAGCATCTTCCTGTTGATGATTGTTCATCAGTTAGTTGGGATTCCGGTGCTCCAGCAAGAGGGAGTGAGCACACGTCCTTCTATTCCGCTATGTTGAACCAACCTCCTCCCCTCTTTTTATAAAATAACAGGGTTGGTACACTATTTTAAAAGCCTTCTTTTATCAAAAATTCCAAACGTATATGAAAAGTAAGTAAAATATTACCATGAATCTCATGCAACAATCACTTAGCTTCAACAATCATCAACTTTTTGTCAACTTTATTTCATTTATACTTCTACTCAGTGGTACAACTATTTTTGAGAACTCTAAAGCCAAGTGTATTACATAAATTATAAATCATCAATTTTGTGTGTGTGTGTGTGTGTGTCTTCAGTGGAAAGGCCTATTTGTGTACCTAAAACGATATGGATTAGAATGTTTAGAGCAGCTTTAGTAATGCCAAAATCTGGAAACAATCCAAGTATCCTTTATTATTATAATGGGTCAGCACCTTGTGGTATATTAATACAGTGGGGTAGTATACAGCAGTGAAAATCAATAAACCAATGCTGCTTGCAAAACATTGGTGAATCTCACAAAAATAAAGCTGAGCAAAGGGATCTAGAATGTATGATTTTGGCCAAAAATAGGCAAAATGGATCAATGGTGTTAGAAGTTGGGATAGTGATTACTTTTGGGAGGGAAAGTAGTGATGACTGGTGATAGAGTGTCTTCTAGGATGCTGGTAATATTCTATTTCTGTTGCTTAATGGGCTGTAATTACATTTTTGTGTCCAAATTATGAAAATTCATAGAGCTACATAGTTGTGCACTTCTCTATATCCATTATAATTCAATACAAATTATTTTTTTAAATGTAGGTAGAGGTGGTTTTATCTCTTAATGTATCTGTTTCTTTTAGTATAAAGATGCTGTTTGAAATTATTTTTAAAAAATCATAAAACATTTTACTTATTTTCTTGCTAAATGGTTAAGATGCTCTTGCATTAAATCTACAAAATCAGAAAATTGATTTGAAATGATGGGAGTAATAGCACTTATTAGGCTTTGCATTCAGGCAGTCTCTCTCTCTCTCTCTCTCTCTCTCTCTCTCTCTCTCTCTCTATATATATATATATATATATATATATATATATGGTTGTAAAAGTTAAGTTTCTTTCCCACTGCTTTCCCAGCTGTATGAGTGAGTGCTTCAGCCTGCTGTTGGGAAGAATGCTGATGCATCTATCTTCTGCTAATGGATCAGGTTGCTTGTGTCATATAGTGAACCGAATGGTTCTTTTATCTCTTTTACAGTCTCGCAGAAATACTTCATCCTTATCTACACTTCATTTTTTATTACAGTACCTTATGTACAGTAAAAAATGTTTAATTTTGTCATAGACTTGGTGACTGAGAGTCTTCTGCCTTGAAAAAATATTTGCTATTAAAATGAACTCTGCAGGACATTCTTTAAAAATTATGTAATATTTTACACATACAGTTATACAGTTTTGTAGGCATACATGAATTCACCGTTTAGATATAATACATTTTAGCATTTTGCCACATTTACTGCAGTTCTTTGTTACATTAAATAAAGTTTAAAATACAGATTCTTTCAAAACCTCCTCTTTGCTATCCTATTCCGTATAACCTCTAGCTCTTTTTCCCTCCCTCCCAAGTACAACTCTCCTGAAGTTAGTGCACAGCTTTATAATTATGCTTATGACATATGTAAGCATGTGTAACAATATGTTTCATATGTTTAAAATTTTTACATAAATGACTGTACAGTCGACCCTTGGTGTCCATGGGTGATTGATTCTAGGAACCCCCTTGGATACCAAAATTTATGGGGGCTCAAGTCCCTTATATAAAATGATGTAGTATTTGCATATAACTAGACACATCCTCCTATATACTTTAAATCATCTCTAGATTACTTATAATATCTAGTACAATGTAAATGCTATGTAAATAGTTGTAAATACAGGGTAAATGCTATATAAATAGTTGCTAGCATGCAGCAAATTGAAGTTTTGCTTTTAGAAACTTCTGGGAATTTCTTTTTTTAAAATATTTTTCCAGGGACTTCCCTGGTGGCACAGTTAATAGTCTTTCAGAATAAGTATCAGAATCACATTTTTTTGTGTGTTTTTTGCCATTCTGACTTGTTGTACTTTTGTTTCTTACAACATTGTATGTATTTGTCATTTTACTGGAAGCATCAGTGCTGCCCATGGCAGTTTCCAGTATATCACTGAACACTAAGCCCCCTAGGATCACAGGCTGAAAGTCACTGATCTGGCCAAACTGAAGCACATAGAATGGAGGGAAAGAAGCTGCATCTTTCTAAGGGCTCCCTGGTGTGACACACCAATGAGGCAGCCGCACTTTGGAGGGGCAGGATCAGCCCAAGGCCCAGCCCTACTAATATCTGGTGATGACATTCTGTTTAGGGGAATGTGCAGGCTGATCCTGTCACACGGAATGTGTGACCACTGCCTGTCATGATTTTATTAGCACGTCCAGGAGCTGAAAAGCACTCTTGGTAAGAACCAAGGTGACATGATCTTTTGCACATTCCAGCAAGCTTGACTCAGCAGAGCTCTTGCTATCATCCAACTGTCTTTTTTATTCATCTCTTGCTGCCTCCCTGAGATTCTAGACCACACTCATTTCCTACTCAAACCATCTCCTCTTCCTTAAAAGTAACACCATTCTCCTCTTTATTCAGGCTCAAATACCTGAGACATAGTTTTAATGTATATCATGTTCCCTTGCCTGTGTCCTAACCTGGGAGCTACTGGAACCCCAATTCCACTTCAACAGTTTCTCTCGAGCCAACTATTTTCTTGCCCCGTTACTCTGTGCTCATTCAAGTCCTACTTATTTCTTTCACTTGGTATATCAGTTAGGATGGTCCGCCACAAAACTCTTGGACTTCCTCTCATGGATGCAAAAAGTTGCTTACACAGCTCTCAACAATTCATCTTCAGAGATTTAATTTTTCTGGCACATCTGTTTTTATTGGATGGGAATATCTTTTCTGGAAACCCTCCAGCAGACTTTCCCTTATATATCACTCTCAAAACCACACCACAGGGCTTCCCTGGTGGCACAGTGGTTAAGAATCTGCCTGCCAATGCAGGGGACACGGGTTCGAGCCCTGGTCTGGGAAGATCCCACATGCTGTGGAGCAACTAAGCCCGTGAGCCACAACTACTAAGCCCATGAGCCACAACTACTGAAGCCCGAGCTCCCAGAGCCCATGCTCCGCAACAAGAGAAGCCCCTGCAATGAGAAGCCCACACACCGCAATGAAGTGTAGCCCCCGATCACCACAGCTAGAGAAAGCCCGCCCGCAGCAACGAAGACCCAATGCAGCCAAAAATAAATAAATAAATTTATTAAAAAAAAAAAAAAACACACCACATACCCAAGTGCTCCCTAAACAATACCTGGCACAGTTTAGAGCAGCAATGATTGGTTTAGATCAGGAGTTGGCAAGCTAGGGCCCATGGGCTAAATACAGCCTGTTGCTGATTTTCTATGGGCCAGGAGCATTTAAAAATGTTTTTTACATTTTTAAATGGTTAAAAAAAAAAACAAAGGAATAATATTTAATGACACATGAAAATTATATGAAATTCAAATTTCAGTATCCACAGATGAAGTTTAATGAGCAGTTACGTTCATTCATTTACATATCGTTTACCATTTCTTGCCTGTTACAATGGTGGCGTTGTGACTGAAACCATCACAGCCTGCAAAGCCTAGAATATTTACTCTCTGGCCATTAACAGTAAAAGTTTACTCATCCTGGCTTAGAGCACTCTCTTTTCATCCCTTGGGTACGTGTCCATTTTCCTTGAATATATTGCTGCTTGCATGATTCTGGAACAAAATCAGGGTTCTGTTAGCAGAACCCTGGAGGGATGATGGCTAGTGGGAGGCACATAACAGTGTTGGCCTTATTGGAAATATTATTACAGCTAACTTGTTTCTCTATTGTGGTCTGCCTCCGCTCTTCCCCACCCAAATCATTTTGTATAATGCTGGCAGAATGAACTTTCTAGGATAGCCTTCTTGACATGTTATTTTTCTGCTTAGCCCATTATCACCTGTCAAATAAAGGTCAAACTCAACCTGCCATTCAGTGCCCTCTATGCTCTAGATCCATCTTACTCCTGTGTATACCCTATACTTCAGACACATCAGGAATCAGAATTCTTCTTATTTTTTCAAGTATTACCTCTCTTTTCATATCTTCGTATTTTTATGCTAGTTTTCTTTTACTCTGTCCAAATGGTAACCATCTTTCAAATTTCACTTTAATTGCTTCTCCAGGAATTTTTCTCTGATTTCCCCATCTGCATAACCTTATCATTTTCTGAACCCCAAAATGCTTTGCTTGTCTCTATGAGGACACTGATAACATTATGCTTTTTTAAATAAAGGCTTTAAGCTTTTCCTGGAAGATAGGAAAGCCCTTGAAGTTGAGAACATTTTTTAAACCCTGTCCAGTAGCCTAGTAAAAGATATTGAATGAGTGAGAATATATTAGAATTTGGCACCAAATTATACAGAGATAGTTTTGAAAGCCAGACAAAAGGTTTTCATTTTGAAATAGTGGAAAATAGAGAAATATGTTGATTCTTTTAATTGGGATTCGAAGGGAAGGAAGACTCATGTATTATAAAATATATGTTCAATGACAGATTTTATGCTGAGTGCATTAAGTGTTCTCTCTTTCAGTACTGACAAGTAACCATCAAAAATGGGCTTCATGGGTTCATTTTTTTAGTTAAAGAAACAGATTCAGAGATATTAAGTACTTTGCTTGGGGACAGACGGGAGGCAGGTTTGGAATACAACCCAAGTCTGTTAGAGTTCCTAGTTTAGACCAGGCTCTATCCATCAACTTAGAACAGGAGCAGCCTTCACATGATCCATTATGGGTGATTAGAAGGGTAATTCTTTTCTACTTCACCACCAACTAAGGAATCATAGGGGGAAAATAGGTTGTCCATCACAATTAGAAAGCAGTAATCAAAACCCATGTAAAAAATGGAAAAACAAGTCCTGTTATATCATACTGGTTGTAAACATTACTCATATCTGTACCTTCAGGCCTGTAAAAATCAGTTCTTAAGTACATTTAAAGATTTCTGCCACTTCCAGCTTTGTGTGTGCAAATATGTGTATATTTACAGGTATGTGATCTTGGTGAAATTGTGCCATGGGTTAATCCATGTGTTTGCCGTCTCGGCCTGGTTGACAGCACTGTGAGCTAAAAGTATAAAATTCTTAGAAAAATACACACTGACTTTATGACCTTGGGTTGGCCAGTGGTTTCTTAGCCATGACACCAAAAGTAGAAGTTGCAGAAAGAAAAAAAAAAAAATAGATAAAATTGACTTCATTAAAATGAACATATTTTGTGCTCCAAATGATAGCAATCAAGTGAACAAAAACCTTTTGGAAGAAAACATTAGAAAAATCATATATCTGATAAGGGACTAGCATTTAGAATATATAACTCTTACAACTTAATAAAAAAAGACAAATAACCCAATTAAAAACAGGGTTAAGGAATGAATAGATATTTTTCCAAAGAAGAAATACATGTGGCCAAATAAGCATATGAAAAGATGCTCAACATCACAAGTCATTAGGGAAATGCAAATCAAAACCACAGAGCTACTCCTTCACACCCACTAGGTTGGCTATAATCAAACAGATAGGTGATAACAAGTGTTAGGCAGGGTGTGGAGAAATTGGGACTCTCAAGCGTTGATGATGGGACTGTGAAAGGGTGCAGCCACTTTGGAAAACTATTCGGCAATTCCTTAAATATTAAATGTTGATTTATCTTGGCCTCAGCAACTCCACTCCTAGGTATGTACTCAAGAGAAATGAAAACATATGTACACACAGAAACTTTTACGTGAATGTCTGTAGCAGCATTATTCATAATAGCCAAAAGTGGAAATTATCCCAAAGTCTATCAACTAATGAATGGATAAACAAAATGTGGTTTATCCATACAATAAACTATTGCTCAGCCATTAAAAAAAGAACTGATATAAGCTGCAAACTTCAAGGATAAACCTTGAAAATAATATGCTATGTGAAAGAAGCAAGTCACAAAAGACCGCGTACTGTATGATTCCCTTTATATGAATTGCCCACATTAGGCAGATCAGTAGAAACAACAGATCAGTTTTTGCTGGGGGCTGGAATGATGGGAGTGTGGAGACTGAGGAATGACTACTAGCAATAGTTTTTTTTGGGTGTGAAGAAAAAGTTCTAAAGTTAGATTGTGGTAATGGTTGCCCAACCCTTTGAATATACTAAAACCCACTGAATTGTGCACTTTAAAATGCTGAATTTCATGGTGTATGGATTATATCTCAAGAGGCAATAAAAAAAACACTATTTGGTGTAAAATTCATTAGGACAAACTATATTTAGATTTTTGATGAACTTCTGGATGTGTGTTTCTAGTTATTTATTTATGGTTTATGATTGTACTCAAAGCAGCAATCGAGTTTAATCAATTTTTTTCTGTGCATATGTAACATTTCCAAAAATGAACATTAATAAAAACAATGTATCTAAATGATAAATAAAATTACCAACAGTGGGGGACACTTGCCTGCATTGTGATTGACTACACACAATGTGCTGGGAGAAGATGAGGAAGCCATAGTCACTTCCCTCAAGAAGCACACAATTACAGATATGTTAACCACCAAGTGTGGTTTGAGAGGATCTATGTGATATTAGGTTATAGAAGCAAAGTGCACACAGAACTTGGAGAAGGGAAACTTAATTCTTGGCGATGTATGTCATAGAGGGTGATGTGGGAGATGACTTGGGAGAAGTACATGGTAGTCATATTTTGTAAGAAGAACCCATCTAAAACTTCACTCAAGTTGGATTGTGAACCAACATGGTATGTGGTTCAAAATTTGCATAATTCAAAACTCATTCGTACAGACTGGCAGATATTGTTTACAAGCTAAAGTTGCATTGGCAAGTGCAGTAATGTCAACACAGTTTATTACTTCTGCCATTTTAAAAATGATGTATTGATAATTATTAACAATTATTTTCTATTGGTAGATTCACATTGTTTAATTCACATTATTTTATTTTATGTTTTGCATGTAAAATCATATTTTAGTAATTTTTCATATGGTACTCAAGATGTGTGCAATTGTAATTAGCTAAATGGTGGCTGTATTGTAGGATTTTTCCAGGCAGAACAGGGTAGATATGAGACTTTTGTTACACCTGTAGATGCAACATAGCCATGTGTAATTCAAAGAACTATTAGGAAATATTGTAGTTTACAATCTTCAGGTGTCTAACTGCGGACTGCTAAAGTGGAACTTCTGGTAATAAGAGAGTCATTTTCTAGTCTATAAAAATGGTTTCAGTTGGATAGAAGTTGACGCTGAAAGCTGCTTAGGTGTGTTGGTTGGGGCTGAGTCCTAATCATTCTGAATGATCTTAACTCCCTGAAGTCTAGATTAAGATTTAGCAGAAAAAAATATACTGTATCAAGAGGCCTGGTGCTCTCAGTTATAAGACAGGGACATGACAGTAAGGTCAAATTCTGCTCCCGAATGATGTTACTTCCTTTGTTCAGTGTCCTTAATGCTTCACTGAAGAATACGTGTCTGAAAAAAAAGGAAAGTCCCATATTAGAATGCATGCCAACCAAATTAACTGCCTCCCTATTGCTAACGTTTTATCAATTCCACAGCACATATATTTAGGCAGTAGTTCATTCTGAATTAAAATAATATTGAAGAACTGGTCATTCATGGAGCACATCCTGGAGTTTGATTCCATGCCTTTATGTTAAACTTGTTCTTTTCCAGTTCACACTAAATTAGTCAAGCCCTTGTTAGAAAGTAGCAAGAAATGAGATTAGCCCGTGAGCAGAAGTGCTCATGGACCATTTGGAGAAAATAGTTCAGACTTATTTCACATGACTGACAGAGGCAAAACATTGTTAACTTTTATCAGCTGCACAAAATTCAGAGCATCTCAGAGAGAGCAAAATCCTTGGGTATCCATCCAGTATATGTTATTGATATCAATGTTGAAAACTGTTATCTTTCACTTTATTTAAATTTTATTGGATTATACAGTTGCTTTACAATGTTGTGTTAGTTTCAGCTATACACCAAAGTGATTCAGTTATACATATACATATATTCATTCTTTTTCAGATTCTTTTCTCATATAGGTTATCACAGAATATTGAGTAGAGTTTCCTGTACTCTACTGTAGGTCCTTGTTGGTTATCTATCCGTCACTTTATTTGAATGACTGTGATTGCTGAAATATTTTGCAGTGCTAAAAATGTAATAAGCTTATGGAAAGAACATGAGAATTGTATCAATTGTTCTTTTTTAAGATTACTTCTTTTGGCTCTTAGCACATCAGTCAGAGGGGAAGAAAATCTCATTTCCTCAGTTTTGATTGTGAGGTTGGAGAAGTTACAGAAGGGTGCATCTAAGTTATGTCTTTTGTGACTATTTGTTCTCTATTTGTAGTCTGCCTCCATTTAAAAAATTGAATGCATCATGTTTTAAATATAAAATTTATTGGTAATATAAATAAGAAAGAGTTAGCCTACCTTAAGGGACAATTTGTGTAGTTCACTATGGTCTTTTTACTTTGTGTATGTTTTTAGGGAGAAGGGGTCTAGAGATTACAATGAATGAAGGAAAGTTTCTGAACTAGGGATTGACCACTCACCACCTTTAATTTTTTTTGAGTGACTCTTGTAATGATTTCCTTCACTATGTCCTCCAAACCTGTAGTGTCCAGAAGAACTTATTTTAATATAGTCACATAAAACAAAGAAGACAGTTACTTCAAAAGAGAGATTTTCAAAGTGTGAGTGAAGGAAGAAGTTACACAAAAACACTACGATTTTTGATGAACGTTTTCTTGGATATTTGGGCAAAGTGGGAGAACCTGAGATGATGGGAGCTAAGAGTATCAAGTTCTGTATAGTTTAAACCATAGTTATGCTGAGACATTGAGCACCAGCTGCCAGAGACAAAGTCCACCATGGACTGATCACTGTGAAAACACCTGCTCCAAAGTGAACTTTGGTCCCTAGGCTTGGGTTATTTGATTCTTTCGGAGTAGCCTCCACCATGATAACAGATGTCCAGGATTAGAAGTAAAACCTCAGCTGCAGTGGTGTCTCACATGTGTGTAGCCCAGAGCACATGAGATGTTAGAACTAGCTTGTTCCCATGGAAAAATAAGATGCCTCTTTCAGAGCAGCTGGCATCGTGGACATTCTTCCACAGAAAGAACGGATTAACTATGCCTCTATCTTGAGTAGTCACATCTTTCTAAAACAAGCACTCTTAAGGAATATAGGGAAGTCTGTCAAGTTTGTTTCTTCAGTACTCTTATTTTACTTACTGATCATTGGATATCTTCAAAAAAGAAAGCTTACCATGGAAATGGTTAAAGAACACTTAGGTGCAATATTTTCCCTATATGTATATTTTCCATTGGTAAATATGTGCACATTATATCTACAACTAGAGTTAAGAATAAAGGCAAAACACTTCTCCTATTAGGAAATTACAGATTGTATTTAATAAAAAAATATACCTTAAAATTGCATGTTTGACCTTTAAATTTGAGGTTAGTAAATATGTATGTTTTGTGATGCTCATGTTGTAAATAATGTCCAGGAAAGGAAAGGAAAGATGTCTGTGAATTGCCTATGTGTATTCTTTATACTTTTTCCTCTAGATTTTTGTTTGGAGCAAGTGTCTTTTTCTTGTTGATTGGTAAGAATTCTTTTTATTTTTTAGGCACTAATTTCTTGCCAGTTATATATCCTCCCCTTCTCTATGGCTTATCTCTTTGAACTTTAATAAGATCTTTTGTTCTACAGAAGGTTTTTTATGTTAATTTAAATGTAGTTTTAAATTTTAAGACATCAATCTTGTGGTTTGACCGTTTTTTTGTATCTTGTGTAAGAAATCCTTCCCTTTTCAGATATCATAAAACTATTCTATGTTTTCTTCTAAAAGTTAGATTATATTTTTAAACTTTTCCTATATGTCCCAAATTACTTTATAGCCTGTCATCTCACATTTAGACAGCTGAGAGAGAAGATCAAAAGAATATAGAAGGCCGTGATGACAGCCTTAGTGTAAGGAGGAAAATCCAGAGGTAAGAGAAGGCATGGCAAGAACAAATGCCAAAAAAATGAAAAAAAAGTCAAATTATAGGGTGCATTAATTATTGGATGATGGAAGGGGAGAGGCTTAAAGAAGGAGGAATGGGTGAAGCTAGATGGATCTTGTCATACAAGGACTTAAATCCATTTAAGGAGTTTGGTTTTATATTGAAATTAGTAGAGGGCAATTGCAGGCTTAGACAGTGGAGAGTAACACCATCTAACATACATTAAAAAAAATCATTCTCTGTAATGTGGGGAATGGATTAAAAGGGGCAGAATGAGGCAGGACAGGATAGGTAGAAATTGTGTGATATACTCCAAGGTCAAGTTGATGGCAACTGAGGCCAATGTAGGGATAATCCCTATATTACACATCTCCAGAGATGGAGAAAAGTAAGTTCAAGATAAATTTAGAAGATAATCAGATACCCTGTAGTGCCAATCGATAGCTATGGCTATTACCTCCAAAGAAGTTCATGATGATGAAAGGAAACTTAAAAAGTTCTGAATAGAACATTTCACCCAGGGCCCATCCTTACTTAGAGAAATGTCTCATAGTTCATTGAGCAGCATGCATATTATGAGCCTGGGAGCAATGTAGAGAAATCTGTAAGGTCAGCAGAGAAGAAAATATCTGCTGAAAGCCAGCTCCATCTTTAAAGAGTGACTTTCTCACACACTTCTGGATAATGATTGCTTGTCCTTGTGCTCTTTTCCATTATCCAAAAACATCTTTCCTATCTCCCCAAATGTCATCATGGTACATTGATTTCTAACAGTTAGATATTCTCAGGATTAACAAATTGCTTAACCATACAAATATTTCAGAGTCTGGAAGTTTAATCATTTATACGTCATGTCAACATATTTAATCAGATTGCTGGCTGACCCTGTCTGCACTAAAGGAGAAGAGAGTTTTCATTTACAGAAAGGGAAGGGAAGCCACTTTCGAGGTATTAGGGATCGAGACAAATTGAGACAAATTTATATGAATATATTCATTGTGTGAGTCTGTAAGTAATCTTGTGATCTTAGTTCTCAATGGGTAAAAGGAGATGAAATGCTGCATAGCTGTCTACAGAAAAGTTTTTGACCCCAAAAAACTTCTTCTGCATTCTCTTTTCTCCTTTGTATCCCACTCTCCTCTCCATTATTTTTATGTAATTCAGTCATTATTTGCCTGAATTTGGTATTTTGATAGTTTTAACAGCATTAAGGTTTAGACTATTGAATGGGTAAAATTGGATTATGGGGGGGTGAGTCTGAGAGTTAAAATACCATTTATGCCATTGTTCTATAGAGAAATATACATTCTAAGGTCCAAACACCAATTCCAAAAGTAGAAATTTGAAAAACTCTATTTATAATTTGAGAAATACTATAATATCTTTTTAATATAGTTGAAGTTCTGTCTGTCTGTCTTAACTTAGATGTGGAAATTGTGTGTTCATTCCCTATGTGGATAATTCTATTAATAAATTACAGGTATGTGATAAATCTATTTTGTATTCTTTCCTGTAGAGCAGGGGTTTTCAACCTGAAATCCATGAATCCACCAAAATTATATGCTTAACTTTGTGGACAGATGTGTGAGTGTGGGAAATGTACACACAGAGAAGGAATATAAATGCCATGATCTTGCATTCCACACCATCAATCTACTGAACTAGACTCAAGATTTCCTATTTCTTTAGCATCTTCAGTTTCCTTCTTCTTTGGAAATCCTTTGAAAATATGGAAGGAGAGATTATTTTCATTTTCCTGGATGACTGGTTAAGAAGACACTGGTAGGACTTCTATAAGAACTGTGGCATTATTTTTTTCCTATTCACACTTCCGTTGTCCTGGGCTGTTTGAAGTGACCTCCAGATTACCTGCCAGAACAGCAGTTTTCTCTCCTAGGTTAATCAGACACCTAGGTCTAAAATTGGAGAGAATATGTGTGTCTCTGTGTATACATAAGTGTATGTGTGTGTATATAAATGTACATATATATAATTTCTTCTCAAATGCCTCAACTGAGATTGAAAATTGTTTGGGGGTCATAAACTGCAAGGTAGCAACAGCCAGAGAGGGCAGACCAGATGTTTCTGGGTTTTTTCCCCCTGTTTTTGCTACATATTAACAGTGGGAAGTTTTCCATTGTTTTTAAAAAAAGAGAGAAACAGGAGAAATCACCTTTTGAACAGATTCCTAAGGCAGGTTATAATTGATAGTGAGGTCAAGATAATCTATTCCAGTTCTTTTATCTGCCCTTTTATGGAGGAGAGAGAGATTAATTAATTTCAGAACTGCTATTTGAGAAGTCAGAGGTTTTTCTGCTTCCTGATCTTTTGGATGTGACCTAATTGTTTTCTCTTGGAAGGCTTGTATGATTGCTCTTTAGCTCTGATTCTGAAATGTCTACATTCATGTAGACTTGGCTGACAGGGTCTTGGTGCTTAGGCCTGGTGTCAGGCCTGAGCCTCTGAGGTGGGAGAGCTGAGTTCAGGACACTGGACCACCAGAGACCTCCTGGCCCCACGTAATATCAGTCGGCGAGAGTTCTCCCAGAGATCTCTGTCTCAATGCTAAGACCCAGCTGAACGACCAGCAAGCTCCTGTGCTAGACACCCCATGCCAAACAACTAGCAAGACAGGAACACAACCCCACCCATTAGCAGAGAGGCTGCCTAAAATCATAATAAGGTCACAGACACCCCAAAACACACCACCGGACACAGTCCTGCCCACCCGAAAGACAAGATCCAGCCTCATCCACCAGAACACAGGCACCAGTCCCTGCCACCAGGAAGCCTACACAACCCACTGAACCAAACTTACCCACTGGGGGCAGACACCAAAAATAATGAGAACTATGAACGTGCAGCCTGCGAAAAGGAGACCCCAAACACAGTAAGTTAAGCAAAATGAGAAGACAGAGAAATATGCAGCAGATAAAGGAGCAAGGTAAAAACTTACAAGACCAAATGAAGACGAAATAGGCAACCTACCTGAAAAAGAATTCAGAGTAACGATAGTAAAGTTTGATCCAAACTCTTGGAAAAAGAATGGAGAAAATACAAGAAACGTTTAACAAGGACTTAGAAGAACTAAGGGCAAACAAACAGTGATTAACAACACAATAAATTAAATTAAAAATTGTCTAGAAGGAATCAATAGCAGAATAACTGAGGCAGAAGAAGGGATAAGTGACCTGAAAGATAAAATAGTGGAAATAACTACCGCAGAGCAGAATAAAGAAAAAAGAATGAAAAGAATTGAGGACAGTCCCAGAGACCTCTGGGACAACATTAAATGCACCAACATTCGAATTATAGGGGTCCCAGAAGAAGAAGAGAAAAAGAAAGGGACTGAGAAAATATTTGAAGAGATTTTAATTTAAAACTTCCCTAACATGGGAAAGGAAATAGTCAATCAAGTCCTGGAAGCACAGAGAGTCCCATACAGGATAAATCCAAGGAGAATCACGCCAAGACACATATTAATCAAATGATCAAAAATTAAATACAAAGAAAAAATATTAAAAGCCACAAGGGAAAAGCAACAAGTAACATACAAGAGAATCCCCATAAGGTTAACAGCTGATTTTTCAGCAGAAACTCTGCAAGCCAGAAGGGAGTGGCAGGACATATTTAAAGTGATGAAAGGGAAGAACCTACAACCAAG
Organism: Eubalaena glacialis; assembly: GCF_028564815.1. NCBI lineage: Eukaryota > Metazoa > Chordata > Mammalia > Artiodactyla > Balaenidae > Eubalaena > Eubalaena glacialis. Next base: position 41,060,578 of record NC_083716.1, read on the forward strand.
ATTACTCTACCCAGCAAGGATCTCATTCAGATTTGATGGAGAAATTAAAACCTTTACAGATAAGCAAAAGCTAAGAGAATACAGCACCACCAAACCAGCTTTACGACAAATGCTAAAGGAACTTCTCTAGGCAGGAAACACATGAGAAGGAAAAGACCTACAAAAACAAACCCAAAACAATTAAGAAAATGGTAATAGGAACATACATATTGATAATTACCTTAAGTGTAAATGGATTAAATGCTCCAACCAAAAGACATAGACTGCCTGAATGGATACAAAAACAAGACCCATATATATGCTGTCTACAAGAGACCCACTTCAGACCTAGGGATACATACAGGCTGAAAGTGAGGGAATGGAAAAACATATTCCCTGCAAATGGAAATCAAAAGAAAGCTGGAGTAGCAATTCTCATATCAGACAAAATAGACTTTAAGATAAAGACTATTACAAGAGACAAAGAAGGACACTACATAATGATCAAGGGATCAATCCAAGAAGAAGATATAACAATTGTAAATATTTATGCACCCAACATAGGAGCACCTCAATACATAAGGCAAATGCGAACAGCCATAAAGGGGGAAATTGACAGTAACACAATCATAGTAGGGGACTTTAACACCCCACTTTCACCAATGGACAGATCATCCAAAATGAAAATAAACAAGGAAACACAAGCTTTAAATGATACATTAAACAAGATGGACTTAATTGATATTTATAGGACATTCCATCCAAAAACAACAGAATACACTTTCTTCTCAAGTGCCCATGGAACATTCTCCAGGATAGGTCATATCTTCGGTCACAAATCAAGCTTTGGTAAATTTAAGAAAATTGAAATTGTATCAAGTATCTTTTCTGAACACAATGCTATGAGACTAGATATCAATTACAGGAAAAAATCTGTAAAAAATACAAACACATGGAGGCTAAATATTACACTGCTAAATCACCAAGAGATCACTGAAGAAATCGAAGGAATCAAAGAGGAAATCAAAAAATACCTTGAAACAAATGATAATGAAAACACGACGATCCAAAACCTATGGGATGCAGCAAAAGCAGTTCTAGGAGGGCAGTTTATAACAATACAGTCCTATCTCAAGAAACAAGAAAAAGCTGAAATGAACAATCTAACCTAAATGAACTAGAGAAAGAAGAACAAAAAAACCCGAAAGTTAGCAGAGGAAAGAAATCATAAAGATCAGATCGGAAATAAATGAAAAAGAAGTGAACGAAATGATAACAAAGATAATAAAACCAAAAGCTGGTTCTTTGAGAAGATAAACAAAATTGATAAACCTTCAGCCAGACTCATCAAGAAAAAAAGGGGAAAGACTCAAATCAACAGAATTAGGAATGAAAAAGAAGGAAAAACTGTCACTGCAGAAATACAAAGGATCATGAGAGATTACTACAAGCAACTATATGCCAATAAAATGGACAACCTAGAAGAAGTGGACAAATTATTAGAAAAGCCCAACCTTCAGAGACTGAGCCAGGAAGAAATAGAAAATACAGGCCAATCACAACCACCAAAATTGAAACTGTGATTAAAAATCTTCCAAAGAACAAAAGCTCAGGACCAGACGGCTTCACAGGCAGATTCTATCAAACATTTAGAGAAGAGCTAACACCTATCCTTCTCAAACTCTTCCAAAATATAGCAGAGGGAGGAACACTCCCAAACTCATTCTACGAGGCCACCATCACCCTGATACCAAAACCAGACAAAGATGTCACAATGAAAGAAAACTACAGGCCAATATCACTGATGAACATAGATGCAAAAATCCTCAACAACATACTAGCAAACAGAATCCAACAGCACATTAAAAGGATCATACACCATGATCAAGTGGGGTTTATCCCAGGAATGCAAGGATTCTTCAATATATGCAAATCAATCAATGTGATACACCATATTAACAAACTGAAGGATAAAAACCATATGATCATCTCAATAGATGCAGAAAAAGCTTTCAACAAAATTCAACACCCATTTATGAAACCCTCCAGAGAGTAGGCATAGAGGGAACTTACCTCAACATAATAAAGGCCATATATGACAAACACACAGCCAACATCGTTCTCAATGGTGAAAAACTAAAACCATTTCCACTAAGATCAGGACCAAGACAAGGTTGCCCACTCCCACCACTATTATTTGACGTAGTTATGGAAGTTTTAGCCACAGCAGTCAGAGAAGAAAAAGAAATGAATCCAAATCAGAAAAGAAGAAGTAAAACTGTCACTGTTTGCATATGATATGATACTATGCATAGAGAATCCTGGAGATGCCACCAGAAATCTACTAGAGCTAATCAGTGAATTTGGTAAAGTAGCAGAATACAAAATTAATACACAGAAATCTCTTGCATCCCTATACACTAATGATGAAAAATCTGAAAGAGAAATTAAGGAAACACTCCCGTTTACCATTGCAACAAAAAGAATAAAATACCTAGGAATAAACCTACCTGAGGAGACAAAAGACCTGCATGCAGAAAATTATAAGACACTGATGAAAGAAATTAAAGATGATACAAACAGATGGAGAGATATACCATGTTCTTGGATTGGAAGAATCAACATTGTGAAAATGGCTATACTACCCAAAGCAATTTACAGATTCAATGCAATCCCTATCAAACTACCAATGACATTTTTCACAGAACTAGAACAAAAAATTCCACAATTTGTATGGAAACACAAAAGACCCTGAATAGTCAAAGCAATCTTGAGAAAGAAAAAAGGAGCTGGAGGAATCAGGCTCCCTGACTTCAGACTATACTACAAGCTACAGTAATCAAGACAATATGGTACTGGCACAAAAACAGAAATATAGATCAGTGGAACAGGATAGCAAGCCTAGAGATAAACCCACACACATATGGTCACCTTATCTTTGATAAAGGAGGCAAGCATATACAGTGGAGAAAAGACAGCCTCTTCAATAAGTGGTGCTGGGAAAACTGGACAGCTACATGTAAAAGAATGAAATTAGAACACTCCCTAACACCATACACAAAAATAAACTCAAAATGGATTAAAGACCTGAATGTAAGGCTAGACACTATCAAACTCCTAGAGGAAAACATAGGCAGAACACTCTATGACATAAATCACAGCAAGATCCTTTTTGACCCACCTCCTAGAGAAAT